>NC_140036.1:17158053-18538053 GCF_963513975.1 Fringilla coelebs
TGCTATTTCGGGCAGAAGGTGTAAGTGGGTCAGCCAGTGGCTCACCTGCAGCAGGAGCCAGCGAAGGGCTCCGGGGTCAGCCCCCATCCTGGCCATGCCACCCCATCCCACAGGCACCCCAAAAACCAGCTGGCACAAGGAGCAGGCGACTGCTGGCTTCACCTGGGTACATGAATGTATTTTATTCATTGCATTTTGTTCACCAGTACAGTGAAAAATGGCATTTAAATTTACAATGGATCATTCGTAGAACATCATGACACAAGTATCTTTTTTTTTTTTTTCTTTTTTTCCTCAGTTTTTTGTTTGGTGGTTTTTTGTTGGTTTTTTTTTTTTTTTTTGGTTGTGTTTTTTTTTTTTTTGCGTCGTTGTCTCCATAAATGCCACTCGTAGGTTATTGAAAAAGATGACAAGTTTCTCATGCACATCAGAACCCCCCGAGAAGCTTCTTAAAAAATAAAATTAAATTAAAGTATAAAATTAAAAACAACGACTCAGGCCAGTCCCTGCCCTCCCCACTCTCCCCCGACCCCACCACCCTCAAGTGAGGGGCAGTGCTGGGACCCCCCCTGGCACCTGCAGCTGGCCCCGGTGGGCTCTGTCCCGGTGCTGCCGGGAAGGAACTGCAGCGGCCGGTGATGCTGCCAAACCCTCCAGTGCTCCTGCTGCCTGCCAGCGGGGGGTCGGGCCAGGGGTCCCTGCTCCCCTCCCTCCTCCTGTGGCTTTCCTCATGCTCCCTCCATCACTCTCGCCCCCCCTTTAATTTTTGCCCTCGTTTTTTTCTTCTTTTTTTGTCTTTTTTTTCTTATGGAAAAAAAATATGAACCTTTTTTTGTTGGTTGGTTGGTTGTTTTCGTTTGTTTTCTCGATGCAGTTACTTTGACATCTCAACGTCAGCAGATCGTTTTTAACAAAGATTCGGATATAAAAATACAAATATGAGGAGTTTCTGTTTAAAAAGAAGCGTGCCGGAGTGGTGGGGCTGACCCTCGGCCCCCGGGCCGGCCGCCCGGGCCACCAAGCTCATGCAAAAAACGATGGAGCAAAAAATGTCTCTGGACAGCAGCGCTCCCCCCCCCGCTCATGGGGCCGGGTGGCCCCGGAATTCGGGGACCCTCCGCCAAGGAGGATTGGGGGGACGCGCCGCGGAGCGGGGGGCTGGACCCCTTCCCCGGGCAGGGGGGTCTTCGCCCAGGGTGGGGGGCTCGGCGGTTTGTCCCGGCCCCGGGGGAGGCGGAGGGGTAAAGTGCATGGCTCGGGGGGGGGGGTGGTGGTGGCTGCAGGGCCCCCCCCCGGGCCGGGGGGGGCAGCGGGCATGGCCTCCCCCTCCTCGTCGGCGGTCCAGCCAGCATGCGGGGCGGCGGGCTGGAGCGGGGCTCGGCCGGCGGGTCCTGGCGGCGGGTCCCGGCTTACACCCCCGGCGGCGACTTCTCCGTCATGCCCTTGAGCACCTCGTCTATCCGGTCATCCTCGATCACCACTGCGGGGACAGGGGGGGCGCGTGGGCGAGGGGACGCGACAGCTTCTGCCCCTCTACCCCGGCTCTCATCCCCTTCAGGCTCCAGGTGTACCCCCGGGTGCTGGGCAGCGGGGCAAAGGGGGTTCAGGTGGGTATAATCGGGATGAAGGGTGGGGGATCACCCCCCTGCCCGGCTTGGGTAGGGGCAGCATCCCCCCTGCAGCCAGCCGGCTGCCTCTGGATGGGTGATTAGGGAAGGGGGGGGGGCAGGAATAGACCAGGAAGGACCCCCCCTCCTCTCTGCGGCAGGCGCTGATGAGAGCAACAGGACTGGAATGGGTAATGACCCAGCGGGGGGGGCACCGCCTGCTCGGCGGGGGTGGCAGCCAGACCCCCATCAGCATCACCCGCTGCGCAGGACACCCACCCTCACCATCGGCATCACTGGGGGGGCCGGACAGCCCCCCACCAGCATGGCGGGCTGCACGAACCCCCATGAGCATCACCGTGAGGGGCTGGAGAGCCCCCCGTCATGTCACCTTCCAGAGAGACCTCCCTCAGTATCACCCACTGGGCAGCCCCCTCCCCAGCAGCAGCAGCAGCGGTGGGACACTGGACAGACCCCCGTTAGCATCACCAGGGAGCTACACACACACACACACACACACACACACACACCCCTTCCCCTACCCCACACCATGACCGCCTGGCCAGCTACCTCCCATCAACATCACTCGGGGGGTGGAGGGCAGACCCCTACCCCAATATCACTACTGGGGGGGGGGGCAGTAATCCCCCTCATCACCCTCCTGGGGGTGGATTAACCACACCAGAATCACTGGGAGAGCAGATGGACCTCCCCAACACCACCGAAGGAGAACCATCCCCCCATCAGCCCGGGGGTGCTGCTAGACCCAGCCTCCTGCACTGCAAAAGGGGGCAGTGGAGCAGGCAGCGCTCACCCCCCGCGGGGCTGGGGTGTGTTAGAGCTGGGGGGGAACTCTCCTGCAGGATAAGGAGGGGTGTTTGCCTATGGAGGACTCCCAAGCAGGTGGGATGGGGGCTGCAGGAAAAGGGGGGGGGAGCATATTTAAGGGTTCCCAAGGCTTTGGGAAGGATCAATGGTGACAGATCAGGGTGCAGGAAGGAGAGGGGGGCAGTTCTTTGGGTCCTCATGGAAGCAGGGGAGTTGCTGCTCGGGTCTCTGCAGCAGGAGGTGAAGTACAGGGGGGCAGGACGCAGCTGGGCTCATGGAGTCCTGGGGGGGCAGTAAAGTGGGGGGATATTTGCTGATCAGCATGGCCAGAGGCTGCTGGTGGTCTCTGCGGCAGGCAGAAACGTGAAGGGAGAGAGGTTCAGGGGGCAAGGAGGGCTGTTCTGCTGGTCCTCAGGTACAGGCTTGTTTATTCAGAATGAAAAGGGGACAGTCCCGGGGGTGCTGAGGAGCAGTCCCGAGGGGTCCCAGGGGCACTCATGGAGGTGCTGGGGGATAGTCCCGGGGGCAGCCCCAGGAATGCTGCAGGGTAATCCCAGGGGTAGTCCCGGCATGAGGCGGGGGCTGTTGCAGGGCAGCGCTGGGGGAACAGCGTGGTGTCTGGAGCAGGGGATGGGGGAGCCTGTGGTTCTGGGGGCGGGTGTCAGTCACGGAGCTGGGGAGTCTCAGGGTTGCCGGGGGACAGTGCTGGAGCTGATGTAGGGCAGAGATGGAGATTCTGGGGATGCTGGCAGCAGTGGCAGGGGTGGCAGGGGACGGTGCTGGGGATGCAAGGCAGAGCCGGGAGGCGCCGGAATGCAGTGGGTCAGTGCTGAGGATGTTGCAGGGCAGAGACAGGGGTTGCCATGGGGCAGAACTGGGAATACAAAGGCAGGATCGGGAGTCTGGGGATCTCGTGAGGCGATATTGGGGGTGCCAGGCAGGCACTGCACAGTGCCGGGAATGCCGGGGAAGCAAGGGTAGAATCCTGGATCCTGGGATTGCTGTGGCAAGGTGCTGGGGATGCAAGGGCCAGTGCCGGGGATGCCGGGGGGCAGTGCCAGGAATGCTGCAGGGCAGATCTGGGGACGCTGCAGGGCAGAGCCAGGGATATTGCAGGGCAGAGCCCGGGATTCCAGGGCAGAACCGGGGATTCCAGGGCAGAACCGGGGATTCCAGGGCAGAGCCGGGAATGCAAGGACAGATGCGGGGGTCCCAGGGATGCGGTGGGGCAGCGTCAGGGATGCAGGAGGCAGTGCCGGGGACGTTGCAGGACAGATGTGGGGGTTCCGAGGATGCCGTGCACAGTGCCGGGATACAGGAGTCAGCACCAGGGATAAAAGGACAGACCCGGGGGTCTCGGGGATGCCGTGGGGCAGTGCCGGGGATGCAGGAGTCAGCACCAGGGATGCCGGGGATGCTGCAGGGCAGATCCGAGGGCCCCGGGACAAACCCGGGGATGCTGAAGGGCAGATGCGGGGGTCCCGGGGATGCGGCGGGGCTGAGGTGGGTTTGGGGGGCAGAGGCGGGGGTCGGCGGTACCTCTCTTGGCGCGGCCGATCTGTCCCAGCTTGGGGGGCCGCTTGCCCTGGTTGCCCCCGAAGAAGGCGTTGGTGTCCTGCAGGCGGCAGCTGAAGGGCAGCTCCCCCGCCTCGGGCTCGGCGCCGTAGCGGCCCACCTTGTCCTCGCCGTAGGGCAGCACCTGCGACATGGCGGGGCCGAGCGGGCCGAGCCGCGCCGCGCCGAGCCGGGAGCCGGTCTGCGGCGGCGGCGGCGGCGGCGGGGAGGAAACCCGGGCGGAAGGATGAAGTCATGCATCCGGGGGGAGCGGGGACCCCCCCGGCGGGGGGCGGCTCCGGAGCGCCGCGGCCCGGCCCGGCCCGGACAGGACAGGGACGGGGGACCCCCAGGGCCGGTGCCCGGGGACCGCCCGCTCGGGATGGGGACCCGACCACGCCACCGCCCCGGCCCCTGCCGCGGCCCCAGAGCGCAGTGCTCCCCCCGGCACAGCCTTTCCGAGGCGGCCGCCTCTACTCGGGGGTGCCCCCAACCACGGGGTGCCCCTGTAGAGGGGGAACCCTTGTCACAGCCGGGTGCCACCGGGTCACACCGCTGAGGACCACCAGACACAGCTGGGCCCTCCCCTGGCATGCAGAGGTGATGCCAAACAGACCCCCAACACCCTGCTCCAGTCCCCCAGCACCCCACAGACCAGAAAGCTCAACCCTCCAGGATTCCAGGCCAGCTCCCACCCTGGGTCTACCTCAGCCCCTCACTTGTGTCCCTTGCCCAACACCTACCCAGGCACCCCCTCCTGTAGCCCCATTCAGTGCTGGGATTCCCCCTTGGAGCCACACCAGTCCTGCCTCAACCCCTGCTAGTCCTCTTGGCCCCCACATGTGCCTGTGTTTGTACACATCCTCCCATTCTGTATCTTTGCAGGAATGCAGGGGCGCACTGGTGGAATTCTGCAGGTGTCTGTAAGTGTGGGTACGTGGGGACTGTGCCCTGGGACACCCCTTGTCCCACTGGCCCTTCCCTGGAGGCTTTCTGTGGAAAAGGGGAAGGGCTGTCCCCTGTGGGGACCTGTGATGGGGCAGAAAGGGATGATCCCAATGTCCCCCCAGAGCCCCATTTGTATCTACACACCTCTACCCCAAACCCACCCTGGATCTTTCCTCCTACATTGCTGACTGCCAAGGCAGTGATTACATTAATTGGCATTGGTGGTTCTGGGCAGCCTCACCCAGGACCTCCCCCATTCACGTCACCTGGGGCAGCTGGGGGGCTATTTAAGCTCAGGATAAAGTTGGTGCTCCTTGAGTGAACTGTGGGTACAGCCGTGATCCCTGGATCTTGGACTGAGGCTGACAGCAGCAGTGGCTATGGCTGGTTGGAGAGGACCATCCTGAATTGGAGCAGCCCAGCTGGTTGGAGAGGACCATCTTGTCTTGGGCAGTCTGGTTCCTGCTGTTCCCTCACATCCAGGTCCCCCTGCTCATGTTGGGCTCCTGGGTTGCAGCAAAGCCAGATCCCTGAATGGAAATGGCACTTCATTCATGCCAGCCCACAGCCCAGTGAGAATATCTTGAGGGGTGAGAGTGGTGTTTTCCAGACAGCTCTGTGGTACATCTTGCTGTTCCAGCATCTCCACAGTCTGAGATCCTGTTGAAAGGTGCTGCAGAAGAGCATCAGCTGGCTTGGTCCATGAGGGCAGGCAGGTTCTTCTATTTTGGGAAGGCTCAGCCATGCTTTTACCTTTTGTATCTGGATCTGCAGAATATCGGTCCCTGCTGTCCCCTACCAGAGCCAGGTTGGGACAGTGGTACCTGCTCTCCTGGCAAGGCAATTCTTTTATTCGTGCCTTTGCTGGGGAACCAGCTTGAACTTTTTCATGTGAAAGCTTCTGCTCCTGTGAAAAGTGCCTGGGAAAATAGGCAAGAGGCCCACGCTGAGATGTGGCCTGCTTTCCCCGTTGCTGAGCCCATGTGCCACTGCCCGTGGGCAGGGACAGGCAGACCGTGGCACGCGCGGGGCTGGGGGTGAGCGACAAGAGGAGCAGATGGGCTGTGTGGGATGTGAGTGGCACTGGTGCAGCGCTCCAGGAGGGCCTCCAGCCTAGCAGGCTGCTGGGGAGAGGCTGGAAAGGGGTCACCCTGAGAATGGCCCCACATATCCCACACCTGTATCTGCACATTACCTCACACCTGCGGGAGCTACTTGACTTGGCTGTGGGGTGGGGGGGAGCTCTGGAAGGCTGTCTGGGATTTGGGGTGTGGGAAGGACCGTCTGCCCATCCCAGGCAGGAGGAGGGCTGGATTAGTGCCAGCACAGCTGGGCTGTGGGTGGGACAGGGCAATGCTGTGGCTCTGGGCTTTGCATCTCCTTGAGATGGCTCTAGTCTCTGGTTCCCCAAGGGTGCAGCTTGTCACACATCCCTGAGTAGCAGGGGAAGGTACCAAGGACCTGAATGTGAGTGAGCTGGCAATGGGGTGCATAAGAGATCCCCTCATCCCCTGGCATTACATGTAGCATCCCCCCTGGTGAGCCAGATGAGCACCCTCCTTCCCCTGGCTCTCATCCCACCTTCCTTATTCGTCTTTTAGCAGCCACGTAATCTCCTTTCTTGCTTCCTTTGCAGCCTTTTGTCCAACACAAAGCCAACTCCACCGGAAAGAAGAGGCTGTGGGGGTGGGAAGCAGGGTGTTCTTCCTGCCCTGGCTCCTTAAACCCAGGCAGCAGCTCCTGAGCTGGGACACCTTGGGGATGATGCAAGGGCTGGAGGCCAGCCATGTTCCCCCGGTGGATATGGAGCTGGGTAGGAGGCACAGCGTCAGACTCCCAGCTGCAGTGGGGCTGGAAGTAGAGGTTGTGCTGCATTGCCAACACTTGGGCTATGCTGGGAGCTCACCAGTCCCTGCCATGCTGTAGCTCCACACCTGGATACTGCTCCTGAGCCCGGCACCCTTGCGGGAATTTGGGTGACTAGTCCAGGTGCTGTGATGGAGATGAGAGCTTTTCCTGCAGTCACTGATGGTTCAAGTTGTTTTATGGTGGAAAATCATGCTGTGTGTATGCAAGTGGCTTGTGGTGGAGCACGCCCTGTCCATGTTCTGCAGGGACCCCAGGCAGCTGGAGCTGGGAACTACCAGGCACTCCCATCCAGGCCTTGGACTGGAATGGGGTCGGTGTCCTGGCAGGCAGTGACTGGATGTCAGGGAGCTGAAAGGAGGCAGGAAGCATCAGCCACAGACCCAGGGCTTTCCCTGCTGCATGTCTGGGAGGTAGTGCTATCACCTGGGGCTGGTGCCACAGAGCTGGGGGCTGCCAAGGCATGCCAGGAGGCCATTGCGGGTGCCTCCATCTGTGTTGCTTCCAGCCCTGCCAAGAAACGTGAAATGGCACTTCTGTTTCACAGCAGTGGCAGCCACTGGGGGCCTCACTGAGCGCCTGCTGTTGGCACTGATGCTCTCCCTGAGTCCCCATCCCAGCAGGAGGGACTATGTCACTGGTAAGGTTGTGGATGTGCTCGTCCCTAGCTGTTGCTGCTGGCTCTCAGTAGCCACAGTCCAAATGGGGATGCCACTTTGTGTGCTGCTTGTGCCACAGTCCAGGTGTTTTGGGGGAGCAGAAACACACACTGGGCTGGGCACAGGCAGTAGGGCTGACCTTGTGAGACGATGGTTGTGGTAAAAACTGTCAGCCCAGGGCAGAGATGTTGGGGAGCAGGTGTCCTTCTTGGCAGCTGTCCTGTGGGTGAGCCCAGGACAAGTGTGCAGGAGTGGCATGCTCCTCATCTTCTGCTGTTCCTGCAGCTGCTGCTGTGGGAAGATCTGGCTGTCCCTGGAGGGACAGTGTCCTCCCCTGGGAAGAAAGACAGGTTGTCATTACTAAGATGAGTTTGTCTGTCTCTGTGCACAGCTTGGGAGATGCCCTGTCAGGGCAGGTGGAAGGAGGATGGCGCTGTCCCCATTCCTCACATGAGCTGCCTGGGACACAGCTGCAATCCTGGCATCTGAGCAGATGGAGCACCCCCAGCACACTGCCTGGGGCAGGGGCTCCACGGAGGGTCCCCTGCCGAGACCCGGGGGTGACAGGGGAAGAGCAGGAAGGGGGGGTAGCCAACCCTTCTGGGCAAACAGCCCTGCTGGGGTGTGAGGCTCCATCCTCGCCTGTCACCACATATCTGGTCACCATGACAACAGACAGGGAGGCAGGCAGAGCAGGCTGGCAGCCCTGGGGGGAGCGGGTGGAGGCTATGGGCATGGGCTGGCACACCGGGGCACCCTGTGGGTGTGAGGAGGCAGCTGTCAGGATGCGTGGCCTGTGTGACATGGAGGGAGGCTGGGCAGTGCTCTGCCCAGGCACTGTGAACTCCCCACTGTCCTGCCCCTGACCAAATACCCATGAGAGGCACACAGCAGGTTTGTCTGGGGATGTGGGCACTGCAGCGTGGCTGGGCAGCCCCTGTGCCAGCCCCTGTGCCAGCCTGTGCCGCGGGTTTGGCACAGCGAGCTCTGGCTGGTGGTGAGTTGTGGGGGTGAGTCATGCTGCTGCCCGGAGCCATGCCAGGCAGGACTGGCAGCTGAGTCTGCAGCCAGGCCACTGCTGGGCTGGTGGCCTCCTGGGAGTGGCAGAGACCCGGGTGGGGCTAGAGTAAGGCTATGTCCCAGCACTGGGGGGTGGCAGCCTCCCTCCACAAGGGATGTGTTCCCTGCCCTGGGCACCTTTGGGGGCAAAGGGGAGTAGGGGGTGCAGACCCCTCTCTAATTATCCTGTCCCTGTGTGGCTGCGGGGCCCTGGGGAACGAGGTGAGCAGTCTCGGGGAGCAGGGACACCCCCCGCCCTCCCCGGCCCACGCGCCCACTCGTGCCAGCAGCTCTTGGCATGCAGGGAGTGTGTTCCTGGCAGCCCGGCCCTCTCCCATCTGGTATTTATCTCCTTCCCGAAATCCCTCCTGCTGCGGGGGGGATGCCCAATGTTAGGGGGGGTGAGAGGGGGAATCTGGGCCCCACTGCTCACTCTGCAGCCCAGGGAAGAGGCTGGGCTGTGAAAAAGGCAGGGTGGGGGAAGAGAACTCCCCCACACATCCCCACCCCAAAAAGGCATGTGGGTCCCAGGAGGCCTTATTGGGTCCTCTGGGGCCTCCTGTCTGGTTGTGAGTCCTGGGAGCAACCCTGCCAAGGTACCTTTGCCCCAAGCAAGCTCCTAGCCAGCTGCAATTGTGGCCACTGCTTTGGGGAGGGGGCACATCAATCCCAACACTGCTGCCTGGCTGACAGTGGCCTGCCAGCACTGTCCCCCACCCCCAAACCCTGGGTGCCCCAAAGCTGCAGGAGCCAGGAGAGCCCGTGGGTTGCCTGGGCAACTGCAGCCAGGCAGTGATGGGGAGCAGTCCAGGGGAGCAGTTGCCATGGAGATCTGAGGAGCACAATCACCTTGGCAACGGTCCTGTGTGTCCTGCCACCCCCATCCAGGGCTGCATCTGGAGGAGATGCACCTGGGCTCCATTGTGAACCTGAGCCAGCTCCTTGGATGAGGAAGGAGGGGAAGCAGTGGTGCCCACCCCTTCAAAGGGAGAGCTTTGGCTCCCAGCACCCACCCAGCCCCCAGCTTAACGGCGCGAAGGAAGAGGTGAGGCCAAGCTCAGCTCCTTGGCTTTATCACTCCACACACCACTGCAAGCCATTCCCACACCCGCTCCTGTCCAGAGGTGAGCACAAAAGCCGGGTGCAGTGGGGCTGGACCCGAGGGCAGGCTCTGTGGCACCCTAAAGCTGTCCTCCCTGCAGAGAGTGACAGAAGGACACAGCTCCCATCTTGGTGATAGAGCAGCTGGCAAAGGGACTCATCACTGCCGGCCCCTGGCTGTCCCCAGTGTCATCTGGGCAGTGGCTGTAGACACACGAATTGGGGTGGCAGGACAAAAGTGGCACCGAGGTATATCACTGCAGTGGGTCAGGGGGTTTTGGGTCTCTACCACTCCACTGTGCCTGCTGTGTCTCACCAGCCCTGGTCTTACCCTAATAATCCTCCCCATAAATCCACACACTGGGAAAAACCACAAGGGAGAGTCCTGTGTGGCTTTTGGGAGGTCATGGCTCAGAAAGAGACACAATAGCTGGCAGCCAAAGTAGTGCCCCAGTGTGGGGTTGGGGTCTCAGCTCCTCAGCTCAGGCATTGTGTAGATTTTCCCCAAGCCTTCACGTTTAGGGGGGTCCTTCTGGCAGACAAAGGGAGGATGAGGAGGCGTTATTCCCCTCCTCCCCAGAACAGATTGAAGGGCACACCAAGACCCCTCCCTCCCAAAAGGATTGCACAGCTGCACACGAGGAGACAGCTGAGATTTCTGCAGGCTCCAGGCTTGGCCCGGTTCACGCTGCTCCTCCCTGGGCACCACCAGGTGCTCTCAGGCCTGGTAGAGGGGCACCACACGGTCAATGGGCCCCCGGCAGATGGGGCAGAGGCGGGTGGGCAAGGCTTGGAAGCAGCGGAAGCAGCAGCAGATGTGTCCGCAGCCCAGGAGGACGCACTCGCGGGGCCGCGACAGGCAGATCACACAGGAGTCCTCGGGCGCCTGGTCGCCGCCCTCCTCCCCATCCAGCTCCTTGTCCTCCGACTGCTGCCCGGGGCGGGAGCGGCGGTAGGCGCGGCACAGGGCGTGCAGGAGGACGGCCAGCCCCGCTGCAGCGCACACCAACGCTGCCCCCTTCCAGAGCCCGCTGGCCGACTCCAGCTCCGACAGCACTGTCTGCCAGTCCCCCAGGCACAGGAAAAACTCGCCTCCCTGGGCCGGCGGCTGGAGGTGCAGGGAGCCGTCGGGGTGCAGGGACAGCTCCCCGATGCCTGTCAGCCCGGCCCCCACCCGCAGCATCTCCTCTGTCTCCAGGATGCCCTTGGGCTTCTCCCCGATCAGGTACTGGCCCAGCAGGTCGCGGAAGCCGTGGGATGGCTGCTGGAACCGCTCGTACACCATCTCCAGGGGCAGGCAGACGGCTTGGAGTGGGCTGTCCACACTCACCTGCGTGGCTGCCTCAGGGCCTGGCGAGGCCAGCAGGAAGGGGACTGTGTAGATCTGCTCTGAGAGCACCCGCTCGCTCTCGCTCCTGCAAGCGCAGAGGGTTGGGGTGTGGAGAATCACAGCATCAGTTAGGTTGACCTCTGAGATCATCATGTTCAACCTATGACTGAATATCAGCCTGTCAACTAGACCATGGCACTAAATGCCATGTCCAGTCTTTCCTTAAACACCTCCAAGGATGTCAACTCCACCGCCTCCCTGGTGGTAAAACCTCCTGCTCCCTGGACAGCTCATTCCAATGTCTAATCATCCTCCATGTGAAGTTCTTCCTAATCTCTAACCAAAACCTCCCCTGGCACAGCTTGAGGCCATTTCCTCTTGTCACTGGGAGCAGAGGCTGATCCCCACCTGGCTACAGCCTCCTTTCAGGGGGGTTGCAGAGAGCAATAAGGCCACCCCAGAGTCTCCTCCAGGCTAAACATTCCCAGCTCCCTCAGCTGCTCCTCATCAGACGCGTGCTCCAGCCCTTCACCAGCTCTGCTGCCCTTCTCTGGACCTGGTCCAGCTGCTCAATGGCCTTCCTGAGTTGAGTGACCCAGAACTGGACACAGGACTCAAGGTGTGGCCTCACCAGTGCTGAGTACCAGGGGACGATCACTGCCCTGTTCCTGCTGGCCACAACACAGAGAAGCTCTGAACTCTTGGTGCTGAGCTTAAGCATAGGGACTAAAGTCTTTAACCAAGTTATTTTCTGCCTCTCACGTGGCCCCAGACGATGAGGTCTGGACTCGCTGCTGCAAGCCCCCTCCTGCAGCCCCTTCCCATCACTCACCAGCTCCGGGCCAAGCTGTTCCAGATCAGCCGATGCTCCTTCAGCTGCAGTTTCTGGATCACACCCTGCAGCCCCTCATGGTAGTGGCTGGTCAGTGCAGCCTGGGCTGGCAGCACTATGCCTAAGGACAAGGGATGTGTCAGGGCCAAAAGACATCCTGGCCCTTGTCCCTCATGCAGGGCCACAGGGTGTCCTTACCTTCCAGGGCAACATAAGGCAGGCACCGCCCCTCAGCAGCAGACACCAGAGCAGGCAAATTGTCATCGACCTGGAGCTTTGGGGCCTCCTGGAAGAGCATGGACTCAGTGTGAGCATGGGCAGGGATGGGGCAGTGAGTAGGCCAAGAATGGCCCTGTGGAGACCTCTGGCCAGCGGGATGTGGCCTGCTCAGATCTGCGTGTCATGAAGTCACCAGAAGATGGAGCAGGCTGCAGGCATCAGTGTGTGCACACAAATCAAAGCATGGAGGGCAGTAGGGAAGAGACAGTGGCAGGAAAGGACATCTAAGAGACAGGGCTACCTGTATGCGTGCCACGACTCTGGATTTCCTCCTGTACAGGTAATAGAAGAGGCCAGAGAAGGCGAGGCTGGAGCCCAGACACAGCAGCTCCCCCGGAGTGATGGGTTTGTCCATGGTGCCAGGCTTGGGCGACAACGCCTGCAAGGTGAGCATGTTGTCTGGGGAATGGGGCCATGTCACCCATGACAGCGACATCCCACTGCCCCTGTTCTGAAGGCAGGGGTGTCCCTGGATCCCTGTCCCCAAAGCGGCGCGTTGTCTCATTGCCCCTGACCCCAAGGCAGAGATGCTCGTCTGCCGCTGTCCCCACGCTCTGCCGCCCCAGGACCAAGCCTGCCCACGGCCCCAGCGGGGGCAGTTCACCTCCAGCACCCACAGGTGCCCGGTACCCGGCTCGACCCTGCATTCCGGGCCCAGCTGGAGCCCAGTCCCGCACCCGGAATCGGGCCGAGGCCCAGCACCCGTGACTCAGCCCGGAGCCTGGCCCAGGCTCCCACCCGGGTCCGGCCCCCCGATCTGTCCCGGCCCAGCCCCCGGCTCGGTCCCGGCCCGGCCCCGCCGCGGCGCCCGGCCCCGATGCCCCCGTACCCTCGAGGCGCCCAAGGCCCGGACCCTGGCCCTACTGCGCTTCCTGCTGGGAAATGTAGTCCAGCCCTCGCGATGAGGCGGCGGCCCTGCCGTGACCGAACTACCCCTCCCAGCGTCCCTCACGCTGAACTCCAGTCCGTTTCGTGCCCTGCGTCGTCCGCGGGCAGAACTACGAGTCCCAGCAGCCTTTGCGAGCGCCTCTGTCCGCGGCGGAGGCGTCCCGCGGGGTCCCGGTACCGGGAGTTCGGGAGACCCCGGCGTGGGGCTGGGGCCGCGCTGTGCGGGGCGGGCCCGGGCGGGGCGGGCCCCGGAAGCTCGGAGTGGCGGCTCGGGGCAGGCAGGGCACTCCCTTGGCTCTGACTCGTCCCCACCAGCCTTGCTGTGTTCTTCCCCACACCTCGCTTCCCTCATCCGGGGAATGTCCACCCAGACATGTCGCCCCCGCTCCCCACCCTCGGGGTGTCTGAACTCCCACGCGTCCCCAGCCCTGTAGTCGCCCCCCACAGCGGTCCGGATCCCCCTCTCCCCCCGCCCCGGCACCGCCAAGGACCCGGAGCTGCTGGAGTAAGTGGAAACTGCTTTTAATCGTTAAATAAACTCGGCGACAGCCACCCACAGCTGAAGGCACCAGAGTCCCCGCTGCCGCCCGCTGGTCCCAGCAGAGGTGGATGGGGAAGCCAAGCTGGAGTGGGAGGGGACAAGGGAAGCGCGGAGCCGGGTGGCCCCCAGCCTCCATCTCCGGCAGGCCGGGGGGCAGGAGCAGGGGGATCGTGGCTCTAATGCTTTCCCCGGGACCCCTTTGACCTGCCCGCCTGAGGGGGGGACGCAGCGCAGGGGACACTGAGCTGTGCCCAACTCAAGCACATCGAGGTTGGGGGGCAGAACTGCGTTTTGGGGATGCTACAGCCTCTCTGCCGGCCGTGTCCAGCCCCAAGCCGTGGATGGGGCTGCGGTGGGTGCCTGGTGCGGGGCCGTGTGTGCCGGGGAGGGTGCAGAGGGGGGGTGTGCGGTGTGAGCACAGGAGGGGGACTGCGCTCTGCCCGTGGCCAGCTCCGGCAGCCTCTGACGTCTGGGGAGGGGGAGCACAGCAGAGTATCATCCCCTTTGTCCCCAGCACCCTCCCCGTCCCTACCACACCTCACAGTGCTTGCCGGGGTTCATGGGGGAGCCCAGGGGGCAACCGAAGTGTTCGACAAAGTCCCGGGAATTGCTGAGGGTGCCGATGACACGGTACTTGTCGGGGCTGTGGGGATCGGTCACCAGCCCTTCGTGGGAGCTCTCGGGCGTCCGGACGGAGCACCACACCTGGTGGAGCCGGAGCAGCCTCAGGGATGGGGACCGAGCACCCCCCGGTGCGGGATGGGGAGCTGCGGGGTGGCTCCGAGCAGCCCGGGAGGCACGGGAAGCCCATCATCCTGCTCCGCCCTACCTGCGCAAAGCCCACGAAGAAGAGCTGGTGGTTGGTGAGCCCCAGGGCTGGCAGGCGCTTCTCCTCCCCGTTCTTCTGCAGCCAGGATTTGTAAGCCTGCGGGAGAGCTGGCCTGAAGCTCCGGGAAGGGACAGACAGACACGGGGGTTTGTGTCCCCTCCGGATGGCGGCACTCACGTTGTAGGCTGCCTTGAGCCCGCCGTTGTCGGCGATGTTCTCGCCCAGGGTCTGCCGCCCGTTGACCTTCTCGCTGTGGACGGTGTAGCGGCCGTACTGCTCCGTCATGCACGCCGTCCGGTTCTTAAAGGCCTCCAGGGAGGAGTTCTGCCACCACGGCCGCAGGTTTCCCTCTTTGTCATATTCCCGTCCTGCAGGACCGAGCTGTGGGTTGGGGTGGGACCAGGGGAAGCCGTCCCAGTGCAGCCCCTCAGCTGCAGGGCGTCCCGAAGCAGAATGGGGTGTGGTGGGGGAATGGGCACCGGGGGATGCCAGGGGGACCTGGCACCTTGGGTCCACGCCCAGGGGAGAAGGTGTCCCCCAGCCCCTGCTGTAGGCAGGCTCTGCCTGGGGCTCAGCCATGCACTTGGGTCCCCAGGCATCCCCCAGTGCATTCTCGCTAACCCAGCCCACATCTGTGACCCCAAATTCCCTCATTGACCCCATGTCGGCTCCGGGGCCGTGGTGAAGGTGCAAAGCAGAGTGGATGCAAGAGGAACCCATCCCATGCCCTGGAGGGAGGAGGATGAGAAGGGGGCTGGGGCTGCAGACACTGTGTCCTCACCAAGCGGATGAAGCGAAAGCTGCACAGAGAAGCCGGGGGAAGGTATCGGCAGGTGCCACCTGGGGAGACAGGACGATAGAAGGGGGTGGCCAGGGGGGCACGAGCACACATGATGCAATGGATGGCAAAGCGGGACCTCTGTGCACCCAGGGCACCTCTTCCCCATGCCAGGGGCAGGGGCTGGGGGGGACAGGAAGGTGACAGGGGTCAGGGCCAGCGCTGCCTGTAGGCTCTCACCTTGGTCATCAAATGCATGGGTCAGCTCGTGCCCCATCACCACGCCGATGCCACCGAAATTAAGGGCTCTGTGGGGCCATGGGAAAGAACCAGGTAAGTACAGGATGTGTTAATGATGCCATTGCAGCCCACCCCATCTCTGCCTGGGCACCCAGTGACATTCTGCTCCAGCTGGGACCCAGCTAGGAATCACTCCTGTTGGGGCCCTAAGGAGACTCAGGCTGTCTTGACTGCAGCATGTAAAGCCTTGAGAGACACTCAAGCTCTTCAGGGCTTTTATTTGTGATTGTAGGGGGAATCTGTGGCATGTTGGCCCTGATGCAACCCCTGGCTCCAGGTGGTGCCCCCCATGCCAGACTCACTTGGGGTGGTTGCGGGCATAGAAGGGAGCCTGGAGGATCCCAGCAGGAAAGACGATCCCGTTCTTGGTGGGCAGGTAATAGGCATTGACAGTCTGTGGGGTCATGCTCCACCTGGGCAGGGAGATGGGACAGGGTACAGGCAGGGGTGTGTCCCTCTCACCCCAGCCCCAGCCCCCTCCTGTGCCACTGCCCACCACAGGGCCCTGCCCAAGGTTGACACTTTTGCCCCCATCCTGTTACCAAGGTCCTTGCCTCGGGATAAGCTGCAGCTACCACAGGTGACCTGTGCTACCACAGGTGACTTACTGTGCTGTGCTACCCCATGAGGGTGACCTCCTCCCCGCTGAGCCAGCACCCTCAGGCACCCAGGGTCACATCCTCCCCTCCTCCCCACCCAAGCCAATCCCTTACTGGTCGCGGTTGGGGGGTTTTCGGAGTTGGTCGGCCATCACTTTGGCAGAGAAGTTGTAGAAGTTGAGCATGTTTTGGAAGAAGGAGTCCTCAGAGACCTCGTACTGGTGAGGAAGAGGAGGCATGAGGACAGGTCCACTGGGGTAGTTCCCCACACCCTGGCCAGGATGAGCTCAGTGCTTGGGTGGCTTTGCATAATGTCCCAAATAGGGACATTGCTCGACAATGAAGCCCCCCCCAAGCTTGGCATGACCAAGCTTCTCCCCCACAAGTCAGGCGCCCCCTACCCCATCATAGACATCATCCAGCTCCTTGTTGTCCAGAATGAAATCAGGGAAGCCAATCATGTCGTAGATGGCATCCGCCTGTATGGGGAGAGGCCCCACCAGTGAGACTGGGGAGCTGATATTGATAGGGTAAGGTTTCTCATCCACTTCCCTCCCTGGGGTCACCTTCTCCTTTGCAGCCTGCCTGGTCTTCTCGTCCATCCAGTCCAGCTGGTCCAGGGATACCTCAAAGGCTGCACGGATCTCGCTGATCATCTCCTCAGCCTGGGGAGGGGAGGCAATGAAGGCCCCCTACCCCCCACAATGCCTCGGTGGGGACAGGGTGGACAGGGTACAACCTCCCCAGGGCTAGGGGTCCCATTTTCCAGCTCCCTGCCTTCCAGCCCTGGGGCTTGGGTGGGATTGGGATTCCCACAAATGGTGATGGGGAGGGGATGGGGACAGAAGTATTCTCACGATGGCCTTGCTGTCCCGGTCAAAGGTGGCTTTGACGAAGAGGGAGCCAAGCGCAAAGCCCAGTGTGTCATCCGTGTTGGAGATGCAGGTTTGCCAGCGGGGCGTGCAGGACTGTGGGAGCGAGATGAGGGTCTGTGAAACCCTCATCCCACTCCCCTGCCCCCCTGCCTTCACCCAGCCTGGCTCTGCCTCCTCATCAGAGGGGAGATAGGTAGCAGCAAAACCCTCATCCCAAAAGACAATCCCTGAAGCATCCAGGTCTTAGCATCTCAAGGGCATCTGAAGGACAGAGGAGGTCCTGGCTGCTTCCAGGCTGAGTGTGGACAGGTCTGATCCCAGGGCCCTCCATTACCTTCCTGGTGCCATAGAGTGTCTCCAGCAGCCTCTCCTGGGCTGTCTCGAAGCGCTGGTCCAGGCTGGAGGCTGTCTTCTGCACCAGGTTCCAGATCAGGTAGTTGTTCAGGATGCTGCAGGGGCAGAGAAGATGATGCAGCTCACCACAGTCTATGACTTCAAAACACTGATGAGCCCAAAATGTGTCCCTGCTGTGGGGGCCACAGCCAGGGATATGAAGGAGCCTCACCTCCTGTCAGTGTCATTGATGAGGTCAGAGACCTGCTGAAGGTAGGTGTCCCCATACACCACGACAGGCTCCGTGTCCGCCAGCTCCAGTGGGGCCAGGGCGTAGGAAAGGTAATCCAGCCAGTCAATGGCAGGGGCCAGCAGCTGGAGGGGACACCGGAATGTGGCACCAGGGGCTTGGCATGGCTATGCTGCATCCTACTCAGCATGCTCAGTTCCTGGGGCAGGAAATGTGTTTTCTGGGAAGGACCCAAAGTCCCCCACCAGTCCAGATTCTCTGCACCCCTCCTGCTGCTCTTAATGCTGCAGGACAAGGAGGGGATGCCTGGACCCCACAATATGAGGTGGCAGCTCCCCCCAAATGGTAACAACTGGATGGATGGGCACTACTCTTCAACACCCAGTGCATGTCCCACGGCAGATGGGGCTGTCCAGGGTGTCCCAGAGTGAGGACAGCAATGGGCACAGACCCCTTGGTGCCCTCTGGACATGGCCCCGTAAGTCCCAGAAGGGTCTCCCCAGGCTGCCCTGGGCCATGCCCACCTGCAGCTCGGCGATGCTCATCTTGTGGTAGATCTTCTCGTCATCCCGACGCTCAGCCTGGGGCACGGTGATGTTGGCCAGCTGGGTTTCAAAGTCCAGCACCTGCTGCATCTGGAGGCGGGTGGGTTCTGGGGTGCCCCCCAGCAGTGTGCCCAGCTCCACCATGTAGTCCAGGTATGCTGCCAGAACCTGTGGAACCCCAAGCCCTGCCTCAGTGCCAACCACAGTTCATCCCACCTCCCTGGGGTGGGCACCCAACAGCCAGGATGGAAATGCCAGGTGTGTCCCAGTGCTGCTCACACCCCATTGCCATGGGTTTCCCCTGATTGCTGTTGGCAGCATGCCCAGCACCCAGCCTCACCCTCTCGTTAGCAGTCTTGTTCAGATAGTAATCCCGGGATGGGAGGAAGAGCCCCGACTGGTCCACCTGTGGGGAGAGAGGGGTAGCATAGACATTCTGGTGTCCCCTGGTATCTGCCACCCGCGGGGGCCAAGGTGCCAACCTGGATGATGTTGCTGTTGGAGCTCTTGGAGTCTGCACCCACATACACCGTGAAGAAGGGGGTTGCCCGGTATGTGCCTGACACACTCTTGAGTACCTCCATGAAGCTGGTTTGGTTCCAGGAGCCAGTGATGTTCCATCCCCCAATCTGCCGGCAGACAGACCCAGCACCTCAGGGAGCCATAGGGTGCATCCCCGAGGTCTGCTCCCTCCCCGGTTACGTGAAGAGCTAAGCAGGAGGTGTGCTGGGCTGAGCCCTGACAGCTCGGCTCACATGTGGGTGTCTGCCCACCTTATCAATGAGCTCCATAAGGGGCTGGGAGCCCAGTTCCTCTATCCTCTGCTCCTTGAGGCAGGACAGGTAGTACCGCTGTGTCTTCCGCTCTGCCTCGCTGCTGGAGTTGAAGGTGGTGTTTTCTGCGGGAGGCTGTGGGTCAGCCCCAGTGACACAGGGGTCACCCCCTCAGTGTCTGCAACCCCTTGGTGCCCACCTAGGAGATGCTTCATGATGGCCTGATTCTGGTCCCAGATGCTGTTGAAGGTGCTCCACTTGGAGCGCCCATTGGGCAGCGGGTTCCTCTTAATCCAGCCCCCACAGGAGTACTGGTAGAAGTCCTGGCATGGGTCTGTCTCTGTATCCAGGGCCTCCAGGATCTTGCTGGCCACCCGGACACAGGCATCCGTCAGGCACGTGCTGTGAGAGGGATCTGGCAGGGAAGGCATGCCTGGGGCTGGGCGAGTGTACTGGGGGAAACTGAGGCACGGAGCGGGGCCAAGCCCTGTCTGTACCCCAGGATGGGCAGAGCACCTGGAGCAGGTACCCTAGGCTGACCCATCACTCCTCATCCTCCCGTGTCCTACCGGGTGTGGGGACCCCGCTGCCAAGTCTCCCTACCTCTGCGGTACTGAATGGCCAGAGTGACGACGGCGACGCTGAGCAGCAGGGCCAGGGAGACGGCGACGGCGCAGAGCACCAGCTCCAGCTGGCTGCGCGAGGCCAGGCGGCTCAGCAGCGTCCCTGGCCCCTTCCGGAACCCCACCTGGGCAGGAGGAGGAGAACCTGCCATCGCACCATGGTGGGGCGAACATCACTGCCCCCCCCCTTCCTTCCCCGCCACTCCCCAGTGCCTGGTGTGGCTGCATGAGGAGGTGAGGACCAGTGCATCCCTCCCCACCAGCCCTGGCGAGCCGGTGGTGGGTGCTGGCAGCGCCCCCCAAGCCACAAGGAAGGACGATCGTCCAGGCACACTCTGTGCCGCATTTTGGCTGACTCCCAGCACATCCCGGGGGACAGCCATGTCTGGCTTGGCTCCCAACCCTGCTCCCAACTGCCCACTTGGTTGCAGGCAGGCCCCAGAGAGGGTGAGGACGGGGGCTAGAGAGGATGGAGAGGGGAAGGATGGAGGAGCTGGGGCAGACCTCACCTCCACGCTGTCGGGAGAGGTGCTGCCATCCCCCGCTGGCTCCGGCCCCTCCTCGTCCTGCAGCGTGGCACGCTTGTAGTTGGGCATCTGCTAAAGGAGGGAGCGGGCTGGGGCAGGAGCGTGGGGGTAGCTGTTCCCTGCCCTGCCACACCCTCTGGCTCTTATGGCAGGGCCGAGTGCCTGCTCAGTGAGTACACAGCGGGGCTGAGGCAGCCCCTGACCCCCCTCAGTGTGCCTGGGCCTCCCCCAGAGGTTGTCCCCAGCCCTGCGTGGCCCTGGAGAGCATGGTTAGAGCTGCTAATGAAGGACTTGGGGGCCGTCACCGGAGCATCCCTCTGCATAGCCATGGCATCAGCCCTGCCGACAGGTGACACATCGCCACGGAGACATGGTCCCCGTCACCAAGCAACGGTTTCCTAGTGCTGCTGTCTCACCCCTCCTCCCCTGACTGGAACTTTCCATGCAGATGTGCACTGGTCTGAAACATCTGGAAGTGCTTCCAGCCCCATCATAGCTCTGGGGGTGACCAGGATGCAGGACAGAGTGTGCAAGGGGAGAAGGGGCACTGCAATGTGTACCAGCCAGGAGGGCAGGGTCCCCCTTCCTCCTGGCCTTGTCAGGCAGCTTGCACAGATCCAGCCGTGAGGGCTGCTGAGGACTCAGCCAAGAGGGAGGTGGTGGAGTTGAGCCAGCAGCTTTGGAGGGGGGAATCAGCTAGAAGAAAATGCTGGAGGTTTTGGTGGAAGAGAATCAGCAATGCTGCCGGTTGTGAGCTATCCTTAGGCTTCAGAGCTAACGCCTGGGTGGGCTGCAGCTCACCCTCCAGTCTGTGCTGCAGACTGAAGTGAATGCCCAGCCTGCAGGGCTGCTGTCATGGGCCGGGAAGGAGCTGGGTGGGATGGATGATGGGCAGGGGGGAAAGCAAGGAGAGTGCCTCATGCCCAGCTCTGCCCACTGCCACACTGCTGGGATAGGGAGGGGGCATTGCCAAGGGCTGCAGCAGGAGGGTGGGATTGGCAGGAGATGGCAGGAACCCCCCACTGAGTCGGGCTCCTGGAAGGTGCTGGCATTAGAAAGGATTGCTCAGCATCCTGTAGGAGCTTGGCCAACCTGGCCCCCCCACCACCCCAGCTCTCCTCAATGTGGTCCTTTCCAGTCCTGGGTGGTCCTCATCCTAGGCAATAGCCAGCACCCCCTCTCCAGCATCTTCTGTGGCATCCTCTTACCCCCTCTGTAGGGCTGAGACCCATGGGGACAGGGCCCCCTGCCCCCTCCAGAGGTGCTGTCTTGGGGCTCACCCTATGAGCAGCATTACCATCCTCGGTGGAGTGGGGTTTGTGGGGCCATGTCTGAACTACCCCAGTTCTGTCTGTCCAGCCCCAGGCAGGGATTTGGAGGGGGTCCTTCTTCCTCCACCGTGGGGGGCAGGGACCCTCTAGCCACTCAGTCCCGGCACCACGCAGCCCCTGCATCCCATAGGCTCTCGCCGCCCCCCGTAATTCACCAGTCCCCCCCGCCCTCCCTCCCTCCCTCTGGCTCCCGAAGCCCCCGCAGCCCTTGCAGCTCCTTGAGTTCTCCAGCCCCGGGGCTCTCCTGTGCCCCGAACCCCTCCTGTCCCCCTCGCCGAGCCCCTCGCCGGCGTTTCCCGTCCCCCCTCGTCTTGCCCTCCTCCCTGCCGCGCCGCTGCTCCGGGCACTCACGGCGTGTCCAAGCTCCTGTAGGGCCACGTTCATCCTGGCCATCCCGGGCCGCCTCCTGCCTAGCTCCGCTCCCCGCCCGGGCCGCGCCGGGCCCCCGCCGCCGCCGCAGCGCCGCCTGCCTCCGCCGCCGCCATGGCCCGCACCGGGCGCCGCGCTGCCGCCAAGACCGGCACCGGGGCTGGGCAGGGATGGGGCCGGGTGGAGATGGGGCCGCGCCGGAGGGATGGAGCCGCAGGGGCTGAGACCGGCGGCGCGCGGACCGCAGGCACCGGGCGGGGGCGACGGGGGCCGGCGGCCCGGGAGGGGCTGGAGCGGGAACCCCGGTTCCCAGCCCAGTCGCACCGCTCAGCTCCACTCGGCCTGGCCGCCCCAGCAGGGTGACAGCCGTGCACACGGGAGGAGCTCCGCACCGGTATGTGCGCCGGCACCTCCGCTTGCACCCCCGGAGACCGCAAAGGCGCCGAGACGGTGAGCCGCAAAGGCACCCGCAGCCTCCCTCACCGACACCGGCACTCGGACCGGCGCCCTCACCGGCACGGGCGGCAGAACTCGGGCTTACATGCGGCTGCCCGGCACACGCACCGGCACACGCACACAGGGACACAAGGACCGGCTCCTGTCTTCAGTACCCAGGGGGGTACACAGCGCCGCACGGTACCGGTCACCGGCGCCGGCCGCGGCCGGTAATGGTGCACAGCGGCAGCAGCACGCCGTGCTTCGGCACGCGGGCACACCCCCCGCAGCACCCGCACAGATGGATGCACACACTGACACCGACACCCCGTCCCCGGTACCTAATGGTCGGCACCCCGATGTCACCCTTAGGCCCATGCCAGAGCGCACGCACCCAGCGGTGCACAGCCGTGGTCAGAGCTTTGGCAGTGAGCAAAGAGGAGGCCGAGGTTTGTGCACAACTTCACATCCTGCCTCGATACTTCCCAGCCCTGTGTAACCGCCTGTCCGGGACAGGGTGTCCCTGCAGGTCACCTGCTCGGTGCCCGGGGTGCTGCTGTTCAGGGGGTGCGAAGCGCTCCCCGGGG
Source organism: Fringilla coelebs (assembly GCF_963513975.1). Classification (NCBI taxonomy): domain Eukaryota; kingdom Metazoa; phylum Chordata; class Aves; order Passeriformes; family Fringillidae; genus Fringilla; species Fringilla coelebs. Next base: position 17,180,700 of record NC_140036.1, read on the forward strand.
TGCGAGGCGGGACAGGGTGAAGGCGGCGCCACCTGCCCCAACTGCGGAGGCAGGGACACAGCATGGAGGGATGTATGTGAACACAGGTGCTGCGGCACCAGGCTGCCCACGGGTGTCTGTGACATGTGGGGGCCACCGCAAGCCTGCCAGCAGTGCTACTTCACTTGCCCAGCTCGGGTGGCAGCGTTGCCCGTGCCAGGGTGGTGGAACCCCGGGTCTCCAGCTGCCAGTGCCGCTGCCAATGTCAGCATCAGTGCCGGTGCCACTGTTGGTGCCAGTGTCGGTGTCAATACTGGTGTGTCAGTGTCGGTTCTGGTGTCAGGGTCAGTGCTGGTGCCAGCGCCAGTGCCGACGTCTGCGTCGGCGTCAGTGTCGATGCCTGTGTCAGTGTCCCTGTCAGTATCGGTGCCGGTGTCATTGTCAATGTCGGTACTGGTTTCAGTGTCAGTGTCGGTGTCATTGTCGGTGCTGGTACCGGTTTCAGTGTCGGTGCCAGTGCCGGTTTCAGTGTCGGTGCTGGTACGGGTTTCAGTGCAGCTGCCGGTTTCAGTGTCAGTGTCGGTACCGGTTTCAGTGCCGGTAACGGTTTCAGTGTCGGTGTCGGTGCCGGTGTCCCCGCACGTGGGGCCGCCCCGCCCTTGGCCCCGCCCCCGGCGCGCGGCCGTGCCGTCACGGCGTTGCGCAGGCGCGGTGCGGCGGAAGCACGGCCGGGCGAACATGGACGCGGGCGGTGGCGGCGGACAGAGCCGGGTGCAGGGCGGCCCCGGGGCGGGCGGCGACGAGAAACCCACGCCGCCTTGGGGCCGGGACCGCCGGGACCCGCCTTCCGGGCCTGAAAAGGAGCAGGAGCTGGTGAGTGCCGCCGCGCCGCGGGCCGCAGCTGAGTCACGGCCCATTCGGGCCCGCGTCACCGGCGGGGCAGGACGTCATCCCGCGTCACGGGGTTGGCCGACATCCCTCCGGGAACGGGACGTCATCCCGCGTCACGGGGGCAGCCAGCATCCCTCCGGGGACTCCCTCCAGCGCGGTCGCCTGACGGCAGCGGGGGGTTCCCTCCGGCGAGGCCCCGGGACGTCATGGGGGGCCCGCGTGACGCAATTGAGGGTTCCCATTTCTGGGCGGGGGGCTCGGGGGTCTCAGAGGAGTGTTGGTGAGGGTGTAACCAGGGTTGTGTGTGGGCACTATGGAGGGATCCCCGCTTTGCCCAGCACGGGGGTGACCTTGGCTCTGGGGGTCCCCGTGGGCTGGGGGGCACAGTCTGTGGGGTGAAGGGGCTGCTGTCAGTGGGGTGCCACCGCTGGGCTGTGACCTGACGTGCCGCTCTCTGTGGGGTTGTTTTCATACGGCACAGAGTAATAGGGGAGGTGCATCTCACAGCCCGGGAATGGGTGGTTTCTTTGGGAGGGTTTCCCCAGTAATGTGAACATTGCTCCACCCTGGCAGCACTGGGGTAGGGTGGTGCCCTGAGCAATGAGTGCATCACTTTGTCCTGGTACCCCTGCGGCTTGGGGTGACATCCCTGCCTCTGTCACACTGAGACTTCCTGTGCTCTGCACCCTTAACTCTGCTTTCTCCTGTGCATTTTGGCAGTCTGAGGAGGACAAGCAGCTGCAGGATGAGCTGGAGATGCTGGTGGAGCGCCTGGGGGTGAGTCTGTGCTGTGTCCCTTAGCAAGGAGTCCTGGCCAGGATTTGACTCTGTCTCTTGCTTATGGCTGTTCCTGTGCAGTGGAGATGGGCGGATTTTACCTAGAGTGGGGTGGGCCCCTGCTTGTCTGCTGTGATCTGTCCCCCAGCCTTGTTGCCTGTCTGACGTGTGCCCAAGGGACCTCTGTGTCTCTCATGTGAGAGAGGCTTTCTGCCCTGCAGTGCCCTCCTTCTCCAGCTCTTGGGCTGAAGGAGGCAGCCCCGGGTGGGGGGCTGTTCTGCTAAGAGCCATGGCTGTGTTTGGGGAGGGCTGGTGAGGTAGTGGCTCAGGAGCCAGCCCCTTGCTCCCTGACAGGCAGCTTCCCTCTGCAGGAGAAAGACACGTCACTTTACCGCCCAGCCCTGGAGGAGCTGCGGAGGCAGATCCGCTCTTCCACCACCTCCATGACCTCCGTTCCCAAACCCCTCAAGTTCCTACGGCCCCATTATGGCAAGCTGAAGGAGATCTATGAGAACATGGCTCCAGGAGAGAACAAGGTAGAAATTTTTGGCCCCACCGTCCCATGTGACTCAGGGGACAGTGCTGGGGCAGGCAGTCACAGAGCCCTCTGGACCCTGGGATCTAACAGCAGTCTCTGTGACTTGCTCCAGAGGATTATAACTTGTCAGGACGGTACCTTTGCCACCTGTGGTAGTTTGCAGGCACAGGGAAGGTGTTGTGTCCCTGGCTGCCCCTGGTTCCCTGTGCCTGGCCTGTATCCGGAGCTCTGCACTCTTTCTGCAGCGCTTTGCAGCAGACATCATTTCTGTCCTGGCCATGACCATGAGTGGGGAGCGTGAGTGTCTGAAGTACCGGCTGGTGGGCTCCCAAGAGGAGCTGGCATCTTGGGGGCATGAATATGTCAGGTAAGCGTGAGGGGAACCAGAGGGGAAGGATAAGGGCTCAGGGGAATTTCCTGGAGTGCTTTAGCTCTGGCCTGGCTGGGAAGTGTCTTGACTAGCTGGTCATGTGTTCAGCTGCTGCTATCACACCTGCACATGTATCACTTCATGCCCTATTCACGATGTTTTCTAACTGCAGAGGTCTTGCTGCTATGTCCTCTGAAAACTCTGGTCTTAACTCTGTTTCTCTTCTGGCCTTGTCCCCCATAAGGTCTGCAGAATGCAGAGCCCCCATAAATAGTACACAGCCCTGGCTAACTGGGAGCAGCTGCTCCCTGTTCTTGTGGCTCAGTGAAACTGGTTTTTGTAGTGGTGATGTCCCTTTGTTTCTGCAGGCACTTGGCAGGAGAAGTGGCCAAGGAGTGGCAAGAGATTGATGAAGCTGACAAGGCTCAGAGGGACACACTCCTCACCCTGGTCAAGGAGATTGTCCCCTACAACATGGCCCACAACGCAGAGCATGAGGCCTGTGACCTGCTCATGGAGATAGAACAGATGGATATGCTGGAGAAGTACATTGATGACAATGCCTACTCCAAAGTGTGCCTCTACCTGACCAGGTGAGGGGGCTTGGCAGGCTGAGGTGCTGGATGGGGCCTGATCCCTGTGGGGCCAAAGTTGCCTGATCTTGTTGTCACCCTCATGTCTGTCTCCTCCTTAAAGCTGTGTAAGCTATGTCCCGGAGCCCGAGAACTCGGCTCTCTTGCGCTGTGCCCTGGGCATCTTCCGCAAGTTCAATCGCTACCCTGAAGCCCTGCGCCTGGCTCTGATGCTCAATGATGTGGAGCTGGTGGAGGACATCTTCACTTCCTGCAAAGATGTGTAAGCAGAGATGTTCCCTGCCCTCTGCAGCCTTTGCTCATCCTGGTGGGGCAAGGCTCCCCATCTGGGCAGAGATAGGTTGGATCTGTCACTGTTAGAGGTGTCTGGGGGTTTAGATTGAGACTCTTGTCCCTGAAATGAGAATGGGCAGGAGTGAGTTATGTCTGTATGCCCTGGGCAGGGCAGGGTTGGCTCACTGCTTGGTGAACCCGCGTTTGTGCTGGGGCTTGCTGGGTTCTGGGCACTCAGGAAACCCCTCCCCTCCGCACAGAGTTGTCCAGAAGCAGATGGCCTTTATGCTGGGCCGCCATGGGGTCTTCCTGGAGCTGAACGAGGATGTGGAGGAGTACGAGGACTTAACAGAGATCATGTCCAATGTCCAGCTCAACAGCAATTTCCTGGCCTTAGCCAGAGAGGTGAGCGTCCCAGCTGCAAAAAGTACCCTGGGCTACCCTGGCAAATTTGCCCTGGGCAAGATTTGAGAAGAAATCCATCACCCATATGATCTGGGCCAGACACCTCCTGGAGAGGTTGCCACTGTAGGATGTGCTGGCCAGGTGGTAACCTCCTTCTCCCTTGTCTTTGCAGCTGGACATCATGGAGCCTAAAGTGCCAGATGATATTTACAAAACCCACCTGGAGAATAACCGTAAGGGCTTGTGTTGTGGCTTCTTTGGTCCCTGCCTCTGTGGAGTTCTTGAGGCTGCCCAGCACCTCTGAGCCTGTGTGGTCAGATGTGTATCTGAGGTGGGCGGCTGGCCTGCCCATGGTCTCTGGCCTGTGGATTTGGGCTTCTCCTTCCTGCTGGTGATGGGACAGTTCCTCATTCCCCTACGGTGTGGGATGGATGCATGTTGAGGGCTGGCAGGGCTTCTGTTGCTGCTTTCCTCACTGTGTCATTGTTCCACAGGATTTGGGGGAAGTGGTTCCCAAGTGGACTCAGCCCGGATGAATTTGGCCTCCTCCTTTGTGAACGGCTTTGTGAATGCTGCCTTTGGACAGGACAAGCTGCTGACAGATGATGGCAATAAATGGTTGTACAAGAACAAGGACCATGGTGAGTTAGCTGGCTGGGGAGGGCTGGAGGTGCCTCTAAGCTTGGGGTTACCACCCTGTCCCTTTTGGGGTAAGGGTGGCTGAGCTGGCCTAGGTCCCTGGCTACCACAAGCCCCAGACAGGGCACATCAGTTCTGGCCTGATGAGGGCCTTTCTTCCCTGGAACCACAGGGATGCTGAGTGCTGCAGCTTCGCTGGGCACAATCCTGCTGTGGGACGTGGATGGGGGGCTCACACAGATCGACAAGTACCTGTACTCCTCAGAGGATTACATCAAGGTCAGTGACAGATGGCTCTGTGTCTGTGTGGGGCGGTTCCTGCCGTGAGCTGAGTGTGCAGCTGGCTGGGGAATGGTCCTTGCTTTGGGCCCCTGTGCAGCTCAGCTCCTGAGCAGAGAAGGGTTGGATGCCCTGTGTCCCAGGCTTTTGAGCAGCTCACAGTGAGGTGGTGGTCTCTTGGGGACTGACTGAAGCACCCTGGGGGTTCCCTTTCTCACAAAGCTGTGAGCTTTGGATTTCTCAGCTTGATCCAGAGCTGTGTTGCCCACTTTGTACCTGCTTGCCCATCCTGCGGAATGGGTGTGATGTGTGAGGTGACATCAGTCACTGGCTGGCAGGGAGCTTTGTGTGTTGGTGGCTAGTGTCTGATGGTACTTCTGCCTTGCAGTCTGGAGCCCTCCTGGCCTGTGGCATCGTTAACTCAGGGGTGAAAAATGAGTGTGACCCTGCCCTGGCCCTCCTGTCTGACTATGTCCTCCACAACAGCAACACCATGAGGATTGGAGCCATTTTTGGGTAAGGGCCTGGCCCCAGCCTCCCTGTGCTGCACAGTGTGGTGCAGTTCCTCCCTCACACCCCTCTGGACTCTCTGCAGGCTGGGACTGGCATATGCGGGCTCCAACCGCGAGGATGTCCTGACTTTGCTGCTGCCTGTGATGGGAGACTCCAAGTCCAGCATGGAGGTAGGGTGTGAGGCAGGGTTTGCCTGTGATTCCTGCTTCCCATCCAGTGCCCCGGAGCTCCTGGGAATACAGGTGCTGTCCTGCAGCCAGTTTGAGCTCCAAGAACGTGTCCCTGCTCAGCACTGTGCTGTGCCAGAAGAGCATGGCCCTATTTTCCTTACCTGAGCTGTTGCCACAATGGGATTGTAGCAGATTTAGGAGGGTAGGAAACCATCAGGTCTCCCAGTAGCCCAGATTTTCATAGGAAGTGGAGACCAAGGGTACCTAGTGCTATAGGCCAGCTTACTCTGAGCTGTCCCTGTGTATGACATGGCTCCTTCCCCCATCACTAGGTGGCTGGTGTGACTGCCCTGGCCTGTGGGATGATATCAGTGGGCTCCTGCAATGGGGATGTCACCTCAACTATCCTCCAGACCATCATGGAGAAATCAGAGACAGAACTGAAGGACACCTACGCCCGGTGGCTGCCACTTGGCCTGGGCTTGAACCACTTGGGTAAGGCTGGGCAGTGCCAGTGGCTCATGGGGTGAGAGCATCCCTCCATCCTGTCCTTTAACCACTATACTTTCCTTGACAGGGAAGGGAGAGGCAATTGAGGCCATCTTGGCAGCGCTGGAGGTGGTATCGGAGCCGTTCCGCAGCTTTGCCAACACACTGGTGGATATCTGTGCTTATGCGGGTGAGTCAGGCGGGTCGAGGTGGGGGGAGGCAGGAGCAGGTCCAGGGTCCTCTGCCTGCTGATCCTGGCCCTCCACTTTCTGCCCAGGCTCAGGGAATGTCTTGAAGGTGCAACAGCTCCTGCACATCTGCAGTGAGCATTTTGACTCCAAGGAGAAAGAGGAGGACAAGGACAAAAAGGACAAGAAAGAGAAGGAGAAGAAAGAGAGCTCAGCTGACATGGGTGCTCACCAGGTGGGGAAATGTGGGCTGGGGTCTGTGTTCCTGGAGAAGGAACTGGCTTTGGAAGGGTTCCTAAGGCCCTTGTGGTGTCAGAGCAGAGGGAAAACAGCTCCCAACAGGATCCCCTCTGCTCACCCTATCCCCCTAGGCTTGGGGTGGGCACAGAGGCTTAAGAACTTGGGTGTTGGGCTGGGTGCTCCCTGCCTGGCGCTCAGGGCCTGTGTCCCCGCAGGGCGTGGCAGTGTTGGGGATCGCGCTCATTGCCATGGGCGAGGAGATCGGTGCGGAGATGGGCCTGCGCACATTCGGCCACCTGGTGAGTGACAGCACAGAGCCAGGAGGGGACCTCGGAGTAGAAACTGGGTATTGCCTCACATCTCGGTAGACCTTGCTGCGCTTGGTGATCTAACACCCACCTCCCCTCTGTGCAGCTGCGGTACGGGGAGCCCACCCTCCGCCGTGCCGTGCCCCTGGCCTTGGCTCTTATCTCAGTCTCCAATCCCCGGCTCAACATCCTCGATACCCTCAGCAAGTTCTCCCATGACGCTGACCCTGAGGTCTCCTACAACTCTATCTTTGCCATGGGCATGGTGGGCAGTGGTAAGCCTGGGGACAGCCTGGTTTGGGGTTTGTTTAGGGGGAAAGGTGAGAGACCCGTGCATTGTACACTACTCTGCCTGTGCCTCCTTGTCCCCAGGTACCAACAACGCCCGGCTGGCAGCAATGCTGCGGCAGCTGGCCCAGTACCATGCCAAAGACCCCAACAATCTCTTCATGGTGCGGTTGGCCCAGGTGATGACACTGTGCTCACTGCTTGTCTGTGGAAGGGGAAGTTTGGGGTCTCTGCCCTGGGTGTGGAAGGAGAGTGGTGTCCTGGGGGTGTCACCCTCCTGAGGGCAGGGCTGGGAGTCCCAGGTTACTCCATCGCTCTTTTATGTATTTTCTCTGCCACACCAGGGCCTGACTCATCTGGGCAAGGGGACACTTACCCTATGCCCATACCACAGTGATCGCCAGCTCATGAGCCAGGTGGCTGTGGCTGGGCTGCTGACTGTCCTCGTGTCCTTCCTGGATGTGCGCAACAGTGAGTGGTGCTGGCTCTGTCCCCCCAGTTCTCTCTGCCCTGCAGCGTGGGCATTGCATTGCTCAGCCCCTTTACTTCTGTATTCCCTCCAGTTATCCTGGGCAAGTCCCACTACATTCTCTATGGCCTTGTTGCTGCCATGCAGCCCCGCATGCTGGTCACCTTTGATGAGGAGCTGCGGCCTCTGCCGGTGTCGGTTCGGGTAGGACAGGTAAGGAGCAGCCAGGGCTGGGGAGCGGCTGTGCTGATGTCCCTCTGTGTCCCTGGCATTGATCTCACTCTCTCTCTCAGGCTGTGGATGTGGTGGGCCAGGCAGGCAAGCCCAAAACCATCACTGGCTTCCAGACTCACACAACACCAGTGTTGCTGGCACACGGAGAGCGGGCAGAGCTGGCCACAGAGGAGCACGTGCCTGTGACACCCATCCTGGAGGGATTTGTTATCCTACGCAAGAACCCCAACTACGACGTTTGAGCCAAGGGGAAGCTGGGGGGTGGGTAGGTGGTTTGGGAGGGGAGGGAAAAAACCTAGTTTGTTTTTTGTTACTGAGAGTCAAGGAAATAAACTATGTGGAGACTAGTGCTGCCCTCTTCTCCTTGCGCTAGGAGTGTGGGCTGGGCTCTCATCCTTTAGGGTGGGCCTGTGGCCCATGGAAGCTGTGCACAGTGCAGATCCCAACATAGAGGGCATGAACAGTTGTGGGGTGCCATGGGTGCTCCTAAACTTCAGCATCCAGCTGTGCTGTGTGTGTGTGCCTGGCACAGCCACATGTGCTCAAAGTGTGCAACTCCCCTTTAGCCCAGCATGGCCTGTCCCTAGCTGGGACTGCCCTCCTGGTGGGTCTTGGCTGGCAACTCCCAACTTTGAGCTACCCTGCCAGATGTGCTGGGCTCTGCCATCATTTGGTGCTGCTCCAGAGCTGACATTGGGGTTAAAAGCAGTCAGGGAGGTGGGGATAGAAGCAACATGGGAAGTACTTTTAGTGAAGAGAAAAGCCCTGCCCTGTTTCCTAAACTGACATTGTCTGGATCCTGCTGCGCCGCAGCTGGTGAACACGGCAGGCTGTGTCTGGGTGGGAGTGGGGTGGATGCAGGGTCGGGGTAAGGTGCTGCATCCTGCGGGGTACAGGGTGAGGACCATGTCCCCTGTGGGTGTGAGGTGCTGGGTAGGCTCTGGGGGGGTGCAGTTCGTGGCTGGGAGAGGGGTGGGTGCTGGATGGGTCCAGGGTCAGAGCAGACCCTGGGTGGATGCATGTCCCGGGAAGGTGCCGGTGCACGAGGGTGCGGCCACGGATGTGGCCAAAGTTGGATGGAGCACGGGTGGGTGCCTGCCGGGTCCCGGTGGTGCCAAGCAGCAAATGCGTGCGAGTGTCGCTGGTGCCGGTCCCTGGGTGGCTGTGGGACCTGGCTGGTGTCAGGCCCCGGGTGAGTGCGCGTCCCGAACGGTGCCGGTGCCAGGGGCGCCCACTCACCTCGTGACCCTGCACGGGGTGCGCGGCGGCGGGACGGGACGGCGGGCGTGGTCGCCGGCATGGGGCGTAGCCACGCGGACCCCGGCCTCCTCTGAGACGCCCGGGCCTCGCCCCGCCCCGCCACGTGACCGCAGCGGCGGGGCGGGCGCGGCGGCGGCGCAACGTGCGGAGCGGGGGCGGGGCCGGCGCGGCTCCGGGCGTGGCGGCCCCGCCCCCGTGCGCCCCTCCCCCGCGGCGGGCGCGCGGCCCCGCGGCCCGCCCCCTGCGCGCGGCGCGGCTCCGGAAATGGTCGTGCTGCGCTGCGCTGCGGCTGCGTCGGGCCGCGCGCGCTGAAGGAGACTGAAGGTAACGGGCGGGGGCGGGGCGGGCGCGCGCCCCGCGGGGGGGGGGGGGTGGGGGGGCGCCGGTACCGGGGCCGCGCGTGCCGCCCTATTCCTCCCCCTTCCCCGGGCTTCGCTTCGCCGGGCCTTGTCGCGCCGCCGCCGCCGCCGCCGCCGCCGCCACCACGTGGGTGCCGCCCCGCCGCCGCCACCCCCTTCCCACGCCCTGTCCCGTGCTTCGCTTCGCTGCTGCGCCGGGCCCCCCGCTCGTCCCGATGGTCCCCACGTCCCGGTGATCCCGCGGCGGCCGCGTCGGTCCGCGCCCACGTGCCGGCCGGTGCGCCCCGCCGCCGCCGCCACCGCCGTACACGTGCTCCCGGCGCCGCGCCCGCCTAGGCCCGGCGCCGCCGCCGCATGTGTTGCGAGTACTGCCGCCCCCGCCCCGCCGCGACCGTCCTCTCGTGCCGCCGCCGGTGCCCGCGGGGCCGCGGTTGCGGCCGGCAGTGACACGTGTCCTTGGCAGAGGCCGCCGCCGCCGCGGGGGGGAGCGGGGCCGCCGGATGCCGCACCGGGCACCGCACCGCACCCTCCCGCCGCCGTGATGGTGGTGCCGCCGCCCCGGGACGGAGCCGGCCGCAGCCGCCGGTTTGGCCACCGCCTCGGCCTGGGGGCGAGGCCGCGCTTGGGCCTGGCGGGGCCGGCCGCTCTCGGGCCACCGCCGAGGCCTGTCCCAGCTCGGCCGTCGGTGATTCTTGTCCTGTCCTTCACTCCCCCGTGCGTTCTCGCCTCCCCGAACTGCTGCTCCCGTCCCCCCGGCCCCTCACTCGGACCGAACTGGGCCTTCCCAGACCCCCCCGGCAGGGACCCCCCGCCCCGTCGGCGGGCCCAGCACAGGCCGCGGCCCGGCCGCTCCCGGCGCAGGAGAGGCGGCGGCGACTCCGATTACAAACAGCCGCGCTGTGCCCCGTTGTCCCCCCGGGACGGAACCCGCATTCGCCGGCCCTGCTGGGCTACCCGGGCCAGTGCGAAGCCGCGGCCAGGCCGGGCTCCCCCCGCGGGGCCCGGCCTGATCTCTCTTTTTCTCTCTCTCTCTCTCTTTCTCTCTCACCCCCTCCCAGTCAGTCGGATGAACGGTCTCTGCAGGCCCGCTCAGCCGGCCCAGGTTTTTCCCGCGGGGGGGTGAGTATCCTGCTCGCTCCCAGTTTTGTCTGGTGGAAGAGACCAGGTGTGGCTGTCCCCGGGTGTCCCTGTCCCCTGAGAGACAATCCTCCCCCTCTGTTTAGGGGTGATTGTTCTCAAGGCCTAGCTAAGCTGGCTCAGGTACGGGCTGTCCGTGCTGGGTGCTTGGGTCCCCGGTGAGAAGGGGCCCGAGGGGAGCACTGGGGGGTGCAACCCAGCCCCTGCCGCCTCCTGAAACCCTGGCAGGGCCCATCTCCACTGGGGTTGTGGCTCAGGGGATCCCTGGGATGGGGTGGCACTCCCATACCAAGGCACAGCGTTGGGGGGATTGGGGTGCCCTATTTCCCAGTGTTGGTGGGACGTGTCTGGCAGTGCCCACAGCGGGGCTGGGGGCCGGCAGTGCTGACGCGTCCAGGCGTCAGATTACAGGAGGCACCAGGGCTGCTCCCTTGGGTGTCTGGCCGGCAGTGGGCTCGCTGGGTGCTGTGGGGTGCAGGGGACCCCCGGCAGTGTGCGGGGTACTGCCTCTCCTTCCTGCCCTGGTGGCCTTTGCACTGGGGCGGGGAGAGCGGCACTGGCTGCCAAGTCCTTCCTGGGACAGCCCGGAGGGTGTCCGAGCTGCCTGGGTGCTGGCGGTGGTGGGGGACTGCAGACTCCCCTGGGCAGAGCAGTGGGCAGTAGTGTCGGTAGTGTGGGGGGATGAGGGAGCTGCTCCCTGCCTCCCCTGGTAGGCGTTTGTGGTGTACGCTGGGGACCCGGCGCCACCGGCAGGAACAGGTTTGGCCGGCCGGGGGAAGCGCTTAGTAGGTCAGCCGGGGTGGAGCTGGGCACGGCTGACGCCGGGGTGCCGCCGGCCCACCCAGCCCCCCGGAGTTAGCGGTGGCCTAGGTGCTGGTGGCAAATCATGGGCGCCGGTGCCTACTTTTGTGTAGGGCCCAGACAGGCTTTGTGGGGTCACCTTGGGTGGGTCAGTCCTGCTGGTGGGCATGGCTGGGTTTGGGGCATGATGAGGGGTCTGCTCTGAGGAGCAGACCAGGCTGGGTGACTTGGCAGTACTTACCCCATCTTCTTCGTGGCCCAGTGGGGCAGGAGGAGGTGGCTGGGGGTCCATGCCTTGGTGGGATACTGTCTGTGGGGCATGGCTGATGCCTGGCTTTACACTGGTAGGCTGTGGGGCTGGAGACTTGCAGATTTTAGGGCTGACGTGGACAGATGCCTGGGATGTTGCCATCTCCAGCTTATGCCCACTGTCCCTGTTCCTGCAGATAGCGAGGGGATCCTTATGCACAACCCCATGAAATGAACAAAGCTCCACAGCCCACAGGAGGAGCCCCGACTGCCCCGCACCCTGCCCCTTCTCCCGGACTGCCGCAGGTAACTGTCCCCTGCAGGGCCGGGGGACCCAGCTTTGCCTCCCCAGTTGGTGCCAAGGGCAGTGGTGCCATCTCTTTCCCTCCTTGCCTTCTTCCAGCCGACATTCCCACCTGGTCAGACGGCACCTGTGGTTTTTAACCCGGCACCGACCTCACAAATGAATACGCCTTCTCAGCCGCGCCAGGTAAGGATTTTGTCCAGAGCTGCAGAGGGTGGTAAGGGGTATCCAGCAGCCTTCTGCTTCCTGGCCGAGTAGCCCACACTGCCATAGAACCCAAGGGTGTTAGGAGCAATGTGGTGCCCCTCAGGCCTGATGTGTGCCTGTTTAGGGGGAATGATCCCATGATCTGGACCATGACTGCCACCTGAGGACCTCTTGGCCCTGGGGTGGGAGGGCAGGCGCCTCCAATGAGGATGCCCACAGAGTGACTGCTCTTCTCTCCTTCCTCCCCTGCCCCAAACCTCCCTTTCCTCCTCTCAGTTTCCAGCAGGGCCTCGGGCTATTCACCAGCAGGTACTAACCCGCTTCCCCTGCCCTGCATGCTGAACACCCTTCCCCGACACTGCACAGAAACACCCACCTTGGGCATGAAGGGGCTGGGGAGCATTTGGGGACCCTGGACTCTGGGGACTGGCTGGTCTGGGGAAAGTGTGGGATGCCTGCTTGACTTTGGGTAGGTTTCTCTGCAGTGTCTCCCCAGTTCCCTCCTTGCATGAAGCCTGCAGCATGTGGCTGTGCCTGTGCTAACTCCAGCCCAGGCTGTTGCTTCTGCCTGTGCCCTTCCTCATCTTCCTCTTCTTCCCTGCTTTGCTTGGTCTCCCAAGGCCCTGCAGTGGCGTGCAAGCCTCTGGACCTCCATCAGCCCTCTTGTGTGGAGGAGCTGCTGGGGACAGATCTGGTGACATCCTTGGCTGTGCTGTCTGGGAGCTCATCAGACCCATCCCTGCCCCTTGGGAGGTCCCTACAGGGGACCTCAGTATATTTGGGGATCTCAGTATATTTGGGATGTGGGCACAGAGCAACGGGCTCCCTGACTTCTTGTCCTTTCCTCTGCTATCCCTGTCCCAGTGCCAGTAACTCCTGTCTCTCTCTTTCCCCCTTTCCCTCTGTATGCGTGCGCTTGCTAACAGGGAGGATTCAGGTCTCTTCAGGTAACGCTTTCTCCTTGCCCCGGGGGTGCGTGCGCGGACCCTTCCTTGCCCACTCGTCGCTGGGCTGGAGCTTCTGCTCCCGGGGATGCTCTTGCCCGGCAGACAAGCTGGGTCGGGATGAGTGGCATTGGCCGGGGTGGGAATACGGAGCTCCACATGTTGTCCGGCTCCGGCATGGCGGGACTACAGGTCCCAGCATCCACCGCGGGCGCCGGGAGCCGGTGCAGAGCACGCTGGGACCCGCCGCCGCCGAGCTGCGTGCGGCCGTGGCCGGCCCCGGGCGCTGGAGCTGCCGGCCCCGGGAGGGCTGGGCCGGGGCCGCGCCGGGCATGAGCTGGGTCGGGTGGACCCAGGCGGCCCCGCAGGTGCGTGGGGACAGGATGGTGCCGGGGTTGGGGGTGGCCTTGTGGGTGGCCTTCTGGGCTGCCGAGACGGTGCTGCATCCCGGCAGTGGGGGGGGGGGGCTGGTGTCTCCCCCTGTGTGCGGTGGTGGCAGATGAAGATGCTGGAGCTCCTGCTGACGCTGTGCCCCATCTCTCCCCAAGCATTTCTACCAGAACAGGGCACAGCCTCCTGCCAGTGCATCCCGCGTGCAGAGTAACACGACGGCTCGGCCCGGCCCTCCTGCCCATGTATATCCAGCTGCTTCCCAGGTGATGATGATACCCTCCCAGATATCCTACACACCTTCCCAAGGAGCCTATTACATTCCCGGACAGGTGAGGGCTATGCTTTGGGCTCTGCGGGAGGGGGTTGGGATGGGCACTGGCAGGAGGTGTTGCCTGGGCTTGGAGCCCGGGTCTGTTTTGGCAGGGTGGAAGAGGTTGTGAGACTCTGAGCACCCACTGGTTTGAGCAGGGTGCTGCTGGCTCTGTAGAGAGGCGGCAGGCAGTACTGGTCCCCTCCCCAACAGTTCTCTGAGGCACTTGGTGTCTAGTCTGTCTGTGTCCTCCTCACTGCCCTCGTGTACAACTAGTTCACAGTCAGGTTTGGGATTACATCAGTGTTTTGGAGGTATGTCTGCTCTGCAGGGGACATAACTGACTTATTTTCTTCTCTCCTATTGCAGGGTCGCTCCACGTATGTTGTCCCGACCCAACAGTACCCGGTCCAACCTGGCGCCCCTAGTTTTTACCCTGGAGCCAGCCCCACAGAGTTCGGGACTTACGGTACAGACAGAGGGGTTGCTCTGCTCCCCGGTGCTCTTTCAGTCCCAGCACTTCCCTGTTTTTTTACTCCCCTGGCCTCTGTGTGTCCCTCTGAGCTGAACACAACTCACTGGGGCTGACTCTGTTACTCCATTGCAGGCTGTTTTGGGGGACAGTTGCTTGTTGCCCAGCAGCACATCATGTCCCACTGGTCCATTTGTACCAGTCCAGTCACCCCTGTTCTTTTCCAAATTGGGGCTGTTTAATATTTAACTCTGCTGGCGGAGGGCTGGGACAGACTTTATCCCCTGCTCCCCCTCACTTGCTGTCAAGGTGGTGAGCAGTTCAGTGCTTGCTGACCCCCCTCAGCTTCTGCTCCCCAGGAGCTGAGCTGGGGTGCTCTGTGCCTGCCCCCTCCTGGTGCTTGGGGAGTGTGATGTGAGCAGCCCCTCCTCCTTCCCCCTGCTGCATATGGCCACCCGGGCTGTGACTATATTTAGGCTTGGTTGGCCCCAGGAGGCCCAGCAGACACAGAAATGTGAGCCGAGGCCTCCGGCCTGGCCCCAGCACAGCAGCAAAGCATAACCGGGGCAGAGATGGGCTTCTCCTGAGCCAGGTACGTGCCCGGCCTCCCTCGCTCTTGTCTCAGGGCCCAGCCAGCCCCTCAGAGGAGGGAGGTGGCCCCTGGCTGTGGCTGTCTCCTGTGCTTGGGCCAGGACACTGCTGCACCTTTGTCCACTGAGCACAGCCCTGGGACATGCTCTGGGTATCTCTTTGAGGTTCCAGGATGGGTGTATCCCTAGCCTCTGCTTTGGGGCTGCTGTGGCTCTTCCTGGGGAAGCTGGCAGCTCTTGCCCCTTGCCCACAGGACTGGTAGGGTGACCTGACATGGTGTGACCCTTGACAAATTAATCAGACTGGGTCTCCTGTCTGGTCCTCAGGGCTAGGCAGCTCAGGGTCTCCTTCCTTCCCCCCGTGCCCAGCCCATCCTGACGTGTGAGGCCTATTCAGCGTCCCTGTGAGTCCCCCAAGCAAAGGGAGGGTCCCTGACTCAGGGATGAGGCAGTCACCAGAGCACCTTGGTTGACTTTCAGGGTCAGTGCAGCAGGAAAGGTGCTGGAGCCAGAGGGGGCCAGGACCCAGTTGTGCCTGTCCCAACACACCTGTATCCCTGTGGCACTGCTCCGGGGTGATGCTCATGGATGCCCTGGGAGGAGTGGAGCACCTCTTGAGGGTTGTGCCAGCCCTGGATGGGGTCCAGCTCTGCCTCTGTCCCTCAGCACAGCTCCTTCCTCTGGGCTGGGCTCTCCAGGGACTCGGGCTGCACGGGGAGCCTGAGCCCCTCAGCCTGGGTGTGAATGGAGGCTGCCTGGTGCCGCCCTCGGGCTGGTGCTGGCCCTGG
Organism: Fringilla coelebs; assembly: GCF_963513975.1. Lineage (NCBI taxonomy): Eukaryota > Metazoa > Chordata > Aves > Passeriformes > Fringillidae > Fringilla > Fringilla coelebs. Next base: position 17,196,157 of record NC_140036.1, read on the forward strand.
GGAGATAAGGCCGCAGGCAGGAAGGCAGCCGCCTGCAGAGCCAGGACGCCTGTACCTGACATGGCCGAGTGTCCAGGCAGAGCTCTTGGTGGCGTGGAGCTGGTGGGCATGGTGGATGCCTGCGGGGCCTGGCTGGGCGTGGGGGTGGCGCGGGGACGCTCTCTGCTTCACAGGGAAGGAATTCGGTCAGGCCTGTCAGGCGGGTTGGGACAATCCAGGCCGGATGCGATGGGGGTTCGCTGCAGAGCAGCAAGGGCTCTCTGGGCTCCTGACAGACCCCTGTGTTTGGGAGATCAGGGAGTCTTCAGGACAGGCTTGGAGGATCTGGCTTGGCTGCTCTGACGCTGTCTCCTCTCCTTCAGCGGGTGCGTATTACCCGGCGCAGGGGGTGCAGCAGTTCTCAGCGGGGGTCCCCACTGCCCAGGTCATTGTGAGCCAGCAACCACCGATCCCCCCAAAACGAGAACGCAAGACGGTAAGGAGCCATCTGCCTCCAGGCATGGGGGTACTCATGGGTGAGAGGGTGTGCTCATGTGCAGGAGGGGGGTGGTGTCAGCCCCAGGTGCTGGTGGTGTGTGGGATGGGATGTGGTGCAGCATGCCAGGGAAAAGGGTTGGCACAGGGCTGTTTCCCCATAGGCTGGAGGGTTTAGCAAGGGAACTGGGGTGCGCGGTGGGTGCTGGCGACCTTGGTCGTCCCGGCGGACAGCGTTGTGCTGAGTCACAGCTCCCGGGAGGGCGGGGGTGCCGCGGCTGCCAACTGCTGTCTGCTCCCGGAGATGCCGGTGCTCAGAGGCCTCGCATGGGGCCTATTTATAGCGGGGAGCCGGGTGGCTGCCGGCATGGCCCTGTGCTGGGAGGCAGGGGTTGCTACTGGGAGGTGGGATGCTGGCATTTTCTAATCAGAGATGGGTTGAGCTCTGCACTTGCACTTGGTGTTCTGGGAGCAGGTCATGTTCAGAAGGCAGAGAGAACAAGATTCCTGGCTGCACTTTGCCCTGAACTGTAGTCCCAGCCAGACCCACATGTACCCCTCCAGTCACCCCGCAGCAGGGTGCCCTGTAGCTCGTACTGCAGACATGGGGCACGCAAGGCTGTGGGCATATAGGGTGTGCCTGGGGTGACACAGAGCTCACTGTGGTTTCTGTGTGCTGAGGCTAGTCCTCTATATTGTCCCCAAAAGGGGGGGGGGGGGGGGGGCGGGTCTTGCAGCCCTTGTGCCAGCACAGTGATGTATTGAGGTCCCTTCCCTTCTGGACATGGACACTGTCCTGGGACCTACTGGCTCCAGATGCTTGTTGCGGTGACTTGCAAGGCACTGGAACAGGCCAATGTCTGTGGGACACTGTGCCCTCTGGTGAGGGGATGTGGCACCCACTGTTCCCCAAACTGTGTGGCCAGGACAGTGAATGAACCTTCCTTTTCCCTTTGGAGAAGGGTGTCCTGTGTTGGGCTCGTGGAAAGGGGGTGGCCTGGCCTGTGTGTTGTGTCCTGCACTCTACCAACAGCTTCCCCACTCTGCTCTGATTCTTGGACAGATCCGAATACGAGACCCCAACCAAGGCGGCAAAGACATTACAGAAGAAATTATGTCTGGAGCAAGGACCTCATCCACCCCCACCCCTCCACAGGTAAGTGGACCCTCTGACTTCGCAGCTGCAGCAGAGGGAAGTGCACGTGGCTCTGTTCAACTCCATCTTTGCCCCCTCAGGCTGGAAGTGGTTTGGAGCCCCAGGCCAATGGAGAGACCCCCCATGTAGCAGTTATTGTCCGGCCCGGTAAGTGCCTGTGCCAGTGCTGGGTGTGCCTGCTGGCATGGTTGCAGCAAGGTTCTGTCGTGTTGGCACTGCAGGATATGAAATGCCAGCCCCACTGTTCCTTGGTTCTCTTGACGCTTGTGGGGTCAGAGGCCATCCCTGCATACCTGGGGACCTCTGTCCCCTTGTTGGATCCAGGAGAGTTTACGGGGGCTGTATACTCATCTCAGCTGTCCTCTGGGCACTGGAGGACCCCTGTTGTCCCCATCCCCCATTTGTGATGTGGCTTGGCATGTCTGTCCATGTGCCTCCTGAAGATAGAGGGATGGGGGGAGGAATGTGGGAGGAGCAGGGAATCAGAGAGTCATCACTTAATGCCATCCACCTTGCAGATGACCGCCCGAAGCCTGCGCTGGTGGTGAGCAAGCCCGTCTCCCTGGAGCCCAGCAAGTCGGCGTCCCCGTCTCCTCCCCCTCCCCTGATCCCCGAGGTGGAGCCCGTGGTGCTCTCGCCCGTGACGCTGGTGCCAATGGAGCCTCCTGTGGACACGGACACGAAAGCGGAGCAGGGCGAGGCGCCACCTGACCCGCAAAAGACGTTAAGCGCCATCACTACAGTGCCAGGGGCTGCAGAGCTGCCCCTTGTGCCAGCGCCCAACATGGACACGGTGGCTGCAGAGGAGGAGGAGGAGGAAGAGGAGGAGGTTGCTGTTTCCCTCCCAGAGCCTACCCTGCAGGAGCCTGTGCCCCCTGAGGTGCCGCCGGTGCCCGTTGTTCCCTCGATGCCAGCCGTGCCCCTGGTGCCGGCTGCGCCGTCGCCACCACCCGTTGTACCACAGGCCCCTGAAGCGCCTGCCAAACCCGCCTCCCCTAGCCCCCCACCGCCCCGGGAAGAGCCGTGCCCTGAGCCCACCACTGAGGCCAATGGGGTTTTGGAGGAGACGCCTGAGACAGTCCCTGAGGCGCCCGTGTGCCAGCCAGTGCCGGTCTCTGAGCCGGTGCCTGTGCCCACCCTGGACTCCCCCATTGCCCAGCCTGAAGAGCTGCCCCTACCCAATGGTGTGGAGGGCACCAGCAAAGTGGAGCTGAGTGAGGAGCAGCCCGAGTCAGATGTCAGTCCCATCTCAGAGCCTGAGGAGCCAGCCCAGCCTGGCACCCCTGCCTCCCCACCTGCAGAGGAGGAGGAGGAAGAGAGTGAAGGCCCTGGTGAGACCCAGGAGCGAAGCTTGAGCCCAGCCCCTGCCCCTTCACAGATCTCGGAGGCGACCGCACAAGGTTGGGAATGCTGGGCTGCAGGATGCTCCAGGGTGGGCGTTGGGTGGTGGGGGGCATCACATGGCATGAGGTACAGGGAGGATGTTGGAGAAGGAGATGTGGTTAGGGAAACACATGTGTAGGTATGGGATGCTGAGAGGGATAAGGTGTCTGTGGATGGTGGCATCATGGAGATGTCTGGGGAGTACATCCATGTGGTGATGTATGGGGTGGGTATAGAGGGCTGTGTGTGGGGTATGTCACGGGGAATGGGAGTGTTTTATATGATTTTTTATCAGGGGTGTAGGGTGATGTATCAGGGTTGTATCTGAGGGTTGTCCCCAGTCATTGAGGACACTGGGAGGTGGCGGATTGGCAGGGAAGATGTAGGGCATGCGTTGGGGTTTCTCTTTTTTTCTTTAAGCATCCTGCACAGGAGTGTTGGGGTTACGTGGGTGTGATGGCGAAGATGGGTTCACAGGATATGTTTATATAGAGTGCCTTGGGCAGGGATACAGGGGTGCTCTAGGAGGGCAACCTCAGGGCAGACAAATTTCTGGGGAGCACATGTATGGGGTGGTGTATAGGGGTGCCAGGGAGGGGAGTGTCGATGGGAGCAGAGATTTGTATGGGAGTGTCCCTGTAAGGGCTGCCTGTAGAGCAGTGTCTGTAGGGATACTTTGACAGGATGGGGAGCACACACTAGGACAGTGGTGTGGATGGGAGGCTTTGATGAGGCATGAGGTAAATAGGGGTGTGTTTGGGGAAGCGGGCTGTTATGGGGTGGAAGGACCACATCTCTGTGGCTCCATCTTGAAGCTCACCTGCTGTTACTGAGGCCTTGCTGGTGAACTCCATAGCTAGTGTCAGGGTGCTGGGGACTAGGAGGGTTCCTGTCTTTCACCTTCCTGCCTCTCCTCCCAGTCGCCATGTCGGTGCCAAAGAAGAAACGAAGGATGAAGGACCTGAACAAGAAGGAGGCAGTAGGTGATTTGCTGGATGCCTTTAAAGAGGTGAGTGTCTCAGGGTGTTTGGGGATCACCCTCTGTCCCATCTCCTGTGATGAACTCTGCTTTGTGCCATCGTGTCTGGGCCACTGATGCTCTGTGATGGTAATGAGGATCTGAGGTGGGGTGGACGCCGAGGAGTGGGGTGAAGGGGACAGGAACAGGCTCATGTGGGTGACTGCTGTCCCTGTCTCCTCTGCTGCAGTCTCAGACTGGTGATAGTGCCTCGGAGGCAGAGAACAAGCCCCCCGTGTCTGCCCCTGCCAGTGAAGCAGAGGACGTGGCTCCTGCCCGTCCACAGGAGGAGTCAGAAGAGACGTGGGAGGAGAAGGAAGACAAGTTGGCCCCGGAGAAGGGCAAGGCTGCTGGCCAGAAGTATGGCTACAAGGAAGGTGAGTTGTGCCTGGGCACAGTCCTCTGCTGGCAGCCACCACCTCTGGACCCAGCAGTGGGGAAGGTGTGGGTGGCATGGTCCCTGTGTCCTAAATTGAACATTCTCCTCCCATCTTGTCCCCAAGCTTGGCATGGGATGGGGAACAGAGTTCCAGCACAAGGGTCTTGGTACAAGGCAGGGACCTGGTGGAATCAGGCTTTCTAAGCGTGCACGGTTATGCTCATGGTGTACCAGCCTGGGGCAGTTCTGTGGTTGTCTATATCTCACCTTGCTTGTCTCTGTGTGGACCCAGACCCACCACAGCTCAGGGTGGAGAATATGGGACAGGCCACATCAGAGTGTCCCTCTTGCCCCCTACTGCAGAGCAATGGAAGCCATTGAACCCTGAGGAGAAGAAGCGATATGACCGGGAGTTCCTGCTGGGCTTCCAGTTCATCTTTGCCAGCATGCAGAAACCTGAGGGGCTGCCCCAGATCACAGATGTGGTGCTGGATAAGGTCGGTGCGGCCCTGGAAATTGGGGAATTGTGGGTGGTGGTTAGGTGGGGATCTGGTTCCTCTTTGTGCCATGTGAAGGTGGGGCAGGGACTTACTTTTGTGCTCAGGGTTCTGTTGCTGCATCTGCAGTGACCCTTGAGCCTGAGTTTGGTGGGTGTGGGGGCACTTCTGGGGCCTTTTTTCCAGTTCCTTGTCCCGGCGCTGAGGCTGGGGGATGGATCCGTCCCGCTCCTCTGCCCCCGGGCATCCTCAGCCGTGTGTACCTTCGCAGGCCAACAAGACCCCACTGCGGGCAATTGACCCCATCCGAATCAGTGGCATGAACTGCAGCCCTGACTTCACCCCCTCCTTCGCCAACCTTGGCCGGCCTGTCATGGGCAACCGGGGCCTGGTGAGTATCTCCTCACTTCATTCCTGCCATCCTGCTCTGCCTCTCTGTGATGATCAAGCTTTCGAGCCGCTGTGTCTGGGCCACTGATGTCCATGATGGAGTTGAGGATCTGAGTAGGTGGACTGGGGACTTCTGGGAGCCAGCTCATGTGGTCCCAGAGCAGAGAGCTGAGTTTCTTCTCCACGTGTCAGCCCTCAGGGTTGGGTCCCCGCCGCTCCCAGCCAAGTCAGAGGAAGGAGCCCCGCAAAATCATTGCTACTGTGTCCCTCAATGAGGATGTCAAGCTGAACAAGGCCGAGAAGGCCTGGAAACCCAGCAGCAAACGTGCTTCCGAGGAGGAGGATCCTGAGAATATCAAGACACAGGTGGGAGCTGGGGTGGGCAGGCAGTCGGAGGGCCTGAGGGAAGGGTGCCCAGCTCTCGCTGACCCCGCTATCCTTGCAGGAACTGCTCCGCCGTGTCCGCAGCATCCTCAACAAGCTGACACCCCAGATGTTCCAGCAACTGATGAAGCAGGTGATGGAGTTGTCCATCGACACGGAGGAGCGGCTCAAGGGTGTCATCGACCTCGTCTTTGAGAAGGCCATCTCGGAGCCAAACTTCTCTGTTGCCTATGCTAACATGTGCCGTTGCCTTATGGGGGTGAGCAGAAGCTGGGTGGTCTCCTGTTGAGCGGGCAAGGTTTTTTTGGCCATCTCAGCTGAGCTTAGTAGTGTGCAGGTCCTTCCATGTGGAGTGGGGAAACGGGTGTGTGGATGGAGGACCATGTTCAGAGTCTCAGCAGGGCATTACAGTGTTGTAGGGTGGCTTTTCCCTGATTTGAGTAGTGCCACCTTAGTTGCCCAGCTTTTGGGGGAGACAAAACTCATGCTCTTTCTCTGGGGTGTACCTCTCCCTGCAGCTTAAAGTGCCCACAACAGACAAGCCCACAGTGACTGTGAACTTCCGCAAGCTGCTGCTCAACCGCTGCCAGAAGGAGTTTGAGAAGGACAAGGATGATGATGAGATCTTTGAGAAGCGGCAGAAGGAGATGGATGATGCCAGTGCTGTGAGTTGTGGTGGGGGTCTGCTCTGAGGGCTGGCGTGGGTGTCCTTGGGTTGGCTCTAGACACTGAACTGGCCTGCTGTGCTTTTTGTGCAGCCCGAGGAGAAGGCGCGTATGAAGGATGAGCTGGAGGAGGCACGGGACAAGGCCCGACGACGATCCCTGGGCAACATCAAGTTCATTGGAGAGCTCTTCAAACTGAAGATGTTGACGGAGGCCATTATGCATGACTGCGTGGTGAAGCTGCTCAAAAACCACGATGAAGAGTCTCTTGAGTGCCTTTGCCGCCTGCTTACGACTATTGGCAAGGACTTGGACTTCGAGAAAGCCAAGGTACTCCTCGCCCTGCCCTACCTTGTTTGCTCTTCTCTTACCTTTAGGAGGAATGTGACCATGGCTCTTTCCCTCTATAGCCCAGGATGGACCAGTACTTCAATCAGATGGAGAAGATCATCAAAGAGAAAAAGACATCATCCCGAATCCGTTTCATGCTGCAGGATGTGATTGACCTAAGACGGGTAAGGTTGATGGAATGCAACTGCCTGTGCACTCTCCTCCATCTGCTGCTTGGTCCCTTGGAGCTGCTGGCCCATGTCCTCAGAGTGCCAGCAACCCATGTGTCCCCTCTAGGAGAGAGGTGGGTATGTGAGCTGTGGCCAGCCCCAGAGACACCATGCTAGCCCCTGCTCTTGGTTATCATGGTAGTGGTAGTGGGCACACAGTAATTGGCGGCTGTTTAATGCAGGGGGGCTCTGGAACCTGAGCCTTTTTGTGCCAAAAGCTGCCACAACACATGGAGAGTGGTGATGGCCCAGGCAGGAGACCAACCCGAGACTGTGAAAGTGGGGTGGCTGGGAAGGGGGAATCCCTTTCCCTCCATCTTTCAGCCATCTCAGTTCCCTCTTCCCTCCTTCCCTGCCCTCTGCAGAATAGCTGGGTGCCGCGGCGAGGAGACCAGGGCCCCAAAACCATCGATCAGATCCACAAGGAAGCAGAGATGGAGGAGCATCGAGAACACATCAAAGTGCAGCAGCTCATGTCAAAGGACAAGAGGAGAGGACCCCCTGGGCCATCCTCTGGTGGTGAGTGTCTGGTGCTTGAGTTTGCTAGGAGTGGGTTGCTCCTGCTGGACTCTGCTCAAGGCTGTTGTGCACCTTATGACTGTCCCTCTTGTGCTCAGGACGCAGTAGCCTGGTTGCAGATGATGGCTGGAATACGGTGCCCATCAGCAAGGGCAACCGGCCCATTGACACCAGCCGGTTAACAAAGATCACCAAGGTGAGGCTGGGGGTGCAGTGTGGCAGCCGAGCTGGCTGCCTGGCCTGGGTCGTGCCTTGATGGGGGATCAGGCCTGACTATCTCTCTCTCCACCTGCAGCCTGGATCCATTGACTCCAATAACCAGCTCTTTGCACCAGGTGGACGGCTGAGCTGGGGCAAAGGCAGCAGCGGAGGGTCTGGCGCGAAGCCTGCAGATTCAGGTAGGCAGTGTGGGACTGGCTGGGTGCTGTGGGTCAGAGTGGGAGGGGTGATCCTTCCCCTGGCAGTTCCTCTACCAGGGAGTTGCCGAACTCTGAGACTTCCCTCTTTTCACGCCCAGCATCTGATACAGGGCGACCAGCCACGAGCACCTTGAACCGCTTCTCAGCGCTCCAGCAGTCAATGCCTGCCGAGAGCCCAGAGTCCCGCCGTGTGGTGCAGAGGTGAGGGGCCAGCCCTGCCTTGGTGGATGGGTGTGGGGGGTTGAGGGAGAGCCCCTGATTCAGTCTTGTGGTTGATCTGTGTGTAGGCAAGTTACAGTATCAAGGCCCCTGTGGCAAGCTCGGAGTCAGTGGTGAATCCTTGTGGACCTCACCCTGGGTGTCCTCCCTACTGTTCCGCACTTGGGTGACCACCCCTGGGTGCTCGGTCTGGCCTGGGCGTCCTTGGATAGACATTAATGGGTGGGAGTGTGAGGTCCCCAAAGAGAGCTGGAGTTTGGATTTGTTTGGGAGAAGAGGAAAACAAAGGGAGTCTTTGCCACAGTCTGCATGAGAAGGAAGGTGTGGGTAGGACAAAGGCAGGCAGTGCTCAGCCATGCCAAGGAGCAAAGTAAAAGGAAAAGGGTATGATTTGGAACAGGGGAGAAATAGGGAAAAAGTTTTCCCCTCAAGAATGGTCAAGTGCTAAAAGAGGTGGGGATTGGAGCGGCACACTTTACAGAGCTCTACAGTCTGGGGTCAGGGAGGGTGGTGATGGGTTTTTCACGCTGTGTGTCTTTCTCTCTTCCAGGAGCAGCTCTAGCCGTGACCGGTCAGAGAAGGCTGGGGACAGAGGGGACCGGGAGTCACGTTCAGAGAAGGGCAGTGACCGTCTAGAGCGCCTTGACCGGGGGGAGAGAGTAGACAGGAACAGGTCTGCCCTCACCAAGAGGAGCTTCAGCAAAGAGACAGAGGACCGGAGCCGAGAACGGGAGAAGCAGGGTGGCCCCGAGGCTGTGCGCAAGGCTGCGAGCATGACGGAGGAACGGGACCGGAGCCGAGAGACTGGTGAGCTGGGGAGGGGCGATACCCCAGGGTCTGGCTGCACCTGCAGCTCTGCTTGTCCCAGGTGATGCCTGATCCTTGCTCTTCTCTTGCAGTTAAACAAGAGCCAGCACCTCCTGCAACATCCACCAAGCCCGCCCTGTCAGAAGAGGAACTGGAGAAGAAATCCAAGGCAATCATAGAGGAATACCTGCACATCAATGACATGAAGGTGAGAGAAGGGGGTGGCCATGTTCCTCTGACATGCCATATGCTTCCCTCCCTGTGTGGTAGCACTGTTGGGCGGGGTTCCGGTGGTGCCTGGATGTGGAAGGGGGGAGCCAGAGTTGGCTGTAGGACAGTACTGACCCACCTTTTCCCTGCAGGAGGCCCTGCAGTGTGTGCAGGAGCTGGGCAGCCCCTCCTCGCTCTACATCTTTGTGCAAAATGGCATCGAGTCCACGCTGGAGAGGAGCACCATCTCCCGTGAGCACATGGGAGTCCTGCTCTGCCAGCTGGTGAAGGCAGGCACGCTCTCCAAGGAGCAGTACTACAAAGGGTAAGGGGCTGAGGCAGCCTGGCTTTGAGTTTGGCCCTGCCTTGAGTAGGACTCAACACTGAGACATCCTGAGGTTCCTCCTAGCCAAGGGTATGGGAACTGCTGGATGCCAACAGCTCCCTCTGCTCTTCAGGCTGCGGGAGATCTTGGAGATCGCAGAGGACATGGAGATTGACATCCCACACATCTGGCTGTACCTGGCTGAGCTCATCACACCCATCCTGCAAGAGGAAGGCATCCCCATGGAGGAGCTGTTCAGGTGAGGGCTGTGTTCCTCAGCAGGGCTGGCACAGGAGTCCTCGTTGGGGCAGGTAGCTCACTCATGTCTCTTGTGCTCCACAGGGAGATCACAAAGCCCCTGGTGCCCATTGGGAAGGCCACCACGCTGCTGGTCGAGGTGCTGGGCTTGTTGTGCAAGGGCATGGTAAGTGCATGGGGCTTGTGGCTGCTGGCTGCAGTCTTAAGGACTTGGCATCCTGCTTGGGGGGCCAGGTGGGGATTGAAGCCCCCTGCCACAAGAGAGGATGGTGAGGGGCATCCCTCTCAGTGTCTGGGTGATGGGGCTGGCGTGGCAAAACCGCGGTATCTTCCTCCCTGGAGATGGAGGGCATGCTGTGCTGATGTCAACTGTCTGTCCCACAGGGCCAGAAGACCGCAGGAAAGCTGTGGCGGGATGGGGGCCTGAGCTGGAAGGAATTCCTGCCTGAGGACCAGGATGTCAACAAATTTGTCACAGAGCAGGTGGGGGCTTGGTGGCAGCAAGGGACAGAGGTGGGCCGTGGGCAAACCTTGGGCAGTGTGAGTGGCACTCCCCTGTGCTGCCTTCAACAGCTCTGTCTGCCTGCTTCCCCAGAAATTGGAGTACACTATGGGGGACAGCTCAGACATGCCAAGCCGCAAGGAGCTGACCTCAGAGGAGCTGTGCAAGCAAATGGACAAACTGCTGAAGGAGAACCCGAACAACCAAAGAATATACGACTGGATTGAGGTGAGGGTGGGGGCACAATGCCTGAGTGTCTGGAGGCTCCCTCTTGGCTCCCTCTCCAGCTCACAGTCCTTAACCCTCCCCCCTCTAGGCCAACCTGAGTGAGCAGCAGGTCTCGTCCAACGCGTTTATCAGGGCCCTGATGACGTCTGTGTGCCACTCGGCCATTGTCTGTGAGTATCAGGGTGAGGTGGGAGCAGTGAGAGCAGTGGGGGTGCCCCTGCCTACGCTGCCCCTCTCATGCCTGTCCCCTGCAGTTGAGAACCCGTACCGCGTGGACGCCATGGTCATCCGCAACCAAGCCAAGCTGCTCCAGAAGTACCTGCGGGATGAGCAGAAGGAGCTCCAGGCACTCTATGCCCTGCAAGCCTTGGTGGTGAAGTTGGACCAGCCTCCCAGTGAGTATCGTGGGTGCGGGTGGGTCAAGGAGAGGGTGGCAAATGTGTCCCCACCCCAGCAGGGTGGCCGGTGGCTGGAGAATAGCAGAGGTTCCCCTTTGTGCCCCACCCCAGACCTGCTGCGGATGTTCTTTGATGCCCTCTACGATGAGGACGTCATCAAGGAGGAGGCTTTCTACAAGTGGGAGTCCAGCAAGGACCCAGCCGAGCAGCAGGGCAAAGGGGTGGCTCTCAAATCGGTGACAGCCTTTTTCACCTGGCTCCGGGAAGCTGAGGATGAGTCGGACAACAACTGAGCAGCTGTGAGGAGGAGGAGGAGGAGGAGGAAGGGGGGAGAGAGAGCGGGGCACCCTGGGGAGTGACTCCATCCCTTCCCACCCCTGGCCCCCATGGACTTGCTGATGCCAGGGCTGAGGGACCTGTCGTGCCCCTTGCAGCCCCTCTCTCTTTTTTTCAGTTCTCCTCTCTCTTCTTCCTCTGTCCTGGTTCTGTTTGTAAGGCCTGTACGAGTTTGTCATGATGATAATAAACAGATGCTGACTGAGGCGGTGGCTGCCATGGGTCCCCTTGGGGACCCTCCTTGCCCCCCTCCCAGTGCAGGCACACCAGGTCTCTGGGAGTGGGGCAGAGCACCCCTGGATTCATGTCATGGAGAGGGGGGGATGGGATGGGGACATATCTCTCCCCTCCTCTCCCTCCTCCTCTTTCTCCTTCCCGCTTCTTGATGAAATATAGAGAGATTATATATATATAAACTTATTAAATTTGGTTTGGGGACAGGAGCGTGATTTCTCCCCCTCCCCTGTCCTCTCTCTATTCCTCCATCACTGCCTGGACCCCCTCCCCTCTATGGTTTTTAAATTTTAAATATAAATCATTCCCCCCCCAGCTCCTGCTCTGACACCTGGGGAGGGTGCCGGGGAGGAGGGGGGGTGGCCCCTTCTCTCTGGGCCAGGCTGAGTCCCTTCCACGACCCCAAACGCCCCCATCCTCCTCCCAAACGTTTAAGGCCACAATTGGGCAAGCAACAGGGCGGCCCCCTCATCCGCGTCCCCTGTATTTATAGAGCGCTGGATGTGACGAGCCGCATGTGTAATTATTAAAACAAGGATTCAATTACTGGTCACGTGAATTTGTAAATAATTTTTTTTTGCCTTTTTTTTTTTTTCTTTATGGAGTATTTAATTGAAGATTTAAAGGCATCTTTTCACCTTAAAACTGGAAATAAAAGAACATTGCTAAATAATGCCCCGTGTGCCGCTGTTGCCGCCCCCCTCCCCCTCCCATGTCCCTGTTTGCCTGGGCTGGTGTGGGGGTGCCAGCCTTGAACATGGGCAAGGACCAGCCTCCCCTGTCACTGCAAGGCAGGTAGGTACCCCCGGCCCCAGGGTTGGAAGGGTGGCAAGGGGGTTGGATGTGCCTGGAGCCAGGCCTCCTGGACTCTCCTTGCTGGCACTGGCTTGCATGGTCTCTCTGGAGGTGGAAGAGACAGCCCTGCCAGCAGCCTGGGTGTGGAGCAGAGCCCTGACGTCCCCAAATGTCCCTTTTCCCACAAGGCATGAGTGGCAGAACCTGTGTGGTCTCCTTGGGGCAGGAGATGGGCGGTGTTGTGCCAGGTGCCCCCTACAACTTCCAGTGTGGGAGGGCATTCTTCTACCAGCCTCTCCTGGCCTTGTCTTGCAGTTGGAGTGGAGATGGGGCGCAGCTGGGGTTCCCCTGTGGGGTATCCCTGCTGGGGACAGGGGCTGGTCCCCCTTGGGACTGGAGGCTGGTCTTTGCTGCCTTGGGCTGCCTCTTGCTGAGTCACCCTGGCCATGGCCCAGAGGGTACAGAATAATTAACTGGAGGCTGTTCCCCAGATTAGAGGCTGATCTGTCTGAGCTGCAGCCCTGGCATCACTAATGCTGGGAAGCATTTGGCAGGGAAAGGCCTCGGGATGGGGACTGGACAGGAACTCCCCCTGACTGGGAATGAGTGAGTAAGGAGGGAGGGAGGCCTTTGGAGCTGTTTGGGTAACCTACTTGCCAAGGGATAGAGGGTGGCACCGCAGCAGTGCCCTCCTGTGCCAGGGAAAAGGTACCACAGCATTAATTGCCATCAGCAGGTTTCAGAGTGAGCACGGGTTGACCCATCAGCCTGGCCGTCAGCGCTGGCCTGCATCTCCTGCAGGGGCCGTTGCTGTCAGACGTGATGTTCCAAAGCCTGCACCCACCTGTCCCCAACCCAGTTCCGTGGGGGTGGGGGCTGTGTGCTCCCTCCCGCACCACCAGGCCCTCGGGGCAGGGTAGGGGCAGGCAGGTCGGGCTGAGGGGTGCCGTGTTTCTGCGGGGTTCCAGCCCTTGTCCCCCCGGGGGGGTGTACGGGGGCTGGGGCCGGGAGGGGCGGCGCTGTCCGCGGTGCTGGCACGGCGCTCTCCGCGGTGGCCGGCCTTCTTCCCCTCCTCAGCCCCCTCCTCTTCCTCCGTCCATCCTCCTCCTCTCCGCGCCCCCTCCTCTTCCTCCATCCCCCTCTTCCTCTTCCTTCAGCCCCCCTCTTCCTTCATCCTCCCCGGCTGCCTTCATCCCCCATTCACCTCTCTCCTCATCTCCCCTTCCTCCTCTTCCTCCCGGCCTCCCTCTCCCCTGTTCTCCCCTTTCTCCCTCTCCCTCATCCCTTATCCCCCTCCGCCTTCTCTTTCTCAGCCTTCCTCCCGCACATTCTCCTCCTTTTCCTCCTCCTCTTCTTCCCGCCTCCCCCTCTCCCTCCTCTTCCTCCCCCAGCAGTGACGTCTCTGGACGTGCTGCTCCCGGCCCGGCGCAGGCACCACTCGGGGCTCCGGTACCGCTCGGGGCTCCGGTACCGCGGCCCGGCCCGGCTCGGCAGCGGCTCCGGCGGGGCGCGGGCGCTGTCCGGGGCCGCCCATGCGGCCGGGGGGCGATGTGGGCGGCGCGGAGCCGGCGGTAGTGCCCGCACCGGGGCCCCCCCGGGAGCATGGGCTGCATCGGCTCCAAAACCACCATCGGTGGGTGAGCGACACCGGGATGGGAGCGCGGACTTGAGGGATTAGGGGGTCCTAGGGCACGGAGGGTGTATGGGGAACTTGGGGGTGCGGAGGGGGCTGTGCGGGGGCTGCTGGGCACGGCCGAGGGGGATACGATGGGGGTGTGGGGGGCTACGGAGGCTGGGGGATATGGCAAGGGGGAGAGCAGGGAGATGAGGGGGATCCAGGGGATGGAGTGGTGCTGTATGGGGACTGGCAGGTTGTGAGGGCTGTAGTGTACAGGGAATTATGGAGGTGAGAGAGAATTGGGGTATCTAAGTGTGTTGTGATTGCAGAGAGCTTGAGGGCTCTGGAGGACTTTGGTAGGTAAAGGGTGATGGGGGCTATGGATGGGTGGGGGTTTGGGAGCTGGGGGTGCTGCTCTGGGGCAGCTGGGTGGCCCAGGGAGTGCAGGGAGATCTGGGGCGGGGGGGGGGGTGTGGATGTGTAGAGGCTGGGGAGACTGCAGCTCTGGGGAGCTGGGGATTGGGGTAAGGGTGCAAGGGGATTGGGAAAGGGATGTGGGACTGGGGTGCTGGTTAGAGTCCTAAGAGGTTGTGGGGTGCTTATGAGAGAGACAGAGTCGTTCAGGGGGTGTTGGAGGCTGGGGTTTGCTGCAGTGTGTGGGGTGCAGCGGGGGTGCTGCAGATGTCCTGGGGGTGCTGCAGGAGGGATGGGGGCTGTGATCATAGGGAGTTCTGGAGGCTGGGTTCATGGGGGCTAGGACAGTGTTCAGAGTGTTGCAGACATGCCGGAGGGGCCCTGGGGGTGTTGTTGCTAGGATGTCACCACAGGGTGCCCCTGCCCACAGCTGGGAGTGGGGGCGATCCTCTCTGCAATTTCCCAAAGAAGCCAGGGTGTACCCTCAGATGTGGGTGGGAGGCAGCACTTTTGAGCTCCCCTGTATCTCACCTCACAGCTGGTTTATGTCAGCCAGGCCCATCTTAGTGCAGGGGAAATGAGGCTCTTGAGAGATACCCCATCTTGGCCCCTTTGGGACTGGCCTTTCAAGGCAAATGAATTGACAGGAACCCCCAGTTCTTGGGAATCAGTGCCTGAGGGTGTAGGCACCCATCCGTTTGAGGAGCCAGTGCCAGGAGGTCAAGCTGTTGTGGCAAAAGATGAGTGCAGGTGCTTTTATTGACCCTATCCCTTCTTGCTCCTTTCCCTCCTGACCCAGCAGGGAAATGGAGATGGGGATTGTGGAAATAGTGGAGGAGCAGCAGCCCCCTGCAAGTATGGCCCAGTGCTGCCTCCCTTCACACTCCCAGCACCTGGCCCAGTCCAGCCCGGTCTAGCTGCCCCCACCCCTCCCAGAGCAGCTGCCAAGCTGGGACAGGAGCCTGGTCCCTGGTGCCAGGCTGGGGACGTGCGTTACCGCTGACACAGGCGGAAGAGTTGCCCGGGCGTGAGTCACCAGTGCTGCAGCAACGAGTTGTGTCTGGTCTCAGACTGGACAAGAAGCTGCTACCACAGGGTCAGCGGGTGGGGGACTGAGAGGGCTGCTGGGGAAATGGAGGTGCTGAGGTTGGCCTCGGCTCTTCCTGCAGTGGCCGTGGACACAACGCTGTGTGTGGAGTGGAAGGAGGTGAAGGCACTGTCACCCCTGAGTGTTGCCCGCCCGCTGCCCCGGCTGGTGCGCCAGGCCTCCTTCGACAGCCAGGACTTCCTCCAGGTACCACGGAGCCCAGCTGTGCCCAGCTGAGGTAGCCATGTGCCCGTGCCCCATGGTGGGGCACCCGTCCTGGCCATGGCCCTGCCAGCTCGCAGTGGCTCGGGGCTGTTCTGACGTCAGCCGTGAGCCGGGCTGTATCCTGGGAGAAATCAGTCCACGGTGCCTCGTTGCCATGGCAATGCAATTTGTTGCGCGCCTCCAAATCCCACATCGCTTCCCCCGTGGCCATGGGCTCAGGGCCTGGCATGGCCGGGATGGCAATGGGGACATACAACAGGATGTCCTGGCACGGTGTGTGCTGCCCGGGAGTGGGTGCTGGGGAGCCGGGCCGTGGTGGTCTTGCACATGCACGTGTGTATGCACAAGGCTGGGGTGGGCACACACGTGTGTGTGACACCATCCAGCACAGGGCATGGACACGTGTGAGAGCACACAAGCGTGCAGGTGCATGTGTGTGTACAGTGGAGTTCAGGTGTGAGTGTGCAGGTGTGTGTTTGTGGTCAGTTTGTGTGTTTGAGTGGCTGCCAGTGTCTATGGGCACATGTGGTTACCTGAGCGGGCATGTGCAGGTGTGTACACAGTGCCAGTGTGCGCTCACAGCGGGTGCTGACATTGTGGGAGTGTGCCCTGCTGTGACCACCCCTCTGCACACATGCCTGTAATGTGTGTGTGCACAAACACCCCAGGTCCCCCAGGCTGGGCACTAAGCAGGGCCAAGCCCTCTCCTGCAGTGTGGGGCTCCCAGGAGGGAAATGGTGCCAGGGCTGTGACCACGCTGCCCGCTCTGGCAGGTCAATGTTGAGGACACTGTCGAGATGCTGCCCAAGTCACGGCGCGCACTGACCATCCAGGAGATCGCTGCCCTGGCCCGCTCCTCGCTGCACGGTAACCGCTCACCCAGGGGCTCACCTGGGAAAGGGATTCTCCTGAGATGACGAGTCTGGGCCTCTTGGGGGGGCCCTGGGTATCACTCTTGTCTGGAGTTTTGGGGTGAACCAGGGGGTTACTGGTGGTACTCAAGAGGAGGACATGGGGGTGCCAGGTCCCGTGAACTGGAGGTAGGGAGTGCTGGGTCCTGGCATTATGGGCTTTGCGGTGGGGACTTGGGGCACCCGAAGGCATGCTGACATTGGGGCACATCCCACAGGCATCTCGCAGGTGGTGAAGGAGCACGTGACAAAGCCAACGGCTATGGCACAGGGCCGTGTTGCCCACCTCATCGAGTGGAAGGGCTGGTGTAAGCCAGTGGAGTCACCTTCCGCCCTGGAGAGCGCCTTCAGCTCCTACTGCCACCTGAGCGAGGGCGAGCAGGAGGCGCGATTCGCTGCCGGTAGGCACCGCGGGCACGGCCGGTGGGCTGGTCCCCACTGCGGCCCAGGGCAGGGGTGGTGGGTTGTCCCCATCCATGGGGTGGGTTGTCCCCATCCATCCATCCATCCATCCATCCATCCATCCATCCATCCATCCACCCACCCACCCACCCACCCATGCCATGGCACTGTGGGCGTAGCGGTGCCAGGGCAGTGGGATTTTGGGACCATCTCCCTGTGTGTGTTTGATCCGTGCCTGTCCCGTGCCAGGTGTGGCGGAGCAGTTTGCCATTGCTGAGGCCAAGCTCCGAGCCTGGTCCTCAGTGGATGGGGACGACTCCAATGACGAGTCCTACGATGAGGACTTCATGCCCTCTACAGAGAGCTCCCAGCCCACCGGTAAGTGCTGTGGGGAAGTGGGCAAGTTGTCTACACACTGCTGGTGTGGGTGCCCCAACACTGAGGGACAAAGGAACAGAATGCCCACTGCCTGGCACATTCCCCAGCCTGGTCACTCCCATAGAAGGCAGCGTCCCTGCCTTGCACCCTGGCAAACAGTGCCTGAGGCAGGGATGGGGAAGCCCTTAAATGCAACACCTCTGTGGTGCCAGAGAGTGTTTTGCTTTTACTTTGATGGTTACCAGTGCCATGCATGCAACAATTTGTGGGCAAAGCAAGCATGGGACTTCTCCCAACCTGTGGTGTACAGGGCGGGGGGCAGCTGACATCACTGGCACCCTCAGCTGTGGACTGACCCAGACATGCTGATTTCCCACAGAGCTGACAGGCACGATGCCCGCCAGCGCGCTGCTGCGAGACCTGCTGCAGGGCCACCTGTGCCAGCTGGGCGTGCGGCACGGCTCCTGCGAGCCCGAGAGCGACTCCTCGCACACCCTCTCCCCTGAGACTCTCTGCTCCAGCCTCTGCAGCCTGGAGATGGTGTCCCCCTCCGAACTCACTGCCAAACTGCTGGGCTCCCTGGGGGGAGAGGACCTGCTGCTGCCCAAGCTGCCGCCCCCAGCCAGCCAAAGTGCCTTGCGGGGCCTGGCACGGCTCCGGTGCCAGGACTCCCTCTACTCCGTGTCCTACGCCGAAGCCTGTCTCTCGCCCACGGAGGACGAGGTGGTGCTGAGCAAGGACTTCCCGCTCCGCCGGAAAATCTCTGACGTCGCCTCCTCCGGGGTGGCATCGCTGGAGGAGGAGGAGGAGGCCGAAGAGCCCTGATGCCTCCTGGGGTGCCCTGCCTCTCCTGGTGGGGGTCCAGGTCCCCTGCTGAAGCCCTCTGGCCAGACCCCACGCTGGGTGAGGGACAGGCCCTGCCGCTGCTCCCCCTCGCTATCCGGGTGCAGGAGGGGTCCGGGGGCCACTGCAGCCCCCCCAGCCAGTGTGCCCCCACTGTGCCCCGGCCCTGCTTGGCCATATCGTTGCCCTCCTGGATTTTTGCATGAGAGCAGGGAAGGGGCACAGGGAAGGGCTTGGGGGGTGTCTGTCCTCTGCCCTGATGCCCAGATGTGCCCCCAAAAACTGACAAGACTAAATAAGCGGGGCTGGTTGTTCGCATGTTCTCCCCCAAACCACCCTGGGCTCCCCTTTTGGGCACAGTTCCCTCCCCTACAATGGCATGGCTGAAAATCCCCAATCATCCTGTGGTGCCTCTACCACCCCAAGCCAGGGTGGTGGTGGGGGTTTCGCTGTGGGAAGGGCTTTTCTCCTCTCTCCCTGGCCAACTTCTATTGGACCGAGTTTAAAACTGTGAACTGCTGCCTTGGAGCATGGAGCTGCCGGAGGGGTGCTGTGGGGGTGCCAGGGGTGCTGGGGGGCTGTGGATGTGCTGCGGTGCTGGGACTTTCTATACTTTTGTAATTGCATGGGGCTGACACAGGAAGACTGCAGGGCCAGGTGGGTGCAGGTCCCCAGGCTGAGGGCTTTGGGCCACCAGAAGAGCAGTCCCAATCCAGCCCTGCAGCAAGGGGGTCAGCCCAGCCAGGCATCCCCAAGTCTGCTGTGAGGCAATGCAGGGTGGAGAGAGGGGGTAGGACGTGGGACTGATGTCCCTGTCGACAAGTCACTCACCCCTAGCAGGGAACCAAGTGCCTACATGAAGGGCAACCAGCCCCCCCTGTCCTGGCTGGGGGTGGCACCCCCCCTCGAGGACCCCCAAGCCCACCTGAGGGGTTCCAGGCACGTCGTTTGGGGGAGGAATGCCAGTTTTTGCCAACGCTTGCGCGCCCCTTCCCGCATGGCACGTGTTCTCGTGGGGCCACTGTCCCCCTGCATGCTGCTCCTCACCCAGCCCAGTCACTGTTCCCTGTCCCCACACCCCGGGATGCCCCCAGCACCCACTGCACCTCTGCTCCCCTGCATCCCCCAGCACCCCCACCAACCCCTGCCGGGCACAGCTCCTGTTCTCCCTCCCTGCCATGGGGTGCCCGCTGTGGGGCTGCCCCCCTGCCCTGCATCACCGAGGGGCTGCGGGGGCCAGCGGGCCCGACTCCATCAGCCGTGCAGCTGGCTCCCTGCCACCCGCCACCACTTGCTCCGGAGGCCGTGGGTGCTCCTGGCGGTGCTGGGGTGGGCCGGGGGTGCCTGTGGATGGCTGGGGGGCTTTGCTCTGTGTGTGTGTGCATGAGCACACCTGGCAGCGCAGGGGCATGTGCACGCGTGTGCATGTCTGTGGCAGCTGCCCGAGCCCCCGCCCCGCTGTGGCGGTACCTGTGGAGTATCCGTGGGGTGCCCACACCGTGGCACCCCCTCCTCCATCCTGCCAGGTCTTGAATAAAGTCAATTGTGCGAGCGCTGCACCGGGCGCCTCTTCTTGCAGGTGGGGGGCACCTCCTCCCAGGGGACCGGGGTGGGTGGCAGGCCAGCGGTGGCAGGGATGCATCCCCCTCCGCGGCCCCTCAGGGTGACGGAGGCCTCGTCCCTTATCTCGCATTCCTACGGACAGGGTGCCTAATTATGGGCATCTGGCGGTGGCGGCTGGCGGGCGGCTGGACCCTCCCCAGGGCAGGGCCCGGGGGGCGCGGGCAGCAGGCGCCATGGCATCGCTCAGCTCGGCCTCCACGTACCGTGCCGAGCTCCTCAGCGCCTACGGGCCGGGGCACAGCGAGCCCCGCTTCGAGGGCGACCGGCGGCATGGAGCCTTTGGGGCACGGGGACAGGAGGCATTTGGGTACCCAGGTACCGGGCGTGGAGGGTGGGGGGCCCCAGGGTGCGGCGGCCCTGCTACCCTGGGGGAGCCCTGCTGCCTTGGGGACGGTCCCCCCAAGGGTTATCCAGCTGATCTGTGCCTGGGGACAGTGTGGGACCCTTCCCCCAGCACCTCCAAGGTTGGGAGGGCTCAGAGGGGCACCCTGGCTGTCCCCCCCGGTGCCCCATGGCTCTCTGGACTGCCCTCCAACTCTTACTCTCTAGTGCTTTTGTGCTCCCCCTGTAAGTCCCCAATAACCCACTGTCCCTGCTGTCCCCAGGACCACCATGCTGTCTCTTCCCCCACCCCAGACCCTTTTGATTCTCCTTTTGTCCCTGGAACCCCCCCCAGTTTTTCCTCCCCAACCCAGACCATCACGGTATGTCCTCAGCTCCCCTGTGCCCCACCCCTTGATGTCACCAGCTAGGTCCCCACTTTCTTGTACATCCCCAGTAACTCTAGTGTCCTTCTCTGCCCCAGCCCACTCCCCCCAGACCTTTGTGGTCATCCCCAGTGTCTTCACCCTCCTGTGCCATTCCCCTGCTCTCCTCAGGTTGTCCAGTGCCCCTGGAATCTTCCAGTGCCCTCAGGTGCCTCCAGACCACCCACTACTCCTCCAGGCCCCCAGTACCCCTTTACCCTTGGGACCCCCAGTTCCCCCTGCAATTCCCTGGCACTTTCTGTATCCCCAAACTCCCACTGCCACCTGCTACCCCCAGCCCTCCCTCCCCCAGTGTCACTCTCCCACATCCCCCAGTGCTCAGCCCCTGGGTGCTGTAGCCCCATGCCCAGCAGCTCTCTAATGCCCACAGAGTCCCCAGGTGCCATGTACCCCTGCAGCCTGGGCACCTGGGTGCGTGCCCAGGGTGACACCTACCAAGTGGTGGCCGACGTCAGCCAGTTTGAGCCCCCTGACATTGTGGTGACCACCTCCAACTGCTATGTCGCCATCCAGGCAGAAAAGGTGAGGCACCTGAGGGGGCAGCATCCCCTCCAGCCATGGCACAGGTCACCCCCTCAGGTCCCAGGACACCCCCTCCTGTGGGTGGCGAGGACAGGGTGGTGACTGGGAATAGCCCTTGGTAGCACTGGGGTAAACGGGAGCTGTGCCTAGTGATGGGACAATAGGCAACTCCTGCTCTACTGCACCTGTCCTGCACTGGTGTAACTGGGAACTGTCCTCACTGGGAATGGGACAACTGGGAACTCCTGCTCTGCTGCCTTCTCTGCTGGAGGTGGCAAGCGGTTACAGTCCCTGCTGGCACCGGAGTAGCTGGAGTTTACCCCACTAGCCCAGACTCGGGCAGCAGAGGCCTGCTTCCTGCTGGCAATGGGGTAACTGGGAATTGCCCTGGAGTCACTGGGATCTTTCCTGTTGAACTCCCTGTTAGAGTCAGGGTGACTGGGACTGCCCATTAGAAGCACTGGGGTAGCTGGGAATGTGCTGTGGAACCCACCATGCCACGCTGCCTTCCGCTGCACTGGTGCTGCCTCCCCGCAGGTGGCTGAGGACGGCACTGTGTGTGACACCTTCACCCACAAGTGCCAGCTGCCTGAAGACACAGACCCGCTGTCGGTGAGCTGTGCCCTGACCGAGACGGGCACGCTGGTCATCACCGTGCGGCGCCGCACCAGCGCCGGCCCCGGGCAGCGCCCGCAGCTGCTGCACCGCAGCGAGGCCATGCTGTGAGCGGCTCTGCGGGACAAAAGGCTCCTCGCCCGGAGCCGTGCCAACCCCAGCACTGTGGTGAAGCTCAGCCGGTGCCCCACTGGCTGGGCCCTCTTCACCTCCAGCCTCATAGTGCTGCAGCTCTGTTTATAAAGTCCTTTTATTAAATTAATATAAAAATCTCTGTATTTACATGGGGAGAGGTGCACGGCAGAGGGGCAGCAGGACCCCCTGTTCCCAGCCATGACATGCTGAGCACAGGGGGCAATGCCCACCCATGTCCCGTGGACACCCCAACCTGATGCCCTCTCCGCCCCGTGCCACCCTGAGAAGGGACATTGTGGTGCTCATGGAGGGTGTGAGGGCAGTGGCCATTCTGGGGGGCACCGGGGGCTGGGGGGGGTACAGAGGTAGCAAAGTGGGAAGCCCCAAGAGCTGGCAGGTCGTTGGAGAGCAGGGGCTGGCTGGGGAGCATTTGGCTGTTCCCCATCCCAGGGAGGGAGCAGAGGCACTGGATTGAGAGTGCCCACTCCTGTGCTGAGCCTGGCATCAGCGGGCTCAGGGTGGGCACACCCCAGCACCTGCCAGGGGGCCCTTGTGGCTTCTGGGGACACAAGGGGGTGGATCTCAAGGGTCTCACTGACCCTTGGGGGTGTCATCATCCTCGTCGCCGCCAGGACCGGCCTCGCGGGGCATGTGGTGGTGCTGGTGGCGGTCCCAGAGCTGGCGCAGGGCCGTGGTGTCGGCCTCGCTGGTGCTGGCGGTGCTGTCGCGGAAGCTGGCGAGCGGCGGGCGCACCTTCACCCCCTTGCCCGTCAGGGAGCCCTCGATGGCCTTGCGCAGCTGCGGGGACCCCAAACCCATGGGCAAACAGCTCCAGGTGCTGCTCTGTGCCCCCCCAGCCTCCCTGTCCCCTGCTCACCTCCTTGAGGGACACCATGCCCACCAGCCGCCCAATGCTGGTGACGAATGCATGGTCCAGGCCCAGCAGAGAGAAGATGGTGTGGGTCTGTGGGAAGAGGGGGCTCAGTTGAGGGTCTGGGGGTTGTGGGTGGGGGTCTGGGATGGGGACAGGACGTACCTTGTGCAGCGAGGTGTGCTCCACCAGCTGGAAGGGTGCGGGGTCGATCTTGGCACTGCTGAAGTCCACCAGCTGGTCCAGCTGCTGTTCTTCCCACTCCAGGATCTGAGGAGGTGCCATTGGGCAGGGTCAGGGGTACGGCCTCGCCACAAGTGCCACCAAGGGCCCTCCCGTCCTCCTTACACCCAGTCTTATGGAGAAATCTGAGTTATCCACCCCCTACCTCCCCACACCCTCCTCATGCTCTGGCACCCCTTTGGCATCCCTCTGAGCAGGAGGGTCCTGCCTGTCTCTGCCCAACCCCTCACCTCTGCTGGGGTCATCTTGTCACCCAGAATCATCTCCTCCTGCAAGAGAGGTGTGTTGGCACAGCCCTGAGGGCAGCGGGCAGTGTATCTGCGCACCGCTGGGCAGGGCACGGGCAGGGTGCGGTGGGGAACAGCGAGGGTGGAGGTAGCACATGCAGGCAGGGCACGGCGAGGGTACAGGCAGGGTACAGGCAGCAGGTGGGCAGGTCAGGTAACGTGATTGGTTGACAGGACATCAGTCACACCCTGATTGGCCACAGTTGGACAAGCCAAGCTTGTGATTGGTGGAGAGAATGCAAGGTGTGTCACGATTGGCTGAGCAAAGTGGTGCAGATCCCGCGGTTGTGATGGCTGGAAGGCTCCACATCCCGGTTCCTGGGATGGTTTGGGATGGGGAGGATGCACACCAGGATTGGTTGGACGGAATCGTAACTGTCCAAGATGGACTGCACAGACATAGGCCCAACGTGATTGGCCAAGCAGAATCTTGCCAGGCCCCTGATTGGTTCAGAGAACTCCTGCCAGGCTCTGATTGGCTGGAAGGAGCTGTGCCCAGGCTGCGATTGGCTGCAGCTTACCACAATGGAAATGCGGACGCGTTTGGCCTTGTGATAGGCTGTGCCATGGGCCTGGCCCGTGGGAGAGACAGCAGTTAGGGGATGGGATGGGATGGGATGGGATGGGATGGGATGGGATGGGATGGGATGGGATGGGATGGGATGGGATGGGATGGGATGGGATGGGATGGGATGGGATGTGAAGGGCCAGGCAGGGCTGGGCAGGGCCAGGCAAGGCCATTCAGGGATGGGAAGGGCTGGGGAGGGACAGGCTCTCACCTCGGTGGGCTCTGTGGCAGCATTGGCACAGAAGAGGCTTTTGAGGGCGATTCCAGTGTGGTCAGTGCTGCCAGCTGTGGGAGGAGAGGGGGTGTCAGCGGTGGGGACACAGCGGGGCCAGGGGGCCACATGCAGACTCACCTGGGGGGCTGTCGGCTGGGCTGCTGGGCACCCGCTTCAGCGCCGGCTTCAGGGGCTTGCGGAGTGCGGCGCGGGCAGGGGTGCCCGAGGAGGTCTCTGTGCTGATCTGTGGGGGGATGGAGTGGTAGGGTGACAGTGGTGGGGGACACCCTGACCAGGCATCCCCCACGATGGTCGCAGCCCTCACCTGGAAGCGGATGCTGGAGTCGGAGAGCCGGTTCCCATCCTCGGGCAGCACCTTCTGCCTCAGCGCCAGCAGCCGGCGCTGGGGACTGAGCTGGGTGCTGAGCAGGGCCCCCACCTGCGTCCGCTCAATGGAGCCCAGCAGGATCATGGACTCTGCCAGACACAGCAAGGCGCCACGTTGGCTCCTGATGTTCGCTCTGCCACCCACCCACGGCACACTCCACGACTGCTGTGGATGCTGGCAGAGCCCCTGCCTGTGTCTCACCAGCTGACTCCACCAGTGGCAGGTTCTTCATCTTGGTGCCGTGCAGGACCTGCTGCAGGTCCCGGTACTTGCAGTTGAGGGTGACGTAGCGGATATCCCGCACCATGATGTCCTCCACCCGCACGTTGTATTTCCTGCCCAGGGCAAGAACAGTGGCCTCAGAGTAATGCCACCTTGTGCCTCAGCAAGGGGTTTGGGGCTGGGACAGGGGACACAATCTCACTCGTGGTGGCCCCAGCCCAGCTCAGGGAGGTAGGGAAGCTTCTTGATACGGATGATGCTGTCGTAGAGGGAGGGCTGGAGGCTCTGGGCGACGGCATTGGCCAGGATGACAGCGATCATGACCGGCAGGATGTGCGAGATCTGCCCCGTCAGCTCGAAGACGATGACGGCCGTGGACACCGTGTGGGTGACAGCACCCGACAGTGCGGCTGCTCCTGCAGCCACCGCCAGGATAGGGGGGGAGGGCCGTCAGGTATTTCCCACCAGGCTAGGTCCCCACCCTGGGTTCCCCCCTCTAAGGCATTCATCCACCACATATGGAGAGCCCTTGGGACCATGCAGGGACATTCCCAGGGGTGGTATCACTCCCAGTTCCAGGGATCATCACCTCAGCAGCGGGGCAGCATCTCCAAACAATGCCCACCACGGTGTCCCCCTTCCAGCTCAGTGCTTACCCACCACGGCGTAGCCCCCTGGCACGATGCGGTAGATGTTGCTGTCTGTGTGGATGCCATCAGGGAACCAGGCTGCCATGCTCTCCCCCACCAGGCGCCCAAAGGCTGCCCCTGCAGGCACAGAGGGGCTGGGAACGGGCTCAGGGCTCTCCCAGTACCCAGCCCAGCCTCATGCCCTCTCCTCTGCCTGATGCTGCCAGGGAAGGGGACATCTGGAGGCACCCACAGTGCCCAGTGTGGGCTGAGAGGTGGCTCCCTCCTCCCACTGTGCCCACACAGGGTGCAGGGTCTCACCAATGACGAAGACAGGCATGAAGGCTCCACAGGGCACTGGGATGGTAGTGGCCAAGGCTGACATCCAGAACTGCGGAGCAGACACCCATTAGTTGCCCTCCCTGACCCAGCCCTGCCTCCTGCCCTGGCTGTGACCCTCAGCTGGGTGCTGTGTAGCAGCACGTGGACACCGGGACACCGCACCCTGCAACGGGGCATGGGCTCCTCCCAGGGGCACCCTGCCAGTTCCTCCCTGGTGGCACTTGGTGGCATCTGGCCAGCACCTCCCTGGTGGCACCTAGGAGCAAGCAGCCAGAACCTCCCTGGTGGCATGTTGGTGGCTCCCAGCCAAGATCTCTTTGATGGCATGCCAGCACCACCCAGCAAACACCTTGGTGGACTCTTGGAGCAGCCACCCAGTGCCTTCTGGTGCCACCTTTCTGGTAACAATCTGGCACCTCCCTGATTGCTTCCAGATAACCCTCTCCATAACCTCCTGGTGGTGCCTTGGGGATGACAGGGGAAGGAGGCACCCACCTTCATGAGGATGAAGACAACAAGTGTGACAAAGACGTTGGAGCGGGGATGGAGCCAGGCCTCCAGGATGCCCAAGTATTCAAACTCATCATTGATCCCCTGCTTGGCCCATGTCTGGTTGTCAAAGAGTGTCACCAGGGTTTCCTTCTGGGTGAGCTGGTGATGGGCAGGGATCAGCCGGGGCTTGTGGTGGCCCTGGGGTGGGGACTGGTGTGCCACCCCACGGCGGGTACCTGGCCAGCCATGAACTGTCCAAAGCCGGGCGGGAAAGTCAGCGTGGAGATGATCAGCGTCACCAGGGCAGGGAAGAGCAGGCGTCTGGCAGGGTGGCACAGGGCAGGGTGTGATTTTGGTGCAGCCCCAGCTCTGCCACCCTGCTGCTGGGGACTGCTGGGCACCTACTTCTTCATGAGGAAGCGGTTGATGGCCTTCTGGCGGCGCATGAACTGCACAATCTTGCGGTTGAGGTAGACGAAGAGTGCACCCCCGAAGCCACTGGCAATCCTGGACAGAGCCAAGGGAAGAGGTGTCTTGCTGCCACCACCAACACCACCAGTGCCACCACTGCCACCTCTGGGGCCATGGGATGGGTGCTGGGATGGCCGCACTCACCCGATGACGGCAAAGGCAGGCAGCTCCTGCAGGTCGAAGGGGAAGTCGAGGCGGAAGCGGGTTTTGAACAGTGCCGTGATTGTCTCTGGGGGATGGTGGGGCTCAGTAGGGCTGGGCAGGGGACCCCTGTGCCCTCACCCTGCCTGAGATACCTTCATCCTTGTTCCAGACAGCGAGGACACGGAAGATGAAGGCGCTGAAGGTGGCAGCGAAGAAGCCGCGCCAGTAGTTGCGGACGGCAAAGAAGGTGGAGGTGACCTCGATGCTGAAGAGGACGCCTGGCGTTGGGGGAGGAGCACAAGGGAGGTGGAGAAACCTCGACAGGCCCCCGGTGCCTGGCATGCTTCCCACCCTGAGTCCACACTCGTGCACAGCCCATGGGGGTCTGGCTGCCCCACGGACACACTATGGGGTGGTTCAAGGGCTTCCCTGGCAAAGCACTGGCCAGTCCCAGCTGGGCACAGTGGACACAGCACAGTGGGCCAAGCACGAGTCTGCACGAGCGACAGGGTAGCACAGGGATGTGCGCAGCGACACGAGGGGTGGCACTGGGATGGCGGGGGGTGCACACAGATGGACAGACAGACAGGGCAGCAGGCAAAGGGCAAGGAAAGAGTCAGACACATCACCAACCTACGGGCAGGGCTCAGCAGGGCTGGAGCGGGGAGCTCCCTGGAGTGGAGGGCGGCAGGGGAGAGGACAAGAGCAGACGTTACACATCTGGGAGGGTGGTGCCCGCTCCTCCCTTCCTCCTCCCTGCTGAGCAGCACTGCCCTCTCCCATGCCAGCTGTCCCGGGGGTCCTGCTTGCCTCTCCAGGTGGACCCTGCTGCCTGGGCGGGAGGTGTGGGGGTTGTGGGGAGGCCCGGGGTGACCCTACCTCCGATGGGGGCGGCGAAGCAGCAGCCAACACCGACAGCGCAGGCAGCTGCCAGCATTTCAATGTTTCTTGCCTCATTCTGTGAGGGAGACGGGAGTGAGTGGGCACTGCCCCCAACCCTAGGCACTGCCAAACCTGCTGGTAGGCACAGGTTGATCCTTCTGGGGCCAGCCTGCCTTGCTCACCTCGTAGAAGCCCCCAAAGAGGGAGAGGAAGCGGCTGAGCAGGGCTGCGCACATGCTGGCGATGTGGACAAAAGGACCCTGAGAGGACAAAGGGAGACTGAGGACATTGCCCTTAGCCTCACTCCCTGGAGCCCTGCTCACCCTGCCCCAGCACTGCCCTCACCTCCTTGCCCAGGGGCATGCCACTGCCCAGGGCACACGTCAGTCCGATCACCTTGGCCACAAAGGTCTTGAGGGTGAGGTACTCCTTCAGCACGACACCCCGCAGGATGGTCTTCATCTCGGGGATCCCTGAGCCTGGTGGTGTGGGGACAGCCTTGACCAATAGCCACGAAGGGGGGACACTGCCCCATGCTTCTGGGGGCTAACCCTTGATGCTTTGCCACACCCCACTGCCACAGGGAGGTCCCAGACACCTCTTCCCACAGTACAATTGGCAGGAACAGCCCCATGATTATGTAGGCACAGCTCAACCCATAGCCCCACAGGGACCCCCAATTTCACAGTTCCCAGGAGACCCTCTGTAGATCAGGTCTTAGCCCTAGGAAGACCCCCTAGCCTGCAAGCCTCATATCTCAGGAGGAAATCCACCCCTTAACTCACAGGAGACTCTCTGAAGACCTCTCATAGGCCTTAGAAGATCCCCAACCCCATAGCTCAGGATGGCATCCAAACCATAGACCCTAGGAGACCTTCTGAGGACCAGCCCATATCCCTAGAAAGACTCCCAGGACCTCCAGGGACACACCCAGGCACAGCCCCAGGGAGTAGACACCCTGTTTAGGGTGCAGGCAGCCCCTTGATGCCCTACCCACAGCCTGGGGGGCAAGGATCTGGGTGAAGCCAGCTGAGAAGGTGATGAGCACAGTGGGGTAGGTGACCCAGGCCATGTACTGCAGCAGCACGTTGGTGTCCAGGCCCCCGTACATCCACTTCTGAGCTGTGGGAACAGCCAGTCAGACGGGTGGTGGGTGGCAAGGCACATGGCATGGCCCTATGGCATGGCCACCCCCTGCCCTGCCTTGGCCCTGGGAACCCACCGGTACCCGCCTACCTTGGAGGCACGTGGCGATGGCGAAATCCATGGCCCAGCTGACCAGTGCCATGACCAGTCCCAGCAGTATGAGGAAGACCCAGTCCTCGCCCACCTTGGAGATGAGGAACCGCTGGCACTGCAAGGCGCAGACTGTGGACACAAGGGCGGGTTCAAGGCTGGATGCCCCAGGGATGGGCACACTGAGGTGGCAGAGGCAGGCTGGCCGCAGCAGAAATGCTCGCAACCAGCAGCACTGACCCAGCACAGCTGGCACTGTTTGGTGCAGGAGCACTGCTGTGTCCAGCTGTCACAGCCAGCTGACTGTGCACAGTCACACACGGCACCACTGGGCATGCACCTCCCGCCAGCACGGCCTCCCTGGCACGGCCCCAGGTACAGGGGCTGGGGCCCCCCGGTCCCTGCAGCGTGCCCGGCTATTTCGAGCCATTGTGTCCCTGCTGCCCGGCGGGCAGGTGGCATTGTCCTCGGCGCCGGTGTCCCATGACAGCCAGAGAAACTCTACCCGCGGCACCGTGGTGGGGTGTGCAGCCGTGTCCCGACTGTGCCCACCCGTGTCCGTGTCCCGGTGACCCTTACCACGACAGGGGGCACAGCGGCCCTGGGTGTACTCCAGCAGCTCGGAGGGGCGGCGGGGCTGGGGCGTGTCCCCCTCCTGCAGCCGCAGCCGGGCTGCCTCATCCTTGGCAAAGGTGCCCAAGTCCTGCGTGTAACGCCCATACATCTGGGGGAGAAGGACAGGCAGCAGTGTCAGGGCGGCTGGTACCCCAACCCCGGCACCCAAGTGGGGAAACTGAGTCAGGGCAGCAGTGGGCATACTGGCATGGCCTGCCAGGTGAGGGAACAGCCGCAGCATCCCAAGGCAAAGGGGTGGAGGTGCCTGTGGGAGTGCCCGACTGCCCTCCAGGGCGTGGGAAGGAGCCAGGCAGATAAGGCGAGTGTGGATCAATGGTGATTGTTTTGCCTGCATGCCCAAAGCAGGCAGCTGAAACTTGTACCAGTCTCTGGCCCTGCCCAGGTGCCCCAGGCACTGCACTGGGGTGGAGGGTGGGGAAGGGCCTCCAGTGATAGGAGTGCAGCCAGCTTGGCCAAGAGACTCTCTGAGAGCTGGTATTGGGGTTGTGCTGGGGCTCTGCAGGCACCACACTCTGACATTGCTAAGAGCAAGGCTGGGATACTCCCTCAGATACAGCCTTGGCAGGTCATATGTGACATGAGCTGGCTGGTCTCAGCTGGCAGCAGGGAGGCAAGAGGACAGTGAGGGACAGGATGTACCCCCAGTTCCAGGAGAGAGGGAGCACAACGTTAAGCCCAGGGAGGTCCCTGGGCTGTGAAGAGGGGGATCACACAGGGATCACCCCTCTTTCCTCGGGTGCCTCCTGCCTGGCTGAGGCATGTGGCCTGGCCCTGGCAGGGGGTGGCCCTGGCAGTACCCCTCATGCTGGCCAGGAGCTCTTTGTGCCTGTCTTCCCCGCTGAGCCGGGGGCATTTGTCCCGCGCTGGCGGGCACTGCCAAGGACTCGGTTGCTTGGTTTCCGCCTCACTCCCCCCCGCACGACCTGAATGCCAAGCGCCAGAGGTTGGCCCGGCACAAAGGGAGGCTTCAGGACCGTGGGGGCCCTGCCAGGCTCCCACGTCGGGACAACGTGAGCCCCATGCCGATGGCGTGCCCACCCGCCGTGCCGTGCCAGCGCAGCGCGTGGCTGCCCAGCCGGGGCGCAGCCGCCCTGCTCCCGGCACAGCCCGTGCCGGCTCCGGCAGAGGGGCAGCGCCACGGGTGGGCACCGCGCTCGGCACGTGGGCAGCCCAGCCCCGGCTGCTGGAGGCAGTGCCCACCCCGCATGCCCGGCTCCTGTTCACAGCCCCCTGGCCTGCCGGCACACGGCAGCTCCCCGTGGGGATGGCGTGAAGGTGCACTTCAGACGGGGCAGCACTCCTGCCCAGGTCCCTTCAGCAGAGAGCAGAAAGCAGTCAGAGCGGCGCCGGGTGGATTCTCTGCTGTCTAATACCCGGGTTGTGCCCAGCAGCGGGAGGGAGGGTGGGGATGCAGGCAGGGAGAGGAGGGTGAACTAAATTCCATTGCTGACCCTGTCCTGGCATGGAGTTTCCCCCAAACTCCTGCTCAGCATGGGCTCAGCGGCTCCTTGCCCTGCAGAAAAGAGCTGGGGGGAAAGGCACGACCACCTTGAGGGGCCAAATCCAGCATCGGCTGCCAGAGGAGGACCCCGGCCCCACATGGGGTCTTGAATTCAAAGGCTCCCTTCGGAAAAAGCTTGTTTGCTCTGGAAGATGAAATGGGCCGGCACCCCAGGAGTGCTGTCACCCTGCCAAGTGCTTGCCTGCCTGGCCCCACTGCTGACCCACGGCCAGCCCAAAGCAAGATGGAAGCACCCCCAGGCTGAGTGTCCCCCAAACCAGCTCTGTGTCTACCTCTTGGGGCTGTGCCAGGGGCTGCCACACCGTCCCCCCAGGTGCTGGGGCATACAGAGGGATGCCCAGTCCCAAATGCTCCAGCCTGGTTGAGGGTGATGGGATTTGCTCCCCCTCTGCCTCACTTTGGAGCCCACCCCACTTGTAACAACAGGGATGCAAGCAAAGGGGCCATGCCACCCTGCTGCCCCCTACCACCCTGTGCCATCCCATGCCACCCCTCTGCCCCATGCCACAGCCCCACAGGTAGGACATGGGACCCTCATGGGTGCCCAGTGCTGAGCAGCCACAGCTACTGTGCCCACAGCCCTGGCATGGCTGTGAAAGCCAGTGGTGGGCTCTCTCCTTCCTCCTCCTCCTCCTCCTCCGCTTGGGTTATTTTTCCACAAAGGCCTTTTGAAACACAAACAGCCCCGGGACTCCGGCCTCTGCCGTGAAGCAGCTGAACAATCACAGTGCCGGGCGGGCAGGGAGCGGGCACAGGGGGGGCTGCCGGGGGGCACTCGGGGACACGGGCACAGGCCAAGGCCACTGTGTTGGTCCTGAGCTGCTGCGCTGCAGGCACGGCTGTGCCACAGCCCCTTGGGCTCTGCCAGCCCGTGGTGCCTGCTGTGCCCGGGCGATGCTGCGCCTGGGGCGGGCACTGGCATCTGGTTCTGCCATCTCCCCGTGCCAGCCTGTCCCACAGCACTGAGCTGGCTTGGCAGTGCTGCCCACCTCCTCATGGCCAAAGCCAGCCATCCTTCTCCCCCAAATTTCCCCTTGGGGAGATTTTTTAAGGTAAGGGGTTGGGGGGTCCTCTGGGCTGGCAGCGGGCAGGCAGAGGCCAGGGGGTGTGTGTCACGCTGCCCGTCTTAGCTGGGCTCTAATCACCCTGAGCGGCTCTGCAATGAACAAGGGCAGTTTGTCAAGCTTAATCCCCCCCACGGGGCCCATTGCTCCCTGCCACGACAGCCTGGCACGTGGGGGACACTGGGGCTGATGTGCACCCCAGCACCCTGGGCATGCCAGGGCTTCCCACAAACACCTGCCAAGCATGGGGAGTCCAGGGAGACCTTTAGGTCTGGGGCCCCAAGACTCACAGCATCCCAGGGCTGGTGAAATCTGGGGAGGGAAAGGGCATGGGGTAGGGACAAAGGCCTTTGGACATAACTAGGCACAACCCTACAGCCTGGCTGTGATGACTTGGCTATGGGCACAAGCAGCAAGAACTATCTCCAGGCTGTCCAGCTCAGACCAGCCCATGCCAGGCTCCAGCTGGATCCTGATCTTCCTGGCAGGTGCTGGCAGGAGCTGGTGGTGCCTCATGCACTGAGCTGGGCGCTCCTCCTGCCCAGCACGTGCCCAGGCAGCTCCCAAAACGCAGGTGTGAGGCTGTGGGACAGGAGCCCACACCCAGCCTCACCCACGAGCCCCAGGCACTTCCACGAGCCTCACTGAGCCCAGAGGCCACGGGGATGGGCACCACGGAGCACTCGGGGCACGGGTGCGACCCTGCCCAAAGAAAAGGAGGGCAAAGTCTGCTGGTGCCGAGCACGGCTGCCCTGATGCCAGCCCAGCCTGCCTCTCCCCTCCCGCTGCCCGCAGGCTCCTCCACCCCGCGGTGCCCGGCTGGGATGGCCTCTCTGCTCACCCACCGTGACCAGGGCGCCAGGGGGGCCCTCCGGAGCTGGCGGCAGGGAGAGGCACCGCCACCTCTCACCCCTGTTCCTGCCCCCGACTGCTCCCTGACTCAGCCCTGCCGGGAAGGACCGTGGGGTCAACAAGGTCGTGGAGATGACGGCACAGCCGAGGCTCCCACGGCCAGCTGGTGTCCTGCAGCCACCTGACAGGGGCAGCTTGGGGTGAGCACTGAGGGGCACAGCCAGAAGAAGGGTTTGGGTGGTGGGAAAGGGTACACAGGGCAGCAGGCTCCTGACGCTGCCACGTGCGGCCATGCTGGGTGGGCAAGGCTCAGCAGAGCCCGCCCTGCACACAGGAGCCGGCTCAGGCTCTCTTGGGCAGCCGCGGGCACAACTCTGCGGCCACGCAGTCCCTGCTTCCCTGCACACCTCCCTGGCCCTGCCTGTCCGAATGCCTTTGCCAGGGCAAAGTACCGTCCGCCTTGGGCACCGTCCCAAGCCAGGGAAAAGAACCTTTGCCCGTGATGTCTGAGGGCCGTGGGCAGCGGGGTGGCTGGGAAAACAGCAGGCAAGGAAGACACCCCGGGACAACGGGACACCCTGGTGCCAGTGGGGAGGCCTCTGAGGCAGAGGAGTTGTAAACATGGGGCTAAGGTTGCAGGCAGGGGAGATACCGTATCTTGGGGGCAGAGGGCCGGGGACAGGCAGTGCCGGGGAGAGAAGAGTGCCCGGCTGGCGCCTCCGGGATCCCCCGCAGGGTGGGCATCCCTTCCCAGGGAAGAGGGCTGCTGCCAGGGGGTGGTGAGGTGTGTGCAGAAGTCCTGCCCGGGGGTGGGGGCTCATCTAGGCTCTTCCACAGCCGGAGGGGGGCTGGGGGTGACATCC
This sequence comes from Fringilla coelebs, assembly GCF_963513975.1. Lineage (NCBI taxonomy): Eukaryota > Metazoa > Chordata > Aves > Passeriformes > Fringillidae > Fringilla > Fringilla coelebs. The sequence continues at coordinate 17,229,779 of NC_140036.1, forward strand.
CAAACAGGAGGCAGCATCCCAAACAGGGTACCGCAGAGTTTTGCCTCCCTGAACAGGGCAGCACCCCCCAGACCCCCAAAACCCCCGGGTGTTCCATCGCACCCCGTCGCGTCCTGTGCCACACAGGTGCTCGGTGCCCGCCCGGTGCCCCCGCTACTCACCAGGGTCTGCTCATATTGCAGCGCCCGCTGCGCCTCGCTCTCGGAGGCCATGGTGCCGCCGCTGTCGCCGCTCCGCTCCGCGCCGTCCCGGTGCCGGTGCCGCTGCCGGTGCCCGCGGCGGCCGCGGCTCCTCCCGGACCGCGCGGGGCGGGCCCGGGGCACTGCCCGGGGGAGGGATCGGCCGCGCTCCGCCTCCGCCGGCAGCGCCCGGCACCGGCGGCGCCCGTTACCGGGACCGGCGGCGCTGGGCACCCAGTGCCCGGCCGGGTCAAGAGGAGTCCGGCCGGAAACTCTGTCCTGTGGCGGGACCCCATCCACCGTGACCTTTGCCAGGATGGCATCCCTGGGCAACCAGCGGGTGCAGGTGAGAGTAAAAGCTGGCGTGGGTGACGTGACCACGGACCAGTTTCCCCCGCGACACCGTGCTCCCTTTCCTACAGGTACAAGGGGCTGGCGTGGGGCTGGGCGTTGCTTCCCTGTGGGTTGCCCCTGGTCGGATGTGGGATGACCGTGCTGGGGCCCTGCAGATGGTCACCCCCAGGCTCATGGCCGTGCCCCGCTGGGGGACAGGTTGGTGGGGGCAGAGTGCCTGAGGTCTGTCTTGTCATGAAGGGCACGGGGGAAGCTGTCAATGCCCAAGGAGGGCAGGGCACCTTGGCACTGTGGGTACTTCGCCACGCAAAGCTGCCAGGGAGCTCATCCTTACCGTGATGCTGCTCAGCGTCCCGGGACTGTCAGCCCCCAGCGACAGAGGTGGGCTCCACTCTTCCTTGCTGAAGTCGCTGGGCAGCAGAGGCTCAGTCCTCTCCAGAGAGGCACACGGGTAGACCTTGGCACCAGCAATCCCTGGGGAAGGCGCTCCGGCATGGCAGGCTGGCTGCCGGGACCTCTGCCTCACCGCCGCCACGGGCTCAGGGACAGGGCTCCAAGGCAGCTGGCAGGGCCAGGCTCACCCTCCTCCCCAGGGCACAGGACGGCACTTTTGTGGCAGGAACTGGGTGCAGGGAAAGCCAGAGCTGTGGCACTGCTGGGCTGATGCTGTGGGATCAGGATTGGGCTGGTTCTCACTGCCCAGGTGCCACCCTCTGCTTTGACGTCGGCACCCTCAAGGGTGGGTGACGATGGCTGGGCTGTGGGCTGGGATATCTCCTGTGCCAGTCTGGGAGGGTTCATTGCCCGACATGAACCAGTTTGAGGCAGGGAGGTGACAAAATGGGTTGCCCGCTCATTGTATCCCCAGGCACGGAGCTCCCTCTTGCTCGTCAGCTCCTGGCACTGCCCTGTGGCAGCAGGGATGTTCATCCGGAGGGGAAGCCCTGTGCCAGCACACATCTCTGCCCACTGCCACCAGTGTGCCTGGCTGTGGGCCACCAGCATACTGCAAGGCCACCACAGGTGATGCCACCCTGCTGGCACAGGTGCCTGTGTGGCTGTGGGTGCAGGCAGGGCAGGACACCCAGCTTAGCATGCAGGGCTCTGTCCCAGCCCAGCGTGCCCCAGTGCCTTCCTTCTATTGCTCTATCACTAATCCCCAGTACAGACGAACACTGTGCCACTACAGTGTGGTGGTTGTGCCACCATCCCTTACTGCTATCCCAGTAGAGCCCAGTGTTACTTTCCCTACAGCTCTGGCACCATTCCAGCATAGCTCTGACTGTCCCAGTCATCCCAGCGTGTACCAGCACAGTACAAATGGCCCCAGAGACCCCTCAGTCCTCCACATTAGGGATCAAAGGGCAGGTGGCAGCTTTGGGTCTCCCATGGGCCCCACAAGGCCTTAGCCCAGTGCAGCTGTACTGGGGTCACCAGGGTTGTGCTGCCCCAGAGCATGCACAGGGGTCTGCCCTGCACAGCCATGGGTGTCTGTGCCCAGCCCTGGGCACGTGGCTGGTTATGGTGCTGCAGGACAAGGGCTTCCATGGGTGGCAGCTGGACTGGGGCCCCAGGCTGGGCTCTTTTTGCCACCATGGAGGTGTGAGGAACAGAGTCCTGCCATCCCTGTGCTAGCAGACACCATCACCAAGCACTGTGTTGGCAGCCTCCTCCATGGGCCGAGGTTAGCATCGTGCTTCAGCTGTGGGCATTGTACACTGCTCTGGTCTTCTCCAGTGCCACCTCACAGCCCATAGGGGTGTCCTCATCCTGGAATTGGCTTTCACACCCCATACCCCCAAGTATACATCCCCAACCCCAGCAATGCCAAGGCCTGCAAGTTCCCCATGGAATGCAAAGGCCCAGCCCTGTGCCCGCTGCTGCTAGAAAGAGACAGGAACCAGGTGGGCAATAGCTCTGGTTTTAATAAATACATCTTGACCTCCATCCACTGGCACCATAAATTATGTGAGAAACCCGGCTGAGACAGGGTGGGTGCAGTAAACAGGGGCCAGAAGGACTTTACACTATTTACAACACGGGCGCGATGCCCGCCGGCCAGGGGGGCTTGGAGTGGCAGGGCAGCGGGTGCTCCGACCTCCACGAGCCTGGCCACTGCCCACTGCACAAGGGTAGGGCAGTCCTGGCATTGCAGTCGTGCTGAGATGGGGTGGCCAGGCTGGGGGCCAGGCCATGTGCACCCCACTGTGCTCCTCTGTGCCCCCGCCCTGCACGGGCAGGGGCAGTGAGTAGTGGGACCCCCCAGTGCCACCAGCGTCGCCGCGTGCTTGCCCCGCTCTGGGCAGCAGTCACTGCTCAGTGGCTCCGTGACTCCACCTTGGCATCGTGGACCTTCTCCCGTGCATCTGAGGGGGCATCAAGGGCTGGGGGGGGGAAGTGTGGCTGAGAGATGGGTACAGGGGATGCCAGGAGGGCACTCGGGGTGGTTGTGCCAGCCCTGGCTCAGCAGCAAGGAGACTGGGAGGTGCAGGGACTGCCACAGAGTGTTTGGGCAGTGGTGTCTATGTGTGAACACTGCACTCACCACGGCACTTGGCACAGCAGGGGTTGTCCCTCGTGGCAGGGCTAGCGCAGGCAGATGGGGGGCACTCCTGGCGCTGGCAGTGCGTCTCCCCCGACTGGGGAGCAGAAAGAGGGGCTGAGCCCCAGGGTGGGGGAACAGCAGCTCCTCGTGGTGCTCTGGGTGTCTGAGCTGCTCTCCCACCATTCCCAAAGCCCTGGGGACTGGCACAGTGGCGCCTTCCCTTCCCCTGGTGCTGCCCTAGGCCAGCACACTCACCACACACCAGCACAGGATACACTTCATTTCTCCGAAGGGGGGCACAGACGGGTGCCAGCTCTCGTTGTTGAGGTACCAGCGACGCCCGAAGCGGCACGCCCGCGGAGCATCTGCCTGCATGGAGTCAGCCAGCTCCGGGACACTCTTCTCTGGGGCTGCAGGAAAGGGCACTGAGAGGATGCCCCATTGCCAAGGGGCACACAGGAGCCATGCAGGGAGAATGGAGGGCAGGAGAGAGGGGTGCAGGTACCTGGGCACTGCTTGCAGCAGTCAGAGGGGCTGGCGCGCACAGGGTTGGCACAGGTGAGCCGTGGGCACTGCACCTTCTCGCAGTGCACTTCGCCTGTGGTGCCCTGCAGAGAGGGCACAGGGCTCGCAGGAGGCACAGGGCAGTCAGCTCCCCATGCCCTGGTTTGAGCCTCAGCGCCTGGGAACTGAGAGCCCCCATAGGTGCCTGACCAGGCTGGGGGCAAGTCTGGAACCCACACCCACCTTGCAGGTACAAATGGCACATTTGATGAGGCCAAACGGGGGCACAACAGGGTGCCAGCGAGTGCCAGAGCCTCGCCATGTCTTGTCGCCATCAAAGTAGCAGCCTGGAAGAGGAAGAAGAAGAGGAAGTCACAGCCCTTGTGACTCAGCCTTTGCAGAGCTGCCCCCTCAGTCCATTCCCACAAGGACTCACCCTCGCTACTGTCCCGTGCCCGCTCCAGCTTCAGCTCTTCCTGCTCTGTCTTCTTCTCTACAAGGAAGAGGAAGGCCATGAGGGAGTGCACATGGCAAAGTCTCCGAAAGGGACCCCCACCTTGTTTTCACAAGGAGCTCCACAGCCCACCCCCCAGGTACCTTCACAGATGGGGCAGCACAGCTCTTCAGGGTGCACCTGGTGGGTGCAGTTGAGGGGCTGGCACAAGATGGGGTCACAGATCACTGTGCGCTTCTGGGGACAGCAGAGGTGGGGCTCATTAGAGGGGGCCATTACTAACGGGTGCTGCCCCTTCAGCACAAGCCCCAGCTCGTACCTGGCAGCTGCAGATAGAGCACTTCTTGTCATAGTCAGGTGCCCAGCGAGTGCCATGTGCCCGGTGCTGACCCTCAAAGAAGCAGGAGTTGGGGTCCTTCTTCAGCTGCTCCAGGTCCCTGGTCTTGGTGCTCTCAGAGAGCTCAGCCTGCCCCAGGGACTCCCCTGGGGACAGGCGGGTCCCTCCTGCATGGCACTGGTTGGGAATGTGCACCTGGAGGGGGCAATGAGCAGGAGGTCACTTCCCATGCCGATGCCTGGCTTCCTTCCATAGTCAGGCTGGTGAAGGAGCCAGCCATGACCACAAAACACATCAGGCTGTACTGCTGGGACCTGGTAACAGTGATCCTGTGCCCATCCTCCCGGCTTCAGGCAGTGCCACCCTGCCACAGGGAGCAGCTGGGGTGGGTAGGGTGCCCTGCCCCGATGAGGACCTACCCGTCCTCGCATCTCCCCGTTGGGATGTGCTTTGGTGCTGACTTGCAGGAAAGCAGTGCCCTGGGCCAGGTGCTGCAGCAGGTCGGCATCCAGGTCCTTCACCACGCCCTGAGCCTGTCATGGCAAGAGAGGCTCCAGGGTGGGGATAAGGTCTGGCCCAGCCCCTGCTGTGTGGTGCCCTGACCGGGTGCCCACCTCACCTCAGTGCTGTAGAAGCCCTTGAGCAAGCGCTTGTGCTGGTGGGGGCGGGTGCCCATCTCCCCCAGCTCAGCCACGCCGTGGATGTGGGCGCTGACGGTGCCATCGCTCGGCCGTCCCAGCCCTGCCACTGAGATCTCGTAGTGCAGGTGGCAGTGCTCATCCAGCGAGAGCCAGGCATGCCCCCCAGCGCCGCTGTGCACCGGGGGGGACACCAGCTGCCCCGCCAGCGCCACGGGCATCTCTGTGCACAGACAGGGACCGTGGCAGGGTGTGGTGGTGTGTGGGAGGGCTGCCCCACTGCCCCCCCATTACCACCCCACGTGTCCCTGGTACCTGTGTAGCGGGCGAGCAGTCCACTGTAGGGCAGGGAGATGATTTGGCCCCGCAGCTCACCCTCTGCCCAGTCTTTGGTGGCCACGTTGAGGAAGAGCTCATTTTGTAGAAGCATGTGGGCATCGCGGGCGCTGGGGCTCTGCCAGGCACCCCAGGCCTGCCACCAGTGGGAGACCATGCAGGTTGGGACAGGGACTCACCCAAAGTCCCCACACCATCGTCCCTCCCAGCATCAACCAGTGCTCACCAGCCCATCCTTGTAGCTGGGTGTCATGTCAAACAGGATGTTCCTCTTGCTTTTCCGTCGGGGTTTAGTCTCCAGTGTGATGCTCACCACCTCGCTGGCAGTGCCCACCACCTGAACCTGTGGGTGGGATGCCAAAGGGCAGTGTCAGGGTGGCAGAAACACCTGGGACCTTCGAGAGGGAAATGGGTGCCCCCCACTCACCTGGTACTCCAGGGTGCCATTCTCATGCAGCGCCAGTTTGGCTGAGCCCACAGCCCCGGTCTTGGTCGGCAGCAAAGCGTCTGCTCCACATAGCACACTTTGGATGGCTTCAGCCCGGGGAGAGAGGCACAAGGGTGGGTGAGATTGGCACGGGGACGAGCACAGCAATCCCCCTGCACCCCAGCGTGCCTGCCCTCTGCTCACTGTCACAGCTGCGCCGGCTGGTGATGGTGCCAGCCAGCTGGCGTGCGTGCTGGCCCTCCGTCTCAGCCACGATGCGAAGCTGCCCCTGCACCAGCCACTGCAGCTCCAGGGCAGACAGATCACTCAGGACCTCCGCAAAGTCAGGGTCCTGGCAGGGGGGGTAGAGTGCCATGGATCAGCCCTGGTGCTCTGGGCACCTGCCAGGGCCTGTGGGGGAAGAAAACACTTTACCTCCACAGTGATGTTGGCGCAGACCTCGCGTAGCGTCTGGCCCTGGTGCACGATGCGGACCCTCAGCGGGACCCGAGAGGATTCTGGACATGGCAGAGGGGATTGGACCCACAGGACCAGGGGTCTGCAACCACTTCGAACCTACACCTCTGTGCCTACCATCTCCAAATGCCTGGAACTTTCTTGCCAGTTCCCTGCCCCTGTGTGCCTGGGCCCTCATCATTCCCTCCCACATTGCAAACCTATCCTTCTTGCACAGTGACCCTCACACCCCATATCCTCTGCAGCCTCCCCAGCCCCCCTGCATAGGTGCACACCATCCTCTCCCACCAGGCGCACCCCAAATCACACAACACACTGTATGTACACCTCACTCTCCACCCCACCCCACAAACGGCCCCCATACCCACTCTGAGCCCCACACCCAGCCCAGTCACCCATCCTGACCCCACAGATGCTGACCCATGCATCCTGAGCCACAGACATGCCATGCACTCCTTCAGGTCTATGCAGCCCCCTCTGGGCAGTGCCTCCCTCCTTTCCTTGCCTGACCTCACCTCTTGCTCCAGGCTCCAGCAGTCCCCGGGCCATGAGGATGAAGTGCAGTTTGTTCTCTGTGTCACTCAGTGTCAGCATGGCCATGCCCCCAGCGCCCAAATGCAAGGGGTTCGATGAGGTCAGAATGGCACCGAATGTCTCTGTGCAGGGACAGGGGCATGAGGGACATTCTGGTGGCACCACCGCGTGTGCGTGCAGGAGCTGGACTCACCTGCAAAGAGTGCCCGGTGCTTGAGGATGCGCCCATGGACCTCTCCGGAGGGCTGTGCCCGGGTGATGAGGGACACACGGAGCTGTTCTCGCCGCAGCAGCTGGACGTTGGATTTGGACACCGTCCTCCACATTCCACAGAGCTGCGGGTGATGGATGGAAGGGCTGGGCGGGGGCTGGGGGGCACCACAAGCCCAGCAGGGGTCGGAAGGGGCGCCGTGCCCCCTGCCCTCCCAGCCCCTCTCACCATGCCATCCTCGGGGGCAGCGCTCTTCTGCACGGGGTGTTCAAACAGCACGTTACCCTCGGGGTCACTGAAACGCACCCGGCTCGGCCGCCCCAGCCTGTGAGCATCCGGGGGATGAGCAAGGGCCACGTCCCTGCCCTTCCCCTCCCCCTCACTCAGCATCGGGCACAGAGGTGTGTCAGGGAGGGCATACGGGGGTTTGGGGTGGGCAGGAGAAAGAAGACCTTCTCCTGGGGTGCCGAGTGCTAGGCTCTGCTCGCCCAATCCAGGACTAGCCCAACAGTGCTGTCCTGCCAAATGCCAGGATTCTCTGGGCTCCCCTGTCCTGGAACGGGGTTTAACCGGCACAAAAAGCAGAATGAGGGTCTCTGCCGGGAAAGGCACCATGGCAGGACCCGCTGGGAGCTGAGCATTCAGGCTGTAAATAAGGAGCATTTTCGGCTCCGCTTGGCTCCCCCTGTCAGAGCTGGAAATTAGTCACCACTTTACTATGCAAAGGGGCCTGGAAGCGAGGAAGAGCTGAAGAAACTGGAGCGGGAAGGAGGGAGGGAGAGGAGAGGCTGGGGTGTTGGCGGGCATCCGGAGAGGGCATAGCTAGGATGGGGAACCCTGGCAGCAGTGCCAAGGCACTGCCCCCCGGCAGAGCCTGCAGGGTGGCACAGCAGTTCTGCCAGCTGCACCCACGGGAGCCCTGGAACCGTTCCTGTTTGTTTCCAATCCAGATCTGGAGGCAAATGGGTGAGGCTGGGCCGACAGTGTGGGTGTGCCGAAATTCTGGCTGCTGACCTAAGCTGGAGCCCAGCACACTGTCCCCCCCCTTCTCCAAATCTCTCACTCTGTCAGTGCAAGGCTGTGGCACCACGGGGGGATATCAGAAAGGAAACAGAGGCACAAACACGGCTGCATTCCCTCTTTTCCAGAGGGCTGCCTGCTGTGCTGGGCTGGGCAGGGGACGGGGGCAGGACTCACCGCTCGTAGCTGATGGAGAAGAGCAGAGAGGAGCGCAGCAGGGTGAAGCGAGCCTTGGCCACGGCGCTGGATGTGGGGTGCCACGGCTCTGGGCCACTTGTCAGCAGGGCCACAAACTCTGGGGAGGAGATGCTGCTGCTGAGGGGGAGCGTGGGGGGTGCCCCACACTGCTGCTGTCTGGGTGGGTGGCTCACCTGTGCGGGCATCATCACGAGCCAGGCCCTCAGAGCTGAGGTAGGAGCGGTCATTGTAGGGCTTGTCCAAGTCATCCTCCTTGTCCTGGAAGTACTCCAAGGTGTCAAATCGGAGTGCAGGGCTCTTCTCTGGTGGGCCTGGCAAGGTTGGCATGGGGTGGACACAGGAGGAGACCATCACACCAGGCTGCTTGTACCCAAGAGCTTGGGGTGGGGGACAATAATAAATCGCCCCTTTTGAGACAGAACAAGATGTGCCCTGTGAATCACTATGGGGCTCTTAGCTAGGGCATGCTGTGCACAGGCACATGGACAGGCAGGGCATTTAGCCCTGTGTACCTTCCCTGCACTCCTTTCAGGCTGTTCCCATCAGGGCTTTTCCCTGCCCATCGTATCATGGGCACTGGTGACTTTCATAACAAATTGACCAGCCCTTTTCAGGGCAGTGGGCAATGCCCCCATTCCCAGGCCAGCGGGGGACCCTGGGGGACTGGTGGGGGCTCCCTGCAGAGAAGCACCCACTCTGCTCACCTTTGGGGCAGGTATGGCAGCAGTGTCCCGGCAGCAGTGTGGCCCGGGGACAGGCAGGCACAGGGCAGTCCTGTTTCATGTTCTTGCAGTTCACTTTCCCCACGGGCTTCCCCCGGTGGTTCCTCTGCTGTGGGGGGCCAAGAGGATTCCAGGAGAGCCGTGCCAAGATGTGCCAGGCCAGTTCTAGGTGTGCCAAGTCGTGCCCTCCCAGCATAGCATGGCTTCCCCCATCTTTTTCCATCTGGAACCTGGACACCTTGCCGAGTCCCCACATGCCTGTACGGCAGCCAAACCAGGGCCCCCTCCCCACAGTCCCCAGCCTCCTGACCAGCTGTGCGTGGCCCCACCAGCCCCGGCCTCGGGGAGCTGCTCGGAGGGAGGGAGGGAGGGAGGAAGGGGGCCGGAGGCCATCCCCGAGGAGGGGGAGGAAGAATGAAGCCTGATCCTTTAAACCCCCCTTCTCCTCCCCCCTGCCGCGGGGGAGGACATCCAGGTGTCCGGCTGGCTGAAGGGATCCCGCTTCCCTCTTCCATGGGAATGAGAGGAGTGTATTGAACAGAGGGGTCGAACTCCCTCCTTGCCAGCGCCCTCCCCAGCAAGCCGGGGTTCTGGGGGGTCTCCCAGGGAAAGGGGTGTGGGGGCACTCACCGGCTCGCAGTGACAGATAACGCAGCGCATCACCCCGAAGGGCTCCCCCAGGTCCGGGTGCCACGTCTCCTCCAGAGCATAGAAGTGCCCCCCGAAGGCGCAGCCTGCGGACATCCCACCACCACCCACCGCCGTCCCCAGTCACCTCCGGGCCGCGGGCACCCCCCTGCCGCAGCCCCGGACCGGCCGGCACCGCCCCGCCGCCCGCTGCGCTCCCGGTGCCGGTCCCAGTGCCGGTCCCGGCCAGCCGGGGGGCCCGGGGCGGAACGCGGGGTGCCAGGGAAGGGGGGTGCAGGCACGCGATGCACGGACGGGGGGCGGGTGGCAGGGAGGGGGTGCCCGACGCGGGATGCGTGACGGGGGGTGCGGCAGCGGCTTGTACGGGACCGGGGGTGCGCGGAGCGGGGAAAGGAAGGGTGGAGGACAGGGGGCTCCTACCTGCCGCCCCGCCGGGGGGCAGCGGGTCCGTGTCGGGCCGGATGGGCAGGGCGAGCTTGGGGCGGGCGGCGCGGCCGGGCAGGGGCCGGAGCGGCAGAAGGGCGAGCAGCAACAGCGCAGCGGCGCGCATGGTGCCGGCCGGCCGGGGCGGGCGGACCGGGACCGGAGGCGGCGGCGGGGAGGGGGGGCCGGGCGCTGCCGGGCGCTGCCGCCGCCTCTGCCCGGCTGCCGGCTCCGGCTCCGCTTTATAGGCGGCGGCATGGGCAAGCGGGAGCTGCGAGCCCTGTGCAAACAAAGGCCCCGCTAATGAGGCGCAGGCAGCGGCCGGCCGGGGGGGTGATGCGCCCCCCGCCGCGCTCCGACCCCCCCCCCCCCCCCACATACCCCCGGGCCCCGGCCCCGCCGCCCCCGCCTGGCACGGGACGCCCTGTCCTGTCCCGTCCTGCGGCACCCGGGGCACGCGGCTGCCCCGCATTCGAGATGTCCTGGGGACCCACCCCCCCCCCCCCCCCCCCCCCCCCCCCATTCATTGCTCCCCCTCTCCCCGGGCATGAGGTTCCCCAGCGTGCAGAGCATCCTTACTCGCATGCCAGCCCCAGGGCACGGGGAATCCTGAGGGATGGAGGCTGGAACTAGATGATGTTTACGGTCCTATGCAACCCAGACCAGTCTATGATGCGATTCTATGATATAACCCTCCCTCAGAGCATCGGGCACCCTCGGGTTCTGGGCATCCTGAGGACATCCCCTCCCAATTCACACAGCACCCTCTGGGATATAAGGCACTGTGGAGACACCACCACCACCATCCACACCCCCTCCACAGAGCTTGGGGTGTTCCTGAGCACTAGACATCCCAGGTATGCCCCCATTCACATTCCCCTCTTCAAGGGTATGAGCCCCACAGGAGTCTCCACATCCAGACAAGCCCCCTCGGGAATACGGCATTTGCAGGGCACACCCATTCAATGGAAGTCTCCTCAATCTGTGCAGTCTTCCCAGCATGGGGCATCTCCTGGGCACAGAGCATCCTGGAGTCTCCACACCCACACTGTCCACCTGCAGTCATGAGCTCCTCCAGGGCTCATTGGCCCCCTCCCCCCATCCCCATCCCTTCAGGCATGAGACATCCTCGGTGCTACTCCGTCCACTCAATCCACTCCCAGGCCCCTTGGCACCCCAGGACACAGGGCACTGCAAGGCTCTGTCCAACCACTGTTCCCCTGCAGCCAGCCCTTCCTCCCTCCACTCAGCACCCCTGAGCATGGGCTCCCCAAACAGCCAGCCCCCTCTCCTAATCCACACTGAGCTCTGCAAAGGCATAGCCAACCCCCTCCAGCTTGTGCCTTCCACATTCCTAAATTTCTCCAGCTGCTGCCCACCCTGGGCAGAGCAAGACTCCAGAATGGGACCCTGGGCTCCTGCCCACCAGTGACAAGGGCTGCAGGGGAATAGGAGCCTGGGTTCCCTTGTCCAGGGAGGGAAGAGGCATCTGGAGGGGGGATGCTGTGAGAGCAGCATCCAGCACCAGCCCCATTCTTCATCCGCACCTGGGCTGGTAAGGGTGGCAGAGGGTGGCAGTGAGTAGGCACCATGGAAAAGTTTGGGGAAAGCATCGTCCATCTGGGGAAACTGAGGTATGAATTTAGGGGAGGGGGAGCCTATGAGGAGTGGGGGCACTTTGTGTCACCCTTGTCCCTGTTGCTACCCCTGGCGAGAGTGGCAGGGAGAGGCTGAGGGTGGTGGGTGCGTGGCAGGCGGGCGCCCGGCAGAGGGAAGGCGGGTGGGGAGGGGAGGAGGGGGAAGCGTGGGGCTGCCAAAATCAACTCCGGGCGGTGCAAACACCCGGCCAGCTGCGCAGTGTAGCTAGGGAAACACGGCACAGCTGGAGCACAACAGGCCCCTGCCTCCCCAGAAAGCTCCTCCTGGGCCTCCCCGCAGCCCAGCGAGCAGCTGGGGGGGGCTGCAGCCCACCGCCCTGCACCCCAGAGCCAGAATGAGGTTGCCCATCCCCAGCTTATCCATGGCTGCCCCATCCCATTCCCTGCCCTGGTCTGGCACATGTCTCCATGCAGCGCGACACCTCTCCCGGGGAGGGCAGTGGGACAGGGGGCTCGGCCCTGCCGGGACCTGGCCCGTGGCAGGAGCTGGCAGACAGCAGCGAGGAGTAGCTGGGCTTAGCCCAGCAGGATGGCCCGCTGGCATCACCTGGGACACTGCTAGGACCTCGGGCATCCCCCGGGCATGGCCGTCCCTGACACCTTGCTGCTTGCAAGGAACAGCGACCATGACTGGCAGCATGGCACCCCTTGGCCCCGTGCCCTCCCCGCGGTCCCCAGCGGTGTCACTGACCTGTCCCCTCTCCTCTCTGCCGACGTCCTCGCTGGCTGGGGGTCCAGCGACACGGAGGGCAGGGAAGGGTTGGGGTCTGTGTGGCTGTGCCAGCGTCGCTGTGCGGTGCCCGCTGCGGCACAGCAGCGGCTCTGGGGACGGCCGGACGTGAGTGGGGCTGAGCGGGGAGGAGGCGGGCGATGGCTCCCAGCTGTCCCGCCGATGCCAGGAATCCGGAGCTGGCTCTGTGCACCCAGAGCTCGTCACAGTCTCCTGGCTCGTCTGCGGGCCACGGGGAAGAGATGAGGGAAGCTCCCTCCCCTTTCCCGGGGAAAGGAAAGAGACGGGGAACCCGCCTGGCTGCAGCCCCTCGGCACGGGGGAATCCGAGGCACAGGGTGGCAGTGTGAGGGAGAGAGGGGCTGCCAGGCTGTTCTGGCACTGCCAGGCTGGGAGCAGGGTGGTATGCTGGCATGGGGCCTGTCAGGTCAGGAGGGTGCTGGGCATCCCTGCCCAGGGAGGGGGGCATGGCCCCTGCAGTGGGGGCACATGAGCAGGGAGGAAATGGATGCTCCAGCGGCTCCTGGGCTTCCCTCATCCACAGCCTGGACTGCCCCTGGAAATGCCCTCATCAATAGGCAGAGGTGGTTGACAGAGCCTTGGGGGTCCCTGTGCTCTTGGAGAGGGGATGGTGCCAGGCAAGGGCAGAGCTGGGAAAGGGTCCCGGTCCCAGCAGCTGCTTCTCAGCGCCTGCGCTTGTCTGTGAGGAGCAGCACCCTGCACAAAGGCACCTCTGAGGCTCCAGAGCTGGGCCTGGCACCGGCACATCCCCAACGGGGCTGCCAGCTGCGGGCAGCTGGAGCTGCACCACGATGGAGACAGCTGGCCATGGGCAGCCTCAAGCCAGGCACCTTCACCCCTCCATCACCTCTTCCCAGGGCAGGTACTGGCTTGTCCCCGGTGGGGTGGTGATGGTCCCATGGGGTGTCTCCCGATCCAGCAAAGTACAGGTGGGGTGCCCCAATGGTGCCCTACAGAACAGCCTGTAGTTCTCCAGGGGCTTGGTGGGCATGTGCCCTGTTCAGTGGTGAGGGTCCTGTGGGATATTCCAGAGGATCGTGGTGCCAGGGCTGTGCCATGCCTGGCATGGGGGTGTCTCAGCAGGCCCTCACCCGAGCTCTGCACGACGCAGCTCCCATTGTCTGCCCTCATTAGCTGCTGCCTGCTCGCTTTGAACATGAGCCCGGCTCGGGGCGACAGGAAGGAGCCTCTGCTCCCAAGGGATGGGGTCGTGGTGAAACTGCATGCCATGGGCCCCCCTTCTCACAGCCTCCCACTGCCTTCTGGGCTTCTCGACACTGCCTCCAGGCCTAAGCCTGAAGACAGAAAGGCATGTGGGGCACCCCCTCTCTCCAAAAAGAGCCCCCCTCGAGTGCCCCGCCCCATTGTGGGATGCAGAGAGCTGTCAGCCTCCCCAAAGCTTTGTGCCGAGCGTGGCTTGTGCCGTGTCTAATCCCCCCGGCCTCACACACACGCGGTGGGGCGGGAGGGGCTGTCGTAATGGGTGGAAATATCTCATAATTCACGTTGGACACAGGGATTACAGCCGTTCCGGCAATATTTGCACAACTGGTAGGCGACTTGCAGGGCTGGGCCATCCCAGATGAAGGCCAGGGGGGTCTGGGGATGGAGGGAGTTCTGGGGGCGGTAGGTATGGAAGGGGGATGCAGTTTGGGGGGCAATGGAGTGGGGGAAGTTGGCTATTTTCTGTCTGTGAACACATGGAATTTATTACAGAGAGCGCATTGCTGACATGGTGGGGATGGCTGGGGCTCTCGCCTTCATCTCATCCTGCTGTGGTGGCCATGGCTCGGGGAGCAGAATGGAAACCCCAAAACAGTCTCATTGGCCATGCCAAACAGACCCTGGCAGTGTTCCTGAACAAGATACCTGCTCTGAGTGCTCAGTCAACCCCATAGAGCTCCCTGCTCACAGGAGCACCCAAAGGTGCTGGCGTCCCCCTGACCCCAAATATCCCCTCCTCAAAGGCTTTGAAGGGTGACCCCAGCAGGAGGAAGATGGGGGGCATGTGGGGGCCTTGTTTGGCATGGGGATTAGCAAACTCCCAGAAGCGATGGTGGTCTCCCCCCTCCCCACCGGACATGCAGGCAAATATTTGTGCCCAGACTTCGCAGGACAGCGAGAAGGAATTTCATTCTTGCGCCCACCTGCGGCTCGGCTGCCTGGCATTAACCCCTTCTCCTCTCCATGGGATGGAAGCGGAGGGACGAGGTGCCCTTCCAGCACACTCTGTGTGCCCCATTGGAGTGGGAAGCTTGGCTGAGAAGCAGGATGGTAGAGGAGGCACAGGGGAATCACCCCAGAAGCCAGCAGAGCCACTGGCATTAGGTGCCCTTGTCCAAGGCAAGGAGGATTTGCCCATGGACATCCTCCGGGCAGCACCGAGGGCTTTGCACTGGGGTGCTGGGTAGCATGTGGCTTGCTGAAAATTGGAAAAGGTAAACCCCTGCTATCCTTCACCCCCAAGCTGCTGCACCCCGACCAAGGTGCCCCTTGCAGGTGCACCCGCCAGCGTGGGTGTTCTGGGACGGCTGTCTGGGAGCAGCGCAAGGACCGGGTTGCCCGGGGAGCAGAATTTGCCCACGGATGTTTATTGGCGATTTGCATATGTAGCAAAAATGCCGGGAGGGTCCAGGAGGGACCCTGCTCCCGGGGACTGCCCGTGCTCGGGGAGGGGCAGCCCGGGTAGAGGGTCCCCCGCTGCCTGGCACCCGTAGAGCCCCGCTGTGCTCCTTTCCCTGGCCCCGGAGCCAGCTGCGTCCTGAGCAAACGGGGCTGTTTGCTCACGCCGGGATTAGCCGCTCTCTTTGTTCCTTTGACTTTCTCTTTCCTTTATGCCCGACCCTTTTATGGGGGCTTCAAAGAGGGCTAGGACCCCCCTCCCTGTCCCTGGAAGGCCAGGTTTGCTTCCCATGCTAGCACTGATATCCTGGGGGTGCCCACCGAGCACATCTGGGTGGCCTGCGGGGACAGCAGCTGTGCCACCGTACCACAGTCTCCCCCCCACCCCGGCGTATTCCTCCTCTTCCCCCCCCTTCCCTGACTCCAGGCACCTCCTGCTGTCTTCAGCACCTTGGCAAAGTGGGTGCGAACGGCTGTCCCTGCAGCGGGATTCCCAGCACTTTGCACCCTGTAAGGAGAGGTGGGAATCTTGGCACCGGGATCCGGCCAGCTGTGCAGCCCCGCGGCCCCCGCCTGGCTTCCTGTCCCCTGCCAGAGCCCGGGCTGCCTGGCCGGAGCCCCCGCGTCCCTCTGGGGTCCCTCTGGGGTCCCTGTGCCTCACTTACTGCCCCCATACTCTCTACAGCACGCAACATCCCTGGGAGCGGGCTGGGGCCAGAAGCAGGAGCTCTCCCCCATATCCTCCTCTGTCCCCCTGGTACGGGCAGCAAAAGCTGGCATTGCCCTTTCCAGCAGAGGAATACCAGGCTGCCCACGGGCACAGGCTCATGCTGCCTGCCAGCTTCTGGCATTGTTGTGAAGAATATTTTGGAGTAAAGGGACTATTGTGGGCACCTTAGGCTGACCATGGGGGTCCATTAGACCTCCAGTTTCCAGTTGCTCTCCGGTTTCCCCTGGTGGGTTTGTTGCCTAATCAAGAAGGAATGCAGGGCACGGCAGGGCACAGCAGCTCTCCAGCCTGGCATCCCAGTGACTTTGCATCCAGGGAGGGACAGGGAATGGACATGGTGGGGGCATGGCAGGGACTGGCATGGGGACAGCGGCAGGCCCAAGGCCAGCGCTGGCAGAGGGGCTGAGGGTGCTGACAGGCGATTGCGGCCGTGATTGCAGCTTGTCACGTCCGCAGAAGGGCCACGGCCGTGTGGGGGAAGCCCGGAGGAGTTTGACCCCGGTGCTCACGGGTCTCATTGCTGCCAGATGTGCCCAGGTGAGCCGGCGCTGCCTGTCTCATCCCTGCACCCGCTGGAGCCCCCACCCAGGCACCCTGCAAGGTGGGCTGTTGTGGGCTGAGCAGGGCATAGGGCAGGTGGAGCAGGGCACGGGTGTTTACTTTAACTGCTGTCACCCGGCCAGGCGCTGCCGGGAACTGCTGCTGGGAACGTGCGAGAGTGTGCGAGAGAGAGCCGGGGTGAGAGAAGGAAACGCAGGCACTGCAGGGAGACAGGAGCGGGAGGATGTGTCCTGGGAGGGGGGTGTTACCCAAAGGAAGCTGTGAGGGATGCTGGGGTGGAGGGTTATCTGAGCGCAGGCCCAGTGTGTGCCAGGGAAGCGCACGTGTGTACATGTAGGTTTGAGGGTGCACGTGGTGGCTGTGTGCCCGTGAGCAGTTTGGGGGACACACAGGTACACATGGGCATGGGGATGTGCACCCTCCGCCAGAGTGCCCAGCGAGAGCTGACTTTACCAGGGAATGTCACAGCTGTGCCAGGGCATGGTGCTGAACATGACCCTGGTGCTTCTCCTACCCAGGGAGGGGGCATCTCTGGGTGCCTCACCCAGCCCATTCCCAACCAACATCCCTGCTGAAACAGCCCTGGGGCCATGCACTAGCCATGACCCCTGTGATCCATAGCCCTCTCCAGCCCAGAGGGATTCCATGAACCACAGCCATCCCCAGAGTCTCCAGCTCCCTGAGTCACCTCTGGTGGATGCAGGGGTCAGAGCATGCCTCTGTGTGAGGGTCAACAGGGATGGGGTCTAACAGGGTAAAGGTCACCATGGATGAAGTCCACCTCTGGGAGAGGGTCACCAGGATTTTGGTCCACCTCTGGGGTGGCTTCTGTACCTGGCTGCCACAGCTAGGAGCAGGTCTTCATTAGCACTGATGTTCCCGGGGCTGTCCAGTGCAGGATCACTGACACCATCTCTTCTGCAGGTGCCAGGGCCACCCTCTACCCCTGGACAGGCACAGCTGAGGCACTGATCACTGAGCTGCTGGCCACTGAGCGCTCAGGCCCGCGGCCAGGTGAGCAGCCATGGAGGGTGCCCAGGGACGCCCTTCCCGTGCCCTGAGCCAAGGGAGGAAGCGGCCGGAGGCAGGAAGCCTTCCCCCGGGCCCGGGGCCCCTGCTGCGATTTTGCTGGAAGGTCAGGGCAACACAACAGGAAATCGTGCTGCCTCGGCTGGGCGGCCAGGCCGGAGGCGCAGAGCCGCGCCGTGCTGTCCCGGGGCCGCTGCCGGCTCCGGCCTCCGTCCTGGCTGGGCGGCTCGCGGGGAACCCGCGCCACAACTGCTCTCCATGGAAGGGGGACGGGACCCAGGGAGCAGCCGCTGGCCCCAGGGTGGAAGATGCAGGGCCGAAGCCCCCAGCCGAGCATGGAGCTGAACAGTGAGTGTGCAGCTAAAGGGGGGACCGGCTAAAGGGGGGTGCGCAGGAAGGGACTGTGGGTACTGCGGCCCCACAGCCAGAGCATCCCCTGCATGATGAGTCCCACAGCTGGGAACCAAACCCCAAGGGCGGCTCTGTGCTAGTTGGACCTGGCCAATGCCAGCATGTGAGGGCAACCAAGCATCTCTCCATGCCCATCATAGGTAAACAGGCTGCACTGAGGATTTCTGGTGTAGTGCCAGGGCAGGCAGTGAGGCAGGCAAGAGGCTGCAAAGAGGGCGTGGAGAAGCTGGCAGGGTGGGCAGGTGCTGGGCACAGTGGTGTGCAGCAGCACAGGGGAAGGCAGAGCCGGCAGGGGAGTGCTCAGCCGGGGCAGTGGCCAGGAGCAGATGTTCCCTGTGGGACACTGCAGGCTGGGATTCCCCGAAGTGCACATGACGCCTGGAACTGCTCTTGGCAGGGATCCGGAGGGCTGGCCCTGGTCTGCACAGGGAGTACAGCCCTGCTTCCTTGCCTGGAGCGTGGCCGAGAAACCTGGCAGACGTGGTTGTGCAGCCTCTTGGCACACACCGCTGGCACGGAAACCGTGGCTCTCCCCCCTGAGCACCGGCACCCCTCGCTGGCTGACTGGAGAGCAGCACCCGGCCCTCCTCAGCCACTCACACCGCCCCCTGCACCCCCTCCGCGGGGCCATCAAGACCACCAAAAGGCTGGGGAGAGGACTTGCCACTGCAGGTGGCTCTGGGCTGGCACTGCCCAGGGAGGCTGGCACAATGCAAAAGGTAACCCTATCTCCTCCAGGACTGCTCCTCCTCACATCCTTCCTCCTGCACGTGAAAGAGGACCGTGCCAGCCCAACACGGCTGGTCTGTGACAACAGGCTTATCCAGAAGTACATCGTGGAGGCCAAGGACATGGAAAAGAAAGTGGTGAGGATAGAGTCCCCGCAAAACCCCAGACCAGGGACATGCACAGTTCCTGGCACCTCACCTTGACATCTCTCCTCACTAGGGCCAGTGCCAGGCCCTGCCTGCACTCAGGTGCCCTGCAGTGCTGCCCTTGGTGGACTTCACTTTCCAGCAGTGGAAATCCAAATCGGTGAGAGGGGCTGGGAGGAGGGTGCTGGCACTGGTGTGCTAACAGGACTGGAGAAGGAACCTTGGGCTGGCAGAAGCACCAGAAATGCTGAACAAGATGCTTGTAGGCATATCTGGTGGCACAGGGAGGGTAGAGGACTCCATCCAGACCTAAGGTGAGCACAGAAAGCAACGAGGCCTTGGGGGGTCACTGTCTGCTCCTCCAGAACGAGACCAAGCGGCGGGAGATCCTGTGTGACCTGGCCCTGCTGCTGGGCGCTGCAGCAGGGGCCCAGGGCCAGGTGAGCGACGAGTGCGGGGCCAGGCAGCTGAGCCAACTTTACCGACACGCCAACTCCTTCTTCCTGCTCCTGCAGACCTTCAGCTGGGAGGTGAGACCTCCCCACATGAGCCAGACCACCCTGGCACAGGTGCCAGCTGGGCTGGGTTGGGTGCAACGATGTCTGTCACCCATCTGTCCCACTCTCAGGCAGGACACTGGGAGCCAGGCTGCTCCCCACACTCCATGGAGCAGACCCACATCTCCAGCATTTTCCTCATCTACCGGCAGCTGGTACAGGGCAAGCTGCGATTCTTCTTCTACGACCTGGCCAAGGTCTCGTGCAAGCAAGGACAGGGGGACAACAGAGACCCTCCATGTGGGGCCCAATGAGGCTGCACAAAGGGTTCAACCACAAAGCAATGCTGGAGCAATCCTGCAGGACACTAAGCTGTGCTCTGGGTGCCCGGGAAGATGCCCACGGGGAAAGGGTTGACACCTGTTCCTCAAGGACTCACAACCGTGCAGTGCATGGAGGCAAACAGTGACACTCATGTGCCAGCAGGCACAGGCCCTGCTCCCATCTGGGCAGGCCCTCTACTGTGAATGCTTTTTGATTAAAGAGCTATTTTTCTAAGGAGTTGTGTGTGTCCTTGTGCCTGGGCCCAGGGCAGAAGCCAGCTCATCTGGGACATGCTCCCAGTTCTGCCCAGTGCCCGCTCCCAGCTATGGCAGCTGCCAGTGCTGCAGGATCCCCCAGCACAGCCCGAGCTGCCACTCCTCCTCTCTGACCCACATGCTGCAGGTTTGGACTCCCCTCCTTTGGGAAGTGGCAGAGTCTCCCATTAGCCCCTGTGCAGGTGTATCCACTCCCTGCCAGCCTTATCTCTCAGCAAGCAGAGCCAAGTGTACAAAACATCCCAGTTTAATCAAACCCAAGGCAGCCTGCCTCAGGATGGCTCCTGAGGGAATAGTCCCCAGAGGCAGGCAGGCAGCTGTCCCAGTCTGGTTGCTCCTGGACAGAGCCATGGCTGTTGAGCACAGGTGATGGGGAGGAAATGCCATCAGGCAAGACTGGAGCATCCAGCATTGTGTCCACTCAGATGTCAGGCATCTCTCTCCTCGCAAACAAAGATGTGGATCCCAGCAGGAGTCAGAAGACACTGGGATGAGAAGGGGGACTGCTCCTGCCTCCTCAGCTCTGAAGAGGCTAGGCAGCATGGATGCTGGAACAGAATGTGGGCTCTCAGGGCTCCAGCTGGATGTCTGTGGGGTAGCCCACAGAGGTGTGCTAGAAGGCCAACTTCTTCATCAGCAGGTAAACACGAGAGTCCACCTCAAACCCGTGCAGGTTGTTTGCGTCTCCCTGCAGCCGCATGAGCAGCCCCCCGTAGGACACATAGGCAGAGCTGAGGTGGGAGGAGAGGAGTAGTAAGAGCAGGGAATCCCATGGGCGACCCGAGCCCAGATCCCAGCGCTCCCACCCCACCCCACCCCACCCTGGGGCACTGTGTCCCCCTTCTCAACAGGCACTCACAGGCGCGTGGCCGCCTCCGTGGAGGTCTCGTCCCCCTCGATCCGGTACACCTTGCCGTACATCACGTACTCAAACTGGTCTGCCCTGCAACAGCACAGCCTGAGGTCAGCAAGGAATCAAACCTGGCTGTTTCCCCAGCTCAGTGTCCACTGGGAGAAGGTACCTCTCAGTTACAGAGTAAGTTAGACTGGAAAAGACCTCTCAAATCATCAGGTCCAACCTGTGACTGAACACCACCTCGTCAACCAGACCACGGCATGAGTGCCACATCTAGCCTTTCTTTACACAGTTCTAGGGATGGTGACTCCACCATCCTCCTGGGCAGCCATTCCAATGTTTAATCTCCCCCTCCGTGAAGAAATTCCTCTTAGTGTCCAGCCTGAAACATCCAGCCTCAGCACTTCACTTTGTCCCTGTTTCCCACGCGTCCCAGCTGTGCCCTGTACCTGGAGGGCCGGTCATCCGTGGGGTTGTACTCGCCGTCGTCCAGCGTGCCGTCCTCATACAAGGTGCTGGCGATGACCAGGCGGAATTTGTCCCCTGCCAGAGGCCAGAGCAGCAGTGAGAAGGTCAGAGCACAAGCAGAGCAGCAGCACACACAGCCAGAACACAGCGGGTGGCAAAGGGCCACCCTGGCAAGGGGTGCTAAACAAGCTCTGTCCCTGATGCCAGTCCTCCAGCAGGACTGTGGGGAATGTGTGAAAGGTCACACTGGATCCTGTGTCTCCTTGTTCCCCACATTACAGAGCAAACCAGAGGCACAAGGACACCACTGCTGGTGTTTTCAGGGAACACAAGAAGATATTCACTTATATCCCCCAAGAGAGCTTGGCTGGACCCTTGGGCAGGTACCCTGCAGCACCAGCTTCAACTCTTCTGTGTTTCATAAAGGGTAATATTCTCTTTTTCACACATTTAGTGTATTTAGCTGCAGAAATTAATTTCAGGAGGTCTCCCCTAAAGCCTGGTTACCACCAGCTGAAGCAGCTTCCCCAGACAGCATCTGTGTGGAAAGGGACAGAGGTGTCCCAAATGACAGGGAGGTGAACGAGAAACCCGGCTCAGCCTCAGTACACTGAGAGTGCCCTGAATCTCCTGTCACCTGGGGACAACACAGGGGCACAAGGCAGCCTGAGGCAGCTTATTCCTTGATCACAGCAATTCCCGACTCCACCCCCTCTTAACCTCGCCCACCCAAGCCGACACCGGCTGTGCCAGCGGCCCGACAGCTCACCGAGATCCACGGGATAGATCTGGATGTTCACGTCCAGGATGAGATCCATCTTGAAAGATTCGCTCTCGCAGTGCAGGCGCGACACTGGGGAGAGCAGCGGTGTCAGGGACAAGGACAGAGGAGATCCCCGAGGGCTGGGTGGCAACAGGGTCATCTTCCCACCCCAGGCTGGCACCGGAGCCGTTTTCGGATGGGTTCGGGATGGATGCCAGAGCCCGGCAGCCGACGAAGGCATGCACAGGCAGGGAGAGGAACACGGTGGGGCGAGGAATGCCCGCCACAGGGCTGTGGGCGGCACAGCAGCCGGGCCGGGGAAGCCCGGGGGAAGGGGGGCGCTCCGGGGGCTGCCAACACGCGGAGGGGCCAGCGCCGGCGGGAACGGGAGGACGGGGGACCGCGAGAAGGGGGCCGGGGCTCCACTCACCGCGGTCGAACTTCTTTCCCTCGGGGTCGATGTCCTTCACGTCGAAGATATCCTCGAAGAGGATCCCGGCCATGGCAGCGGCTCCGCTCCCGCTCCCGGCGCCGCTCCCGCCCGGCGCGCCCTGATGACGCAACCCCCGCCACGGCCGGGCGGAAGCGGCTTCACGGTGGGCGGGGCCCTCCCCGCCAGGACCGCGGGCCCCGTGCCCCCGCCCCCGCGCGCGGCCGGCAGGGGGCGCTGCCAGGCCGCGGATGGAGCCGCGCGCCGCGGCCCCGCCCCCGGCACGGAGCGGGCACGGCAGCGCCCCCGCGCGGCGGAAACGGGGAGTCCCGGGAGGGGTCCGGGGTGTCCTGAGTGGGGTCAGGGATGTCCCGGGAGGGGGCCGGGGTGTCCTGAGTGGGGTCAGGGATGTCCCGGGAGGGGGCCGGGGTGTCCTGAGTGCGGTCAGGGATGTCCCGGGAGGGGGCCGGGGTGTCCTGAGTGCGGTCAGGGATGTCCCGGGAGGGGGCCGGGGTGTCCCGGGGGGAGTCAGGGATGTCCATGGATGGGTTCGGGGTGTCCCTCGGGGCCCTTGCAGCCCGCGCCCACCCTCGCGGCATGGGACAGAGGGGCTTCACCCGCGCCCCCCGAGGGCAGCTGGACATCGGTGTGATGAGCTGTGCGGACTCAGCCAGCTATGGGTCTCGGGGCTGCCGCCCCCGCCGGCTTCTTCCTCCTCGCCCGCCAGCCACGGCGGGAAGGGACGTGTGACACCGTCCCCCGTGTCCTGCCGGTGAACCGTAAGGGGAGCAGGGGGGTCTGGCACGGCCGGGGGCTGCCCACACGTTGGGCGCCACGGGGTGCTCCATACTTGGCATGCGGTCGGGAGCTGCCGGTGCGGGTTCAAGAGTTCAGCCCTGTCCTCCGCCTTCCCCGAATGCCACCCCCAGCCTGCCGGAGCAAATTCTTCCCTGCCTCAGGAGAGGCTGGGCAGTTCGGACCCTGCGCCTCGTCTGGGCCGCGAGTGCCCGCCCGGATGTGGCACAAGGAAGGCTGGTGGAGCCGGCAGGTGTCCCCGTGTGATGGGGACTGCGGAGGGCGGGTGGCACGGCGCTGTGTGTGAGTCACATGTCTCCATCTCCCTAGGGACCCCCAGGTTGTGAGCGGGGACATCTATGGGATATGGCTCCCTGTGTGTGCCCCTATGCCTGCAGCGAGGTGGCTTTGTGGGATCACAATCCCTGCTGTCCCCGGGAACCAGACATTTCCAGGTTGTGGTCCGGGATGGCACCCAGAGCCAAGGTGCCCCCGCATCCGCACCAGGAGGCCTGTCACAAGATGCCTGTGGTCCCCAGACACACAGGTGTGACCTCTGCATGGCACATCCCCTCCGTGACACGGTGCCAGCGCATCCTCACGCATGCCTGAGGCGCAGGCAGCGGAACGGGGCAGGGGGTGACACGCAGCGGGGACACTGGCGTGAAGGGGGGTGCTGGTGCCAGGGGTCTGGTGGCTCGTCGGGGGAGCGTGGGCGGTTCACGGCGGGGTCACCCCGCGGCGGTGACACTCAGCGGGGACAGTCTTAATGCGCTGGGACGGAACCTCGGCTCCTTCTAATCGTGGCCTGGCTGGTAACTCCCCCAAGCCCCGCAGCCCCCTCCCCACGCTGTCCACCCTGGCTCGGGGAGGGGCAGAAACCTCTTCCTGCCAGAATGTGGTGGCCGCAGACAGGCTCCCCTCTGGCGCAAGGCGAGAGGTGTGCACCCTTCCCCAGATTCCTGAGCCTTCCTGGCATCCTGCATCCCGCCTGCCCGCTGGTTTGGGGGGCAGGACTGGGCTGGTGCAGGGGACCTGGACAGCCCTGCGCGAGGGGCTGTGGGGGACACCCGAGGCTGTGCAGGTTGCCAGGGGGTGGCAGCAGCACACCGAACATGGCAGGACAGCCCCCGGGGTGCGCCGGAACGGAGGGAGTCCTACCACAGCCAGGCTCACCAGTACGACGAGTCGCCCTTTCCAGAATCCTCAGGGTGCCGTCCTGGAGCGATGTGACCTGCTTGGCGGACACCAGCCGGCCGGGGCAGGGTGGCACGGGGTCCAGGGCTGTTTATCGGGGAGGGGTCCATGTGCCAGCCCCCCCTGTACTCAGGGGTACCCACTGGGATCCCGATGTGATTCAGGGCCATGGCAAAGCTGTGGCAAAGCTCCCTGCTTGGATGCTCTCAGGGCCACTGCGGGGTGACACAAAGTGCTAATCCCACCTGGCTGTGCCTGTCTGCCCCTGCTGAGACCTGGCACAGTCGGTACAGGCCAGCAGGCAGCTGGGGCTGTGCTCAGCAGCCGGCGAGGCAGCCCCCAGGGGTGCTGCTGCCCAGCGACCCTGCCAGCCGGCACTGCCGTCTGCCTCCCTGCCCTTGCAGGCAGGGCACACCTGCCCTGGGC
Organism: Fringilla coelebs; assembly: GCF_963513975.1. Taxonomy (NCBI): domain Eukaryota; kingdom Metazoa; phylum Chordata; class Aves; order Passeriformes; family Fringillidae; genus Fringilla; species Fringilla coelebs. The sequence goes on from NC_140036.1 coordinate 17,254,453, forward strand.
AGGGTCATGGGCGTGCAGCCACCTCCAGGGCCAGATGGGGAAGGGCAGGGGTGGATTTCCAGATGCCCCACAGATGCCACAGGGTCTGGGTGGCAGCAAGAGACTGGCACAGCCCTGAACCTCCTGAGCGCTGGCTGTGTAGCAGGACCACAATGCCAAGAGCTGTCCTTGTCCCTAAGCCCCGTCCTTGGCCCCATGCCCACGCAACCCTTGGGGCAGGATTGGCCGTGGGGTTGCTGGCCCTGGTGTAAATCTGGCCCGGGTTAGCAGAGGATGGGGCACCCTGCTTTTCCCTGCACTCCATGCCCATCTGCCCTGGCTGTGCCGTGTGCCGGCTGCTTCGCTGACCCCGTGCCATGTGCCATGCCATGCTGTGCCACAGGAGTGTGGGTGGCCATGTGGGTGGAGTGTGAGGGACTCATGTACCCAGCTAACAGCAGCCCTGTGCAGATGGGGCTGGCACAGGTGCTGGTGGGAGCTGGGGCCAGCACTGCCTTTGCTGCTGCTGCCCAGGGAGTGCCCGTTTGCCAGCCAGGTGCCTGGCGTCGCCTCCTTATCTGGGATTAAACAAACTCTTCTCAGATCTGGTGCCAGGTGCTGCCCCAGTGCCCGTGGGACCAGCCCTTCCCTACCCTGTGCCCCTCCATGCCTGCTGCCCTTACCCCATGCTGGGAAGTCCATGTGTTCCTGGGGTGAAGAACCCCCAAATACTGGACCCGGGCTGCCCTTGCTCTGGTCGTGCAGTAGCCTCTGGCTCTCTCTGCAAGGCAGGCAGCAGCTCCAAAGCAGGGCACAGAGAGGGACCATCAATGGCTCTGCCTTGGGGCATCCCCAAACCACAATGGGACCTACACCTTGGCCAGGGAGGTGTGCATGCCCCAGTGTGATGAATCCTGGCAGCAGCAGTGCTGTGGTGCCAGACTCCCTAGAGCAGGGGTACAGCCCCCTCCTTGTTAGCCGCTTGTCTGTTATCTCCTGCCGATAAATTATACAACACAAACGCCTTTGAAAGGCAGCCAGGCCTCCATCCGGTGGGGCAGCCTTTGGGGCCCCACATCAGCCATCGTGGGCTGCTGCCAGCTGCTTTCCCTGGGAGGGGGAGAGGGACAGGGTTTGAGCCCTGCCCTGGTGCCGGGGTGCTGGGGATGGGCTCATGGGCTGCAATATGGACCCGAAGGCAAAGCAGAAGAGCTGAGGGGGTGATAAACCTGCCTGCACCCCATGCCCACACCTGCTGCCTCAAGTCTGCCTGCGCTCCTGCCCGTGCATGGCCTGTACCCCTAGCTGGTGTGCCCACATCCTGCTGCCCAGTTTGGGTGCAGGGCTGCTGGCCGGCACTTCAGAGGCAGCCGAGACTCCTGTTATCCGCCGGCACAAAGGAGCCGAAAGGCCGCCACCGTTGGGGAGCAAACAAGGGCAGGGTGAGGCCAGGAAGGTGGGCAACGGCCAGCACCTGCCATGCTGGTATCCCTGCCCATCCCAGTGGGGCAAGGAGCAGGGAGGCACTCTCCCCATGCCGAGGAATGGGGGTTGTCGCTGCACCCCGATGTTGGGAGCCAAGGCCACGTGGGCTGCCTGGGGCAGTGCTGCCAGCCCGTGTTGTGCACCCCTCTGCTCTCCCACCAGCTCTGCATCCCAATGGGGTGCAGCAATGTGGCCTCCGGGTGCCCATCCCTGCACCCTGCTGGGCCAGTCCCCACCTGGGCTGGGGGTCGGGCAGGAAGAGATGAAGCCGAAATTAAGCTGTTAATGAGCCTGTCTGTCACCAGGCCACCAATTACCCGGGCTGGGAATGAGGAGATGATGGAGCATGACTGGGGGAGGGGGGCAGGATGTCGGGGTCTCCAGCATGGAGGCAAGTGGGGGGGTGTCACCATCTCTCTGCAACTTCTTCATCTCCACCGGGCACATCCTGTGGGGTGGGGGACAGAAGGGACCAAGGGCCATAACTATACCAGAAGCCCCAAGACATCTGGGAAGGGATTAGAACTTTCTTTCTCCTCACTGAGATCCTGAGGAATTCAGCCCCCGCCACTGCCCCTCACCAGCACGTGGAGTGTTACCAATGTCATGAGCTGGCTGATCTCTGCAGTCAGAGCTTGAAGGGAGCAGAGTCAGTGCCTGTACCCTGGGGATACTCATGGACCCTCTGGGCTGCTCCTGGCCCCCGGGAAGGGGTAGAGCCAAGAAGGGGGCTTATTCCACCCCCTTCTGCTTCACCTTGCTCAAGTCTGCTGTGGCGCATGGCAGAGGCCCCTGTCTCTGTCCCTGTCCCCAGCTGGGATGGGCCAGGGAGGCCGAATTCCTCCGGGCTGGTGCTGATGTCAGTTTTTCCGCGGCACCTCTCGGAGCGGGGCCGGGTGCCTGTCCGGGCTGGCAGAGGGACAGGCCATCTCCCCAGCTGTCATCACAGCCACCTGTCCCCATGACGGCCCTTAGCAGCACCCGGCCCCAGGAGGGACCTAGGGGCTGCTGGAGGCTGGTCTGGGAGTCTGCAGGAGCGAGCTCCTGCTCCTTCATGATGGAAGGGGCTCCGTGCTAGACGCTGGCAGGATCTGGCAGCTGCCTGACATGCCCCTGCCAGACCCATCGAGCTGGAGGGTGGGCTGGGATGAAGGCCGTGGGATTTTACTGGGTTCGGAATTAATTTAACAGCTTTGGAAGACAAACAGATTAGGGAGCTGCAGGCATCGGGGCGAGGATCAGCCAAATTGGAAACAGGGGCAGGCGGCAGTATCCTGCACAAGGTCCACTGCCCCTGCCCAAGCCCCCAGCCCAGCCCCATCCCTGCTGCCCTGGGTGCCTCTATAGGGTCCTCACAGTCCCCTCCCACAACCAAGCTGATGGTGGGGCTGGTGGGGGCTGGCTCTTTCTTCCAGTCTGGATCTTGGCCACACATCAGTAGCCTCTGAGCATTGCTGCCTTCCCCTCCCTTTTCCCTGCCTGTCCCCTGCCTGCTCTCAGTGCCCCCTCTCCCAGCCCTCCCTTTCCCCAGCACCCTGCATCCCCACTGCATCCCAGCCATGTCCCCTCACACCTCTCCTCACATGCCATGAAGCCACAGTTCCGAAATAAGCGGTCCCAAAATAAGCTTTCTCCTTGAACTCCATAAATCTCAGCAAAGCACTGAGTCATAGGGTCAGTCCTGCAGTCCCCTTTGCTGGCAGGGTGCCCTGTCCCACCCCCACGTGTCCCCCACGGCACCCCAGGAGGGTTTGGGGTTGTGTTGCTACCCCGATAGTATCAGGTCCTGGGGGCAGCCCCACTCACTGGAGATCAGATCACAGGAATGAACAACAGCTGGGCATGGGGGCTGGGGACAGGGAATGGAGGGGACAACCCTGTCCTCCCTTCAGCAGCCAGGCACACCTCTGGGGACACTGGGCAACATCAGATCAACAGGCTTCACTGCCCTTTTTAGGGTGACAGCCCCATGGCAGAACCCCCAGTGCTATTTGTGACCTGAGCCTAGCAGCTCTCAGCCAGGTTTTGATGGCACAGTGGGGGAAGAGTGCCTGGCCTGGGGGTCCCCGAGGAGGGGGCCGTGGCAGGGAAGGCTGGATGTGGGCACAGCCTCCTGCTGCCGTGGCCCCCCTGGCGCCCCCGTCCCCCTCCCGCCCCCGCTTCCTGCGCAGGCGGCCCGGGGAGGCGATGAAAGCAGCCCCAGCAGATGTTTCTGGCTTGTTTTCATCTCATTAACTGTTTCCTCTTTTATTATGGGATAAATTATTAATTGTTCAGTGCGAGGAAGAAAGGAAAGAGAAATCCTGACGGAGAACCCTCAGGCTCTGGGGAGGGTAGCGGGCAGGAGTTGGCACAGCCTGGGGCAAGGGGAAGGCAGGGGGATTTGGGGTCTCTAGGGGGGAGGCAGCCCCTTGCAGTGCCACCAACGCCCAGGTGTCCTCCCGAAAAAGGGGGGCAATGTGGGGTGCAGGAGGTGCTCTGGGAGTGGGGCAGGGCCTGGCTGCTGGCACCTGGCCTCTGTCAGCAGCAGGGAAAGTAACCCAGACAGACAGGGCAACAGGACAGACTGCCCACATGGGACCCCGACATCTGGGCACCAGACTTCAAGCCCTCTGCCCCGAGACCCCCAACCCCTATTCCCCATGCTCTCTGTCCCCTGTGGTCTGAGAATGGACACACTCACTGCACCTCCTGGCCAAGGAATGGGGCTCAGCCCCAGCCCTGTCAACCCTGGCCCCCCCAGCTCCCCAGCCCCTGCCCCCCTGAAATATTCATGGCCTGCAATGACGAGCTAATTTAATTGCCCTGATGAGAAGCTGAATAATTTACGTTCTTTTCGAGCAGGGTCAGGAGACATCATTAGCAGCTGATCTGGGAGCAGGGAGGGGAAGTGGCTGAGCCCCGACCCTGCTGCCTGGGGACACCAGGTGGGCCATGGGAACCCAAAAGCTTTCCCATTCTGGAAGCCCCATGGCTGGGTGGTATGTGTTGAGGTCTGAAGCACCCAACCTCTCTGACCATCCCATGAAGCCCCAGCCATGTGGGGTGGGAAATTGTGTCTTCCATGGTCCTGGGATCCTGGCGGGCCCTGAGACACAGCCTCCCTCCATTCTGTGGTCTTGACAAAGTTTAAGGCAGTTGTGATCTTTAAGTCTTTTACACATCCCCATCATTGCTGCTTTGGTTTGGGGCCAGCAGGGATGGCTGGGATGAAATATGGCTGGGAGAAGGGCCTGGCGCTCTCCGGATTCCTGAGATAAGGGGACAGGCGGGACAGGGACCTTTATTTACATTTTTTCCTGGAAATTTCAGCCTCTCTCTGGTGAGACCCCATCCGGCTGCCGTGAAGATAAGAGGGGCTTGTAGGGGGGCTGCTGGAGCCAAGATGCCTTTCAGGGGGTTTATTACCCCCCAAGCCCAATTCTCTCCCCAGTCTGTGTACCCTGTGTGAATGGGGGGCACAGAGGAGCACAAAGACAGGGCTCAGGACTGGCTCCTTCCCCATCAAAATCCATGTTTCTTCCTCTCTACTGGTTTGACAGGAATCTGGGCGGCCTGATCCACCATATCCCCTCACCCCCAAGGTGCCGAGGGGAAGCTTGGCTGGACCCCACCTTGGTGAGGAAGGCAGAGCCTGGGATAAATGCTGTTGTGATGGCCACGCCAGGAAATTTCGGGCCAGAGGCCACGGCAAGGGCTGCAGCCGGCTGCCTGATAACGCCTGGATTTCCTCCCGGCACTGCCCAGCGTCCGGCTGGTGGGGAGGGATGTGTTGTTGGGGCTGCCCAGCAGCAGCACCTTGTGCCCCGGCAGGAACAGCCCCAGCTGGCCCCTGGCCGTAGGGGACACAGCAGACAGGTCTGGCAGTCCAGCAGTGCTGGGGGTCCCAGGCTGTGTCCCTTGCAGCCCTGGGAATATCACTGTCCCAGGGAGGGATGGCTGAGGGAGAAGAGCTGCCGTGACCTGCAGGTGCCTCCTGCACCTGAAGCCCCGAGGGTCCTGTCCCTGCTGCCCCCGCGGGGTCAGCTGGGGAGTCTCCCTGGGAGGTCCAGCAGGGCTGGGGTAGGGGGCAGAGCCAGGCAGGACCTACTGCAGCTGCCCCAGATGGCAGAACCGGTGGGGTGGGAACACAGGGGTGTCCTCACAGCCATGTGTGCAGCCACAGGCACACCTTCGCTCGTGCACACACACAGGGCTGCATGCGGCACTGATGTCCCAGCATGGACAGACACAGGCACCTCCTCCGCCCCCCGGCACTCAGACACACACAGACAGGCTCACAGGTGTGCACAGACCTCCATGTTTGCACACAGCAGCACTGTACACTGACACACACACCATCACAGCCAGATGTGCACATCAGCAGGTGTGTGGGTGTGCATACAAGGGCACTCAGGCGTGTGCGTGCACACCCCCGAACCCACACACGCGTGCGGTACATCCACACCCAAGCACACACAGGGGTGGTCCTGTGTATGTGCACCCCCAAAAACGCACACGCGTGAACACGCATGACCTCACACACAGACACAGCCTCCTGGCTCTGCCCTCACGTGTTCTGCCCGCCTGGGGTGCCTGTGGGTGCTCCCCGTGCAGCCGCTGCCCACTGGCCGCTCCCCAGAGTTTGAGATCGAGGAGGAATTTTAAATGTATTGACCCCTGACCCATCCCTGCCTGTGAGGGGAAGCCAGACCTTGAGCTGCCCCCAGCCGGATGGGGACGGGGAGCGGCAGGGGACAGTGAGCCCTCAAAGCTCGTGGAGTGCAAAGGGGACACTCTGCCTTGCTCCCCCTTTTTCTGCACCCCATGTGCCTCCCACCTTGAGGAGCATCAAGAAGGATCGCTCCAAAACCTCGCTGCCTGGAGCACTCATGGCTTGGGGATGCCACAGCTGTGTGCCCCACACCAGGAGGGTCCTGTGGGAGCGGGATGCCCCTACCATGCCCTCTGCAAAGGGTCCCAGGCCCCCTACCCTGCTCCTGCCTGGCTCCCAGCATCCTTGCATCCCGTGGAGGGGTTGCCATGATGGCAGTGTAATTAAAAATGCAATTAAGCGCTGCCACTTAGCAGAAAAGTCATACAGTTTGGGGATAATTATCTGACAATATAACAAGTTGCCCAACATTAATCAGGCGCTGATCTGCTCCGGCAGCTGTGCTCCCAGCTCCGGACGCTATCTTAATGGCATCCTTCAAGAGACAGCAATAAATCAGATCCTTATGGGGGCCCTGGGGGCAGCACACTGTCCCCTGCCTGCTCCCTGCCTGCATTTGGGGGCTTTTGGGGCGTCAGAGCAACATCCTTCCCACTGAGCCCCACGGCACTTTGTTCCTGCCTGAGGGTGCTGACAGACACCCAGGGCAGTGGGGCAGGTTCCAGGGGATCAACCCTCCCTCCGAGTGGAAGGGATGGTGGGACACCCTTGAGAGGAGACCTCCTGGTGGGGATGGCTGTGGTGGGGGAGATGCCCCAGGCTGGGGGTTGCCCATTCTTCTCTTTCAAGGGGCAGACAGAACTCCCTGCCCTCTCTCGGGAAGGCAAAGGGACCCTGGATAGCTGCCGGACAAGAAGCGAAAGGGACGCACCGGTGGCCAATCCCGTCAGTGATGTGGATTTTAACAAGATTTTATGGCTTGTATTTGTCACTGTTAATGAAGCCTTTGCTCTGTAACAGTATGAACTCTGAAGCAGAGGCTGGTCCTACTGCTGCGGAGCCCCAGTGTGGCCTGGGGACCGTATTCATGCCGGGCCAGACCCACACATTTCCCCACCCTAGCTGCCCTCCCACCGCTGTTCTGTCTTGAATGCTGAAGGCTCCCACGCCACAGGGACCCTCGGTGCCATCTCTCCCTGACCTGGAGATGAGTCTTTTTGTGCCCCTTCCCTAAATTTATCCCCACAGCCAATTGTTGGTACAACTTGCTTGCAGCATGTTCCTCCCATGCTTATTTGCCAGAGCCCCGAGCTCTGCCGGTCCATGTCCCCATCTCTGTCCCTGCCTGTTCCGGAGGGGGAAGCACAGCCCTGTACAGCTCTGACTTCTAAGGACCCGAGATAAAAGCAGAGCCTTTGTTCGAACTCCCGCCGGGCGGCGTGGGCTGGGGAGGGGGAACCACCAGAAAGAAACCAGCAGCTTAACACATTCACTTCGCCCCTAATTTGCCGGTTCTGCCACAAAATCCCATTACAAAGGGCTTAGCGCTGCGCCCAGGAAGAGGTCACCGCCGGGGGCCCCCGAGGAGATTTTCCAGTCACAAAAAGCACGAGAAAAGAGCAACCCCATCTCCCCTGGGCACTCCCCGGCACGGTGAGGAATGGGCACAGTGTCCCGGGGTCCCCTGTCCCTGCCCTTCTCCTCCACCCTGCACCTGGCAGCAGGGGAGAGCAGTTGCAGAGGTGCAGCTGGGTCAATTCACCTTTATCACTCCAAAAACAAATAAAATGCGGATTGGCATTGATCCGCAGGTGTTGAATAGGGCCATAAAACACCAGTTCCAGAAAACGGGCACTGCTGGAGAATCAGCTGCATGGGCCGGGGTCTGGTGGGGGACGTGGCTGCAGTGGGGACGGGGTGACCCCTTAGCTGCGTGTGCAGGGAGGATGCTGGGAGCTGTGGGGAGCCCAGAGTTGCTCATGATGTTCCTGTGCCACTGGGTCTGGCTGTGCTGGCTGGACAGAGCTGCCTGCCAGCCCCGGGCACCCTGCTCAGCTGGGGTGGGGGCATTTGGGGGACCCTGAGGGTAGGGGGTGTGCATGGAGGTGTGAAAACGGCAGAGTGGGTGCACACAGAGTGCAAAGTGGGTACACATAGCTGGAGCTGGCCGCAGCTGGGGGGGCAGGTGCGAGCTGTGCGCGTGGGAAGCACACACTCTGATTTTGGCAGCCCGACACCCTCCGTGCAGGTGTGCGCCGACCCTCAGCGGGACAAGGACAGGGCAGCTCCACAAGCACCGCATGGGGCAGTGGCACACACAACAGCTCAGCACACCGGGATGGGGCACGAACCCCCGGGATGGGGACGGTGCCGGGCCGGGGCACAGCTGTGCGCTCGGCACGGCTGCTGCAGGCTCGGGCACGCTGGCGGAGCAGGGAACAAGGCACTGAAAGGAGCGAGGCGAGCGCCCGGGCGGGATGGAAATGAGCCCCCGGGGGTCCGCACGGCACAAAGGAGCCCGCTGGGGTGGGCCGAGACCTTCCCAGCCCCTCGCCACAATGTTTGCAAATACCAAAGGCCGCTTGTGGCGGGGCCGCCAGCGGGGAGGGCGAGGGGGCCTCCAGCATCCCCCTCTGACTGGGGGCTCCTCCAGCGCCGCGGTACCCCACGGATACCCCATGGCACCCCAGATGGTGGGGCGAGGTGGGCAGCGGCTGCCCGTTGCTTTTGTCGGTGTCTCGGTGCTGGAGCCAGGGGAGCAGGGAGTGTCGGGGAGGAATGTCCCCGCTCAATGCCCACCATGCTGGGGCTGACAGCCCTGAAATCGGGTTGTCACATCCCGTCTGGGCAGCCCTTCACCTCCATTTGTGGGGGCTTGTTCGGCTCCCGCCTCATTCAGCCAACACAAACAGCACTTAACCCTCTGGCTCCCACCGGCTCCGGGCAGGGACTGCCGGCCCCAAGCAGAGAATTGGCCACTGGGATGTGCCGCTGCCATCCTGCCACATCATCTGAAGGCATGATGTGAGATACCCCATGGAGCCAGGATCTTTAGAAGGGAAGTTTAGGGTCCCCAGCACCACTCTCCCTCACCTCAGAGCCCCCAACAGCCAATCTGAGCCAGGACTTGCTGCCAGCCCCAGGACTGGGTGGTTCACACCAACCCCTCTGACACCCAACACCCTTCCACCGCTGCCTCTCTTCAGCCCTGTGACCACCCTGAGACCCCTTCCCACCCCCCTGCAGGGACACCCACCCCGCAGCAGCCCTGGCTGCCATGAAAGCAGGAGCAGGAGCCTTTCCTTTGACACAATTAAGCAGCCCGGGGTCCCAGCGCCTCGGCTCGCCGCAGTGTGTTAAATTAATGTAGCAGAAAAAATCATTATGCGGGGACACAGATGGAAGTGACCAAGCAGAAAATGCGATGTGCAGCGGCAGAGGACCCCTCTTACCCGTGTAAACACCACGGGAAGAACAGGTTTCCCTGCTCCCAGGCGAGGAGGTGACTGCAGCCTGCCAGGAGGTTCCCCTTCCTCACTGCCGCTGGGGCAAGTCCCGGATGCAGCCAGACACGGGGGTCCCATGGGCAGGGGAGGGGGCAGGAGGTGGGACCCCCTGGGCAGAGCTACCTACCCTGGGCTGGGGAGGGCTGGCCAGCGAGCTGGGCAGTGCGTGTGGCCAGGCCTTTGCTCACAATTACCATGTCATTATGTGCCGGCACAGCCGTGCCTAACGGAGCAGAAAAGCGGCCCCTGCTCAGCACCCGTGGGGAAAGGGCTGAGGAGGGAGCACCCAGCTACACGTGTACATGTACCCAAACAGGTACCCAGTGCACGTCCCCAGGGCTGGGAGCTTATTCCCCAGGTGCCACCACCCAGGACACCTCTCCCTGGGTGTATGCCCCGGTCTTGCCTGCCTCTGTGGCCCCAACTTAAGGCATCAAAAGGACCTGCACTTACCCTGGGGACCCTCTCAGCCCCCAAGGGAGTTGCCCTGGAGAGGACGACAAGCCCATGGTAGACACAGTCCTGGGTTTCACCCCAGGAAACACTGAGGGCTACAGGACCACTCCAGACACTTGCAGATCAGTAACCCCAAACACTGGCAAAGGGTCCCCACACTAGGACCACGCATGTTCCCCATGTAGGAGGCAGAGGGAATGGAAGGGTGCTGAGCACATGGGAAACACAGGGTGGGATGTCACCAAGGCAACTTGTCCTCTTCCTGTCTCATAGGTCCTACCTGCTGCTTGGGCAGGAGCTGGAGCCTCCCAGTTTGAATGCACAGGTATTTTAGTGGTCTGAGATTGCCCCTGGGTATGTGTGAAGCTCCCACTACCAGTGGGGGTCCCCCGACAGCCCAGCTCCCCTCCTGGCTGACCTTATACCCTATGGCCTCCTCCAGCCTGGATTATCCCCAACTGGCCAACCTGTGGCAAACAAGGACTCGTTTACACACTTGCCCTTGTTTGCCAGGAGGTCCCAAGTGACAGCGCTCGGGTACTTCCTGTGCCACCTCCCTCTGGGGCTTGCCATAGTGGGACATGAGGATGGACACGAGGTCAAGGGGGTGGCTGGACGCTGGCGCAGGGTTATCGTACTGGGGTGGTGGGGGATGATAACCAGAGCTCCCTCCTGTCAGCACTCTGCAGTGTGAAAGTAGGATGGGGACAGGGACAGTCCCCAAACCCCTGTCCCCCACCTTGGGGACGCCGTGGGATGGCGGGTGCCTGCTCCCCGCTGCCTCCCTGTCTGGCTTTGTTCCCACTGGGCTGTGTTCCCACCCGCCCAATATTCATGTGGGCCCCTTCCCTCCCCGGGGGGCTGCTAATCCCCCCTGAAATGGGCCGGGGATTGTTGACCGAGCTGCCGTATCCCTTGAACAAGCAAGCCTGGGCCCCGCAGCTGCCGCCGGATTAAGAGTCACCCTTTGGCTGCCACAGCCCCGCGCCAAAGCCCTGCCCCCCCAGCGTGCTCGGCCCCCGTCCATGGCGGGGCAGCCAACAGGACGCCAAGGAGATGGTCATTGGGGCACTCCTGCTGTCAAAACTGACAGGTTTAGTGTGGCCCTGCCAGCGCCTGAAATGCCTGATCTGCTGGGTCTGGCTTGTGTTGGCAGTGCCTGGGGAGTGGGGCCAGCAGCGTGCCAGCCTGCAGGAAGGAGCCCTGGCAGGGCGTTGGTGGCGTGACACTGGCACTGGCATCGGTGGTTCCCCTTCCTGCTGCCACCAGTCGTGGCAGGGGCACAGCTGTTCACAGCAATGGCACAGGGTGAGGAGCAGCTCTCACGCTCCAGAATTGTGGGTCATTGGAATTACATTAATTAGCGTGTGCTAATGGTATCTAATTAACACCCAGCTGTGCTGATGCAGAGCTTGCTAAGCCAGACACCTGACCCATGCCCTGCTGCCTCAGTTTACCCACCTGCAGCAGGGTTAGCCTGGCACCTGGTGCTCCATGAAGCCAAGAGACATCAAACCAACAGGGAAATGTTGCAAGGAGAAGGGACCAGCTGCTGGCTTGTTATCGGGGCCAGCCCTGCCAAGTGCCCCATCCGGGGCAGCCTCTGGCTATCTCGCTATCTCAAGAGCTCGCTCTGGGTCGGGGTGGACGTGTCCTCACACCAAGAGGGTGTTGCTGGATGCCCAAGCCAGGGTGGCTGGGGGAACCCAGGCATGTCTCAGGGGGTGAATAAATAGAGGCGGGAAGAGTAGAGTACCATGGTTCTGTCTGCTACTGCTGCAGAATGGGGGCTGCCTTTTATAGGAGGAGTCAGGGACCCATGGGTGCTATTCATACCTGGAGAGATTAAAAAACATCTTTTGACTCCACTAACAAGGCCCCAGAGCTCTGCAGAAGCTTTCATCCTGGTTAAGTGCACAGAGCAGATAAGGGGTCCTCAAGAGTCCCCAAGGAGCTGGCTGAGATGCTTGCTGTCCTCAGTGTGCATTTTTGGTGGCAACTTGTCCCTCGCTCACAGGGACCCCCTGAGCTCTGCAGCAGCTTCAGCAGTGGTGCTGGGCACCTACTGTCATGGGCTGTAAAGAGGAAAAGCCCTTTACTCATTCTGTGCCCATCTCAGCCTCTCCTAGAGTCTCTGCCTTCAGGTTATGTGTGACACCAGCTCCAGGAAGAGCCCTTCTCCCAGACAGCTGGTGTAATGGGTGCCGTCCCCTGGCTTGACCCCCAGGGGCTGCAGGGATATCTGGAGGCTGTGGCTCCACGGGTCACACAGGGTTCCCCAATATCAGCATTTAGGGGCATTTTGGGGTCAACCCCATCTGGGCAAGGGGCTGGTGCAGGGGAAAAGGGTACTTCAGAAACGGCAAACCCCGGCACAAGCTGTCCTGCCTTCAATGCAAGCAGCAAGTGTGAAGTTAAGAGATAAAGAGGGAATTAGGAGATAAAGTCTGCGTAATCCCAGTTGCTCTATGCAATTAAAATGAGCTTCACCCCACTGTAATTGGATGGAAGCTGCCTGCCAGCGTCAGCGCAACCGGGAGCGCTGGGCGAGCAGGCACGGAGGATTCAGCGCGCCGAGCACGCAGACTTATCTCCCCGCCAGAAAAACTGAGAGGGCAGCGGCACAGAGAGCGGGAGTTAATGAGATGAAAATGGAAAGCCTGGCACAAAGGATTAGCTCCCGGCCGGCTCTGCTGCTGAAATCCCAAGGTTCCCTGGAAAGGCTTTCCTTGCATCATGGATGCATTCCTGCCTGGGCCTGCTTTGCAGAGGAGGCATGTGCTTGGAGCAGGAAAATTTGGCTCCTCTTCACCATTTTGACCCCTCAGTTGGAATTGGGCTGTCCTGGCCTCCAGCTCCCACTGCTCCATCCTATCCGTGCCCTGGTGCCTGGTCTCCCCCCGGAGGGTCCCTGCCCAAGATGATCCCTAACAGCATTTACAGCTGCTGGTATTAAGCAGAAATAAAAAACCCCCAAGTGCAGATTAAAAGGACACTGATGGAATGCCAGGAGAAGAATTACAGCCCTAATAAACTGCTGCCTTCTGCTGGGGGTGGGTGACAAGGGGGTTTACGAGGCCATTTAAACTTCACTGTCAGAAAGGTGTATTAAAGCTATAAAGGTCTCATTGCCTCTCCTGTCCCCTGGATGCTGGAGCATGGCTATGGTCATAAATCCACCTGCTCACAGCCTGGGGCGAGGGCCCCAAAGCCCCTTGTCCCAGGAAGAGCAGTGAGGCCTCCTTGGCTGGGGTCTTGGGGGGTGACGTCAGTCCTGGCGTGAGATAAATGCCGGCCGCGGGCCGCAGGGACGGGATTATCTCGGCATGGAGGCCTCGTCCATCACCCTCTGCCCACCCGCCGGGAGCGTGTGAACGGGAGCCCACAGCCCTGGTGCCAGCGCACCCTGTCCTTGCCTGCCGCCTGGGCCCAAGGGGACACGGGACAACGGCTGGGAGCACAGCACGGCTGCCATCGCACCGTCAGGCACGGCTCCTGCCTCACACCAGCCCCCAGATGTGCTGTGCTGCACCTCCATCCCCTGGGTCCTGGACCCCATGAGCCCCAGCGCTGAGGGTGTTCCGGGACGGGCCCTCCCCGCTCCTCTGCCCGGCTCCCCACCATCCCCGCGGTCCCGCCTGTTTGTTTGCACAGCTCTGATGACGCTGCCTCGCACACCTCGGCACTCCTGCTCCAGTGCTCCGGCCCCAGGCTTGGCTCATCCTCCTGCTCTGCTTCCTGCAAGGCTGGGCTGTGAACAGACACATCCAACACCTCCGTGGTGTTTTTACCTCGCTCCTCTCTATCAGTGCCTCCTGTGGGGTCCTTCTGTGCCACTGTGGGATGGGGATGGGGTCAGGCACAGGGATGGGAACAGGGATTGGGACAGGGACAGGAATGGGGGTGGTGCTGAAAGGTGCTTTCCAGCAGAAGTCACCTGGCACAGCCTGACTCACCGCCCTGGGGATGGGTCATGGTTTCAGCTTCATCCTCCCGAGGTGCAGTCCTGGTTCCCTGTCTGGGTGACAACGGGGACAGTGGGATGGGGGGAAACTACACCAGGGAGGTGGCAGAATCTGAGCCACCCTGTAAGGTGGTGACATGAGCCACCCTTCTTTTCAGGCACTGATGTGGGGCTGCTGGGGTGTCAGGGAAGTGCTGGGGGTTAGTGGAGCTGGCTGGGGAACACAAAGAGCAAGCAGGACTCGAGACAGGGAGTTAAGGGTGGATGGTGGTTGTCTCTCCCCCCAGTATGCTCTGCTAGGAGCCACTCGCTCTCTCCACTGCCCCAGTTTGGAGCCCCTCGGTCCCTGCTTCTTCCCACGCAGGCTCATTAGCGAGTTCAGAGCGAGAAAACCCGTTAATGGCACGAAATGACTTCAGGCTGTGACATGGGGAGTGAGGATCCAAGCCCAAACCCTCACACACAGTGGGGCTGCTGCTTTTCCTCTTCCTTTGAACTTCCCCAGCTGCCCCGAGCTGTGGCTCCCTGAGCACGGACCGGGGCAGCTGGGACGATGGGGCACAGCGGGGTGTGGCAGCCGAACCCAGGCTCAGCCCGTCCGCCCCGGCTACAGAGCAGCGCCCGGGTTCGGGCATCGCTCTGGAGCGTTTGGCTCTCGCAACACGATGGATCATCGGAGTTTTGGTTTTGTCGGGCTCCCGGTGATACCGTCCTCAGGGGAAGGCACGGGGAGGGGTGCTGGCAAGCACGGTGCCGGTGGGTGAAGCAGCGTACGGGAGGCGGCCCGGGCCCCCCGTGACTCAGCCTGCCGTGGCGGAGGCAGAGGTGGGGTAGCGATACCGGAGCTAAAAAAAACCTGGCCGAGCGCCGGAGAGAGGAAATTTCTCATTAGCCAGAAATGTGTGGCTGAACCAGTCTGACACCCGGGGCGGCCCCCAGCCCCGGCGGCGATACTGACCCTGGCTCCGGGGGAGATCAAAGCGGGAGAGGGACAGCGAAGGGGCTCAGCAGCAGCTGGGCTGGGCTTGCTGGGGGACCGGGGCAGGGTGAAGGGTCTCCTCAGCTGAAGATGACAGATTTAGGTGGCAGGAAGGGCTGGGTGGGCAGTGGCATGGGTAGTCTGCCATGTGGGGCACAGGAATCAATATCTGTGATATTTCAGGACTGGGCAGGGGTGTTGGCCAGTGAAACATGGGTAAGGTAAACTAGCAGGGATGGGGGCATCTCTACCTCTCGCCATGCAGCGGTCCTTGCCCCCCTCATTCCCGAAGGAGCCAGCGTTCCCAGCCAGGGCAGCCCTTGGTGGGAGCAATGCAGCCCCTGGCACTAGCCCCAGCCCTACCAGCAAGGCCACCATTGCTTTCTATCGGATTTCCCCTGAAGGTCCAGCCTTTCCCGGACCACACTGAGTCAAGGCATTGACCTGGTCTTGTTTAATAACCCAAAGCTGCTTTTTTGCCTCCTGGTCCAGTGCTGTGTCAGATTCTGCTCCCCAAACACGGCAGACAGGCGTGGGGTGATTGATGTGGGTGCATTTGCTTGCTGGCTGTGTTGCCAAAGACGATGTCAGCTCCCAGGCATCTGCAAGAGAGCTGCCTCCTGCTCCCCAAGGCAGCCCCCCGGCCCTCAGATCCCCTTTTCCAGAATTGGCTGGCAGCTTCTGGGGGTCTTGTCCCCCTGTGGGGACACTCAGCCCTGGTGAGAGGCGAGGCTGCAGCCCCAGCAGCAGTGGGCAGGGAGGATGGGCTGTGGTGGTGGCAGATGAGGACGGATGCTGCACCATGTGCAAGTCTTCTGCTAGCAACCAAAGGAGACTGGAAGGAAGGAATGGAAAGAAAATGATTAAAACAATTTGGTTTTTTTTTTTCCTTTCATAATTAAAAAAAAAGCCCTGGGAAAAAGCCGTGTAGGGTCCTGGCACGTGAACAGAGTCTGTAAGTGGTCTTAAAAATTACCAATAAATAATCTTAACGGGAAACAGAAGGAGCAGAGCTGGGGTGTTCGTGGGTGTTTCGTGGCTTCTTGTGAGCATGGGAAAATGTGCTGGGTCCTGTCCCTTGTGCTGTGGGGACAGCCCCCTCCCGGGTCATGGTGTGTCCTTGGCTCCAGCCGTGAGGCAATGACCCGCCTGGCCGGCGTCCGGCCATCCTTGGCCGAGTGGGCTCAGGATGTGGCCCCAGCACGGCCGGGCTTGGCCTTTCCCTTGGGCACAGGGTGCCAGTGGGGACAAGGCATGGTGGAGGGTGTGGAGGAGGCCCGTGCCCTCCCTGCCCCGTGCCTCGTGCTGGCCTGCCGGGTCACAGGCGCGCTGTGCCAAGCTGTGCCGAGCCGTGCCGAGCCGTGATCCCTTCCAGCTGTGCCGGCCCCAGGCGGCTGACGGGGCTGCGGGATCCTCTCCCTGCCAAGTTGTTGAGGTGTCAGCCAAGAGTTAGCAGGGAAAACGCCAAGCAGCCGGCGAGCCGGCCAACCCATCCTCCTCAGCCTTCCTCCTCCTCCTCTGCTGCAGAGAGCCTCCCACCCTCCCGCTGGAGCCCGGAGCCTCCGGGCCACCCCAGCAGGGATCCCCCATAACACTCGGTGTGCCCTCATCGCAGCTGTGCCCCGGGATCCTCCACCGCCGCTCCCAGGGTGTTCCCTCCATCCCGGCCCCTCCACCTGGGGCGTATGACCCCCTCCTCTGGGTCTGTCTGGAAAGGGACGATCCCCCCTCCCCGAACTTTCCAGCTCTCTGCAGAGCGGGAACAATCGCAGCCTTTGTCTTCCCTTAATCTCCTGGTTAGGAATTAAAAGCGGGGAAAAAACCCAGCAGCACAAAAGGCTCTTTTGCATGGGCTGGGAGGGGGGAAGCGCCGGGCGCAGGCAGAGCCCAGGCAGGGTGCAGGCAGGGCTTGCCGTCCCCCCAGCCCAGCCTGGCCACCACGGTCCCCAAGGGCCACCCCACGCTGCTCCCATCCCCATGGCCCCAGCATATTCCCACAGGAGTACAGGAGGGCTGGCGGCCCTGGGAGCACCATCTGGTCCACTCAGCCCCTCAAGACGTCCTCACCCATTGGCTGTTCCGGGAGGAGGCAGGGAGCATCTTTTGGGAGGGAATTGGACAGGGTTTGCACCCCCGTGGGATCAAGTGGCTCCTGATCACTGCCGTGGACCCACTTTTACACACACAGTGCCCAAACACACCCTCACCTGCCCAGCACGGGGCTCCCTGCCACCCAGAGCCCCCCAAGAACCACGCAGGCACCACAGACCTCCATAAAATTCCTTAAATAATTTAATTGAAAAAAAGTCTTTCCGTTAAAAAATATTTTTACAAACGCACGCTCGCATTGATTTCCCTGGCTGCTGTTTTTCACTGTTGCTTTTCTTTCACCATGGAACACAGCTTTCCCCCAGATCTGTATGGAAAGGGAGGAGGCAGGTACAGGATGTGGAGAGCTGCTGAGTGCACCCCTGTGGCTGGGGCGAGACCCGGGGCTGGCTGCAGGGATGGTGTGTCCTGCCCCATGGGAGCAGGGTGTGCATAGAGAAGGGTGGGAGAAGGGGTTTGTCGTTTAAAATGAGAACAACCCCTCCTCAAAGCAAAGCCAGGCCAGGATGGAGGACTGAGATGGGGATGTTTGAGATGCACCAGGGCTGGTGGGACCCCAAATTTTGCAGCAGCAGGGGCTGGGGGGCAAGGGAGGCAGGGGCAGCCCCTGTGCCCCATTGTGCTTCTGCAGGGGGAGGCTGTGGGTGGTGAGCAAGCCCCAAACAGGCTCTCATATCTCTTCAGCCATTTGCTCTTAAAAGCCTCTCAATGCCAGGTTTCTTCTCCTGATCTGGGAGGGGGGTGAGGTCTACCCAGTGCTGCTGATTGGGGTCCGACCACAGCAGGGCTGGGGAGCAGCCAGGGTAGGGAGCAAGGCAGGAGGGGAAACCCCAGCAAAATGGGGCTGTGGTGTCCCTGTCAGCCAACATCCGAGGTACCTCTCACAGAGGAGACCCAGGTGGGATGTGGGGAGACCATTCCTGCTGCAAGACCTGCTGCCACCTGCCCTCCTGGACTTGTTTACCCTGTGAAGGAGGACAGGGTTAATGAGAAACCCAAGGGCAGGCCTGTTCCAAGGGAAGGGAACAAACAGCACCTGCCGTATCAGCCCAGGGAGAAGGGGATCGGGGCCAAGCACTGGGGAGCATAGGGGTGCACCCCCTCATTTTGGGGAGAGACCACTTGCCCCTCTGGACTGCCAAAAGCCAGTTAGCAAGGTAGTACAGCCGAGGGGAACCTGAGAAACCCAGGATGAGCAACTGGGGTTCCACATGGCTACTGTGGACAAATCTCCCCTAGACTGAGGGCATGGCCCCCCCAGATCTGCTCTCCCAGGGGGTTACCTTGCCACCTGCAGCTGGTACGTTCACCCTGGTGAGCTCCCCCCTGATCAAGAGCCATTTTGTAAAGGAGTGAGGCCAGTAATCCAGGGGTGCCAGGGGCTGCTGCCACCCTCCTGCTGAGGGCAGACTGCCCAGAGGGAGGCAGGGGAGGAGCAGTGCCCTGTGGAGAAGCCCCGGAGCTCTGGGGACCCTCTGGCATTGGATGAGCAGGGTGCATGCCTGCTCCCTGCTTGGCTATTACATTCCCTGTTTGCTTCCCACAATTCCAGCTTGACTTGAGAAGGGTATGGGGGGAAAAAAATGCTGAGTATTTCTGGTACATTAGAGTTTCCTGACTGGCTCTGACCTGGGACTCAGAGCCTCCACCCTGTGTGCCTCACAGGGAGCGTGCTGGGTTTCCCAGCACCACAGGGTTGGTACAGGATCACTGCCTGGTCCCTTGGACAACCTGAAAACATGACAGCAAGAGAAAGGGAGAGCAGAAAGGGGCACACAGCCAGCTTGGGGTCGGCCAGGAGGAGGAGAAGGATGACCCTGGTGGGCAGCGAAGCTGCAGGCAGCCGGGCCCATCCAATGAGAGCGCGATCGAGCAAAGGAAACTCGGGTAAAATTCTTATTGCCTTTATTCTGCCCATTGCCTCCCACAGTCCTGCGGCCAGCACACACCCACGCACGCATGCACACACTCACGCACACTCAGGCACGCTGGGAGTCTCTCCCTCGGCTCGGAGGAACCGGGCTGCAGTGAATCCTCAGGGAAAGGTGAGTGAGTCTTTTGGCAGCAATCACAGCGTGTGTCAGGAGCGGGCGGCCGCGCCGGCGGCACCTGCTCCTTCTGCATAAAAGAGGAGGCTGGGGGAGCCGCGGCCCCCGGCGCAGCCCCCGCCCCAGCCCCGCTCTCCGGCCCTCGGGGGAGCGCGGCTGCCGTCGGTCGGTCCGGGGGCGGAGGGTCCCTGTGCAAACGTGCTGATGGCCTCGCTCTGCAGTCCAGAGCCGGCCAGGAGAACCAAGAGGGTAAGAGATGAGGAGCCGGGCACCTGGTCCCCCTCCCTCCCCTTTCTGCTCCCTCTTATCTTTTTTTTATATATCTCTTTTTTTTTTCTTTTTTCTTTTGTTTTGTTTTTTTTGCCTAACTCCCTGCATAGTAAATCGGGTTCGGGTTCTGGCGTGCAAAGCCAAGAAAGGGAGCGAAGCCTTCCCTTCGGACACGTTCCAGTGCAGACCCTTGGGCGGAGGGCTTGCCAGGGCTGGAGAAGAGGAGTGATTGTCTGGGGCTGGTGGCCCCAGCCCTGTCGCTGGCTCGGCCTCCCCCAGCTGCTTCCATGTGGGGAACAGAGTTAGGGAAGGCTTCGGACATGTCTGACGGACTCGGCGGACGGGTCAACAGTCTGTGGCCTCGGGGAGGTGAGGGAAGTGAGGATTTGGGGGAAAACAGGGTGAAAAGAAATCCAAGAAGCAGAACAACTTTTCAAACCGATGAGCACCAAGACAGGGTGGGAAGTGGGATGTGCCATCTCTGTCCCATAATCCATCTTCAATATGAAGATGTGTTGCTGCCTCGCCATTCCAGGACAAGGGACGAAAAGCTGGGCTCCCTCAGCATGAGTGCCTTCGATCCAGGGAAGGGTGTCCCGTCCCATCCCGTCCCAGGCGACCGTCTGAGGCAGAGGAGCGCCGTGTGGAGGGGAAAACAGGAAGCTGGGCTGCACCGCAAACTGAACCTTTATGGCAGGTTCCCTTGGTCCGTTCCAATGCAGAGTCCCCTGCGGTCAAACCTGCACTGGGAGTGTCTGGTTCATCTGCAGCCTCATGTCCTGAATGCTGCTCAGGATCTTCTTCTGGTGCCCTGCTAGCGTCACCCCTATCCTCAGCAGGTCCCTGCAAGGAAAAAGTGACAACTCAGCCCCCAGCCACCAGCAACATCAACATGTGGCCCTGCCCCACTGGGGCAATGGATCAATCCATCATTACAGTCCTCAGCCAAGCTCCAGTGATCCTTCTAACACCAGAGGGGATGGGATGCTGAATCCTAAACCAGAACTCCCTTGGGATTGGATGCTGAATCCCAGTCCTTAATTCAGCCTGCCACACACCCAGGTGGGAGCAGGTGGCTGTCACATAAGCAAGGGACAGTGTGCAGCAGCCCCAGTCCCAGTTTTCTCCCTCCTCCCCTCCAAGCAGGGACTTACTCCGCAGTCATCTGTGCCACCAGGTCAAAGGAGGCAAACCCAGCATTGACGAAGTTCTCCTTGTACCGTCCCATTTTGATGGCATCCAGCCAGTCTCCCACGGTGGTGAAGGTGGTGTAATCTGGGACAGTGCGGTCCAAGAGCGGCTGGGAGATGCTAAAGGGCAAGAGAGCCAGAGGTCACAAGGAGCAGGGCACAGAAAGGTGTAACTGGAAACAAGGGATCCCCAGTCTTATCCCCTCCCTCCCACAGCCTTATTCCCAACAACTCCAGTGTTCCCTGGAATTGGGGTAAGTGCTGGCTGGAAACAAGGATGTCACTGACCCAGACTGGACGCTGGCGATGACCTTCAGGCTGGCAGCATTGCGGATGAGCTTGTCCAGCGTGTTGACAATCTGTGCAAATTTTGGCCTCAGGTTGCGGTCCCGCACCCAGCAGTCGAGCATCAGCTGGTGCAGTGCAGTGGGGCAGTCCATGGGGGGTGGCAGGCGGTAATCCTGCTCCACAGCATTGATCACCTGCAGAAAGATAGGCAGAGGCAGGTTGTGAGCTGCCTGGGCTTGCACAGGCAGCCTACAGCTCCCAGTTCCCTACTCCCCAGAGAGCACTTACATCCTGGTTGGACATGTCCCAGTAAGGTCGCTCCCCATAGGACATCACTTCCCACATGACAATGCCGTAGCTCCACACGTCGCTGGCTGAAGTGAATTTGCGGTAGGCGATGGCCTCGGGAGCTGTCCATCTGATTGGGATCTTGCCTCCCTGCACGGATACACAGCTCCATGATTAAGGCATACCTGAGGTGTCTCCCCCCACCCCCAGATCCCAGATCCCTTGTGAGTGTCCCATACCAGGGAGCTGGTGTAGGTGGGGTCAGCTGGGTCATCCTCCAGAAAGCGAGAGAGCCCGAAGTCAGACACTTTGCAGACCAAGTTGCTGTTGACCAGGATGTTGCGGGCAGCCAGATCCCGATGCACGTAGTTCATCTCCGAAAGGTACTTCATGCCAGCGGCGATGCCTCGCATCATTCCCACCAGCTGGATGACTGTGAACTGCCCATCATTCAGCTGCCAGAGGAGAGATCAGAGGGGTTTGCAACATCCTGAACAGATTGAGGAAGGATCCCAATGTGCTACCACCATCACCTTCCTCCTCCCTAGAGCTGCCCCTCTTCTCCCACTCAGAGCTTAACCCAGGGACACCAGCACGACCATGTAGAGAGATGGAGAAGTGCTCAGAGCTGCTGCCCCTGCATACACTGCAGCCCCCAGCCCAGGGCAGGAGGGGATGGATGCTCACCCGGAGGAAGGAGTCAAGCGCACAGTTCTCCATGAATTCTGTGATGATCATGACGGGGCGGCTCTTGGTCACCACCCCCTCCAGGTGGATGATGTTGGGGTGGTCGAACTGGCCCATGATGCTGGCCTCACTCAGGAAGTCCCGCCGCTGCCGCTCCGTGTAGCCCACCTTCAGCGTCTTGATGGCCACAAAGATCTCGCGGCGGCCAGGCAGCTTCAGGCGTCCACGGCACACCTCGCCAAACTCCCCTGCAGTGGGGAGGAGAGAGGGGAGCAGCACGGTGAGCCACAGGACAGGGTGAGAGGCAGCAGTGTCTCAGCACCTGCTGTGCCCAGCCCCAGGACTTGCCTGCTCCTATGACCTCCTCGATTTTCACACAGGAGATGTCAATCTCTTTGGCGAATTCCCGGACAGCTTCGTTTGGGTCCTCATAGGTGAAAGGGTCAATGTACACCTTCATCCCAGGGGTAACTGCAAGGGCAGAAGCCATCACCAGGAGGGACGCAGCAAGGGTGACACATATCAAGCCACTTGGCCGGCTGTCAGCCCACCCCTTGTTAGAAAAGGCTGCCCCTTTGCATGGAACAGGAACTGGGAGAGGGCAGACAGAGTCCATTTGCTGGGCTCACACACTCACCATATTGCTGCAGCTTCTCTGTGTACTCAGGGTCGGTGTTGTTGCGCTGCTTCCTGCCCAAAGGAGACGAGAGGAGGTGTTCAGTAACCATCCCTTTCCTGATGGGGCAAAGACATTCACTGCCAACTTCCAAATCCCAGCACAGACAGCCTCTGCCAGAGAGCCTTCCCTCTGGCAGCCTGTGCACAGAGCTATCCCTCCACCCGAGGTGCGATGGGAGGAGATGGCCTAGTTGTGCTGAGTGCATGGCAGGAGCCTGGGCAGAGCCCAGCTCGTGCTGGGGAAGCAAAGGCACAAATCCTCCCACAGGACCCCTGCTCCGGGACCCACATGTGGCCAGTCCAGTCCTTCACTCTGTGAGTGGAGCTGCCAGAGCTCTGCTCACAGTTGAGGGGGAGACAGCTCTGTGGAAGACATGAGCAACCCCCAAACCCAGATTTGAAGCCCTCTTCCCTGAAAAGCCAGTACCTGAAGCAGACGATAGCAATCACCACCACCACGATGACGAACACCAGCCCTGCAGTGGCCGAACCCACAATCAGAGGCAGCTCCTGGAAAGTCTTGCTGGTGGAACCTGATGGAAGGACAGGCAGGAATCAAGGTCAAGCTGGGAAAGGAGCAGGCATGGGAGGGCTGGGTGATGGAGGCAGCCCAGTGCTGGTACCTACCGCCCTCCGCAGTCGTCTGGAATTCCGTGGGGAGGCTGTAGCGGCCGTATCCCGCCACGGTGCGTGCCCGCACCTGCACCATGTACCGAGCATTGGCCTTCAGCCCGTCCAGCCGCACCGAGTTCTTCTGGCTGGTGACTGTGTTGGCGATGCCATCATTCTGGCCCTGCTGTAGGGGAGACGTGGGTGTCACCTCTGTGAAGCCACCCCCCATTTGCTGACTCCCACATCCCCCAGGAGCCAGGTTTGCAGGGACCCCCTATGCCACGGTGCTGATGGCCAACTAGAAGGGCTGGAGGAGGGAAAAGGCTGTTCCTGCTTTACCTTCTCCGAGTACTTGATCTCATAGTCCAGAATGATGCCGTTGGGTCTCTCTGGGGGAGTCCATGACAGTGTCATGCTGTTCCCAGTGCTGCTGTGCAGGTGCATTGTCGGTACGGCAGATGGGGCTAGGAAGGAGGGCAGGGAAGAAATGAGCCACCTGCACCAGGTTTCCCCCTCCACCATCCCACACATTGTAGGGAATGCTCTGCCTGTGACCGGCTTGGATAATCTTGGTGGAAAGGCATGGAAAAGCTTTGAGACTGGCCTCCCCAAGTCTCCATAAGGAGGTGTGATCTCAACCCCAATGGGAGCCTCAGAAATAGCGCGGAAGTCATGCCTCACCCCATGCCTAGCTGTAGACTGGTCCGGGGAAGGGCCCTGCCAGCCCAAACCGGGGCTCCCTCCCCTCCTCCATTTGCCAGGAGCTCTGTGCTCCACCCCAGCAGCAAGACCCGTGAAATCAGATCAGTGCGCAGTGGCTGGAGATTACCAGCACGCTGGAGCGGGGCCAGAGCGGGAGGAAGGAGGGAATGGCAGAGCACTTGGCTGCCTGCAAAGGCTTGGGCTGGTGCTGAGCCTTCCCATGCACACAGGAGAGAAATCTCATTTCCTTCCTCCTCCCCTCGCAGCAGGCACAGCATCTCTGGGGTAGGTCTAGAAGATCCAGAGCTCTCTGGAGCATCTGCCAGCCCTAGTCTTCTTCACTTGCTTGCATTTTGATCTCATCTCCTCTAGGGACATGCTTTAAACAGAGAGGAGAGTTTACCCAGGGGATTAGATGCAGGCCCAGAGAGCCAGTTAGGCGGCACCACAAAGGACTGCAGCCTCCCAGGCTGTCAGAAAGAAATCTCTGCTCCACTCCGCTCTGTGGAGGAGATACAGCCCCTGCTCCCTGGTGGCTCCACTGACCTGCCTGGTTGGTGGTGATGTTGACAGAGGCAAAATGGGGAGGGTAGGGACTCTTGTTGGAGATGCCGTTCACGGCCTGGATCTCGAAAGTGTACTGGGTGTGGGCCATCAGGTTGCTGATGTAGATGCGTCGCTCAGTGAGGCCGAGCTGGCGCGGCACGAACTCCACGTTGTCGTCGCAGCGGGTGCACAGGCGCCGCTCCACGCTGCATTTCTTGCAGATGACGTTGTAGAGCAGGTCATCCCTCCCGCCTGTGTCCTGCGGCTCGCTCCACTCCAGCACCAGCGACGTCTCGTTCACGTTGGAGATGACATTGCGGGGGGCTGAGGGGACACCTGCAGGGAAATGTGAGGGGCAGGAGTGGGTGTCTTCATGTCCAGCTCAGCCCTGGCATGGGCACAGCACATATCCCCATCCCAGACACAGACGCCCATCACCTCCACAGCTTTCCTTCCTCCCCTCCTTGCCCAGAGCAGGACTCACTGGTGCAGGCGGTGTCCGCAGGGTCTGTGTCTGCCCGGAAAAAGCCGTTTCGACAAGTGCAGACCATTGCTGCTCCAGAGGTGGTCCGGCTATTGGGAGGGCAGGGAGAGCAGGGACCTTCCCCCTGCTTAGATTTGAAGGTTCCTGGGCCACACGCTGGAGGAAAGAAAACCAGACCTGAGTTACAAAGTGAACCCAGAAAACATTCACTGCTCCCACCATAGCTGGGCAGACTCTTCCTCGCTGCCCTGCCAAATCTTTCATCAGTGGCTTGAAGACCTCACGCCTCCTGCAAGCCTTTCCACTGCCATCAGCCATGCCCAGGGGCTCATGGCTGGGTAGGGTGAGAAGAGTGGGCTGCTGGAAGCACCAGAAGGCTCAGGCACAGCTCTGCCAGGAAATGCTGGGCTCCAGCAGCAGACCCAAGGTAACTGGAGATGGGACGAGCTGGTCACCACCAGCAGTATTGGGGGACACAGCAGGTCCATCCAGAGCTCCACTCCTCAGTTATGATTCTTCACTGCCTGTCCCAAGGGTCTGACCGTGCCCCCTTCCATGGAGGAAGGCCATGCTGTTTTCCAGGCCTGGCAACCTTCACAGTGCCAGGTCCATCCTCTGGGGAAACACGGCTGGGAAGGAAAGAATTCCTCTGCAGCCCCTACAAGAGGCCTCCAACACCCAAAATCAGCTACTCAGCCCCAAACCTTCCGCCTCAGGCTCTTGAGCCACTTCTCAGTCCCGGGGCGGCGGCACCTCACGAGGTCGGCTCAAGTGGAGCTCTGAGTGAGATGAAAACATTCCTGCAGGTCCTTGGCTGAAGAGCTGCTTCAGCATCACTGCCACCTCCCTCCTCCGCTTCCGATCAGGGTCCTTCAAGGAGCCACGAGGCCTGGGATACAGCCCCATTGGCACCACAAGGTGTTTATTTGTAATGAGGGGCACGTGAAAGGTTTAACAGCACTTGAGCTGAGGAGCAGAGCGGCCTCAGGAACCTGACCCACACCTCAAAATAGCCCAATTTATCACATTGCTGCCCAAGGAAGTGGATTCTGTGCTCTGTGTTTGCAGCCGGATGAGGTGAGAGACCCACTGGCGCCAGCTCTGCTTCAGCATCACCCTGTTTGCCACAGCTGGGGCAGCATCAGCACCGATGGCCCCGAAGGAGGGCACGTCCTCCTCGCTCCACCACGTTTGGGAAGCTCCAAGGGCAGGTAACCCTCCCACGCCTGTCACACATCATCCTGAAAACAGGAGGAGGTTTCCTGGTGCTTCACCAGGCTGTGGCGAGTGGAAGTTTCCTGCTATGAGGCATCTCCCGACACCCTCTGTGGAAGTTTTCCGGCTGGTTGCAGCCCCACATGGGGCGTGGAGTGCTGTGAGTCACACGCTGCCAGGCCGGCCTCGCAGGGACCCGCACACAGCTCCAGGTGCTGTCCTGGGTCCCTGGTTTGCCCAGGCACCACGCAGCAGCAACCCCAAGGGAGAAGCTCCGCTCCTGTGCAGTGCTGCTGACCAGGGGGACGTGAGAGCAGCCCTTGCAGAGACAACTGCCTGCTCTCCCGCCCCTCCGCCTGGATGAGTGTCAGGAGCTGTTTCCTGCTCCCAGGGTGCGAGCCTTCCAGCAGTGAGACTCTTCTTTGGTCAAAACAGGACTGACTACATGGCTCAACTAACTCCAGCTCCTTGACCTGAGTTCACCCAGCCTCTGGGCCTTCCCTTTGGAAATGAAAGCTTTGCCCGTCCTGACTGTGCAGGCTGGAAGGCAAAGCAGTGCACAGATCTGCTCTTTGGCAAGTAATGGGAAGCCAGCAGGTCCAGGGCTTCTGTCTCCCCAGCCTAGGACAACCCAGCCATCAGAAAATGTGTCTTTATGTGGACAGCAGAGGCCCAGAGGTTGCAGAGAAGCCTTGGCATAGGCAGACGCACCCTGACTGGAGTCCCGGGCGGTTCAAACTGGGTGGATGCAGATTCACACATAAGGAACCAGATTGTTGAGGAATGAGAGATGACTGAAACCTCTTGGACAGGAACGCTCTGGGCTCAGAAAGCTGCCAAACATGCTTTGGTTATGGAGAGGAGCCCAGATCCATCAGGGACAAAACCCCCTGAACAGGCTTGTTGGGGGGAGAGTGAAGCCAGAGCAACCAGAGCGTGTGTGAAGCTGACAGCCCAAGCATGGCATGGCAGCCAAGGACAGCCAGGGGGTTGCAAAGGATGCAGGAGGGATGCAGGCGCTTGGTCTCCAGCACATGAAGCGCCAGCCGGTGCCCAGTGGGTTACGGGCACGGAGGTGATTGTGGCCTCCCAGACACAGGAGGAAGGGACAGGCAGAGCTGTCCTTCAGCAGCTCCCTGCCACCCCTAAGTAGTGCCCAGGGCAGGCTAAAGGGATGAAGGACTTTTCTTTGCATCCTCATGCCATCCTGGCAGGAGGGGGATGAGCCCTAAACCAGCCCTGTTAAGAAGGGGAAGAGCAGCAGAGGGACCGAGGCCCAGATGCACTCCAGTGTGTAGATTTCCAACTCTGCTTAATAAATCAGAGCATAAAGACCTCGGTGGCAGTGTGACAGCTCTCAGCCGCCACATTTGAAGGCTGTAACCGAGCTGAAAGCTGATCCCAGGTCCCTGGTGGATAAGCCGCTGTGTCATCTCTTCTCTGCAAGAAACTGCCTGTACAACAACCACTGTCTTGGCCGGCACGCTGCGGAACGAGCCTGGGAGCTCTGGAGTGGGAACGTGACTCCATCCAGCCTGAGCTGGGAAGCCAGGCTCCCTTCTCCCTGCCGAGAGCTTTGCATAAGCACTTTTCCTGCTGAAGTGTCCTCAAATAAAATAACAACTCTGAACCTCTGCACACAGATCACATCTCCTGGTGCTGTGCTGTGGTCACTTCTGGGGAGAACATGACAGTCAGTGACAGCCACAGGATAACAGGTCAGGGAACCGAAGCGGAGAGGAGCCGCTGGTTTGATGGGAGGGAGAGGCAGTCTGGCCTGACAGCGGAGATCAGCCACAGAGGGGATTTGTGTGGGGCGTGGGAGGGAGGAGGACAGTAACAGAGCCCTGCTGTAAAGCTGCCCCTGCACCCCCTATGGGGCATCGCACTCCTGGCATGGCAAACATGGCCCTACCGGTGCTGGCAGCCCCTCCAGGATTTTCATCAGCTGCCCTCCTCCACGGCCTGATCCTGACTCAAAAGGCTGCAGCACAGAGCTGGGGGAAGAGGGGAGTACTACTCCCAAATACGATCCCCACCGTGAATAAAGTTCAAGGAAGGGAGCTGAAAAAAACACCGAAATAAAACCCTTCTGGCAGCAGCAGAGAGCAGTGACTCATCCTGTAGGCAGCCTCCATTATTGCATGGGATGCAGGCAAGCAGCAGTGAACCACGCATGCATCCCCAAAACTCTGGGGTCCCCTCCCCTGGGGAAGGCAGGGATAGCCATGACACACAGGAAAAAAACAGCCCCAAACGACCATGTTTCATGTTTCGACTGCTTCCCATTCACACTACAATATTCCAACATCCTTCCAGCTATTTCTCTCCCTGTAGGATTGAAGCAGGACGCCTCGCCTGAGCCTAGATAAATTAAACTGATCATATCCCTTTGCCCATCAACCCTGTAATTTCTTTAGAGGCAGCAGTCAGGTTTGTTCGGGACGATCTGTGCTTTATGAACCTGCACAGCTCGCTCCCTTCTCGCTGTCGTAAGTGGCTACAGATGGAGCAGAGCTGTGGAAGTAACAGCCTGACTACAGCCGAGGCGGTAACTCTGTTTTTAAGTCTCTCTTAAAAGGCAGTTATTTAAAATAAAGTAAAATAATCACCCTTTGGGTGAAAATATTTCACACTAGCGCAGTCCAAAAGTGAATGGAGTAAATCTGAAGGGAGAGAAGGGAGAGAGCCTTTGGGGGTTTGAAGCGGCATCCAAGGAACAGGCAGGAAAACAATTTTTTTCTAAGAAAAGAAAAAAAAAATTCAATAAGCAAAGCTGCCTCTTGAGCCACAGTGGGTCACAGGCAGGACGGCAGGGGCAGATTTCCTCGACTGTGTTACAAGTAACCCATTGTGGAGCTGCCTGGCTGTAAACCGGCAGCTCTCCCTGCCTTCCCTGCTGCTGCCTTTGATCTGGAATCCCGGGCAATTAATCCCAGGCAGTTTCACTTCCTGGGTTTCATGCAGCAAGCCCATGTTGCAATGCAAAGCTGCAAACAGTTGGCAAGTGCAATGCTTGCTTGGCAATTTTTTTTTATTTAATTCACGGTGATGTTTTCATTAGTCACTGATTGCAAGGGAAATTTATTTTTGCAAAAATTCTGATTTTGGCCCCAGCTTGACCTGTGCTCACCTACTGATTGTGTCCAAATGTTCAGTGCCTGGTGCCACGAGAAAAGAAACAACAAAAAGACTGAGAAATGGGTCTCAAGAAGGTGTGGTGTACTGCTGGACACTGTCACCCCCAGTGCTCCTATGGTTTGGGTATCCACAGACTGCACCACACAGACTCAGTTCCCCTCCTAGGTGGGGTGCAGGCTCTGGGGGCACTGTGGCCCTCCTCCCAAGCAGAGGGGACATGCAAGGAGGGGGCTCATTACCCACCCTGGCACAGCAGCCTTTCTGTCTTTGCGTGAAGCCAGCAACATAAGGGGTGCAAATCTCAACAAATCTATCATGGAGCACATGCCCAGGAACATTTTTGGGGAGCCCCTTGACACCAAATCCCCTGAACTGTTTGGGTACCTCCTAACAAAAAGGAGAAGGGATGGGGCTGGAGAAAAGCTAAACCCCAGGGGATGCAGGGATTGGGGTGTGAGCGCAGTGCACCCCAGCCCATGGAGGCATGTGGGAGCCTTTGCTCCCCTCCCCGGCCAGCAGCTCTTTCTTGTCCTCCAAGAGCTGCCTCTGCAGCTCTGCGTGGTAGGGAGTGTGTGGGAAGCGGCACAACCCCCAGAAGGGCCGTGTGCTAATTAAATAAAGATAATGAGGCTGAGAATGAGATGCCAAATCAATGCTGTGGCAACTCAGGAGTAGAGCGCCAGGTACCAGCCTGGCGTATCGCCTTACAAAGCATGCCAAAGAAACTGTCTTCAGTCGGGCAGGATGAGCCCTCTGCTCCCGAGGGACTGGGATACAAGCTGCATTGTAACAGGTCTGAATGTGAGCTCTAATCTTGGCTTGGATGGAGATAAAGAGGAGGAGGAGGAGGAGGAGGTCTTCAAAGGCCACTGAAAGTCTGGGAAAAGGGGGAGATTTACAACAGGGCTTATCCCATCTAAGCAGTAACTGGGTATTGTTATTTATTAAAATGCCATCTGGCACTCTGGAGCGCTGCTTGCCTGCACGGTGAAGCCCCTGCGGGCTCCCTGGGGCAGGAGTGATGAAACCCCAGCTTTGGGGGGCTGCCTCCACACTGCTGCCCACGACACCGGCTCCCAGACTTCTTGGGGGTGCTGGACTGTGGAAATGGGGTAAGGGAACATCCAGCCAAGAGGAGAAAAGGAGCTGCAGCTTCAGCTTCTCCCAGCCCTTCTTCAGCTGTTTCCACTTAAAACACACGATCATATGGCGGAAAATCTGATCCTACAAGCGCAGTGCAACTTTCCCAGAGAAACGTGAGGACACCGCCGCTCCTGCCCAGCGAGAAGGCAGGCTGCCGGATGGAGACGTGCCCATGGCCCAGCATGGCTTCCCTGCCTGCTGCAGCAGAAGCTGGGGCTTGGTGGGAAATCAAAGGCGCTGGGAAAGCTGCCACATGGGGGGCTGTCCAGCTTGGGGATGTGGAGACGGGACATTGCCCCAGGCTCCTGCGCCTAATCTGAGGAGTTCTGTCCTGCCTTGGAATGCCCCCTCTCAGCACATCCCCAGTACTGGCTGGAAACTGTCACCTTGTGCCCAAACCCCACTCTCTGCTGGTAAAGAGCCAACATCGTGTATGGTCTAAGATCTCCCAGTCCAAGCAAGAAGGAAAGCAGCTACCCAGGAGCATGGACCTCAGTGCAGTTTAAAGTGTGGACGGATGCCTGGCACTGGTGTCCATCAGCTCAGGAGGAGCCAGATTGGCTGCTCACAAGACTGATGCAGGGGGCTGTGGCACTGAAGTCAAAGCTGTGCTGGCACTGATGGTGCTGGAGGCTCTGGATCCCCGGCAGAGCTGCAGCCCTGTGGAGACTGACCTCTCCCTACCCAGCCACAGCAGCACAGCTGTCAGCTACACTGCTCCCAAAGCCAACGGGGAGGCCAGCCTGGCCCGAGCCCCACGTCACAGGCCATCCCAAATCACACGGCCCCTGCCAAGAGCAAAGGGCTGGCGCCAAGCATCCCGTCATCGGCGAGCACAAGGCATCCAGTGCTGGGGGCCCCGCCAGCATCCCACTCCCTGTACAATGCCTGCAGCCAAGGGGAACAGCAACCTTTCTGCCCTAAACCCCAGGGCAGGGTCCTCCCTGCCAGAGACAGCTCGCAAGAAAAAAAATCACCCCAAGGGAATGCAACATTTATCCAGACAGATTTTTCCTTACCTACACACCCGAACTGGGGTTAAACAGCAACACCAAAGCTATCGTGGGAGAGCACGGCAGCTGCAGGACCCACACAGAGCTACCCTGCTGCTAGGGTGGCTCTCCATCCCCAACATCGCCATGTGCAGGATATGTTTCCTTCCCTTCCAGCAAGAACAAGGAGCTTCAGATCCCCTGCCTTCGTGCTGGTCCCTACCATCCCTGCTGCAAGCTTTCAGCACTGGCAGGGGGAGCATGCATCAGCATGGCTTCTCCCACAGGGGAGCCCTGCTCACCACCAGGGCTTCTGAACAAGCCTCCGCACGAGCAGCGTGAAATCACACTTGCCAAGAACAATCACTCGCCCCAGCCACGAGCACTGCAGGAGGGAGCGAGGCAAGACTCTGGATACGGCAGCAGCGATGAGAGAGAGGTTTTGGTAATGCTCAAGGGCTTAAATGTGCTGGATCCCTGCTGAGGACCATGCCTTGAGCTGCAGCTCTGTGCAAGGAGATGCATCCCACAGAGGGTAGCACTGCTGGTTGCTCACCAGTGTGTCCCAGCAGACACCGCATGAGTCCAGACCACAAAGGTTTTAAGGCTTCGGAGTCAAACTGCAGACCAGCCCTCTGAGATATCACCCTGCTCACTCATCAAGGAAAAGCCTCCAAAACCAGACTGAGCTCAATGCAAAATCACCTCCTTCACATCAATGCACCCATGGGTACAAAAGCCATGATCACTCTGCCATGCACATACCTTGGCACTGGGTATCCTTCATGGTGGGCTCATATCCAGCAGCACACGTACATGCTCCCACGGGTACCATCCACTCGCCGTCGCCGTTGCAGTACAGCTTGAGGGGCACAGACACCTCCACTGCATTGGGGATGCAGGTGCCCGGGGCGATGACCAGGGAAGTGGGCTCGGCCCCCGTTAAAGTCTCCGGGAAGATAGCAAAGCCAGCAATGGTGTTGGAGCATTTCTTGTAGAAAGCCCGGACGGAGATGAGGGACATGCAGGCTCCCAGGTCTTGGAAGGCAAGGTAAAAACCATTCTTGGAGAGAGGGCCAAAGCTGCGCACCTTGGTGTTCACACGGCCAGACTCCAGCTTGGAGAAGCTCTCATCTGGGGCAATTGTATCCACTTTGATATAGGGGTTCTCCATCCAGAAAGGGCTGTTTGCAGAGGCAGAATCCGTATCTGACTCATAATAGAAGAGGTTGAAGGTCTCTTTGCAGGAGCCAGGGATGTTGGGGATGCTGTTGCAGTCCCGCACAGTGAACTTCAGCTCCACATAGACGCGCTGGACATCCTGGCGCTGGATGAATTTGGTACGAAGCCAGTTGTTCTGGTTGGCCTCCCGTACGTTGCAGACCTGGTATGTGCGGATAGGGTTCATGGCCTCATCATAACCACTGACTTCTTCCCACTGTGATTGAGAGGGAAAGCGTTAGATCCCCAGCCAGGGACATCAGTGCTACAGACACATCGTGAATGGCACAGGGTGGGGGGGAACAGGCAACAGTCAACAGGGAAGAGCAGCAGCTACACCTTCACCTGTCACAACCCTCCTGGTGATCAAGTTGACTAAGAGCAACCCAGGCCAGCGACCATGACACTCCCACTCCGCTGGCACGGAGTCAAGAGGAGATGGTTTCACAAGGCGAGGATATGCACAGGAGGAAAGGAGAAAGATGCAGGCAGCTTCACAAAGGCACTGGTGAGCAACCATGATTCCCATGGGGCCAGGGCCAGCTCTGCCCTCGATTCCCATGGGGCCAGGGCCAACTCTGCCCTTTGGAGGTCAGGACCAGGGCTGGTTCCAAACTTACCCCTGTCTCCGGATGAGTTGTCCATGCCAACTCAGAGGTCACCCACTTTGTGTCCATCAGGGTCTCTGGAGAGAAAGGAAGGAGAGAAAGAAGTAATTGGAGATGAAGGCCAAGATTAGAGGGGAAAAAAACCAGGAGGAGTGGGGGAGAGGAGAGCTGAGCCTGACATTTCTGTGGAAAACAGCAACTTGGGGGGTGAGACGTGGTGGGAGGAGGGGGGAGCGGCGCAGACAGACTCCAGATTTCTCTTCTCCTGTCAAGAGAACAGGAAGAGCGAGGCGTCCCTGGAGAGCTGTGCTGGAGGAGGCAAGCGGCAGGACGAGGAGCTGGCCAGGTGGCAAGGGGGAGACGGGGACAAGCTGCCGTCCCCAGCCACTAGCACAGCCAAACGTGTCCCCCAGGCAGTGCAGGGGTGCCAAAGGAGGAAGACCGGGCGCCCCTGTCCGCACCCTCCCCCTCTGCTTTGGCAGGGCGCGTATTTAATGTGGCTGGGGTTGAAAGGGCCCGTTCCCATGACAGGGCGGTGCGGGCCAGGCAGGTTTATCCAGAGGAGGAGGGACTGGCAGGCTGCTCTCCCAGAGACGCCCCACATCACTCATTTTACAAGAGGGGAGAAGAATTTGACCGTCTGGCCAACATTCCTGCAGCAGACTACAAGACAAACCACCCCGGCAGCATTCCCCAAACAGCCCCAGCCCCAGCCTTGGGGGAGCGAGACGCTTGTCTGGGAAGAGCTGCAATTGCAGGCAGCTGTCGCTAATCCCAGGCAGAGCCGCGTGGCTCCGCGCGAGCACCACGCGCAAAAACCAGGGGTGAAACACAAGGATGAGAGCACACTGACATGCTCAGGGGCCAATGACCCTCTGTGAGCTGCTGGCCCTGTGAGCTCTGCTCCAGGGATGGCCCTTAGGCTGTTTGGAGGGGAGCAGGCGCCCCACCACCCTGGGGTCCTCTGGACCTTCTTTTGCCTAGGAGGGGTTTGGTGGAAGTGGGGTGCAAATGCGTGGAGACCCCGGTGTGCTCAGGGGGGCCCTGCTGCCTGCACCAAGCAGAATCCAGGACCAGGGCCAAAACACTTCCCTAAGGGCTGCCCATCCATCTGTCCACTTCTCAGCCCACCCGGGCTCAAGAGGAAGGGCAGGGAGCCATGGCTCTCCTAGCAGCGGGCCGGGAACCGCTCACTCTCGCCGGCTGGGGCACAAGGATGTGCCAGGGCAGCTCAGCTGTGCCAGCACCATGGCTCAGCCCCACAGCAAGAAGCAGTTTCAGCTTCTTTCCTTCCACCCCAGGAAAACCCTAGGCTGACCTAGGCAGGGAGGAAGTGTGGAGGAGGAAGGAAGCATTCACGCATCGCAGGGTTTCGGATGAAGCCTGACTGGAGGTAAACACCTTCTTCCCGCGTCCCACCCCGGCAAGACCCGCCAGCAGCTGCCAGGCCAGCACCCACAGGCAGGCTGGGAGCACAGGCTGTGGGTGCCACCGCGGCACACAAACAAGCACGTTCGGGGACACGTGGGCTCTCTGACCTGCCTTGTGGCTTGCCAGGTTCCCAGCTGGGCTAGCGAGCTTGCTTCTTGCCCAGGCTGTTCGCCGAGAGCAAACACAAACACAGTCCCATTGCGGCCTGGTGGCACCAGCAGTGGGAATGGCACTGGGGACAGAGGGAGGAAAACCTTTCATGGTGCCAACTCCCCATTGGTAGAGGTGCAGAAGGGCAGCATCTACATCAGACTCCAGCACAGAGATGGTTGCTGGGCAGGGGTCATTTGCTGTTTCTCAAGAACACAAACTAAGGGCATCTGGCAAAAACAGAGGGAGAGAAGGAAGAAGCCCTCTGTCAAACAGGCAATGCAGGAAGGGTGGGACACAGGATGGGCAGAATGGGTCTGTGCACCCATAAGGCAGTTTCTGCTTAGTCCCAAGGCACTACCTGCCCAAGGGACACAGCAAGCCGCCATCTCTCTCCCTTCTCATTTCCCACATCACCAGTTACTGAATGCCAGCAGGATCCCAAGTGTAGCTTTGCACGGCCACAAGACCACAGGAGACACTGCTGTGCTTCCCAGACCCCTGCATGGGGTGGCTGCCAGGGCGGGTGGGCAGCACCAGATGATGGGGGAGCAGGTTCCAGGAGGGGGCTGCCCACACCTCTGCGAGGGACAGGCCCCGTGCTGGCTGCCCTAATAAGGGCACAGCGGTGCTGAGGGCCCAGACACGCCGTGCTGGCGGTGAGCAGAGCCAAGCGTGTGCTCAGCGCTCAGAGTGCGGGGCTGCCAACTCCCGGGGCAGAGACTGTGCGGGTGCAGCCAGTGCAGGGCCAGCTGGGGGTGATTCTGCAGGAGCAGCGGGGAAGGGATGCCCTGCGTTCTCAGGGCTGGGGCTGCTGATGGATGAGCGGCTGTGGCGGTGAGTCAAGCTGGGGAGATGGGGATCTGGGTGGCAGGGTGTGCCCGCAAATAGAGTGACACAAGGATGCTGTGGCAAGCCACAGCATAGCATGGACTGACCAGACCATGGTGGGTGTTTGCTTCCCAAACCTGTCCAGGGTATGCGGGAACTCTCCTGCACAGCAGCAGGCCCCACGTAAGAAACCCTTGCCATGGCAGTTGTCCCCTCTGGCAGCGTCCTTCGCCTTGAGTGTCGGCCGTGGGCAGAACCTCAGCTTGGACAGGAGGCTTGCTGCCTGCATCCTAATTTGGCAGCATCTGCCATCTGACCAGCAGAGGAGAGAAAAACTGACAGAGCCAAGCCGGCTGTTGGCGTGAGAGCCACGTAAATCACAGAGAGAGAGAGTGGGGAGGGGAAATAATAAAAAAAAATTCACTGAGCAACTCAGCTAAAGGAAACAGGCTGAGCACAGAGGGCAGAGGGGGTTTCCTGCAGCCACGGGAGTGACC
Source organism: Fringilla coelebs (assembly GCF_963513975.1). NCBI lineage: Eukaryota > Metazoa > Chordata > Aves > Passeriformes > Fringillidae > Fringilla > Fringilla coelebs. The sequence continues at coordinate 17,290,607 of NC_140036.1, forward strand.
CAGGTGGGGTCAGTGGAGCCTCCCAGACCCTTGCAGCCTGCCATTGTGAAGGTCGTGGGTGGAAGGCCCTATGGGCTTCTGTGCTGCATGGTCCAGGGGCTAGTGGCACATGCTGAGCTGAGTTGCAGAAACTGTTCTGGGCCCTTAAAGGTGCCGCAGAGCTCTCACCATGACCTGGACCTGAACCTGGTCTTCTCTCCCAAAAACATTGGGGCACACCAAGCACTGGCCCCCCTTGAAAGGGCATGTGAGAGGGGATGCTTGGGCTGGGGAGCCCAAGCACTGGGCTTCAGTGGTTCAGGATCAAGCAGCTGCTCTCTTCCCCCGGCCCATGGTGCCAGAGCGGGGTTGAGAGGTGTCAGCGGTGATTTCCCAGCACGGTTCAGGTTTGCAGGTGCTGTGGAGGGACGTGAACGGTGTCAGGGCTGGCTGAACAGTGAGTCAAAGCCACTTCAATCCCGCACACCACAGCAAGAGCCTGGTCCCATTAGTCAACGGGAAATTGGCTCCCAATTTTGCCAGCTTGGGGAAGTCACCCTAAGGCTTGCTTTATCACTGTCTGCAGCGCTGGGAGTTGTCCTCTCCTTACCTTCAGCTGGGCAAAATCAAGGCATGGAGCAGGAGCCTCACTATGCTCAGCAAGAGCAGCCAGCCAGGCTTGACTCCACATAGAAACAGAAGTTCCATGGCAGAGTGGGATCCCATGCAGGGAAAGATTCTTACTCCTTGGACAGGCCTGTGAGCATCATTCTGGCTGCCTCCTCCCTGCCCTGCATGTCTCCTCCCAAGCACACCCTGAATTGCAAAGACAAGCGGTCCCCTACCAGCAGCCCTCCCACCACCTCTACAGAGTCCCAGCAGTTCACTAGGTGTTTGAAGCCCTGGCAAGGACCCATCTGGAGCCAGGGACCTCTCTCTCCCGGTGCTGAGGCTCAGGAATGCGGCGTGCATGGTCTGAGGCCAGCGAAAACGTTTGAACTCCCCCCTTAAGAGGCCCAGAGAGCCCGTCTCGCGCTGTTGAGCGGCAGACGCGCGCGGCAGCGATGGCTGAGCCAGAAAAGGGGGGGAAATATCAAAATTCTTTCAAGATGAAGCCACTGGGGAAGACTCAATCGTCTCCACCAATAAGCTCCACTTTGAACGGTCTCCCCTTTGAATATGTGGACTGATGGCTTTTATCAGGATACACTGGCAATATAGGATGCCAGCTCTTTGGCCCGATGAGGAGAAGGCAGCTCATGCAAGTCCAGAGCATCCTGGAAGAAGGCAAGGGAGAAGAGTTAGTAAAGACACCCACGCAGCCTTGCTGCAAACAGAGGAACCTGTTCTGCAACGTGCCCATGCTCTCTGTGAGCTATGCACACCATGGCACCATGTCTGCAAGAGCTCTGCACGAGGCAAGTGGCCTGGACCAGCCTTACGTCCCCCCTTACCCCACACTGAGCTCCTGCAGACACCATCAATGGCTGGGCCATTTGCTCCAGGACATGGCTTGGCTTCCACCACTGTGGCTGCTAACAGTGGTGCCAGGTGCCTCTTTTCCCCCTCACTGCCATGCTTTTCTCCTCTGGAAGGAAAGCTACCTTGTTTAGAGATGCACTTTTAATCTTGGAGACTGCCTGCTATTCAAAAAGCCACCAAAAGGGGCATCTCTGCATATTTTAATTTCTTTCTCAGTTTTGAAGATAATTACACCAGGAGTGAGTGGCCTTGCGTGCTCCTCATTCAAGCACCTATCGGTACAATTAATCCCAGCACTGTTCTGAGCAGCGGCACAAAGGGCCTTTGGTGTAAGGTCCTTTATCTGGGAACAAAGAGCTGCCTGTGGGAGAGAACCTGAGGTTGCACTTTTCCCGCTGACAAGCGTTCTGTACACAAAAGCTGAGCCACAGGAGCGCCCTGTGAGCGCGTCAGGTCTGGGAGACCCCGCAACACGTTTTCTTGAAGCATGTGGCTCACCCAGATCCCTCCTCCTCCTCCTCCAGGAGGGTTCTTCCCCGTCCGACCCCAGCTAAACCCTGTAGCCATCCTCCTCCCAGGCAGGGGATGTCCCAGCTCCAAGGCCAGGGGACTCCACATGCTGCCTGCACTTAGGAAGCTCTCCCAGCCCGCTCAGCCCACGTGCTCCGTGGATGGAGCACACCACAGACAGCAGCTCTGGGGCACAGGAGGTGGCGTGCTGGGAGGTTTTGGCACTTGGCAGCCCCTTGTGCCGGAGCTGCACTGCAGGGAGGAGAGGCTCTTGCTGATGCAGTCAAGAGCCAAGAGAGCAGGGAGGAAGGCTGCAGCCAGCGTGGGAGGCATCAGGCAGGGAACCAGCAGGCACCCTCGGTGGTCAGGGGCTACCCATGGTGGAGGTGCCAGGCATGGGCTTTGTGAGCCTGGGGAAGGTTCTGGCAGGCACTATTTGCTAGTTCTCTCTGCAGGGATGGGGCCGGCAGCACTGCCAGCATGCTGTACAACTCACATGCCCTCATCCTCCCTCAGGAATCCCATCTCTTCCAGGGACCCCCTGCACACACATCTACCCTAGTGCCCAACGCAAGGCCAGGGGGCTGTGCTGGTCCCACCCTTGCCCTCCCCGACTGTCAGGCCGGGCAGGCCAGGCAGTGCGGTTCAGCCCAAGGGAAGGGCTGGAGCACTCCCTATCACCGCCCACGCTGGGAACCTGTCCTTATGACAAGCAGGGCGCCTGCTGCTCCCCAGTGCCGAGGGGGGAGACGCGAGGCTGCCGTAGGAGCTGGCCCCCCATCCCAGCCCTCTCCAGGGGGCACAGGGGCTCTGACCACACATGCCCACCAACGTCCACTTGTCCCAGGTCCAAAGGCAAGCCAGCGACTTGTCAATGAACTGGGAACAAAGGGAAGAGAGGAGGGGAAGAAAGAAAAAAAGGGGCCTGTATCACAGCTGTGGCCCTTCATGCCAAGGGCGTTTGGCCCATCATCAAAGGGGATTGGATTTGCTGAGGCAAATGATGACACATCCACTTCAAGCGGGGCAGGTTCTGCCTGCTGCTGGAGGCGAGCCACCGGAGTGAAGAAGTACTGTGGGCACTTAATAATAGACTCATTATTTCTGCATTATGGCAGGGCCCAGAGGCCCAAACTGAGATTAAGGCCCCTCTGCGCACACGGGGCACATGCACACACCAAGCGAGGCAGTCCCTGCCCAGAGAGCCCAGCCAGGGGTGGGCAGCACTGCCAGTCCGGGCATCATTCAGCACTGCCAGCTCCAGCCCTGCCAGAACCATGGTAAGCTCACAGTAGGGCCCAAAACTCCAATTCCAATGATGCTCCAAGGATGCATCCTTCATTTCCCAATCCCACACCTACACTGGGGTATTAACCTCAAGCCAGGAGACGGTCCCATGGCTCTGAGCCACTGGCCTACTGCATCTCTCTCACAGTCCCTCCCCATCTGATCCCAATGTCCTGCACCTACTGCATTGGCCAGATCCAGATCCCAGATGACTGGGAGCTGCCTGGCACATGGGGTGGAGGGGGACAGGAATGCTTCCTCCATCCAGCCCTGCCCTGTCGCCAACCCACCATCCGCTAACTGGCTGGAGAGGGTTTTCCGGCCACGTGCTCCTCACCAGGAGCTGTTTCCTGATGGCTGCCAGACAGACTGAAGCATGTGAGAGAGGACAGGTGCCAGCTCTGCAAAAGGCAGATCAAGTGGCAGCGGCTGGGATGCAGGGAGGGATGGGTGCTCTCTTCCGCCTGGTCACGCAGTGGATCAAGGCGGCAAGGGCAGATTTCTGCCGTTTTTTGAGCAGAGCCATGCCAAGCTGGGCTCCAGCACCCGCCAGCATCACACTGTGGGCACCCCCTTCTAAACCACAGCACTTGGAGCCTCGGACTTTTGCAGGATAGCAGCTTCCGCCCTCCAGCTGCACGCCAAGGGCACGTGCAGCCTGCTGCCCAAAGCCTGCCAGGTCCTGCTGCCAGGCCCTGGTCCTGCAGAAAGGCTGTACCAACACTGGGAGAAAATGGGAGCCAGCTGCCCGAGCCCAGCCCTGCACTGCAATTACTGTTTTATTAATACCACGGGGATTTCAGATGTCAGAGCCCAGCGTGCTACACCAGGGTCAGCTTGGCCAAGGAAGAGCTGCCATCCCTGCCCACGTGGTGGATGTGCCCCGGTACTTGCTACTTCAGCTTGTCTGGGGGGAAAAGATGCTTTTGCTGTGCCAGGCTGTGTGCAAAGGGGAATGGACAGATCCCACAGACAGCGTCTCATCCTTGCCTGCTGCCAGACTGCCCACTTGGGACAGAAATGTCCCTGCCTGGCCCAGGGGAAGGGGCTGCCCGCCGCAGGTCTCTGCCATACGGACAATGAGACCAGCTGTGCCAGACAGACAGGAGCTCTAGGGCCAGCAGGCAGGACAGATTTATAGGTCGCCGTCCCCAGCAGGAATGGCCATGCCACTGTCCTCTGCTGCCACAGAAATAAGTCATCTGATCAGGAGATGCCAGACCTGTTCGAGCCACAAATGCCATTGACTAGGACACAGGCAGCAAATCAGCCTTCCAGAACATGTTATGATGGGGACACTCCTGCCACCTCTCTCTGTGACCCCACTGCCCTGTGGCCATGTTTTCATGGGGTAGGTGTCCCCATGGAGCCATCAAGCTGAGCTGGGCTGGTACGGGTGGATAAAGAGCCCCAAAGTCCCCAGGGGAGGGAAGAAAAGGCAGTCGGTACTGCAGACCTGCCTCCGCAGGGCAACTGCTTGCGTCAGGCTGAGATCCAAACGGCCCCTCTCTCCCTCCAGCTCCATTTTCTCCATTTTTTTTCCAGGTTGTACTTTTGGAAAGTGCCCAGAGAAAGAGTAATGATATTTAAAAGAAAAAAAACAACCACCCCTTCCCCAAAAAAGGTTACTCTGTGCACATCCAAAGGCTCGCCCCACAGACGGGTAGCTTGGCTGCCAAGCTCCATCCCATCCCGGCAGCGCAGAGTGGGAGTTTCTGCCAAGATCTCCCTCCTCTCTACTGCCTGGGGCAGTTACCCAAATCTCCGCGCTGCTCTCTGCTCACTTCCTCAGCTCTCTGAGAGCACCAAGCCCATCTGGAACTGCTTAAACCCAAATACTGCCCCCCCTTCCCTCCTCCACCTCCCCCACCCCCAAAGTCAGATTCTTCCAAAGTTAAAACAAGCACAGAGTCAGGAGGGGGTGCCGGGCCGGGCTGACTCGCTCCTTCATTTCGGTTTAATTTCTGGGGAACTAGAATAAATCTGTTCCTGGCGATCGTTCAAGCCCTGCACATTTTTCTCATTAATAAAAAAAGGCCTCGGATAGCACGCCGCGTGTGCGTGCCCCCCTCCCTGCGGGGTCCCCCTGCGCCCCAGCCCTTGCGGGGCAGGCACCGAGCACCTGAGAGACGCAGGACTGGGCGCAGGGGACATGGGGACAGCAGTGTCCCTTCCCTGGGACAGGGATGGATTTCGGCAGCCCTGCGCAACAGCCACACCTCTCAGAGGAACAGGGAGGCTCAAATCCCCCCGCAGCTGCTGCTGGGCAGGAGAATCCTGGGGGAGGGCTCCCCTGGGAGGGGACATCCCTGCTGCCCACCCCTGCGGCACTGCAGCCCCCGCAGGGCCCCCGGGGCATTCCTGGGGAAGGGGCCGAGAAACAGGTGTTTGTCAACAGCTTCTGCCACATGCATGAGAAACGCCAGGCCCCGCAGCGCAGCGGGGCTTAGCAATGGGCAAAAATAAAATAAAGAGAACCACCCCCCCCACCCCCAGCAAAATCCTCCCCCCTGTTCCAGCCGGGGACCCTCAGCCAGCACACGCTGGCACGTGCGTGGAGAGCGGCCATGGGGCCGGCGCTCGGCCCTGCCGCTGCGCTCTGGCCTCTTCTCAAGATGGCTCCCGTTCCTCTTCAGCGGGGCGGCCATGCGAAGACAGCACTGGGCTCGCCACCTCCCGACTCAGGCAGCGCAGGCTGGAGGGCTGAGCTGCACCGAGGGGAAAGTGAGCACCAGGGGAGGGATGCAGCCCCCCGGGAGTGGTGGCACTGTGGGAAAGGGATGTGGCCCTGCAGAAAGGGGATGCTGCCCCACTCCCAAGCTCAGCTCCATGAGTCCTCCATGGCGATGCTGAGGGTGGGTGACAATGGTCCCCAAGCGCAGGAGGATGAGGCTTCACCAACAGTGCCAAGCCTGTCCCTTCACAGGCAGGACGCCCACGTGCCTTTCCTACAAAATGGCTCCCACTTGAGGCTCAGCTCTGTGAGGGAACAGCCCATGCCCAACAGCCAGCACCGCCCAGCCAGAGCACAGGGCTGGGTTTGCAGCAGCAACAACAACAACAAAAATGCAATAAAAAAAACAAAACATGACTTCAAATGGGACGGTCCCAGTCGGGTGGGAGTGTCACTGCAACAGGCTGCCTGGCCTTCAAGATGGCAGCCCATCCCTTGGGGCATGGGGCTCTGCAAGGAGATTCCTGCCCATGGAGGGGCACCACCATCCCCCAAATGCTTCATGGGAACATGCTGGACCCAGAAACAACAGCAGCTCATTATGGTTTCAACCACTGAGAAGCTTGTGGAAACGGCAACCACCAGCTCCACCGCAGCCCTTGGGTAGAGTCCCCCTTTCCCAGGGTTCTCCTCCGGGGGAGGCTGACACCCACCCTGTGGTCTGCACCAGCTGGGAATGGGGATTCCGAGCCCGGGGCCACCCCAGCACCCTTCCCCCAGCGCGGCTCCCAGGCGGAGACGCTTAATCCCGACAAACCAGTTTGACTCAGCACAACAGGAACAGCTACAATTTTAAAAACATGCAAGTCTGTGATTCAGATTGCTGGGGCTGTTTTAATTAAACAGCCAAGCTCCTCTGCTCCAGCGGCAGCAGCAAACGGCTCACGGAAAGAAAATGCAACAAACTGGTTTCCCCAAATATCTCTTGCAGTAAGTCATCATAACAAAACAAGGAGTTTCGGTTCATTCCTTAAAAACCAGAGGCCGCTATTCCCAATTGCAAGGGCTGGGCAGGCATGGCCTGGCAGCCACAGCCTCGCTGTACACTGAGGGAGAAATGTGGGGCTGCAAACGGACCCTGGTGCTCCAAGTTTTCCCTCTCCCCAGCTCTCCGCATGCTCCGCTTGACACAAAGGAAAGCCCTTCTCCTCCCCTCCTCGGCAGCACAGACGATGGGAAGGCTTCCTCAAGCGCAGCTTTTACTGAGGAACAGGAGATTTAATGAATCCAGCGAGTGTTTCAGAGCCCCACGATCCACTTTCCCTCACGGCCCTACCCCAAGCACCCATAAAACAGCAGGGCCAACTTCACCCACTGCCCCACCAAGAAACATGCCATTTCTGTGAAAAGTAATTAAACAGAAAGCAGATCTCTCTGCCAAGAAAATATCTGGCAGCTCCAGCAAAGGGGTCAATTAAGTAGGGGTTTGCTGGTGCAGAGAGGAGCGTGGTCAATCTGTGTGACACCCAGCTGGGGTCGGGGAGGTGTCACTGGGCAGAGCCCAGATGAAGAAAATCCCCCCAGAAGTCTTGATGCGTTGCGGGGTTTGGCTATTTTACTAGAGCCCAAGTCTGCTCAGGACTACGTGCAGCAAACTACAGCACTTCTGCATGGGAGTTCACTGGGAAGCACGTGGGAAACTCCAAGTTTAAATGGAGTCCTGAATCCAGAGAGGCTGCTCAGAACAGGAACAGCCTGGGAGAGTGGCTCCTGGGGAGAGCAGGTCCCTGTCCCAGTCTACCGCACCCCCAGGGCGACAGGCAGATCCAGTCTGTGGCTGTCCATGCTCCCTTGGGCCAGGGTGTTTTGAAGCCTGGGGTTTTAGCCCTGGATGGTCGGCAAGGGCCCGGAACGCAGCACATTCCCCGCACTGTTCCACCGCGTCCACTCCCCACAGGGCCTCTGCTCCCACAGCCCCGCTGGGACAAACTTCTCGGCTCAAACCCCCGTGCTGGAGAAAGGATCCGCTGTTGCCCCTGGATAGAGCATTCCTTCTGCAGCCGGCCTGGGGACTGCTGAACCGGAGAAGAAAAACACATTGTGACTTCAAACAGACCCAGCGCACTTACAGGATCTGGAGAGAAACCATTTTCTCCTCGGCAGCACAAAGCCCTCACTGAGCTGCTGCCGAGCGCGGCTTTTCTCCTCCACCCCCGTGGGGCCTTGTAAAGAAACCCAACTCCCCGCCATCCCCTGGGGAATGGGGAGCGCCATCCAGCCCCAAAGCCCCCTGCCCTTCCAGCCCGGCACCAGCCACAAGCCCAGCCCTTTGCACCTCGGAGGGGACGGTAAAGTGGTCGGGTCTGGGGACTGCTCGCTGCTGTTGTCTGCAGGACGTGCGTACAGATTTATGGCCACGCCAGATTTATGATCAGCACTAAAATATCCAAACAAACGTGCACATGAGATTTACAGTAACCTCTGGAACGCGCCAGTCCCCGTCAGGAAGCAGCGGTGAGCGTGGACAGAAATGCCAAACGTAGCAGAAGAGCAGGAGCTCGCTGACCCTGATGCGAGCAGCGGCTTTCCCTAAGCTGCACAGGCAGAAGCCTCTCCAGGCCAGCTGCAACTTTCCCTCCAGCTCGAACAAGAGCAAAGGGAAAAAAAAAAAAAAAAAAAGAGAAAATCCTACTGGGAATCGGGGCCAGCCCAAAAACTGTTGGGCAGCTGCCAGCCAGCCCTGAAGCGGTCCCACTGGGCTGGCACCCAGCTGGGCCCTGACCTCTCAGACGGTGTGTTCAGCCCCTGACCCCTCCACACATTCCGGAAGCTGAAAAAACCCAATGACTCCTCAGCAGGGCCTGTTTATTTTCTCTCCATCCGACTCTTTGCACTGCTCCATCCCCAGACGGCAGTGGGGGGAGAGGCTGGGGGGACTGTCCCCAGGTGATACACACCGGTTATACACACCGGTGCTGCCAGCCCTCCTTCCCAAATTCCTAAACCGCTGATGGGAAGCAGGTTGCGAGAGGCTAGCTGCAAGCGTGGGGCCCCGCGGGGCTCCCTGCCCACAACTTCATCCGCCGGCACCTCTCCAGAACGCAGGGATCCCCGGGCGGGTGCTCTGCATCCCGCGAGGGCTGAGCGCCGGTGGCTTCTCCCTTCCCCTCCTGCCCCGGGATTCCCGCTTAGCCGGGAGCTCACGGACCCGGCAGGCCCACAGCTCTGATTCCTACAGCGTACAAAGGACGCGGGGTTTTAATTTTTTTTTCCCTTTTAAAGAAAAAAACACGGAGAAAGGATGAAGAGGAACGCGGACAACAAGCACCCCCCAAACTTTCTACAAAGCCCAAAGCTAGAGGAAAGACGTCCCCCAGCCACCGCAGCGGGGGAGGGCTCCTGCCCACGGCCACCCCCGGTGCCGCGGCCCGAACCTCGCAACGCGAGGCGACGGCAGCGGGAGCCCGAAGCACGACACCGCCTCCGAACAGCCCCCGCCACCCGCTGCCCGGGCGGGGGCACCCACAGCTCTGCTCCGACCGGGGGATCTCCCTTCCCTTCCGTCCCTCCTTCGCCAGCCCCCTCCCGCCGCTCTGGCAGCGGGTTCGGTTACCGGACACCGGAACGCCGCCGCCCCGGCACTCCGGCTGGAGCCTCGCACACTTTGTGCCGAAACAAAAACCCGTCCGAGCCCTCTTCTCCTCCTTCTCTCCGGTGGGACTCGCGTTGCCCGCTCGGGAACCCCCGGGACCCAGCGGGGCCAAAAGCCTCTTTCTTGGCTCAAAGCTGCGGGTGCAGCGGCGCTGCCCCGCAGACCGGCGTTCACTTTCCAAGGGGGAGAGAATTACTCCCCGTTCTATTCCCAACTCCATCGCAGCTCGAGGGCGGGCGAGCCGCGGAGCGCAGACCCGGTCGGGGGTAGATGCGGCACGCGTGGCCACTCGCCCGGGAGGTCCCACGCTGGAGCCTCGGGGGTTAAGGCAGCGGGCGCGGCGAACCCAGCCGGGGAAGGGATGGAGCCGGACACGGCACACGGACACTCCTTCCGCGGCCCCACCAGTTCTGGCACGCCAAGAGCTTCCACTGAAAGAAATATTAATTTTCCAGCCCTCTCGGTCGTGGAGAAAAGCCTCGAAACGTGAACCGAGTATCCAAAGAGGCGCCGCTCCCTGCCAGCAGCCGCCGGCCGCGGATGCCGCGGCTCTGCCGCGCCGGGCTCGGTTCCACGGGGCGTTGACTCTGAAACCTACTGAGGGCGGCTAAGCGCTGGGAGCGGGGCTGCGGCGGCGAGCGCTCCGCGGGGACAACCGGGCATCCGCGGCGCGACGACGAGTCGCGCTGAGCCACGACGGGCCTGGGACATCCCGGAGGATGCGTACACCCGTGCGCGGTCGCTCGGGCCCCGGTGCGGCGGACGGGCACGCCCGCCCGGTACTCACCCTCCAGAGCTCGGCGGCCACCGGGGAGCAGCAGGAGAAGCAGAAGGGGGAGCAGCGGCGGCGGCGGCGGGGGGGCCCCCGGGCGGGCCGCGGCCATAGCGGGGGCGGTGCGGGCGGCCCCGCCGGGCAGTCCCGAGCTCGGCGCCACGCGCGGCTCCTCTCGCCGCCGCGCCACGCTCGCGCTCTGGCGCCGCCGCCGCCGCCGCCGCTGCTGAGCCGAGCGGGGCGGGGCTCGCCCGCCAATCACCCCGCCCCTGGCAACCTGGCGCCCCTGGCGACGGCGAGCGCGGCGCCGATTGGGCCGTGCTGCGGCGGGGGGCGGAGCCTCCGCGGAAAGATGAATCGGAGGGGGCGGGCACTGCCCGGCGCGCCCCCTGTGGCCCCGCCCCCTGGCGCGGGAGGCGCAGGGCGGGGAGCGCGCCCCACCCAGCGGCCGCCCGCGGAACTGGGCTCTTAAAGGGGCCGCGCTCCCGGCCTGACCCGCAGACCCTCGGCCCGCGCTGCCCTGTCCCCCGCCCCTCCGGGTGCGGATGAGTGCTTGAGCCTGGTAGAGGTGTGATGAGGGGACTGTGAGCCCCTCTGTGCCACACTACTGGCAGCCTGGTTTACCTGTGCCACCCATTGCCATCCCATTCTCTATTGTCCCATCCTGTCTCTCATGCATCCCACCCTCGGCCGACCCATCTCACCCCATTCTCCCTCAGCTCGTCCCATACATCCCATCCTGCTTCACTCATTCCATCTCATTGTATCATAAACCTCCTCACCCCATCCGCACAATTCCCACCACACAGACAGGGATGAATGCTGTGATCCTGGCTAAGCTGAAGCCATGCAGACAGCGCCTTAAAGTGACCTCTCTCAGGACCCCTACCCCTACCCACATGGTGCCTTGCCCATCACATTCCTGGTGGGAGAAGGTGCTGGTTACCACATATGCAGCCACAGTTTACAAGCCTGTGGGTGCCTCAGTCTTCTTTCCCCTCTGTCTTGACTTTGCTATGGGAAGGTTTTGGGGCCCTGTCTGTGACAAACTCTGCTCCCTTGGGATGGTGTATCCACACACACTGTCCTGGTGGCTGGAGATGGCACTTCCACGTCCTTCAGGACAGACACATTTCTGCCATGATGGGTGTGGGACATGAGCTGCCACCTGTCCCAGCCCTCTGTGCTGCATCTGCCCCTCAGATACCCGGGGAGGCTTCACTTGGACTTAGCAAAGTCCTGCAAGTCCCTGATGTTGGGGGCTGCTGATGTCTCTGGTCCCTGGGAGTGGCTGAAACTCCAGCAGGTCCAGGGGCAGTGGGGTGCATGGCTGGTTGCTTCACCCTGGGCAGCCTTGTCCCCCTGGCAGAGCCATCTGGGCTGTCCCTGCAGACACCTGCCATCTGCAAGTGGCACCTCCCCACAGGGCTCCTGCCCCAGAAACCTGCCCCAGAAACTCCCTTGCCATGCAGCCCCAGCCCTGGCCCTGCACTGGTGCAGCGGGGAGGCTGCAGGACCACACTCCTGGCCACGCTCCCCCTTGGCTGCTGGCAGGAGCAGGAATTTGGGAGGTTATCAGGGTTGGCTATGGTTGACCTCTCCTCTGTGAGGACAGACATAGAGCACATCCATATCCCCTCTGCCTTCTGCTGCACACTCCCACCAGGGCTGTCGATAGGCATTTTCCTTTCATGTCCTGGAAGGATTTGGCTTCCCAAGTCCTGGCCAGAGAGGCTGGCACAGACCTGAGCTCTGCCTGGGCAGCTGAAAATTTGGAGATGACTGACTCCTAATGCAGGAATGCTGGCATCCTCTGGGAGCTGCAGGGAGTCTCACCAGAATGCTGTGCCCTGAGGATTACCATAGTGCCCCAGCACCACTGGGCATGGTTCCTGAAGGAAAAGTCATGCCCAAGAGAACTGGGGTGCTGATTTAAGACAGAACATATGACTGTGATAAATCTCTGTGAGGGACAGGAGGTGCAGCAAGTGGGGCATTGCTCTCTCCAGGTAAAGGGAAGTGGCTGGGGAGCAAAGCACCAGTAAGGGAATTGCACTCATGGAAAAAGCCAAAGTTTAAGCAAAGAAGCAGAAGTTGTTGGTTTGGACATGCTGTCACTCAAGGAGATAAGCGGCAGAGAAGTGAGTGATGAAGCTGGCATCGTTAACACATGCATGGGGGTATAATTCAGCATCAGTAGGGAAGAAGAGGGCTAGAGGCTGATGGAGATGCTGAGAATCTTAACCAAAGGCCAGGCTCAGGGTGGGAAGATTTGCTGTCTCCCTGTGAAGTCACTCTCGGGAAATCCCCTCCCTGCCGGCTTAGTGAGATGCAGAAACCTCGTTTATTCTGCAATTCCAGAGGTCTGAGTTACCCAAGCACAAAATTTCTGAACGGAGCACATGGGGAAATTGCTTATTCACACTTGAATAACTCAAAAATGGCTGAACCAATTTTACTTAAACTTTCTCCAAGAATTCCCCTTGGAGCCAAGCCATGCCTGGCAAATTTCAGCCCGAAAGGAATTTATTTCAGAATAGGATGAGAAATTGGAGCAGGCAGCGGGGGTGCGCGGGCTGGGGGAGGATGCTCCATACAATCGCGTCGCTCCCCACGTGCTGTAATTAATGAGCCCCCGCTCGCTCCCACCGGGCTGGTGCTGCCAGCCGGCCTCTCCTCGGGGCCTCCGGCTCCCTGGTGCCGGCGGCTGCAGCGCCGCGGCCGCGGCTGGGGACTGAGGATTTCAGGGCAGCTCGGCGGCCAGGGAGCCCTGGTCGCTGCCTGCGCGCTGCAGCTGGTGGGCAGCCTGGGGAGCAGTGCTGGCAGGGCTCAGACGCCTGTACAATACCAAATAACTGTGGTAACTGCGTGGTATTTGCTGGCAGGGTCTGGGACATTGCGGGCAGTGCCAGCCCGCCGGCTTGGGCACGGACTCGGTGCTGAGGATGGCGCTGCTGTGGCCCCCGAGGGACGGGGTGATGGCGTGGCTGGGGATAGGCATTTCTGTGTAAACACGGACAGCTCCCAGCCACACAATGTCCCTGCACATACACTCATCCCTGAACCTCTCCCTGGCACCTTGGGCTGACGGATGGAGCTGAATAGGGCTGCAACGAGCACATTGTTGGCAAGACGTAGGCAGGAATGGGCCGAGAGTTGAAACATGAGACTGTGGGCACGGGAGTTTGTCTGCAGCACCGACCTGAGTTAGTGATGCTCTCTGCCTTAGAATAGCCTCCAGCGTGCACGGCAGAGCTGCGGTGCCCACGGTGTCCCTGGGAGGCATTCCTGTGCAGACAGGGAGTGGCAGACATGAAAGGAAAACCTCGAAAAGCAGCAACGGCCGTGGAAGGTTCAGAGGACAAACCTCCCTGCCCAGCCCTCTCTCCGTAAGAAATTTCTCACCCAGAGACTCCATCCTGCTGGAGCAAGCCTGACTCTCACTCCCCATTTCCAAACACAGCCCTGCTGTGCTCCGGTGCCGGGTCCGTGTCACACAGGCACACGCACGGTGTGTGTCAGACCACGGCCCCGCACACGGGGCACCCTGCCCGCTGCGCCAGCCACCGCCCCTCACCTCCTCTGCATGCGGCAGCCTCAGCTGCAGTTTCACAAGGAAAGGTGATTAGGGAACAATTATTCCAATTTTCTCAGAAGATCTAAGGGGCATCAAATGAAATTACCCAGCAAGAGTCTAAAAACAAACAGAAGGGAGTATATTCCTCACGAAGCAGCCAGTCCCAGGAGTTCATTGCCACAAGGTAAGTATGGGGACGTGTGTTTGAAGGGTGGAACTGGATGAATGCAAGAAAAAGCCCTGCAAGAGGCCTCCGTTGTCTGCTCACCTGGAGCACAGCTGTGCTGGGGATGGGGGAAGCTGGGTGGGGATTTCCCCACGTTTCTGGGCCGGATACACCATTGTAGTAGGGGCCATCATGGTATCAAATGACATCTCCAAGTCCTTTGTCCAAAGGGCTGCACTCGGAAGGGTGACATCTGAGCAGGCACCTGGGTTAGTCATGCAGCTGCTGGGGGGACCCCCTTGTGCCCAGCGCAAGAGGAGCCCCGTGTGTCCCTGTTCTCAGGGCAGGGAGCACTGCTGGGTGCCAGCTCGCCTAGCCAGTGTGCTCCCCGCCAGACCAGCGCTGGCTCCAGCCTGTCTCCTTCCCAGGCTTCCTGGGTGCTTGCCCCTCTGGGAACTCCTCCCTGTGCTGCCAGGAGTTTGGCGCTGCCAGCGGGTCGGGGCAGCCGGCAGCACCCGTGCCAGCCTGGCTGGGCCCAGCAAGGAAGCCACCTTCTGCTGGTCATGGTCCCTACTTGAAAACCTTCTCCCATCCCACCCACATCCACCACCCCTCACCTCTGGCAGCTTCAGGATGCAGTTAAACACTTCAGCACTTAAAATTTCAGGTGCTAATTGCTTAGTAATGAAAACTTTAATCACAGGGCAATTAAAACCTTAAGTAGCTGTGGGAGATCCATTCCACGTCAACAAAAAAAGAGTGCCGTCACTACCCCGGCACCGCCCTGGCACAGCAAGGCTCGGCAGGGCCTGGAGAGCCCATTCTGCAGCCCCCACTGCCCCCTGCTCCGGGAATCTGTGGAGCCCCCCCTTCCCACGCCGAGGAGGAGGTGGCCGAGGAATGATCAGCTACTGCTGTAAAACTTAAAACCCAGCTAATTTTGGATTAAGTGCCATATGAAAGGGTTTTGTTATTTTAAATCTCCTACTTTCCAAATTCCCAGGATTAAAATTCTCTGCATTTATTTTAACCACATAACATTTGCAGACAAATCACTTCTCCCAGTGCAAAGTTTGAAGCAGGCTTAGCAGATCTAAAGCCCAGCCACAAGCTCCAGGGTGGAATCGCTGGAAGCCGCTGCCAGCGGCCGCCAGCCCCTTTTGCTGGCGCGCTCTTGCAGCAGAGCTCAGCCACGATGTCTGCAGGGAGGAAGGGCCTGCTTGGTGCTGGAGCCCGGGGAGGCAGCATGAGAAGGAAGGGTGGCTGTCATCCTGGCTTCTGTGCTCATTCCTGTGCTGGGGATGTGCCCTTGGGAAAATCTGATGAGGCTTGTATGTTTGCAGAGCAATCCCTGTCCATATGCTGCAGGGTGCATGTTGCAACCGTGCTGATGCTGTCCAGGTGACACTGTCCAGTTCTGCGCCGGTCCTTTGTCGTCAGGTGCTGACAAATGCCACACAAAAAGGAAATAAAAATCAGGATTTTTCCCTTTTCCCCCGCTGCTCTGCAGTCATTGGGGCTGAAAGGGAAAGGAAGGCATCCAGCCTCGTGTGATTCCGGCTCTGTGGGAGGCAAAGGCTCCGGAGCTGGGGGACGAAGTTTGTCCCCCAGCTGCTGGGAGGTGTGGGAAACATGGGTGCCTGTGGGCAGCAAACTGCCCCCTGCTCTTTATCAAAAGCAGCATCAGCGTCTGGCAAATGTCACTCTCCTGCGTGCTTCCCAGCTGGGAGGTCCATTTCCTCCTCCCATCGCCCCCTTCCCCTCACTGCCTCCCAGCCCTGCGGCAGGACAGGACGGGCTGGTGAGTGGGTGGCCATGGGACTGAGGGGACAAAGGCAGGGTCATCAGCTGGGGATGCATCACCCTCACTCAGCCCACTGCTCTCTAAGGCACCTTTGCTAACCAGGCAATTAGCAGCCTGGCCCCATTAGGGACATTTTAGGGGGCTGCAGCTGAAATGCCAGTGCAGAGGCTCTTTGCATGCTCAGCCCTGAGCTGGGGTCAGCTGGGTGCCCGCCTTAGTCACAGGAAGCAGATAATCTCCAAACCCAGAGATTTAGAGGCTGAAACCTGCTTTGTGCCACAGCCTGGAGAGACATTCCCAGGTGGGAGGTAGTGACCCCAAACGAGTTGACAAGATATTTGGGGTTCATGCTCATAACAAGAGATGTTGGCAGACTTCCTGGCTGCAAAAATCCACGAGGCCTCTCCTGGCCCTGCATGCTCTGCAAAGATGGTTTCTCCTCTGGACTGAACAGGAACCAGCACTGTGTCCTGCTGGGGCTGCCTGGGAACAGCCAGAGGTGATGGTGGCAGTGGGCACAATGGGACCAAAGCAGGGCCAAGCACAGAGTCTGAACCCCAGCAGCCTCCACTGGCCCACCCCCACCAGGCACTGTAGGCCAGGGACAGCCCTCAGGGCAGGGCAGCTTTCATGGACTCCAAGGTGAGGCTTTGGCCTTCCCCGACCTTGAGGCAGTAGCCTGGTCCTGCTTCCCATCCCACCTGGAGCATCCCTTGCCCAAAGCCTGCTCCGGATGCTGTGCCTCTCATTGCCATGGCAACCCCCATTCTTGCCGGGTTGCCATGGCTCCCCGGCCCCCAGCTGCAGCCGCATCCTCAGCATCAAGAGGACCCAGTGATTTGGGTCCTCAGGGGCTGTCACCGTGGGAGATGCCACACAGGACCTGGGAGGGAGGAGGGCTGATGGATTGCTGGCATCTCCACATCACACTGAGGTTCGGACTCTGGGACCGCCAGGGATCTTGGGAGGCTGGTGGGGACAGGGTCCCCAAGGAGAATCACTGATGACATGGGGATGGCGCCACTTTGCAGTCCAGCCTGGTACTTTCCAAACCTGCCTCCTTCCAGCCTAGAGTTGCTCTGCTTGGTGCAGCTGCCACAGCACTCAGGGTTGTGTTGGTGGGCAGACACGCAGGTGCTGGGGCCCTTTGGTGTGGCTGCGTGCCGGCAACATCAATGGTGGCAAGCACGCGTGACCACGCTCTTGTCTGCTGCCCACTGTCCCCTCAAAACATGGTCCCACCAATTGCAAACACCCCACCAGGCCCTTGGGAGAAACCTCAGCCCGGGGTTGCTGTCGTGCACTTGCTGTGCCCGGGTTACGGCTGAGCTCGGCAGCAGCACGAGCCCGGCAGGCTCCAGGCCTGGCGTGCTAAATAAACACAGCCACCGTGAGAAAAAGGCAGCCAGGAAAAAATAGTCAAATAAAATAATAAGTCAAAGGAATAAACAAAGTGGGGACGTGCCCAGGCATGGCACAAGCCTCCGACATAGCACTTCCAAGCCGGGCTCTGCCCCAGCCCCAGTGCCTGCAGGTGGTGGAGCCCGGCTTGCTGGCAGCGCCCTGGCCGGCCGCACCCCCACCCCAGTTTCCCCCCTGGCTGCAGGAATCCCCTCTCCCCGTCACACCACATTCCTAGGGTGCCCGAGGATGAAGGTGCAAACACCCTGGGAGAGGTGCCAGGCAATTCCTGGCCTGCCTGGGATTTGCATCCTCTGCCCTGGCGCTTGGCTTGGGAGGGATAAGCCCAGGCTTAGCTGTAGCTTCCCCTGGGGCTGGCTGCCAGTTCCTAACCAGTTCTGCCGTAGCCCTTTCCCACACTAACTGGGGTCAAGGGAGCTGTGTGGCCTCCATCCCACCTCTTCCCTCCAGCGCTCAGGAGCTTTCATGGTTTAAACAATTTGCTGCAAAGCAGATGGTATGAGGGTGGGAAGGGGGCGGTCCTGGGGGCAGGGGTCTGAACCTGGGCGGCACTGTGAGGAGTCCACAGGGGATGTCTGCAGGCTGCAAAGCCGGGGTACAGACCCACAGGGGCCCCCTTGGAGCCTGGATGAAGTTTGGGTGGTGGCAGAGAGGGGACCAGCTGAGAACTTGCAAACTCAGTGCTTCCCTGGGAAATCCCACAACACAGAGCCCTGCTGGTAACAAGGGAGAGAGCAGTTCAGACTCGGGGTGTAACACACTGTCCCCATCACCACAAACCTCCTTTAAAACTCTCTGCAGGGCCCTGACACTTCACCTCCCTCTCTCTCCAGCAGGCAGCCAGCGGTGCTCAGCCAGGGAACAAAGGAGCATGGTTTAAAGTAGCCAGTTATTTTAAGAGCCTGCACTGGCAGTGACAAGCGGAAAATAGAAAGAAAACCAGAATAAGCAACGAAAGAGCATTCCCCGATACATACTTTCTCAGCAGTGCTTCCATGCTTTTGGTGTAAAATTTATTCTGGGCAAAAAAAATTGGAATAAAAGGAAAATTGCCTCAAAGCCCATGTGCAAAACAGCACCTGGGTGTCCCAGTGGGGCAGGATGCCAGCGACGTGGCACTGTGAACAGCCAGGCACTCAGCTGATGGGATTTTGCACATAAACTTCACATCTTTGGGTTTCCCTTGGCTTTCCAGCCTGAAAGATTGAGTACAAAAGAAATTGCTGGCATGCCATGCTTCGCTCCACCAGCCAGGCAGATGGACTGCTGGGGCCCCAGCGCAGCCTGGCTCACCCTGGGAGCCAGCAATGGCAGAGCTGCAGCTTTGGCATGACCCGGACATCCTTTGTGTCCTCTGGCACAGTTCTGCTGAGGTTTCCAAGTGAGCTTTGTTTGATCTTTGCCTCCACATGTCTGGAGGAGCAGCCTGACTTCTCCCCGTGTTGGGATGCTTTCCCATGGTGCTCAGCAGTGAGGCTCCAAGGATTCAGCTAGTTGTAGAGAGATCAGTGATATAAGATTAATCACCCTAAGAGTGCAAAATTCCTAAAAAGAGCCTGTCACAGCCCAGCCCTCTCTGCAGCACCCTGACCGGGGTGTTGTCCTGGCCACCCTGGCTCCCCTGACATAGGAAATGGCCCTCAAAGCCTGCAGCGCTTTGGGCTTTTCCTAAAAGCATTAATGTGCACCATTATACCGGGGAAAACCCAGTGAGGAGGTGTAGAGGAATGTGAGCTGTGTTGCTCCAGCAGCCCGTGGGTGACAGGGCCTGTTCAGCAGGCCTGTGGCTGGGTGACCCTGGTGTGCCCCTACCCACCATCTCCATGTGAACCTGGTGGGATGGGGAGGAGAAGGGTGGTGAGGGAGGATCTGCCCACCCCACACCAGTGTGGAGAAGTCAGGGAAGGCTGACAGGCAGAAAGGTGCACATGGGACTGTGCTGAGTCTCAAAATACCCCCAGGCTGAGAGCTGGTGGTTCTGGCACAGGAAGGGATCTCCTGTCCTTTGGCAGCAGGGGGCCAGGTGTGGTCCCCAAATCAGCTGCACCACCTCAGAAAGCAGTAGTTCCTGACCCAGCCAGGTACTGCTTTGTGCCCTACAATGGCTTCCCATGATGCTGTGGCACATCTCTGTAATCCACAGGGAAGTATGGTTTTTTTCCTTCTAACTGCTTACTAATGCCAGAACACCATGGAGAACTACCCCAGTGAAGCTGCTGGGATGCCAGGTCGAACATCCCTGCTCACTCTGCTGGAGTCCCAAACTGCTCCCACATCATGCCCAGCACCATTTCCACTTGCAGCAGGTATGGCAGCACATGGGGTGGACTAATGGGGAATGGGGCCAGGGAGAGAACACTGACTTCAACCCTCCCCGTGGCGCCCACATAGACCTCCAGATTATGCCCTAAAGGATGGTCATAGCGGAGGGGTGCTGAATGTGGCCCCTAGGACAAGCAGTGTCAGGGACCCTTGCGGGGCCAGGACTCCTCAGCCAGGGGCTGGGCAGGTGCAGCCATGGGTGCTCCACATCCCCTCAGGTTCCTGGCCTCCAGGAGAGCATCTGGGGGGAGGTCAAGCAATTTCTTCATTCTCTCCCCCCTCCCTTTCCAAGATGAAGAATTTAATTTTAGTTTTTACAGCTCCTCCTAGGTGGATAAATCCCTTCCTGGCGAGTCCAAGCCCTGGAAAATCTTGTGAATCTAACGCTGGCCCTTCTGGCAGTCACTGCAGCAATTCCTGTTTCTCTCCAGCCGCACTCTGTAAAGTTTTATAGTTTCCTGGTTGTAGCTGCAAGGCCCCAGCCGTGCCGAGGAGGGTGGCGGGGGGAGAGCCCAGCACTCAGGAGCTTGAGGCCAGGGAACAGTGGCCTGGTGGGATGTGCCAGGGAGCTGCCAGCTCCCTTTGTGGGCTCATCCAGGCAGAAATGTTCTGTGCAGAGGGTGGTACAGCCCTGTGTGTGGAGATGAGGTCCATCACAGACCTCATCCCATCCCAGCGTGGATCCGGGCCAGCCCTGCCTGTGTGCTGTGGGTGGTGCTGGGAAGATGCCACTGTCACCCAGCATGGGGAACGTGCCTGGGGAGTGGGCAGAGCTGCTGGCGTCAGAGCCCTGCTGGGTGCAAGCAGGGCCCCGCCATGAAACCTGGTGCTCCTCCCTAATGAAAATCAGCTTTATATCTGCTTTATATCAGCACAGCACTGCTCCAGCCCTAGGGGGATGAAGAACCTGGAGAGCAAGCAGTGCCATGGTACAGCCCATCACTTTGTTCATCCCAGTTGGCCACATGCATGTCCTCAGAGGGTAATGTGGCACCTTCATAGGCATGAAACCAAGTCACAGAGGTGCTGCTTTGGCTGGGGCCAGCTTTATCCTAGTGCAGGACATGGTACTTCGCTGACCAATGACCATAGAGGCCTCTCTGCTTGCTCCCTGTACCACCAGCTTTGCAGTGACAGCAGTGCTCCCCAGGTGATCCACTCCTCTGGGAACCTTGGGCACCCATGTAATGGAATGGAGAAAGCCTCGTATTGCAAAACCTCTTGATTTTCTTTCTGATCCTTACCTGTATTTTGCGACTTCTGATGGAAAATTTGACCCCTAGAAATATCAACAATGAGAGGATGGGTCTGGCAGCTGTGGGAGTCAGAGACAAGTCCCTGCAGAATTCCGCATCAGGGCTAAAAGCCCTGGCTGGTGTTTGGCTTTATTAGGGAAGCTGTGAGAGAGTGAGTGCCAACATTGAAATGCCCTCAGCTCTGTTAATACTTATGCTCTGCTCTGAGCGCCAAAGTCACCATGCTCAGCTCCCTCTGCTCTGTTGCCAAAAGGATACATTAAAAACAGCCCAGAGAGAGGCAGGGAGTGTGACAGGCAGGAAGGTGATTTCTGGGAAAAAAGAAAGAGAGGAAAGAGCGGAATGAAAGGGATGTGACGGAGGTACGCAGCCTCCTGCACCAGCCCAGTGCTCTGCCACTGGGTCTCATGGGACTGCAAGGCATCACTGGAGCCAGGAGACTGTGGCTGGGATGAGGATGGGTGGGTGGGACACAGCGTTTCCACTGCTGAGCCTGCGGTGGGTCTTTCCCACATATTCCCCAGTCACCCAGCAGCCAGGGAAAAGAATGCCTGTGGATGCAGGGCCCCCATGGGTGCTGGGGTGGGCTGTAGCACAAGTGGGACCTAGGGGATAGGGATGCTCTTGAGTGAGTGCCACATGAACAAATCTTCCCTGTCTTCCTCCTCGTCCCAGCAGCTAGGCTGGGATGTCCCCATCCCCTCTGCCAGCGCCGTATCGCTGCAGGGACATCACGGGTCACCGAGCAGCAGAGAGACCTGTCTAACCCTTCACACCCTTCCCAGAAACAAGGGGCCAGGGGAGGTGGTGAGGGGGGCTGTAAACTCTGCATTACCACTAATTAAGCACTTGGCTGTCACCGAGGCTTCCCAACACGCCTCTTTCCCTGACACTTTTACTGTTTGGGGAAATGGTGTCCCGGGCCTTTGATGAACTCGCTATGAAGTTGAAAGGAGCTTGTGGCGCGGTGCCAGGGCCCATCACAATTGTCTCTCGGGCTGGGGATGGGAAATGACCCATTTATAAAACGTGGGGTGATAAATTAGACCTGGGAAATGGGAGCCACCGATTGTGGATAAAAGGCAGGATGGGCAGGACTGGCCGTGGGCTGCCCCTGCCTGTCCCCAGCCCTGGTGCAGGTACAGCCAGGCTGGGGCCAACCCAAGGGGTGACAAACCTTGTCCTGCTGGTGATGCCAACCTGACACATTGTCCCTGCTGTGGTGGGAGCATGAGCTAGTGGAAAAGGGAACTGGCACTGGGCAGGACACTGTGCAGAGGAGGACTCCTGGGGGTTTATTTATAATAGGGTATTTTTGGGGTGAAGCAAATTCAAAAGCTGGAAATCCAGGGTAGGGACAAAGAGGAAAACAACCAGTTCTCAGGCTGTCAGGAGGAGCAAATGCAGTCTGTGTCCCACCATGAAGCCAGGCACGGCTCCACATGCTTTGCTTGGGGAATATGCAGTCAAGAGAGCTATGGAGTCCCCATGTCCATTGCTCCAAGTGCCACCAGGACACAGGGCCTGGCTGGGGTGCAGGTGACAGTGGCAGTGTTGCCATGCATCCCTGCTGTCCCTGTGTGGGGACCCCAAACACCCTGCCAGCAAAGACCCTCCTGTTACAAGGGGCCAAGTCCTTGGGTCAGGGCGGGCCACGAGGACCAACTCCTGGTGTGCAGAAGCCCTACAAATCTGCTTTATGCAACACGGGCCAGGGCTGTGGGGGTGGCCCAAGTGCTCCTTGTCCTGGGCAAATGAAGTTGTGACCATGCTGGTGACTGAGTTCAGGAACTGTCACCCACAGCTGCATCATCATACAGTTTCTGAGTTCTCCCTGTCCCCTGTGTCTGCCCCACCTCCATTCTGCCATGGCTCAGCTCTGAGCTGGAACAGCAGCCGGGGAACTGCCCCACAGGATCATTCCATGTTAGCTCGGAGAAGCTTCATGGAAGGCAGCTGGTTTTCCATGACTCTTGTGCCTAATCCCGGAGAGTGGGGCTGTGGGTGGGCAGCAGGAGTTTGGGCAGCAGGAGTTTCCCTGTCCCCATCCCCCAGGCTGGGGTGAGGCTGGGGGATTCTCCTCTCCTCGGGGCAGGCTCCAGCAGTTCATATGGGGCAGGGGAACACCAGCTCTCTTCTTGCATCAGCAGGTTGCAATGGGCTCTGTCAGCAAGTCCACAGGCTGAGAGCCTGCCGGAAGGCCAATTAATGACTGCCAATTAGCACTAGTCAGGCCTGGCTGGTGGCTGGGAGCCGGATGCAGCAGGTGATGGGATTTTCTGTGCAGTTGAAGGGAGAGTCTCTGGGCTTCACACATACAATTCAGTTGCCTGTTTGCTGGCCTTGGATGGCGAGAGGCTCAGCTGCACACAGACACAGCAACAGGCTTGGAGGGCTGCTGAGTGGCTGTGGAGGGTGGTTTGGTCAGGGATGCAGAATCCCAGCTCCCAGAGATGCTGCTTCTCAGCCTTCCTTGGGCTTCGCCTCCCACTGCAGCACAGGCACCCACCAAGATCTCGCCCCTTCCCCAGGGCAATGCAGGAGTGGCCCTTGGCATCACCCTCTCTGTGGCATTGCACAGCCCTGCACAACTCTGGGGAAGAGCTGGGAGAGATGCCTCTGCCTGTGCCGAGCTCCTGGGCTGTTTGGGAAGGCTGGAGGTTCCTGCTGCTATAGGAAACAGCACCTGTATCCCATCCTCTACGCCCCTCAAACCCCTCCATCTGCCTTTTACGACTCTCTGTTGTGCTCCTGCTCTTTAGTCGACATTTTCATGGCTGCTGTACCACAACATTACCTATATATTTGAGCCTTGATTATTTCTAACACTATATATGCATGTGTATGAGTATATGTATACATATATATATTCATTTTATCCTCCCTGCGTTGTGTTTCTCATTAATTATTCACATCTCATGAAATAGGAATGAAAAGAGATTGCAGGATGCTGGCTGGAGTCTTGCAGGAGGGAAATCAGCCTGAAGATTTCCCACAGCCACTGCTGGGCTCAGGCATGAAACCCTTTGCCTTGGCACAGGGCACCTGGTGTTGGGGTTTCCTGATGAGAATCCAGGGAAAGGGAGCCTGACTGAAGTGAGGCTGCAGGAAGCCCCTCAGCTGCATGGAATGGGTGACAGAGAGGTCTCCCAGCCCTGGCGAGTTCCTGCCGTGGTGCAAGATCTGCACCAGTCCTGGTCGCTGGGTTTCACTATGTGTTTTTGACTGAAAGAAATCCCTACCCTTCAGCATGTGCTGACTGCAATGGAGTCACCTCCTAACCTCTGCTGTGATAGAAAATGGGCAGGGGCCTGCCTCAACCTCCCACTCAGAGGCAGTTTCCCATATCCCTGAGCCCTCTCCAACTTTTCCATGTCCTTTATCAAGCCAAGATGCAGCACTCAGTCCTTGTCTCACTCACTGTACACAGAGCTGGACTCATCTTTCTCCTCTTTCCACCTTTTCTCCTTGAACAGTCATACCCTGGCCAGCACACGGGCACTGAGCCCTGGGGTCACTGCTCTGCACGAACGGGAACCTCTGCTCCTGCTCCACCCAAACAGCACTTGCTTTCTAAAATAGCTCTTTTATTCCCACCCCTCTCCCTTGCTATTTAAAAATCTGCTTCATTACTTGATCTATTCTGTTTTTAAGAGGTTATCAGGAAGAGAGGGCTAAAGAAGGTCCCTTGTTGTCCCCTTTTAGCCTCTCTCCACACTGCCCTGTGCCCATCACCCTCACCCTCTGCCCCCTCACGTGCTGGCAAAGCCATTTATTTAAGCAGCAGTACTGCAATATTTCCAGTGCTTTGCTCCATGCTCTCTGCCCATTGTAATCTTTTCTTTGCTCTTTTGACCATCAGCATATATTGAATAAGAGCTGTTAATTGAGCTGTCTGCATTGACATGTTGGGCTTGTACTTAGTGGCTATAATTAATTTAGGACAATATATGTGAATTATCTTGATTAGTCTATCCAAGATGCATCATCTCGCACAGGCCCATGGTGAATGTCATATATCTTCCTGCAATCCTTTCCCACAGCAGCAAAGTCCTTCAGCCTTAACTAACCTAAATATGTCACGTTTTTGCTAACATGCTGCCTTCTCCACATCATTAATGAGCGTAATAAACCACGCTGATGCTAACACTCAGCAGCCTGCCTGGCCCTCTGCTAACCTCCTGCCACAGGGAGTAGTGGCTGTTCACACAGCCTGGGGGTAGAAACCAGGACCTGGTGAGGTGGAGGTACCTGGATTCCTGGACAGGCGCTGGGGTGGGGGGTGGCTTTGTGCAGTGGATGCTGCTGAGGGCTTTCCTTCCTACCCACTGGGTTGGCCAACAGGAAAATCAGCCCAGGAGACGTCCAGCCAGGTCTCCTCCCAGGACTGTGCCCTAGCTGGCACACAGACCTTGGGATGTATGGTCATGTTTGCATTTCTTTGGTGTTTTTTTCTAGGGGGGAGGGAAGTGTCTGTCAGCTTTCCACAACTGAGCAAATACAATAGTGCATCTGCTCAGCCCTGCTTCTGTCAACTTCTCCACTCCCTCTGCTTCTTCTCAGCCACATTTTGGCAATATCCTTTCTCACCCATTGCTTGGCCCCTGCGGAGAGCCCTTCTTAGGGTTCTCCTGGAAGTGCTCAGCGATGTTGGAACCTGTTTTCAGGCATGGCAGGCAATCCCTCACTCCTACAGGAATGCTGGTATGCCTCTGGAGCCGCCACTGGTAGGACGGGTTATGCTTATGGGGACATGTAGTGGCTCGACTGGAGAAGGGCTGGTGCTGGCTCCGGGGCAGGCCCTTTTTTAGAAGCAGCGTTCATCAGGGCTGAGACCTCCTTTGATAGTTACACTACAAACAAACACACAAACAAACCAGCCAGCCCTTCAGATATCACTCAGGCAGAACAAAACAATTACAGGGCTCAGGTTTCCAGCATCAGCCTCATCCTGGCGCTTTGGAGACCTCTGAAACCAGCAAATGCTTAACTCTGCATCCATTTGCAGGTCGCTCCAAATTTCCCAAGCCCTGCAGAGGTGTTTACCCAGTGCAACAGCACACCGGGATGGAGCAATTGGTGATGTCTGATCCCAAGGCAGCAGGGAGATGTGGCACACACACCTCGCTTGCCAGCAGCCTGACCTTGCCCAAACAACCGCACGCTGCAGGATCCTGTTTGGGACAGACCGAGCAAGATGGGAGAGATGTTTAGGCTAAGTCCTTGGTATTTAGCCATTGGAATTTAACCCCTCTGGTTCTGATTATGGCTCTAGAAGTTCAGTTTCCATCACAGACCACCGGTTTTGGCCACTTAAGAGCAGTCGGTATCACCTCTGACCCCCCGGCAGGCTTTATTGCTGCAGCTCGCAAGGAAGCAGCCGCATCGGCTGCCTCGTAAAGCTCAGGGCCGCCGAGGACTGGTCCTGCCAAATAAACCCCTCACAGATCCCCTCCCCCCCTGCGCTCCCTGGGGTCCCCCAGGGCCACCCAGCATCACTGGCCCATGGCAGGATTCCCTGTGGTGCATGGGAGAGGGCAAGGCCAGGGACAGCCAGGTCAGGGGTGCTCTGATCTGGTGGCTGGTCCCTGGGGAAAGGTCCCTCAGAGACAAGGTATCCACATGGGGACACCCCTCATGGCATGGAGCTGAGTGGCCTCTTCTCAAAACAGCTTTGGTTCAGCCATGAGTTGCTACAGCGCTATTCCTGCCCCACGAGTGCTTCGACTGCAGCCAGGGGCAACCTCCTATGTTCCCCAAGCAATCACTGCATGAGGAATTTGCAGCCCTCCTCCTCCTGCTCTCCCCAGCCTTGGCTGAAGTCAGGAGGGAGCTCAGGGGTATCACACCTCTGCTTTGGGAGACCTCCTTGCAGCCCTGCTGGGGACATGTGGATGATGGAGGGGAGCAGCTCCATTCCATTGAGTCTCTGTCCCCATTGACTGGCAGGCTGGGGAGCAGGAAGGTGGCCCTGAGGGGTCCCTATCCCCACTGGGGTCTCTCCTCCGCATGGTGAGCTCGCTGGCTTGCCACCATCCCAGCTCCTTCTCTCCTTGGAGCTTCTCCCAGGCACACATGGTCCCATGGGCTGCCTGTGCTCCCCAAGACCCTCAGCTCAGGGATTTCTGCTGCTGGCCTGGGACTTTGTGAGTGTATCACAGCCAGAGCCCACCCTGCTCTGAGCACATGAGACTCCTCTGCACCCTGATACTCCCAGCTGTGTCTGCTCCTCCTGCCCTGAGGGTCAGGGTCAAGGTGGCACCTTAGGTCTGATGTCCCTTGCCCTGGCTGCAACACTGTTGGGGATTCTCATCCAGACAAGCTGAAGGAAAACCTTCAGGAGGTTTCCTGCCTTTGTGTGGTGAGCCAAGGCTTGAGATTTGTTTTGGAAACTCTCCCAAGGGAGGCTTTTTGGCTTGAATTTTTTTTCCCTTAGAAGGATGAAGTGTGCCCGGTTGGGTTCCCTGGCCCTGCCTGAAGAAGCTTTGGGTTTCTGCTGGGATGGTGGGTGAAGTTTGTGGGAACAAAACTGCACGTCCAGGCTGGCATGCAGGTCCCCTCCAAGTGACACAATGCCATACATGACCAGGATCCTTCAGGAGAGCTTATTCCCACGTTGCTGACATGCACAACAAGCAATTTAAACACATGGATTTTTAAATTAAGAAAAGTTATTCTTCTGGATTTTCCCATGCCTCATAAAACACCACAGAGGGGGCACCCATCCACCCTGGAGATGGTGCCCAGTATCAAACCACCTCTCCAGGACCCAATGCTGTACTAAATAGGGTGTGAGAGCCCTGACCTGCTGTATCAGCCACCCCCACCTCGCTGGAGCAAGGAAGCAGCATGTGTCCCCTCATGAGAGAGAGGGGATGGAGGCACCCCAGAATGCTTGTGGAAGGAGGCAGACCCAGCAGCTGCTACCCTAAAGGGCCTCAGGGCCCAAGGGCTCCTCAGTGCTGGGGCTGCATCTTCCATCCTCATCTCATGGCCTGCTAGGAGGAAGGCTATTTTGGCAGGATGGGTGGCTTTTCAGGGGGAAAAGGGACTATTTAGGCTGAGCTGGATCTTCCCACCTCCTAACTGCAGAGTGTATGCAGCAGGGAAGCGCGGGGGCACTGCCGGCCCCGGGGATGCTCTCTCCAGGGACACAATGCTGACGCTGATACTTGAGACACTTCAAACGGTACCAGCCAAAGCCCCCGAGAGCAGACTGACAGCAGAGCTGCTGGCGCCGTCCCCAGACGGGCTCCTCGGGTCCGAGAGAGCTGCGAGCGCTCGCCTCTCTATTTACATTACCAGGAATGCACAAAACAGGGGGGCGCAGGCTGGGGAGGGGGGTATTGGCTGATTGTTCCCAGGATCCCCTTGTCAGAAACCCTCCCTGCTCTGTTAGTGTCTCTTGATATATGGCTTGCATTAGGGGATGAAAGTGAGGCATAGCTTGGGGTTTTGGCACGACAAACCCCATTAAACTCTCTCTGGGAAAATGAGTCCAAGAAGTGTTTTGGGGGGTTGAGTCACTAACGGAGCAGTGAGCAGCATTTATCCGCACCTCTGGCTGCCTGGCCAGGGCAGGAGAGGGGCGGGGGCTGCCAGGGGCTGGCAAGCAGCTACAGCACCCCCTCTTCACCTCCCTCCTCCCCCTGTCCTGCTGGGGATCTGGGAGTGCTCACACACAGGGCAACTGGCCCCAGCCCTTCCAGGGTATTGGTCCCAAATCCAGGCACCCTCTGCCACCTGGAAGTTTTGGGGTGGGTGGAGGAGTCAGAGTTGAGAGTGTTCCCTGCTCTCCCAAGGGTGTTTTTGGGGAGGAATGTGGAGACAGGATCCTTCCCCACCATGGCAGCCTGACTTTGGGGTCACCCCATACCCTCCTATCTGGAGTGCTTGATTGGCAGTGGGATGCACCTTCCTTGCACCACACATCCCTGGCTGCTTTTCATTTCCCCAGGGAGAGCAGGACAAACTGAGGGGACCCAGCTCAGCCCCTCTCAGGTGTGCCACTGCCTTTGTCCCCCTCTGCTTGGAGGTCAGGCACAGCAGGAGAGAGCCATGCTGGAAGAAAACAATGGGAGCTTTTTGGGCCTGAATGGCTGGGTAAACTCTCTTCTCTCTCCCCAGCACCAGGAATCAAAGACAGGCTGGGGGAGGGAGGGTCAGCACACCCTGATTCCCCATCCCCTCTGTCTGCAGTCCCAGCCAGAGGGGGCCAGGCAGAACAGCCACCTGCCTGCACCCCCAGCCCTACAAAGGCCACTCTGCAGGTGATCTGCTCCAGGGGAAGGAGAGGGGGCTGCCGAAAACTTTCCATCACCCCGTGAGGCAGCAGGAAAATACCTGCAGAGGCTGAGGCAGGAGTCAAAGCAGCAGCAGGGATGACTAAATGCAGGTGAAAGGAAAATTGCTCCCGGTCAGAGAAGGCAGTCCTCTCCAAGCCTAGCC
Organism: Fringilla coelebs; assembly: GCF_963513975.1. Taxonomy (NCBI): domain Eukaryota; kingdom Metazoa; phylum Chordata; class Aves; order Passeriformes; family Fringillidae; genus Fringilla; species Fringilla coelebs. The sequence goes on from NC_140036.1 coordinate 17,319,958, forward strand.
CAAATTGCCCTCTCTTTCCTGTTTGCACTGTGTTTCCTGCTCTCTGTGATAAGAGGCCACATGAATCCCTAAGTGCCAGTTGTGCAGCAGCACGAACATGTCTCATGCCAAGAGCAATTCAATGAAAAGGTTGGGAAGAGGGACAGCATGGGCATTTTTTGCCTGCCTGCCCCCTGCCTCCCACCAGCCATTCTCTCACTGTACTGTACTTGCCCCTTGTTTCCCTATAAAGGAATCAGGAATTTGCTGGGGACCAAGGGCAACAGGCAAATGCAGAGCATCACAGACACCTCTGTCTGCAACTTGTGTTGGGTTCCTGAGGCCCCTACCTGGGACAAAGGGCAGGGATCTCAGCCCCATCACCTGCCATGCTCCATGGGCCCAGGAACAGCCTCCCAGGACAGATGGCACAAAAGCACCAGGGGACTGCAAGTGACACTCAGGTCACCATCCTACAGGACATCCAGCCTGGCTTCCCTGAGCTGTCAGCCCTGCCCAGTGCTGATGCCCAGTGCTCCCTCAGTGGGGTAATGCTCATGGGTGCTCAGGCCACACTCTGCCCACGCCTTGGAGGGGAGGGGGTGGCCATTAGGAATGAGAAGCAAGGCCCTGGAAGATGTCCAGCTCTCTTTTAATTAACCTGAACAAGCCAGGGCTTAAGTTTCCGAGCCAAGCTGAAGTCTCCCTGTTAGGAAAAACCTGCAGTACCTGGCAGTAATTTAATAACTCTCATTTCGAGCTTTCTAATAGCAGTGCTGTGGAACGGCTCCAAACCCACTGGTCTCCCTGCCTTTCCGCAATCAAGTTACCTTTATTGCTTTATAGCAATATTAACAGAGATAGCAGTGTTAATGCCTCACCTCAGACTCAGCTGGCAGGAGCCTGGCACGGCTGAGAGGAAGCCCGGCGGTGCGCGGCGGGGCCGGGACGGCTGGCTCCCGGCTCCGCTCCAGCACCCACCCCCAGCCCAGGGAGCTGTCCCTGTGCTCCAGGCCCCAGTGCCAGGCAGGGTGAACTGTCACCCCTGCAATGGGGTCTGGCTCAGGGGTGCCCTGGGATTAAGGATGTCTATGCTCAGGAATAGTACACAGCATCGCCCTGGGATTCCACCCTTTCTGTGGAGGTTTCTGTAGGAGTACAGGATTAAGTCCTTTCCCAGCCACCAGAGGAGCTGCCAGGACCCATGGGGAATGTGTCCTGTTCCAGACATCTCTGCTCTAGAAGACTTGTCCCTTTCAGCAGAGCAGGAGTTAGGGGGTCCTTTGTGGCAGGGACTGCCTGCCCCCTGCAGAGCTGCAATTAGCTCCGTTGCACTAACCTAGAAGAGGGGGTCCATGGCCTGAAGCGCTCCAGAAATACTCCTCCCTCCCAGAGAGGGCAGAATGACTTTCATCTTTGAATCCACAAGCAGATGAGGGACAGGAAGAGCACGTAGGAGACAAATCCATCCATAATTTCAAGCCCAAATGATTCTGTTCTACAAGGAGCACCCCATCATGTGGCCAGGGCCATGTGAGCTCTTTATAGGACCCCTAGCCATCCATCACTCACAGGTGTCCCTCCATGGGACTTTCCCTGGCTCTGATCTCCCCCAGCTGTGCCCTGCCACCCAGGAGCTGATGCTTTAGAGGGGCTCCCGCAGTGCTCCTGGCTCTGCTGCAGGTTTGTGATGCAACTCTGGTGCTTCAAGAGTAGGTTTGAAGAATGATTCCTCCTTGCTGGCTGGACCTTGGAGGGAAGGCTTGTCTTGGGGCACAGCCCTGACCAGGGGAACCACACAGGGATGTGGAGAATGTGGTCACCTTGCCCTCCCTGGACTCCCCTGGGTGGCAAGGCACAGACTTGTCACTGCTGCCATGAGAACCAAGTGGCAGTGAGGAAGAGGAAGGGCTGAAGAAGCACTCGGTGTGTGACATCGTGGGGAGGGCAGGAACGCCCCAGCCCCGCGGTGGTGGTGGCAGCACCACAGCTCAGGGCAGGGGAGGGTTGTATAAAAGCACCTGGCCGTGGCTGGCCACCAGCGTGGGAGCTGACAAAGCAGCACTGTTCCAGTTTATGGGATTGGAAACAGCTGCTGGTGGGTCACAGATGACCTGACATAGCAGGGACATGATGGGCTGCTGGAGGGGACAGACTGACAAAGAGCATGCCCTGCTGGGGTTTGCCCAAACCTGACTGGTCCCACTGGTTTCAGCTGGGAGCTGGGCTGGGGCAGTGCATTCTGCAGGGACTGCTGTGCTTTCCTTGAGCATCTCCCACTTGGAGGGAAGGTTTCTTCCCAAGCTGGGAAGTGGAGCCGAGTGTCAGTTTGTGTGTGGAGCCACTGCTAATACCTTCTTTGCTATTTTTAGCTCAGCAGGCTTGTGCTGTTCGTTTCAGCATATTTTTTTTTTCCTCCCAGTAAATTCCAAATCTTTTCCCTTTCACCTTCTATTCCGGGATGCTGCCTGTACCGTTCAGCTTTGATCTGCACTGATGCCAAGTGTGTTTTGAAACTCTAAGTATAGCACATCCCTTGAATTTCTCTTATCTAGCAAAGCAGTAATATCCTCAAAGAGCTCCAGCAAGCTGGTTAAAAACCTGACATCGCACGGCTCAGTCCACACCAGCTACTCCTCAGCCTGGTTCCCAGGCATCCTCCCCTCCAGAGTGCTCTGCAGGCTTGTGACCTGGGCTGTGCTTTGCTGCTGGTGTCTCGAAGTTACTGTCAATCTTATTTTACAGTTCAGAGACTGAAAAGGTCAGCTAGAAGCAAAGAGGGCAAATATTTCTTTATATTTTTAATTTTTCCCCCCCAAAGATGCCTGAATGCAGCCTTGAATTTTGCATCTTTAAATTGATTGTAGATGAAAGTAATAATAATATTTGAGACTTCAAAATAACCAATTTTCCAGTGTAGGCAGGTAACTAGGAGGCCAAATGCAATCGTTTGTGACTGGCAGTGGATTGCAAGGGCAAAGATCTGAAGGCTGCTCTTAAATCCGTCCCCAAAATGTCTGGTGCTCTATACACACACACTGTAACAAATTAATGTCAGATGCTGCACTTGGTATAATTAGACAGGATTTAGAGTGGCAGAGCCAGCAAATTGCTACGATTTATGTGAAGCCCCTACCCCAGGGTCTGCACCCACCGCTGCTTTGTCGTCACTGAAAATTCCTTCATCAGTTGAAGGATGCAGCCCCTGGATTGCTCCGCACAATTTGGTCCCCAGTTTGGCCCCTGGATGGATCCCTGACGTCAGCTCCTCGGGATGCCCTTTGGGGTGCAGGGTATCAGTAGGAGCCCACAGAGCTGATGAACTTCATGAACCACAAAGGACACCTACCAGAAGGACAAATCTGGAAGCACCAATCTGCTTAGTAAATCCTTTTCTGCCTTTCCCCAACACGGAGTATGAATTAAAAAAAGGTTAGAAAAAAGAAAAAGCGCTTTCATTCCCTAGTTCTTATTAAGAGATAAAGTCAATCTGGTTTAACTAACTAAGCCAAGCTCTGGCAGTGGCGGCGCGTGAGCGGCGCGGGTCTGCTCCAAAGTGGAACCAGCTCCCAGCCCCACACTTCAGGAAACATCTCATCCAGTGAACCTCGTATTTTTCCCACAAACTCCCCTCGAGCTGTAAAGCACATCTGGATAATTTTAGGCAGAAAGGGATTTTCCCAGAAAGTTGCAGGGGGAGGGTGGGGGTAGTGAGGGGCTGGTTATATTTGGAAACCTCTTTCAAGCACGGAGACCCCGTTGTGGTGGCAGCGTCGTGGGGTGATGCTGAGCGGCGCGGTGGTGAGGGCGGCTGTTGCACTGGCATGGAGAAATATCTGGCAGCAATTTGTGGCCACAGGTGGGTTTTTCTCCTTGCAGCTGAGTTTTGGAGTGTTCTTCTGCCTGTACTCCCTTGGCTGCCCTGGGATGAAGCAGGGACCTGCTGAAATCCTCCGGAGATTTGATCCAGTGCCTCCAGGGCAGCTCCGGACATGGCACTGCTCAAAAGCAACAGAAAGGCAACAAAAAAAAGGGCATTTTGAATAGACAAAGTGCCCCAACTGCCTTAGGGCCCAGTCAAGCATTGCTCCTTGCTCAGAGGGGCCGGTGATGAGGGTATGAGGAGGCAGCTCATCAAGCCCTTATTAGCACAGGAACTGCCGAGTGCAAATTAACGCGCCAGACTCTGTCCCAGCCATACGGAGAGCGCCGCGTGCGCAGCCACGCTGAGCAGTTTAATCAACTCAGAAAGCAATTTGTTCTCTCTCTCTTTATAACCTTGACAAGCTAGTGGGTTATTTTTAAGCACACCAGCAAAGGCAAAGGCAATTCCCGACTGGTTGGCAGCTGGCTGTCAAACCACCACGCTGGGCAGGTGAGCAGCCCCCTGCTTTAGAGCAGGGAAAACCTTTCCCCAGGCTTCAGCACCTTCACAGACATGCCCAGGCCAGGGGCACTCTGCTGTGGGCACAATCCATCACTTTGGGACAACACAATGCCACAATGCTGTTGACCTGGGGACACAAGTATGCCGTGTTTGCTGGAGAAGCCAAGATAGGTGCAGAGGTGAGGAACTAAGAACAACTCAGGACTCCTCAGAGGATGGATGAGCAACTGAGAGGAGCTGTGTTGTAGCGGCATTGCTTGCCCTGCCCTGTAATTTCTTCCCCTGGATAGAGCTATTCCCAGGAAGGGAGGATGGAGGAGGATGGAGGAGGATGATGGGATGGCAGACCCACTGCTGTATGCAGGCTGACACCCATCCTGCTCCTTCATCTCTTACATCTGACATCCCAGTGAAGGAAGGCAGATGTTTTGCAGACATGGTCCCCACCGTGCAGCACAACCCAGGTCACTCAGGCACTGCTGTCAGGGCACCAGCCCAAGATTCGACCAGGGCAGCTCCCACCCTCCCTGCTGCAGCATCCCTGCTGCCCACTGCAGTTCTGGGTTTGTCCTGTGGAGCCTCCTTCCTTCCAGTGGCCAACTGGACCGCTGCAGTGGGAGATATGGGACCTGGAAACCTGAGAGTAGGCGCAGCTGCCTCTGACTGCTCCGTGTCCTCAGGGCACTGGGCCGTGTTTGCTTTGGCCTGTGCTGCCCCAGCAGCTGCTCAGATGTGCTGGTGATAACACGATTAGCAGTAAATTGGTTAATGCTTTCCCAGCCAGCAGGATGAACGGGGTGCAGAGGCCACCTCCCTGCCAGGACCACCACAGTCCTCTCAGACCCAGAGGTGCTGGGCGCTCTTGGGGACAATGCTGTCATGTTGGTCCCCCTTATCTGGGAACTGGGGAGGGCCTGGGGAGCAAGATTCCTGCCCCAGCAATGATCCGGTTCAGCGCCTGCACTTCCAGCTGATTTAAAGCAATGTCCAAGTTTATAGAGAATTAGTGAGACTAAGGAACATTATTTTTCTTTATTAGGTTAAAGGGTAAGCAAATACAATCAATCTTGTCATGTATCACAAGATGTCAGCAACTTCCCACCTCAGCCAGAAAATTACCGGCTCCTCAGTGGATTGTGGAATTACATTCATAACCGCAGAAAACAAATATATACATGTATATTTTAATGAAAACACTGAAGGTTGCTACCTCACATCATCATCACAAATGGGTTAGTGCTGAGCTAATTTAATCAACAACAAAATCCAGGCTGCAGAGGAACCCCCAGTTAGAGGAAGATGCAGCTCACGTAGGGAGATGAAGGTGTTGGTGAAGGGATCTGCGTGGGATGGAGCTGGCAAACATGACCCCAAGCCCCAGGCTGGGCTGGTGTCCACAGGGACTTGCTGTCCCAGCCCCAGCCCTGACCCAGATGAGTGCAACCATAATGCTGTGTTCTGCCCCATGCTTTAATGATGCTCCACCCCACGTGTTAGCCATGGGGACATTTTGCAAAGGATGTGTTTTGGCTCACTTTGGCTTCTTCATTTAACAGCTTCTGAATTCAGTTGCATTCATCCCCATCCTTCCCTCACCATTCCTGGTTCAGATAACCTTGCTGAACTCCTCTTGGAGATTAACCAGGGGGAGGGAGCCCATTAGCTGGTCCGAGCTTCAGAGCTGCTAATCAAAGTTAATGAATTAACCAAGAGGGTGTTGATTTCCAATCTGAGCATTCAGGAGGAGGGACAAGATCTGTCCTTCCCTCTGTCCCATCTCCTGCATGCCACTGCAGTCCCTTGTTCTGACAGTGCAGGATGCTGCCCTCTCCCCTTTCTCCATCAACAGTTCCACCTGGCTCGAGGCCAGCCAGGGGCGAGGTAAGAGGAAAGCCCTTTTGAGCTGGGAAGACACAAATAATGATTGTAATGATGACTGGTAGGACTCTGAGCTGCCTGCCAAGATCACGAGCTGCTCAGACAGCCCGAAGAGCAGCGAGGCTGGAAGTCATCTGGCAAGCACGGGGCTGTCCACAGCAGTGGAGGGGCAGAGGGCAGGGGATGTGGAGGGGCGAGGAGGAGCAGGGGGCCGGAGCCTTCCTGCCTGGCAGGATGAGGGATGTGGCCCAGCAGGGCCAGTCTCACAGTCACAGGCACTGTGCCATGAAGGAAGCTGTGTGTGCTGGCCAGCACAGCCAAGGGCTGCTCCTGCCCCCCGTGTGACCCCACGTTTACCCTGCTGTCCCCATGCAAGGGCGGCTGGGGGACAGTTTATCCAGTGCCAGAGTGGCTGTGTTGCTAAACACAAAGTGGTGCCCTCCTCACTCTGCAAAGGGCAGCACTGAATCATCCTCCTTTGTAGCTCCAGGTCCCCAACTCCAATGTGTCCACACGTCATTCCAAAGCAAAAATATTTGATGGCCTCAGCAAGGTCCCCCAGCCTGGAGGCAGTAGGAGGAGAGGGGTGGCCCAGGCAAGTGCAGTTGTTCTCTTGGTGGGAGGGGATGTGGTGGTGCCTTCTCACTCCAGAACAGTGCACTCTCCAGGATCTGATGTGTAGGGTAGGTGATGATGGCAATGCTGTCCCCTGTCATCGTGGCATGGTGCCTTGCCCCTGAGATGCTCGTGGGCAGGCAGTCTTGGATGTGTGTGATTCTTGGAGATGATCTGCACGCAAAGCTGGTAAGGCCCTCATGCCCAGTCAAGTCACTGTCTGTCCCTCTCCTGCCCAGCTGCCCACAGAGCCATGCTGCGAGGTCTCTGTCACCTCTGTCGCCTCTGTCACCCAGCAGGCAGAGACCAGGTTTCCCCAGCATTTATTCTCCAAACCTGCCAAGGGAGGCCAGCTGTCCACCCCGAGGATAACACAGGCAGCCTGGGTCTTGTTTGGCAGAGTCACCACTGCGCTCCAGATCCCGCTGAGTGCCCAGCCCGTGGTGACAGGGACCATAAAACACTTGCACAGGCAGATGCGTGGCAGTACTGAAGGCTGGCTGGCTGCCTGCCTCCTTTGGAGTGTCCCCAGTTCAGAAGTGCTCAGAGTTGCCCAGGTTGTTCAAGGCTCCTCTGGGAGCTCTGGTTCAGCTCCTGTGCATTGCAGGGAAGCTGTGGCAGCTCAGAGCTGCAGAATTACCGAGGTTGCACCACTTGTTGCTTGCCCAGCTGATGTTGGCTGACAGCTGCCGTGCACACACTGATGCTCAACAGAACTGCAGCAGGATGCTGTCTGTTCCTGCCTGGAGCTTGCCTGCACCAGCTGCTGCCCACTGGACAACGATGGCTTCAGTGTGCAGAGCCCAGGTGCAGGTGTGCCCCAGTGGCATGGGGCACAGCCACCATGCTGAACAGCATGGCCGGGGAAGCTGAAACCTGTGCAGGCACAAACACACAAAGTACAGCCCCCGTGGCACATGCAGACCCTCAGTCTCGAGCTGGACTCCCCCACCTGAGCCCAGGGCTTTCAGATGAACCCAAACACCTTTAAAAAGGGTTTTCCAGCAGGACACGGGCAGGAGGAGCACGGTGAGCTGGCTGCCCTGGCGCTGCAGGCGCCCTGCATCCGCAGCCACGGCGTGCTGCCGCTGTGCAGCCCCAGCCCGCCCTCATTTATCTCCCCTCCAAATTGTGAATGAACGAACTTTCTCCCAGAATAAATAACCATCGCTCAAAAGTTATTTTAGGGCTGGTCTCGGTCGCTGGAGTTTCCGCGCCTGCCGAGGCCCATCACATTGTTTTCTTCTGCTTTCCTTGGCACGGCCCCAGTCCAGGGTTCAGAAGTTATTACTATAAAAGTCAAATTGCTTTGAGGGGGGGAGGCTGGGGGAGGCAGGGTCGGTGGAGGGAGAGGGGATGGGATTCCTGGAAAGTCTCCAGCCAGGGATAATTGGAGCTGTGCGGGGTTGGACCAGTCCCCGCCGTGCTCGGGGGAGCGTTTCACCTGGCCTGTGGCCAGCAGAGCCAAGGCAAGGAAGAGGAGGAGGGCTGGGTTATTGCAGGCACAGTCCCCCTGAAATATGGTGCTGCTGGGGCTTGGAGTGCCGGGGGGGATTCCTGGGGGCCCCCAGGCTCATTCCTTGCCATCTCCTGGAGAGCCCTTGCCCATCCTCCTCCTTGCGGCCCCTTGAACCTGCGCTCGCCCCACTTCCATTTATGCTGGTTATTTCCCCATCTACAACACTAATTACTTTCCTGCCTTTGCACTGAGGATTGCCTTAAGCCCTGAAATATTAATGTTTAATTTCCTTTCTAAAACTTCCTCTTTCAGTGTTTGCCACTACAACTTGGTAAATTTTGGCCATCCATAAAAGCAAATGTTCTGCCCCTTCACACCAGGCACTGCACCCAGTCCCAGTAAAGCTGGTGACAAGATACCAGTTCCCATCCTGAATGGAGCAGCATTACCCTCAATCCTTTGAGCTCTTTTCCCACACCCTCTGTAGTCAAGGGTTGCCCTGGACCTTCCCTAGCACAACAGGGCAGGAGCAGCTCATGGATGTGGGATCCCAGCAGGGATGTCCTCTCCCAGGGTGTCCTTGTGGGATTGTACCCTGGCTGCTGTGTCCTAAATCCTTTGATCTAAACTCGATGCTTTTTTTCCCTTTTTAAAATTATTTCTGTGAATGGTCATGCTGATGTGTCCGTGCAACCTCATTGGGATTCAGTTTGCTCTTTCCTTTCCTCCAGGCAGTCTTATTTTTATTATTCCCATTATTTAAGGTTGACCTTACAGCAAGGACCAGCATCCTCCTGGCAGACAGAGCCATGTCTGTGCTGGCCCTTCCAACCTGCACCCCAGAGACTTGCCCCGGGGTGCCCCTCACCCTGAAGCTGGCACCCCAAATCCACCACAACCCACAGTGCTGGGGAAGCAGTGCAAACACCCTGCAGCCAGGATTCACAGGCTGGGAGCAGGCAGGAACAGCCAGGAGATAAGAGGTGGCTCAGCTTTGATACGTGCAGCTCGTATGCCTGGAGCAAAATCATCACAGAGGGGCATCCACTCAGCAAGGTGACTGCTGGGCAGCAAGGCTTCCAGGGACAGGGGCAGGCACAGGAGGTTACCTGGCAGCAGGATGTGACAGCAGAAGACGTGACCTGTGGAGGCACTTCAGAGAGGACATCTTCATGGAATCACTGACGGGAAGAGCCCAGGGTTGTCATCCCACTGGCACTCCAGCCCAGCTCAGCCACCCTGGCATGGCACAGGGCACATCCCCAATCCCTTCCCTGCCCCATCTCCTGCCAGGGTGATGAAATATTGCGCTGTGATGCTCAGAGTGAGCAAATATAAAAACATTAACAGAGTATAAAGAAGAAAAATGTGAGGAAAGGAGAGGAGAGTAAGCAGGGTAAATCTCAGCTCCATGGCAGCTGGGAGACAGGCAAGGCACTCTGCCCTATGCACCTGGGACCTCACTGCCTGAGGACATGTGGAAAACCCGTGTCCCAGGGCTGCAGAGTTGCCGTTCCACACCTACCATGACCCTGCACAACCCCCCAGGCCCAGCTGGTGGGGCAAGTCTCTGCTTCTTACAGGTAAAAGCCAGCAGAAGTTATCCCTGGGGCCACATCCAGGTGGGCTGGTGGGTGAGGTGGGCTCCTGGCTCCTCTATACACTTTTTCCACCTAGCCTTTCCTTTTATAGAATCACAGAATGGTTTGGGTTGGACCTTTAAATGCCATCTAGTCCAACCCCCTTGCCATGGGCAGGGAGATCTTCAGCCAATTCCCGTAGTCAGAGCCCCATCCAGCCTGGCCTTCCAGGGATGGGGCATTCCCCACCTCTCTGGGCAGCCTGTGCCAGTGTTTTACCATCCCCAATGTAAAAACCCTCACTCCTTCAACTGAATCTAAATTACCCCCTTTCAGTCTAAACCCACTGCCCCTTGTTCTGTCCCTTTTAACCCCCAGCTGTGAACCCCTGCCACCCCATCGCCCCTCTCCTGCAATCGCTGTCCACCAGGCATAGCTGGTTCCTTCTCTATCCCTTCCCTAATGGATCTGACAGCTGCTCCCTGCACTGGGCCAGGTTTCAGTTTCCCCACGCTGGGGTTTTCTTGCACAGTCTGTTGCAAAGCAAGAGCCGGGGCCGTCTCGGCCGGGCGGCAGCGATGCTCCCGGCCATGGCCTGGCTGCCAGGTGGGTCACCCTGCTGGCCCCTCGTGGCCCTCACCAGCACACTGGGGACAGGAAGGAAAGAACAGAGTCGTAGGAATCCGATTATGAACTGAGCAATAGCACGTGCGGAAGAGCCTGTGGGGAAGGGGCTTCCAGGGCTATTTTCGCCCAACGAAAGTTGCAATTAATTTGCGGAGGAAGTCGCTCGGCATTAAGAAACCCTCCAGGCAGAGTCCGGACCCAGGGACACACATCCCATTATTTTCTCGTTTAAAAACCATCTCGGTGGTGAAGGGGGCTGCTCCCCCCAGGCTGGCGCTAACGGGGAGCCGGGGGGGAGCTGGGGAAGGGGGGAGCTGGCTCTGGAGGGGCAGGCGTGTTTGGAGAGGGAGAGGGAGCTGAAATTAACCTTGGAAAGCATTCAAATTAGACTGTGTAATAAGAGACCCACTTCTCTGGGTAAATTTGTTAGGATTAGGGCTCACTGAGCTGTTGAGGAGAATTCAGCATGGCTCAGAGCCAGGACGAAATGAAGCTCCTGGCTTGGTTGGCTGCGGGAAAGTCCAGGCTAATGGGCTTTGGTTCAAACTTTGATAGGAAAAAAATCCAGGAACAAAGGCACTAATTCTTCCAAAAGCCCCAAAATCTCAGTTTATACATTTCTGTTTATGTTCATTCATAATAGATATACACAGCTGTTCTTATCATTCATATTCAAATTCCATATGCATCCTTAGCAGTTAGTACTCCTGCCTCAAAATGAAAAAAAAAAAGACATGTGGAAGATTAAAGAAAACTGAAAAACAACCTGTCTTGGGGTGTGAATTCTCCCAGCATCTGTGTCTGAGATCAGGTCCTTGCACCGGGGTCCAACCTTGGGACAGAGGAGGAGCCCACTACCAGCATGGGCTGGACATTTTAAAAAGGGACTTTTTTGAGTCTCTTTGTCACCTGCCACAGACCACCCATCTGCTGAGCTTTCTCTGCTCTGGGCAGTGAGGTGGCTGGCTGGGGCTCACCCTGTGCCACCAGTCCTGGCACCCACCAGCATGCCCATGGCTTCCCCAGTGATATTCTGTAACCGGAGAGGAGGGGATGAGCCCGACCTGCTCCCCATGGGGGGGCATCTCTGCTTACACTGCCCCGGGTGAACAGAAGGGAACTTTTCCAAATTCCATGGTTATAAGCTAAAAAAGCCCCAAACCAGCCAAAACCGAAACAATGATTTTATGTTATTCGGTCTTTTCTTCTAAAAAGTATTCTGTGTCTCACATTCCAGAGGATCTCTCCTTGCTTCCTTTAAAAATTATCCCTGGAGTAAGGACCAAAAGAAAAAAAAAAAAAACCACCAAAATAATTTAAATCTGGATATCTTGCAGAATATTTGCATCTTAAACCTTATTTTTTGATCCCTGGAATTTGCTCTTATGGACAAATCTAGTGCTGTTGAGTAAAGCTCATTAGTAAGAACTATCTGCTAGAACGAGCAGCAGGGACAGAGATAGCACAGATACTTGAAGTGTTGTCACTGGGTTTCAGAGTTAATCCTGCTGAGAAGTTCCCCTCTCAACTCGGAGCTGTTGTTCCGCACATCCATGACACTGCTATTGATTCTTGGGATTATTAGGGAAGGCTGGGACTCCATCCCTCTGCAGTGGATGTGTAACCTGTGGTACCTCAGCGCGGGCGGCAGGAGCAGCAGCAGTGGCACCAGGCGGCTGCAACAGCCCCTGACCCTCCTCCTCCTCACCTCTGCGCGGTGCCCAGGTGAGATGCAGGTTCTGGCACGGCAGGGATGTGGCCTGAGCCGTCCTGGGCAGCTCTAACCCGTGTTCCAGGGCCAGGAGGGGGGTGACACGCCCTGCGGAGCAGCGTGCTGCCGCTGTATTTACATTCCAGCGTAAATTAGCTTCTCCTCTGGTCTCTCAGGCGTCCTGTCCCCGTCCCCTCCCGCTGCGCGTTCCCCCCGCTGCCGCAGCCCCTCCGTCTGCTTGAAATATCCTTTAATCGGGAGCTGCTCATGTCTTCCGGCCACGGCAGCCCGGGAGCGGCAGCCTGGGGACAGGGGACAGCCCGAGCACACCCGGACAGGGGCCGTGTCCCCGGGTGCTGTGCCCAGCACGGTCTGTGGTGCCTGCGAGTGCACGGGCTTGTACCAGCGCCTTCCCCCGCGTCATCCTCCACAGGCAGGGCACAGGTTTAACATCTGCCCAGGATGCGTCCCCACTCAGGCAGTGTTTGGGTGCCTGTGAGACGTGAGGGGAGGCGTCATCCCGAGACAGGAAAGATCCCCTGTGGGCTGCAGAAAGCAGGCCAGAGGAGTAGAAAGCATGCTCAACCAGCCGTCTTTCATTTCATGAACAAACACATGAAGACCTGGAAGCAATAAATCCAGAGCTTGGAGTACAAAACCAAACACGGCTGCAGCTCCCTCTTGGAATAGGAAAGTGGGAGGAAGAGGGCAGCCACAAAGCCAGCTGAGGAGTACAGGCACCGTGTCCCCTCCTGAAACCACCAGGATGCTTTAAAGGGGCTGCTTCAGGGTGCTCTGGCCAAAAATGTGTTCCCCGGAAGCTGTACGGGCTGGTTCTTTAGTGCTGTCAGTCACTGTGCCCCAGGGATGCACAGAGCATTCTTGGAAGCAGCCTGGACTGGGAGCAACAGGAGCAGAGCCCAGGGGTGCAGGGGTGCACTGGGAGCACAGGTACCCTCCGGGTGCGCAGCATCCCCCACACCCCACGCTCGAGGTGCCAGCTCCTGCAGCAGCCAGGGCCCCTCGAGGGCAGTGGGTCACGTGTGCTGTGCCAGTGGGTGCTGTCCTGGCTGCTGCCCCGATGTGGGGCTGCCCTGGGGATGCTGCTGTGGGAGGGGGCTGCCCTGAGCTGCTCTGTGGGCAGGGCATCCAGCCAGGCATTTCCCAGTGTGGCACCCGGGGGCCGGGATGACTCCCACCTCACAGCGCTCCCTGGAAAAACAGCTGGGAGCCACCAGACCCGGTTGCTGTCAGGTCTCCCCAGTCCAGCTATCTCACTCCTGCTGCCAAGCCCCCCACTGTCCCCCTCCCATCTTGCACCAGGAGCTGAGCATTTGTGTTGCTGGCCCTGCCAAGACCCTTGGGCTGACCTGCCCATGCAGAGAGGACAGGTGTGTGCCCAGGCTGTCATCATTGCCCCCAGATCAACAGAATTCACTCTAGGAATCCCTGATTCCCATGTAGCTGGGGACATCCCACCCTGGAGACTCAGGGAGTCCTGCTCCCATTGGGCTGGAGACCCAGGGAGGAAGAGGAGAAGAGGATGGAGGAGTGGCAGCACAACCAATGGGCAATACAAGCCATTAGTGGGATTCCTGGCCAAGTCTGCACTCCCCCATGGTCAGCCTGCAGTAATCCCAGCTTTTCCCACATCCCTGCCAGGTACAAGGGCAGACTGGGTGCCCACCAGCTCCCTCCCCAGGACTGCACTCACCTGACTCGATGATCTTACAGGTGATCTTTTCCAACCTGGATGATTCTAAGATTCTATTACTTCCCCTGGCAGCCGGGGAAGATGCAGCAGCATCGGAGCTGCCTTCTCTTTCCAGCATTCAGGCAAACTGCTGTTTGTAAAACAAAGGTGAAAACATCAAATCAAATGGATGAGTCAGAGGAGAAGTTCAAAAAACGGGGAGCGCGGGGAAGGGGAGAAGCAGGATCTCCATCTCCCCTCCCACCTGCCAGCAGGCAGCGAAGCAGGCAGGGGAGCAGGCGGCACCTCGCCTGCTGGCAGCCCATCACGGCTTCAAAGCGGGCGCAGATCGGATCGGCAGCAGCCAGGGATGCACCGAGCAAGCGCTTAGCGGGGAAAGGAGATGGCTCTGATAAGCCAACGTGTGAACTCCCAGGTTTAAATTAACTAATGACTTCAGATGCTGCCGATAGTCTGCAGGGGATGGGGAGGAGTGATTTATGGGAGAAGATTAAACAGACTAATTAGGCCAGCTTTACCACTTAGGAGTTATCCAGCCAGGCTGGGGGCTGTGCCAAGGAGGACCCACTGTGCCCCAGCCTTGTGAGAAAGGATGGGGAGCAACTCCAGCCCCCCCTGCCCACCCCTGCCCACCCTTGCCCCAAAAGCCACGGGTGCTCTGGTAGCCTCCTCACCCAGGAGCATCCCTGGGTGCAGGAGATCCCACCATGCACCCCAGCACTCACCCACAGCTCCTGCTCTCAAGTGCAGACATGGGACACTTGTGGACTCTCTTCTGCTGCATGACCTGAACCTCCCCAGGGCTTCCCAGCCAGAACAGAGGGTCTAGGGTCTGCTTGACCCCCACTGCTTTATGGCCACAGGACCAGGCACCTACATGGACCAGGCACCACAGCTGCCAGGTCTCTGGGGTGATGTGCAAGGTCAACAGAACTCACACCAAGGTTCTTCCAAATCCCAGTTGCATACATGCCAAGAATCAGTGATTTCCAGTGGCTGGGCAAGCACTGAGCTCAGCCTTACGCTGCACCGACTCGCTGCTCTCACGTGTAAGGAGTTGCCGTGGTCTCAGCCAGGAGAGCTTTTTATCACGTTATGGGAAAGCACTTGGACTTTCCTTTTCCAGGAGCCCGGGATATAATAAAAAGGCCTCCTCAGGCTTCAAAGCAGGAGGATTTTCATTGCTTCCTGGGCCAAGAACAAAGCACCATTGAGCACAGCCAACAGTTGTTGTCTCTGTCCCTTGATGTGCATCAAGCATCCCGTTCTCAGGCTTGGAGGGCTTGGTTCACAGGGATGGAGACAGGTTCATCCACAGCCATTGCTCTGGACCAGGAGCACTCTGAGACAGGTTTGCCCCCTTAAATCATCCTAGCTTCACCTTGAACTGCCAGGGTGGCCATGGGCAAGGGATGAGGAGTGCTGGTGGCCTGACCCCGGGGCTGGCAACACTTCCCCATCCACTCACTCGGTACCTGCAAGACAAAGGGCACTGCTGGAGTGCATAACGTGGTTTCCAGAAGGGATTGAATGCATGACTGTGTAAATAACACAGAGGTACCATGAAAACAGCTGTTTCCACGTTAAAATGGAAATTTAACAGAGTGACAAGTAGGAGCTGCAGGGGATGCAGCATGGGCTTCCTCTAGGAACCCACACAAGTTGCAGCTTAGTGCTGGGGCATGAACTTCCCACCATGTCCAAAGCCCAGCCCTGGGGTGATGCTTGCCCAGAGCAGCTCAGGGAACTTCCTGCCCCTTGCCCCAGGGCACCCACAGAGAGCTGGAGCGCTGCTTTCAGCCTGCTGCCTCCAGCACTGTGACATGCCAGGGACAGGCAGCTGGGGACATTTCCCAGATGCCTTTGGAGAAACAGGAGCTCCTTGTCACTGCTATCAGCATGAAGCTCTTGGGTCCTTCCCCTGCCCACGCTGGGTCTGGGACGGGTTTCCTGGAGCTCTTTGTCATCAGTGCATGGGGACTGGCTGGGGAGGGCTCTGCCTGGCTTGGTGCCACCAGTCTCATTGCTGGAAATGAGGTTTTGGGAGAAGAAATTTCTGATGTCCCCATGGCTCCTGTGTGCAATGCAAAGAGCCAGGCCGAGCAAGGCAGTGGTGGTTTCATGAGCCCCTGCCTGGTCCCCACATCCCCTGCTGCCAGCCCATGCTCTGTTTTAACCACCTGAGAAACAATAAACCTCCATGTTTGTGCCGAGACAGGACAGTTCACATGGGGGGAAAATAAAAGGAATAAAAAGTCAGAGGAAAAAGCCTGGGCCCATGATGTCCCACAAACACCGCACCGTTGTGGCTGCCTGTGAGCTGCTTCAGCTGTGCACAGCATCACTGGCAAGAAATTACTCACTGCGCAATATTTTTGTTTCCCCAAAGCATTAATGAATTATTTAGGCATCTCTAGCAGTTACATGGAGAATGATCAACCGCTGCTCAGTGTGGGCTGCCTCAGTGCCTGCCAGGGAGCAGCTTTTGGGGAAAGCAGCCCCATTGTCATGATGCTCCACGTGCCTGAGCAGAGCCATGGCACTGCAGTGCTCTCTGCAGTGCTGCCAGCAGGGCAAAGAACATCATCTCTCCCTACAAAGGCTACAGCCAGGAGTAGGAGCTTTGTTCCAGAGCTGGAAGAGTGAAGTTCACCTGCTCCGCCTCCCCCAGTCTGTTCCTCCCTGCGACGTGCTCCAGGCACCTGCCCAGTGCCAAAACCGTGGAGAAACTCGGCCCTGATTTGTAATGTGTGAAGGTAATCCAGTGCTGGAGCAAGCTGCTGCACTGAGTCACAGCAAACCTTGGCTACCTGCTAATGAACCTGGGCCTGGGATGTCTGAAACCTGCAGAGAAAGCCCTGGCTGTGCAGACAGGAGGTCTCTGGCTGCTGCCGACTGCAGTCATGAAACTTCACAAGGGTGATGCCTATCCCTGACAAAACAGCCCCTGCCAACACACACACGTGCTCAAAGTGTCTCACTGACTCAGTGCAGCCTCCTGGAGCAAGGTATCACTTACATCCTGCACTAGCACTACCAGGCACAGGCTGGAGGCTCCTCACCCCGGGCAAGCACCAGGCAAGGAGATATTCTCAGCTGCTCCAAGAAATACCTGTAATCCTGCAGATAAATGCACCCAATGTGGAGAAGTGAGGGGATAAAAGCACTCTCTAAGAAAACTTCAGATGGACAAAAGTCCTTTAATAGAATCGCTCTTCCCTGTTGGAAAGGCACACGGTGAGGATGGACTGCTGCTGCTCTGAAGGTGAGCACTGCCTTGCCTGGTGCTTCCCTGCTGAAAGATGTGGGAGCGAATGGGAGAACCAGGGAGCTGGTGCTGCCCTGCAGCCCAGGCAGGCTGTAGGGCTCTCTGCCCTGTAGCTAAGGAAGAAGGCTATGTTTTGAAGTCAAAATCCCCAGTAAGGGATGGGAAGCCCTGATCCTGGCTGTCTCTTCTTTGTCAGTATAGTCAACAGGCTACTGATGCCAGAGGAGAGACACTGGTCCTTAGGAATCACAGAGAAGCTCTTGGGGCTTTCAGCTCAGCTGTAAAGCCTCTTCATCCCTTCCCTCTCACTCCCACACCCAGTTTACAGCCTCTGCCATAAACCCATCTTTAGGCTCATCCTGGACAGGCTGGAGGCTGCATGGGTGTCTGGGTGGGGGTCAGCCTCACCAGCCACCATGGATGTTGCCCCACAGCAGAGCCTGCATCCCTTCTGGCAGCCCCCAGCCATGCATCTCTCCCAACACTTTGCCTTCTCCCCTTTCTCCAGCTAAGCCCCCTGCATGGCCTCAATTACTGGGAAAGGTTCCCACAGACCATGGCTGCTTATGCCCTTCTCAGACCTGGGGACCATCACCTGCTTGCAGCTCCTGAATGATGTCCAAATTCTCTTGCTCGTGGTTTCACAGGTGCCTGATGTCTCAGCCACCCCCAGCCTGCCTAGTTCATGGCATCCCCAGCACACTCCTGGCCCAAGGTCCCTAGTTAGTATTTTATCTTCTGAATTACTTCCCCTGTGCTGAAGGATGGGGCAGAAAGAGCTGAGGTGTGCAGGTGAGGATGGATCTGGAATCCATGCCAGCTTGAGTTTGACTATCAGTGCCTGGGTGCTCAGACACTGCAATTTCCAGAAGAGAGTCCCCTCCCCAGGGAAACTGCTCAGCCCGCTTAGGCTGCTTCTAGATTTGGCAGAGCACCTCACCTGGGCTCTGTGGTTCGGGCAGTTAGACCTTTTCCATACCCCACAACTCCCCTGGCACTGGTTCCTCTGATGTCTCGGCACTGAAAGCTGAGAGCTGGAGGGAGGGACCCCCTGTAAGCGAGAGGGAGTTTGCAGACATCACCGCAGCCCCGGCTTCCCCTCCCTCATCCCCAGCCCCACTGCGCGTCACGCGGCTCCCGCCTGCAGCGGGGCCCCAGACCAGAGAAACACACGCTTTTTGTCAAGGCTGCTCTCCTCATGTTTATTTCCCTTTGCCGTGGGAGCAATTTCCCCTTCCCACACAGGCAGCGCCGGCCGTGGCCGTATCAAACGCGGCCGTGGGGACGGGGCCAGCCCTGCCCCTGGCAGAGCCAGGCGGGGACGCGGGGCCGTATCTCATCCGCTGGCATGCAGCACGCAGCGCCTGCAGGAAACATATGTCACTGCTTAAACAGATCGTGAAAGCTTCAATCACTTCCTTATGGCGGAGCCGGGCTGCATTCATACCAACAGCCAGCATCTCCTGCGCTTTTCCTGCGGGTGAGAGCAGCCCTCGGCCCCGTGGGGTGCTCCCCTGCCTCGGTGCTCCCCTGTCCCCACGGGCAGCTCCACAGGGAGCTGTGAAACACCATCCGGAAAAACAAACCGTTTCTTGTCAGCACCTTGTTACCTCCCTAAGATGCTCCCCTCTGCCTGCAAACCTGCCCTGCAGGAAACTCAGGGGTGGAGCCCTCCCCAAATTCACAGTCCACCCCAGGCTCCCTCCAGCGTACTTGCTGGGTGCACAGCCGCTGTGTTTGGGGCATCCTGTTCCTGCTGGCAGCACATGGCCACAGCCCAGAACAGTCTCACTGGTCCCCAACCCCTCACTGACCCTTGGGACAGCCTTGGAGGAGTTCAGTGCATCTCATGGGCATCAGCTGTGCATAGAGTATGGGATGCCCCAACTCTGCCTGTCCTGGGCTTCACACGAAGTTTTCCTGGGCTGTCTCTTGGAGCAATGTCCTTTGGAGGGATGTCAATCACACACTCTCTCCTGCTCCACTGATGGGATTCTGAAAGCCCCCAGTGTCAATAAAGCAGATGGCCACAGCTGGCCCCCAGGCCCATCCCCTGCAGCAGGGTCCAGGGCTGCCCAGAGGGTCCCTCCCCCCAGACGTGGGTGGGTGTTGGTGAGACGATGCATCATCACAGCCTCTCTACCCTCACGCTCGGTTTTCTCCCGTGGGCTGGAAGTTGCTTTTTTTGGAAGAGATGCAGGCAGGAAATTTCACGTGGGCTTTGGTTGTGAGACTGGCGGCTGCAGTCATCCGAGCCTGGCGGAAGGAGATGTTGGCAGCCAGGCCAGCCTGGCCATGGGTGCTGTTGTGATGGCAGACTACCTGCCAAAGAGCTCCCCCGGATTCTCTGCCACCCTGCCACCCTGCCTTGCCCAGGGGTTCCCCTGTCTCCCCCCATCTCCCTGCAGTCTCCAGCCACCTCCGCAACACCTCTTGCCTGGATGGAGGGGAGCCCTTGACAATAACATCTTCCTTATGTGCCTGCAACAACAGCCAAAATCCTTGGCCTTTCCTGGGATTGCATTTCAGTCAAATGCCCCCACCCTCACGAAAGGAAAGAGCGAGACAAGAGTGTTATTTCTACAAACACAAACACCCACAGAGCTCCTCGCCTGCTGGAAACCAGGGCACACAGGCTGGTGCCATGTCTGTGCAGCTCCCACCTCCCCAAGCTCTGCTCACCAAGACTTCACCTGGAACAGCCAGTTTGCTTAGGACAGTCCTCCTGCCTCCCTGCTTGGAAGCAGCTCCATTCCTGGAGCCTTGCCTGCTGCTCAGATCCAGCTCCCTGCCACAGGATCACGTTTGCTTACCCAAAGACCTTCTTGCTTGTGAAGGACAAGAACCAAATCCCAGCTCGATCTCACCTGTGTGATCCCTCTGGGTGCTTCTACTCCAGGACCATGCGCTGTGTGAGCAGCCCTGGTTCTGTCAGTATTGGCAAATCCAATCCCAGCCAGAGAGGTGCCTCCTGCTTGTTAAGGGAGGGAGTAGTACCTGACAGAACCCTCCCTACCCACCTCTGCAAGCCACCCTGGGGACGCTGTGCAACACATGTGGCAGCAAACCCGTCCCCTGTGTGGCCGCAGCCTTGCCTGAGAGATTGGAGCCACCAGGGCTCTGCCAGATCCTGTGCCTGCCCCAGGCAAGAGGTGGGGTGGCTGCAGCCCTACTTCACTGCTGCACACCCATCCCCTACCCAGCAACCCTCAGGGTCGGGTTTGCCTCCCACCCACTCCTGCTTTAATGGGGCAGCAGGAGTGGAGCAGCCACCTTCCCAGCAGAAAGGAGTTGGTGGAGGATTGTTCAAAGGCAGCAGACAGTTCACATGGCCGGTTCCTGCCATGCTGATTGATGTTCCTGAAGAACACAACTTCAGTCCAGTTCATCTGCTCCCTTTTATTTCCAGCACCTGGGAGCCATCTCCCTGCCACAGCAATTCTTGTGTATCAGTATCAAGTGCTTGGCTACAGAGCTAATTTGTACAAATTAAACCAATTTTAAGGGGAAGAGGAGGCGCAGATTCACTCCCCATAAACATTTTGCTATGTGGTCTACAACCTGCTCAAACCACATAACTCCTCATGGTTGTAAACAACTTCCAATTGCTGGTTCCCAGCCTGTGTCTCCAAAAACATTTTCGGGCCGGACCCTCCATCCCTCCCCATCTGCCCACAGCTCCAGTCCCTGGAATTTACCAACACTTAAAAATATTTTACACATCCCTGTAAAATCACACACATTTAAAGCCAGTTAAGGCCTGAATTATGTTTTAAGATGTTGTCCAATTTGTAAGCATCATAAAAACCTGAAATAAGTTATCGCAGAAATAACCACAGGGAAATTACTGTCCCAGCTCGCAGCTGGGGAGGCCAAGACCCTGGAGCAGGAGCAAGCAGCTCTTGCTGTGGCTAATGCCAGCGAGTGAGAGAGCTGCCTGCACTTTTGGGGGATCTATTTTAACCATCAGGTTTGCCATAACCCCGGGCAGTTACACAGCTCACCTTCTGTTACCAGAGCTTCATTTTAATCTGGGCACAAATTTGTTAACAGCACAGAAGGGCCCAGTCACACTTCACCAGGGAACCCCATGGGTGCTTGAGGGAGAGAGGGATGGGGAGTTCAGGGAGGAGGGTCTCAGGACTATCCACTGATCCTGACCTGTTTGGAAGCATGGAAGGAAGCACAACTTTGCTGACAGGTTGGTTTTTATTTTTCCCAAAAAGTATTACCCAGTGAGTCGTGCAGGAGGCAATTATGCCCATGCAAAAAACTCTCCTGACAAACCATACCAAGGTTCAGTCTCATGTTTTGTGTTTGATCAGCCTGGTAGGGGCTGGTGAAGGAGGCTGCAGACCCTCAGCAGCACTAAGCACCAGCAGGCACACAAAATGCCTTCTGCCTCCCAAGTCTCCATCCCTGCTAGGAACCATTGCCCTCTGCTACATGACCATTTTCTCCATCTTGCTTCCTTTCCAGTCATCATCCTGCTACATCTTGATTTTCCTCTGAAATCCTCTTGGTTTTGCTGTCAATTTCCAGAGAGGGAAAGCCACCAAAGTAGGACACACCAGCATTCCTGGCACAGGAAGGCCTCACTGGGTTCCCAGTTACCCGAGAGTCTCCAGTGACACATCTGGGCCACTGGCTTCCCACCACCTCCATGCTGGCTTTGAACATAATGGATGTGCCCAAAAGGTGGGCTGTGAAACTAAAGTGCCCAGAGGAAGACAAGGAGCAGGACCCATGCCTGAGAGAGAGCTCTCCCCTGCGTGGCGGGAGCAGCCGGACGCCTTCCCCGTGTTTTGCACTCTCCATCTGTCTCCAATGCAAGGCAGGAGCCCAGCCTGGAAACGCGCTGATTCTTTCCAGAGCTGCAAAACGAAGCTTTTTCATCCCAAGGACTCAGGCTGCTCTGCAAGCTGCCCTTCTGCCTCCCTAAACTCCGACCAGATTTCACACTGAGCCTTCAAAGGGAAGGAGCTGGAGCAGCATCCCCGGCAGGCAGCGCAGTGGGGACTGGCCAGCAGAGCCCCCCGGGGGTTCCATGGGCCACTGGTCCCCAGGGCAGGGCAGCAAGTTCTCATGGCAGAAAGGTGTTAACGAAGGCCAAGCGAGCAGGCTGCGGCTCAGCTGCTGGCAGGGAATCAGAGAGCCCAGGTCTGTTTTGCTGCCAGGTTATCAGTGGATCCATCAAGGGATGCCTTCAAGACGCCAAATCTATCAGCTCTCCCATATGGATGCCATCCACACTGAGCCATTTCCTGCCTAATCGGTATCAGCCCTGCTCCTCCCTCCTCAAAAATTGCTCTTTACAGCCTGCTGCAACTCTACAAATATTTTTACAACAGGTAAAAAAGGCACGGAACTCATCCCCACCCCCGGCCCGAGCCTCCCTGGGGGCGTTCGCTGTGCACCACCACAACAACCGGGATGCAGGTGCAGGAAGAAATCCCTGGGGTCCAACATTACTTTGCACTCTGAATTTTCACTGTGGGCCTGCAAATGCCCCGGTGGGTGTTGAAGGCCTTGCAGGTACCCAGGAATAGCCATGCATGTGACAGGGGCTGGACAGGACCTCCCTGGGTGCCAGGGCAGAGCCCCAGCCAGGGTGTGCCTTATTTACCAGCAGAGAGGAGTTTACCTCGCGAAGGTTTCTGTGCCTGATAGCCTGGGATTATTTTGTCTTTCATGTGGTCTCTAATGAAAGGGAGTCTGGAACAGATGCAGATTTGAAAGAAAAGAGGAGGAGGAAATTTCTTAGCATAGGGTTTCGGTTCCCCTGCCTATAAACAGTGCTGACAGCGAGAGGCGGCAGTGATAAACACGTCGATAAGAGCCCAGCTAGACAGGTAATCTGCACAAAAGGTCTGTCTGGAGAAGTTTAGGCAAAAGTTGCCACACGCTGTTTAAAAAACACAAAACCTCAAGCCCTGGCCAGTGCGGGCGGTTGCACCAGGGAATTCCCCCAGCTGCTTGGGCACAGGGTACCCCCAGGTGGGAGGGGGGGTTACCCCATTACTAAACATGGTTGGTTTTCCTGCCTGGCAGCTGCGGGAATTCCCAGCAGAGGGGTTGCTCCCAGCAAATGCACTTGGCGTTCCCTCCACAGCCCCAAAACCATCTCGCTTCCTCGTCTGATGAGCTGTCACATATTCTTAGAGTTAAATGTCTTCAGTGAGCAGTATTCAGGGAAATAATTCCTCCTGTTTAAAGATTCATGGGTATAGGTGTTGGAGAGAAAAACAGCAGTTTTGCCTTCTTTGTGGTCAGGAATTTCTGCAGAGCAGGATTGTTTTTGATAACAATAAACAGTGTCTTGGCCCAAGGATCATCCCGCTGGTTATACCATTCCCAGGGTCCCAGGAAAGGGGCCATAAATCCCAAGGCCTTGAATAAGGAGTGTAAATGTTTTAAGGCAGGAGCAGCAGGTATAAATTGTGCAGAACTTTATAAAAGCCACAGAAAATGCATCCCTGCCACACGAGCAGCATAAGCCTTACACAACAGCCAGGATGATTCACGGGAGTGGAGAGGCATGAATCACCCGAGGTGGGTGAAACAGGTTTTTACCCTGTACCTGTAATGCAGAGCCAGCCCAGCTTGGGCAGGGATCTTATCAGCCCCATCCTGCTCCCTCGGCACTGCTGCGTGACTTGACTTGCCAGCACCGGCCCCGCCGGGGTGTGATGGGAAGAGCCAGGGCAGGCTGAGGTGCTGTAGGAGAGCCAAGGAGGGTTTTCTTTTAGACCACCTGATGCCTAGCAGGGATAGCAGAGAGATGCCCATTATTTTCAGGTGATAACAACGGAATATTTCTACAAAGAGCCGTGCCAAAGGAGCAGAAATAGTATGAGTCTGGCCAGCACAAAGCTTCTGAAGTTGAAAGCGAAATACCCGAAGGCTCTGATGGCTCTCACTTGCCAAGTGACCTGGCTGCTAACAAAAGAGCCAGTGAGGGAAATAGCCTGCTCTCTGGCAGGCATGGAGACACGACTCTCTTTAGGGCTGTGAGAACTGAACCAGTGGTTAGAGATGAAGGTGCTCATAAGAAGCTGAATTTTAAAACCTGTAAATTAACTAAGTAAGAAAGCAGCAAGCAGTGCTGGCTTCCTGAAAGGGGTTCATTCTGTCTATCGGCTGGGATGTGTTCTTCCATTGTCAGGAGGGCAAACTAAGGAGAGCTACTTGACATAATATGTTTGGGGTTTCAAAGCTCTTTGACAAGGGTCCCTTACGAGATGCTATTAAGGGAATTAAATGCCTGCAAAGCAAATGGAAAAAGTAACACTAATGGTTGGAAGCAAAGAGGCAAACCAGCATATATTAACGAGGGCTACCTTCCAGAAGGCTATGGTACCCATGGGGAGGCTCCCCAAGTTTTTGTGTCAATACCACGGGTGTTAAAGAGATGCCTTAATGATCTGGAAAAGGAGAATGAAAAATGTCATAAGAAAAACCTGGCAGAGGACCCAAACTGCACAGAGTGTTCGGAACAAGCGAAGGCTACAGGGAACTTCAAAAGGCCTGAAAAGAGCTTGATGGATGGGCCAGTCAATGGCGGATGAAATCCAAAGTAGACAAATGCATAGTCATGCACGCTGCGAGGAACAGGCCCCACTAATTCAAACAGAATGTTAAAGCACAAAGGAACAGGAGAGATAACAGGGGAACACTCCGGTGCCAGTACCTCCATCGATGGCACCCCCTCATTGAAATCCCTCTTGGCATTAGGGGGTGCCCTGCTCAGCCCTGGAGGTTTCACTCTGGTAAAGGCACTTTTCGGCCTCACTTTCCCCTGAGGAGCCCAGGGGCTGAGTATGGCACGGAGGAACCCTGCCCGTGCTCGGGCATGGGGATCAGGACAGATGAAGGAGGTCTGTCACGTGAGGCTAGGCATCTCCTCTGTCAGGAGCTGCTGAGCAAGAGCCTGACTTCGCAGGCTGGGATGGCCTCAGAGGGGCTCTCCTCCTCTCCCAGGGAAGAGCCCAATGAGGCCTGCCAGGAGTTTATCCAGCTGAATAACCTGGGAGCAAGGAAAGGTGAAATACTGTGTCACTGCCCCCCCAGGGATCAGCCCTCCCTGAGGATAGCTGCTCTGAGGCAGGCTGGGAAGGTGAGGAGTCCCACGTGGAGCCCAGGTCCAACGGGATCTGCCGGTCTGGTGAGGTCCACGTGGTGCCTGACCCTGACGCTGTCACTCTCCTGGGACTGGGTGAGCTCTTCTTTGCTCAGCTGGGGATGGCCCCAGCTCCCTGCTTCTGCCCTCTCTCTGGTCTGCCCAAACCAGCAAAGAGGAGCTGTGGAGCTGGGGCTGGACTTCATCAGCATTAACCGGTCCCATCAGTGGGTGCTTGGAAGTGAAAAAGATCTAAGGTGCCTTTGAAAGAGATGCAGATGTTGAGAGGCATCAGTCACTGAACTGGGGACCACTGCGGGGGCAGGGGGCGGCCCCAGGGCTGGGGGACTGTTGCCAGCAGGGTCCTAACAAGTGGCTTTGACACTTGAGAGACTCCAGGCTGTGGTGGGAGCTTTGCTTTGTGAGCTGGCGCTCCAGCCCCAGTGCTGGCTTTGGGGAGCTCCCACCACAGGCTGGGGAAGGGGGAAAGCAATAAATGCACCAAAATGGACACCACTGGGCAGTCTGGGGTGAGCAGGGATCTTGTGAGGAGCAGATGGGAAAGCCCTGGTGGCAGCAGTGCCAAGGAAGTGACACACACAGCCAGGAGCAGGGGAGGGAGTCCCCATCCCCACAGGGGAAAGTAAGCAAAGAGACCCAAAGTGCCTCGCCGGGTTTTTCCCATCCATTCACAGCTTTGTCAATGGTTACTTTTCCGCAAATAAATTCAATATTTATTTCCAACAAGTGGCTGGTGGGAGGTAGAGGAAGGAAAGACACTTATTGAATAATTGCACAACCCTCAAGAAAAGCCATAAATTACCCAGCTCTGTCACTATAATTTCCAGCCAAAGTCCTAATGAATCTTTCCCAACAATAGTGTAAGGACAGGTCTGAGAATGTATTGAACCATCTAAGCACTTGGGTAAGCAAAGCAGAGGCATTAATAACCACCACGAGACAGCCCACACAGCAGCAGGGACACAGCATCGCGGGCTGCCTTCACCCCACAGCCTCTGCCACAGCCTCTGCTGCCCCTTCTCGAGGCGAGGGCAGCTCTGGGGGTCACCAGCCCAAAAGAGCAATTGGAGGCTCAAACAGTTCAAAGGTTTTGATAATTATAGGCAAGAAAACTCAGCAGCAGGAAGGCATCACTAACAGACGTGCCTGAGGTATGTCTATGGCTAGCAGAGCAGCGACAGTTTTGCTGGTTTATCCTGTAGTTTTGGTCCACAAAGCAATAGAAGATGAGAGGTTTGTCCACACAATGAGTCGTGTTTCACCTACGGCCTTCAGCCCAGCACATTAATGTGAGAGCAGATAAAAAATACTGGCAATTTTTTTTTTTGCCAGACAATAGCAAAATACAATAAAAGCTGCTTCTGTGAATTGCTTTTCCAGGAAGTATTTCTTAATTCAAACACATCTTTCTGCCTTTTCTCCTCAAACCCTTCCTGCAACCAGCAGAAGGGAAGGTTAAAAAAAAGAAGAAAAACGAAATACTCAGGTGGTGGGTGGGTGGGATGGGCAAACCCCAGCTCTCACCAGGGTTACAGCCACCCCCACAGCTGGGGCACACCAGCACCCTGCTGGCCATGGGACGCTGGTGGCCAGGGCTCCTGAACTTCCTTCTCCAGACAAACCCAGTCCTGAGCTGCAAGTCCAGTCATGCTCCTCAGTCCCCACTGAGTCCTGTGCTTTCCCTTCCCATTTCACTTCTGCACCTCCAATGCTGCTCCCACGGTGAGGGTTTAGTGCCGCAGCCGCCCTGCAGTGTCACACAATGCCATCTCCAAACCCAGCTCTGCAGCGCTCACAGGACCTCAGTGCTGACATCTGAGCACTCCTCCAACAGGAATGGATTTCAGCCTGCAGCCTCCAGCTGCAGCAGGGAAGAGTTATTACTCGAGTTTGCAGAGGGGAAACCACGGCACAGCAGGGTTGGCTTGCCCAAATCCACGGTGAAATCTGTATTCAGGCAGGTGAGCGGGATGTGGTTTTCTGTCTCTTGGATTAGCATCTTAATACCCCAAATATGCTGTTTCCTTCCCATCCCCATGGATGGCCTTCCTCCACCAAGGTTTTGGATGTTATTTCCTGCCCAGCCACAGTGGAGCTTTCAATCCAGAGGGACCTACCCCAGCCCCACTCTGCTGGAGGGCACAGGCAGCTCCTGGGACCCCGGGGGGCAGCTGGGAAGGGGGTCCCACAGGAGATCACGGCCTCCCATGAGCAGACAGATTAATGTTTCAACTTGTCTCGGTGTGACATTTCCATCTGGTTTGACAAACTAAACATTTGAGTTTGCAAATGTCAAAGTATTTCCATCAAAAATGTCGGTGGTGAAATCTGACATTTCATAATCTCTTTTTTGTTCCCATTCTATGAACATTTTTGATATTTCAACTTTGTCTCGATTTGAGAGGGAAAACACACTGCAATTTTTAACCAGTGTAAGCATTTACATACTTTTAACCTAAGCCATTAGCTAGGTCCTGTGGGCTATTCCTGCCAGGAATAGACATTGATGGTGGCACTGGACAGTCCCTCCCTGAACCCCGGCTGTTTGCAGAGGGGGTTCAAAGTCACAGCCCACAGAATGCTGGGAAGCAAGCACACGAAGTTTCCTCACTCCAGGCTCCAAGCCACATCCAACCTGCCCTTCACCTCCAACTTCTTGCTCAGCTTTTTCATGGGATCACGCTGAGCTCCGTCTCCAGGGGCCTGGGCAAGGGGCTTCTCACCCCCTCCCGATGCGTTGGTGGAAGAAGGAGCAGGAGTCAATGCAGAAGAGCACGCACTGTACAGAAATCTATAGTCAGCTGCATTTTGATACAGTTCCCAAAGTACCTAATTATGCAGCTCGGATTTCTTCCTGCTCCTCATTCCAGCGATAGCTCAGCCTGAATCTTTATCAGGCCTTGGGGCTGCGCAGACTGAAAGGAGACATTCGGCTCTCCCCTCTTCCCAGCAGGATGAGAGGGCAAAGGTAGAAGGGCAGCACGCTGCTCTTGTCAGATTTGCAGAATGCAGTGTCAGGGAGCAGGCGTCTAAGCGCACATAACACCTACAGAAATGCCTGGCTTCCCCACGGCGCTGGGCTCTGCCGGGAAGGCTGGTGTGGAGCCAAGCAGGCAGCTGCAGCAGCACAGGAACACGCTCTGAGGGGGTCTTAGAGGGATTTGGGAGAGGGACAGCATGCATGAAAATTGCATCAGAGCAACAGCTAATTGCCAAGATTAACAGGCTCCAACAAGTGAAGGGTGAGCACTTGAAGTATGAAGTGTTGACTGAGATGCGAGTGTTACCCACAGAGCCAAGTGGAGATCTTGTGGAGAGGGGCAGAGCTATTTTTGAGTGGGCTACACAGCCCCAGAGGGAGTGAATGGCCTACTGCCCCTCACCTGTAGCAGGGAGCCTGGCTTTGGTGAGCAGATGTGAGGAAGCACAGAAATGGAGACCATGTTCCTCCACCCTCCACACTGCATTTTGGAGCGTTCTCAAAGGTGGGGTTGAGGACAGGCAGCAGCACTGCCAAGGTGTCACTGGCTGTTGCCCATAGCATGTCCTCACCATTACATACCAAGAAAGGCATAGGAATGATATTTGCAATCAGAAACTTTTGACCTAACCAGAGAGACTTGAGCCACCAGGAGCAGCAGTCAGCAGGGTGCAGGTGGATGCCTGCTCTGGAAAACCAGAGCCAGCTGCAAGGAAAATAAATACAGCCAGGCAGCTCCAATGCTCAGCCAACCCAAGGACATATTAAGTGCACAGTCAGGGAGAGCTGTGGGGTGGCTGCAGGAATTGGACAGCTTCTGAGATAAATGAACACCGTGGCCAGGAGAATGTGTTGGTGTTTAAATTAAATGAGGATGGACACAGAGGTAGCCTGGCTTTGGGAGAAAAACCTGGGACTGCACACCTAGCACAAGGCAGAGGCTGATGATGGTGTGTGCTGCAAGAGGAGAGGAAGTGCCTACAAGAATGCCACTGTTGTCTCTGTGGATGAGGGGAGGAAAGAAGGACAGCTGGGGCAAGGGCTGCAGCCCAAATCTAGAAGCAGCTTTGCAGCAAGATACTGGCAAGAGGAGAGAGGAGATGGATGGGAAGTGCCTGGGAGCACTGGGCAGGCTGCAGAGCACACACCAGCCTTGCAATGGCAAAGCTGGAGGCTTTGAAAATCCTTGTAAAGGAGTCAAGGGAAAAGCTGAGAAGGAAATACAGAAGGGAAACCCAAAGGAAAAGCTAAAAGGAGTGTCTTTGACCCCAACCACCCATAGTGAGAATGAAGAAAGTGCCTGGCTCCATGCTGAGATCCCAAGGATCGTTTGAAGATAGGGGCTCAGCTGGCATGTGCTGTAAGTGGCTGATCCTGCAGCAGGATCAGGAGAGCTGGGCATTAGTGACCTGCAGAAGAGTGGTGCCCTCGTGAATTTGTGCCTTCAGGCTCCAGAGGTGCAATGCAGAGAGCCATGCCAGTCCGTGGCACAAAACCCAAAGAAAATGGGAATGGGAGACATCTGTGTTTGGCTTGGAAAGCAAGTGCTGTGGAGGAGGATGAGATTTGAACCAGGTCCTAGAGGAAATTGATGTGGGAACTGGGAGCAAGCCCTGTTTTCCTCAGCTGGCTGGTGGCAACTAACAAGCGCTTCCCCCGAAACCAGGTTTGGGGCAGGCATGATTCACAAACTAGAAGGAGATAAACTTCTAACAAACATTATTTGCAAACGTATCATTCAGCCAGCCCCGTTTCTAGGTTACACAGCTGACAGTTTTGCAATGCAGAAAGAGAAAAAAGATCAAAACCAGCCAACATGTCAAGGAACATAAGCCACAGAAGACAAAACACAGGGAAAAAAAAAAAAAAAGAAAAATACCAGTTTTCAAAGAGAAATGAGAAAGAAAACATTAAACCATGGGGTGCCTGGAGATCTCCACCAGAACCAGGCTTGTCTTCCTCGTTACCAGGCTGGGAAGTCAGAGTTAAAGCAATGAAACCTTGCAAACTCTTTGGGGTGGGCTAATGCAGGGCAGTGAACATGGTGCAGGGCACAGTGAGGCCCCTGTCACAGCTGGGTCCTGCTGCAGGGGACAGCACTGCTTTCCCAGGGCCTGGCATGGGGATGTCCTGGACTATTCATGTGGACAGCAAGGCAGTTTAAACACAGCTGAGGTGGAAACGAAAATGCCACTGCTGATATTCTCCCAAACGCCTCTATGCATAATGCAGCAGCATTCAAAACCCAAATAAAACATTATAGAATATATAAAGGGTGGGATAGAAAATACTATTATATAAAGCTGTCTTCACATCCAGTCTGGGGGCCCTTCCAAAAAGACACACTTCAGCCAAACATGGATGGAGCTCGGAGCAGGGATAGCCGGATGAGGTTTAATGGCCTGCAATAGGCAGGAGGTCAGGCTAAGTGAGCTAATAGTTTCTCCTGGCCTTAAATCCTGTGAGTGTATGAATAAATCAGGGGGATACTTGTTTAGTCCCCCAGCCTGCAAAATTATGGTGCAGCAGGAGGGGAGGGAAATTAGAGACAGGCAGTGGACACGGCACTGCCATGAGGAAGGGGATGAGGGAGGTTCAGGGAGCCCAGCACTGGAAAAACCCAAAAGCCACAGATGAAGATGCTGCATTTTGCACAACGTGTGACTGACCTTGGAGCTGGTGGACAGAAGGATTTGCTGCAGTGAATTCCAGAAGTGACAGGACAGCTGGGAAAGAGCAGCAGTTTCTGAGGCAGAAGGGAATATATGCCTAGGGCCAGGATCAGCCCCGTGGCCAGCGGGACCAGGAGGGGATGCAAGTTGTGAGCACAGGACACAGGAACAGTTGACTCAAATCCTCATTCCCTAATGCCCATAGACAGAATAAGAAATCCCTCTGGCAAATACCTCATTCTGGGGCGGGTTGGGGCTGAGAAATCCCAGAATAAACATGGTCAGAGAGGAGCTGGGAAGCACCAAAAGCAGGGGCAGGAAGTGAGTGAAGCCACAGGGATAACAGCTGACCAGTAGAATAAGTTGGAACTTCCAAAATGTTCCAGGGAATATGAAGGGCTTTTAAAGACATTGGGGAAAAGAAGCACTAGAGAGACAGAAGGATAATAATAAATGAGAAAGGGACTGGAAGGAATGAAGAGCTTTAAAATGGCTGTTGTCGAATTGCTTTTTTAAATTGCTCTTTAAGGTGATAACTAAAGAGAAGAGGCATGGTCAATTAGGAACTAATGAAGACCTTGTAAATACACTTACTGATAAAAAGCACGTAAGGGAAGCCCTGACAAGCCTAATGTGCACGAATCAGCCGGGGTGAACAACACACATTCTGAATTATTAAGGGAATTCACTAACGGACTTAGTGAGCCTCCACCACTTTAAAACCCACCACCAGCACTGAAAATAAAATTGCAGCTGGTCAAATTCTGAGCTGGCGCAACAAATCAGTGAAGGACCTGGGGGGGAGGGATGGTGGGAACGGCCAGAGAAGAAAATAAACACAAACTAAATTTAAAAGAAAAATAAAAGGAAGAGACTGGAAAAGGAGACTGACAATTAGTAGCCAGGAAATTTGTTTCATCTGCCAGGCAAGGAATGCCAAAAAAATTGGGGATTAAGGAAAAGGCATTTGATGCTCTCGAAGGAGAGCAAAGCCACAAGCAATGCCAAGGATGAATTTATTAAAGGACAAACTAGGGCGGCCAAAGCCGGTTGGTATTTTATAGAGCTTTGCACCCTCTCTGGAGGCAGGCACTGGTGGATAAAGCCTGGCAGGACACACAGCATTTCATCCTGTGTCTGTAGACAGTTCCTGGAGGAATTAACTGGTTCCAAAGCAAGGCTGGCTTAGGAGCCTACATGGCACAGCAGCCAGTGGAGCTGGGTTTAGTCTTGGTTGGGATGAACATTAACCATCGAGAAGATAAATGGCAAAGTAATTGCATTTGCAGATGATGCTTAATTAGGTCACACTGCAAACAGCAATAACACAACAGGAACTGGGAAGGTTTGAAATACAGGTGGAACCAGGTGAGTGATGAGCCTGGAAGGATGAAGGGACCTCAGGGAGAAGCTGTCCTCAATGTAGGTGGAGGGGAAGAGCTGGGAGACAACCCTGGAGCAGGAGGGGGCTGGAAACAGGAGATTAGGTGGGATTTCTCAATGAATTTGTCCTGCAGACTCAGGGTTCTGAAAGTTGTCGGGGTCCCTCGAAATCATGAGCAGCATGGCAGGGTTTAGCCAGGCCTTTTGCAGCACAAGGAGCACAGAGTGAGTGTTATTTGGGAGAGCTGTCAGAGTGCTCACTCCTGGGGCACCTCTGCTTCTCATCTGCCTGATGGAAGCTGACGTTGCATGAACCTTTCCGAGCAAACTCAAATTATTTTAATTTCTAAATCCAAACAGCTCCAATTATATCATTTCCCCCGTGCAAAGCTGGGTAATGCTCTCCCTCTGCTTCCCTGGCAGGGCTAAGGCAGCCCTGAGTGCTGGGGGCTCAGGGCTGGTTTGGGGGTGCCAGGAGTTCACACCCCTCCTGTTCAGGGATAGCTCATGGGGCACACTGGGACAGACTCCAGCAGGAAAAGTGAGATGGGGTGATGGTGTGGTGATTTAAATACACAGAAGCCTCCTAGGTTCAGTATCAGAAAAAAAAAAAATTAAAAATCAGGCTTTCCAAAGAAATTAAAAGTCTTTTACATGAATATTCCTACCCACAGCTGAACTCTTTGGTTTTTCTCCTTTTGCTTCACACAGAGCAGCCTTCCTTGGCAGGCTCAGGGAAGATTTCACCATAAGGATGAGCAACAAACCATTTGGTAGTTACGGAAATAAAGGGGAAAAAAGCAATTGAGGAAACACTTCCTAAAGAGCTCTGCTTAACTAATTAACTGAGTTTCTTCCTACACTAGCCTGTTCCTCACAGCTTCAGTGCCATCCCTTTGCAAAGGCTATATTGCACTAGCACTTATATATAATTGCAACTATACACCTGCAGCTGTCTTTGGTAATTTTTTTCTCCCAGAAGGAGCTGTCCCCCAAAATTGCTACTGCCTCAGCGTCCTTTTCTCCCCACTGGTTGACCCACAGCCCATACAGAGCAGGCAGAGCAATCCCTGGATGCACTTTTGCCTCTCCCTCCCATGGCTTTTTCCACCTCCACCCCCAAAAGCCCCATTGCCCCCAGCATCATCTTTTCTCCTCCCTTCCCCTTGCTGCCTTCTCTTCCATCCCTCCTTGTGCTATTTTTACCAGGGTGCCAGGGTCTCTGCTTCCAGCAGCTCACAGAGACTCTTCTCCAGCTCAGCCAAGTCAAATTCCAGGCACATTCCTTGCACCCACACTCAACTTCCCAAGCCAGCGAGGGGTTTCTGCCGAGCCACCCCCAGCCCAGCCATGCAGTGCCAGCAAACCTGGTCTCTCACAGACAAGCCACGCCGGCTCTGTCACACGCAGGAAATGCCGACACTGCTGCCACCACCTCTGGCATCCCTGCCCCGGTCTTGCCCTCACTGCCCTTTAGCACCTTCGGTCCCGCTCCAGCATCACCTGGCTGCCGGCAGCCCCTGAGCCCCGCAGCCTCAGCATCCGTCTGCAACAGCCGGGGCAAGGCAGGGGCTGAGCTGCTCTTGCTCCCACCTGGAAGCCCCTTGCTCCAGGAACCGCACCATCTCCCTTCCAGGCTCTGCTAGTTTGCCGGAGCACCCGCAATGCCCCCTCCCCCTCAGCCCCTCCATTTCTGGTTTAAATTCCCAGCCCCTTATCGCATTACAAAGTAACCGGGGCGCCTCTGCACTCCTCTAAACTTAAACACCTTTTATTCTCATTAAAGGGGGCTGTGCTTCTCTCCCGCTTCTCTATCTCCCAGTTAAAAGCCAATTAATTACTGTTGACTTTCCCAGCAGATGTTCTCGCTTCGGCGCTGGTCGGAAACGCGGTGATTTGTGAACCGCAGGGCTCCGGTGTGGAGGAGTGAGGACCAGGACATGCGGGCCGGCAGGGAAAGGAGCCCTTCCCAGCCAGCCTGGCTTTTGAAAAGGGAGAGAGCATGGCTGTTTATGAGAAAGTCATTGGCTGTTTTTCTTGGAAAGAAGCAAAATCCTCAGATAGGGGTAAAATCCTGATTCCACAGAAAATGAAGCAGTGTGGATTTCAGTTGGGTCTGGTCAGAGGTTTATTTCCCCTTGTACAAGAAACCTCTCATAAATCACCGCTCTCTCCAAGGGCTTTTCAAAGCAGTGATGCAAAACAGAGCTGCACTGTCCGCCAGAGGCTGGCCGGCCCCAGAGTGTGCAGGGAAGTGGGAAGGAAGGGGAGGCCATCCCCACTGTCCCACTGCCCTGCCCCTGCCGTGTCCCCACCACCCTGCATCTGCCCTTCCACTCCTGCAGCTCACCAAATACCAGCCCAGGAAAGCAGGGATGAGGGACAAAGGGATGCTGGAGGAATGAGATGGGTGACAGTGACGGATCAGAGGGAGCATGACCCGGCTGTGTGCATCACCAGGTGCCTGGTGCTGGGGGTATCATTGCCAGGGTGTGCACTGGGGGGCATGGGCATCCCAATGGGCATGATAACCCCCATGGGTATGGGCATCCTGCTGGGCATCCCAGAAGGATTTAGGGGGCAAGGATGTCCTAGTACAAATAGGCATCGTGGTGAGCATGTGCAGCTCCTGGTTGGGGTTGGCATCTTTACCACTGCCAACTCCAGCTGGGTGAGAGGAGTGCAGCACAGTAGTGCAGAATAGGACACGGGGGTATGGATTCTCTGCCAACAGGGTGCATGTCAAAGGCACCTTTTTCTGCAAAAATGCTGCTGAAAATACTTGCAAACAGTGAAGCTCCTGGGCTAACAGCCATGCAAATCCCCCTGATGATTACAGTGACTTTCTAATATCGACAGAAACCTCTGTGCTAATGAAATGCACTGAAGTTAAGCAGCCGTGGAAATGCCAGTGTAAAGGAGAAAGGCCACCAAACAGGCACTAATGGAAACCCAAATCCCCAGAACGAACGGGCTGTGATTGGAGAAGAGGGACGGGAGCAGAGGTCTCCTGTGTCATTGTCCCTGGACAGTTGTGTGACCTTCTCTGGCTTTGATTGCATGGTGCCATTGTCCTCAGAAGAGGGGGGCTTCATGGGTGGGGGTACCAGCGGGTGGAAGGGAACACTGGGGGTGGAACCTGGGAAGATATGGAGCAGTTTATCCCTTTGTCCCTCAGCTCTGGCCCTCTGAGGCGCTTGTCCTTCCTGGGGAGCCTCCAGTGGGAGCCCCCAGTATGGCTGGGAAGTGCTGTCTGTGGAGGAGGTGCCTAAGGAGCACAGCTACTCACAGCCCTGCCTGACCCTGACAGGCTGTTTCCCACTGAGCTGCGGGAAGAAAATGGGATTTCAGCTCTTCTTTTTCATGGTAAATGTTTCTGATTCCACCAGCGATGTGTTCACCTCTCAAGTTAATAGGCAATAAGCAAAGCTGTGCCATTCTTGTTAAGGAGACAGAAAGGGTTCCATTTAAATGCAATGTGTGAGTGACAAAAGCTGGGATGGGAGAATATCCCGGGCCTCCTGGCAGTGGTTTGGGGAGCTGGGAAGGGTGGTGTGCATTTTCTCTGACAGCAGAGGCAGGCTGTAGGCATGGCTGGAATATACCAGCACCGAAAATAGGGTTTTTTGTAATTTTGCTGTCAGCTCTGCCAGGTGTTTGAATTAAAAGTGACCTCAGACATGGGTCTTCCAAGCTGCTCCCTCCTGGTTATCAGGACAGACCAGGCACCCTCTCCCAGCCCCACTCTGCCCTGCATGCTGCCACTTTTTGCAAGAGCTGGATCAGCACAGCCCAGCACTGTGCTGATGCTGTGAACCTCCTCTTGGTGGAGAGAGGCACAAAATAGGGACTGAACCCCTTCAGACATCGTATATCTCCCCGTGTGGGCTGCAGGGTGCAGGCAGTGCAGCAAACCAGGGGGCTCTGTGCTGAAAGTACATTTTCTGTTGAACACTTTCTACTAATTGCACTAAAAATCTCCCACTGAGATGAGGGTAAAGGCACCCAGGCAGTCAGCAAGAACATGCTCAAATCAACTCATTACAAAATCCCCATTGCTGATAGGGCCCTCTTTTTAAATAATAAGTGTGGGATTCTTCTTACTTTATAAAATTCCATTTCAAGGAGTAATTGCAAAAGCTTTCTGGCTCCTTTGATCATTTTTAAGGGTCCTTCCCTGTGTGGGAGAGAGACATTGACTTGAAGAAAAAGGGAATCGTGCTGAGCCAGGGAGGTGCTTGGTGGGGTGGCTGCACTGGACTCTCCACACATCTCCAAGGTGAAATCCCTCGGCCATCCATCTGCCATCACAGATGTTTCCAGAGCCCAGCTGTGCTGGTACAACTGGTCAGGTTTGGCTGGCCCTGATCCCTGGGACCAGCTGGTGAAAGGAAAGGAGATATGCAGGGGACCAGGGGACTGCTGGTGATCACATGTAATGTCTGTGTCACCTTGGAGGAGCCTCTGCAGTTTGCTCAACAAAGTTGAAAAGTGTCAAAATTTGGGTCCTAGCCTTGGCTGAAGCCATGGGTAATGGGAATGGGGCAGCACACACAGAGGCTGGGGTTTTGCTGCCCAAGGCAACGTTGGCATCCCCACATCCCCACATCTCTGGACATCACCACAGGGAGCCCCCACTGCCAGGACCTGGGCTGTGCCAGGCTCAGCACTGCTGAGGACGTGCAAGGTCACCACCAAAAGCCTTCTCATTGCTGTGGCATGTGAGGGATCAGTTTCCCTACAGCCACGCACGTCCTTTGGCTTAAACACCAAAGCCCTGGCAGGTAAAACTCTCTTTGTCTTTTGTCTTTTTATTGAAGGGCAGAACGCACAGGGGAGGGAACGGCAGCCGGGTGTGTTCTAATGAACCCTGATTTCTAGCAAAGCCTTTAATAGTATCTCGGTCTTGTGGTATCTTGCTTGAAAAATTAATTCAAATTGGTTTGGATATAAGCCTTTTCACAGGGCTGAGAACAAGCAGAAGGATCTGAAACAAAAGGGAACAATAATATCTTGAGCTGGAAGGTGCTGTTCAGACCCAGCAAGGATTGGTGTTAGGCCTGGTTTTATCTAACACCTTCAATTAATTATCTGGGAGAGGGAACAAACAGCACCTTAATTAAATCTTCAAATGACATTACAGTGAAAAGGTGTTAGACATTTACAGGGACGTGCAAAGTAGAAGGAGGTGGAGAGAGCCTGGCTGACTCAGTGATGCCATTCGGGAGGAGGACCTGGGGCAAGCTGCATTCTCCAGGCACCCCTTTCCCCCCTCTGCCTCGTGCTGCATCCACAGAGATGAATGTGGGGGAGACCTCAGCCTGCCAGCTCTGTCCCCAGCATCCTTTGACCCCCAGGTTCCTGTCTGCGCAGGTTTTGGCGCTGCCAAAACCATCACCATGGAGGGGCACCCGCTCCTCCTGCCTGCTGCCCCCGTGGCTATGCTAACTCCAATCACACCGGACCACTGAGGCCTTGCGCCTCCTGTGGCTGCTTGAGCATCTTTGAAGCTGTATCTGGGCTGGGTCTGCTCAGAGGAGAGCCAAACCCTTCAAGCAATCTGTTTGAGCTGGTGGAAACCAAAGGAACTTAGCAGAGGTTCACCTATGGTCTTAACTGGAAATGCCAGGTTTGTTAGTAAAGAAACCAAACTAAGGAATTTCTGGACAAAAATGTTAATTAACTAAAAATTGAGTTTCCAAAGGAAGTTACATAAACGTATTGGGGAAATAAACACACAGAATATTTCCAAGAGAATTAAGAAGAGCCATAAGCATTTCAGTCTAGAAATGAAAAACTAATATTGTGAGCATAAAGATTTCAGTTCCTTTGCAGTTCATACATTTTATAACAGAAATCCAGACATCTAAAAACCAAAATAAAACACTCCAATAACAATCATAACTCTGACTCTCTCTTTTTCTTCTTTCCTGGCACCCAGACAATGGCTCAGAAATGCATCTCATAACTCGAGCTTGGCGCCGGAAGTGACTTCTATAAAGTGGGATAATTAAGCACGAGTAACGTGTTATTTTAGAAATTACATCCTCGCCATAACATGCTGGAGGAGGATGCTGGGCGGCCGCGGGCTGCGGCTGCTGCTGGATCCCTGCTGGCACCCTCGGCGCTGGAGCCCTGGGTCAGCGTTTGCAGGGGGGCGTTGCCAGAGGCTCAGGATGGTTGCAGCCAGGCCAGGCTTTGCATTTGGGAAGAGGTAGTGCTTAAATGGTGTTTAACTCCCAGATTCTCGGCTGCTGGGGAGGGCAGAGGGGAGGCCAGAGGTCAAAGCAAGGTTGCTCCTGGCAGAGTGATTAATTCAGGCTGCGAGGAGCATGGCTGCAGTGCTCTGGGATGACAAGCATTGACATCTCCCCATGCCTTATCCTGCTGCACTAAGGCTGTGTTTTGCATCTTGCATCATGCGTCAGATGTTTTTGGTGCGGTGTGGCTAATAAACCAGCCGCTGGCGATTCCCACTCTTCTTTTCCACTCCAGCTTTTTTATTGCTGGGGCTGTTGTCCATCTTTTACATCCTGGTGTTTATTTTCCCCTATTGTTTAGATTAGCTTTAACTTCAGGTGGACGCCAGGCTTTTGTTCAGGAAAAAAACCACAATCCCTTGAGCAGCCAGATCTAACAACATCTTGCAAGCACCTCTAAATATTTCAGGGAGAGAGTCTGTCACGGTTGCAGGGAACGTCTCCGATCTGCTCTCATTCATAGTTTAGCACATCCCTCGCCTCCTCCCACCTCCCCAAGTGATTGCGCCTGAGCTCAAACACACACGCACCTTCCTCATGCTGAAAACATGTCAGCAGCTTCCCGCCAGGAGCTGGGCCAGCCCGGGCTGCCAGCTCGGCTGCCCCGGCCCTGTGGGGGGGAGAGGAGCAGGAGGAGAACCGCTGCCTCCAATTAATCCCGAGCAAAGTCCCAGTGCAGCCAGAGAGAGCTCAGATTTATCTCCCGACTGCCTGACTTGGCTCCTCTCCCCCAAACATTTGGCAGCGGCGGCTCAGGCGCGGTGGCTGGTGGAAACCCACAAGGGTCCGCCGGCGCTGGAGCGCTCCAAGGAACCTGCTGAGGGTCCCTGTGGAGGGCCGGGACCCTCGGGGCGCCCCAGGACAGGGATGCCCGCCCTGCTGTGCTCTGCTCCCGTGGTGCGCTGCTGCCTCATCTCTCCGAGCCTCCCGCTGCCGCTGGCAGCTCCGCCGGTCACCGCGGGAGCTCGGGAGCCCAGCCTTGGCTGGGACCCACGCCAGGCAGGAATGCCGCGGGGAAGGCAACCCGCAGCCAGTGCCTAGCAGAAAGGATGAGCCGGCTGGTTAAAGAGGTGTGAAAATAACATTTTGTTTCAGTTTGGTTCGTTTTTTTGCCCCTAGTCCTATTAAAAGAAAAGACTGGTGAAATCCCTGCAGCTAGGGCAGAGCCAGCCACGCTGGCAGATCGTCCAACCTTAGAGCGAGGATGGAGGCAAGTGGTGCCTGGGAGCGACGCCGAGATGCTGCTTAACCTTGGAGATGACCCATCTGCCCAGGCAGCTTCCTCCAGCCCTGCTGCGCGGGCACAGAGGGATAAAAGGATTCATGCTGCCAGCACAGAGCAGTAAGTCACACTGGAAAAAGAAAAGGAGAAGCAGCAAAGGCAGAGGAAGATCGGAAAATGGGTGGAATGAGTCCTGAGAAGAAGGAAAGGTGAAGGAGCATTTTGGTTCAGCGCTGCCTGGGGAGGCCTGGCAGGCTGAGCAAACCCACAGCCTCCGCTGCTCAATTCCCACCGCGCCAGGAGGAACAGGATATCGCACGTCATTTGTAAATAAACCCGCGGCATCAAAGGAGCCCTGGTGTCCCTGTGCACCCATCCCAGCCCGCCACTCCGGGGAGAGCCCGCCGGTGCTCCCAGGGATGGAGCACAGGGAGGCATCAGGGCTTTGGGAGGCTTGTTTACCTTCCGCACTAGCTGGTGGCGCGCCAAGGGGGGTATCCATGTGCCTGGAAAGGGACACGTTTGAGCAGTGGGCAGAGATGCCTGCATTCCCGCAGCCCCGGGGGTGGCCAGAAGCCGCCCCGCCGGGTGCCGAGCCATGCGGTGCTGGCTTCGGGAGGCGCTCGCAGGATGAGGAGCCAGGACAAGAAGACACTGGCGGGTGCCACACGACTTCCCCGGGGCCCTCCTGCCACCGCCTCCGCCCGGGCGCGGGAGTCCGCCGAGGGAATCGGCGCTGCCTCGGCTCTCCGACTTCAAAGCTGTGAGGGGAACATAATGATGTGCGAAACGCCGAGCTGCCAGCTCCCCGCGGCCGGCCCCACGCTTCCTTTGGAGTAAATAATGCCGTCTAACGAGATGCTTTAATTGTGTCACGCTAATTCCACGAGAAAGGAGACAAGATTGAGCATGTGCGCAGTCACGGTGGGTGCAGGACCCCAGCCTGCAATGTCCCCCTCCCCACGATGGCCCGGTCACAGCGGGGCTGCCTCAGGATGCTCAGGCAGGGGGTGAGTGGGAGAGACTGCTCCAGAGATGAGGGAGTGACCGGCTCAGCTGTCGGTGCAGGAAGTTCCGCGGCTCCAGAGCACCCTGGGATGCACACGGGTGGGTGGTGGAGGGATGCTGGCAGCACAAAGCGGTGAGGGAAGGTGCTATCCCACACTGCAACCATTGGGACATGCCATGAGGGTCCGTGTGAGGGGCTGGCATGCTGGGAGGGAGCGCTGCCAGCTTGGGAAGCTGTGTAGTGAAGTCAGAGTTCTGGCAGAGTGGAAGGGATAGCCCGTGGCTTGAGTTTGTCTGGGCTCCGTGGGCATTCCCAGTACAAAGATACAGCGTTGTCCTTGATCACAGCGCCTCAGGGAAGGATGCTGTTGAGCCTTGTCTACCACTGAAGCCCTGTGCCGATACCTCAAGGTCAACCCATGGGATGGCTGCAGGCAAACACCAGCTGGGAAAACCCCAGTAGTAGGACATGCTGTGCCCGGGGCACAGTCACGTCCCCAGTGATGGACGAGGATGCTCCCAGACTGAGCAGGAGTGTGAGCATCTTCCCGCTCCCAGCTCACATCCAACCTCATTCTTCCAAATCTGTTTCTTAAATGAGATTAGGACAAAGAGCATGAAGAGCAGAAATGTGTACAAGGGGTAAAGCAAGCCTGGGAAAATCCCCCAGCAAGCCTGAGCCTTGTGGCAGGATGTTTTGAAGTGACAGTGCACAGTTTCCATCTCCACAGCAACACTGATTGATCTGGTGGTGCTCCCTGTCCCCCTGCACAGGCGTGCACAGCACCACGATGCTTCTGGGTGGTTTGTGGCCACTGTTATTCCTGTGGATTAGCATTTTGTTATTGTCTGCAGGCAGCCTGACCCCAGTCCCCACACTGGGCTCCCAGCTGGGGCTCCCGGACCCTGAAGCCCTCAGGCATGACTTCAGCCATTGGCCACATGTGAGGAGGTGCTGAGAAGCCAACACCTGTGCTTACGGTGCACCCAGCCACCCTGGCCACTGTAAGCTCCTTCCTGGACATAAACCCTTGGTTTTCAAGGCTGTTTTCTCACCAGATGAATGAAATAAACCAATGATTAAAAGGAAAAGTAGGAAAATAAATTGCACCATGTGCAGTCGTTTGGACACCCCAGATGGCTTGTCAGCAGGGTTTGACTTTCAGGTCTACAGCACAGATGGCTCTGAAGCCAGGGGAAGAGCTGCTCCCCGTCGTGTGCGGCAGCCCCAGCCCTCAGGGCTGCTCCTCGGAGGTCAGGGGCCGTGGTTCAGCACCAGGGTCCCCTGAGTCCCACCATGGTGTGCTCAGGAGAGGCTCCGCTCACGTGGCTGCCGCGCTGGATGGGTGACGCTGTGACAGTGCCCTGGTGCACTGTCTCTTGTGCTGCTCTGTTTGCACCAGGTGAGGCCAAAACATTTTGAGAGCAATTCAGGCATGCACCATGCCAAGAGCAGGATGTGAGGGCTGACTTTGGGCAGGGGGCATGGTGTTGCTGAGGGGACATTGTGTCAGGAGAGGGCTGGAGCAGTTTGGGGAACCTCAGTGGCCGAGCTTGCCCTTTGCTCCACACAGTGGTGCTGACAGCCGTCCTCTCCTCCGTGAGCTGCTGCCCTCAGAGCTCCCTTCCTCCTTTTCCTCACAGATATATGGTCTAATTTGGAACAGCAACTCCTTTGAGTGGAGGCTGCATCAGTCTCTGCCTGGAACTGGCAGACACATCAGCGTGGTGGCATCAGCACGAGACAGTAGCAATAATCATTAGCACTGGGACTGAGGACTCTGTGCTGGCAGTGATGTAGCATTTCCATTAGGAGCCTCATACCACTCTATTACTATGGCATTAGCAGGAACAACGCTGCTGCAGCCCCAGGAATGGGAGAGGATGTTGGCTGTGGTGGGCCAGCGGCTCCTCACCAAACCTTGCTGCTCTGTTCCCAGCCAGGATGCAGTGGCAATGCTCATGTCATCACCTGGGTGGAAATCTGTCCCCCATCACCGGGTCACCCCATCACACAGAGGGTCTGTCCCAGTGTTTTGGCACTTGGTTTTGCTTCCTTCCCCCCCCCACCCCCATCTCTGGTTTTCATTGTAAAGCTCCAAACTTTCCCCTCCACTTCCCTGCGTGCAACAACATTTCCAACTCTCCCCTCCTTGGAGACTCACGAAGGCTCCAGGAAGAGGGAGGTTTGTGATAAACAGATGGGAAATAGGGAAAATAGTCAAACAAAGAGAGGAATGAGAAGGAGAAGAGAACAAGGTGCAGATTCCTGGCCACTGGGGTAGGAGGGGGAAGCGGGTGGATTATTACGTTAGGAGCAGCTTCAAACTCCCAATTCTCAGGGCACGAAACCTGCACAATTTAAAGTAGTCAAA
The DNA here is from genome assembly GCF_963513975.1 of Fringilla coelebs. Taxonomy (NCBI): domain Eukaryota; kingdom Metazoa; phylum Chordata; class Aves; order Passeriformes; family Fringillidae; genus Fringilla; species Fringilla coelebs. The sequence goes on from NC_140036.1 coordinate 17,363,216, forward strand.
ACAAACCCTTTGCCGCTATTTATACTTGGGCTGCCTGCAGGCGGCAAAACCTTGACTCCATATTCCAGGCCTAATAGATTCCAGGTGTTTTCCAATAAACTCCCCTCCTCCAGTGAGAAGACTGAATAAGCTCCAGGCACCTTTCGTTCCCTCATCCCCCTCAGAGCAGCCAGAGGGAAGGGGCTGGCCCCCAGGGTGACCAACGCAGTGGGGCATCCCCTGCTCCCAGCCATCACTTCTGAGGCTGGAAATACAGGCTGGGAGCCAGGGCTGATGCTGCAGAGGGGGGCTTTGTGATTGAGCGGTGCAGGGCAACTCTGGGGGTCACCTCTCTGCAGCCTGGCTGGCTCCCAGGGTGATGGGAGGGGGTATTCCATGCAACAAGTATGGAGTGGGAGACGGGCCTTGCAGAGGGGATGCTGTTTGCGCCTGTTACATCCCCTTCTCCCCTCCCCACATCATTGTGGATGGCCACGGGATGTCTGCTGTCTCCGAAGGGGGTCCATGGCAGTGCTGCCCAGTGCTGCCCTCGAGGGTGTCTCCGATACCTTCAGCCGCCAGGTGCGGGGCAAAGGCTCTGTCCTGGCAATGCCTCGCGCTGGTGCTGAGCACAGAACACCCTGGGAAGCACCAGGGCTCCTGGGGAGAGTGTGCCCACCCTCATCCCTGCCTGTGACCCTGCTCCTGAAGAATGCTTAGGTCTTGCAGAGCAGCAAACTCTGCTTTTTAAAGCAGCTGAGGAGAAGCAGTGCTAAGCCATGCTCAGCATCAGGCAATTAAGCTGGTGACAGGCTGTGCATTCCCTCTGCTTTCCTGCTGCTCTCCCAGGATGCTGGGCACAGCCAGGCTTTCTCCCTGGCGGGCCCCCTGCACCCTCCCAGCCCACCACAGCTCTCCTGGTAACATTTGACAGATCAGCACCTATTCCCTGTAAGCTAAGTGAGGTTCATTTGCAGCTCCCCAGGGAAAGGTGCAGGTCTGGCTAAAAATGTCATGTTTCAGAAGTTACTCAAGTGGAATAAAGCCTAACCCTGGTACTTATCAGATTTACCCAGCTCTCTGGCAGGAGGGTGCTGGGATGAGGATACAATGAGCCACAGAAATGCACTGCAAACCCTGCTCCTGCCCCCTCCATCTCCAAAGAGGTGCGCATGAAGGAGCTGGGAGCTGCTTTTGTTTTATTCATGTCTCAGAGCCAGCAGAGGCCACAGGCATTAGCACTGCATTGCACGTGGCAAAGGAAACACCCCATCAGTTCCTTCAGTGTGAAATTAGACCTTGGCATTTGAGTGACACCCACAGATTTAAGGACCTTGTACCCGAAGGACCTGCAGCATTCCCTTGCTGCAGCAGATAATTCCTCTCCCAAAAAAGTATTTCTGCCTGAATTAAATTTTTTTTCCCTCCTTTGAAACCTCCAGCTGCGGCATCCTGCTTTACCTGCTAAGCTGGAGAAGCCTCTGCTATCAGATATCTTCCCCTGGTGCAGCTCAGGTCTCCTCTCCTTTGATCAACTGATTGGGATCCTTAAATTTCTCACGGTAAGCAGGTCTTGGGGCTCAGCCCTGCCACGTATCTCAGCCTGTTTCTGATCTTGTTACTGTTTTCCAATATCCTTTGCTGGAATGAGGTCACCAAAATGGGACCCCTGCTGCTTTCCCTCCTGCCTCCGAAGCAGCACCCACCACGTGTGCCCCACATCCCAGCCCAGCAGCCCTGCCATCCTCTCTGCAGCTGGGAACCCCACAGTTCCCAGGCTGTGCAGCATTCCCCACACTTGGAGACGGCCAGAGCATGGCTGAGGGCTGGAGCAGGAGCCTCGGCACCCTCTGGCAGCTCTTGTGCCAGCAAGGTGTGTGCCTGCTTCTGAAGCAACCCCTGGTCATTGCATTTAAAATCAGGATTGGCTTTCCTCTTTTTTATGTGCCAAATTAGCCAATCTGCAGGGAAGCAGGGCCAGAGCATCCAAGACTGTATGTAAGGGACAGGACCTGGGGCTGGCACTTGTGACAGGGAAGCTGCTCCTTCTCCTGAGAAGGAAAAGGGGAAGAGCTGAGCCCCTTGGAGTAATTTAAAATGAAAGAAATAAAAAGAAAGTGCAGCAGGAAAGACAAATAGTTTTCAGGCACTGTGTTGGCATTTTGGCCTAATGACTGATTAATCTAAAGCAGAGTCTCGTTACGGATTCCTGGATGTCGATTGGATCAGATCATTAATTCCAGCATTCACTGACCGTGATTAGAAATCCAAACTGGCAGAGCCTGTGGGGGAAGGATTAAAGACTTGGGCCAGGAGGAGGGAGTGAGGTAGTGGGAAATGGGAAGGCATGGTCATCCCTATGATGAGGGGAATGCAGTGCTGTCATGAAATAGCTGCTGCTGTAGTCCCAGGACTGATTTGCTTTGCAGCAGTGGGAAAGGATCTTTCTATTGGGAATGAAGACTGTCAGACACAATTCCAGGAAATCTTGATTGTATCCCCCAGAACTGGGGCCAGAGACGCTCAGACGGGTCCAGTGCTGCTACTCAGAGGAGGCACAGCCCCAGAGCGGTCGCCATCCGCTCTTCAGCTGTCGGATGTCAACTGATTAATTTTGCCTGGGATTAATTAAAGATCAGCCAGCGACCACTGTGCTGGTGGGGGGGGGCCGTGGTGACCTCTTCACCACAGGCAGTAGTGGGAAGCTGGGGTCAGTGACCTCCTCCACGGACACAGCCACCGCTCTGACCCCGGCGGCGTTGACCCGCTGACTGCCGGGGTCGCATTTCATCCTGCAGAGACCCGATGCCAGGGCAGTGTGCAGGAGCACAGCAGTGCATCACCCCATGCTTCACCTGGACACTTCTTAAGGGTTTCCCTCCACCTCTGAACTGGGTTTATTGTAAATATTCTGCAAGGCTCTGTGGCAGTGGGCTCTGATGCTTGGCCATGGTGGCCGCAAGGACAGGGGCAGGTTGGGCTGGTTGAGCTGAGCTTGTCACGGGTGGGCACTGCCAGCTGTTAGGTGCAGGTCTGTCTCACTGGCAGATCCATTGCCAAATCATCACCGGGTTCAGGAACTGAGAATACTGAACGGAGATGCTTTGGGGAATAAAAGTACTGAGGCTTAGGCAGAGTCAGTGGAACCTGAAGGAGGTGGAAGGCAGCTGTTTGAGCAAAAGCTGTAGTAAGATGTGCTGCACTGGTATAGAAGCGCAGGTGAAATCCTGCTTGCTCAGGGTTTCCACCCAGCCTTGTCATGCCCTGTCATTCCCCTCTTGGTCCCAGTGGGAGGCTGCATCCCCTCCGTGAGGAGCGGCGGGTCCCGGCGGGACAGGGGCGGATGCTCCTGCTGCGAGGGGTGGGGATGGCCACGGCAGCCGGCCCCGGGCTGCACTTCATGGCTGGAGCTGCTCTCACCCAGCCAGAAGCTCGCCCAGCCTGCTCCTCCGCCTCGCTGCTCCGGGGGCGGGTAATGACAGCCCTGTGTTTCATGTGGATGTGAACGCCTGGGAGCTGCTGCGGGACGGCTGCTGGAAGGTGAATCATTACAAAAGGCTGTCCCCAGGAAGAACTGAACTCCTGGGCGGTGCTTCACAGGCACAGGAGGGTCGAGTGATCATTAAGCACGAATGCGAGATGCACCTTCACTGTGGTTCCAGCAAACGCATCCTTGCACCCGCAGACAGCTCCCCCGCCCCTGCTGCGGCAGCAGCACAAGGGGCTCTGCTCTGCCCGGAGCAAAGTGCTGGAGGCTGCAGCAGCAAACACAGGCTGCTGGAACCCGACCTACTGCAGCTCCCAGGACCCTGCATTCCCGTTTCCCTCCCATACCCAACCTGCAGAGCAGCTTGCCTCACTGCTGCCGGCCATCCCTGGTGAGACCTATCTCTATCAGGGAAAACTTCCCAGCAGAACAGCTCAGAGCCAAGGCAGAGGAAGGAGACTGTCTCCCAGGTCCCTGGCACTTGGTCTCAAGTGGTGCACATTAAAAATGCTTGCAGTGAAATGGGTTTCATGGCATCAGCCAAGCCATGGATGCTCGGGGACCCCTCTGACAGCACCATGCACATGGGTCCAATTTAGTGAAACCTCTCAGATTCCATAGGAGCAAACTGCAATGCTTCTGCAGTGCTTCCAGTACCAGAGACTGGATCCAATCCCCTCTCCCCCTCCAGCACTCTGTGCCCAGCTGTGAGGGGACAACAGACACTGTGCATGTGTCCCTGGGAGGTTTCCTGAAGCAGGTGAGGGGTGGAGGGCCCACGCTGCCGGTGGTCCCCAGGCTGGCAGGGAGACCCTGCATGGAGCGGCAGTGAGGGCTATCACTTACAGGAGGAGGCACACAGGGTGGCTTGGGGTTCTCTGCTCCTCCCCAGAGCAATCTCTGTACAGGAGGAAATATATGAAAAGAGGGGAAGAAAAGGAAAAAAAATCCGCACCAGAGGGAAGATTTGCTTGGACTCCCCAGCTGGGACATTACCACTGCTATTGCAAGAGACTCCTGTCAGAGTTTTACAAAGAAAAACTACCAGGAGAAATACATAACCTTTTCTTAACATCGGCAGCTCAATTAACTAATGACAGCAAAGCATTCTCCAGTGTCACCAGCCCCACTGGCTGTGAGGAGGTGGGGGTGAGGGGGGCCACCTCATATTTATACAGCTGCACCCGGCCTTTGGCTGGGGCTGGCTACTTAGGTTTTATCTCTGGCGGGATCTCTCCTGCCTCCCGCACGCGTGCGCGCACACATGCTTCTGAGAAGTGAGCTCCACTCTGCACAAGAAGGTTAACAAATACCAGACTGCCTCTAAAAATACCTCCTCAATCGATGCCGAGCATAAGCCAGCCCAGAGTGCCAAAAACTGCGAGAAAGGGCATTTGTTCCCCACAGGATCACCCCTTTCTGTCTCCCCTCTATGCTGCCAGAAGCTCTGGGTCTGTCCCTGCTGCCCATCCCATCAGGGTGCCTCTAAAAGGCTGGTCCCTCCCTTCCTCTCTGGTGAAAACCTCCATATTAAATCATTTGTCTGTGTCAATTGATTCAATATTGAGACGCGACTTGTAGCCACTTGTATCTAAATAGAATCTAAATTGTTATTACGGCTCCATAGTCGCAGCTTCTCCAGCGTCGTCCCTCGTCTTGCCAGCTCTGCTCCGCTCTAATTGCCTTCAGCACGCTGAAAACATGAGCGCCTACAATTTGCAGGGAAGAAATTATCATCACATCTCCTTTCAGATCTCACTAAATGCTGTTGTGTTTATTCATTCACCCTGTGATTGCTCCCGGGGCAGAGAGCAGCAGGCAGGCTAATAGCAGGCAGATAGCGTGCACTTCTGATCAGAGGCCAAGAGGAGCATGAAAGAAGAGGGAATCCCATCTCCGCACGTGCCGCAGGGGCAGCCCCCAGCTCCCGGCGTCCCTGGAGGGCTGCCTGTCCCCAACCCACCTGCTGCACACCGGGGACAGCTGCTCTGGGGACGCAGAGCCCTCCTTCACGCGGAGCTGGCATTGCACAGGGTGGGTCTCTGCGAGGTGAGTTATTGCCAGGGCTGAGCCAGGCTGGAAGCAGCGCTGGCCGCAGCCAGAACAGCTCACCGAGCCGCTGTCCCTCCTGCCAGGCTTGGCAAGTGCCCACCGAGCTGGGCAGCTCTGGCAGCAGCCCCGAGGAGGGGCACGGGCCCAGGCTGCCCGTAAATCACCAGCTGCATGTGTGTCCCTGGCTCTGACCTGGGCGGGCTGAGATTAATGGACTATCCGTTTAACCCCACTAGCCCTTAACTAGCCGTGAAGCGCAGGAACAGCTCACCAACAGCACCGGTGGGAACAGTCCTGCTCCGTGGGTGGCTGGGGCAGAGAGGATGGAGAGCCCCTCTTTTTTGAAGGAAAGCTGCCTGGGAAAGTCATTCTCTCCAGGCAGGGGGGAGCAGCTCTGCTGCTTCTCCCCTGTGCAGGACATTTTTCATAATTACAAGGAAGAGCTCAGTCACAACAGCTCGACACAGCTGCAGTTAATACCTTGCCTGCTGCTGGCTTTGCAGCCGGTCCCTGCTCCCCCTTCCTTTAGAGATGGACGGAGGAGAGGGCATCTCCCCGGCAGTGCTGCCCACCCTGGCACTGCCAGCTGTGTGCCAAGAGCCTGGGCAGAGGGCTGGTGCCAGCCCCTGCAGTGGGGTGCCACACAGGGCCCCACAGGGCTGGGAGGAAGGCATGCAGCCTTTGAGGGGCAATAGAAGGGAAATGCACACAGCTCCATCCCCAGGCCACAGCAACAGGGGCAGCTCCCCCTGCCACCAGTCCATCCTCTCTGCTGAGAGCCAGCTTGTGTGCTGCTGCCCAGCATCAGGGTGAGAATGTTTGGGGTTTGCTGCTGGTTCCATTCCTGGCTGCTTCTCCAGCCTGGCACTGGTGCCAGCAGCACCCAGACACGGTGTCTTTGCAGCGCAGGAGGAGGCTGTGCGGCAGAATAAAGCCCCCAAGGCAGAGCCTGGACACCTTTGCTATCTCTGGCGGTGACAGTGGTGCGTCAGAGCCTTGGCTGCAGTGCTGGTGTTTGCAGCCTCCCCACCAAACTTGCCATTGTGCATTGTACAGCTGAAAAAGGGATGGGAGATCAGCCTGGTGTGTCCTCAGCCTCCCTCACCTGCCCTGTTTGAGGTCACACTGTAAAGCCCAGGGCAGGAGACTCCTGGTTCTGTGTTGCAGCATGATCTCCTTCAAGAATGAACTGTTCTGCCTTCCCAGCCCAGCTCCTCTCTCCTTCCACCATCAATCCACGCTGCACACCCATCCATCTGTGGCATTATTTACCCCACACCATCAGGGATACCTGGGCAGGGTTCTGAGGCATTTTCCCCATTTTCAGCTCACAGCCCTCTAACACCATTTTGGGTTTTTAAGGCAACTGCTTCTCAGGTGCAGATGCAGTGTCCACATCAGGACCAGGGTCCTGCTCCTCAGGGGAGGAAGGCTGAGGTACTGTGCTTTGTACTCTGCTCCACCTTCTTCCTCAGCCTTGGGATGACCTGAGGGGTGATGGCCAGGCAGCATCACAGCCTCAGCAGGACCTGCAGGTGCTGGCTCCCTTCTGTGGAAGCAGGGCTGGCCAGCTGAGAATGGGAGTCAGATGTCCCCAAACCCGCAGTGCTCACTCTTTCAACATTGTTATACAGGAAAATGGAGAGTAAATATGAATGAATTCACTATTACCCGTGTGAGATAGGATGTCGTATATTCACACGGTTAAGTAAAAGAAAGTAAATGGAAATCTTTATCACTATAGACTGCTGAATATTAATAGTTATTGTTTGAGTTGCTGCAGCGTGGAAAAGTCAATTATAACCTAAGTGTAAAAACCTCCTGAATTATAGATAAACTAGGCAAGGATAGAGACAAATCTTCACCACACAATACAAAAACTGTGATAAAAGGAAAAAAAATAACTATGATAAGAACTTTAAAACAGTAGCTGTCAAAACTCACTGGACGATTCTTTATGTTAGTTAATGCTATGAATAAACCAGAATCCTGAAAGGGTTAAATGCCTGCATGTTAAACACTTGCTTTATTTCTGCAGCCTACACAGAGACATGGGCAATGGAGGGGAACTAACATGTTTGCATCTTCAGCACAAAGCCTGAATTTTCCAAACAACTCAACCCCCACACTGAGGCCAGGGTTTTCTGGCACTCTTTGGAGTACCAAAGTGGTCAGGTTTTCCTGAGTTTTCGAGAACTGAGAGCTGAAAATGCAAGGACATGTGCCTTGACAATGGCTGCTGGGCCCTGAGTCTGTGGGGAGTCCTTGCCCTGGGTCCCCCCCCAGGAGCAGAGCATCGTCCCTCTGCTCCTGATGGACAGGGGCTGTCTTTGGGATACAGGAGGTCACTGACTCCGAGCCTGGGAGGTGAAACAGAGCTGCTGCAGCTCCAGTCCCTCCTCACGATCACACTTGTGAGATCCACCAAGATACACCTTGGAGGCTGGACAAGGCTTTCTGCACCACACATTCCCTTTTGATTGGGAATAAGCCCGTCTTTCCTGCATTCATATCCAGAAGAGGCATATGGATGTCTTTGGGAAGTGACTTTGCTCCTGCTGGGGACAGCCTAAAGCTGAGGTCTGGCAAGGGGACAGTGTGACAGGAAGCTCTGCTCAGCACTCTGGGGAAGAGGGGCTGCCATTCCCCACACCACTGCAGGGATGGAGACGGGTCCCTTGCAAGATGTCACCATCATTTTTCATGACTGACCCTGGCAGTGTGCAGGCACAGGAGGAGGTCAGACCTTATTCAAGTCCCTCTGCATCTCCCAATACCCCAGTCTGCCCAGTCTGGCAGTGGTTTTGGCTGGTGTCCTCCAGCCCTGCAGCTATGCTAATCAACCACTCATCCCACCTGAATTTCCCTAGCCACAAGGAAGCCTTTTGCCCTGAGATCTCGGATGCCTTTGTGGCAGGAAAAGAGGTGAACCAGGCGATCCCTGCCCCTTGAAGGGCCAGCATCCACTGATGGCCCGGAGCAGAGGTTTCTAAATCACATTAGCTGCACACGTCAGTGCTCCCAGGCGGTGCCAAGTGACCCGTTAGAGCAGGGGTAATAACAGCAGATTTCCAGAGCCAGGAGGTTTGACCCTACACCAAAGGTGATGTGCTTCCTCTTCAGTAATTAACCCGTCCTGCTCCCACCCCTCGCAAATGCTGTGTCATTATTTTGCAATCTGGATCCTTCAGACGAGTATCTCTGCTCTCACCGGCATCGTTCATCCCTGGAGGACCGTGCTGCGGTTCATTGTGCCGGCATTCACAGCTGAGAGTCGCTTTCCTGGAGGAGCTGAGAGGGGCAGGCAGTCAGCCTGCCTTCCCCTGCCCCGGGGGAAGCTGAGCAGGACGAGCCGTGCTGCCCCTGTGCTCTTGCTGTGCTGATCCCAGCAGGAATTACAGGCTCTCTCCCCGCTCCTCTGCCCGGAGCTGCTAGCCCAGGTGCTGCCTGTACTTCTGCTGGCACTGCTGAGGGTCTTGAGGCTGCCTACGTTCTCATCTGAGGCAGAAACGGGGCAAAGCCTCGGCTCTGGATGGAGCGATCCAAAACCGGGGCTGGTGGAAGTGAGGAGCGTTTCCCTCACCAGCCCCAGCCCAGCTCTCCTCCCGGCAGGAAGAAGCCCAAGGCTGCCGAGCCCTCGTTGCCATCCCGTCACCATCCTCGGCTCGGATCTGCACATACCAAACCCCACTGCTGAGGTTGCACAACTATTTCCATTAGAAGCCATAATTAAGGTCAAAAACTATTTCTATTATAACCCTGCTTTGCTCACTCAGAGCTTCTTGAAAAATTCTCCTTTTGCTCTAATTTTTTCCATGCCCTGAGCCCAGAGGCAAACTGGGAGTTAATGTTTAAATTAAACCTATTGAGGAACATCTGAGAGATGCGAGAAGCACACTGTCCTGCTCTGGAAAGAGCCTGCACCCCCAAACCAGCTCCATGTCCGGCTCTGGAGGGGGGACATTGCTAGAGCTGAGTGGAGGAGAAAGCTGATTATTATTAAGCTTGAATAATATGGGTCCATTGTTTAGACATACCCCACAGAGCATTTATATTAATTCCACACTAGCACTGCGCTGCGACCCCGTGCCCATGCGAGGATATTTGTGTAGTCTGAATAATAAAATAATTTCAAAATAAGGAAATCTTGGCCCCAGCCAAGATCAGAGTGGCATTGGGCAGCAGCCCGAGTCCCCTGCCCATGTGGAGAGCTGACACCTCTGCTCAGCCCTGAGTACCATTTGCAGACAAAAGATGAACCAGAACAGGAACAATTCAGGCTCAAAGCAGCTGTAAGTGTTTGGGTCTGGCAGCTCACCTGCCCCAGGTCCTTCGGTGCTGCAGGGTGGGAGGAGGGCTGTTAGGAAGGCTACAGGCTTCAGGAGCAGACATTTGGGGAGATCCTATCGCTTCTGCTTGCTGCAGGCACATGGGGGTTGTTGCAATTAGTGTAATTTCCTCTAGGAATCTAAGAAAACACCAGTTCTCCAAATCTGCTGAAATTCCTACCCTTCCAGAAAGGCAGGTTAGCAGCAGCCAGCCGGCACCTCCAAACCACCTCTGCTCACAGACAGAATTTGTGACTCATTAAGGCAACAAATATGAACAAGATCAATATCACCGTCTTGAACAACTCCAGGTACGATTGGCACGAAAAAAATCATCTGATCCGAGCTGTGGGAGAGAAGAAACACCCTGGGGCAAGACCCTGCAGGTATTCTGCTGGTATCAGGCAGGGAGGCAGAGATGAGCTGGTGTAAAGGCATAAGGGTGTTTTTTGGAGGAGGCCTCCGTTTCAAGGGCAGTTTCTCCTCCCGGAGAGGCTGCTCAGAGGTCTCGGGCTGTGTGCAGGGCCCAGGAGCCGGGCAGTGTTCTTGTGTGCATTAATCCCCTCCGTCTGCTCGCCATACGGGCTGCTGCGGCCGGCCCCGGCGGGGAGAGGAATGCTTTTGTTAGCCCAGCGCACTTGGCAGCCGGGAGGGATCGCTGGAAAGCAAAGCGGGCACTTAACGAGCCGCGTCCTTCCATTATAATTAAAGTGAGACCCAGAAATCAAAGCTGTTATCTGCCTGCCTGCCTGCCAGGCGAGACACTGCCCTCAACTGCTGCCAAGCCGGGGTCCAAGCCGAGCCCATAGGCTTTCTGCCCTAAGGAATGGCTGTGGACATGGGCCAGGGCTGCCAGCGAGCCACTGGCACCAGCTGGTTTAATTCGCAGGTAACCCGCCTCCAGCGGGAGGAGAGAGACCTCCGCCTGTCAGGGATTAACAGGGACAAGCTCCCCCCGTTTCTCTCCCAAGATCTCAGGTGCTGGGTCACCTTCAGAAGGGAGGGAAGCCGTGGTTTTTGGCGGTGGTTCCAAGAAGAGAGGTGCAAGCCTGGCTGTTCACATGCTGTCTTGTCATCCCCCAGGGCAGTGGGGTGAGCGGGGGGGATGCAGCTGAGCTTTACTCTGCTCAGCCCTGGCAGGGCAAGCCTGACAGCAAGTTTCCCCCTCAATTGCCCTAGAAGTTGTACAATACACAGGATGAGGAAAGGAGGGCTTTAGCAAGGAGGACCTTCCCTGCCCAGCATCCCAGAGCACCCCACTCCCCACCAGGCCAGGACTGCTCCTCGCGCTGGGCTGGCGTCTCTGTGGCCACTGCAGGGACCAGACTCGGCAGGACCCTTCTGGTTGGATCAACATCTAATGGCACAGCTGGGGGGAACAGCCGAGCTGGGGACGGAGAGGTGAAAGGGCAGCGACTGATCCACAAACCACCCAGTCACCAGAACAAAATTCCCCTTCTAACAAGGCATGGAGCAAACAAATTATCTTTGTTGTTAGGAAATCTGTAAGCACTTATGGTTATAATTACCATCTGTGGTTTTGCCATTCAGGTAAAGTAGCAGCAGCAGCGCTGATACGGGTTAGGCTCAGCCCCGCGAGCTGCTAATCAAAACCAACCCCTTTGCCTTCAGGTTGAAGATGATGTCAAACTTGATTGAACGTCCACCTTTGATGGCTTTACCTGAGACCCAACAACATCTGTGTCCTACTCACAGTAGCTCTGAAAGGTAATATGTGTGAAAGAGAGAAGCCGCCTGCCATCCAAGCGGTGAGCTCCGACTGAAACATCACAGCTTCAGGAATCAATAAAACACAATTCAAACAAAAAAAAAGAAAGAAGAGAAAAAAAAAGTGTAAACAACAGAGACCAAAGCCTAAAGAACTGGTCAGAAGATTTATATGCAGCTTAGTTCAAATTTCTGTAATCTATTTAAATTAATAGTCACGTCCCATGCTAAATTGCTTCCAGAGGCCAACAGCTTCCAGGTTATTTCATTCTTTGCAAGGGAAGCGCAGAGGGGGACCTTGCTGTGGGCTTAACAACGTGGTGCAACTCATCCTTTGAGGGCTCAAGTCCGGATATGGAAGGAGCTTGGACACGGCAGTGAGCTGGAGAAGTCCCACTCAGCCCCTGCCCAGCACCTCCCTGCAGAGAAATGCAGTGGGAAGCAGGTTTGGTGTTGCTGTACCCTGGTATTTGCTGTGCTCCTTTGGAGTGGGGACAGGAGCATCCTCCCACGCTCTGAGCCCGTCCGTGCTCAGTCTAGCTGAGCACAGCAGCCAGCAGCATGAAGGACCCAGTCTCTCCCCACCAAGGAGATTCCCCTCACCGTGCTGCATGCTGCAAAACTATTCAGGCTTGCCCCACATTTTCCATTTTAAGATCTTCCCTCAATTCCTTTAAACCGTGCCAGCATTTAGTTTTCAAAAATAAGAAAAGCCTCTGGAGCTGGGGGCATAACCCAGGCCAGGAAGATTTCAGCCAATGTGCCAAATGAGATTCTGGAAAACAAAGATGGCCAAATTGAGAAATTCTTGCAGCCGCTTCAAGGAGAGGCTTGAATTCCTCAGCATTTGTGGCAGAGCTCTGAATTTCCCTGGGGTGCTACAGCAGTTTTCCCAGTGATAATTCTTCCAAGTTGTGCAATATTTTAAGCTTCTGAAACTCCTGGGTCGCCGGTGCCGAATGAAGAGCTCGCCTTTGCTGCCTGACAACTCAGAGGATTTATCCAAGCCCCAAACTGTGAACACTGGGAGAGCAAAGCTCTCTCTGTTCTTGCACCTTGCAGTGGCTGAGGTGACTCCCATTTCATGGTGCAAACTCTACAAATCCCAGGTAGGGAGAGAATGGAGAGGAAAACTGCACACGTGCCAAGGGAAAGGAAGGAATGTGCCAGAACCTGGTTGAGTAGGGCTGGGACTTGGCAGGGGTGAGAGGAGTGCCCCTGAAGTGCCACAAATACTCAGGCTGGATCATGGATCCTCAGCCTCCTGCAGCGGGAAGGCGAGGCCGTTTGTCAAATATGACTTCTTATTTGTGCTAGGAAGAAATATTTAATTCTCTGTGAGTGAAATTCCTGGTGTCAGGGCCTAAAATTTTCATGAAACAGAGTAGCATCAGATCACCAAGATGAGAAATTGCACTCAGCTTTCACCCCATATCTATAAACTCTTGAGAAGGAAGAAAAAACAATTCAGAAAGGTCTCCTCCCTCTCTCTATCACATGCTTGGTATCTCAACACAAAACCCCACCTAAGCAGAGTTAAAATCAAACTCATTCTCTCTACCACAACCCATCTCTGGCAGAAACTAAGCCCTGGGAATGAGAGCTCCAAAAACTGAAAGCAGGAAATCTCCTGGAAATCATTACACAACCCAGGACTGTTGCGACACGTCTGAGGTGTAATAAACAAGGTGCTCGACATACCAGCAATACCAATGCTCTGCCCTGCGTCACTGCCACCCACTTGCAGGAGACTTTTGTCTGTCCCCAAACCTCTTCTGAGCCTCAAGAGATCCTGCTGAGATCTCCAGGCTGAGATCCTGCTCCAGTGTTATCCTGGTCACCCAGCCCCAAGCAGCCACCATCCTGGAGGGAGGTGACAGTCCTGGGAGAGTGAGTTGCACGGATTTGATGTTGCTGTTTTTCTGGGTGGGACTTCTGAGGTTTCACTGATACCATTTCTATCTGTAAGCGCAGTAACCACTCTTATTGTGACTGGTGAAGGACCCTTGCCTGCTCCTCACCTGCTTTGGGGAGTGCAGAGCCTCATACACAGACTGCAAACCCCTACATCCGACAGCATCCCTCTCCCTGTGCCCTGATCCAGGGTGTAAAGACTTCTCACCAAGGACAGAGAGGTTACCCCTGCTCCCAGTGCAGCTGCTCTGTGTAAACCATGTCCCACAGATTATCATCTGAGGGCAATATTTTAACCACAAACTATTCTTGTTTATCCGTTATAGAGGCAGGCAGGTGCAGGAGGCACTTTACACTGAGTCATGGGTGTGTAAGTTATGGCCAGGGGGATCAAAGCTCCCAGTGGCACCGAGAGCTGCCATCACTCTTCAGTGTTACCTGGAGATCTCCTGCAGACAACTCCCCCTGTTTGTCCGTGATTCCCCTCTGATTCTTTCCCTAGGCATAGCTTCTCCTCCTGCTTCTCGCTGGCAGTGCCCTGGAAGGAGCCCTCCAGCCCCAGCCATTCCCAGATTCAGCAGCCATCAGTGTGCTGCTGATCACAGGCATCCCCCAGGAAGGCTCAGCTCCCCGTGTCCCCAGGGAGCAGGCAGCTCACAGGCAGGAGCCTGGCAGCTTTGCAGTCCTCATTTAGGCACTGCTGTCCCTGAGGACGGGGATGCTGCCAATGCCCCAAACTGAATCCATCCCGAGGGAGGGGGCCACTGGTCCTCCGTGCCAGGCTGGAGGGGAAAGCAGGGCACAGAGAGGCTTTGGCACCCTGGCTCAGTGCTGTTCCCCCTTCGCTGGGGGAAGGGAGGTTCTGGGGACAGACTGAGGGATGGATAAAGAGCACAGTCTGGCAGCCAGCCTCGTGCTGGTCATCCTCACACTCCCTCTTCTGCAGCCCCAGACACTCGCAAATTTCTTCCTGGAAATATTTGTAAAATGTAGGCAGCTCTTTTAATAACTGCCACATGGCATGCTTTGAAGAAAACAAAACACCCCAACGGAGTGTCAGTGTCTCCTTCAAGCTAATATCACGCTAATGCTGAGCACAGTGAGTGGTGCAAGAAGGTGGATTTGCAGCAGAGGCACGAGGTGAAGCACTGAACTCCCTGGGTTTTGGTCCCAGCTCTGCTGCAGCCCTGCCTGTGCTGGAGGAGATTCCTGTGCTCACATTCCCCTCACACTGTGCCTCAGTTTCCTCAATGAACACAGGAGCAGAGAGGCTGGGAAGCATGTCCATACCCACCAAGATCTTGTGGAGAGATCAGTGAGGAAAATACACATTATTGATTACCTACTCTGGGACATCTGTTCCTCTTCTGGGAGCAAAGAGCTTGGGAGAGACCAGGACTGTGTTCCTTCAGAATCTGCCTGATGGTGGGGAGAGTGGAGGCTGAAGAAAGCCATCTCAAGGGATGATTCCTCATGCCTGATCTTGGCCAAGGAATGAGTGGGAAGAGATGGTTCAGTCTCCTTTATCAGACTGGAGAAAGGCACAAGCAGCAGGGTCTCAGTCACAGCTTCCCTGGTCCCATTTCTGCTGCTTCTGCCCCAGGGGCGTCAGCTCTGCCTGGTACTCACCCAAACTGAGCAGCATCCCTCCCTGCCCTGAAGGAGGGAGGTGAAGGGGAAGGATGTCACTGGCCAGGTAACCCCCAGGGGCTTGGAGAATGGAATGGAATGGAATGGAATGGAATGGAATGGAATGGAATAGAATAGAATAGAATAGAATAGAATAGAATAGAATAGAATAGAATAGAATAGAAGTATTGAGTTCAATCCCCAAACAAGTCCCTCCAGGGAGCAATAAGAAAAAGGCTTATATTCTCTGAATGACCCTCTCCATGGCAGAGAATTTCTCTCTGCTCTGATCAGCTTCCAAGACCAGGTGTCAAGAATCCCACAGTGCAAACACCTCAGCCCTGTTTCCCTGAAAGTTTTTCACACCAGGGGCCTCCCTCCGCGTTATCACACTGGCACGAACCTCGTCATCCCATGTTTGTTAAAGGCATCCAAACAGGAGGTTGGTGCAGCTCCCAGCTCCAGGATGGAGCAAGACAGACTCACATCTTCCCTGCTTTTCACATGGTTATGAGTGCACAGCTCCAGGGTGACCAAGTCTCATTGCCACAATGGCATTCACCAGCACAGGGAGCATTTCCTGCAGGTAACAGAGTGGCTTTGCTTTTGCTGGGCTTCCCAAGATTTGCATGCCTGACAATTCACACTGGGGAATGCTTGTACACTGATATTTCCAATATTTGGGTACTGTAAAGCAAGCACAGCTGATGTGGAGTCATTAATATATAATAAATGCAACTCCACCATGGTGCTTTGACAGCCACAGTTTTTCATAAGAGAACGACTCTTCTGAGCACATTTTAAACCCAAACAAGCTTTTTCCTGGCAGCTGACAGAAACTGGGTTTTTAGGAGGTTTCACTGGCACACAAGATTTCAGGTGTGCCTTTGCTGAGGAGCCATTCACCTTTAAACCTTGACACAGGCACCATGCAGGGGTCTAGGGGCACAGCCAGGGTAGTGGCAGCAGGGTGGGGGATGCAGGTGAGTGAGCTGGGTTGGGGAGGGGTCACCCCACTGCCTCCAAATGGACTGGTGGTGTTTCAAAAAGGGGTCCTGCAGCCCTACCCTGCACAGATGGCACTGCCTACTAGCCTGGGATCCAGTGGGATTGTGCTTGGGATGCTGCTGCAAGGGTGGATTTTTATTCCTTGGTTGTTTTTTCTTTAATTCCAGAGCCCTGGTTTCAGTCTGTGGGCTGACAGTGGATTTCAGTGCAGACATCAGGCAGCACAGCTCTTCCCGCATCAGCTCACACCTGCTCTGCAAAGCTGCTCTCCATCCAACACACACAGCCTGTTTGCAAGCTCTGTGTATGTTTGCATAACCTCGGGTTTTTTTGGCCGGAAACCAGGCTTTTGGGAGGATTTCTCAGGCTTTCAAAACCCATCATGGTGCTGGGGCTGTGAGTACGTGTGCTTTAACCACACAACGTGACAGGCAGGAGGAAGGAGCAGCGGCCGCGGGAGGGAAAGATGGGTCTGTCCAAGCTGTGAAAGCAGACTTTCTGGGATCACACCTTGCTTTTTTTCCCTCTCCTCAGAGATATTTTCTTTCAAACATCATAAAAATGTATTGGATATTCTTTCAAGGATGCCCAGGAGAGAGAGCAGAAGGAAAGGCAGCCTGCAGCGTGGCTCTGTGGATAACTGATTGCTTTGCTCATTTTGGTCTGACCCAGAACAAATATGTTTCATTTTTCCAATGAGCTGGTAAAAAAAATACAGTCCCCTTATTTCTAGTTTACTTAGAGCTGGTTTTTTCTTTTCTTTTTTTTTTTTTTATTCTCTTCTTAATGCAGGGCAATTTCAGAACAAAAAGCCAAAATCGAGACTTGAAAAATCACTTTTCAGGGTTTTCTTATTCTTGTCAATACAATTTTCCCCGTTCAGCCTGATTTCACAAACCATTTACAGTCACCTTGAAACACCTTTTCTCGGCCCTTTCACTGCCCAGACCCCAGTCCCCCTGCCCAGCTGCAGTCCCAGTGCCCCCAGGAGCAGCAGCTCCTGCTCAGGATGTGTCTGGCAGTGCTGTGCTCCCCTCCGTGCCGGGATCCTGCCGGCAGCTCGGCTCGATGCCGTTTCCCCAGCGAAAGACGCTTCAGACTAAAGCTGAGATGTGGTTTGCCAAAATATTTGACAACACGAAATGCTGCTTGGCGGGGTGCCAGAAACCCCATTTGAAATGTGAAATTCAGCATGCTCCAGCCCCAGGAGCCATTCCCACGTAGCCAGGGAGGGCGATGGCGGCACCCGGGCACGGGGACGGAGCAGAGGGCCCATTGCCTCCCATTTTGACCCTGGTGGAGCATGAGCATCCCCAGAGCTGTGGGAGGCAGTTGGCACCTCTCCTACCAAGATGACAGGGTTGAGGTGATCCTACATCCAGGCACCCTCGGGAAGGGCAGAGGGAGTTTGCCCAAGATGGGGCATGGCCCTGGGGCAGCCTACCCTCCTCCTCCAGCACGGATCCCAGCTGCAAACCCACCCCGACACAGCCTCAAGTCCCACTGGCTCCAGCACAGCCTGCAGCTGAGGTGCCAGCCTGGGTGAATGAGCCCTTGCTGAATGCCAACGTTTTCCCCCACTCACAGGTGGCTCAGAGGGACTGTGCCAGGCTGTCAAATGGTCCTGGCACGGCACCATTCCCTGGTCCCTGTTTGGGATCTGTGTGCCATATGCCCTCCTTGCTGCAGCTTTCACAGGACTCCCACCTGCCAAATGTGATGGCTTGGGTGAGAAGCAGAGCACAGTGGGCAGCAGGGCTGCCATGGGGCAGAAAAACCTCCCTCATGTCACTAAAAAACATAGAAGGGTCTCAAAGCCCCTGTGGCAGCAGGACAGGATGAAGGCCAGGGCACAGTCATGCTGCTTCTTTCCTTTGTAACTCAGTCAGGATTTAACGCCGGGTAAATCTGTCACATGGACCTCATCTTTTTCCCTGCACCGTAAAGTGCTGAGCACACATCAGGGTGCTGTAAAACTAACTCATAATAAGAAATAAGGTCTTCCAGGATGAAAAACTAATGTGTTATCCTCAGCACAGGGAGAGGTGTGATAGAGGTAAGTGGTATTTTTGAGAGGCATCCCTGCCTTTTCTGCACTTTGTTCTCCAAATCTTGCTGTGCCAGGTGTTGGGAACACCCCCTTCTGCCCAGGCTGTTGCCCCTCCATTACAGCCCTCACAGGATGCCCAGAGCTGCAGTGGCTGCATGGAAAAATGATGGCCATTGCCCTCCCACTCCCTGCCAGCCTCCACTTGGAATAGCCAGGGCTGGTTTTTGTGCAAACCAAATACTCCAGCCTTCATTTGCATCACTTCGTCTCTGTGCCAGAAAGAGAACAACAAAATTAAAGAGCAAAGCACGGCAGTAAATACAAATCTAAAAGCAGAGAGCAGCATCCCCAGCATCAGTAACACATGTCCAAGAACTCCAAATCCCAGCATAGAAAGATGGTGCTCCTGGAAGGAGGTAGCAGAAAGGAGGAAAGTCTTCTCTGAGATCCCTGAAGCATAAATCCCCGATTTAAGCTATGAAGTAGAGCATTAAGATGGGAAAAAAAAAAGCCCAACCCTTTGCCAGTATGGTGATGTTCATGAAAAGAATAAATATCTGGAAGGAGAGTGGCTGTTATTGCTGGAATAACACAATCACAAAGGAACACACCGCAAAGAATTGCACTGGAACTAAGAGGGATGGACACTTGCTCTGTATGCAATTAGGCACAGCTCTGAGGCAGGGAAACACATTTTTCTAGAAACACTGAGCTTCTCCATAGCACAGAAACCACCTCCTGGATGGCAGGATAAAGTATTAAAAAAAAAAAAAGAATAAAGGGAACAGAAATCTGCAGTATCATAACAGAAATCACAGATCAATGTGTTTGCCCTAGGAAATGAACAGATACACATCAGGACTTGGCAGATAAAGGAGTCTCCTAAGCAAAGCAGAAACAGCTCAAAAGGGAAGGAACAAAACTGAGAAGGAAAGAAAGGGAAGAGGGAGTGGGCTCTGGAGCAGACACCATCAATCTGCACATGTGGAGAAGGAGTCAGTGGCAGTACCTGCCTCCCGCCCGGCAAAGGCTGTACATGCAAAGAGGGAGGACAAACAGCCCTGAGAAAATACAGATGATTTGCTTCCAAGGACTTTTTCTTGCCAAAATTTACAGGCCTGCAGTTCTCAGTTAATAGATGGAGCTCCTCTTAGAGCTTCTAATGGAAGAGGCTGAAATGAAAACCACCCGCTCCCCGAGGGAGAGGGGGGTCAGATCCAACAGCCCGCGCGAATGTGTTCTGCATCATCTCTGCCGGGACAGACCCCTGGACACCTCATCACACGCCCTGAGATAACGAGCTATGTGGAAGTGGGAATGTGGATTTTTAAATTAAAAAAGAAGAATAAACGGCCTAGCACAAAGAAATCATCATCAGAAGGAAATCCCAGTCTCCCGGCACGCCTCAGACATGCAGGCTTTTGCTTCTTCCCTCCAGGACACCTCCTGCCTGACTGCTGGTGAATCCCATGGGATTTCTGTGCCTTATCTGCTTTCTGGGTGGAGAGGGTAAATCTATTAAAACCGTGCAGATTTTGCTTTCCAGCTCCACTCCCCAGCAGTTTCACTTTGGTTCCTGTCGATACAGGGTGGGGAGGGGAGGGCAGATCACCTCCTTCCAGGGCACCTTCCCTGAGGTGGTGCTGCAGCAGGTGGACAAGGGGACTTGGGGACAGTGGCCAGCAAGGGCCGTGCCTGCTGCAGCTGTTGGGAAGAGGCACCCACTGCCAGCACCCACTGCCAGCACCCAGCCAGCGGCAGCTCCAAACACACCACAATCAATAACTCTGCCCAGACTGAGACCTGCACAGGCTGGCAGGCAGCAAATGACACAATGGTAAAAAGAGGGACCCCAAGAGCTATTAAACACAATAGGCAGCAAACGCCTCCATCGATATTCTGGACACACAGCCTAACGCTCGCCATAAATCACTCCCGAGCGCACTGAGAACACAACCTTTGCAGAACTGCCGAGGTGTCGTTCAGCTCCGCGGGCAGCGTTAAATGCAAACTGTTTAGTTAACAGGATGACATATTTGCAGTTTGCCTGCATATGCCCTGAGTTGTCAGCCCGTTCCCAAACACACAAGGCAGTTGGAGTTCTGGCACCAAGCAGGGCACTGATGGATCCAAAGGATAATGGAAAAGTGAGGTGCCACGGAGGAGCAGGGAGCAGAGCAAAGCCCAACTGGCTCATTATCCAGGCTGCAACACCAGTGTAAAAAAGTCTGCAAAATGGGTGTGAAGGGATTATCCTGCCCCATGCACGTCCCCTTTGCAAATCCAGACCCCTCCGTCCCCTCCAACCCTTCTAACCCCTGTGGACAGTTCTCTCTGCTGAGACAATCCATGGGTAGCCGAGGAGGAGATGGGAAGGGGACCAGGACAGAGCAACCTCCACACTCAGCTCCCAAGGAACAAGGTGACCATAACAATGAATTATCAGGCCAAAGGCAGGTGAATGAGCTCCCACTGAGTTGGGACTAAACAGTGAGCTGCCATCAGGAAAAACCGAGCGTAATCCAGGAGCAAAACCGACACGCAGGACCCAAGGGCACGTCATGCAGGAGAAAGGCACATGCAACCATATATGTAGCATGGAACGTGCATATTTAATATATTCGCTTGGCAGAT
This sequence comes from Fringilla coelebs, assembly GCF_963513975.1. Lineage (NCBI taxonomy): Eukaryota > Metazoa > Chordata > Aves > Passeriformes > Fringillidae > Fringilla > Fringilla coelebs. The sequence goes on from NC_140036.1 coordinate 17,384,025, forward strand.
GGAATAACTTTGTTAACAGACTATTTAAATTCCTGAGGGGGTACCTGTAACTATTAGAAATTGATTTTATGAGCCTGTTATACAAACATTACACTTCAAGGTCTAAAGCATATTGAAATTCTTCCTGTTCTCTCTCAAACAGATGGTGCTAGGAATTTTTCTGAACCTACTCGTATCCATAAATACTACCCGCCAATCCCTCTTGCAAGACAGAAACGATCCTAATTAGAACGGTGAGCCCTCACCATCTTTTCCTCATCACACAGTTACTATAAAAATGCTCCAGAATAGGACAATTTTGGCAAACCCCTCCCTGGGCAAGCGGCCGTGAGTACTCCCCTATGTTTGTCTTGATCAGACAAAATAAAAAGGATTTCAGTGCCTGGAAACAAGGCAGAGAGAAAGAGTGGGATGGTGACAGGAGTAGTCAGTGTCTGTGGGTAACAGAGGCTTAGAGCTGGGTAAGGATGAGGATGCAGTGCCAGCAGCATCACATCTCTAACCCCAGGCTCAGCAGCACACTCAGGGCTTCAGAGTACACCAAGAAATTGCAGAGAAATTAATGTGGGGGGTGATATTCCCCTACCACAGGAAAAAAAAAAGGGCTCCAGGGATTGGTTTCTAAGGAAAAATTAAAAGAGCTCAATTTGCCAAGCTTGACTAGGCATCAGCCAGGAGCAGGCACTGGGGTTGGGAGAGCCTGATGAGGAGCCACTGGTGCCCAGGGTATTTCCACACCACCAGGAGCTGCCTTCCAGGGCATTACAAACAGGAGTGGGGGGTATCAGAAGCAGGTTAGCACTGTAAATACAGCCCCAAGCTCCTCTGGGAGGCATCCACTTGTATCTGTGGCTTCCTCAGTGGGTGTTCAACCAGAAATGAAATTTTGCTCACTGAGATATCTTTCAGGGCCGGCAACAGATTCATTTAATCAGGCAGCCAGATTTGTTGCAGGATGAAATTAATTTTGTTCTGGGTAGGAGTGGAGGTAGTTGAGGGAGATGAGAGCTCCTATTCAGGGCAGAGAAACAATACTTGGTGCGATAAGGTGCCCGGCCTCGCAGCGTGAATAGCAAACTGCAGCTCAGATAGGCCACCGGATATTTTTTTTTTACTATACTGCCATTCATGAACAACCCTGAGCTCAAATACTGCCATAAAGAGCATTCACTGAATGGAAAAAAATCATTAAAAATTGTGGCCTCTTCCTGGACAACTCAGCAACAGAAAGTGCCAGCTACATTTGTTGAATAAATTGCTTGCAGGGAATAGTTTTTACTAGGTCTAAATGGGATGAAATTAAGCGTAGGGGGATGAATGCCAAGTACCACAAAACTATTCCTGGGTGTGAGAGGTACAAGGCAGGGAGCAGCCTCTCCAGGCAGACCTCGACAAAAAGCCCTGTCCAGACCCCTGGTACATCCCTCCACCAGGCACCCCAGAGATCTGGCACTGCTTGGTCTGAATCTGACCCTTCGATGCCTCATCAGAGGGCAGGGGCCAGCCACTGGGTCAGGGACTGGGGCCACAGGGTTGAGCAGGTGGGCATGAGACTCTGGGGGCTCCCTGTGTGCCCTGCAACAGCCCAGCAGCAGATTCGTCCGGGTATCTGCCACCAAACCCAGCCCTTTGTGGAGATTTCAGTGGATTGTTTGGATTTGGGAAGCACAGAGGGAATCTCATGCACATGGGTAAGAGGCAGAGCTTGCAAGAATAAGTCCACCCTTCCCCTCCTCTGGTTCCCCTGCTCCTCAGCTGCAGCAGCCATGCCCAGGCTCCTATCCTCAGTGTTTCCAGCCCATTCCCCGCCCTGACTCCCAGGCTCACCCCCAGGAAGCACCACGACCCCAAAAACAGAGGCAGACCTGACACCAGCAGCACGTGAAGCTTTTCAACCATTTATTTTCTGGGACTTCAGAGAAGGTTAGAGGAGAAGGTCTTATTAAAGAAGAGAAAAAGAAAAAAAAATATCCCCAAATTATTTGCTTATTCCATCTACTGTCTTGTTTGGTCAACACCAAGCAGGGGTTATCACGGGCTGAGGACTGGCACCCACTAAGGGAACATTATAAGGCTATTTCACAACCTCCATCTCCACAGAGGAGACAACATTTCTGCCCCTTTAACAGGCCGTAAGGGGCAGAGCAGCCCAGGGCAGGATGCTCACAGACCCTCAGCCCCCATGAGCAGGGCGATCCAGCCTGACCTTGTGCCACTCACCCCAGCCCCACCAACGCCTCCAGGACAGGCACAGGTTGAGCGAATACCTGCAGGGTTTCCCTGGGCTTTGACCCGTGTGTGGAAGGATCTGTGCTCTTACGGCGAGCAGCAGCTCCTGCCGTGCCCCGGGGCGATGGCGCGTCGCAAATCGCCGCAGACAAGGGACAGAAACGCGACCCAGCAGCGGCCAAGTGAGCCGGCATCCTCCGCATCGCGCCGTGGAGCAGCGAGGTGACAAACCCTTGCCAGGAACAATGGGGAGAGCAGGGAGGTCCAGGCCTCCCCTGCAGGGAAGGGAGGCTCAAGGGGGATCAGGCTAATCAGGCTCAGGATCTCCTGAAGATCCACAGGGCAGGAGGAATGCAGCTGTGCTGGCCCGGTGCCACCCTGCTCTGCCCTGCCAGTTTGGAGCACAGGGACTGGGAATCCCTTGGAAAGCCGCTGGAGGAGGATGGGCGCAGAGAAGGGTCAGAGGACCCTGGGAATAACAGCTCACCTCGAGCTATTTGGAGATTTTTGACCAGACACAAAGAGTCTGGTGAGCCTTGGTGGCCTCTTGGAGCCATGAAGTGTCTCAGGGTCCCCAGGGGCATGACACAGCCCCACTGACCATGGCAGGAATGGGACAAGGAGAGACCTTCAAAGAGCATCAAAGATGCCCTTGACCTAAGGACTGTAGTGACTTCACATCAGAGAAGCACCACTCCTCCCAAAGGCAATTCAGCACCAGCCACATCCTGCCCTGCTGCCACAGCCAGATAAAAACTGAGCTGAAATTGGTGTCTCTCTGCCTACCCCCAAATTTTGCTTATTCCACGGATGGGATGAGACCCTGAAACAGAAGGTTTCTACTTGTGTCCTACTCCAGGTGCCTCCAAACCACTGCTGGGGACACTGATGGGAGGTGCTGGGCAAACCTGGAGTAACAGCATGCTTCTGGGTCCAAAAAAATCTTCCCAGGAAGCAGAACCAGCAGCTGGGGATATGCCATGGTCACAGAGCTGAGAGGAGTATCCAGACACTTCCTTGCCAGCCCCGTGAGCATTTCCATCATACTGGCACTGCAATTACAGAATCAGCCAAATGGTTAAAGAGGCTGGAGGGTTTGATTTAAATAAATAATAATAATTTAGCTTCCAAATTGCTCCCACATTGAGGTGCTTCAGGCTTTGTGCAATGCAATAAAAACCCTCTCTAAAAACAACAAAACATGCTAAAATGTTATCAGAAAAACACTACTCATTAAAATTAACAATTAAAACAAATTAGAAAGGCTCTACTGACACAGAGGGCGAAGGAGAGCATCCAAATGAGGAAAAATGCCTGGTAATTTTTAGTCACTGATAAGTAAAATAATGGTCTCATTTAGTACTGATTACCTAGAATTATTTAATTTTACTTCAAATTATTCAATTTTTGGTTCAAGTTACCTAGTAATTTTTAATTACCGATACATAATGCAATGACGAATGGCTCTTATTTACCTCTGTCTCCACAGAAGCGTGCAAGAAATCAATAGGCATTTCTGGCACATTATTAAGCGACCTGATGAAATGACAGGAATGCTTTTCCCATTAGCAGGAGCTGCCGAGCCCCAGCCCAGGATGAGCACGGGGCTGGGCTCAGGCTGAGGGAGGAGAAGCCAGAGCAGCTCCCAGGCAGGGAGGCCTGGAACACGGAGCGGCTTTCGGGAAGCGATGGGGTCAGAGCTGGGAAAAGGCAAACCCACCCCGTTGCACTCAGGAAAGAGGCATTTGGTCCATTTTTAGCAGAGAGCAGGCTCAGCCACAGACTCTTGGCTGCCTCATTGATTTTTCCCTCTTAATGGAAACAACCTGCAGGACTGAAAATATTTGCAAACTGCTCAGGACAAAAAAGGGAGCAGCAATAACAACAGGGGCAGAGGGGAGGCTCTCCCAGGGCAGTGTCATGCTGTGTCCCTTTCCCAGCATCTCTAGGATGTTTGCCTTCCCCTGGGCGTGCTGCCTATCTCTCTCTTTTTTTTTTTTTTTTTTTTAACCCTCAAGCAAGAGCATTCCCTGGGTATTTGGCTCACATGGACCAGTCTTGTTAAAGATATGGGGGTGGAAAGGGTCAAAGAAAGAGGAACTGATTGTCCTTAACCTGTGCATGGATGAAAATCACCTCTTGTCACCTGCTGGAGAACTCGTGCCTCCTGCCAGAGCCAGGATTGCTCAGGCAACTCATCTAGGCAGGATTAGGGCTCAGAACGATCTTCATAAATCAGAGACAGAGCCAGGAAAAACAGGAGGGTGTTCACCAAGACAAGTGCAAGGTTCAACTGAACAAATACAGGGCAGAGGGGAGGAAGCCTAAATAAATACAGGGAGAAGCTGGCAAGGCAGCTGCTCTGCAGAAAAGAGCTGGGGGATGTAATGGATTGCAGGCTGCACACAAGGCAGGAGCCTTGTACTGCGACAAAAAAAGATTAAAAGATTAAAAAAGGAGTATTGTTGGGAGATACAAAAAGAACATCTTGCCTCCAGCACCCTCCCCAGCCCTGCCAGAGCCACCCCTGTGAATGTGTCTTGTTTTGGGTGCCACCCTGTAATGGAGTGGGAAATGAGCAGTGAAAGCTGGCCAAGGTCAGTGAGGTCTGCCAGAAGTCTGCAAAGCCTTGCAGTGGCTGGGGGTCAGCCATCCCCTGAGGAGGGAGATGGGATGTCCCTGAGGTGGAGGGATCCTGCAGGGAGCAAGGGGCTCCTCTGTGGCGAGTGAACAACAGTGGGCTGAAGCTTCAGGGAGCACAAGCTCCTTTTGGCTGTAATACCATCAGGAGTGAGTATCACCTCTGTCCCAGAGGGGCTGAGAAACCTCCCACAAACCCAGCAGGGGCTGAGCGGGTCCCGCCGTGGTGCTGGGCTGTGGCTCTGGCAGCTGCTGCTCTCCCCTTGCCTCCTCCCCAGCTCACATCCAGCCACGTCTTGCCCTGCCCAACACCACCACGACTGTTTGGCTGCTGAAGTGTTTTCAGCAGTCACTCCTATTATTTTTTTTAAATTAAAGAAATAGCTGTGAAACACTTGATAAAAATCTATAGCTCTCCTCGCCAGCTTGCAGATAGAGTCCCACGACGGTTCATATTGGAAATTCAATTCCAATCAGTGTATTGGCAGGAAAGGATTAGGGTCAGTGCCAAACACATTCATCCTGGCCAGCATTTCCATGACTCTGTGTGCTCCACCAGCTACTCCAGCTACCTGCAGAGGGCCCATCTCAGGAGCTGGCTGCTGGAATGGCTCCCTGTGGGGCTCTCATGCCAGCAGCCCACGATGTGCCCTGTGGAGGGTGTGGGCACATTCCTTGGTGATGCCTCCACATGCCCAGGCTGTGCCTGCTTCCCTTCTTCCCAGCAAAGCTCCCATGCAGATCAGAGAGCCCTGAGGCATCTGCTCTGGTCTCTGCTGCACAAGCAACGGGGCCTGGTGAGCAAAACCTTCAATGGTCCTTCCAACACCATTCCCTCCACCTTCTGCAAGGACCAGCCCCCATATGGGGAGACATCTGGAACATCCAGCAACAGTAACTGGGATTTTGCACACAGCAAGGACCTCCAGGACCTCCTTCCAACACCTCTGGGGCTCTGCCCCATCAAGTCTTCCAGTCCAAGCTGCTCAAATGCATCACAACACAGAGCTTGGTGTTCAGTAGAGACCAGGACACCTTTGGGCATGTGAAGGCAGGGCCAGGGAGAGCTGCCTCAGGCTAAGGCAACACAACAGTGAATGCCACATCAGGTTCAGGTGCCTCTCAGTTAGGGAGATATTGGAAATAGAGTCAGCAGTGGAGAATTTCAAGCAATTGGGTTTTTTAAAGAGCGTGGAGATAAATCTGAATAAAAATGAGTAAGGTAGAGGCATTACCCACAGGGTCTTATCTGATCTGGCATCCAAACCTGCTATTGCCTCCACTTCCCTATCTCGAGGAGCTTTTTAAATGTGCACAGCTACAAATCACACTCTTTCAGTTTAAGTGTCAAATTAAATCAAGACAAACGTTCCCCTGTTCCACATTTCCTTTGGTCCTTGGCTAAGCCCTGCAGCCCTTTCCCAAACCTCCACCTCCCACAACCTGGCACAACCCCAAGCCTTTGCCTTGGGAGACATCTTCAGTCTGAACTTCCCATCCCTCTGGCATGCAGAGCCGCTCCACTGCCAGCCCCTCTTTCCAGCCAGAAAGTTGCTGGAGACTTTTTGCAGAGGAGTTTTGATGTCAAACTCTTCCAGTCACCAGCTTTAAGCCCTTTACCAGAAAAAGCCAGGGAAGACCAGCGTTCGTCTTGGCATCCAGCTCACTCCTCATCCAGTGTCCATCCCTCATGCAACAGTGAAAGCTCTGCTGGGACAGACGGTGAAATCCAAAGAGCTAAAAACTGATAAGAAACTCATTTTTACACCAGCACATGATTTATATGTGGTACTCACTGCCGTAAGATACAGCGAGGCAGAGAGTTTTGTAAGATTTTAAAGAAGATCTGACATTTACGCAGCTAATAGAAGATTCTGTAGCTCCATGAGTCAAGGTAGATAAAAGGAAGATGCCTGGAGGGAAGATAAGGCCATGTGCTTCGGAGCATAAGCTAATGACTAATAGCAAAAGACAAAGAAGAAAGCACCCCTGGGAGGCTGGGTTTTTCCTGTGTACCAGGTGTTTGCTTGTACCTTCTCTGAAGGTCCTGGCACATGTTTCTGCAAGATCGGATATGCGACGAGCTGCATCCCAGGCTTGCCCCAGGACAGCAACTCCCCTGCTCCTTAAATTCTAAGTTTTGTTTTGGTTTTAAATTAGACCCAGATCTCAAAGTCCTGAGAAGCCTCTGTCATTAATCCTCCTGACACACAACCTGGCCGCATGTACTGGAAATCATTGCTCAGGGGCTGGCAGCGCTCCAGGCAGAGGGGACTGAGTGCTGACTCACAGGGGCCCCAGGGATGCTGACACGAGGGCAGGCACCAGGGATGTCATCATAGCTGTACCTGCACAGAGAGATCTTGTCTGAGCAAGAGCATGGAGCTGCTTGGACTCTGCCAGTGGCTGGAGGGATGTGAGTGATGCTGGCAGGACAGATGTGTGCATTGCTGCTGGGCCCCATCTCCACAGAGGGGACTGCAGACCCCTGTGCTCTCAGGTGCTCTCTCACTGGGGCACTTGCTGGTCAGGAGGCATAATGGCAACTCACAAGCCTCTTCTCTGTAGCAGGGTTAGGAAAGACGTCACAAATCCTGGGCTGGAGCTGAACCAGAGGCACAACTCCTCAAACGTCCTGGTGCTGGGTGTGGTGGCACTGGGGTTTTGTGTTCACATGCAGCCATGTACTCCCACATCCCATCTCCATGTTCCTCCACTGCAGCAACACTGCCACAAGCCCACCTCCCACCTCTTTCAGAGGTGCTGCTTCCCTGCCTTCTCCTTTGAAGCCCCTTGTGCCTGTGCACTGACACCCGGAGCTGCCAGTGGCCGCCTGCCGCGCGTGCTCCGTGCTCAGCCCAACATCTCTTACCTCCACAGTGTTTATGTGATCTCAGCCTCCTCCTCCCCCAGTCTGTCTGCGGGCTCTGTCCTGCCCGTCGGCACACAGAGCTCTCTTTGTACACCTACTGTCCTGCGAGACATGGATGTTTAGGTCCCAGGACCCATCCCCTTCCCTTGCATCCCTGTATCCAACCCCACTCCATCAGCCAGCTCTAGGGCCATTAACACCACCCAGCACCCTTACCTTAAGATTTGTGAGCCCAAAGGCTCCTTTGTCTCCTGACCAGAGCTTCTACACAGAAGTGGGCCCCATCTCTGGGGCCAGCCTGCCACTCTGCCTTGCCCAGCTGTGCAGGGGCAGAGCTGCTCTGTCTGCACAGCATCTGAGTGTTTCTGGCTACAGGGAAGGTCCCTCAGCTGCGGGATGGAGATGAAGGTCAGAGCACTGCAGTATGATGATTTCAACCTTGCTGCTCACCATGTTCCTTGCCTTCACTGCCGCCTTCCTGCTTTTCCACTGCGGTGGGTCAAACCCTCCTATTGCCCTGCAGCTCCATGGCTGAGGTTGGGGATTTCGCCCCTAGGTGCTGACACTCTCCTCCTGCCTGCCCTTTCTGCCACAGCCCCTTTCTCCCCCCTCCAGGGCTGCTGCTCCCCCTCATACATCCCTATTCCTGGCAGGGCTGGCTTCTCCCAAGCTTTCCCAGTTTGGGCAGGAGACAAGCTCAGCCGCAGCTCTCCTAGTCTAAACAAAAACACAGGTACAGCACCCTGACCTCTTCCTCCTCTTCCTCCTGGTGCTCTCCCCATGTACTTGTTTGTGCCTCTCCAAGCCACAGCCTGTCATTTACGAATGGTGCTTCAGCCTCCCTAATTCAAGACTGGGAGAACTCAGGAGAAAGATGGATTTTTCTTTTATTGACATATTTCCACAGCACCCAGCAGACCCAGTGAGTGCACCAGAACACGCACAAGCCCATCAGGAGCCAAGTGGGTACTGGCTCCATCTCACACGTGCCTTCATACCATCAGTGGAACAGCCACAGACCACATTCCAAGGGCTACAAGCACAAGGAAAGGAAGAAACCCTAAAATAACTTCCTCAGCCTGAAGCCGGCAGCACCCAAAGCAGTTGGGGAAGCCCACCCCACCCTTCATGCCTCGTTAAAAAGGCTCAGCTGCCACTCAGCGAGCAGGACCCAGCTGTGAGGGACTGAAGAGCCTTTCAGCATCCCGGCAGATTGCAGCGAGCGGGTGTGATTTGCTCCATCCTGATGTGGCAGAAAGTTGCAGCTGCGGAGAGCGCTCCGGCTTTTGTTACAAAAGAGCTCCCCACCCTTTTTTTTTTTTTTTGCCTTTTTTTTCCCCCTTCTTCTCAAAAGCGAAAATATTTGCTTCAAGCAGCACTGGCGGAGCGCTGTGGCACGGCGCTGTCCCCGCGCTGTCGCAGCCCGGCGGCGCCGTGCCCATGGCCCTGCTGCCACCTTCAGGGCATCTCCCGCTGCCCGCGGCTCGGCGGGAGGGCGGTCCTGGCCGCAGCTCCTCCGAGACCAAAGGCTGCGGGAAAAGAGCCAACAGGCAACTTCTGGAGCACTTTCCACAGCACGATCCAAGAATTAAAAAAAGCTAAACAGATTTTACATATTAAGACTACAGCCCTTTAGTGCAACATTAAAGACTATTTACTTAAGAGGTTGTGGATGTTACGCTGGGAAGTTTTCCCTTCCACAAATGCTCTGAGCAGCGATGGGAGAAGCCTGCGAGCAGCAGTTCATGGTGTTTTATGGCGTCGTTGCTGCTGCAGCCAAAAATGCTCGTTATCCTCCCAAAGTGGATGTTTGCCAGCGCTGTGGTGATGGGCAGCTGGTCCCTGGGTGATGGCTGTGGGTGCTTTTCTTCTTCAAAATCACGTGTTGAGGACACCTGTGGATTGTCACAAGCAAGTCACTGCCCTTATGGTTACTTACAGAGCTGAGGATCTGGAAAAGCATGCATAAATCTTATCCTGTACCATTTTCCCAACATGACATTGCCCAGCCTTTCCCTCCTCCCTTCTCCAGCTTCTCTCCTCTGGATGACCCTTGGGAAATCTGGAGGAATTAGAGATTAACAGAGAAATATATTTCACCTAATCAAAAAAAAAAGATATCATCAGAAGAGCTCGTTGTGAGCCCAGAAACCTGATGGGCTTTAAAGCTTCAAGTTTTCCTCCTGACCGCAGGGAGCCGTTCCCACCCCTCCGTCGGAGGCGAAGAGGAAGGTAACGCCTCCTGCTAAATCCAGATAACCCCGTTCATCTTCTGCCACGGAGCTCTAACGTTTTTACTGGAGAGGAGCCAAAGGCTGGGAAATCCAAGCCTCACCTCCAGCCCGCTCTTGGGCCACCTGTGCTCATGTCGGCCCAGCTAGGAGGGCCCTGCGCCGCCCCCCGAGCCGCCCTGTGGTTTCCTCCCACCCCAGACGGCGCTCCTGGAGCTCTATCTCCAGTCCATTATGCTAAATGGGAGGAACCAGAGAGCCAGACTTTGGGTCAGCAGATTTTTGTTGGGGGGAAAAAAGCTAAAAGAGAGCGAGTTTGGCTCGTTGTAGACACACTTCCCGCTACATGAAATTGTGGGAAGCCCCAGTGGTGCTAAAGGAGGAATTTTGCCCCAGTTTTTTGATTTCTCTTCCCTGTCCAGGTCTGTACCTGCCTCAGACCCAGTGATGTCTCCATGGTTTTCAGAGTTACGACCACCTGAAATTGTGTTTAGATGAGAAAAGCAGCTTTCATTAATGTCTAACATGTCCCCTGTGTGCCCAAAATGCTCAGAAAGCTGAAGAAAAATTAAAAGTCATAATGTATTTTTTTTATTCTTATTGATTTTTAAGCCCATTTCATTCTGGGGAACTGGCTTGTAATTTTGGAGCGCTTGTGGGATAATATAAGTACCCAAGGCCTCATGGCAGGATTGTACAAAGACTTTTACTCGTGTTTTATTTTTCAGTAACCTTGATAGCTAAATACAGTCTTGTGGAGAAGAGGTTTTAATATTCAGGCTGCCAGAAATAATTGCTTTTCAGTATTATGTGCTAAACCACCTGATGGGGCCACGGCACTGGAATTCACGTGGGCAAGCTGGCCAGGACAGACCTCTAGTGAAATGTGGGGACCAGCCACCCCATCCCGGGGCTGCCCTGCTTTTCTCTGGCTTTTATTGCACAACCCTGGACTTACCACCAGAAAACTGGAATGTCATGGATGTCGTGGCATCTCTTCGTGCTCATGGGCTGGTCTGGCTGCGCAGGGCACACTGCAAGCCCAGCAGCTCCACATGCACATCCTTGCTCAGGAAGCCGTGCTTTAATCAAGGCTCTGGGATCCTTCCTTTGCTCGCCTGGGGCGGGGGGATTTTAACTCTAAACACATTAGAGTGCGAGATTGAAAGGTAACGTGTTCTCCCGGGGCTGCCGAACAACGGAAAGGAGCCTGGGTTTCATTTGCACAGAGTGTGCAGTGGGAATTTCCCTAATCAAATAAAAAGAAAATGAAAAACCCACTCTCTCCAAAAGTTTAATTCTCTTAATTACATTAATTGGAGAAACATAGGAGCCTCCTTTGCACGCCTTTCTTCTCTGCCGAGGAGAAGGGCTGCAGAAAGGGATTTCTCTTGCATGAGGGTGCAAGCTGGACTCGCATCTGCTGTCAGGGTGGGATGGGGATGGAGGAGGCACAGCAGGGATGCTCTGTGGTCAGCCTCGCCCCAAAGAGAGGCTGGATGATCCCTGCACTGTCAGATGACCTATTAATGCCTGGAAAATGTAATGGGGATTTTTCTCCAGCCTTCGCCTGCTCCAGGTTCCCATCAGGGACATGGGGAGTGGAGGGACTCATCTCACCCCCAGCTTCTCCAAGGCATTTCAGCAGCCAGGAGGTGGCACGTAGCCCTGGAGGGGGCTGTGCTGTGGGCTGAGCTCCTCTGTCAGCTGCAGCCATGGGCACCCCCTGCCAGGTGCTGCCCACCTGCACGGCCTGGCCCCGCTGCCCCATTAGCGCACGGGCTGTTTAACGCTTCCTTGGGGAGAGCAGGGAGGTGACATCATGGCGAGCAGCAGCAGAGAGGGGGGAGCGGCTTCCGCCCAGCTCTGCACAGCCATGGCCCCCCAACAGCCCCCTGGGATTCACCCTGTCGGCTTTAACCCCTCTGCTACCACGAGGAAGGGAGGAACTGCAGAACTGCCACGGCGTTGGACGTGTGTGCTGCCTGTTCCCGCTGCTGGCCATCCTGAGCCAAGTGGGGATGTCATCCTTCGGTGGTGGGGACCATCCCCCAGATCCTCACAACAGAGAGATGACAGGGAGCAACAGCATAAATATATCAGAAATACCTGCAAATATGGATTTCCTAGCCCTGCTTGGAAATCAGCGCTTTTGGAAAGTCTGGAAGGAAAAGGGGTTTTGAACTTGAACCCACACAAGGCTCCTGCTGAAAGCAGCCTGGCCCCCACCCGACCTGCCTCCAGCTTGCTGGAGGAAAACAAACACTAAAGTAGGAACACGTATTGCTCTGCTCTTGGGCAAAATGTCTTCTTCAAGGGTCATAATTCAGGTTTCCTAGGGCACCTGAAAAGCTCTGGGGAGGGTCAGTGTTTGGGTGAGCTGAGGAAAACTGAGCTGGGTTGGACGGCAGGATCCCCCTCCGCACGCCAGCTCCCCGGCGGTCGGCCAGAGGCCTGCTCCCCACTGACACCACAGCAGGAAAGGTGACTCCATAACTATAATTTTAATATATAATGAGAAAAGTCTGTGTTTACTAAAAAAAAAAAAAGAAAAGAAAAAAAAAAGAGAAAATGGACATGGCCAGACCATTTGGCTGAATGCTTTTCCTTGGTTTAAAAAAAAAAAAGAAAATAAAAGGAAAAGGAAAGAGCCACCTTTGTAGGGGAGATCACGTCTGGAAAATTCCAGCCCAAATGACATAAGTTATGAGCAATTGAAAATTCGGATTAGAAAGGAACTGAGCAAAAAACCTCAAGTATGAGCATCAACATCCTGCTCATAGGTCCCCATTGCCTGAGCAGAGGTGGGCAGCAGGATGGCTGCAGGGCATGCTCCAGAATCCTTTAGGGCCTGGGGAGGGGAGAAGGAGTAAGTGACATCAGGATGCTGGCAGAGCAGGGAGGAGAGGGGGCAGCCAGGTATAATCCAGAGCCTCCTCCTTGAGCAGTCAGTATCAGCAAAGAGCTGCTCTGAGGTGACACAAATTACCCATGGCCAAACCCTTCACCCCAAACACCTCCTATTCTCTCCTGCCATCTCAGTGCAGGGTTGTAGCTACAGCCCAAGACTGGGCTGCACATAACTCTGAACTCCTGTTGTTTCATGCTGGCTTAGCTCAGCTGGGGCAGCTTTGTGCCAGAAATCTCCTAACTGAATTTACTCCTGGCTTGCTGCAGGTTGGGCTGTGCCAAGAAATGCACAGGTGCAAATTAAATCAATATACCTGGTGTGGGAAGGTGCTGGGGGTGTCTGTGGAAGGTTTGCATCGCTGTTACCAGACTGGCTTTGAAGCCAAGTGAAGCTCAAGGGCTGTGCCCCCCATTTCAAACCAGCCGTGTGTTGGCGGGTTTTGCCAGGAGGGCTGGAAACACAACATGGCACAGCAGCAGCACCCTCAGTGTCCCTGCTGCCAGGGGACAGAGATGTGCCTGTCTCATCTGGCACAGCTGCAGGAGCACTGGCAGCTCTGCTGCCCCAGAGCAGGGCTCCAGGAGGGTGTCCTGCCCTGCCTCCCTGGCTCTGCTGATGCCTGCTGCAGTACGTGAGGCTGGATGCAGCAGGGACTGCAGCAGGGACTTCATCTGGACAAGGTCCCTATGGGATCAGGGTAACCCAGAGGCAAACCAAGTTCTGTGGGGACAGCAAGCAGGGAACTTCTCCTTTTCCTGGGCAGGATAGGGCTGCTCTGCCCTGGCTCCATCCCACGATGCTCCTTCCCTGGCAGTGCTGGTGCTGGAGAGCCTCCTTCCCTGGGCTGCCGTTCATGTCCCTCCCTCACTTGGTGCCCTAATCCTGTGTTTCAGTGTCATCAAGAGGCTGAAGGTGACAGCTCACAGTCCAGCTTGCAAGCTCCCATGGTGGGAAGCCACCTCACAAACCTCTGTGCTATGAGATAACCTTGCAAGCCGTGGTAGCAGAATACATTGCAAGCCCCCATGATGGGAGGTTCCCTCATCCCAGGCTCCAGAGCTCTCTTGATGGGGCACAGATGGGCCCATGGTTTGGTTCCCACAAATGCAGAAGGTACAGCAGCCCCAGACAGGCAGTGACAGCCCCAGGCCCAGCTCAGCTCTTGCAGGTCACTATAGTCATGCCCACAGGGATGAACAAAACAGTGCCAGGGAGTGGGAGATTGTTAGCACAGCTCTGCTAACGTGACTCTGCTAAACATGACTTGGGGTGGTGTGGGACAGGGACCCCTCCTGGGTGACAGGGTGGGCATGGCCCCATCTGGGATGCTACCCTGGAAGTGATGTGCTTTGTGCTGCTTGGCTTCAGCCTCTCTGGACAAGCTGTGGCCAACAGCCAGACAACACCTGGGATTCTGCGTTTGATCCATCTAGGAGAGCACCTACTCCATGGTGTAGCTACAGAGGTTGGGATTCAGCTATCCTAATATAACAGTTCCCACCAAGGTGGGAGTCTGTGCTGCCTTCATGGCTCAGCCACAGGGATGTGACACTGTGCCTTAAAGCAGGCAGATATCCACAGTGGGAGCCTCCCAGTTCCCAGGCCCTGGCATGATGGGAACTGGAGACGCCCTTTGTCAAGTGAGGGTGCAGAGACCTCATGTGGGAGCTAGGCCTTGGAGTCAATGAACCCAGCCACAGCCTGTCCCAATTTGCTTTATTATCTTCATTGTTTGTGGGCACCCAGACAGTCCTGACAGCGTGAGGGGCATTGCACCCCTCTGGCAGGGCTGTGCACACCCCGCATCAGCCCCAGCAGCCAGCACTGGACAGGATCCACGGACAGCATCACCCCCCTTAGTGAGGGCTGGGAGAAAGGCAGGATGGCTGGTGTTATTTTACTTAATTCATGATTAAATGCCCCCAGAAGAGTTTAGCCCTTATTACTGAGATATAATGGCCTATTAAGGGAGCAGCATTCCCTGGAAAGCAGCCCGGTGTCAGTGACTCCTTATTGCGATAAGAACTTAATAATCACACGTGGGGCGAGGACAGGAGGAAGCCACAGGCTGCCCACGGTGCAGCCCGGGGGCTCCTGCCCGCGGGGAAGGGGGGTGATGGGAAGCCCCTTTGGGAGCTCTGCTGATTGAGAAGGAAATCCCCACGCTTGTAAATCTGTAATTCCTCACTAAATGCTTCGTAACGACAACAAATGTAAAGTAGTGTCAGAAACCTCTCATTTTCTTTTACGGTAAAGTCATGTCCTGAAGCCAAAGAAAGGAACTAGAGAAAAACTAATTGCTCACTCACTGTTTAAAATGTGCTGGTCTTCAGCATCTTTGCAGTTTCTTCGACCTGTTTTCCATGTTGTCCTACGGGCAGGGTGGAGAGCTTGAGCCCTTAGTGTCTTCTACCCTTGTAATCAATTAATTTCAAATTTAGCTTTCAGGAGAAGGGAGCCCCCTCCTCTATGCCCATTTCTCAGCACATCACTCCAAAGTGTGACAGTCTCACTCGCTTCTGGTTTTGTTATTGAGCAGGGAACATTTTCTCAGCAAAATGTAAGGCTGGGCGATAAGGACTGGGCAGGAACTGATAGAGACTTTGCAGATCGAATATGATGTTGTTTATTTGACTATGATGTATATTTAAAGGTCTCAGTTACAATTGGCCCCAGGCACTCTCTAATGAGCTGCAGCTGCCTGGACTCTCATTAGCTTTAATGACATCTTCTCAGTACATTTTTCTTGGGGTAAGACCTTGTCCTCTCTATGGTTGTGCACACACTAAAACCAAGAGACATCTCACCCTAAAAGGGCAGCCAACTCAAAACAGTGGAGCAATGATAAATGATGCAAGTGCCCAGAAGAGACAAACCTTTCCTGGAAGAGTCATTGTTTATTTAAGGCAAACTAAATGTAATTTACTTTGGCACGCCTTAGAATTAGCCCGGGAGGTATTTGCGCCGGGGCTCAAAAAACGGGTAACAAAGTCACCGTGTGTGTTCGGCAAAGATCAATTTGCAATTTCCCTGATTTTTGCCATTTGCCTTACTCATTGGGCAGCAATCTGCCTTCCCAGGAGCCACTTTCAGAGGCAGAAAAGCAGTGAGAAAAAAGCCTGGATTAGGAAAGGAGGTGAGCGCAGCAAACACAAGCCCCAGTGTTAGGCAGCACCTCCCCGCTCCCGCTGCAAGCCGGCGAGCTGCCGGCGCTCCGGCAGGCTGCTGCCTATTGATCCTGCCCCTCCATGCGGAGCCCCGGGCTCTTTTTTCCACTCTGGGTACGTCTTCTGGTGCTCTGCCCCTACCGCCAGCAGAGGCCTTATCCGACTTCCATCTCTTCTTCGGAGAATTGAGGGAGCAGTCATTAATCATCCGAGCTGTCCCCTCCGTGGGAGCACAATGGCCTTCTTTATCCTGCACTTCAACAGCCCTGACATGTACAATAACAATCAGCCTTGACGTATCTGTATTGCACCAAAGAGACTCACTCAAAAGGTTCTTTTGCAACATTTCGGGTTGTAGTTAAAATATATTGGTGTATTGTGAGGCGAGTGGTACAGATCATATCGGAGATGTATAAGGGTTTCTAGGTAGCAGGGCAGCATCTTGCAAACATTTTTCTGGCCGCGTTGCTAACCCTGGCAGCGGAGCTAGAGATGGCTGGTGCAGGGAAGGTGATCCATGCTTTAATGGGGTGGTTTTCCATCCTGACTGTTTTCTTAGGGAATCTTTCTAACGGGGAAATTTGGCTGCTTCTGACTGAGACGTGCAGAGCTTAGGAAATTCCTGTCCCAAACTGAGTGCTGCTCTCATGACATGATGGATAGTAAAGCACCATCCCAGCAACGCTGGGAATATCAGATGAAACTTGTATCTCCCAGCTGATGTCTTCAGAGCAGTCCCACATTCAGGGATTTCTCCACTGCAGTGCAATATAGTGGAATTTTGTCCCCAAAACCCTGCCAGAGATACAGAAGTCTGCAGAGCTGCTCATAGGATTTGTCTGAGGGAATGTTTGGATCTCACTGCCACCACCACACATGTGCACCAAATGTCCATGGACACGGGGCAGGAGAAGGTGAGCTGGGTACCACAGCTCCTGGGCATGAGGGGGACAAGGGAGAGGTCAGGAGAGGGGAAGGGAGACACGAAAGAGAAATGCTGATTGAAAAAGCAGCGAGCTGCCTTCACCCACATTTACTCAGTTGAAAGTTGCGTTAGGAATTTCTAAGCCCTCCTTAAATTCCTGGGCTCCAAAATGCCACTGAACTAGCAGAGGTATTTCTGGACAAGTTGCAGGAGCTCCCAAACGACCAGGGAGCACTAAGAAAATACAGAAAGATGGGGGTGGGGGAAATAAAAACAGGAAACAGGTGGGATTTACTTCTCCCTTTCCCCCCCTCTTCGTTTCACTGCTTTCTGCGGGGGCAAGCTGCACCTCTGAAGCTCAGATTAAACAGTTTGCTGCAAAATAAAAATGCATCTGAGTTAACAAGCTCTGAGATTTAGGGAGACGCCGCTCCGGGAGATACACGCGTAGGTCACCGGGGCATTTCTCAGCCCTCCAGACCCCTGGGTAACTGCTTTGCCCCTTCCATCCTCAGAGAAACCCAAGCCTGTCGTTTGCTCACAGCCAGGCAAGCTGCACTCGCTCAACTGTCCCAGCAGCCCGGCCCCCATTTGGCTTCACCACTGCAGATCCAACACCCTGCTCTGCCTGAGAGCAGCTGGGGCCAAAAAAGCAGCAGTAACAGAGCAAATATTGGGATTATTACAGTTCAAAGGCCTTTCTTGGAATTACAAATTGCTTTCAGTCCTCTGTACTGGATAAATGGGTGGGCAAAGCAGCGCTGGGTGAGTTGCAGGGGGGTGAAGCTGTCCTGGGACCCCCCTGCTGTCCCTGTAGAGCTGCTGATCTGCTCCAGCGCAGGCAGACACGGCGTCCCCGGCACCAAGCGAACCGTGCCGAGCAGAGCTGCACACGCTGCCCTTTTGCTCTTATCCAGGAACCTACTTTTTTAAGCACATATTTTCTGCTGGCTGCCTCCATGGACTTTTAAAAAAATAGTATTTATTTATTTATTTCCTTCTTTCTGAAGAAATGTGGGAATCAAAAAGCACACGGCTCACAGCACACAATGACCGGGCCAGCACTGCTGGAGCCGGCACAGCCAGAGCCAGGCTGTGGGTGTGCTCTGAATGGTACCATCCCCTTGGCAGCCCCACCAGCAAAAGCAGCTTTTTCCTCTGACACAAACTGCTCCCAGGTCCAATCCCTCATTCTCCTCAGTTCTCTCCTGACCTCTCCGTGAGCATCCATGGAGCTCTTGCTGCTGAGTGCCACAGGTGGATGTGGGTGATGCCACTGACTGAGCTGGAGGCCCAACAGATGCCTCCTACTTGGTCATGTTTTGGTGCACTGGTCTGATGTGCAATTAGAATTATACATTTATCCCATCATTCCTCCCACAGCCATGAATTATCCTGATCTCCTCACCAGGCTTTCATCATTTGCAAATGTTTGCAGGGATGGCTGGAAATTGTGTTGGGAGGGCTGCTCACCCCTGGCCACATGCCATCATCCCACCACCCCAACCAGGGAAAGGGATTCCAAACTGGGAAAGACACACTGTGGGCAGCTGGCAGAAGAGAGGGAGATGGTTTGGGCAAAACATCCCAGGAGCGCCAGGTGAGGCTGAAAGGACTAATGAGCTCTGTCCTCCTCCTGCTGTGAGCTGTGGACCCAAGCAGAGACATTTCAGCTGGTAGAGACTTGCACATCAACATATCCATTCCTCCAGGTTTTCCTTTCCAGCCTTTCCCCAAATAAAGGCTCATGCTGCTCTGCAGCAGGCTCAGGCCCCAGGCTTTTTATTATTTCCAAGGTCATTTGCTCTGCAGCAGGGCTGGAAAACAGAATTGCCTTTCTTGTGCTGTTTATGTCTACCAGATACACACTACTTGCTTTTTCATTTGGATTCATTTTCTGTGCTGTCCTGAGAGAAAGGAGCAAAGCAATTTTCTATTTACTGCAAAATTCCAACTGAGCAATTTTGTGGATCTGGAGATTGTCAGGAAGAGGTTACTGGACTGTGTACACAGAGGAGGAGGAGAGCAGAAGTGATAGGAGGAGTGCACAGAGCATGAGAGGCGATAGCTAAAGCTGTTTCAATCCCATCCCTGTCTCAAGAAACCTTCGCCTAAACACCCAAGACTGGTAACTATTACTGGATGTGTGAGTAATTCCTAGATAATTTTTTAAGTATTTGGAAAAAAACAATGCATAATGAAAACATTACGTTATTGTCGTGCTGCTGACACTGTTGGCCAGATTCTCAGCTGCTGTGAATCATGATCTCGCCTTTGACTTGAGCAGAATTATGCCTTATTTTTCCCAGCTGAGGATCAAATCCATTGGCCAGCACTTGTGCCACCTTTGCCTCACAGGTTAGAGCAAAGTTATGCCTTAAAAGTTGGTAATTTTGGTGATGCCTGCCCGTGGCTTGGCTCTGAAATGCAGCCAAGGCTGCGAAGTGCCAGCCACAGCTGGCTGCTGCCGTGTCCAGCCCAAACCCAGTGGGGTGAGCTTTGTGCAGATCTGGTGCTGGGGAGGGCAGGCAGAGGCTTTGCTGGATGCCGAGGATGGGAGCCCAACGAGGGCAGGGCTGCAGCCAGGGAGCTGGGAAGCACCCGGCTGGCAGGAGGGAAGGGCAAACACAACTGCCTAGCAGTTTGCACATATAGATTAATTCCTATATGTTTTTTAGAACCCAGAATAATTTATTGTAATTACTGTTGACTGAGTTGTGTTTGAAGGAGGCAGCGCTGTTTAAAAGGATTTTTTTGAAAGGTATTGAATTGGGAGGCAATTACTTTTTTTTTAAGATATGTTTAAGGATTATAAAAGTAATTACTGCCCTCAAGCCAGGATGTCTAATTATGTTAAACTGTGGCTTAAGACAGCACAGTTTTCAGTCTCTTCCTTGGGTGGCTCATGCAGGAGCAGAGCACACGTGGCATGGCCAGGCAGGGCGTGGCACCAGAGCAGCGCTGCAGCCCTGCAGGGACACGGGACAGACACCAGGGATGGACATGGGACCACAAGAAGGCAGGGAAAACTGGGTGGAAAAGGGAGAAAGGGAAAAATTGGGAGGGCAATGGAAATGAGGGACTGTGGGCACCAAGCTGGCACTCCCACCACCCGAGCTGCTGGGCACAAACCAGCCTGATGCCTGTGGGGAAGAGCTTGCCCTTGCTTCGGGGAATGGGCACACTGACCCCTCCGGGGCCTCTTCCTGCCCTGTTTTTCTCTGTTTTCCTCTGGGAGCCCTTCACGAGCAGCAAGAGAGAAGTGTGCGTTTATTTTTCAAGCTTGCCTTTTGACTCCAACTCCCCTCTGTTCTTCTGCCAACGTGTGAGAAACAAGTTCAGGTTTAAAAGGCAACCTGAAATGTGCATGCACGCACAAAACAGTTTTATTTTTATAATGCCGTGATTTATGGGCCAGCTTGGGGCAGGAGGGGGATTTCACTGGTGATTTCTGAGCATTTGAAGGCTGCCCATAGCAGGAGAGACAGCCAAGATGCTGCGTGCCAGGGCTGTGGCTGTCACAGGCAGGGCAGAGGGCAGCAGGCAGCAGCGGGAATGGCACGGAGGTCTCTGCGGGGTCACTGCAGCTGGGCAGAGCTGGGCGAACGTGGGGGCAAAGCTGGGAATGAGAGGTGGAGCTGTAGGAGTGATAGGCAAAGCTGTGCCTTAGGGATGTCTTAAGAGCTGCTGGGGTTTGGGCTCACCCGGAGGTGGGGGACTGGGGGAGGCGATTGCTCTCGCAGCTGAGCGGGATGGAGCTGGCGTGCCGAAATCCGGAGCCCTCCTTCGCCATCCCTCGCAGCACTCGGCTCTGGAGGTGTGCTCACACGGCTGATCACACACATCCATGCTGAGTGCTTACCGCCCGGCTGATCCCTCTCACCCCACACCTCCCCTCCCCCAGGCAGCAGCGAGCAGGAGGCCGTGGGCTGCTGGGGGCACACACACACTCCTCTTCCAGCGAGTCTCAAAACAAATTCACCCCGTTTAACCCAAACTGTCAAGCGGCACTGACCCAGAAAAGGCTGCTCCTGGGGGGCAGAGCAGGCTGGGGCAGGAGGGCAGGCAGTGCTCCCTCAGTGCTGCTGAGCAGGCTGGGCGCAGGAAGCGAGCGGTGACAGCATCCCTGGCCATGGCACTGCAGCCCCAGGCGCTTCGTGGTGCAGAGC
This sequence comes from Fringilla coelebs, assembly GCF_963513975.1. Lineage (NCBI taxonomy): Eukaryota > Metazoa > Chordata > Aves > Passeriformes > Fringillidae > Fringilla > Fringilla coelebs. Next base: position 17,405,169 of record NC_140036.1, read on the forward strand.
TGCTGTCTCACGGGCACCGGGGAGACTCTGCAAGGAGGAGATGTGACGGATAATATCTGCTTTCTGGAAAGAGAAAGTGCTGCACTGCCGCGGAAAGCAACAGCTAGAAAGCAAACCAGGAGCTGCCAGCGCCGGGAGAGGAACAGCAGGGCAGCTCCCAGCATCCCACGAATCTGTCAAGTGTCAACACTGGGTTTATCTCTGGCTTGGCTGCATGAGATAGACTGGGGAAAATGCAGTCCTGACACAAGGTTTTCTTCAAATACAGAAAATAGTTTATTATTATTATTTTTGTTACTGTTGTTATTACTAGTGTTATTATTATTTCTCAGTCTGGCTCCCCAGTGTCTTTTGTGTGATTTTCACCCTTGGAGCCTGCCAGCTGAAATAGTCGGTGTGTTTTTTTTCCAAAGCCACACGTGGAAGCAGTTCTTGGTGGTTTGGGTCCTTTGTATTCTGCGGATTATAAAAGGTCTCTCCTGTAAGTAGCCTGGAAAAGGAGAAGTACTAATTATTATTAACTCTGCCAAAGCCAATAATATCCTTGGGTAATTATCAGTTTACCCAATTTTCCTGTGAGCCTACTGTGTAAATACACCATTGTAAGAGGCTATTATTTCCTCCATGCTCCACCTCACCATAGCACTGATAGTTTCAGGCTCATCACGAGCCTGTTGTCTTCAGGGCTGTTAATTTTGGTGGACAGTCACTACCAATAATCAAATACAAGGCAGGGAATGGCACGACTTCAGGTGCTTCTGCCACCCTCCCAGTCCAGCCCCTTCTCTCCACTGCAGCCTCACCAAATGCTGCTGAGCTCTCTTACCCCAGCTGGGCCCACATGCCACCTTCATGCAAAATCCAGCAGGATGCTCCCCAGGGAGCAGGGCCACCCCTCCAGCCCCATGGCAAGCAGCATGGCATGGCAGGGACCATCCCACTGACCAGCTGCCTCCGTGCCCGATCCCGATCCCGAGGATGACTTTCCCTGCCAGGCTGAGGTGAAGCCGGGCAGGGAGCCGGCGGGGAGGAAGCGTGTCTCACGGCAGGAGAGCCGAGCTGCTTTCCCTTTCATCGCCGCTCATTTATTTGGATTAGAGTCAGCTCTCTCCTGAATCCTTTGTTCGCTGTTTGTTATTCCACATGCGCCCAGTGCTGCGTGTTCATCTTTATTAGCTTTAATTGCTTCCCCGTTCTAATGGGATCTCACTATTCGCATACAATTGAAAGGAAATGTATTCATTAAAATAATTCTCCTCCTAACTGTTGTTTAGAGCCGGTGCTGTCAGTGCCACTCACCGTGATTTTCTCCCTGCCCACCGTCCCCTGCCGGACAGGACCAGGACACAGGCAGAGCTTGGCCGGTGATTTTCTGTTAATGTGTACCACAGGCTGCAGGCTCAGGTCAGCTTGGGTGATGTTTGCCCACAGAGGAAAGGTCACATAAAGCCACCTGGCTGCTCTTCCTGAAAGGCCTGAGGCACATGTGAAGGGGCAACACGTGTATGCTCCCATCCCCGGGCACCCTTCCACCCCCCCAGCTGCACCACAGCCCCCCTCACACCAGAGCTCTCAGCCTCCACCTCCAAGGAGAAGGAATTAAATGGGAAAGTGCTGGAAGAGAGACAAAAAAGCCAGGAATGCTTGAGGGCTGATACTATGCTATGGAAAAGTCTCCAGCTGAAATTAGTGACAAGAGGTGGTTTCAGGCAGCAGACAAGCCATCTCCTGAACAGCTTGGCTTCCTCCCTGGCACTCAGACCAACTTTTCCTCCTTATTTATTTCCTCCAACCAGCACTAGTTAGGGGTCTTTAGGGAACAGTTTAATGACCCTTCTTCCTCCTGGCTGTTTACGCTGGGCTCTCCCTCCCCTACCTGGGGCTGCTGAGGTACCATTGACACTGTAGCTAAGCAACCTCCCCATTAGCACACTGGTGGCTCAGACCAAGGCATCTCCTCACCAGCCTTACACAATTACCCCCTTGGTTTTTGGCTGCAGTGCCCCTCTCCTCCCCTCCCAACACCTCTGAACAGTTTGTTTCTGCATCACTGTCCGTTCAAATGAGTAGATCTCCCTTTCGATGAAAAAAAACACTCCCTGTTTTATGACATTCCCAATCCTCTGTGAAAGCTGCCTTCCCTTGCCTGGCATATTTATGCCATAGTTTGTTAAGACCATCATGTAAGGCCAGGGATTGGAAACTGGCAGTTTCAGGGCTCTCAGAGCTGTTTCAGTGGAGATGGGCAACATGTTCTCCTTGTAAGTGACGCAGACGTGCAGGAGCTGTCCCTGCAAATGCAGCTGGCACAGTCCTTTCCTGCTGGCCACCCCATGGGCTACATTTAAGTTACAAATGGCCCATGAGGGAGAATCAACTTAGACCAACTCCACCATCCTCATAAAAATCCTGGCAAAGATGAGCCCTGCCAGCATCCCCCATGCTCTCGTTCCTGTCCCGTGTCACCTCTGTGGGCTGGCTTTGCCATCAGCACAAAGGCTGAGCCCTTGCAATGCTTGTTTTCACTTGCAGGGTATTCCTGGACACCCCAAGGCTCCCCGGGTGCAGACACAGTCTTGCAGGTTTCCAGAGCTGATCCTGGACTGGAGCTGGTCTGGGAGCTTTGTTTAAAACGTGAATGACTCGGTGCTGCCTAACAGCAATGGCATTAATGGGATGTGAGTTTGTGCCTGCTAATAGCATCCTGCAGGACTTCTGAAGGGAGCGTCTGCTTTGTCTCTGCATTTGTCTGTCACACAAGAACATTGCCCAGGCCCTGGCTCCCAATCTATTAATATATTTCCTTAATTACGCTCTGCAGAGCGAGTGCCAGCCTGGCAGACAGGCTGCAGAAGCTCTGCTATCACTGGAAGTGCTCCTCTGAAGAAGACAGTGGTGACATCACAGGCAGGTGACATCAGCCCCGTGACACTTCTGCTCTTCCATCCTGCTCTGCAAACCCCTGCCAGCCTCAGGGTGAATACAGATGGGGGCTATCAAGCTGGCCCCCGATAACAGACACGTGCCGTGCTCCCCAACAACTGCCCTGCACATCCTAACGCTGGCATTCAGCTGCCAAGCACTGCCCCCTTCCCCCAGTGAGGGCTCGCCATCTATCTGCATTTTAGAAGTGCCTATCAAGCCCCAAAAGACAGTGTTAGACAGACAGTAACCATCTGCCTACAGGTCAAGTGGCTGTGACAGGCATCCTCTGGCCACTAAGACAGTGAGACAGTTTTGAGACCGTCTTCACAGAGACTCTGGCTGACTGCAGAAATCACTACCTGTTCTGTCACTTTTTATTCATCCTTGGGATGTACTTGAGAGCTGTCAGCTCTGTGAGTCAAGGGGAGGCTGAATGTCTTGCCAAAACGTGTGCTGGGGTAGTAAGAACGTGATGAACACTTAGAGCAGCCCCAGGAGCCCTGCCCTGGGCTGGGGCACTGTCCCTGGCACTGGTCACTCACTCACAGCAAGGGGGACCCCAGCCTCGCTGGCAGGAGCCCTGAGGCAGCACTGACTGCTGTGGCTACCAGCACTGACTGCTGTGGCTACCAGCACTGATTTCTGTGGCTACCAGGCCCTTGCAGGTAATGCCAGAAACGCCCTGCACAGCATCACTGTAAGCAGGGGGAGGTGTTGGTGAAGCGTTGAGATGTGCACAGGGCGGGTGGCTGCTCTGCTGATGCTTTTTTGGGAGCCTTGCTGTTTTTCTGGCCAAGTATGGGACAGGATGTGTCCAGCCCAGGAAGGAGCTTTCACCTCAAACAGCCCTACTGAGCTGCAGCCGAAGCCCAGGTCTCCTTTCCTTCCCTCCCTGCCTCCGTCCTCCTAACTGAGGTTTTTCCTGATGCCTTCTCTGCTTTGAAGCTTCACTTGGATTCTTGATTTGGACCCCTTGTCCTCCTCCACTCCTTCTTCAGCAGAACAAAATGGCAGATCCCACCTTTGCAGGAAGTGATGGTTGATCCAGGACAGTCTGATGGGTGGGAATTAGTAACAGGTCAAAATAAAGAAAAGTAATTACCCCTTTAAAAAAACAAACAAGCAAAAAACAAAACAAAACAAAACAAAAACAACAACCAAAAACACCAAAGACCAAACCCAGAAAGGAACAATTATGGTGCTACACAGCAGCAAAGACAGCAGCTTGTGGGAGGGATCTTTCCAGTATGCTGGAAATACTGGACAGGTCCAGTATGCTCTGGAAATGCATACTGGCAGCAAGAGGAGCTTTTTCTCTCTTCCCAGTCATGAGGAGGGAAGGGAGCCAAGGGGAGAGAGGGGACAATCCTTGTTCCAAAGAGAGTAAAATGAGATTTTTTTTTTTTGCGTTGTTCTGCACATAAACCTAACACTTCCTTTGAGGCAGTCCTCCAGGACTTCCCAAACCCTAACTTCATCAAAAAGAAGAATATTTAAAAAAACTAAGCTGTTCCACCAGAATTGGCCTCCTGAAGCCCATAAACATGAGTGAGATTAGAGGGGCAGAAGAGATGGGGAAACGTGCTTGATTCTGAAAGGCATGGTGGGCAGAGAAAGCAAGGAGTGCTGCTGGCAGGGGGATTGGGCAAGCAGGGAGAAACCTGAGAGAACAGGGGAGGGAGACCTTGGCCCTGCAGGCAGCAGGGGCACATCTCTGCAGGCATCATACAAACCCCTGCCTGCTCATGGTGCCTTTGAGGCAGCTCCTGAGGAAGGCACCAGGGCCACAGCAGGAGAGCCAGCAGCTGTGCCTCATCCTGTGCAGCACTGGAAACCTTGGCTGCCCCAAAGCCTTGGGGTTTAGGGGTTTTTGGCTCCTAATCGATCTTCTTTCTGAGCTTTACTCCAGTTGCAAACCTGCATGGGTTGTTGCTTTTGTTGCTTTACTATTTTTTTTTGCTATTTGCCAGGTTTTTTTAATTTTCCTGCCGTGTCTGACAGCCCTGCTCCCTCACTGGGGTGTCCCCACTCCCCAGCAGCCCATGTGCTCCCCACCACTGGCACCAGCACTCGCTGCTGCCCTGGACAGATGTCTCCCACCAACCCAAGGGTTCTGTGGCACCTCCCGCATTCCTGAGCTGAAATAATCCCCCAAGCTTTGTCAGGTTTCTGCACCAGTGGCCCCACTGCAGTTTAATTAAGGCAAAACCCCTCCTTGCTTTAGAGATTTTCGCTTACCAGTGGATTTCCCTAAGGCCTCATCAAGCGGAACGCTCCTCTCTGCCTGCTCCTCCTCTGCCAGCAGCGCAGCAATCCCTGCCTGCCCAGGGGGAATGGGAGAAGCCTGGATTTTGAGTGCCCCTGAGGGCACCTGTGTGGGATGTCCTGACACCCAGGGATGCACCTGGGTGCATCTGCTCACTGAACTGAGACTGGCCTTATCCTGGGGAATTGTATTTTTGGTCTTAACCCTGGCTTTGCTTCAGGCTCGGTGCATTGCAATTTAGCTCCTGTATCTGCAAATGGCTTTGTGGCCATTGCACAGGCTGGAATTTGTGTTTATTCTCCAAAAATGTGTGGAGCTGGTGATGGCTCTGCAGCTGGAACAGGAGACAGGATTACCCAATTACCAGTTTTTTTTCTCCACTGAGCTCGACAACAAGATTTGTGAAAAATTAAGAAAGGGCAATGCTCTTCCCTGCATAGAGGAAGAATGAGAATCTATCTGCCTGCCATAGGCTTCCAGATGTCATTTTATATTTTCTATAAAAATTTATAGGGAACCCAGCTAGCCCTAGAGACACAGTGTGAGGAGCAGACAGTGAATTGCCACTTGGCAGAGGTGACCATGCAGCACGTGCTGGCAGTGCTGCTGCCTTTCCCAGCCGGGGGTCATGGCTAAAGCAGTCCTGGCACCAGCCAAAGCCTCTGCCCCGTGCCAGGCTGATGGGCTCAGCCTGGCCTCGAGTGGGCAGTGAGAGGGCAAAATCTGAGAGCAAGGTAGGCTCCTCCTGGAAGGGGTGGGTGAGGTCCCCAGGCTGCTCCTGCTCTCCAGCTCTCCTCACTCCTCGCTGCTGCTGGACCCGGTGTTCCTCTGGCAATCCCCAGCAAGCAAAGTGTGCTGCAGCAGAGAGGGGAGCAGGATTGGCCCCTTCTCTGACTTTGTTTCACATTTTCAGGAACATGAATTGCCATGGTTACCAAAGCCTGGGCTCCTCATTAGCAACATTTGCTCCCGATGTCAGATTAGTGAAGTTGTTCCCTCTCAGCACTGGCAGGAGCTGCAGCTGTTCTGGCGCCGTTCGCCAGCGCGGGCCATCGCTTCACCTGCAGCCACCACCCGGCTGTGGGACGAGAAACCAGCCTGGGAGCCTGGCACCGGTGTGGGAAGGGAGCCCAGCCTGGGAGCCTGGCACCGGTGTGGGAAGGGAGCCCAGCCTGGGAGCCTGGCACCACTGTGGAAGGCAGCAGCGCGACCAGGGCTCATTCTGCTGCTTTTCCCCAGATCCCAATTATTCCCTGTGTCATGCGGATGCCTTGCACCCCCCATGAGCTGCAGGAACAGCCCAGCTTTCATTTTCCCTAACGCAGGCTGCCGGCAGAAGTGCCTTTGAAAGCACAAACCACATCTGCTGCTCGTATCATTACTCGGCGATGGCTGCACAGAGCCACGGCCATTGTGCCTCTCTGACCCGCTCTCTCTCTCCAAAGAGGAGCTATTTAAAGCATCCTATTGAACCAGATCATGTGTCCACAGAGGAACTTCGAATGCTCCCACTATTGCACAGCTCTCGCTGGTGCCAGCTATGAAAATGCTGTTTGTGCACTCTCATCAGCAAGGAGGGAGCGACTGCTGGGATCACACAGCCCCTGCCAGGGAGAGGAGAGGACCGATGGACACAACTGAGTGCTGGGGATGTGCTGCTCGGCTGGGCATTCCCGGGATGCTGATGGGGGGAAGAATCATCAGCTCATGCCAGAATCTCTGGACCTGACCAAATGCCTTCAGTGACATCAGCATGTACATCGTTACCCGGCGATGTCACGCCATCAGGCTAATCCCCAGCGGCGCGTAATCCCCTGTCACTAGGACAACACCTGCAGAAAGCAAACCTGGACCAATATCTCCTCATTTACCCAGACCTACCTAATCCCAGAGAAGCAAGTTAATAACATACATCAGCTCGGTATCTGCAGGTTTTTTATTAAACTCTTCACGTAAATTTTATATTATTTTGATCCTTGCCAAGTCAAGCTGCCCAGCTTCAGAGCCAGCAAGGATGTGCTCACAGGAGATGTTCCATGAGCAGACCTCAGGCTAAAACTTATTTCCTCTCACTATCTGATCAACTCTTTAATAATGAAAACATTTGTTTAAAAAATAAAAAAAGTGGGTCAGATCCCAAGCATTTTACAGATGGAACAGGCTGAGAATGATTGACTGAATGATGTCACAACAGGTTGTCCGAGCAGCTCCTTTGGTGAGCGTCTCCTCCTGGCATCCAGCGACTCCCTGGTGCTCACGGGCCCCTTCCCACCAGCGCCTGGCACAGCAGCCACGTAAGCCTTCTTACCCACAGCTTTATCATCCCAGTGTGGATGAACAGGCTTTTCCTTACCCAACTATGGCTTAATAAGCTTCTCCAGTGAGTGCAGATCTGTAAACAGTGGTATCAGTTATTCTGTCTGACCTGCAGCACAAAATTGTTTTCCTACTTGTGAAGGAAATCTTCAGAGCAGAGCTGGGGATACACAAAGGCAGCTCCATGTAGACCATAAATAAATATATATCAGTGCACGTGCTCTTTTACTTTGCACGCCTGAAAGCTAGAAATAATGTCTGATGCTTAGAAGAAAGGAAATATTTAGTTAGGAGAAAAAGAGAGAGCTGTAAGAAAAAAAGAAAAACACTATATATTTATTTTTTATGGCATAAGTGAAAAGCCTGCGCTTTCAGCTTTGTTGAATTATTTTACGCCGTATCTCTGGCAGAAATCGAAAAGAGACCTGCTTGCATCCAGCCCCTCAATTATTGCACCTCGCTTTGCCGTGTGCCAAAATGACATCTGAAGAACTGGCAGGAAGATTTGCCTCTGCACTCTCCCTTGCATGCAGGAAGGCAGCTCTGCCACGCTCAAAGGTGTTGGGAGATTTTGCAGCTTAGGTCAAAGGATGTTAATAAAGCACTTGAGCCTCCATATGGTATTTTGGCACTAAAATGTCAGCTGCTTTTCAGACACTGTACTTTAATCATTTCAGACAGGCCCCTTTTAAATGGTTTGTTTAGTTTGCTTAGAGAATAATATTTGTTATTTGGTTTTCAGAATGACTAATAAATGAACTGTCTTTGCTCAGGGAGAATAATGCCACTTAAGCAAAACCTGGTACTGCAGTTCAGAGCTATTTAATAAGAAATACCTGTCAGTGTCAGAATATATTTAGTGTGCATTAGCTTTGAAGAATTGCAGAATAGGTTTTCCCCTCGCTAAGTTTACTTTATGTAAAATGTAACACATGAACTGTGAATATGTGGACAGCAAACAGACTGTATCAATGAATTCAGCCTCCCCCGGAAAATGCTGACAGTGGCAAGAGAAACACCTCCTCACAGACACAACTGACACCATCAAAAGCGGAACGCGTGACAGCTGCCAAGGAGCCGCAGCCTCCCGCCTCCCTCCCCTTGTTTAAAAAACAAAATCAAATCCCAAATAACACGCTGTAGTCTATTTATCCTCTTGTTTAATCCGCTGGGAAAGCATCAGCATAATTAAACGCGTTTAACCTTTCGGTTTTAGCTTGCGATCAGCCGGCGGAGCAGAGCGGAGCCGTGGGCAGCAGAGCCCGGCGCTGCCGCGCCCCAGCCCGGCCACGGGGCACCCCCGTCCCCGCCCGAGCGCCACCAAAGCACCGCCCAGCTGTGCTGGACCCGCACAGGACAGCGCATCGGGACTCCCCAGCAGCTCCCCATCCCAGATCCGGGCTGCAAACAGAGAATTCGCCAAGCCACAGCCACCCCGTGTCTATTATTCATGCGACCCGGCACTTTCTCTCACAACCCAGGTGCCTCTCGGATGCTCCAGCCATCTGGGGCAGCTGCTTGGGAGGCTGGCAGTGGGCTGCATGAAGAAGCAAGTTATTTACTTAGAAACTGTCTCTGTGGCATCTTGACCATCTGGAAAGAATATGGAAATGAGACTTTTAGCGAGATGGAGCTTCTCAGTTGATAAATTAACCAGGCATCTCCAGAACTAGGTAGAGCTGATAAAAGTGAGCATTTCTGAGCACGTCCCAGCTTGCACACACATTTATAGGTGTGAGCATTTGCAATTTCCCATCTCACTTACACATCTGGGGACCTAAGTCACTCTCCTGCAAACTGCCTGGGTTTCTGGGCAAACAAAGCCTGACTTCCAGCTGCAGAATTTTTGTGCAAAGAAAAGAAGGTCTAGGCAGGGCTGGGTTACACAGCTTTGCCACCAAAGCTCTGCTTGCATCACCAAACCTGCCCCAGGGGGACCAAGCCCAGTCCTGCAGGCAGAGCAGGGCTGTGAGTGTCCTGTCGGCGTGGCTGGCCAGCAGGGGCTCCTCATCCCATCGCAGGGATGGTGAGGTGCAAGTGTGCACCCCACCTTGGTCCTTACTCACTCCCTGAAGTCAGAGCAGCGAGCAGGAGCCTGGTGCAGTGGGGGAATATGCTCACAGCCTGTCACACACACAGGAACCACTCGGCTCTTATGCCAGCCTCTTACTAATCAAAATATCATGCTAGGCTGGAGTGGATCTGGCTTCTTTGAACGTGAGTCACATCATTTGCTGATTGCCAGGAGAGTTCCCAGGAACCGGGGGCAGCAGGACAGAAATTGCAGCTGTCCTCAGAGCACTGTAATTTGTGCTGGAGCTGGATGGCTCTCCCAACCACCCCGAGACAGGGCAATTAAGGCTGGCTTCGAGCCAGATGCAGGTCGCTGGGATCAGAGCATGGAGCCCCAAATTAAGCACTGTGAGAACGGAGCCAGGAGACTGTACAGAAGTAGTTAGTGAAGTCCCTGGAACAGCTAACGTGCCTTTCAAATGCAAATGCCATCCTCAAGGAAAGTGTTTTGTTCTGCAGCCTCAGAGCGCTGACTTCTAATCACCGAGCAGAGAAAATACACCCAGGAATACTAACGTGGAGAAAAGGCTCTGGGGGTGGCTCAGGGCAGGTCAGTGGTACAGGGAAACACATTCCCACCAGCTGAGTCAATCCAAAGGCACACACACTCAGCAAAGCCCTGCTCTGTGCCCACCGATGGTCAGGGTTTTTTTGAGTGCCACTGTCTTGCTGCATAAAATTACCTCCAGCTAATGCGGCCCTGACACTTTCCAAAATGAAATCTAAACTTCCCATAAGCAGTTGAGGTATATGGTACCCGTTGTCCTTTTGATATCACGTACAAAAAGTGACTTACAACAGCAGGAAGCTCCTCCATTGTCGGCTTCCCAAGTGTCAGAAATGGACAAAGTTGGATGGACACCCACAATCCAATTAAAAACTGGAGTTAATAGAAGTGAAACACCAACAGGGCTCTAGGAACAGGAGCAGCCCTTGACAGCTTCCACCAGGGGTGAGGGTGTTGCCAAATTCCCAAAGGATTTTTAGTTTCCCAAAGCTTCCCTTCATCTTATGGGATCAGCATCAGCCAGTGGTCCTTCTGCGCTAGGACGCACCTCTGTCCCACACCTGCAGGTTTTTCCATGGAGCTGTGGCTGTGGTGGAGTTGGAGGTTGCATCTGGCCGCACCTGTGTGAGCCTGTTCTGCACCAGCATCAGGCAGGTGGATGCCACCAGTCCCTGGAGCCTGAGGAGATGAGACCCAGCACAAGTTAAGGAACACCCGGAGGGGGCTGGAGCTGCCTTGGTGGAGCAGGGAACAATATTCCAGGGTGACACATATTGATCTCTACAGGGCAGAGGACCCTTTTGGAGAAGCCCTGCTGTGTCCAAGCCCTGATGATGGTCAGCAGACGAGCAAGTTCCTCATTTTAGGCTCAGTGTGGTCTGCAGGTCTCCTTCATACAGGTGCTGGTAACTCTGGTGTGATGAGGGTCAGGGGCAGAGCAGCAGCTGAGCATCTGTCCCCTGGGCCCATGCTGCAGCTACAGCCATCCACTGACATTTTTAACACTTTTCTCTACAGAAATGTTTTTTTCCTCTAGGAATGCGTCAAACTTAGGTGTGCCCATATGGCTCGAGGAAACCCATGGGACCTCAGAGTGGGATTTACTGCCTGTAATACTTTGTAAACATGTATGCATTTTAAAATCCGTGATTCTATTTTGTTAATTGACTGGAAAAAGAGATGCATTAAAGCAAAACTAAGATCTGAGCAATGTCAGATGACCTTGGACACTCACAGTGCCAGCAGGGCTTGAAGCTGGAGCTGGTGGAGGCTCAGCCTCTGGCTATTGAGCCAAAGGCTCTCCAGGCGGACTCATCCTCAAACTGCCCACTGCAGCAGCTAAACAACATGGGGAACAAGAGCCCCTTCAGCGGGAAATATCCCACGAGGCTCCATCCCAGGTCCTTTGTTGTGCTCCTTTAAGAGCAGTGACTCAGGCAGTGTGAGATTTTGCCATTGCTGGGGTTTCCTAAAGTCATGAGGGCCTTGGCCAGTGATGGGCTCCAGCTCCCTCTATACCCACAAGTGCCCTGAATTTTTTCAGAAGCAGGAAAGGTCTGAGAAGAGACCCTCTCCTCTTTCATCCCAGGATCACAGGCAGCAGTGCTCACTTTCTGAGGAACAAGGGTCCTTTTTAAAAGCACTCCTTAGGTTTAACTCCCACGACATTTGTAAACTCTTTAAAGGCAGGAATTAACCTCGGTTTCTAGAAAGCATCTCTGATGCTTTTAAGCAGTGTTTCAGAGCCAAAAATGATCTTCAAAATCTTCTGACTTCTAGTTTTGAGAGAAACACTTTTTTTTCTTTGAAATTAGTCTAATTAGAAGATCACAAAATTAATTAAAATGCAAAATGAAATGCAACACTTTGCATCAGGTCAAATTAAACGTTTTCACAAGTTTTAAAATGAAATCAGAGCTAGTTTTCACTTTGATTAAAGAAACCTCCCTCTCCCTCCCCAAGTTCTGGAAAACATACACCCAAAGAAAATCCTCCTTTCCCAAGCCTGCCCATTCCAGCAGGCAGAGGGGTACAGCTCTCCCTGCCCTGAAATATCAGGGACCAGAGCTTCCACTTCACACTCAACCCTCGGCTCTCACCACAGGCACTTTGGCTGGATGATATTTTAAGTGCTCCTACTTGGTGGCAGCAGCTCGTTTAAAATTAGCAGCACCCCTAATTGGGAAGGGGGAGCTGTGCCTGGCAGAAATGGCACTGCTGGCCCCTGGCACAGCGGGGGCAGCCCGGTGCCACTCTCAATAGCCATCACTGTCAGAGGTGAGCTCCTGGCCAGGGCTAAACCGTCCTCCTGTTTAAATATAGCAAATCCCAAAATGTCAGGAGCTCTGTCGATGGCTGCAGGGGGGAGGCAGGGCTCAGTGCTGGGTGCTGGCTCAGAACCAGTCCCTGCCACGGGCTGGGTCACTCGGGTGTGCTGGTGTAACACCTGAGCTTTAATTGCCTCTGCTGCGGCCCTGTCCTGCTCCCGGAGGAGCTGCTGACACAGCCCACTGTAGCTCTTGGCACCAGAAAACACATTCTCCTCCGAGACCAAAAATATCAGCTCACTCCAAACATCAAGAGAGCTGCTTGTGATTAAGCATTTGGGGTTTTACAGCATCCTGAGGATGTAAAGTGCTATTTAAGTGATAGCTATTTTTGCTGTGGTTATTTATTATGTGGGGCTGGTCAGTGCTGGGGTCCGGCCCCCTCTGCACAGCAGGTGCTCCCAGCACAAAATCCGGGTGTAAGGTGGGCCAGCCTCAGGCAAGCACCACACCAGCAGGTGGCCCCGTTCCTCCTGCTCCTTCAGCAGGCTCCCAAGGGCAGGAATCACAGAGGGAAGACCCTTTTGGCCCCAAGGAGAGTGGTTAAGCCCAGACCCTTGGAGGCATTCATGTTGCTAAACCCGTGGGGGAACCATGGCTGCTTCCCCAGAGCAAAGCACTGTAATGTGGCTGCAACGGGTGAATCCCCGTTTCACCAAGCCAACCTTGGCTTGGTTTGGCTTGATGAACTTGGAGGTCTTTTCCAGCCTGAATTCTATGAATCTATGGTTCTATCCCTACAGAGTGGGGGGAGGCACAAGCAGGCATTAGGTTTGAGAGAAATACTGCATTTTTCTCCCCTAACCCTGTGATCTGGCCAAGTGCAGCCAGTTCTGCTTGTCCCAGTGGGACGACAGCAGGACCACAATCCCCAGTTCAGGCTCACAGCGGCTGCAGAAGGTTTGGGTTTTACAGCTCCCTGCTGGCTCTCCTGCTCAGATACCAGACATGAGCTCCCTGGGCAGACTGATGGGCACATCCCAGTGGGAGGGCAGCCAAAGGGGCTCTGTGTGGAGGGACCGAGGAGCCAGGGCATGCACTGCTCTCCCTGCAGCCATGGCATTTGTGAATGGTCATTTGAGCCCGAACATCGCACGGCGTCACTCCCGCATTGCTGCAGCCCTGGGGGCCATTAGGCCTGCAGGAGCTGAGACTCCCCTCCACCAGGCTCACTGCCACTGCAAATCCCACACAGACATGGATGCTCCAGCACCATCAGAGCCCTGCCCCTCACTGCAGCCATGCAACCTCCTCCCATCCTACAGACGGGATGCTGTGCTGCAAAAGCTTGAGGATGAGCTAAGCCAAAGCTAACCCCCAGGCAGCTTCCAAGGGGTTAAGCACACCCTCTCTCCCCTCTGCCTTTCCAGCCTCCTCCTGCAAAAGGCAAACAAAGAGGCTCTCCTAAGAGTACCTCGGCCTGCCATAATGGCATTAGGGGAAGGGCGGAAAGAGATCCTAACTCTCAGCTCACATTTAAGCATACAAAAACAAACAACCAAAAAAAGGGAAAAGTTAAAGCCATCTGAAAGTGCCTCCCTCTCTCCCAGAAGAGTGATAAAGGCTTTTTGGCAGAGTGAGGTGGTGTTTATTTTGGTTTGTGTTGTGTTGCTGCTCTGACCCCCTCAGCTGTTAGCCGGCAAACTTGACAGCCTGATTGTTTTTACTGGACTGTGCCGGAGTTTTTCGCTCTGCGCAGCGATCTGGGAGCAGTTTGCACTGATTGCACAGAGGGCTCTGACCAGGGCCCGCTGCCATGTCCCGCGCCCTGCCCGCGTCCCAGCCCGGCCCGCAGCTGGTTCAAATCAGCACTTTCTCCCCATTTCACTGCACAAGGCAGCGCTTGAAGATTTTCCTTTCTATTCTGCTGAAATGTGACTCTAATTAGATGATAACAAGGCTCTGACATTTTCTAATCGTAATCCTATCCGTGCAAGGGGACATTATTAAAACGATTAAAATTATTGATAAAGGGGAGGAGGGGTGCTCAGTCAGAGAACTTGGCCTGTGGCACAGGAGGGGTGTGCAGGTCTGGGTGTGTCCCCCGGGATAAAGGCACCACTGTCCCCAAGGACATGGCACTCTCTAAACACTTGCTTGAGTAACACAACACTGCCCACCGAGCTGGAGCTTCCTTTCATGACCAGGACTTAAAGGAAAGCTGGCTTTGGAAACAAAAGGTGGCTTTCATGTAGAGCTAAGGAAGCACAGCTTCACCAGACCTGAAGTTACCAAGGAGGTTCTGGACCCAGTGTTTTCCACACCCATATGTGCTCATGTGGAACACACTAATATCAGCATTGCACATGTGGCTTTCAGTCCCTCTTTGAGCAAGGTTTTTGCTCCATGGGATTGGCACGAGGGATGAGCAATTTTACTACCTTTGCACCCATCAAGACAATGCAACAAGCATCTTCTCTCTGACCCAGGGGACAGGCAGGTGATATCCTACAGCCCCTGTCCCCTGTCAACCATGGGCCCTACACACAGTGCCATGTGAGGGGCGTGCCAGCATCCTGAGGGAGCCTGCTGTGCCATACAAGGGATGTGGGTCCCAGCTGCAGCCTGCTGAGCAGTCCACAAGCACAGGGCCAGGCCCTCCAGCACCCCTCTGGGTGGTCCCTGACTCTGCATTGCTCCTACAGGATCCCATTGATTTGTCAATCAAACACCCTTCTCTGCAGGGCTCTGCGCCCAGCTCTACATCATCCCTGTCTGGCATGGAGGCAGGCAGTTCTGAGCCAGTTTTCTGCTCTGGAAACCTCGGGAATCTCCCTCAGTGTTTCCCAGAATAGCCCCAAGGCTCCTCTAACTTCCTCCAGCTGCTGCGTGGCAGCGAGCCGGCGGCTCCACCCGGAGCATCCCCCTCGGTGGTGGCAGGAATGTCGGTGGCACAGCCCCCGGAGCGCGGGGATTCCTCATCCCTGGGGAAGTCCCGACACCTGCAGAGAACAAGGCTCATTTTTTAACACCAAAACAAACAACAGCAACCCAAAGGGGACAGGGACACGCAGGCAGCTCAGCCTGTGCACTGACACTGCGGACGCTTCCAAGGTCCACCACCAGCCCTCCTCACCCCGAGGGCAGGGCAGACACAGCACTGCCCACCCCGATCAGCCCACACGTTCCCCAGGATAAAACAGAGCACCAATTTTTCCAGCAGCATCTGTAGCCCTGCTTGGCATGGTCATCCCCAGCTGAGGGGGAGAAGTCCCCAGAGAGCAGGAGCCAGAGACAGAGTGGGATGGGTCGGTACAGCCAGGACATGCCAAAGCTTGAGGTGTTTCAGAAGCCCCCCCCAGCACTGGTTTGCATGCAGGGTCAAACCCCCGATCCACAGAGGACCAAAGACCCCAGCACTTCTCAAAGAGAAAAGCCCTCTGGAGCCAGCAAACCGTTTGCAGAGAACAATTTATTAATCCAATTTACATCTTATTTCTCTTCACAAGCAGATCATGGTCTTCATGAAATTGCCCATTGCTAGAAATTATGCAGCAAATATTTTAGGATATGAATCTCCAGCAAACTGCCTGCTGCCAGTGCTATTTCCCTATGCAGGGCTGGAAATTTGAGCTGTGTTGACAGGACATGCAGCTCCCATGGCACGGTGCATTCCCTCAACAGAGGCGTGGTGCTCTCCCAGCCAGGCACCAACAGGCAGCACTTCTTAGCTTATAAATAAAAAGCTACAACAGAATCAACCTTACAGTGCAAATATTCATGATTCTGAATTTGAAAATCACTTCCTATGAATAAGCCTGCATAGTTTGCATTAAAATATGCTGCTTCAGCACCATTCCTGACAGTGTACATGTTTGCTAGAACAGCCACACAGAGCAAACCTGAAAAGGTCAGGAAGGGAAAGGGAACAAATTTATTGAGGAATTGAAACATATGTTTGGTGCTGGTTTAAAAAAAATCTGCTGCAAGTACATAGGTGGTGTCTATGTCAGGGAAAGTGCACTATGCAGAACTCGCTACGCAGGGACAGAGGTCTCAACTAATTGAAAAACTGATTAATTTTTACACCTACGAACTTTGGTATTTGGAAGATTTTAATTTCTCTTTAAAACGCTGAAGATTCCTTTGAAAAAGATGTAGAATTCATACTGGAAACCCACAAAGGACTTTTTAAGACTCTACCTTCTTATTTTAATAAAATGTAGTTTAGATTTTTTTTTTCTTGGAAATATCTTCATTAAATAGAAGAAGAACTAAAGGGCATGGTAATATAATTCACAGATGATACTAAATTAGGATATATTGTACGGCAGTGCGGACTGAGAAATAATACAAAGGGCCCCAGAGAGATTGGAAACCTGGGTAGAAAATAAATGAGATTCAATTTGGAAAAATGCTGTCGATGCCTCTGGGGAAAATAATTTGAAACACGCGGAAACCTGGGAAGCAGGAACGGCTAACACGGAGTTTAAAACAATAACAGAGAGAAAATTGTCTGCAAAGCATTACGGACCCCCTCGGACGCCCGCTGGTGCCAGCAAAGAGGTTCCTGCTCCCTGCCAGGACGCCCTGGGGACGGTCACTGCTGATGGCAGAGGCACGGCAGGGCCAGGGGGAGGCTCATGGGCACAGCCCCGGGCAGAGCTCAGGTGACAAAACCACACGGAGGCCACCAGGGACAGGATCGGGCAGGGGAATTCAGGTGTCTGGGGGAACGACCAGGGCTGGGAGCTGGGACCGGCCCCTGATGGGCTGGCGTGGGGGCACAGAGAGTGAGGATGCTCAATGGGACCCTGATAAAGGTGTGGGGGAGCGGAGCAAGAGACACAAGCTAGATTTTGAACCGCTGCCTCAGAGGATCTCCCAGCAGTAAAGACCAAAGGCACAAAGAGGTTTTGAGAGCACAAAACTCTGCAGACACACATATTCCTGCATGCAGCCCTCTCCTGGGAAGGAGATAGGCTGGCACCTTGGTGGTCCTTGCCTACCTCAAGTGTCTCCTCTCCTCTCTCTTCTTCCTTCAAACTGGTTTGTGTTTACCAGTGGATAAAAGGCAGAAACGGGGAGCACAGAGCAAGTGTGATCGTGGATCACAGGGGTCCATCGTGGGATGGATTATGACCTTGCTCAAATCCCCTTTTTCCCCCAGTCCCCCACAAACACGTGCTTCCCCATCTCCTGGGACCACTGTTTCAAGAAAATGAAGTGGGGACGATGAGGATGAGGCTCCACAGCTGCACTTGCCCCTGCTTCAAGGGCTGTGAGAAAGGAGTCTGGTCCTGTGTCCAAGGCACAGGGGCAGCTCCATCACACACCCAGGTACACCCTGGCTGTGCCAGGGCTGTACCCACAGCCCCAACCCTTCCATTCACACAGAATGGCACCAGGCCAGGCTACTGCAGGATAACAACTATTTTTTTTAATTATTATTTTCTTTTTAAAGGGTTGGGCACTATTTCTCCAGGGCATTCAGAGCTCTGCTCACATGTCTTCTGTCTTTCATGAAACCATCTAAGCCTATATATTCCAGATGATAAACTCCACCTAGCAATTTTCTCCTTTTCATCAAAATTATTTACACCAGAAGAACTTAAAACAAAAATCGATTTCAGGAGAAACAAGGAGGGACAGACCAAGGACTCTGGCTTTACACTGCTATTTTTTAGCTTCTGAAAGGCACACACTTCACTTATGAACTTGAGCATCACATATATATTTTAAAAGGAAACAGTAGAAACGCTTGTTACTGTATCCATCACTTTTTCTTGACCTTACAAAAAATAGAGCTCATCAGGTAACAACATTTCTGACATTTTGAAGTTGTTTTCTTTCACCTTTGGGATAGAAATAAAACCTTTAAGCATTCCGTTGAATGAGCTTTCAGAAGTGTGGCTTTAGAGACATCTAACCAAAAATCAATGTTTTTGTTTAGATAAGGTTGAAAGTATCCAAAACTTCCAATCAAGTCTAAAAAAACTTCTTATTTCAATTCTAATCCTAAAATAAGTTATCATCTCCTAAGAGCATTTCAAATTAAATGCAATTGTTCTTTTCCTCCAGATAAAAACTCTGGCATGGGAGTGGGGCTGAAGATGGTTTTGATGATCCTCCCCAGAGACATCCACAGGCTCTTGGAGACTTCATCTCAAATCAGAGGGAAGTTGTTTACTTTTTTCCAGGACTATTGATTTTTAAAGACATCTCTGAAACAGTTTGTATCTGGATCTCACGAGAGGGGTACTCAGGAATGAAAGGTGTGGATGTAAAACTGGCTCTTGAATTCCTTGGGAAACAGCAGAGAGGAGGTTTGAAAAGGCATTTTCCTGCACACCAGGACTGCCACAACACATCCTCATTCCAGTCAACACTGAGATTGAGCCAGCAAACATTTAAACCTTTTGAGGGCAAGAGAGAAATGAGGAGGCCTCAGGATCCCAGCCTTGTACAGCTCTCACATCAACAACAACCAGGTGTTTCAGAAAGGCCAGCTTCAGGTGATGGATGTGGGAGCTTCAGCAGGCTACAAACTCAGAGAGGAGCATCCCTGCCTTCAGAAGCAGGTAACCCTTGGTTACCCTTTGGTTATTTAACTGCACTGGGTCCCACACTGGAACACCATGTCACTCTTTAGACTGGAACAAAGGATGGATTTATCTACTACTCGTAAATATCTGCACATTGTCACACAAAGCTCATCTCCTCATGCCACCAGTTTCCAGTCCATCTACCAAATGTAGCTTAAGGTGATCTTCACCCAGCCCAACTCAGACGGAACTGGGAAAACAGGGAATCAATCTTCCCATCCTTGCTCACCTGGCAAATCTGAACCCACAAGGGAAGGGTGAGAGCTAGAAATTCTAGAATTTAAGAGGAAAAAAGGCCACGCAAAACATTTCAAAAAGCTGTAGGTACTAAACCAGTAAATGTAAGCCCTTGCTCTCTCATAAATGGCTTCTGGAAATGCTTTCCATGGTTGCAGAGGCCCTGCACAATGAAAGGCATAGTCCTGTTGTGACCAGAATCTGTCACATTCATTATCTTGTACTCAATCACTGCAAAATGCAAAACATGGTTTGACAAGTTTAATTTCTGTATATAACCAGTTTTTAAAGTATATTGTTTATTTTAATTGCATACCATTCTTCATCTAAGTGCAGCCCAACAAAATTCAAGCTAAAAACCATCTCAAGGTTATGTTCACTTTTAAAAAGTGAAAAAGCTGAGGTTTTGAATACAAAAATTGAACTATGTAATTGTTTAAATGAGCATTCCTTTACCATATCATCCTCCCTAGTAAGAAGTACTGCCATTTTTAATGCAAGCAGCTATATTTGGTTACAAATCATGTTTTAGCAATTATACTACACAGCAAGAATGAACAACTCTGTAGTCTTTAATAAAATACACATGAGAAACAGGATCTTCAATTTACATTTATTTTTATCTTGCTTGTTCATTAAAAGTCTTGTTCAAAAACTACTTTGTCTTGTCCTTTCATGAGAGCAAAGCAAGGATGTTCTTGAGAGTGGGACTTGCCTGTCCTGATCGGCCTCTGCAGGTCTTAACTCACATGTGGCACCACCAGGGTTTGCAAGGGGAACGGGGCATAAATCCTGCAGGCTGGGAAGGGGCAGCACTCCCCTCTCTTGAGGGGCAGCACCCTGATCTCAGCTGCATCAGTTGCCTCAGGGGGCTTGCTCCTCCTCAGCCTCGCAGGTTCCTGTGATTTCACACACCCAGGACCTGACACCTGAGAGGTGAGAGCTGCACCTCGCAGAGACCTTGCCACCTTGCCTTCCTGATGTGTCCCACAGACAAACCAAGCACTCCTGCTACTAAAACGAGCCCGTAAAAGCAAAATTCATCTCATTTTAAAGCCTACGAAAGGCTGCAATTAATTCCCATTGGCAACAGACAGGATTCTTACATCTACTGCGTTCCAGCCCTTAATTAAGACTTCGTGTAAGGAAAGGAGGAAGACAAGGAAGGGCATAAGAATGTAAAATAAAATAACAGGGCTACATGGAAAAGAGATGAACAAATCTCCCTCAAAACACCCAAGTGATGAGTAGCAGCTCATTATCCTCCAGAGCACCTTGCTTTCCTGCTGCCCCCATGGTTGGCCGGATGTCAGAAAGGATTCTCACATCAGTACACTTTACTCCCACTCTAGGACAGGCAAGGCTTCACCATCACTGCTCCAGCAAGTACATTGACAATTTTTGTTAAAGATGACAATCCAGGTGGGTAACTTGAGGAGAGTGATGACTTTGGTGGACTTGGCACCACAGAGCTGGCTACCAACAGCCAGGGCAGTACCCTCAGAGTGTTCCCAACAGGCTCACTCACGTTTGCCAAGGCAAAGCCTTCCCTGGACCCAGAACTTCAACAACTGGGATGAGGATGCTGCAGGTCACCCAACTCAAGAACTCCCATCAGCAAAGTAGAATTAAAAGGACACAAGGGTGAAGACATGGCAGTGCAGTTCACTTTCCATCCACCATGGGGATTAGCATAATTAATGAAGTATTTAGAAGCATTTAGAACGGGAAGCAATGCCACCTAGTGAATGGGATGGCGTGTGACAGACAGGGGACACCTCTCTGAAGGTTGGTCCCTGGGTGAGGTGTTGATGCAGCAAGTCCCACTGCTGCCATGAGGTGAGCAGTGCTCTGGATAAGGCATCTGAGCAAGGACCATCCAGGAATCCCAACATCTGCCCCCAACTCACCAGCTACACAAACACAAGTTCAAAGACATTTTACCAATGAATAATTTAAAGAAAAATACATTTTCAGTAGACCATGAATTTAAATTTTCCTTCAACAAGACCTTTTAAAGCTGGAAAATATACAGCTCAAAAATGACAGATGGCTTTAAAATTAGAGATCAGATTATATGGGAATTTATAAAGGTATTGCAGAGAAAAGTGAGCACTGAATGTTACTAAATTTAGGATAAAGCCTGAGCAGACACCAGCAATTAAATAAAAATTCAAGAAAATGCATGGCCCAGAGGCTGTCACAGTGTTTGGCAGTGGTTGACAGCCACAGCACAGTCCCAACTCACTAACAGAGGGCAACCAGTTCCCATTCCTGTGCTGAACCATTTTCCATTAAAAGATGCAAATTGTGAGCAATTCAGACTCCACACAAGATATTTGATGCAGCCGTTTTTTGGAGTTTTGGGTAGGGTTTTTTCCCTCCCCCTAAAAGAATTCCTGGTTTTGTTTAGTTATTTGCAAAACCATGTCAAGTTATAAGCATATGACCACAAATCAGACAGAGGTTGCTACTGATGTGGTTTCTCCCCCCTCCCAGCATTTGCCACGGTAATACAGAGTTATAAAAATAACAGTCATGATCTATGGTAGGGCAGCAGTTTGATCAGACTAAAGACCTCTGGAATGCAAGGCTTCTCTACCAAAAAATGTTTCGGCCAATTTGTAAAATTGATGGGACTCAGGAGTAATCGCACTGGAGCCAAACACTTACATGTTTGATACAGAGGGATTTTCAGTGGATTTGATGGTGGGTGGAAGGTGCTGGTGGGGGGGTTGGTTTAACACACACATTCTTTCTGCAACTGCAGTGCAGACGTTGCTGAGGAACGTGTGAGAAGACAACCACCGACGTGGCAGCGACACGCAACCAGGAGACACCATGGCTTGGTCAACCCATGAGCTGGGAGCTGGAGCTCAGCAGCACACGCTGTTCTGGTGGTCCTTGTGTGACATCTGGTGGCCAAAGAGTACCCTGGGAAGATCCATCTGACTCAGGCTGCACCCAGGGAACCCCCACAGCCCCAGGAAAGGCCATGAGCTACAGCCCTTCTAAGAACTGCATCAAAACTTAAATGCTTTGTTTCTGATGTTAGTTCAGGTAAAATGATCAGAGAGTGAATTTGGGAGCTGGACCTTTTTGCTCCTTGTTTTCTAAATAGCACTGATCCCCTCAAAACACCTCCCAGTCCCTTCTAAAGACTAGGACATCCCATCTGGGGACAAACAATTGCTTACAGTGACCTTAAGTGGTCAATTAATTCAAGGCACTACATTTCATTACTTAA
Source organism: Fringilla coelebs (assembly GCF_963513975.1). Taxonomy (NCBI): domain Eukaryota; kingdom Metazoa; phylum Chordata; class Aves; order Passeriformes; family Fringillidae; genus Fringilla; species Fringilla coelebs. Next base: position 17,427,613 of record NC_140036.1, read on the forward strand.
GAATATTTTAGCTACATTCATGTTCTAAAGGAAAAAAACCACTGACCTGAAGATCCATTCACCAGAGAACAAAATCCAAAATCCTGCCAAAAGTTCAGCCCTTAAGACTCTTTTCTGCCCTTTAGTAGTGAAACAGAAGCATTTCAGTACGCAAAACTGAGAGCAGATCTCCTAAGCCAAGTATCCTGAATGAGAAGGGAACATACTAATTGAATACCCTAAAACTCTCTGTACTTCAGACTTTTTTAAAAACAAAACAAAAACCAGCAACCCCCCAAACCTGAAATCCCAAAGAAGTCAGACCTGAAAGGTGAGCTGGAATCGATTGGATTTGTGAGCATCCTCCCTTGGAGCAGCCCCGTGTTTGCCTGGAGCAGCAATGCCTGCCAGCTCTTCAATAGGCTGGAGCTGCCAAGAGATGCTGAGGAGGAACTGTCAAGCCCCAGCTGCCCTAAAAGAAACGTGATGTTCAGCTGAACACTGCAGAGGGAATTTCCTCCTTTGCTGCAGTTGCTGCCTGCATTAAGTTGATGTAAAATGCACAGGCCTGAAGCAAGACAGTGTCTCTGTGCAGAGCAATGATCCCTGCAGAAGGCATCACTTCCCTGCATTTCTCTCCCACTCATCTCAAAGGTTTCCATAAACAAGATGGCTCCTTGTCTGCATCAAGCCCTATACATACCATAAACATGACCTGACCCACATTATCCAGTTAAATACATCTTTTCTAAAGCTCAGTTTCTCCCCTGCCCTTCCTCCCACAAAACATTTATCACAAGGTGGTGCAAACAGATTCCCCAATGGATTTTTGATCCCTCCTCCTCTCAGCCACTTCCCAAAGTTGCCTGTAAAGAGCGCCAGGTAACCTTAGTGCTCAGGTAAGGTCTGGAACCCCAAAGTGCCAGTCTAGGGGAGATGAGTTACCAGCAATGCTGAAATTAAACCCAAGAATGAATGATCATCAGAATTTCAGGCAGGAGCTGGAGCTGCTTCGCACATGTTCCGCTTCCTTGTGTTGAGAGAAAACAAACCAGTTGATTTCTCAAGATACTTCACTCCGTTTACAACAGTTTTTAGCTCTATAGTTTGTAATATTACATACTCTGAAATGAAATTCAATCCCCAAATCCTTCTAGCTGGTTACTCATAAAACCCATTAAGTTCAGGCATAAGCAAACCAGACTCATCTTTTTCCCTCCCAGTGCCTATTACATATAAATAGTAATTATTGTTCCTGGCAAGGCTCTAGTGTCTCTTATGATTCTGTACTTTAATGATCTGATTTCTTAGTACTTTCCACTGAAGAATATATTTAACAAGCATCCATGTTTCCTCCTCCAAGATAGGATTTTTAAATTATGAATGTAATAAAGACAATGATGTTGCCAGTCTCATGATTAATAGCTTAAAGAGACATTTGCTAAGCCTTCATTCTCACCATTATCACAAATTCACAAGCTGTATAGCTTTGTAACATGTAGCAAAGACAAGATTTAACTCTATAGTTACACAGCTAAATCCACAAGCAATACAAGAAGGGCATTAGTGTAGTTTGATCTAGAAAAGCAATTTAAGTCCTACGTGCTCTGTTGACAGATTTGTGTTTTTTAAATGCCACCTTAGAAGAAAGTGTCTAATGCAAGATTTCCACCCTTATTTATGCAATGGGTGACATCTCCAATCTTGTATGTTGTCAGAACTTAAACCACAGTAAGTTACATCACTGCGAGACAGAGAGCATCATTAGTGTTCAGCTCAGAGGTACTGAACTAATCAACTGGAGAGGCTTCTCCTCATAACACATCCCAAACCAAGCTGCTACAAACATTCCCTCAAACATCACATCGGTCGCTTTTAAAATTAAAATGAAACCGAACCACTGAAAGAAAACAGGGTTTATGGTAAAACTCAATTTTATTACTGCACAGGAACATGGGCTTCATTCAATGCAAGAGCACACCCACAGTGCACAGTCGTTGCTCAGTGGAGTTAACTCTGCAGCACTTTCCAAGGTTTAAATTTTCACGTTGAATTGAGTAAATGCTACAGTAGATAATGCCAATCAAAAGTCTGAGAAAGTAAAGGTAGGTTAAGCATTACGCTGGAGATTCAACACAAGCCAGCAGCTCTGAGCAAGCCTGTCTGGCTCAGTGATCAGTGCATGTGAAACATTCAAAATATCACCTTCACACTCAAGAGAGCCAGGTAAGAACAGAACAACTGCATATTAGACAGCACAAAGGTCCAGCCTCCATTCTGCAAGTGCCAGCAGCTCAGCAATAGGCATCTCTCTACTCACCTTGCAGAATCAAGGCCACACTCTGCATTTATTGATTTGTATCAGGGGCACAGTCATTTAAAACTATAGATTAGAGCAAACAAAATGGAAACTGATAATTCATTTTCAATTCTGTTTAAGGTTTATTACAACTCAGGTAGCTTAAATTTGTCACGCACAAGGCAGAGGCTTCACCAGTTCTGGGACTATTTGTATAAATCAGCACAGCGAGACAATCTCTTTGGAACAAGTCGTGAAATTTAAGCATCTGCCAAACCAGTTCAGAGTGATTTATGAAAATCTGAAGATCACATTAATGGAATTGCTAACAGCCATAACTACATCCACATAAATGTGCCTCTCATAATAAAAACACTCTACATAGTTCTGAATGTTTTAAGAACTAGTAAAATGACTACAGATTATGAAGTCCATCTCCTTTAAGGCATCAAAGACATTCTCAAGGAGGAGTTAATTAGTCCAGTTTCACAGGATACACCATTACAGAGCCTGAGATTCCGACTGCCTGTGATTAATTTCAACACTGCACCAACATACTTTGCTTACATTAGATCTGTTTTCGATTTCCCCTCCTTTTTTTTTCAGAGGCCCCTCACTGGTGTGTTCACAGCTGGAGACTCAAGTGCAACTCCTCTGTGCTGCCCCATAACCAACTGGAACACTTGTCAGGAAACCTCTAGATGACAAGAAAGCACATAAGAAGTACTTTCCGACATGCATGTTTCCCCACCCTGTTCCCCAGTTCACAAGGCAGCAGATTCAAATGCAAGCCCCCTCCCCTCTAATGATCTGGGACACAGATGCACTTGCTGCGAAGCACCCATGTTCAACACAGCTCACAGAAATCCTGTGCTTTGGTGATGCTGCTGATAAGGGGATCGTGATTAAAGGCTCCTCACCATCTCTCATACAGAGCAAGATGGATGCCTACCAACCAGCAGTAGGCACCAAGCCTTAGGAAACAACTGTTTGTAGTGCAGTGTTCCAGCACATTCCCATGCAATGAAAAATATTCATCAAGGCAACTTGCACAAAAAAATAAGGGTCTTTCTTTGAGGCATTGAGCCTCCCAGGCTGGTAGTCTCACAGGACACCTCTCAAGCTTCCTTACCAAATTGCTCAAGTTCTGAAAATAAAAGCAATTTGCTCATGCAGTTCCTTTTGTTCCACTCCCTTTCTGCCAGGAATCTTGAAAATAAAGCCTCACTTTTATGCACCCAAAGTGGTCCCAGCTCCACATCTCTTCCTGGCCACCCAATTCTGTGTATTCCTTCAAACCGGTATGCACAATTAGTAGCAGGTTATACTGAGGTAAGAACTGTCCTCTGGCTTAGCTGTGGCCTGGGTCAGCTGTCCCACCACAAAAGCACTGGAACCATTCATGTGACAGCAGTGCACAGAGAAGATGAGAATGGCTGCACTGGCTTGTATGTGCTACCCCACAGGAGGAACTACATCCCAAGTTTCAGTTTTCATGGAAGTCACTCTCCACTGCTCACAAGCACTCACCTCAAGAAGGTACTGCTGTCCTGTCAGGTTCACCTCAGGGAAACACAAACCATGTGCTGTGGGGTGCTCTGCACCATACAACGGGCAGATGTATCTTGCCTGTTTGGGTTTTAGGTTCTTTCTGATTCATTAAGTTCCTCGTTTAAATTATCTAACCAAGTGCTTAAGGCTTTCCTTATCTTGCTAAATTAAGCCAGTCCTTGCCAGCTGCCAACAAGGGGAAGTGGGAACACGCAAGAATACTGCAGGAACTCCTTCTCCAGCACAGCAGTGTGCACGTGCTTCCACTTCCTGGCCTGACTGTGCTTGGCACTCCCTCCCTTTTCCCTCCCGTCATCTAGGAGGGATTTGCACCTGGCTTAGCTCAAGTCTGAATGAATTTGCAAGACAGGGAAGTCAAAGCGGTTTTCCTCCATCAGAAGCCAGGGCTATGGATGGACACAAAGTGAAGCTGTGCAGCAGATGATGCTTAGCAATGAAAATACTTTTCCTCTGGGCTCATTCCTGTATCTGGCAGAAAAACGCATCAAAGACATTTGCTGGTGTAGCAGTGCCAGACAACAATCTCTTCAAGCAGAAGTAGCTCTCTTCAGCAAGGAGCACATCACAGTTTACAGCCAAGGTGAAAGCCCAGCAGATCCACTGCTCTCACCCACCCTCTGCCCAGCACAACAACCCTGTGAAGTTCAAGGCCGGGCTCGTGGGCTCCCACCCCTCTGGAGCAGGGTGACATCACCTCGCTGTGTTTGCACTGCATCCACCACAAGTGCTGCAACTCCCAACCAGACCTATCAGTGCTACTGGACACAGACAAAACCAAAGATGTTCGAGACAATCAAACAGCAGATGCAGCAGAAACAAATTAATTTACATTTGAACAAAAGCAAAAGCCAATAGGAGGTTAAAGACAACAATCTTTGAAGACAGAGCTGAAGGGAGAAATGGTACATTTTCACTGCATATTGTGGATCTGAGAAATGACTCAAAGGCATCTGAGATGTAAACAGTTACTGCCAAGGAGTTTATCTTACTATCTAGGCTGTGACTCTTCAAGGCTAGCTTTATAGTTCTCCTTAATAGACACATCATGGAGACTCCTGCAGCATCTTGGAACTTACCACCTACCTGACTGACTGAACTCTTCTGTACTTTCTCTTACACAGGCAAGTGCTGAAGCTTTATTTGTGCAAAGACTGCTTTTTGTCTACAGGGACAGGCTGATAATGACAGCCAGAGAAATGCCAACAGAACAAACTTTATTAGCAACTTGGACTATTTGAAAAAGGGGTCTTCACAAATTAAAGCTGTAGATGAGTTTAGCCACCCTAAAATGTGGTATTCAGTATTACACAGCCACAACAGGGACAATGAACTATCAAATACATTCTAGCTGTTCTTTTTATGGCATTGATTTTTTTTTTGATACATTCAAAGCATTATTGCATCAGAAAACATATCATGCATCTTTATTTTTCCAGACAAATTCACCTGTATTTGTCATTTCTAGCTACACCTCAAAGGTGCCCCAAATCTACGGTTTCATGGGTTTAGTTGCATGCTTTGCCTATATGCATGCTGAAATAATAAATATTAAATACAGGAAAGAACGTAAGAGAACCAAACTGACATTAGGAATAGTCTATGGCAGCTCTGTTATGTTCTGCCAGTTAAAGAACTTTGCAAAAGATTGAGGTAACAACAGTGGCCACACCACTCAGCTGAGAATCGCTCAAAATTCATGGAAATTTTCAGAAATTCAAGTACACAAACACCAGCTGCAACTTGTCAGAAATGCCAGAGAAATTAGGTTGGCTGCATTTTATTAGTCTATTAGCTGGCGTTCACACAGCTCCTTGTAAATCCTTTTTCTCACTCGGGGCATATCTTCCTGGGAGAACTGAAAAGGCTGGTCTAAGGCGAGGCACTTGCAGTACTGGGGAAAGGAAAAGGCTTGGTTGAAAAAAAGGACATTTACTACATGAACAACATAGGCTACTGATTTTTACATAGGAATACTCTTACCTGGAGCACAAAAACCCCACAGTCACTGTCATTTTTCTGTTGTGGAATGCACTGAAAGGAAAAGAAAAAAACAGAGACACGTCAGATCTTTATCCTTTTACTTAGATCCTTCCGTTCTCCAACTCCTGCTTAATGTCCTAAAGCAGATTCAGCATAAGGATCAGTTGTCTTGTGCTCAGAGATAGCTGTTCTGCAGCACCAGAAACTGGAGTTGAAATTACTTGTTCTCATCCCAAACTTTGCAAGGTGACACTCAACACCTTGTTAGAATAACACCTAATATTTAGAAAAATATATAGTGTAGGACAGAAAATAAATTACAGTCTTTCTTTCAAGTTTATTTTCTTTTAGTGACCTACACAGCACAGCTTCTCAATTAGTTTAAATAAATGTTTGTACAGCATTATCTACTTTACACAGGACAAAACTATATCAGCAAAGTCACACAGGCCTAGAGGAAGATTACTCTCGGCATCCATGCTACCAGCAGTGGCTTTCCTCCCCCAGCCACACCAAAGGGCTTCAGAGAACATGACAAATGGTTCATCACTAGGCAACAGGACTGAGCAAGGCAGTCTCAAATGATAACTTTCAACCTTCATTATTTCCTCAAACATGCTCAATTTTGATATGCAGAGCTAAAAAGTCCCAATCACTAGTGCTATTATGTCTCTGGCACTTGAAAAGGCAAAGTAATTGTTTTTTCTCAACTCCCAGATCTTCTGCCTCACAGAATGCAGGAGGATGAACTGACTGCACAGGTTGTGCATGAGTGCAGAGAAGAATCATTTTATCATTGTATCAGCATCTAAAAATAAATCTGTGCAAGGAGGGAGCTGTTGGAAGTATGTCTAGTGTGCAATGACCTGTTTTATATCTTTGGAGCCATTATGGGATGGCTACGCAAATTACATATTCCCTCATTTACACTACACACAAGTTATTCCCTTTTATTGTTGCCAGACTTTGTTTACTTGTGATCAAACGCAATGTACCACAAACAGCCCTGGAGACCAAAGCCCTCTATCCATAGCAAACATAAAATATCAGCAGTAGCAACACCAGCCTTCCCTCCCTCACCAAAGCCCATCCATTCAGAACAGCCCTTTCAGGAGAAGGGGGGCAGCTGAGTGCCCAGCTCAGGCAGTCCTTGACCCTTTGTCAATATGGACACCAGCTGCAGGTTTTGCTGTGCACACATTTAATTGTTCATAGAAAGGCTCAGATCATCAAACCACTTGCAGAAAGTGCTGAAGTCCTGGTGGGAGTTGAATGACCAACAGAGCTGGAATTCCAATGTGTAACTACCTGCATCTCTCCCAGCACCCTCCATGTGGGCAGCATAAACCCATTTACTTGTACAAATATATGAATTTAGAAGCAGCTTCATGAAATCTCCCACAAAGTCAGACCCCAGGCTCAAAGTGCTGTCATTTACCTTTGTCACAGCAGTCTGCCAACCCTGAAGGAACTCGGGGCGATTCTTCTCTTTTGCTTCAGTCAGCAAATACTTTCGAATGTTCTTTATAGAAGAAAGGGAAAAAAGCAACATTATTCACCAACCAAAGAACAGGAGAGAAACACTGCTTGATTGGCATCCTTTTGACAATGAGGACAAATTTCAGGTGAGCATTAGGAGCTAAGCTAAAATCTAGAGGTAAAGAGATGAACTCTGGTGGGTACTGCGCCTTCCACCATCAAGGCTCATTTTATTCTATCAAGGGGAGCTCTAACACCCCTCAGCCACATTGTACACTGCTCTACTTCATACCAGACTAGTTGTGGCACTCAGGCACAAGGTCGGAGTGCTCCCAGACATGCACAGAAAAACAGAACAGCCTGGCATGTGCTCTTTCCTGGCTGACACTAAGGCCCTTACATTCAATGTGGCCACATTTTCCTGCTGGAATCTCAATACAAAATGCTCGAGTTCTGCAGCTAATCAACAAAGCTCCAGGGAGAGCTTTAGTGACACACAGGGAAAAAAAATAGGCTGACACAAGCGAAGAGAAGGAAGCAAGATAAATGAGACTATGGTCTTGGGTTAAGCAAATCCTACTTCTCTGTAAACAGGCTGGGAATTTACAGTACAATTTAAACACTGCAGCGCACAAATATTCAACTTAGTGTGTGGATCACAGTGAATTTTGGGGTATTGCTCCTCTCCTACCCCTAGAACAGGCAGAAATAAAATCTCCTCATGTCTGTGAGACATTCAGGTGCAAATGCCTTGCCTGGAATAGGATGGGAGAGATCAGGCAAGGCAGCAGGAGAGACCGTAGGGCTGCTGAGAGGGATGGCCGGTTCATGCTGCACATTCACAAGCTAGAGAGCATGAGATCTCTTGCTCCCAGGACAAACATTAGCTTCATCCTTAGCAAATGCCAGCAGGCATACTATCTTCATTCAGAAGTCCTGGCTGGGAACTCTCCTGGGTACAATAATTACTACTCTTCTGTAAGCCAACAACTACACACAGTTAAAAGTAGAGGGCTTGCATCAAGCAAGCAATTAAGTTGACAAAATTAGCTTTTGTAAGAGGGTCATTACAATTTGCTAAGCCCAGCAAAAATTTCCTGGCTGTTCTTTATCAGGAAGACTGATAATTTAACTCCAGTGTTCAAGCTGCAGCCCTGAAAGGTTGCTGGGTTCTAACCAGAGGCAAACACCCCATTTCAATGCAGGACAAGGAAAAAGGCAACACACTGTTAACAGCACAGTAACACATAAACCCCAGCGGGTAACACTATGGCATCTTCAGTCCTGTGCTCTCACCCAGGCAACCTATCCCCTAAAGGACCACAATTTATCATTTATCCTAAACACAAGCCCCTTAACAGATGAAAGAAGTGTCCTCACTCTCCTTGGGGTCCTTCTGCTTCCCCATGGCACTGAGCTTTGAGCTCCTGCTTTTTGTGGGAGTGCCAAGTCAGAGTCATCAAAGCTGTGCTGATTACACGGTCAGGCTAATTGGGCAATAGGCAGTCTGACCTCAGCTCCCGGCTCTGGTGTGACCCTCGAGCTCTGTGCTTCAGACTCCTCAGCAGGACAGGCTGATTCTCATTTCATACACAGCAAGACAATGACAGACACACCACATTTAAAGTTTATGGCTGAACAGAAACAAAGGGGGAGTGTTTCCTTTAAGAAAACAGTTCAGACTTTGCAGACACAGCTGTCACTCTTACCTCTACACAAAACTTAAAATGAATGCCTTGGGAATCATAAAATGAAATAATTCGACTGGGGATGTTCACAGTAATGAGGGACCAGTGGACTTCCAGGTGAATAGGAATTAACAAGAGAGTCTTCTTAAATAAGTCCACCTGGCAAAAAGAACAACATATATTACAGAGAGTTCCACAGGCAGAATACAGCATAGCCAGAGATAATTGTATCCAAGTTTCCTTTCTGCCACTCCATAACTGAAATCTTCTTTTGCCCCCTCCACTCTTTCACCAGATTCTTCATGTTTAGCTAATACACAACTTATTAGCAGGCACAAAAATACAGGTACAGTCCAGAAAGTGGCTGAGGAACCTTGTACAGTATCAGAATTAATCACTACTGTTTTTGGGACAAAATCCTGCTCATGCTGCACTGCAACATCTGTGTTGAAGTGGGATTTCTGAGGTAATGATGGCAATACAATTGAGCCTTAGTTTAGGTTAGCTCCTCATCTCTTCAGTAATGACACTTGCCCAGTGTGAGCACCACTCATTTCTATCAGAGGTTCAGATAGAAATGAGTAAGCGACAGATTTTGGGGCTGTTGAGAAGCTCAACACAAGGTAGCAATGTGCATTCACAGCCCATTCACAGCCCAGAAAGCCAACTGCATGCTGGGCTGCATCACAAGCAGTGGGGCCAGCAGGTCAGGGAGGAGACTGTGCCCTTCTACTGCTCTCACAGGAGACCACACCTGAAGTGCTGTGTCCAGCTCAGAGGCACCACATGTAAGAAGGAGGTGGACCTGTTGGATCAGGTCCAGATGAGGACAAAAAGATGTACAGAGGCCTGGGGTACCTCTGCTAAGGAGACAGACTGAGGGAGTTTGGGCTGTCCAGTCTGCAGAAGAGAAGGCTCCATAGAGACTTTACAGCACCTTCTAGTACCTAAAGGACTACAACAAAGCTGGAGATGGACTTTGGACAAGGGCATGGAGCAACATGACAAGATGGAATGGCTTTAAACTGACAGAGGACCAGTTTAGATTAGATGGAAGAAAGAAATTCTTCCCTCTGAGGGTGGTGAGACATAGGCACAGGTTGCCCAGAGAAGCTGTGACCCACCCCAGGAAGTGTTCAAGGCCAGGCTGAATGGGGCTTGGAGCAACCTGGGATAGTGGAAGGTGTCCCTGCCCATGGCAAAGGGGCAGAACTGGATGATCTGTAAGGTCTCTTCCAACCCAAACCATTCCATGATTCTATGAACAGGCTGTAATTACAAACACCCCACAAAACAGCAAGTTTGTAGTTTGACCCCTTCTGCTCTAACACAAGCTTTGAGACTTGCCAGAGGAAAGCAGAGGAGTGCAGGATGCTTTGGTGAACGGAGGAAAGGAGGGCAAGAAGGTAGAGCAGATTCATACTTTCTCAAAGCTAGCTTTGTAGCAGATGTACTGTGGTCACAGGCAAGCAAACAAGAGAAAAGGTCTTGAAGTACAGAACAAGTAGATCAGATGCAACACCCCCCGCGTCTGTATGGCAGATGAGCCCTTACGCTTTTGGAAGCCAGCCAGGGCCTTTCATGATCTTCCTTCTCCTAGCTCCTCTTGAAAGAAGTGTCTAATTACTGGGGTTTTGGTGGCACAGTCCAGAAAATAAGCAAAAATAGAATCCTGAACTAAATGAACTCATCCTGTGGGAAGATTTCTAAGCTTTTTTCCTGTTTTTTTAAGCACTGTGCAATTTGAACAGTACATAATTGCAACACTACTGGCAAGGGCAGGTCTTTTGTAGGAAAGAAAAGTCTATTTCTTGAGTAACAATGGGAAGTCAAGAGACAAAAAGGTGTGGACATTCACAGCAGTTATCAGCTGAGCCTGGCTCACAACAGTCCTTTGATTGTGACAAGCATGGACCCTGCTCTCACCTGCAGAAACTGCTTCCTGACCAGATTACAGCACATTCACTACACACCAATCCATCACTCCTGCAGAGAAGCACAAGGATGTCAGCCAGCAGCAAGCTGAGACCACAAAGGAAAATTGGAATAAGAGAAATGAACTACATCTTCTGTGATGTCCAGCAACAGCAGAGCCACACAAAACTCAAGGGTCCTCCTGTGGCTCTAGTTGTGGGATTACTGCAGGTGTGCAATCCTGCAGCAGAAGAGCAGAAACAGGCAGCCAAAAGTTTGTCTTTAGTTACAAACTGATGTACAGAAGAGTGGTGGCAACCCAGATTCACTTCATCAAGAGAGCAGAGTCAGCTCTGTGTCATGACAGTGAATCAGGAGTGCCAGTGTGATGGGTGATCAGAAGGGACAGACACTAACAGGAGCTCTGAAACCACTGCAGCCAGAGCCAGCAAGGATATCCTGTATCCCAGATACTCTGGTGTGTTTAAAGAGCAGAAACAAATTCCCCTTAATTGCACATTGCAGGATGAAGGAGTCTACAGAACCCTTCCCATAGAAACTGCTTAGTTCTCATTCTTGCTTGAGAGATTCTTTAGGAATTTAAGTATAAATATCTAAAAATTGTCCTGTCTCATCAGGTACCTCTCAGCAGCAACAACAATACAGATCCTGCTTCCAGAACATACCTCAATTTCAGGGGTTTTTAGAAAACTTGGGTTGCTGGAGAAAAGGAATGTTTAAAAAATAATATGTGGGAATATTAAGCACCGATATTCCATCTCTCTTTAAAGAGATTTTTAATAAATTATATGAATAGATCTTATATTTGGATAATGAGTTCATCTCTAGCATTTCACAGATGTGTGCTATTTAAGTACTTCTGCAGAAAGATCATATATTCAAACATGGCCTTTGATTAGTCTTGCCTCATCTCCCATATTAGAAAGGACAAATGTTCATAGAAAAAAAAGAGAGTATTTCTTTTTGCATTAGCTATCCCTGAAAATATTACACCCATGATCTGGTGTGGGTTCTGGAAAGCAAGGTGAATTCTGTTCTTGCCAAGGGAACAACATTATTAACCATGGGTCTCTTTTTTCCTTTCTAGTACCTGGTATGTGTTACTTGGAGTAACAATTTGATTTTGTCAAAGAATACCAAGTTGAGATAAAAGGAAGAAGCAGAATTAAGTCTGCTCTCCTGTAGATTAGTGTACCTGGCACTGTCAGGAGCAGCAAGAGACATTTCATGCAGTTAAATTAACAACTTGCATGAACATACACAAAGAGATAACCTCCCACTGAAGATTTAGCCATCCCAAGTACAACACACCCGTACTAACTTGAGTAGTGCCACACTACTATTTTCATCAAGCCCTTCCCACTTTGTACAGCTCCTTTGCTAACCCATCCTTTGCAAATAACACACTGTAACGCAGCTTCAAGTTAGTGACTGAGCCCAGCCCAGCAGAACCCCAGCACTGATGACAGCATGCTGAAGGTACCTTTTTAGTCCATCGTTTTACCCCATTATATCCTTTGGTTACGAGCTGTCTATGAAAAAAGCTGTTAAAGAAATGAACCTAAAAAGAGAGAGAGAGGAGCAATGAGCACAGAAATTTTCATGCATAGTCATTCCCCTTCCCCCAGGATAATTTATACAAAACAACTTGTAATGAGGCAATATTTAATGTAGGTTTAGAAACAGAACCCCAGTAGGGACAAACAGAGGCTTTGCCAAGCCTCAACTCTTAACTGTTCTTCAGCAAGCTAATAAAATAAGCCTCATTTCCCTATAATATATCATGTGAGCCACTGCAGCATTTATATTTACATTTTTGTATCTCCAGGCATATCATGTTTAATTTTTTTGTTTGGGACAGACTTGGGAGAAAAACACCAGGACAAGGAGTTAGCTTTTGTTGTTCTTTACAGGGAAGAGAACACTGGACTGGAAAAGCAGGGGTGGTGGAGAACGGAGCAACTTCTGGCTTTAGTTGCTGGAAGCTGAGACACAGAAAAAGAAAATGGATCAAACCAGTTATGAGATTTAGTCCAACAGCATTGTCTTTGGCATTCAACTCTTATGACATGAACAATATTCTACTATTGAGAAGTATTTTTAAGATATGACTGATCCATTTGGAAAGTGAAAAACATTTATGACAAAAAAATGTAGGCTTATTCATAAAAAAAAATTAGCTCCAAGTTCACACCATTATTCCCTGTGCTTCACTCGGGCAATTATACTAACAGATTAATACAAATAGAAATCTGCAACATCTGTTTTTAATAATTCTGCTAGTGTAGAGGTGGTAGGAGGCTCGAGCTGTTACTTGAAAAAAAAAGTTAGAAAATTCAGCATCTGAGAACACAGTCTAATAGCCATTAGCTATGCCAACAGACTTCAAAACCACATTCTGAGGTACCAGCACAAAATCTCCCATGAGGATTTCAATTATGCACTAGGAAGAAAAAGCAGACACAAGCAAACAGATACAATCTCCAATACCCCTAGCCTAGCACACTCAGGAAATACGGAGAATACTAATGAAGAATCACCATCACCTCCAATCAAAGCAACAACGCTCTTTCTTCAGAGCTTGAAGATTTGAAGAGTTACATTGTGCACAGCTCATCTAAAAATGGCTTTGTTTGGTTCTTCCTTTGTGGTCTCACCTGAAAACTGTTCTGTCCCTAAACAGATGGGTTTTTATAATTGTCACTGCTGCAAATTTAGTCACAAAATTGGGGGGGGGGGGGGTGTGTGTGTGTGTCTTGATTACTTTTTTTTGCTTTCTTTCTCTCAATTGCCACCAACAGCCAGGAACTGCAGTTGCAAAGCTGTAAGCATTCTGAGGAGGATGCACAAAACAGTCCTGCAGAGTCAATACTGCCAGGGAACCAAGCAGCTCCACACAAATTCACATTCACCAGGCAGGCAGCTGACACAGCTTGAGCTGTTACAGCCCCCACAGCTACAAGGTGGGCGGGAGGGTGAGTGCAAGCAGCACATGTGCATGGTTCAGATGCTAACACTCATGGTTAGTCATCTCAGCAGAAATCCATCTTCATCAAAAATTTCAGCTGCAACACCAGGCTGCTGAGGAAAGGCACTTTAGGAGCAGATAAGCTAGAAAGAGAAACCTCCAGGGAAGTAAGGAGAGTGGGATGGGCCAAAAAGGGGCACGTGTCTTCTACAGGTACATCACTGACATCAGGCTACCACAGAGAGCACCTGCAGGGCTAATACAGACAGTTCCTGAAACAGGAGCAACAGCACTGAAAAGGAAAAAGGAAAGGTAGAAAATTTGAGCAGCACTTAGCAAAAAACTATAATGGAACCACTCGTTCCATTATAATTTGTTGGCCATCGTTGAGCTGAATCCTGATTCTATACCTGAAGTGTGCAAAGTTTCACCCTCCCCTCTCCATCTCTCATTAGGTACATTTGTGTAATAACAAAACCCCCTCACCTTTTCAGGAACTGCATCCATTACGAGTTCACCATACATGTTAATTATCTGGAAGAGTTAGTAAATAGTTAAATACACGCATCACAATTTTTTAAGACCCAAATTCACACGTGCCCATAAAACATAGACCCCTACCCACTTAAATCAGCAATATGGAGAGGAGACTTAAGAGCCACATTGTCTGAAGGACAAGAACTCTGCAACTAATAGTGGTCATCCTGGAGAGAGACTGTAACTTGCTGCTTGAAGTCTGCCTCAATCTTAAATGCAGTTAATTCAATTTAAATCTACTGGTGCATGCCCTGGGCTCTGCAGCCTTCCTGTTTTTTTGGCTGTGGGCCACAGTTCACTGTTTCACTCTTTCATTCTTGCAATCTGCTCAAGCTCTGGATGGGGAGAGTTACTAAAACCTATATGAGTAGCCACTATTTTATCAAAATAGTACAACATCATTTGTTCAAAAGGAAACAGTGTAATTGTGACACCTCCCAGCTTCCAGACTTACTGCACCTGTCACTGTAAAAGCTGCCCAACACTCCTTTTACTTGAGAAGTATAAAGTAAGGGTAGCCCACCTGTAATGTCAGCAGAAGGTGTACAACTGGTATTCTAATACAAATGGGCTAAGAAGGGTTAGGGAAGCACATAAACACCAAGCATCTCTGACCTGGTCATTCAGCCAGTTCTGGCCTTCCAGTGTAGCCAAATCATCCATATCTAGCATGTGCTTATTATAGAAGACCCGGAAATTGCAAGTGGAGGTTTTTGGATGTTTTTCTCGATACTTCATGATTTCCCTGGTGATAAAAGGTTTTCTAAAAGAGGATTGAAAAGGGTGAGAAAAATCAAGTCAAGGTCATGTCAAATGGATTCTGTCTCCTAGTTGTTAGATGTAGATCATGCAGTAGCAATGCAAGTGATTTTTGTTCTTTACCGGGTGTACAATGTGATACTGCTACACACCTATGGGAGAAATCTTCATTAAAGACTTCTTTTAATCTTCCCATGACATCTTTTTCACAGAGTGGTACTAAACTGCCATATTTCTTCATAACTTCATCTAGGAATCCTTTAAATACACCAGAAAAATTAAAGTGCAAACATATAAAAAGCTTCTGAGTTCACCAATCCAATAAAGATCTCAGTTTTTACAGGTACAAGCAGCAGCCATTCTGCACCCAACCAACACGCAGCACCACCTCACGTGGCAAGTACAAATTTAAGAAAACTAAGCTCAAACTGGCAACATGAAATAAAAGCGGGGGTAGGGGAAGAAGGACAAAAATAAAAATGCATGAATCTGATCACTCAGCTTCACAGGAAAAGATCACCCTCTCTTCTTGCCATACACATACATATCTACAGCAAACTAATTATACCAGGGCTAGAGAAGAACCCATCCCCTTCCCTGCTTCAATTAGCATTTTAAATCATTTTACTGCAACGAGAAAAGCATTGGTTCCTGCAACAGGTTTCATTGAAAAGCCAGTATCCTGTCCTTATGGCAGGCAGAATGACTCTCCTCAAATGCAGGCAGCTGGAGCTGGCAGTGTTTGCAGCCTGCTCAGTTCCGCTGCCGCACCACAGTGAACAGAAAAGACGCCAGACAGACTCCCAGCAAGTTTAACTCCTTTACCCTTGTATCCTAGGGATGGCATTTAAGGTGACACAGACAGCCATGCCAGCCTGTCATTGCCCAGGAAAACACGGAGAAACCACACCAGAAAAACATATTAACTCAGAAATAATGAAGAGGTGAATGCTGGAAGAATTGAAAAACCTAGGAAATAGATGTTTTTCTTTCTCAAACACAAGACTGGAATACTGGAGATAAAAATTCCACACAAGCATCCAAAACCACTCTGAGAATGAAAGAGAATGGAGAACAGGATTTCAACACTTGCTAGTAAACAAGAGAAAAAAGACCAAGCTGTCCAGCTCTCTGAAAATGAATTTTCAGATGCAGCAGAAAACATGTGTTCTGTGTACAGAAAGCTGGTGCGTACAGAAAGCTGGATCCGAGATCAGAGTCCAGGAAAACTGCATTAATCCAAAGTCCAGGACTCTTCTGAGGCTGGGGTGTGATGGCAGAGCATCACTGGATAGGGCATTGTGTGCTTACTAAGGCTGTAAGAACATTTCCTGGAAACTTTCAAGATCAGGACAGGAAAAAGCAAGATGAGAGAAACATTGGACAGAAAAAGTGCCCGAAGAACAGAAGTAAGAATAAAAACCAAAGGAGAGAGACCAAGAAAAAATCCAAAACAAAATGAGCTGAGAATACCAGTGAAGATATAACAAGAAGTGTGAGGGAAGGAAGGGAGGAAGGATTGAAGAACAAGATCAAACCACAGTGAAATGGTCTTCATGGGAGAAGAACCTTCTTGCAACTCTGCCACACTTTTGCCTAACAATTTTTATCCCTTACATCTCAATACACTGCGACAGGGAAGATGTTCCTCACTCTGGCTAGAAGTTACAATGCATGGGGCTTATGAGGGTACCTTATTCTGTTTTAATATGTAAAAAATTTAAAGGCTTTTTATTAATGCACAGAGGAAGGACTGTTCTTGTCATTACAACTAAGAGCAGCAGAGCTCCAGACCTCTAGCACTGCTGACCTCACTTGGGCTGCTGTAACTCAAGGAAGAGAATACAAAGTTCAGCCCCTGGGCAAAATCAGATACCCATCGTGAACAGGATTTACCAAGGGGCTGTTTGATACCTAATAGCACTTCTGAATGCACTAAGCATTGCAGCCCATTAACGTCCGAGTTCAGCTGCTGCAGAGAAATTCAAAACCCAAGAGCAGCCCTAACACTTGCACCTCCTTCATGTGTCTACCCCAAGAGCTCTTGCCAGGTCAGCGCTATCTTTTAGGGTGCAGTTAATTATTAACAACACTCCTAAACACACAAGAACTCCTACAACTAAAATTCTTCTTTACAGCTTTTCAGCTGAGAAAACTCAGAAGTACCATACTGACAGACCACAAAACGTTAACCTTTGCCACCCTGATACAACCTTGGCTCTTGCCTGTTGTAGAAGGACTACATCTCTTTTTCTGATGGACAAACTTTAAAACTCCGTTGCAGAAGTGATCTCTTCACTGGGTTACCAGAGTTTCTCTCCATTTCTCACACAGCATCTGGTCCTTGCTCCATCACATAAAGCCAGTCACCAAGATGCACATCCCACACTAACTTACAGATATGGATGTGGAGAGCTAACTCCTCTCTCGTGGTTCACTGTCTCCTTCTTCACATTTTGCTTCAGAGAAATCAATTGCAAAATTGAAGGACAAACAGGTAGGCAGAAAAATCAGAGCACGTCAAACTTCAAACAATTCCTTTAACACTCATTGACACCAGCTTACAGTTTATGGGACTCTAAAAAGCCAATTTCTCCAAAGGAAGATATCAGAAACTCTCTGAAGTTACTCTGATGATACAAGATGGCACAATGTGTTAGCTTACTGCTCCTTACTCTGTGTGTAAAAAGCTGCTACACATAAATAAGACACCAATTACTATTTTTATCATGCTTCTCTTTAGAGAGACTATCGAATACTGCATGCTCAGCATAGCACAAAAAAACCCCAAAGACTTTTTGCTGAACCTTTGCGAAGTCCAGTCTTTTAAAAAAAATATTGTCTCATAGGATTCATTAAGCTTACTCTATGAACAACTGTAGAGATAAATAAGGGACAATGAACAGTATTTGGCTATTAAAACCCAAGTTTAAGTGATTTAGTGAGCAAGAAAAGAGAGTATAAGAGCAGAAGGAAGCATTAAAATATGTAGGATTTTCAAAAACCAAATTAAGAATAACAATTGTCAACCAGTTAAAAACCTGAACCTTTTGATTCCTCATGATAAGACATTTGAAATTTCTATCAACAATTTCCTGCAGATTCCAATTAAACTACATTGTATTCTCTAAAACAAAATAATCTTAAAATAGCTTGTCAGATAAACACTCATTTGTCCCTCCCTTCATGCAGCTCCCCTCTTTGCAGCCTCATTTAACCAAATGTTATGCTAAGTGACCTTTACAATTCAGAGTAAGAAACCATTTTTATAAAGGAATTAACACAGTATGTAAACTCCACAATACACACAGCAGTTTTCAGGAACTACTCCTGGATGCCCTAAGATATTTAAAAGGTATACCACAAAGCCACGTTGCCAACTGCTCATCAGCCACCCGGGAAGTTTTCTGACTGTTCCTTTTGCCTCCCTTCCGAGCTCCTGACTTCAGTCCTGTGCTTTCTGGTGAAGGCTCCTCCAGAGGACTTTTACAGTAAGGGTGATCTAGTAATTTTGAACTAAAAATGTCCAAGTTTAAGGAGCCTTCTACTTCCATCTGGCTAGAGCTGTCCTCATTCTGTGTCAGCTCCATGGATAAAGGTCCATTTGCAAAATTATCATTGACATCAGAATCCTGCAAGGAGGATTGCAACAGTGTCATTCCATCTACACCTACAACCTCCTTGGATTCTGCCCCATCTTGATCTGAAACAGCAATTTCTTTTCCTGCCACGGAGACGACAATGTCAGAGCAATGATCCTCTGCGAGAGCCCCATTGGTCTCCACCTGGTGCAGGGTTTCTGCCTCTGGAGAAGCTCTAACATGCAGTTCTGGTGGGACAGCATCCACACTGCCACCGTCCCCTCCGGATTCTGGATCCTCGGAACACGGCTCCGTGGACACGTCCTGCGTGTGGCAGATCTCAGGTGCACATATCTCGTTCTCCGCTCCTAAAGATTTGGGTGTATTACTGTTCATATCTGATAAGCTGTACCGCTTCCAAGGACGCTTACTTTTCGATTTCCAGGAGGAAAACAAATTACACAATCCACCTTCAAAATCCCGCTGAAGCGTTTCCTGATGGTCCCTTGTAATTTTCTGCACCCACCTTCGCTTGATTTTTCTTAATTTGCAAGTCTTGCCTCTTGCTCGAAGTTTCGGGAATTTTATGATTCTATACCGAAACCTAACCATAGAAAGTTTCTTATGCATCATAAATAAAAATCTCTTTTTTACAGTATGATGGTTAAATTTGGACCTCTTTAGAGCTGCCAAGGGGCCACAAGTTCCATTCCACTCCCTTTGCAACAGCATTTCCTTTTATAGCCGTTTAAATCTACCAGGACTGTGCTGCCCTCATCGTTATTGCTCTCCACCACGCTATATACAAAACCACCTTTCTTCACAGGTAAGGCAGCACCTTCCAGCAAGCCACATGAGACATAATGGATATGGCCAGAGATGCTATTGAGAACAGCAACAGTTTCAAATTCTTCATTCAAGGGATCTTCACTCTGAAAGGATTCATTGTTGAGTTTTCTTACTGCTTCTCCAGATGAGCTTTCAGCTTCGTGATAGGGATAGGATCTTTTTGCTCTCAGTAGTTTTGTAAGGAAAGCTGTATAATTCAACAGTAGGTTTTGGACAGGTTTCTGCATTTAGAAGCACATCAGGAGCCCACCTGCTTTGGAGCTCAAGTGTCTTCCTTCTGCACTGCAGTATTCTGTACAGTTTGTTGTGATTTAAACTCACAAATAGCTGGGCACTCTGTCTTTCCTCCTAAGTTAGGAAAACTTGGTTTTTGAAGCAGTATTTCCCAAGCTTCCCAAAACCAGTGGTCCATCTTCCAGACTGGGCCAACAGCTGACTTCTTTGCCAAAGCAAATGTCTTCTATGGCTTTTCATTTTTCTGCTGCATTATGATCTTCAAAAATAGCTGAAAGAATAGGGGAATTAATTCAGAGTTATCTGGACTGTAACATAATAGCAAAACACTAAGGCACAACCCTCAGGCCACATGTACATCTAAAATTCCACCCCTCCTCCATTCACAGCCCCACATTCCCGAAGACATTTTCACTTCCACCAAAAGGAAAAATAAGTAATAGTTGCAATGGTTCGGTGTTTGTTCATTTACCTTCCCTAGAGGCAGAGCAATAAACAGGTAATTCTCCATCCCATGCTCCCCATATGTAATTCATGACTCTCTAGCCTGAGGTTAAACCTCTCTCACTGCCTATGCCTAGGGCAAGCACAGTTAACCAGCTTGCTTTTGAAAAACAAAACTCTGAAGTCCAAGTTATCAACAAGTGTGTGCAGGTACCTCACACCATCAGCACTGTACAAAGGAGTCCTTACTCTTGTGCAATAAACGTGAGCAGCCTCTGAAAACACTTCAGTAGCTCACAGTTTTCCTTTAAAGGAACAGCAAAACACAAACACCCACAGAAATTTTGATTCTCTGACTAGATAAAGAATGGCACAGTTTACTCTTGAAGTAATTGCTCTGTATTTACAGCAACACCTCACTCCGTATGACACCACCACCATCAGCTTCTATAAACCTGTGTTTATCTTTGCATTAACAAAGCAGTACCAAAGCAGCACAGCAGCTAATCATCTTAAAAACTCTTTTCCCCACTAAAAAACCTGCATCTCAAAGTGTTCAATAAGGATATATCTGAGACTACACAAGCGTGTAATGCCTGCATAGTAATATCTGTTTACTCCACTACATAGCTAAAAATATTAATTAGAAGTTAGAAGAATTCAGAAAGGGGAAGGCAAAAGCAGCACACACAACACAGATGTTCCATGCAAATTGCCCCAGCCTCACTATGTACATCTCATCCTGTACTTTACAAGTTTGTATTTTCTCAAGTTCAGAAAAGGACTTTGTCCTGCCTCTCTATCAGAATTATTCTGACTTACAGACTATTATAGTAAGTTTTGCCTTAGCTATGTCTAATCACTACACGTGTAGCTCAAAATAAAGGAGTCTATAAATAAACAAACATAAAACATTAACAACTGGACTTTTAAGGAAAGTATGAATGACACCTGCAAAACCAGGTATTCAAAGTCTGCCTTAAGAAGCTCTTCTGCATTTTTCATTCTACTTATCTAAGACACAAACAGCAGTCAGGATTGTTTTTTGTGTGTGTTTTTGTGGGTTTTTTTTAATTTTATTTTTTTTATTTTGTTTTGTTTTTGTGGAGGAATGAGAGGGGAGTGCAAATGTAGAGAGGACAAAGAATAGAATTTATCACTTGGGTAAGATATTCCCATCACATAGAAAACTGTCCAGAATTCACTGGACCTACAACATAGAAGGAAATCTGGCTACCTCCACTGATAGCACAGCTTAACAGTATAAAAGCACTGCAACAGGGCCTAGCTCTTTTGTAACCCTCTATTACTCACCACACAAACCAGTTATCGGAAAAATCAGGACATAACACCTCGTCACACCAATTTTCTTGTACTTGCTCGTCTAGCACTTCCATATTTCTCTACCCTAGATGCAATTTACCCCTGCTTTTCCACTACAAACTCTTATGTGTCTGTTTGTTGTGTGCAGCACCTACAAAACATTCCTTGGGTGGCCTCAGTAAACATCAACCAAACCACAGGCTTGCTAGGACAGCTTATTCCAGACACATTTCATCCAGGTAAAACAAACAAACCCAGGCAAATCTCAACATTCTCAGCAGAGCCCCATACACAAGGGGCTTCTGCCAACACAGCGAGTGTTGAGCACACCAAGGAGAGCACAGCAGATGAAGGGTTTAATCTTCTCAGGCTCTGCAATAGGTGCCACATACCTGCCAGCTTTTAAGAACACTCCTGAACAATTTGGAGTCATCACCTTTCCCTGTGCTCTCTCACAGCCAAGCCCAACAGCCTCCACAGACACTGCCTCAGATATAGGAAAAGGCTCTCTGAATGGCCATGGACTATGCAGGAGCTGAAATTCCTACAGCTGCCACTGCTCTACCCAGAGGAGACTGAACTCATGGGGAAAAACACTGCTTCAGATTCTAGCAAAGGTAAGTCCTGGTAACAAAAAGGACCCAAGGCAAACCTGAACGGAGACAAGAATGATGCCACAGTTTCAACATAATAGCAACAGCAATGGAAATATTTACTTATGGGTGTCATGAAATCCAGCCTCTTAAAACTGCGGAAAAGGAAGACGTTAGGAAAGCTACTCTACCTACCTGTTCTTCTGTTTAATTTTTAACATAGACCATTAAAAAATGCTTAAATTATAACTTACAGGATTAAAAAATATTCCATGTTTGTCTGTGATGTCCACACCAATTTTTCCAATTATACAATTTTTCTGTACCAAAAAGTTTCTCCCTAAAGTTTGAGTAAGCCATTTAATCCATGCAACGTTTTCTTGCCCTCCCCTCTCCCTTTTCAAACATGATCTGTTTTGAGTCTGAATCCCCTTAAAGCGAAGGCCTCCAAAGAGCAGTTAATCCCAGACCTATAAGCTAAAACAGTTCACTTTTTTAACAGCAGTGTTACTTAGAGTGACAAAAGATAATCCATATGCAAATACTTAATTCAAGATGCTGCTTGAAGAACTTACTTTCTACCAGGGCTACAGGAGTATCAGTGGGTCTACTTGGCACGATAAACCAGCAAGACAAAGGGGCAGCTTAGAAGTGCACTGCTAGAAAAGGAACTGAAGTGAGCAATGTAAAACTAAAAATAAAGCAAGCACTGCCGGAAGTTTAAGAACCTGAAGAGAAGTGAAATATGTGCCCCATTCATTAACAGAGATGAAAAACCTCTGAACTCAGGAACTTGCACCACTAACTGAGTTGTGTGGCTAGTCAGTGGAGGTAGCCAGGTTTCTGTGCTGTGTGACTACACAGGGATGCTGCCAGTACTACACCAACAAACCTCAGAAAGCCCAAGATGTACACGTCCCAAAGACCAAAAGTGAAAGAAATTTACTGTAACTGACCCCTTTAGCTGTGCTTGACATACCATCTGCAAATGGTTAAATATTAAAAGGCACAATCTCTTTTGCACTGGACGAAGACAACCCCAGACTGTTACACCTCTATATTAATGGCAGATTCTGATTACAGATTTGCTTTATACTCGAATTTTTAAAAAATATGTTTGGGAACCACTCAGTTTTCAGAATGCTTATCCCAAGAGCTCTGGTAAGATACAAGCAAAATGACTGTAGCAGCTTGTCATCAAGCACTGCACACTTGCACGGGGATGGAAAAACATGAGGCCCTCCATCCTTTATGAGTAACAAATTCAGTGCACACACACACACTCACACTCTGTATTTTCCTTAGATCAATCAGATCACTCCATTTGCAACTTACATGGCTGAAACTTGCATCACCTTCAGTGAAGTTGAGCACTGTAAAAGATACTTTACATTCACCTTTCACCCATTATAAGCCTCTTAGTTTAACCACTCATTAGTCCTTGGCACTCCTATTTATTTTTGACAGTTTTACAGACCCCAGGTTCTAACTGAAAAGCACATAAATGGGGAAAGCAATCCCAGCAAATGCTGCCGACAGAACGCTACCAAAGGTTTCTAGCTGACACCCGAACTGTCAGACCACAGAAACCTTTTGTCCACACAAGTGCAGAACAAACTCACAGTACTGCAGAAGAGCTCTCCTTCCTGCTGAGATCAGCACAAGCCATCTAGGGCTGCGTCAGGGTGCCCAGTGGGTCAAGAGACACATGGAAATTCTTCTGTTAAAGAAGCTTGTTTCTAAGAGCATCAGTAATGTAAATAAAGCGAACAGCTGTGAGAGCGTGGCCTTGTGCAGGCAGGAGCAGCTCAGGCATCACCCACTCACTCCCGTGGGAGGCACTTCTTACAACATCCAGAGCTCAGCCTTTCCCACTGGAGGTCTGGGCAGCTCCCAAGGACAGGAGGTAAGGAGGAAAGAGAAAACCAGCCTGAGACCTTGGTGTGCAGCTGAGATATGCTGGGCAAGAAGATGCCCTCCCTCCACCAAGCAGGATCCAAAATTGGAAAGAGAGAGAAAGCTGAAAAATGGTGTCTCTCCTCAAACCACCACGTGGCCAGAGCTAAGCTGATAAGGTCAGGAAGTCTGAAATTGCTCAATTATCACATGCAAAAGCAGACTCACAACCATCCCCTCTTCTCTTTCTTTTCTGACCAGCACAGTTGTGTGAACTGTTAAGCAAACATTTTGTCCCAGAGGTGAAGCAAGCCCTAGGAAAAGGCCCTTTGACACAACATAACTCATTAGCACAAGACCATACAGAAATAGCCAAAGTCCGAAGTTACTGACTCAGAGGAACACAGCAGGACATGCAGCTGGTGACCTCATGGTCACACTGCAAAGTTTCAACTCCTACAGTTACCACAGACTCTTCTCTCAACCAGCACTTCTGGGAACTCACAGTCTCACCTAGCTCGCTATACAACTACTGAATTTATTTCTGGCAAGATGATAGAATTTACTTACAGAAACAACCTCCTTTAGGCTAAACCAGATTAATGGAGATATATATATTAGATAACAGAACTTTTAAGAGACATACTGTCACAAATCAGAGATGGAAATTTTCTAGATTAAAGAACCCAAAGATTCTTTCCTATAAGCAAAACATAAGGATATAAATATTATATAATCTTCAGGCTTTAGATTGATTTTAATGAAATATTACTCAAGCTTTGTCCCTTCCTTCCTGATTACCTCAGCAAGGGAGAAGCACGGAAGCAGCTGAAACAAAGTCCATCAAACTTTGCTGTCCAAGCTCTGTGAAGGGAACAGAAACTGGTATTTCATCTGGGGTCCTTGAAGGTGCCTGAGGTCAGGGGTCTTCCTGATGCCTTCTGAGGGCCTTCCTTAAGAGAGACTGTATTTCTACAAGTATTAAACACATTTTCCTGCAGCTTTTAAAAATTACTTGTCTTCTTGTGTTAGCAACATGAAAAGATAAGATGAGGGTATAACCAAATGCAAACCATCTCTCTTCTGAGCTAGAAGTCTGGGCTAGAACAAGTGGAGTTTGGAAGTGGTAGAGCACACTAGTTAAACACAGCTTTTAGCTGAAGAACACATTTCTGCTGTGCCTGTCCCGTGGCTCAGCACTCACAGCTGCTGCTGCTGAGCTCCCTGTCCCTCCCGGCCAGCACAGCTTGGAAAGGCTGAGAGAGGGGAGAGCAAATAGTATTGGAGCAGATAAGCGCTGTGCTTACACTACAGAGAGACTGGAACTCAGGGAGAAGACAACTTGGGGGCAGAGTGGGGTCGAGAGCCCAGTGATGGAGCAACAATGCTCTTGCAACACCTGAAAATTCCCTTCTACAGCTTCCCAACCCCAGCAACGCCCCAACTCTCACAGCACGTAGTCAGGGAGAGCCTGCCCGTGCTGCCTAGGGCACAGCGTGCCTGGATTGCCCCCGAGTCCCGCAGCCCCGGCTGCGGGGCGGGCAGGGCAGGAGGCCGGAGCGCAGGGAGGGCCGGAAGGCAGCGCAGCCACACGCGGCGCCCCGCGGCCTCCGCCCGCCCGCCCGCGGCCCCGCGCTGACAGCGCCCGGGCCCCGCCGCTCCGCGGCCGCCGGGCCGAGCTCCGGGCGGGCCGGGACCGCCGCCCGCCGCCCCCCGCTCACCTCTGCCCGCGGCGCCGCCCGGCTCAGCCCGGCCGCCGCCTGGGCCGCGCTCCGCCCCCGCCGCTCTCGGGCCGGAGCTGCGCCGGCGCCGCCGCGTCAGCCCTGCGACGGGCGGGGAGCGGCCGGGCGGCACCGCGGGCAGGGCCCGCCCGGGCAGCCAGCGCAGCGCGGCGCAGCGGGGCCGGGCCCGCGGGGCAGGGCCGGGGCTCGGCCCCACCCGGCGCAGCCGTTCCCGCCCTGCCCGCGGGCTCTGGGAGGGGCTGGCGGGGCCCGCGTGGGGCCGGAGCTGCGAGGGCGAAGGTGACACGGGCCCTCCCTGCTGCCCTGGTCCGGCGGCACCTCGGGGCCGCCGCTGTGCCCGGGAACGGCCGCGGAAATGAGACACTTAAAAATGCCAACCTGACTTTTTAAAATAAACCGTTAATTAATATCTCGGTCTGTGGAAGTGCTTCGCAAAAACTCAGTTTATAAAATAAGAAACTCAACAACCTGACCTTTTAAAATAAGCCATTAATTAATATCTCGATATATGGAAGTGCTGCTAAAAATCCCCAAATTAAAAAGTTTTGCTGTTAACTCTGGCCCCAGCAGTCTGGCAAAGCTGCTTCTCCTACGAGGCAGGGCTTATTTCTCCGTGTGCTGCCATGTGTGGGTCAGCCAGCAGCTCTGTAGCCCAGTTCCCCCGCCTGCAGCCAGGGAAGAAGGTACGGGCCAGTGTAACTTCTGTGCTGCGTTGTACAGAGACATCATGGAAATGGGAAGTGCTCCAAAACCATTGCATTTTTGTTGCTGGGTGGAGAAAGGTTACACTTCCTCTCTCACTCAGTAGCCCCTGTGAGGAGAAGCTGAAAGAATTTCTCCAAATAAAAGAAACCAGTGAAGCAGGGACGGTTGGGAAATAGCCATGTTGCATCGTTTTCTGCTATGGCTTTGCACGAGGTGAGGTATTTTGTGATCATGCAGTATTCATTATGCTGTGCATTCCTTCAGGAATTACCGTATCCAGGCTGTGGGTTGTGAAATGCTGTAACAAAGAAATTTTAAAAAAGAAGGGATAGAGAAGACAATGGGGTGATGCAACAAACAAAACGGCAAAGTCCATGCCAAGCTCAGAGTTGCTGGCTTTTATCTGTTTGTTTGAAAAAAGTCCAGCCCGTTTCTCTCGTTAAATACAGCACTTTCCTAAGCAACCGTTTGTTCTTCCTGAACAGTAAATCCAGCCAAAGATGGGCTAAACAGTTTCAGAGCAACAGGATGAGTCCTCTGGCCTTTATGAAACACACAGTAAACAGGCTGCACAGGGCAAGGCTCAGGCCATGAAGTTAAAACAGGAATATAATAAATGGAAAGAGGATTCCTCCCCCAGTCCATCTGAGTGTTGCAGAGCTCTCTGCATCTAACAGCACCTCTGCACTCACATCACGGCCTGACCCAAGCAATCATTAGTAGAGTCTATGCCAGGCACTTGAGACACATAAATGGGAGACCCAGTTCATGAGATCCTCTTAAAAAATCATATTTGACTTTTTAAATGTGGGGTTTTATGAGCCTTCTGGTTTTGCCTGTAAGGATCAGCCTCATCACACGTTCGTGCTTCCTCCCTGTCCATGAGGGCTAATAGCAGATCTTTAAAAACTGGAAGCTGAGCTTCTCAGATGAGTAAGATGCCTGTAAACACCGAGGCTTTATGGAATGCCTGAAAAACATGAGACTTGTGAAAATGAATAAATAAATAAAAGCTGGACTTGGCAATGCTGACAGAAAGGACTGAATACCAACTGCATTACGGTAACATTTTTGTGGCCAAACTTGCAGCCTCAATGTTTTAATGATGGCAGCCTTTACTGCATTTAACAGAAGCCTGGATTTGATTCTTTCGGAATAAAAGGGCTTTTGAATGCTCTGTAAAGGCAGTTTCCTGACTTCATTGATCGCTGACACAAACACCAGAATTAAATCTCCTACATCTTGAGCTAAAGCAACAATCCCATTAATTTGGAGAGCAGTGGGCTTGTACAGGAAGCAGTTGCTGGAAGAGGACATGTAGCATGAGCTGAACCAGTTGGCTGCTCTCTGCGTCTCATGTCGCCAAGCAAGAACAGGGCCAAGGTAAATCTCCATATAACCATGTTTTATTTGGAGACTCCTAACAGCCAGTCTGAATTCATGAAGGAATGTGAACAGCCACATCAGGAAACTCAGCAAGAGATTATTCGAACTGGCAGGGTTTTAAAAGGAAAATTAAATTTGCTCTTTGTTGTCCCTGCCTGTTTTTCCACTTCTGAATCAGAATAAAATGAAGGACCACTCCAGAGAACTTGCACATTCCTTCACATAACGTCAAATTGTGATGTAAAGACTATACTGGCAGAAATATCTGTAGGTCTCAGCACATACTTTCATTAACTACATGGAATGGATTGTAGTTATATTACAACTAAGTAAAGAAGCTTGAAAAAAGGTACATTCAGAGCAGGCAAACTCTAACCTGAACATAACTATGTACATAATGATGGAATGTGGCTACTCCTTGGCCCCTGCTTTGGAAGTCTGAAGTTTTTTCAGGCCATAAGAATTTTCATGAGGTTAATCCTTCTGTGACACAGGGGTACATGAGATGGGAAGGAAGCAATAATACAGCAGAGGTAGCCTAAGCTCCCCTGAAAGGAAACAGCCCCACTACATAAACTTGCCTCAGTACTTCTAGCCCCTGTGCAGTTAACGAAGAGAATCTCAGTCAGTTGGAGAACCTCTGCTCCTGCTGATCCTCCCCATGGCCACCCCATGTGTTCACATTCTGCCCAGGATTCTGCTGCCTCCACCCCTATTTGTTCACTTATTCCTCCCAGGACAAGTGCACAGCAGCTTCTGAAAAGAAGATCACTTCAACATATCCCAGAACTGAATCTTCTAGAATTTAAACATTGATCTCTATGTCACAATAAAAGTAAAAGTGTCATTTCTTCTTCCCCCAAATTCAATGGACTCGATAAAGATTAAGCCTTATATCACTACAGCCATGTAGATCCACACAAACCTCATTTAAGGGGTTGCCAATTTTCCAGCTGCACATCTTAGTATATGCAGTTACCCCAAAGTAAGGACTGTCGTATAATGTATGCAGCAAACTCCAAACTGGATTTGCAAAGTGACCTGGTTAAAAACTCCCAAACCCATAACATTTTAAAGGTAAACTTCTGATAGCTTGTTTAGGGCTACTCCATGGCCTGCACAATTCACCCATAGCAACTTCTGGCAGAGGTGGGGGTGAGGGCACCTCTGACATTTTCTACCACTGCAGGGTAAGGCTTTCAGTTCCTCCTCTATGATTATAACCCAATTATATAAATACAGAGAGAGCTTTTAAAGCACAAAACCACCACGACTTGCACATTTACTCAACTGCATTTAAAAAATCTGTACTTTCATAATTACAACATTGACAAGGATTTCAGAGGCAAGGCTAATTTTCCTGGGGGAGAGAGGATGCTTAGCGATTGAGAATGATGTGCACTGACACCAATATTGTGCTCCACTACAAACTCCTAGAGTGAACCCCCATATATCTGGCATTTCAGGACAGTGCTTTCCCTACAGTGATCACCTCCTAGCCCAGGACACAAAATGCTCTTGCTCTCTGTCCACTTTGTGTGCAAGTCAAAATAGCTTGGGGCACCCTGAAGCGGTGAAATGCAGATACCCAGCCTTGTGCTGAGGGATGAGGAGCCATCTCCTGGCACTCATGGCTGCCCTCACACTGATGGAGTGGTAAAGTCCCAAGTGATCCTTGCTGCTTTTGAGTGTGTTCTCACATCTCACTGACGGGACACAGATAGGGCTGCTTGCCTGCCCTGCAGGTATGTTTTGAAAACAAACAGATTGAAGTTACCGGGCTTGAGATTTAACTGCAAAAGGGACTGTGGTAGTGAAAGAAAGGCAGCCCTAATATAATGCTTAGCTTTGGACTTGGAAAATCCATAATTATATCTTGCTCTGTGTGTGTGCACAGACCAAAGCTCACAGAGACCACTTACAGGCTATATTTAAATGAGCTGTTCCAGGTACCACAGGCAGTGTCATCATGGTACCAACACAGGCTGCAGAGTCCACTCCTGAAAACATGTAGGTGACCACTGCTGTTCTCTGCAGCTCACCAGCTGCTCAGCAGGTAATATAAAGCTAGTTCTAGGTACAATTCAACATGTTTATTTAAGCAGTAAAGCCAGCAGAGGAATTTCTTGATTCCTGTCACTCTTTTTTGCTCCTGCATCTCTGTTCTCTTCCACTGTCTTGTATTATGCCACCACAACTATCCATGAGGCTCACTGGAAATGGAATGATTGAATTTATCCACATGGAGATAACAAAAATAAAACCAAAACAAACAAACAAACAAAAAGAAAACAAAAAAACCCCAAACCATAAAAAAATAAGAGGAGAAGCAATACCCAACAATTTTTCTCAAGAGTTGCACAGAGACCACCAGGGGCAGGGGCTGAAATGGTCAAGGCTGGAAGCATAGGTGGGAATCTCCCCTGAACATGTATAAATGGCACTAGTCCAAATGGTGATACAGAAAGAATAAACACAGTTTTTTCTCTTCCAGTCAGCTGCCAATATTCTTCATTAAAACATGCTGGTTGTGTTCTCTCTAGCAGTGACACACCAGGGACTAGATCTGGAAGAAGGCTGCCTCCTGGAAGTGCTGCTGCTGCACAGCATCCTACTGGTACATTTTGTCTTTTGCTTGGCAGCCAGACGTGGGACTTGCTTTTGACACTGTGCTGGCTTTCACTGATATCAGATTGTGAGGGGTTGTTTCATCAGAAACAAAAAAGTGAAATGGAATAAGGAATAAATTAGAAGAAGGACCAAGCTGTTGTTGCAATTCTTGCAACTTGAAAGAAAAAGAGGTAAGAACCAGCAGAGACTTGATTATCAGCTTCCTGAAATGATACTAATATTGTAATTGCTGAACTCCTTCTAAAGCAGGATATAGCTCCAGTTATTGCAGCACCAGAACTGTACTTGGAGAAGGATGCAGAATATGCACTGTAGGACAGAAATGAGGATGTTCGAGTCGGTGAAAATCTTTGTTCTCTGGAGAGGCTGGAGAAGCCGAGACCATTTTCAGAGAAAAATGAGAGTGCTGGAGGGGCCTTCCTACAAGTTTTCACACCATTTAAAGGCAGCTGTGTTTATGGATTTTTCTTAGCCTGGGAGAATCCACCAGGAGAAAGTAAGGTCAAATGGGGCAATCAAAATGATGTGGGCAAGGATGTCAGCCTTTCCCAGTGTCCTATGAAGACATTTGTGCAATATCATCTGTAGCTGAGCTGCCATACTTAAGGCTTTTGACACAGAATGAACTTTGCTTCTCAAATTAGAACTCACAAATAAAATAGATTGTTCATCTCTACTCAAAAAATGAGGGAGAGGCGAGGCGAGGCGAGGCGAGGCGAGGCGAGGCGAGGCGAGGCGAGGCGAGGCGAGGCGAGGCGAGGCGAGGCGAGGCGAGGAGAGGAGAGGCGAGGAGAGGAGAGGCGAGGAGAGGAGAGGCGAGGAGAGGAGAGGCGAGGAGAGGAGAGGAGAGGAGAGGAGAGGAGAGGAGAGGAGAGGAGAGGAGAGGAGAGGAGAGGAGAGGAGAGGAGAGGAGAGGAGAGGAGAGGAGAGGAGAGGAGAGGAGAGGAGAGGTTCCTTGTGCTCTTCAAGTATACAATAAAAACAACCAACCAAACCCCCCCCCCCAAAAAAAACCCACAAGCAACATATAAACAAACTCCTAGCAAAACTTGTACAGTGTTAATGGAGCTGTTCTAGCACAAGAAGTATCAGGGATCCTCCTGTGCTGAAATACAGTGGTATTAACCAAAATTGACTGTGTAAAAGGAGACATCCAGTCTGACCTTACTGCCAGGACTTCTGAAATGAACAGTAAAGTATATCCTCCTCTAGTGGCAAAGCATCAAATCTAGATTAGATGATGAATCTTCAGGTGAAGACATCATTCACCATTCCTTCTCCATTCATTATGGACACACCCAGACAGCTCCTACAAATTAAAGGTGAGGCAGATGAATTACCTTTAGTGAAAAACAGTTTCTGCCTTTCTTCCCTAATTTATCACCAAAGATGATGGAGAGATGTCCCAATCCAGACTCCAGAGCTCCCAGCATGGGGATGTGATAGGACACCATCTAAGGCAGATGTTTACCCTCAAGCACAGGGCAGTCACTGGCAAAACCCAGCCAAACCCTGTAGCCAGATAATCCCCTTTTTAAAAACAGAAGTAATCTCTCCTGTACAATAATTATTTTCTTGAATTATGAAAACATTATGCCTATTGTTTTGAACAAAATCCTGACTCATCCTTAGTTGACCTAGTTGACATTTTTAGTAGTTTCTCACATTTCTGCATTGCAGTGCTGTTAATATATACCTGCAATATTGTTATAAAGATCAAGGGCTCAGCTTGTTTCAAGAAGGATACCTGTAAATATTCCTACAGGCTTTTATGAATAGTGATCCAAATTCTGCACTCACTTTTCTCTGGATAGGAGGGAAAGATGTTAATTTAAAGCCTGTTAGATAATTATTTTAACTTATATTTCTTGAACACTTATTTGTGGTCCAGAAGATAATGTGATTTAGAATCCTACAAAATGTGTTAAGTTGGCTTAAGAAGAGCCACACAATGATCCCATCTAGCTAACATGTTAAATTGGAATAAAGTTGGATTAACTCACAAGAAGAAAAACCACAAAATACTCCAAATTCACCCCAGTGACCAGTGATTCACCCCAGGCTGAATTTCAGTTCAAGGAAGATTTTCAAAGTTACTGAAATTCTGGCTGTTGAGCAATTATTCATCTACAGTTCTGAAGGACATTCTTCACATTCCCCACTTCTACTAAGAGCTATTAAGTATAAAAACATGAAAGAAATAAGCAAATGAAATACTTGAGCCTCCTACCAAAACACACTAACAGCTAATCATAATGCAGTCCAGGAAGGTAGGCTGCCATAATGTATTCAATAATGTGTTAAAGTTCCCATTGCAGTCAAGCAAAATCTGTGGTAAGAGATTTCTAGATAGACTCCAATTAATATCACTTACAGGAGGTCTTACTTGTCTCTGTGAGGCCAGAGCAGCTGGGGCAGCCTGTTGACTGACTGCAGGGATTTTCATCCAGCTCACAGTCAGTGAGCAGCTGCTGCCTTTGGTTGTTCTCTAAGGCTCACGTGTGGAATTTTCCTTGGATGGAGGCCTTGACCACCCCAAAGTGGCAGGCAGGTTCTTGGGCTTCTCGGGTGCTTTCTTGGCCAGGTGATGGCAGTTGAATTGAGAAGAAAAGGACAAATGGTGCAGACAACAATAGGAAATGAGACATGTTTTTCCACAGGAGAGTTGTAGAATAAAATAATGCCACTGCTACAAATTCTAACTCCAGTCTGTTCTAATTCAGATGGTCTTTAAGCACAGTTGAAATGCTTTGCAGTATTCATACTATGAGCAATCCACATTTGAATGCTTTTTTCTTAATACAGTGCTCCCTCTTAGAAAGAGGAAGGAATCAGTTTAGGACTGGGATTGCCTCATGTGGTAACATACATCCTGTGAAGATGAACATGTTTTAGGCATTCAGTTAGCAGAGATACCCTGACTATCAGAAATGCTATCAGAAATGCTGAGAGGATCTTGTACTGTTATGTTGGCTGTCCCCTTGTCCCAATATAGTGTCACGGTAGGTGACTTCTAACCCTCTCCTAGAATATATTTACATGTGCCCTATTTACACAGCCTTGTGTCATCTCTAGATTTAATGTTTGATACCCTTCTTTTGATACCCCTTCTTCAGGACTCACCCACAGAAACAAATCTGTTTTCACACCTTCCCTGTAGTTGCTTGAGATTCTTAAAGAGCAGGTTCCCTTTCCTTTTATCATTACCCACAAGTCCTCAAACAATTTGCTCTCATCGATCTGTCAAGGCAAGCATACTCAGATGAGACACTTCAAACAGTATCTTCTTCCTTTTCCTCCTGCCTGTCCTCTATGAGCAGTCTGTTCATATAGACAAACTCTAACTAGCTGATGCCTTCAAAATGCATGTCCAAGTCTCTGTTAAAATCTGTCCCCCCTGCTCTGAAGCGGAATGAGTTGCAGAGCTTCTAAAAGGATAAGGCCTTGACTGCTGGAGTTTTAAAAACTATGCATCCCTTTGATCCCTTTCCCAATATGCACAAAATACTAAAATTCTCTCCTGGATTTCATTACACATAAAAAGACATGAAAGTGCAATTTGCTCCTTACTCATCAACAACTACCCATCAGCCTTAGCTCCAAGCTAGACCATTCTGGCCACTTCAAGAAATGGTTTTGAAATTTCCTTTTCCAGATTGCCCTGGCAGGTATAACTGTGACTTTGCAAACAGCTACAGCTGTGTGTGCTAATTGCTTTCCTCTAAATTATTTATGAGACGCTTTTGACTGATGAGATTTCTCACAGCAGCATGTGCTAAGCATTGGCAGTGGGCTCCTGAAGTGGTGGGGACTCATCACCTGCCGAGCTGCAGAAAAGCCAGCTGTTAGCAGGCACTGCATCCCGCGTTTGCACTGAGCTGGGAGGGCAAGCTCTACCTGCTTTCAGCTCCTTTTGTCGCAGCTGCTCAATAGAAATTTATGTGTAAGCATTATATCTGCACATAACACACACCCACCACTTTTGGGATTAGATCAGAGAATACTGGAGACTGCCTAATTTAGATAAAGCAGAATATAGGGTGTCAATGACCTGTGGAAGACAGTCCATTTCACTAAACAGGACTTTTCAGGCTCTGGTCCCAGAGGCAGCAGGGGTTCTGTAAAATGCAATTAGGACAGCTACAAATCAATAGGCTTAAATTCACCACATAGAAGGTAGCAGATTTACTGGGAAAATTTTACAAGATACATAAACTGAAAAAGAATGGAAAACACGACTACAGAGAGAACAAAATATTTATAATGACCCACCACTTTACCACTGCTTTTTCCTGGAGGGCTTATCTCTGTCATCCAGCTAAAAACTACTTTAAAAGCTATGTCTGAAGGTAACCATAAGCCCTGTCAGTTAAATTAAAAAAAACTTGTATTCCAGGGTCCAGCAATTTATGTCGGTGTTTTTCCTTTCCCTTTCAGATATGAATAACTGATAGGGAGAAGCAGTTGGAACCATGTTGGGTAGAAGAAAAACTTCATCTCTGGAGTTGTAGAAGCTCAACAAGGAATAGCGGGAGGAATGAAGCAAAGCAGCCTGTTAGAATTACTGCTCACTATTGGTGCTGTGATTACCTTCCCAGGAGGCTCTCAAGGTTGTTGGGTGAGCTACTGATGTGACATCTTCATGAATTTCACGACTGCATTTAAGAACCAAGATTCTCAGCCAAACTCTAGATGAAACTGTGCTCTGGGTATTTTCTTAAGCAGTAGTTTTATCCTGCCCATTCCATAAGTTTTAAACAATTTGAATTTACCTTGTGCTCATTTATTCAATATATGCCAGAAGATTTAATGTTTTCTGCACAAAAGTGTACTGACCCCAGATACAGGAGTTCACACAAGAAAGAGACAATGACAAAGGGGGCTCTGTTGTTTCTCAGAGGTGAGCTGGTATTTCAGAGCCAGCTCAGATATTCCTGAGCTACTCTGCTCAGTGGAGCAAAGGTATAAACTGAATTGTTGTGGAAGGTGTGCAGAGGACAGCACACCATGATCCAGCTGTGCAGAAGGTCAGGAGCAGGAAGGCAGGGCAGAATGTGCCATTGCTCTAAGAGAACCCAGAAGTTTCATTTATTTACTCCACTGTCCCATGCAGTGGAGTTGACTCTGGCTGTGTCCAGTTCAGTAGGTGGAACTTGGGAGTTGAAACAGATGTCCAGCTTCCAGGCCTGTCCCTCAGAGAGGTGAGCCACGTGGACTCCTTGTACCTCCACGAAACAGCAGCCTGAGGATAAGGAGTTGGGCTCCCTACAGAAGAAGAGGAGGAAGCAGGAAGGGGGGAAAACTGATGCTTGCAGCCACCCATCACAGATGCAGAAGGAGACAGGACAGAAGGTATCTGTCTGGATCTGACACAGACTAACAGCATGGCACGGGTAAGGCTAGGAAGTCATTCATGCCTCATTTCTCCCACCTGTAAATTATTCCTCCCCCTTCATCCCCATTGGCACATCATTATGACTGCTCAATTAATTAACAGTTTAAAAGAGCTTTGAGACATTCAGATGAAATAAAAGGATTTTTTTGTATTTCTGCTTCTCCAAAGTTGCATGTATAAACACTGAACTTTTCAAGTCCTTCACTGATGATGAAGATTTACTTCCTATTTATGGATGGGAAAGTTAGATCATGGAAATGTTAAAGCACACATTTTGAGAAACAGCCTCAAGTTCCAGATCCTACTTTCTGCATGTTAAGCTACGTACAGACACAGCTTGCCTTTCACTCCCAATCCTACCTGTGAGCAGCCACAAGTGAACACATTCACTCACTGGAGATCTTGTGTTCAGGATCCCAAATCAAGTATCTCAAAACTCAACCCTCTCTAGGAAACCTAAAAGAGAACCCAAGAAAACTTGTCTGGAAGCAGCACACTCCAGTGCTCTGCCCACCACATCACACACAGCACCCCCGTGTTCAGCCAGAGCTTTGGAGCAGCTTTGTTGCCACGGGGGAGTCAGAACCTGAGATCAGACTTTAGGAAGTGTCTGTCACATGGCTCCCCAGCACAGTGAGTGTAAATCAATGTTTTACAGGGGTGAGAGTTTCCCTGACCCAAACAATTAAAACTCTCACATAAAAATAGAATGCTGGAAGGAAAATCTGTCCATTCTGCACTGTTATTGTGTCTAACAGAAAACCCAAGTTCCTGTCAAAAACAAGAGAATAGAGAATCTCCAGCCAGCTTTAATAGCAAGATCTTTTGAAATGCTCAGCCATCTGTCACAGCAGGAGTGCTTGTTGTTCAGCCCTGCTGAAAAATTTGGCCTTTCTTTGGGAACATGATGCTTTTGAAACTCAGCTCTCAGGCCCCTCCCAGGAATCACTTCTTCCATGGAAAGTCCTGCTCTTTTTGTATCTACCACAGAGCTGGACAGAGCTGTCCTCATTGCAGTGCAACCTGCCAGTAAATCAGGTAGAGATGGGCTTGAAGTGCAAAGCTGGAAGATTGCCCTGAGGTAGCCCTAAATCCAAGGAAAAATGGGTATTCCAGGACTAACTGTACTTTCATTTAACGTTTCTTATGAAAAACGTTACAAACATATTTTAGCAAATTTCCAAATGCGTGTATCTCATGAAAAGTGATCATAGAGTTTTCCTTTCCCCCTTCCACTGAGTCTTCCAGTCCTTTCTCTTCCTTCTCTCACTATTGCTGATACTTTGATACGTGTGAAGAAGAGGTAACAAAGGACTCAGCAATGGAATTAACTGCTCCTTGCTCATAAAATATTGTTAATAGTAAGACCTCAGTTTGAGGTGGAAAACCAGCTTCCACCCCAAACTGAGGTCTTCCTATTGCTGGAACTTTCTGGGGTTTAATAGAATCTGCTATACAGGAAGGAAAATCCAGGAGCAGGTGAATCCTCTCATGCGCTGGGAGCAGGCAAACAGAGACAAAATAATGCACAGCCCTGCACTGAAACAGAATCTCCTTGTAAACACCTACATCTGGAACCTGCAGTGATTCTCCTCCACAGAGCAAACATTTTAAAGCAATGATGTGAAAACAGCTGAGCAAAGCAGAGCACTAACCTGGACATTTGCCCTTTCCTCTGCTACTGTTGTATTAGAAGAACATGTTGCTGGTCTCCATTTTAACAAATATAGATTGAGTTCCTTGTGGTTCTCTGGGACAGGGACAAAAAAATTGTGTTACCTTCAATGAAGCAAGACCTCTAACAAGTCAGTGGGATATATAAGAATATTTTTTTTTCTGAAGTGGGCCAAGAAGCTTTGAAGTTATATTAATACCTCCAGATAGAGAGTCACACAATCCCTCCTGCTGCAAAGAAAACCTCAGTAAAATGGCTACATGAAAGTCAACAGCAAAATTCCCACCAGTTTCACTGTGAACAAGACTTCAGGCCATAAATCTGTTCTGTAAAGGGTTTCCTACCAAATGTTTGAAAATTATTTTTTCCAAAGGAAAAAAAAAGTTAATTGTTTCATTGTATTTTCTATAAAAAGCCGTAACCAAACATTTCATTTTAGATTGGGGTCAATCTCAGTTAAAAAATTTTCAGTTCCCACACACATTTTCACAAAGTGTTGGCTGACATGTTCTGTTGCTAAACTGAACTGACACGCAAGAGTTTGATAATGCCAGGCAAAACGTTTTGAACTTTCAGCCCCACAAAAGAAAAAAAATCAGCTTATCAAGGTTCTTCTCCAACCCTCACTCCCAAGTTTTCACAGTACAAATACATATGGTAACACTGCAGTTTCTGAAAGATACGTTAGAACTACAACTCACATCACAAATGGCTACCACCTGGCACAACCCTACCAAAGCTGAGAAGTTACTCTGGAAAACGGAGCATAATTTGGAACAGAATTCAGCCTGAAGAGCTCCATTTCCCAAAGAGCCCCACAAAACCTTTCCCTTGGCTCTGCTCATTCCTTTTCAGGAGGAGCCCAGCGGAAGGGAGGCAGTCAGTGTGACTGCCAGTTTTGCAGAGTCTGTGAAACTCTTTGGAGACGTGACCCCTGTTCTGGCTCTTGGATTTCCAACAGAGAACTCTATTAAAAATTATCCTCTCCAGGGCCCCAACATCTTCACCCTTAACCTTTCTGAGTCATTAAAGAGTATTCAGCCCATAATACAACAAATACAAACTTCCATTTGATACATACAAAGCAAACTTCCATTTGCTACGGCACAGCCACCTCAGAAGCTGCTGAAACATAAAGTAACAGCCCAGACTTTGTTCTGCAAGGCTGAAGCCCCAGGAACTGAAAAGAACTTCAGCACTTGCTTGAGCTTAAGCACAAGCTGAAATGCATGGCTGAATAGGAATGGCCTGAGGAATTATGCAAATGCTTAGCTGAATCCGGGTCCAAATATGAATTACTTTAAAAGATAGAGAAGCAAGCAGTGCAATTTAATCATTTTTATCTCCTTACCAAGAATGCACAAGTTCTTACAGCTAATATTACAGCATCTTCTGCTGCTGCCAGAAGCCAAATGACCTATTCTTTAACAGTCAAGCTCTCCTCATTTTCAAACTGAAGATTAGTCCATTTATGCTGAACAGCGGCACA
This sequence comes from Fringilla coelebs, assembly GCF_963513975.1. NCBI lineage: Eukaryota > Metazoa > Chordata > Aves > Passeriformes > Fringillidae > Fringilla > Fringilla coelebs. The sequence goes on from NC_140036.1 coordinate 17,466,752, forward strand.
GAATGACAATTTCATAATACACAGATTGAGAGCTATTCCACTCACATGTCACATTACCTTGCCCTTTATCCACTGCACTACCACTTGCAATTGACTATCAAGATAATAAGGTGGAGCTGCTTCTAATCTCCAATTTTGTACGTTCTGGGATGCTGGCAATTCATTATACAGTGCCACAGAGTGACCAACTGGATCTGACCTTGAACCTGAACACAGAATCTGAACTCCAGAAAAAGTGGAGACATAACTTATTCATATGAACAGACTGCAGTAAAGTTACAACATGAGCTGGGCACTTCCTTAAAATGCTGAATAAAATGAACCTCCAGCAATGGCACTGCCAAGGGCAGCCAGCACTTCCCAGCAGACTCTCAGCACTGTCCACAAATGATCCATCCCATAAACATGAAGGCTGATTGTGAAAATTTTTCTACACATGACTAGTCCTTACTTCTGCAAATATTCTCCCAGACATGAGCATTTTCAGGGTCAGATCCCACAGCTGTACTGCTAATAGGCAGTGCAGTAAGTGTTCAGCACAGTTTCCAGTTTGCTCTCCTTGCAGGAATATCAGTGAATCCATAATATAATCTCTGATTATGTCACCATAGAAAACTAATGTGTTACAGTAGGCTATCATAGCTGTTCCACACACTGAAGAAAGTCTTTATTTCACTGTGATCTGAGCAGAAATGCATTGGAGAAAGTGGAAAGCAATTAATAAATTCTGCTACCAGAAAGAGGATTGTGGTGATTACAGCACAATTGCCGTAGAAGATATACAAAAGAGCTTACTGAGAAAACATCCCAATTTAGACTGCACAACTCCAGGGACTTCTTGATAACAAAATACAGAGTATTTTACTTCTAGGTCACTGATTTCAATCTGGCCTCAAAGGAAAAAGTGACTGGAAGCTAATGCCAGTTGACAGTGGTGTGAAAGCTGCAGGGTGGATCTCAGCCCACTTCCTAGCAGATTGGAGGACACAACCCAAGTATTTGTGATTTGTGTAAGTAATACGGCTACAAATTCAGGCTGTGATTCAATGATACTGCAAATCCATCTGTAGGACTCTTAGGACAAGGAGCTGATATGACACACACAATTCTGCCGATTCCAGCTTGTCTGAAACCTTTTGACAAGTTAACAGTGCGCAAACAGGTGCTGGAGCAGATCAGATATCATTATGCTTTTTACAGCTGTAAGAAAAATCCAGGTTGTGTGTGCCAACCAGTCCAACAGGAATGTAGGTAAGTGCCCACAGCTCACTGGGATCCAGCCTGCCTGGTCTCAAGGGTCACCAATCCATGGCCTCCAAGCTTCATCCTTCAGTGACAGCAGGTGCAGGCTGTGTCGGAGCAGGCACATCAGAACTGAGCTGTTTTACTGCTGCTGGTCACTCTCTGAGCCAGAGACAAGTGAAGGTGCTGTCTACACCTCCGTCTGTCCTGAGAAAGGCTGGAGGCTGCCAGATGGTTTGCAAGTCACCCAGGGCACATAAAGCCACACAGGCATTAAATAGCATAAATAGCGAGGCATTAAATGACACCATCCCTGCTGGCACCACATCCCTGCTCATCAGTGCTCCATTCATTTAAACACTTTAAAGAGAGCAGGGAAATAGGAGATTAGAGAGATGTGCTGCTGCCTTTGATAAGCCTGAAAATAGAAGCAATGTTTGTGTTAATCCTGGAGCAGTAATATAGAAAAGGCACGATTAACTGCAGTTGCAGGAACAGTCTAGTGCAATCTATTTTTCCAGTGAATTTCTCCACGGAAAGATGGGTCACAGAGCACACCTGCAAAATGCATCCAGGCGTTTATATCTGCATTGTGTCCATGGCCTCTGTTCCAACAGATGGTTGGCCAAAGGATTTCTTCTCCTTTTATTTTATTTTGGGTTTTTTTCTGAACACACAGGAGCAGAGCAAACCCTCCTGCCAAAAGCGCAGTGAATGCAGAGCATTCAGCAATGAAAGGGTGACCTTGATTAGTGTCTAATGTGTAAAAACCAGTTACTTTTCAGCACATCATAAAGTAGAAGAGTTCTGCTATGACCTGCCAGAGTTGTTCAAGCTGCTCTGAGGAATACTGCTGAAGATGCTGTCTATACAGTCTCTGCTTCAGGCACCAGCTAATCCTTGGTCCCTCCACCCAGGTGGTTTCTCCTGCTTTACTGCAAGATTGCTCCTAGAGAAGAGTGTGTACTGCTTATTGCATAATAGGCTACTCCTTAATCAGCAGCACAAATGTTAGGGCAGCTCTACCTGACTTGTACATACAGTTGGAAAATGCAGACAGCTTTTAGATTCCTTATTTTCTGTCTTATTTCCTTTCAAAATTATTATATTGTGTAAGCCATATCTATCCCTCTTTGCTGCTAGTAATGGAGAGGAGTGAGCAGCCCTGTAGGTAAGAAAATAAGAAATTCTGGATCCACTGATACTGAGTGAAAATATGCTTGCTGAGTGTTCCCCTTAGAACTCTACACCTTTGGGAAAGAAGCCAAAAGAGGTTGGATTAGCTGGTGTGAAGGCTTGCAAGATCAACTGTAGCTTGGAAAGGCAATACCATCATAAAGGTGCTACTGAGAATAGAGGGGGATTAACACAGTGTTTGAATGGATCCACCAAGTCTTGGGATGAGGAAACATGAACAGTGTTGGCATTATGTGATTGTAATAAAATCAGACTGATGATGGAGAGGGGGAAAAAGTGATACCTCTTCTCTACTAAATAACAAGAGAAGAATGCTGGCTAGGAGGCTGCAGTCCCTGTGCACACAGCCACATTTCACTGGAACTGCAGAGAAAACCCCCATTTGGGACGGACTCTGTGTTAGCAGAGGCCACAGAGGAACAGGAATCAGGAACTGGAGGTAGCAGTACAGAAACAGAATAAACCAAGGACTTACCACATTCTTTAAAAACCTGGGGCACTCACAGGACAAAAGCTTCCCCGGGGGCATGGGAGGGGGGTAAAATCTGTGCTTTGAAAGGGAAAAAAATTCACAGCTTATAAAAAGGAGGGTGGGAATCACAGATCTGGAAACCAAATGCATACAGGGGCTGCACTCTGCCTGCAGGGGGAGGGGTGTTGCAAATGGGAGGAAATATTTTTGTGCTTTTCAGAGATTTCTAACCCATAAACCTACAGCCTTTGCTTCCATAAGCTGTTCTGCTCTCTCTCTTCCATTTCAAAGCTTATCTGGAGAGGAAAATGTTAAGTTGTTAGCATTTAAAAGAAGGGAAAAAGTTAAGGTGTTTTTAATTTTAAAAAGAAGAAACTTCTTTATAGCTGCATAATCAGTTAAAAGTTGCCTGTGGTGTTATGTCCATGTGCTACATTTCCTTAGGGATCCACTTACATCTGCATAATCATCTATTTTAATTATATGATGCCATAGGGTATATGATACTGTATGGACAAGTAAAGAGACAAGGAGATGACAGTGGCACAGAAAATACAGCGACCACGTTTCCATCAGCAAAAATGACTGTTGCATGCAGTCATGAGCATGGGATAGAGGAGGAAAAGTCACGTGAAATGAGTTACTTTAATCCTTCAAGTCCCTAAAATAAATTCCTTCAATCCCTTGTGAGGCAGATTTTCTCTCTCTTCTGTTCCACATCTCAAACCCAGTATGCTTTCCTGCTCCAGACTATGGCAATACACGTCAAGCCAAGGCATCCATCTTCTCCAGACTCTGATCCCAAGTCTCTGCCATTTCAGAAACCCCCACCTCACAGCAACCCCCCCAATCCCAAATCAAAATCCTACCATTTCTCCAACCTCCCTGTTATCACTTTTACATATATAAACATTGACATTATCTATACAAAGAAAGATCAGGAACTTCTGGTATCTGAGGAATCCCAGATCACTCCTTCCAACCTTGAAATGTTCCCATTTCCTAACCTCATTTGCAATGGAGGTGATACAAAGAATGAGAGTTGTTGACATCAACCACAGCAGAAGGATCTCCAAGCTGGAGAGAGATCAGGGGAATATGGCCTGTGCACAGCCAGATCTCTGAACAGCACATGCTGTTTATCACACCAAGCCAGAGTCATGACTGCATCTCTTCCTGGCAGATGAATGCTTTCTCTTCTCTTCTCTTCTCTTCTCTCTTCTCTTCTCTTCTCTTCTCTTCTCTTCTCTTCTCTTCTCTTCTCTTCTCTTCTCTTCTCTTCTCTTCTCTTCTCTTCTCTTCTCTTCTCTTCTCTTCTCTTCTCTTCTCTTCTCTTCTCTTCTCTTCTTCTCTTCTTCTTCTCTTCTCTTCTCTTCTCTTCTCTTCTCTTCTCTTCTCTTCTCTTCTCTTCTCTTCTCTTCTCTTCTCTTCTCTTCTCTTCTCTTCTCTTCTCTTCTCTTCTCTTCTCTTCTTTCTCCACCAGTGGGTGTTATGCTCTCCCAGCACCTCTCCAGAGACCAGCAAAGACAGTGGTAAGTACAGTGGCAGCACATCTGCATTAGTCATTTCCCAGTGATCTTTACTGGCTGCTCTGGCCCCTGTGAGTTTATGCAGATTTTGTAATGATGGATTCTTAGATCTCTTTTTGGAGGAGAATCCCAGTAAATTACAGCACTGATGAAGGCACTGGGACCAGTGATGAAGCTGTCACACCTGAGATCCTTAGGGACACTAGGAGGTGAAGAGTCTACCTGAAAAACAGAGCAAGGCACAGGGAGGACTTTTCAAAAATTAAAATTTCTAGCAGAAAGCCAGACGGTGACATGAGCAGTCTAAAACAGCTGCCAGAGCTTGTCTTTCAAATGTTTGGTTCTATCAGGACAGCACATCCAGCCACTGAAAGTCAATTCAACAATATCTGGATTAGTAACTTTACTTGCTCTGTTAGAGATTGAGACACACTTGGGTGGAAAGGAGTTTCCAAGCCTGGAACTGCAAGGGCTCAAATTTAGTTACAGGTTGAGCTTTAACTCCTGAGCACCCTTGAACTTTGTTCTAACTATAGGACAAAAGATGCACAAGACAGAACTAAGCAGCTTAAAACAACGCTGTTGACATTCACAATTTCATAAAGAATGGTTTCACCTACCAAAGTGAAAAGATGATCATGCAAGTGGGTAAAATATATTAAACCAGGAAAACAGTGCTAGCATTCCCCATAAAGAAAATACTCTGTAATTACAAGAGACAGGATATGGATAAGCAGTTTTCAAGAGGAAAGCCCCTCTATCTCATTAAACAGCTGCTTCATTCCTGCATTTTTTCCCTGTTCAACTCTTCACCTTTAATCTGCAATCCTCAGCTATGCTGCACACACCAAGAATGCAAAGCTGACAAGCACAGGAGGGCCTCCCTTATCAGCTTAGGATAAAAGCAAGAGATCGAAAGGATGGATTGTCTGTGATTTTTCATTGCAGACTGGCAGATATTTTATGCTGGTTTCAGACAGGCTAAAGATTTGGAGATCTGAAGATTCATTTATCTTGAAAGATTTGGAAGAATATTGGTAGAAAATAACAGGTGAAGTTCCACATGGGAAAGAAAGAAGTGCCCTGGTGTGGCTGTGTGGCAGGAGCTGGGGACAGCGGGGCGCTGCCTTTCCTCCCCCTCACAGAGGACTGAGCACTCCCAGCGCTGCTAAGAGGAAGATGCAAATCAATGAGTCAGTCCTCTCTCCCCACAGGATGCAAAAAAGGGTACGTGCAGGTATAAAGTCTGCAGTAATATGCCAGCAAAGGAAGTTTCTTGCTAATCCCAGTGACTGCCTTGTGGCCTTTAGAAGGAGGATTTCGATTTTTCCTGAGGACAGCAGGTAACCCCAGAACACTGCTGAGCCACTGCGGCAGGCAAGAGGAGCACAGGGGCTCCCATGCCCTCTTCCTTGCTGTCTGAATAAAGCTCCTGAGTACAGAATAGACAGCTTGGTCAGGGCCTTCCTTATCCTCCCCTCCTTGCTGTGATCACAGGGAGCTCCCACTCCAGGCCTCTGGTGTGTTGGCAGCCCCTGTAATTTAGAGTAGCAGTGATTTATGGCTTGGACAGAGCCTGTACTTAGGGAGTACCAAGGTAGGGCTGGCCTGACCAGTGTAACTGTGTTGTTGCCGGCCCTTTGTATTGATCCAGTGAGTGATGGAAGGGAAGGATTCAACGGCGTTTGCTGTCTGTAAGGAGCAGTGAAGGGACAGGAGCTGGGGTGGAGGCAGGGATTTAATTACCCCTCATACCAGCACCAGCAGCCAGGAGTGTGATGGTGACACTCTGTATTGATGGGGAATCGCTCTCGGCGACCTCCCTCTGCACCTCCGCTCAGTGAGGAAGGAAACGGGAACAAGAATGAGAAAATTTTTTGAATGCTTCATCCTGCATTAATCACGTACCATATCCTTCTCCTCATCTAGTCTCAGGGGGAATGTCACAGGCACTGGAACAAGAGAAATGAGGGGAAGTTTACAGTTGCCTAAATCTAAGAGAGAGAGAGGTGTTTGTGGCACACAGCATGTTGTAGCTCCCACTATAAATTCATGGGCAGATTTCCAACAAGTAATAGGGAGCCAAATCCAAACTATTCAGTGAAAGGCTTGAGCAACCTTTAATCAGACTCCTAATTGGTCTTTTCCTCTGTTTCAACATTTGTTGTTTGAGGAAACCAACAAAAGTTCCCAAATGAGCTTTTTAAAGTGCCATTCAGGACATAATCAGGTCTCTTTGAAAAGGGACAGCTCTAAATTCAGTCATAAATATTTAATACTGTTGTCTGCCAAATTTAGCAAATGGATTTAGCGGGGACCTGTATTTATCAAATTACCACCTTCAAGACAAATGCTTACGAGGAATGCTCAGTCTTCCTAGACCTTATTCTGCTAATGAGGGCATGCCCCATCTTTTCCAAAACACCACTTCTAAGACAATGGTCCAATTTTTACATTACAGCCATGTCTGCCTTGTACTGGCTGAGTAGCTGTCATTTGGATTCCTCCTATCAACTCAGAATTCCCTTTCATCTAGGGTCTGTGTTATGTGATGGCAGCCCAGAGCAGTGACCTATGACTATGCTTGACTTCTTATCTCATGACATGTGGACTAACTTACAAATGCAGGTAATTAGTTAAAGACGTTTCATGACAAATTAGACTAATGGAATTGTAATGGTTAAATTAAGTCTTGGGGTCAGTTTTAAGGTCCCTTGTTAGGGGTGATAGTTAAAATGCAAGCTGTCAGACTCTGGGAAGTATCTTGTTTCTTTTAATAAAGTGCTTCTTTTGCATGTGAAAAGCCAAGGACATAACTGCTTCGATAGGGTCTGATCCAAGGGAAACAATCTGGCTGGCAGTTTTTGGATAAGTCCCCCAGTCCTGCCCCCAAACTGTGTCCTATAGGCAAGACACACAGTGGAGAGGAGCAGTAAGTGTGCAGAAGGATCAAAGCACACAACTTTGCACTGCTCTGAACACTAATCTCTCACTCTCCCCTTGCACCTTTCAACTGAAAATTTCATCTGACATCTTTCTTCAGGGAGGAAGTTAATTTTGCAAAATCAAACAGTCCAACATGAATTAAACAGATAAATCATGTCCTGTTATCCACATCCTTCCTCCAGACGGAGTCTGCAAGGCTCTCCCTGTAGGCCCTTCTAACAACAGAGCGGCTTGATAACTCACACACTGCTAAGGACAAATGGGAAAGGAAGAGGCAACAAAATGGAAAACATTATTCTGCAATTTTGTCATTCCCCAGTGTGCCCAAGTCTTGAGCACTGCCTGCAATTCCATTTGTGCAATCTCAGAAAGGCACATTAGAGTGAGGAGAAGCAACAAGAACATCAGAGGTACCAAATGGCTTCTGTGGCAGAAGAGACTTCATACACAAGGACTTGTTTGCTTGACAAACAATAGCTGAACCTGGATGTGACTGAGGTATTTAGCAGGGAGTAGGATGGAGAAAGCAAATGGAGTAATTGCTCTTCTTATAATAAAAAGGAAACACTTTTTACACAGTTGGAAGTTGTATGTGGATGTTCATTGATATAGAGTGCAAAGGAATAAGTGCATTGAAAAAATTAGATAAATTCATGGGAATCTAACAGCCACTACATACTGCAATTCAGATACAGCCTGGAGCTCAGCAAGTGCCTCCACATTGAGCACCAGAAGCTGGAAAGAAAATGGAGTTCTCTCCAGTAGCATCTTATGCTCTTTCCTTACACTTCCAGCACTGCAGTCTGAGACAGGACACCAGGTTGGGCAGGGCTTGTTCTGACTCAACAGGGCCACTATCATCACCTGGTCTTGGGTCCCTCCTCCCTGCAGACAACAGATCAGTCACAGATAAGGTTAAGCCACTTCCCTTCAAAGGCAGCCCTGACCTCTGATGGCCATGGCAAGGAACAGCTCGATGCAGAGCTGTGTGCTGGCCCAGGATGGGCGGTGGTGAGGGCAGGAGGATCTCCTGTATGTCAGTAGGACATGTACATGGGACTGGGAATGAGACTGGGTCCCTAATTACACAGTCTCCATTTTCAGCTCCACACACATGCTTTGATCTTTCCTTTTCCAATGTAAACACAGAGCAGAGCACAGATTTAGACAGACATCCCCTGCTGAAACGCTGCACTGCTCCCAGCCAGGCAGAGAACCAGACAGCGAGTGACACAAGGCAGCTGTTTGCTACATCCCTGCATCCACACTCTTGGGACATAATGGCAAAATACACAGTGCAAGGACTCCTAAGGAAGAGAGAGTAACATAAGTATGTGTTCAGATACCATTCCAGAGCCAGTCCAGGCAGCTCTGGCAGGCACAGTACACTTCACTGCTGTTTACCTCTTGAAACTAGATCAGTCTATTGAATTCACCTTAAAAAAAAAAATCCAAGCCAGAAGAACAGAGCCCACTCTGATTTGGTACTTCTGCTTGGTCTTCTGCCATGTAGGCAATCAGTGTCCTCCCCAGTCCCACAGTGCTGGTGGCAGTAGGAGATGGAGACCCCACATTCCAGTCACAGTGTGCTCCCTTCCTGACTTGTGGCACTCACTGCCCTCGTGTGCCCCTGCCCCTGGGTGCAGCCTGCACAGCTCATCTCTGGAGCTCCCCAGGTCCCAGCCAAAACTGTGCTGTCATTGCTTCTCTTTCTGCCCTTTTCTCCCAGCACACACACACAGAGTAACAAGCCAGATCTCTGGCGCTTAAAGGAACACTTAAATTATTAATGTGCATCAAAGGAAAATAATTATTCTTTAGCACTTTTTCTCAGGACAAAAAATGCAGGGATGGAGAATTTAGGTATTCAATATGCATGTAAGTTACCAGTAAGATGACAGGAGGAAATCAAGGCCAACATTTACTCAGTGCCTTGACTTTCTGTATCTTTTATTTCCCTAATTCCTGGCATTCAGACTTTTTTCATATATGCATAAGGACCAAATGACACTCAAATGCAACAATTCTCCTCCACCAAAAAAACAGGACTCAAAAGCCCATTAATAGAACTATGCAGAATTCATTGCATTGTGCATCCTTGTTAATATGCGTGCACACTCTTTTTATATCAGTTCATGTACGTGAAATAGTAATAAGTAATAAACACAAAAATATAAAACAGTGTAGTAACAACTACAGTTCTTCTTCTTTATGTGAGAGCTTTTAGCATTAATAGCTAGAGGAGAGTACACACAAGTCACTCTGAGTTGAGAGAACTCATTAAGTTCTGCTGGTTTCTATTACAGGGATGGGACTATTTGGACCTTGAACATGAGACAGAAAAACGTGAATAATGATTTATTTGGAATATAAGAGAGAGAAGATACTTCCCATTAGTGGGATAGCAGCAGCTGTTAACTCTGTAGAGCATGTATGTATTAGTTTGAAAAGTCTGTAGGTAGGGAAGATATTTCAGCCTCAAGTATCCTCATAAGACACTGACACACTTAAGCTGTAGTTTGCAATATGTTTGTAGAGTTAATGCTTGACAATTTTTTGGTTTAGTATTATTATACCGAAGTGATACCAGGATGGTGTTGTCAAATAAATTATTATGTAAGATGCATAACCAATGGATATAATAGAAAAATTAATTTGAAAAATGGATAACATATCTAATCTAATCTAATATCTGTCTTTAGTTTTGCTTTGAGAGAGCCAGAAAGCAGGGCTATTCAAGAGTTTGCCTTTGGTAGAATACTTACTCAATCCTAGTAATAAAGGATAACAAACACTTATCTTCTTTGCTTCCACTGCACAAAGATACAGATATTTCCTAAAATAACTTTGATATTTCCATGTAGGACAAAGCTAATTAGATTCACAGAGTCACAGAAATCTTAGTTGGAGGAGACCTCTGGAGATCTGCAGTCCAGCCTCCCACTCAAAGCAGGAGTGCTGCCAACACCAGATCAGGTCAGCCACGGCTTGGCCCCACAACCTCTATAAAGACGGAAATTTCACAACCACTTTTGGTGACCTCTTCCAGTGCTCCACCACCTTCTTGATGAAGAAATCTAGCATGAGAAAGTCTGCAGAGAGTTGTAGTATCTTGTAAAAGACTAATGAAGGTCAACTAAATTTTGTTCTTAAGAAAGAAGCTAAAAGTCTTGTCTCACTGTTAATTCTTACAGAAGGAGTAAAACCCAGTTAAAGAATAGTATTTACTGGCCTATGTCTATTTTAATCTCTCACCAGTGAATATATCTTCAAAATCACCTTCTGATGGTATGGAAATGTTCTCAGTTTTAACTGATGGAAGGAGAACTGAGGTGATCAGACACTGTGCATTCAATTATACAGCACATCCAAAACAAAGCCGGGAGCTGAATCCAGATTTCCTATGCACTGCATAACTGAGTTAACCACAAAATCACTTCAGTGTTACCTAGCTTTCTTTTCTTTGCTACTGCAAAGGCAAGTTGCAAAAAGTTGAAATAAGTATCTAAGGGCAGCAGGAATGATGACAGCCTTTGTCAGGATCTGAAATTTAGAATTGCTCTTTGTTACTACTTAAGAAAAAGTCATTCTTCCTTATCCCTGTAAGTATGGAGCTCGTTTTGTCATTCTTTCACTTCTTCACTGAGATGGATCCTGCAGTTCCTCCTGGACAATGTAAATCAAAGTCATTGACTGGCACACACATTGACTTTAGATTTCTATCAGATTTCAAAGATGCCACTGGAACCTTTGAGAAGGGTTCAGCCTTTAAAGAAGCACTTAAAAATCACAAGTGGTGATCGGAATGCAGCAGTAGGGGTGGCAAAAGCAGGGTTCAGTGTATGTATCTACACTCCTAAAATGGATCATCTGGAATGTCATTGAGTGTCATCTCTGAAGAGCAGAACAGTAGCCAGGTCTCTGTGCTCACTTCCTATCATTTTATTCCTATCATTGTTGTGCCACAGGGCCAGTTTATCTAACAGTAGGAACTGACTTCATGGAATGAGGATTTACTGCTGAGAATGGGACCACTCAAACCCCTGCAGAGGTGCTGTTTTGTACCTGCAAACCTTCTCTGCACTCATCTCGTGATAGCAGAGAGATGCAGCTCCCATTACTATCTCTGAGCACACAGTCCCCTGTTAGCCGAGATCATGCAGTGCCCCTTTTACTGCAGCAATGTAAACATTTACCAAGAGAAGACAAGGAAATATGATCTGACACAAGAAGATTAAGCTGTATGGGTTTTTCACAGGAAGCCAAGTCCTTTAGCTGTCAGGTAGAAGCCACAGAGTGATGCCTATTGTTTCTTAAAGAGTAATTACTTCTGATTGCTTCCGAGTACACTAATTTGTCTTGATACAGAATGACAGCATAACCCAGAGCAGTGGATAACTGCATTACTTTACCTGTGTACAGGTTTTCTGGGGCTGCCAAGTACACCTATGCTGGTTTGAGCAGCACTAGAGCATTGCACTCACACTTTGCAGGGCTGTACCCACAGGAGCAAAACCTGCCGCCTCTGCCAGGGAGGGGCAGTGCCCTCACTTGGTGCTGAGATGGGATCCCAGAAAATCCTGGCTGGCCAGGGATGGGGCTAGCTCAACACAGCATTATGGAAAGGCACAGGGGACTGGGAACAGCTGGATTCTAGAAAGGAACAACTAAACTGACTGACTGAATGACAGGACTGCAGTTGCTGGTTTTCTGATCTGCTCTTATTTTCTCATATATGTTATATATGCTACATATGCTGCTCCCAGAATCTATGCATCCATCTATGAAAGCCTTTTGCTAATTTCATCCAAATAAATTGTTTTGGGTAGTATTCCTTCCAAAAGGTAGGAATAAAGAGAATAGAGGGAAAACTTGCTACTTCACAAAATTGTTGGAAATGTCAGAATATGCTGTGGGTGCCACCAAAAGTCCTATTGCTCAGGGATGACTTTGCTATGTCACAATTTTATGTGGTTGTTGCAGGGCAGGAAGAACCCCTGCACCAGTCAAAGAATCCTGGTTTGTCAATGCTTTGCTCCTGTGGTGCAGTCAAATCAGGAAAGTCTAAAAATTTTGCAAACTGAAAGCCAAACAAAATGTCCAGGTTAGGTCACTCAGAGTGTTTTGTTGTAATTTTTGCACATTTTGTTTCTATTTTAATTTTATTCATTTAAATCTTATTATGTCAATTACCTTAAAACTTTGAAGTAGAAAGTTACTTCAATTGAAATAAAAATATTAAGGTTTCAGGTTAAAAATGTCAAAAAATACTGTCATACATATTCTGAAAAAGCACTTCCATGCTTTGGCTGAGCTAGAGAAGATCTTCGTTCATGAATCATTTCATTTTTGAAAAATTAGCATTTCCAAGAGGGGAAAAATAGTGAAAGGAAAAACAAAAATCATAAAAGGATCCCTGATTGGTCCTAAACAAAAGTACACCAAGGCTGTTATCCAGTGATGCTGTCTATTTGCAGAAAACAACAGTTTTATCATTACTGACTGATGATTATCATAAATTACTCTGGTCAATCAGAAGCTGCCCAGGACTTGGAAGTCAGACCCACAGAACTGCAGTGAGTGGGTCTGACCATCATGTTCCAAACTTCAGTTGTCATCCAGAAATTCCAAAGCCAGAGGAGAAGCATTGCACTGTTTTTCCCACCCTCCTGGCGTCCCTCAGATTCTCCTTATGCCACTTTACAGCCATAGCAGCTCCCTGCTGCTCTTCACATTTTCTGACACTTCTAATAATTCTGGTCTTAAAATTTCTTCTTTGCAGGGAGAACAGTGGAGGCATTTCAACACTTATTGCAGATTCATTGCAACCTGAAAAAAAGACAATGCTCACCTCACGTTACCTCTGTGGTGGTAAAATTATTATTGTTAAGATCTGAGAGGGTTGGCTAAGTTTATCCTAACTAGAAGAATGCTCTGTTTGGCTTAACAGTGATTGTTCCCAGCTCCCCACTTCTGAGGCAAGATAATACTGAGTGTGCCCCTCCTGTGGGCTCCACCAAGAGCCAGCTCTCCAGAAGGCCTCATTATCTACTTGGATTCATTCTCAGAATTGTGCCAGTTTAAAAGCTTTCAAGGAGTCCCTCCCTCCCAGGGATGGCTCCCTGCCTTTGTTAGCCTAAATGATGTTTTCTTCACCTGGTTTGTTATTTTCTGAACCAGTATATAGGCTGGTTCTCTGCAACCACTTGGAGGAAGGGGGAGCAGAGGGGGAGATGCTGTCCAAGTGCTCTCCCACTGATCAGAGTTAAAAAGGCTTCTGTCTATTCCAAACTGTACCTGTGTCATGATGCTCCTGGAGTCCGCAGTGTCTCCAGCCTCTCTCCTGGGGGCACATCCCACTGTGCCACAGACACTGCAGAGGGAGACATGAGCTCATGGGAAATGCACACCAATCTCTGGGGCCATCATGGGAAGCACCAGAGCCCCGAGAGCTGCACAGGGGCTGCATGCCAGTGTGTGCAGGCAGAACCAGACCTGCCACGGGGGGTAAGCTCAGGCTGGTGAGTAATGAGGACTCACATAACAAGAGCTGCAGAGGATTTACACAGCTGATGGACACAATGAGTGGCCAGAGACCAAGCAGGGATCACAGGCACTGACTCGTCCTCAGGAGCCCCTGCTGCCTGCAGCAGCCAGGAGCCCACCCTCTGCACCAGAGCTGGAACAGGAGTGGGTCTGATGGCTCAGCACACACCTGATCCTCCATCGTCCATCACTGTGTCACAGTTGTGCACCCAGCCAGGACAGGCCCCAAGGCAGTAAAATGTCAGCTGCCTGCTCTCCCAAAGTGCACACAGGCACAGAAAAGATCCCTGTGACTGTGCAGACAGGTTTTTGGAGTCCATGTGTATGGATGCTTCAGGTGTGATCAAGCTAAATCCTAATTACAGTCAATACAAGCACCTGTCCAGCATCCAACATCCATGGGATGGCACTCTGAAAGCAAATAATATTTCAGAGTGACTGCAGTTATTTACTCTGCAAATTTAGCTGGAGTAGCAAAGAAATTTGGCTCATGAAAGCCTAAAGAGGATCTCATGTATAATTTTTAGTCAGAATTTATTGATTTAATTCTGTCTACAACCAGAACATGAGCTCTAATTTTCCACTGGACATTAATTTAGAGAGCTTTCTGAATTTAAAAACAACAAAAATGAAGACCAAAATGTGACCAGTTCTTAAAATAACCTATAGAAAATTAAATAACTTTAAAGCGTTAAAAATAAATGTGTATTTATGCTAGAAATCAGGTTTTTCAGATTTGAATTATGCATTGTGAAATAAAAAGAACATAATAAATGCCTCTCCTCATTTGTGTGGGCTTCATGATAAAAAGAACTGATAAATAGGTCAAGATTTTAAAAAAAATGGATGCGGTGGTTTGGAAGTCTTGTTTTGTGTTATAGAAGTAATAAAGTAATAAATCAGCATTAACATAAACACATTTACTCCTCCTCTCCAAAGCAGTTAATTGTTTCACGTTATCAATAAATATGTAACATTATTGATGATGTTTTCTCTTCTTAAATCAACCCTGAAGTAATTCTATTGATTTCCACTGAGTTACCAAAGACCAGCTTAGACCCACTATGACCATTTAAATATATAACTCTGGAAAGCACCTTTCCATAAGATCTGTGACATTAGTTGCCATTATTCAGTGTTTCCAAATACAGTTCTTCCATTAAAGTTATTTACCAGCTTCTTACACTGCAGTTTATCACAACCTTCATTATTCCCTCTAGGAGTTGCACTAAATCACCCAGCTGACAGCTCAAGTGATCCAGCTCCCTGACTGCTGGTGCTTCTAAAATAATCAAGGTCCAAACCGCCTTCTATAAAGCTTCCATTTAATCAGTGCTGACATGCACCTTAGATTGCACTTCAGGAGGTGCCAGCAGTGCCTCCAGGGCTTTGTGCCTTTATCACCAGGCAGACAGGACCTTGTTCTGCTGGCAGGTCACGCCGTGTGAAAGTCACTGCCTGGGAGGGGGATTTGCTTTACTACCAAATCTCCCTGCACCTTTACAGTTTTGACCCATGTCAAGGAGGTGGGGAGTGGTGTTATTTGTTTTTACTCCAGGGAAGCAACAAGAGCAGAAAGCCCCTTGCAGGATGAGCCAGATGACAGGCAGGACCAGGTACAGCCTCTGAGTCCTTGCCTGCACATCATGGGTCCAGTAAAACAACTGTCTTGATGAGAAGCTGGATATTTTTCTTCTTCTGACAATAGCAGTGTCAGCAGAAACAAGTTTTCTTCCAGGCATAGTTCATGCAGCATGGGAAACTAGTTTGAAGCAGATTGGCAAAAGATTACTATTATTCTGCCAATATAAGCCATGTCTGCACTAGGGAGCTTCTGCCCCCAGTGCTCAACCAGTCAAGCAGGCCTGTGGATAGACTGACAGATATACAAGGAAACTTCCTTTCTTTCAGTGCTGCTAGCATGGATTTGTCCTGATAAAACTGTGAAGCAGATACTGGCCCTCTGTTCATTCTTTGGCACTTAAATGGTTTTCTGAGGAGCCACAAGAGTCAGTGCTATAACAGTGAGCCATAAAAACAGACAGAAAATATAAACACATCTGTCCCCATCTCCCATAAAAATTAACAACATTGCACTGAAGAAATACTTTATAAAAGTTCCAAGCAAAAAATATATTCTTTGAATGATTTTTAATAAAAAAAGTGAAAATTTCCCACTGAAGACTAAACTTCAAGCAAAACGATCTTGTCAAGAATCCAATTTTCCACTGAAAAGCATGATAGGCTCTCCCTTAATAACAATAATAACAATCAGCACTGCCAGTGTGCTACAGATGGAGCAATGAAGCAAGAAAATAGCATGTTCTTTAAGAGAACAAGAAGAATAGGCAGCATGGCCCTGGACACCGTGCTAATAGCAGTTTTTGATCGTGGTACAGCAGCGTTTCCTGCTCGGGAGCTACAGCTGACATGGAGCACTGCAGGCTGCTTTTCAACACTTTCACACTTGCTGCTCTCACTCGGAAAACTGTCAGAGGGAAACCACCACATACTGCAGCAGGATGAATTTTAATTCCAGTTTTACAAATTTGCATCAGAAAACATTGAAGACTGATGCGAGGAAGCTTATCTGGAGGAAGAAGATAAGATCAAGCAGGAAAACTCACTTCTTCCAGCCCTTGTGCAGAGGGCTGCAGAGAAATGCATCAAAAACAAATGCATAAATCAAGATAGATCAGTCCTTGGGATATAGAAAGATACTTCCAGCAAAATACACAAGATTTGGAGTAGAAGATGAGACAGAAGAAGGAAATGTTTTTTCATCAGGCCCATCCTGGATTAGATGAGGTACCAGCAAGAAGGCAGAGCTGGGAACAGATTTCAGGTCTCAAAAGTCTTAAGATGAACTGCAAAGAAAAACAGATCAACTTACAATTATCTGAATTATGCTCATGGTGGTAAAGAAACAAAGGTGGGAAATAGAGATATTTGGTCAGTGGGTTTTTTTCCCTTTTTGTGCTGCTAAAGCAATTGTGCTTCAAAATTCTGTGCAAAGCAGGTGCATTCTGTGCAAGAACATATCCTTGCATGCAGAAACAGAAAAGTTCTGAGTATCCCTGTGTCTGAGTCTGGGAAAATCTGTGCTCAACTGTGAACAGAGCCCTCACACCAGGGCTGAGCACAGACCCTTCAGGGCACTTACACCCACAGTGGCTGGAAAGTCAAGGCTCTCCCAGAGCTGCCTAGGAGAGGTTTGAGGAAGGGGAGCTCTGCAGACCTTTGCTGCTGTGACAGAAGGCTTTGCATATTTTCAGTGCATGAACATTGAAGTAGCCCTGATGTACAATGAAACCTTAGAGATTATGCCCAGGGAAGGCTGCACGAGGATTCAGCAGGTCCCACAGATCTGTGAGTGAAGGCACCAAAGCTGCTCTGGTGGCTTAACTCATCACAGGGACATGAAAGGCACAGAGCATGAGGTGGCTGATGGGTTTTCCTCTCTGATTTGAAGACTGTAGCAGGAAGTGCTTGGCACAGCTGTGGGATCATTTTCAGGCTTTGCCCATTTTCTATGACATAACTGCTTTCTTTGTTACTTCCTACAAAATTTAGATTTCCACTGTCTTGTAGCTCATTTCACTAGTTGACAACATCAATAAATTGATGACTGTCTCCTTAGAGTATCCTGAAGTTCAATCCAGCTCTATCTGAAAACAATAGGTGCTTGTCCAGTGACACCAGAGGAGCTGGGATGTGCTTAAAAGGGAGGAGAGAGGTAGATCACTTGGTGGATCTACTTTTTAAAATGTCTTCTAATCAAGGGAGAGGCAAAACTGGTATCTCAACTTTACAGATGAAAACAACAGTATAATTTGGGAAGATACCTGCACTGTGGTGTCTAAAAGTAGGTCTCTGCTGCAAAGAGACTTCTACAGAAAATCTACATGCAGTTAAAGACTTAAGTGCTCAGAGGCAGATACTCAGAAGTGGCAAGCAGCCATAATTCCTCCTGAAACCACTGGAGTTTTATGGATGGAACTGAGGAAGCACTCTCTCCACAAGAGAAGTTGCTGACAATAAATCAGCAGCAAGTGTTGCAATTACTGCCCCACACAGTGTGATGCCTTGCTTGATGCTGCCTCCACAGAAAAGAAATTCTATTGATGGAACTTCTCACAGTGGCACTGGAAAAAAAAAAAACAACAACAAACAAAACCAACTTCACAGCAGTTTTGGCACAAGGAAAGATCCAGACAACTGCCAGTCTGCACTTCAATACACAGTCCTGACCAGGAGGAAAATGACTCATGCAAAGTCTGGAGCAAGACATGGTATAATGCTTTCATATGGCCCCAGACACAATTATAATTCCTCCCATCAGCTCTTCCTGCTGACATCAGCTTTCTCATTGGTTTGGCCTAATAATTAGAAAAGTTCTTAGAACTTAACCAGAACATCATTGTTCCCATGGAAAACACCCCACTGCTCCTGTGATGGGAAATAGCTTTTTTCCTCTTTCCTTTTGAAAATTTTACTGCTGATCTGGCTAGGCCAGGCTCCAAGTCTAAGCTAGGTTTCAGTGTGCTTTTACAGCACTGGCTTCGCATCGGCATCTCCCACTGCTTCTGAAATCAGCCAGAGAAAATGAGCCTTTGTAGGGAGCAAGGAGAAATGTCCCAGAAAAACAGATGAGCAGCCTGGACTGTACCCTGGCAGCAGAGCAGGAGGGGGAAAGGCTTCTCACCCTGCCCTCCCTGCCCCAGGTCCTGCGCCCTGGCTCCGGGTTGCTGGGAAGGAGGAGCCCCGGTGCCATCACAAACCCCTCCAAAGGCAGCAGCAGCCACGGAGAGAGGAAGAAAGAGCAGTTAATGAATGTCACTGGAGAGAGTGTGAGCTGCTCCTGGGGCTCAGTGCGTGGCAAGCAGAGAGGTGATCGGAGGCAGCAGCAGCTTACAGATGTCTGGCAATGCTGCTCCAAGGGAGCCCTGGCGTGATGGACACAAGGGAGGGAGGCAGGAAGGGAGGAAAGGAGAGATGGCCCCCAAGGATCAGGGTGGATGCTCCCTACTTGCAGGAGGCTGACAGGAGAGGTTCCTGCAATCCCAGCCCGCCCTTGGGGGAATGAATTGGGTCAAGCTTCTCTGGTAAATCCAATCTCCCAACTTCCCTGCACTATTTCCATATTTCCTCTTAAAGATTTCAGTCATGACAGGCGCTGTCATACTTGCTCAGGCAGGCACAAGGGGGAGAGATGTCCTTGGAATACAGAGGAGGTAAAGGCTGGCCCCTAACTGTGGCTGGTGATGTGGACAAAGCTCCACCCAAAGCTGCCACGGTCACACAGTCTCAGCCTCAGGTGACGATGGGATTTGGTTCTGTGCCTTCACAGGCAGGATTTCAGTGAGCTCCCAGCAGGTAAGGTGTGACAGTGTCTGTCAGTTCACTGTCCCATTCACTTTTGCATGACGTTATAAGGATTTGGAGACTGGAGCTCCCAACTTTAAGATGGTAATAACCCTTTTGCAGCTTAAAATAAAAAAAACAGTAAACCCAGTAGAGGATACAGTTAAGCAGTAAACCAGCTTAAACTCAGTAAACCAGCTTAAACTCAGTATGTTTCATTTGCTTTTCTCACCATCCATCATATCATCTTGGGAGAGCTGAAAGCATCTTATAATAATTTGAAGAGGGAGAATTTTCTGGAAGGATACTTGCTAGAAAATAGCTTTTTGACTCCTGGGCAATAGCAGTTTTACAAAATCACTCACTTAGCACACTTGACCCTTTGCCATCACCAAGGAATAGTTTTTAATATTCATTTTAAGGGCTCAATTTCAGATTCTTCCAGCCACGTAAGCCACACTCCTTACCCCAGCTATTCCACTAGAAGAGATGCTCAGACCATATTATGGGTTATATATCCACACACATGCCACACTGCTCTACAAAGCTGGAGTGGTTCAAGGAGGAGCAACAGCCAAATTGAGGAGCAACCCAGCCATGCACCACCTTAGCAGGCACTTTCAGGTGTAGTGACATGTTCTGTTCTCTTCAGCAGTGAAATGACCCCTGACTTTATTATCACCTGTGCTCTGGGGTGTGCTGCCAGGAGAGGTGATCACCTGAGGGACCGTGCTGTCACTGGAATGAGCCAGAGATGGGAATTCCTCAAGCTGGCATTGCTGCATAGCTCTAGCCTTAGATTCATATGGCATTACAGCACATGGCTTTATGTGCCTGTCTCTGTGAGGAGGAAAGGTTCCTAACTTGTGTTAATGTTGGAAGGGGACTCTCCCCTCCTGCTGTTCTCACCACATGCTGGGTGCGCTGCTGTGCACTCCCCTGAGGGTTGGTCTCCCTGAGAAGCTGATGTGAGTTGTAATTGAATGCACACAAGAATGCACTCACACTAACCTTAGCCAGCACTACAAAGTTGAACTGGGTGTGAGGGGCACCCAGAGCAGATTTTAGCCCTCCCTGTGGACAGCTGAATAGTTTGATGCATTGTTCCTGGGAATTGTGTGCCTGTTCTGGTGAGGGCTGAGAGGGAAGATTCCTTGCTGGGCCACTTAACATAGCAACATTCCTGATAGTGAATCATCAGAATAAACAATTTCTTCAAAGTGGAGCACAGTTTCCAATTGTGAACACAAATTTGGCTTTTCATTTACTGAAGACATCAGAGAGAGAGAAAAACAGTTAATTCTTATGAAAGGCAGAAGTAGCAGCAGTCACCTGTAACTCAGCACCAAGGGGATCAAATCACTCTACAATTAACTCTCACAGTGCTCTTGCTGTGAGGATGATTACTCCTTGATGCAGAAACTGAAGCATAAATGGTTGATGTGCTTAAGACTCTGTACTGGGTCAGCACTCAGGCAGGAGCAGAGCCCAGGAGTCCCAGGCCACCACCACCAGCTGAGGGGTTCCTGGCGGATGTTGGGCAGAGGCACCGACCAAAAATTCATGAGTGGTTTCTGTTGAGGTACCTGCCCCTGCCCTGCCGCCAGATCAGCAGGCAAGCAGGACACAGCCTCTTAGGGGATGATCTTTTAAGCATTGCCAATCCTATCAATCAAAACAAGACAGGTTTACTTCGGATGCTTTAAGTAATAGCTCTTTGCTAACTGAGAGGATTTTGTCAGAAGCAACTTAAGGAACCTCTCTGGAACATTGCTGCAAACAATCTGAGGGTGTGATAACATCTGGCAGGAAGACACCAACAAACAGCTGGGAGAGGAGGAAAGACTGGGAGATAATAACCCCTTTATTTAGCAGAATTGGATTCAGAGATGGATATCTGATCCTGGCTTATCACAGTATCACCTGAATCACCTGGTAAGAAAGGTCCCACAGAGGAAAAGAAAGCTTTTTTGAACGTAAGAACACCTCCTGTGGCCCACACACCAGGTCAAAATTTTGGCACAATAAACAGAGACAACACAATTAATAAATGTTTAGTTTTTGTTTGGCTTTGGTTTGGGTGTTTTTGGGGTGGGTTTTTTTTTGTGTTTTTGTTTTTCATGGTAGAAAAATACACAGATATGCTGTCTCTATGACCTCCATTTTAAGCTAAATTCTGGCAAACCTCTCATAGCCCAGAAGAAGAATTTTCACCCCATCTTAAATTTATGCATCAGTTTAATCCACTGTATTTTTCCCACATAGATAAAGCTTTAGTTATCCTATAGATGTCACACCTTTTGAAGCAAATGATGGTGTTTTCCACTACAAAAGAGCACTGATAAGTAGATGCAGACCTATTTCTGGCTTTGATCCTCACTGTGCCAGGAAAAAGTATTGATCAGTTAGTATCAATTAGAAAAACCAAGCAGCAAAACACCCCACTAAAACAATATTCCATGTAAACATTTCAGAAACCTTTGCTGTGTTTTCCTAATGTTGGTGTTAGTTGAGAATAACTCAATGACAAACTGTGCAAAGGTGCACAGGACCAGGTCTTTTATCAGTATTGCAAAAGGATGTTGTCCTGCTGAGGGGATAAGTGAGGCTTTATCCAAGGTCAGGAGTTTAGTGAGTGTAACTGACCCCAGTCATGCTGCTGGGTAAGCTGGTTAAGCAAGGTGAAGAGTGAATCTGTGAGGTCTCCAGAGGTTGGTCACACTGGCACGGAGCAGAGAGCTCATGAAGCCCAGCTACTGGAGTGCTCCAAGCCTGGTTTGCCCCTTAGGTGGCTGTGGAGATTAACACATTGTTTTTTCTCAGTTGACAGTGCCCATTTTCAGGATTACTTCTGAAAGACTGGAAGGTGAAAGTGTCACAGAGGCACTGAGAAGGTTTGGAGAGCTGCAGCAATTAGAGGTGCCTTTACTCATGTCTCGGGGAGCAAAAGGCTGGGATGGCTGTGGCAGCACAGCCCAGGGGAGCTCTGAGGTGCTGCTGTTCCAGTCACTCCAAGGAGGCTCCGTCTGTGGAGCCAGTGAGCTGCACTTTCTGCACTGCCTCAGAGAGAGCACAGCTGGGGAAGCACAAAAGGCAGCACCTTCAGGCTCTTCTTGGGAGCTCAGTCACACCGAGAATTTGAGAGCCATGTTTATACCACGAAAAGATTGATTTAGGGATGAGTTGTCCATATATCAGAGTTCATATGATGGCATCCAAAATCTCTAGTCTGCAGAAAATCTCCTGTCTTAGGGGACAGCTCCTAGCTCTACTGAAAACATTTCAATCACTGAATTCATTGCTTGGCTGTGCTAGCCCAGTCCAGGGCCCAGTCCCTCAGGTTGTTACTCAATCAATGCAGCTATTGATTTCATCAGGAGCCCTGTCTGCATCAGATCAAATGCTGAGGAGTTCACAAGTTGCCAGGCTGATAAAGAGTTTCTCCATGACAGAGTGGCTCTCTTTGTTGGAGAGTGTGGCTCACAGATATTAACTGTTAGTGAGCTAAGAGCAGCAGAGATCCACATGGTGCATACGGTGTAAAACAAGTGATTTATTAGACCAACATGCTGCAGCAACAGACTGAAAGAGAAAACTCCAAGTGACATCAGGAGGTGATAAGTGGGCAGCAACAAGAGTAGTTTTGCTACCATCTACACCCCTTGCAGTCAGTCCACTGGTACCAGTCCAGAGCCTAATCTTACATTCTGTTCTGGCCTGAACCCTGGAATCTTGGCACCCAAGAGTACTCTCACTGAGCACTGAGAGTTCACAGCCTGCAAACAGCTAATAAAGCAGAAAATGTTTTCAGCAGTAGACCTTGAACTAGAAAGCATCAATTCCACCATCCTTTCAGTATGATGCATGCATTTAAAATAACCACTCTTACACTTACACAAGGAGAATTGAAAAGTCTGACTCAAATTGAGGCTAGGTACTCAGGCAAAAAAATGTGTCAATGGGGAACTGATTCCTCATCTCAGATTTTGTACCGTCTCAATCTGTTTTGTGTTGCAGCCTTCATTTTTAACAAAATCCTAAAGAATAAAAGAGACATTAGTAGACTGCCATCAACTTTGACCAATTTCAATTCCAGCATCTGAAAAACACAGAGAGGGTATTATTTTATTTCAGGGATTTCTCTTTCCCATTTTATATTTTGAATTCTTTAGGGTAGGGACCAGTCCTCCGAAGATTTCAGAAAGCACATACTGATTTTCAGGCAGTAGCTGCAATGAGTATCATTGACTCTGGGATATTTCTGAAACTTGATTAATCTTTCTCTGAAATAGTCTTTCCAAATTATTCATAAGACTAAAGTATATTTAATGTTAGCAATATTTAACTGATTTGAAATGCATAGTTAGGGGTTTTTTTTCTTTTTAAATGCATTTGATGCCTAAAAAAAATGTTTCTCTAGTATTTATAATAATGAAGGACCACTCACACTTTCACACTATAGAAGTCTTGTCTTTGCACTGATTTATACAGGTTTGAGATTGACCATGAAATGAAATTCTGGCTCCACACAAGCCAATGGCAAAATTTTCATGAAGCTCAGACTTGAGCCATGCCACACAGGGCACATCTCTCTGTAATGTGAATGGTCTTTGAGATGCTACTGCATGAAGTAGAACAAAGATATATTTAGAATAAATATGTATCGTTATTTAATACTAATACTAGTACTAGTAATGTTTGGTAACCTAATTGCATTCTGCCCCCAGGAGTTCAGGGCTCCTCCTGCTCACATTCCTGAATTAAGTGGCACAGCACGATTACATATTCTCCCTCCTTTTCAGGTGAGGAAACTGAAGCTTACAGAGAGGTTAAGCAACTTGCCCAAGGCTACAAAAGAAGTCTGGAATATGATCTTCAGACATTTAAATATATTGCCAGTGGCTTAAGGGGTCTAATTTCTGAGAATTATGATTTTGGAGAGGCCCAAAAGCACCAACAGAGATCAGATTGGGGAATGTTCAAGAACGTCTCTCTGAAGCACGAGGCAGAGCAGCACAGTGATTATAAATCTCTCAAACTGTGCAGAGGTCCAGAGCCAGTGGAAAACTTCTGAAAACTCTGGTCTAAGGCATCCAGAAATGTGAATGATCTGAAGAAGAAAGAACAGTCTTTTGTCATTCTAAAAATACCAAGCCTGTACATCATGTGCACTGAGAGAAAAGTTCCTGTGTGAGACATCCTGAAGAGACAGAGAGCTTCACACACTTTGTGTGATTGCCTCTTCACGCCTAAAAGTGTTTAACAAAAATGAGTTTCACTTTAGTCACAACTCTACCTACATCCAAAGCCTTAATGTAAGAGTGCTTACATACATTCTTTTATTCTTTACTGAACCAGGGCTGATTTCAGCTCATGAGACATAGTCTCCACTGAAATCAGTTCATTTCATGCATTCTGCAACAGAGAAAATAATGAGGACAAAGAGAGGCTCTTCTATACATTTTATGGAATGAATTTTTAGGAATTTATTTGTTTTCTTAAAAGTGAGTTCAATATATTAAAAAATCCAATATATTCTTTCTTTGATGTTCCACTTCCTTGGGTAGAAAGGTCTGACTGAAAGATGCTCCTCAAGACTGAAATAAACAGCTCCACCAGACTCCCAAATCTTATGGGACTCAGAGTGTAAATCTCTGAGTGCTCAGTTGTGCTGCTTGCTGAGTTTACACCCCCTGTCCAGGCTCTCAGCCCCAGCCAGCAGTGCTGAGTTCCACCCATAAATGGCTTTAGAGCCAAAGCTCTCATCTTGAACAGCACCTGGCAAGGAGCTGTGAGATAGTGCAGTGTACAGAGCCCCAGCACAATGCCCCTGTGCAGGCAGCTCAGAAAACCAAGTGAACACCTCATTTTGCTTATGCTGACATTTCCACAGGCAGCATTACATACTTTCTTGAGATGGCAGTTCCCAATGAGCATAACAACATCCATATCCAAAAAGCACGGGTTAAGTGTGTCCAAGAGCACTGCAAGCTGTGAGTCTTCATCAGAACAGCAGAAATTACCTTGTTCTTTTCCTCATTTTGCAGCAATTTTCTGCATTAACAGAATTTTTTTTTTTCTATTGATCTCCTTAGACTGTCCTTAAGGTTCCTTTAGACTTCAAAATTACTCGGGAAATTTGGTGTTGCTAACATGACTCTGTAAGTTAGGAATCTGAGGGAGTTTGTTCTTTGTGCTGGCAAGCCTTCAAACTATCTTGATTTTATCAGCTATAATTCATGTTTTGTTCACGGGACAAGCTTTTTCTTTTGTATTATTTTGAGTCATCTCTGGAAAAAATCACCTCGCACTAAGACGTAATAAAATATGAGAAGAGATTATGACTTATTAAATTAAGCCAAAGCATACACTGTATTTTGGTATAGCACCATCCCTGGAGGGAAAGCGAATGCATTTTCAAATGAGTTCTGCTTCCAATTAGGCAGGAAAACAAGTACCTAAATTTTCAAAGGAAACCAACACACAAGGTGTGCAGTGAACACAGGATACCAAAAATCCCAGCCCATAAGCAGCACCACAGAAACTGCTGGGTGCTGACAGTCTCAGCAAAGACTGGGGGCTGCACAATGTTATTTGTAATTTTTTGCTCCAGTCCTTCCCCTATAAATTCTGCTTGCTCTGCGTGTATTTTGCTACGTGGGTGAATCTGGAAGAAATGCTAAAGCATTTTTCATAGGCATCTTAATTCACACCTATAAACAGCTTAAGAAGAAAATGACCTTCTGCCTGTTGGATGTTTGCCTTCCATCACTAAGGGTCACTTATTTCAATTATTTAAGTTTGCAGCATTAAATGCTCTACCACTGGAACAACCAAAGACTTTAGTCATTGAATTTAACAGTAGCAGGATCAGGCAGGTATTTACTTTCTGGCTCACGGAAAATGAAATAAGATAAAAACCCCTCTCTGTTAAGCACTCAGTGCCCCAGTATTGATAACCTTTAAAAATTATGTCAAATACACATGAGATGGGAGATGACTCAGCAGCTCCTAGATTTTCAGAGCAGATGGAACATCGATGTCCCCATACGAGAGATTTCTGTACAAGTGCTTCTTGCTGAAGACACTGGTTCCAGTCATGGAACGAAAGATTTTTACTGCAAAGCTGGCTTTACTAATAATAAGTGTGAAATAAGGATATTTCTCAAGGGGATTTTCTAAATTTAAAATGCATTCGGCTTCTTAACACCTCCTATCCTATGGAGTGCTTTAGCCTACCACAGTCTAAATGCAGTAATTAAGTGTAAGTGTAATTGTTACAACTGTCTGTGGCAGGACAAAAGTAATTGTCAAGGAACTGACACATCTCCAGACTGTCCTGCTTCCAGTCCATAAGTCATGGCTGTGGGTTCAAATTATTCCTCCCAATTCCCCTCTAGTTCCACTCCAGTGTATTTAACTTGACTAGTGGTACCATGACAAATGTTAGTTACACTCCATCTGACTCTCAGTTCGAAAAAGCAGGAATATGCCCTATTTCTCATTACACAACCGCAACAAAATCTCAACCAGCCCCACTGATATTTAACTTCCTTGATCCTTTTAGTCATCATATTTGTTGAGAGGAGGCACAGAGTGATGTCCTGAATATGAAGTTGAATGTTTGATTTCCTCATGGATTTTGCATCTTCCGTCCACTCATTTCCAAAGAAATGGCCACTCCTACCCTAAGAATAAAACCCATCATTCAGATTCTATGACACTAATGCTGATCTGTTTTGGCTCTGTAACTTCATTTTCTGAATTTTTATGTGGAGACAGGGACTATAGCATATAGCCAGGAATGATTTTCAAGGAGTGAATACTAGGGTTGGGAATTAATCACAAGACATTTGAGAATGGCCACTAAGCTCTTCTAGTCTGCCATGAAAACTGTCTCTGCAGGGCTGCTCCCTCACCACACTGCTGGTACTAGGGACCAGAGACAGGGTCAGAGCTTCTTTCCTGACCTGACCAATGTGGGGCACAGTAGCTGTGCTCTGTTCCCTGCCATGTCACAGGAGCTGGAAGCAGGATGTAGCATTTTCCCTGTTTGGCACAAACACTGGTATGAAAGGGAGGAAGCAGGCTGGCCCATCTCAGTGCTCTCACAAGACCTTCTTTCCCCATGGGCACCTGGGGATAGGGCTACAGGCAATACTGGCATTTGTGCCCTTCACCTCGTTTCATGAATCTTGAAATGATCCTGCCTAATAAATCTTAGTGGTAAATCCAATCATCCGGCCTTATTTCATTAGTTTTGCTGCTCTGAGAATGGCAGGCTAGTTTTTCCTGTAACCCTTCTGAATTTCACACATTCCTTTTACTCTCAGAATTTATTTTCCCTGTGGAGTCTGAAGTAATCTGAGAGAGCAACAAACCACTGCACCATTATAAGCCCCAGTTTCTCTATCAGTGCAGTCCAAATGCTTCTTACTGTGCTTGCTTCTGTAATAGAGGTTTGTACAAGCTGCCAGGCAGAGACTGATGGGAGACAAGATAGGTATTTTCTGCCCAGAAAACAAGAAACATTATTAGGCTGTGCACAGTTAAGAGGAAAACTTGGTAGGATTTAACTCCACCTGGGCAGTTTCCCCATTTAAGGTGAGCAGCAAAGACAGGAGACACCCTTGCTGCAGCACTTCAGCATCACTGCTGAGGCAATCCTGGGTGAGATGAGATAGCACAATAGTGTGGACAAAGAAATATTGGTCAAGGTTGATTTGGTACAAGTTCTTCCCTCATAAATGCACAGAAATTTCTAATGTTCGCACAGATGAAATGGACATTGCTTTAAGTCACATTTGGAAACTCCCTGAGTACCAAATTGCCTGTCACTTGGGCATTAAAAGCAAAGTTCAAACACATTTTCAGTAAGTCCAGTGAAATATTATTTCAGAGCTTTGGTGCTTTACTCAACAAAAACAATTTTCTCATTTTTAAAGGCCATGCCAAGTATTCTAACAACTGTAGCTACAGATCATGTAACTGAAAACCTTCCTAATGTGAGCTTGAGAATTTTTACTAGCTCTAAAAACAGCTGGTCATGAACATACTAGTCAGAAAAGAATACAAAACAAAACTAGTAAAAAGAGTGTTGATTGCTAGCTCTCTCACGGGTATTTTTAACCATTTCTGAAATATGTTTTGCCTGTCTAGAAGTGAGAATATTCACATTATTTATTTCACATCTATCTGGGAAAAAAATCCCCTAAATTCCTAATGAAGTGCATTTGTATTTGACCAATACTTCTAAAGTGAAACCTGGTGTATGTACTTACACAAAAAGTTTATTAATTTTGACTATTCTAGGATGAAGCAAAACTCCTTGAAGACGAGTCCTAACCTCAAAAATGTTTTTGAACAGGTTTCAGGGATCTGTCTTCTGTAGCTCTGTCTATGCACAGACGTGCTGTGAGTGTAAAGGTGAGGCTGTGCATGAGAGAGGAAAGACCCTGACTCTGTTCATCCACTAAACTGGATAAGGGTCCTTGCACTGATTTCAGGGCTTTTGGTCAGACTATGCCCACAACCTACAGGAAGCTTTCACTGATTTGCTGGGATCTGGATTTATTGTTAGCTTTGATTTTAATTGCTAATATTTTTACTAAGTGGTACCTGGGTGTATGTATTGATTAGGGGCTAATGCTTAACAAAGGCAATACAAAAATATGATTGAAATGTCAGTTACCAGGCACTGGCAAATGGACTTTTACTACATCTTTGCCAATTATTGTGCACATAAGCTGCGCACCTATTCACTGTGCCAAGCTGTATTAGACAGCTGT
Source organism: Fringilla coelebs (assembly GCF_963513975.1). NCBI lineage: Eukaryota > Metazoa > Chordata > Aves > Passeriformes > Fringillidae > Fringilla > Fringilla coelebs. Next base: position 17,495,836 of record NC_140036.1, read on the forward strand.
AAACAGTGGTAAACAGATAAACAAAATGTGCTTTCTGTTGCTATCACTGCCACAGTAGAGAGAAGTGGATTTTTAATTTCCCAGACATTTCAATGAATAGTGGAAGGTTACTCTAAAACTTATAAAACAGGATGAAAGAATGAATCTGACATAAAGCCATTCCTGAAAGGCACGGACAGTCTTAGTCAAACCATCCCTGGTCAAAACTAAACCAGCTCTTTAAGGTCTTCATCTCTCTCTATTTGTGCTGTACATGAACTGTACAAGCTGGCAGCAATACTGCCTTCAAACCAAAACACAGCTCACCTTATCACTAAAGAAGGAGTCCAGTGGTTCATAACGGCTCACAAGTATTTGATTGACCTTTCCTTGGTTGCTGAAAGGAATTGCCATATTGCAAATCTGATTGTCTCCCTGTAATCAGTCCTCATGGCAATTTCAGGGGGTATGTCTAAGAAGAGTCCCTGAATGCTTGAAATCCAATAAGGATATTGATTAGCACTAGTGACCTCTGCCAAGAAAGGTCAAAGGGAAAATTTTCTTTCAACTTCTCATCAGCTTTTAGCAAATGAGTGCCAGATCCCATGCTTCCAGCTTAGCAGCACCATGGAAACCGGGCCAGGTGAACTGCTTCCCATTACAAAAATCTGTGTTAATCACATGCATAAGGATGATAGAAACGCTCCCTGGGCTCCCCAGTGCAATGAAACAATGTGACTTAATGACATTTGCAGGATCTTATATAGAAAGGGAGGAAAGAATAGGATTTCCTTCAGAGATAATTAAGATAAGGTACAGAGACATCAGTAGGGTAAAAAAAAAAGGTTAAAATGAGGAGTAAAAATCTATGCTGCTGATCTCAGGTTTTGCACCTCGGCCTTTCGTATCTTTGCAATAATTTTCAGAGCGCTTCCTCAGCACAGGCCAGAGAGAATTTTTTATGAACCCCTGAAAACAGATTTAAAATTCACAAAGTCTCATAACAACCGCTATGCTTCCTGCCACTCTCCTCTACGGCCGTTTTTCAGCTGAGAGCTCAGCCCAGCTCCGCAGCCTGAGCGGGGCCGTGCCGGGGCTGCCGAGCAGCCGGGGCCGTGCCGGAGGTGCCGCTGCCGCCGGCGCTCCCGGGCTCGCCCCGCGCCCCTCCGGCCCCGCCAGGCGCCGCACGAGGGGCGGCAGCGCCACCTGCTGCTGGAGCCGCGCACCGCACCCTGCGCCTCGAGCCCCGCGCGTCCGTCCTTCGAGAGCCTTTATTTGTCTTGTAAGGCAAGATGAATAAAAACAGAGGCCACTTAGGCAGGGGTTGTGACATCAACACTCAGGAACTCACAGGTGGATACACATTGCTGCAGCCAAAACACAGTCTGGTGTTAGAGAGCAGGGGAGGTGGAATAAATACATCCCCATGGCTTGGGAACGATTTTCTCACCTTCCCAGCAAGCACTCACACAATAAATAAATTTCCAACTCATGAAATGGGGAAGATTTATCTTTTATCACTAATTTAAGCTCATTGAAAAATCCAACTGGCTCTTTTACATAAGGAAATCAAATGGCTAAGTCAGAACATATTCTGGTAAAAATCAGCATAGCTCCAGGGACCTCTACTCGAGTGGATCAGAGCCAATTAACTCTGCCTTGTGTACAGAGGTCTGATAAGTAAGCCTGTGCTGGGGATTAAGTCACCCAGAAGAGCACAGACAAGGCCAACTTTTATCTGCTGCTGTTTGCGAGCAAAGGTGAAAAGACAGCTGGTCAAGTGAACCAAAGTGGGCTGGCAGCCAGCTGGTAAAACCTCAGCCACTCAGGCAGAGTCACTCCAGGTTCAGGTCTGCATAATGGGGACTGCAACCCAGCTTCCCCCTCCAGCCCCACGCCATTTGACTTAAATATGTGTCCTAATGGCACTCCAAAGAGACACTGCCTTGCCAGAGAGGCTGCAGCCACATTCACATGACTGTACATCCATTTGCTCTAGCCACCTGTGATGGCAGATCTCAAACAAGCCTTTGCACTAAATCTCAAGATTTAGCTATTTTATCAGCATCCTCCGACTCTCCTTTTTAAAGGCTACGTAGACAAATGTCTGATAGTTCTGCAGTCAGTGCACACCGACCTCCCACACAGGGGAGATGGAATTATCTCCACATTACCATTCCTCACCTCTGCAATCTCTCCGTTATTTTTGAGATGGAGCTGATTAGGCTGTCTCTACTCTAAGGAGGGCCATTGCTGGGTCTGCAGGCACTGGCACGTGCCTGGGCCTTCCAGATCACTGCACAATGCAGTAAGGGGAAGCACAATAGCGAGTGGAAGCTTGGGTGAACCTCTCTGTTTCAGACAGACAGACTTTTTAATCTGTCCAGAGTTTAGTGACTGATAATGACTGACAGACTGTACTGTTAAAAACAAAAAAGGCCTTATTTGCTCTTACCTCCCCTTAGTCTTGAATTTCCAAGAATAAAAGAGCTACTCTTCCCATGTCTGCTGCTGTGTGAGGGACTCTGCTCACCTTAGAAACCTTTTCCTACACCCATCTCCACAGAAGGCTGTTCCTGAGCAGGGTGTCAGACAGGGGTACAGCACTGCAGATGTTCTACCAGTTCCCTGGGCAAAGGCATTCACACCTCCCTGTCCTGCTGCTCCTCACCATCAGACACTGAAATTCTTTTCCAGATGCTCCATGCTAACAGTCCATCATCCTGAAATCAGGCTAAATGCCCACTTTTCCCTCTCCTCTCTTTTGTACTATTGAAGAGTTTACAGCACAATGTTCCCAGCTACATGGCTCTGCTTTTCTCTTCTTTCCTTTGTTACATTCCATTCCATTTCTATTCCTCCACTTGTGGAGGTCACCTGGCCTTTTGTGTAGCATATCCTGATCCTCCTTTATTAACTGTGTCCTCCAAATGCTACCAGCAATTTGCATAACAGTGTCCCTACCTGTGTGCTGAGGACAGGAACCCATATAGTAAAGCAGGATGTGTTTTAATACTAACCTAAGATATCTGGGAAACATCACTATCAGTTTTCCTCCAAGCTGATATGTTTCCTATTTATAGTACATATTTTTGTGTCTCCGCTTTAGCCAGCAGAATTGTAGCATGTAAGTAACATCTTTAGTAATTCCCCATATAGCAGCTAACAGATAGTAAAGCCTGGGAGATCCACCACATTTTTCCTGACTATGAAAATTGATTATCTTAAAAATAGTAGTGTGACATGACCCAGCATTAGTAAAAGCTTGCTACATTTTATTCCACTTTCCTCTCTCTGTCCCTCCTATCCTTCCTCTCCGATTATTCTTCCCTCCAAAGTCTATTCATAAGTGTTACATGCTACTGTAACAAGTCGAGCAACCCTGTTGTTACTGCTTGGAAAATACAGGGCATTTTTTATTTGCTGTTCTCCAATCACAAGCCTGAGGTTCTGCTTGCTCATTTCTCATGCCCAGTCTGAAAGGGTTCTAGTACAAAAAGTGCCTTGTCCTCGTGCCCACTTCCCTCCATAAAAGTGTACAGATTTTGCTGTGCAAATACAGATTTTGCTGTGACATTTTCTCTCTTCCATCTCTGCCAATGGCTTTTTAGGGAAGTGGTAAGCAGCTTGTTGCTAATTCCTGTTATGTTTGGAACAAGGCTACAGATTGTCATAAAATGAAAAGATGCGAAAGGTTTATGTACCATTGTCATCAGGCTTAAATGGACTGGGATTGTCTCTTGGATGAACCACAAACTCCTCATGCATGTCTGCAGAGATGTAGCTCTTTCCAAGACTCACTCTGTTTAGCTCATCCCCAGCCTTGGGTGTGCTCAGCTGCTGAAGCATCCTCACACAGGCCAGCAGTCTCCAGCACTGAACCCACACAGCGTGGGCTTGTTTTGGGGAGATCCCCATTCCCGGAAAGGAAACCAAGCTCTGTTTCTTCCCCAGCACAGGACTTGCAGGCAAGACCCCTGCCACAGGCTGAGATCACAAACTTTTGGTATTTCTTACTCCTCTTCCCCTTTGTCTTGCCTTGCCAGCCAGGCAGTAATTTTTTGGAAAAGAATCCCACAGTACCTGTCACCAGGTGCTTCCTTCTGCTAGAGAGGATTCTAAGGCTTTCTCCACTCACTCTCATTTATTTATAATATCTTTATATAATTCTGCCTTGGACTTCTCCAGTGAGATCAGGCTCACCTTAAAGTATATATATGCACTATTTATCCCTGCCCGCAGTTAACCTTTTCAAGGCCAGTGTAGAATTTTTGCATGAGGTCCCAAAAATATAATAAAGAGTGAGTTAAAAGAGACTGACCGTGAACTTCTTATTGCATCACAGTGTGATGGTCTGGGTGTTTGCTAGAGAAAGAAAGTGGTTTGGTGTTGACTTAAATGTTGTTCATTAACTTATTTTCCATCTCCCATGTTTCAAACTATGCTGAAATACAGTGTTTGTTCCTTTGGAGAACATGTTATGTAAACCTCTGATGAAAAGTAAATATTTTCTTTGAAGGAAATGTTTATACCTGATCCAGTCTGAAACATGGAAGCTACTATAAAGGAGCAAAGAAAGTCTCTCTATTCTGACATCATTCAGTTTAGGTAAACAAATATGACAGCCAGTATCACATCAGGAACAGCTTCTAGGCAGTCACTGGTTTTAAATCTACTGGGAAACAGATGAATACTTAGGGCTGTATCATCCCCTCCTCAATGGCATATATACCAATATGGTTGTATTTTTTTCTACAAGCTTAGAAATGTTATATTTGAACAAATTCGGCATTCTTGTGCCTAAAACCATATCATGAGTCTTATACTAAGGCCAGGAAAAACAGAATTCTTATCCTTGACTGCCAGCAACTTTGAGTACTCTTGTACGTCCTTCAAGCTAAGGCAGTGCTGGTCACCTGTTGATCTCCAGTTGCTTCACCAAACAGGTATTCAGCTTCCCCAGTGTGGTGTCACCCCTGTTTCACATGCACAGAAACTGAAGCTGAAACAGCTGGTGCCTCCAACCACGGCTGTAATGCCAGTGATGGTCTTGCTTTGTGTCGGCAGTTTGCCCAAATGATCTCCAGAGATCCCTTCCGAAAAGGTTTATGGTTCCGTGACTCGACTGGTTAGATTATCCAGGTTCTCCTCTGGCGGCCGTTGTTTCCCATGTGGCTGCACAGCCGCTCGCAGGATCTGTGTCAACCCAACTCCTGGAGTCAATCTGCCAAAGAACCAACCTCACCACAACGAATGATCCATCCTCAGGTGGCAGAACTCCCTGCATCACTGCACTGCGTGGTTGGGTGAATGAGGGAGCGGTGCCAGAGGAGGGTGAGAGCCTGTGGCCAGGAGCGGGGAATGGCACCTCCCCTTTCCGGGGCAGTTAGCGCCGCGCCAACCTGGAATGCCAACCCGTGCCATGGGACAGACCTGGGAATTGAGCCTGCTCCGTTCTCCACGCCTGCCCCGTTCCCCCGAGCTGTCACCGTGCCACAGGTGTGGTTGAGTCCCTCTGATGGACATGTGCCAGCCTGCTCCAGGTTTGCTGCCGTTGGGAGGCATGAGGCACGGATCCTGGCGTTTGGACTGCAGGCACGGAGCTGTGCCTGAAAACAGTTGGCAGGGGCAGTCCCTGAGCATCGTGATTAAAACCCGTTAGTAGCACCAGCTCCTTAATTTTCTGCCAGTGTGCTCACCATCTTGCTGAAGGTACAAACCCCTGCATCCAGAATATACCTCTGTGGGACGTGCCACTTGTGCATGTTTTCCACAGCTTTCTGAATACCAAAAATTTTAAGCCTTAAGAGAGTTTGGCAGCAGGTAAAATGTTCTTAAGCTCATGCACAGCACCTCTTCTAGTTTCTAGCTACTCTGAAGTATTTTTTGTTTGTAGGCTTGGGTTTTTCTGCCTCGATAGCTTATCTTCAAAAACATGTTCTTATTTCAGATTCAGTTTCTTTGACCTTTGTTACACAGTAAACTTGAACTTCTGCTCTAAGGAAGCCTGTTCATCTCTCCCTGTCTTCTTCTATAAGCCTCCCGAAGTACTCTGCAAGTCCATTTAACACCCTCTTGTTTTCTCTTTTGCTCTTGGTATATTTTCCATTCTGTAGTCAGTTCAAAGTTGGCTAAACTGGTTTCCCAGCTCAAGCTGTCCATTTGAATGTCAATCACTCAAAAGCCTGAGTACAAACTTCAGTGTTAAGTGTCCCACATTGTCCCTAGTCTGAAGGGTCAGGCCAGTAATGGTTTTTTAAATATCTACAAAACTTTACATGCTGCCTCTTCTAATGTGATTGGTTTCAGTGGAATTTAGTGGGCTTTCCTATTATTCCCTCCAATAATTCCTTTCACAGGCTTTAGTTGCTGAGAGGTTTCAATTTGTGGCATCCAAGGTCATAAATATCCAAAGATCTCCACTCCACCTCCCTACTCTACCCAAGATACCGATCAGTTTGGCTCATTGCTCCTGTGTTTTTTCCACAGGCACTGTTGCACCTTCTCCAGTGTCTCTGGTAAATATAAACTGGATGGGGACAGAGTGGGAACTGGAGCTGGAAACAGCTATTTCAGAAATTATTCCTGCCCCCAAGTAAGATGTTTTGAGTTCAGCTCCAACTGCAGAAAGGGCCTTTGGACTGGAATAAGGAAATTTAGTCCTGAATACAGTACTAATCAGTTGGAACCACGTGTTTCTTCTCACAGAGACATACTTAAGGAATTATTACTTTTTCTGGATTTATTAGGGGGCATCTTCGGGGTGAGTTACAGTTGATTTCAGATTGCAGAAGCAGCAAAGGGCATATATTCCTTACAGAGCAAACTGTCTTTTACTGAAAAACACATATTGATCCTAGCAGTGGGACCCAATTGTGACCAAGATTTGTAATCCCTATTAGTTTATTACTTAGAGATGCAAGGAAAAAGGGTTTTCCTCCCTCATTATTGTCATAATACAGCAGAAAAATTGTCCATTTCTTACTGACTTAAATTTTCTTTTCAACAAAACTGAATAGAAATTATTTAATCATTCATCCTCTATTTACCTTTCATATCAAAGCAAAGTTAGCATAGGCAGCTTCATGATGCATGTAAAATAAATCCCAACAGAGACTATTCCAGGATTTTAGGGGAAATTATTTGTATCATTATTATTCTACCAGGCTGCCTGCAATTTTCATCTCAAACCCAATAAATTTTCCCCCCCAGTATCTGCAATGACTTCCAAAATTATGCAGATGATTATTTTATTAGCATGTATCCAGATGGTAGACTGCCAGGCACAGTTACTGTCATTGCATGTAGCTCTCTGTAATGCAAGAACTACTAGGAAAACAGTGCATTTGGGCACTGGTTATATAAATTAAGACCAAAGCAACAGTTACAAACTCAATTCAAACAAAATCAATAAAAGGTATGTAAATCATCAGACTAGTAACATTAGACATAATGTTAACGCTAATCTCTTCGTGTCAGTCTAGCCCTACACTGAGTTGTGGGAAATGTCTGACAGGTTTCTGCCCCATAATGTCATTTCTCATTGACTTTATTTAAACCCAGTCCTATTTAAAGCAGTTCATCACAACTCTTGCAATTTACTCTATGCATATACCTTAGACCACATCTGAAAGACAAGGACCTAAGAGCAGAGCAGACTCCAATAAACAGGGAAAAAACACACATTCACTTTAAAGCATCATTTTTGTTCCAGGGCAATCAGATCCCTCTGTGACATTTGCCACACTAGACTGGTAGTGATGTTTATTCCAATACTGTATTTTGTATAAATGCAATGTTTGTCTCTTCCTACCTCCAAGGGACACAGTTTGTAAAATCATTTCGGATATGAAAAAGCCCTGTGGGGATGAAGTACCCTGTAAGATCACCGAGTGCGTACAAGCCCCGGAACCGTGTGGCTGCAGCTGCGCCGTGGGGCTGGATCAGCTGCATGGCTGATAGGCTGCCACGTGCAGCAGGAGCCAAAGAGCCTCGGGTGTGTCAGCACCCGTCCTCACCCTGGGAGCTTTTCAATTGCTGAATATTCCCCTCCTCTCCTTGCTTTGATTTCTTCCTCTGGTGTCCATCTCTTCTCTGTGGTTCCTCTCAGCAGCTGTGCACTCCTGTTCTCTGGTGCTGACACAACAGTGACCAGCTAGCCTCAGGTGTGTTTGCCCTTACTTAGCCCCCAGACTAAGAAGTATTTTATTCTGTCTGGGCCCAAGGATCAAATATGGACTGGAGATTCTTTCCCTCGCTGAATCCTGGACCTACCTCTCTTCTCTGCAGAGCAATGCACCCTGCCTTCCTCCACAGACAGATCACTGGGGGAATGTGATGGCAGCAGAAGTTACCTGGCTTCCTCGGTTGGACTGTCACATGTAGGTAGAGAACTATGGCAGCGTTTACTGCTTGGGAAACTTCTCCCCATCTTCTTCAGGAAAAGGCAGAAGGCTACTAGCTTAACCAGGCAGGTTAAGGCCTGCCCCCAAAGTGTGAAAGCATAATCCACAAGAGCAGGAGTTAGTATACCAAGGAGACAGCAATCTGAATACACCTTACACTGTTTCAGAAATCTGTTCTCTATCTGTTCAGGCATGGGTGGGAAGATTGTACTGTTGGATCTGGACAAGCTAGAAGCCAAGTGTTATATTAAAATCTGTGTGCCACAGGAGGCTTGTGAACACAGGTCTTTTGTTGAAATATATTATATATACTATAACTGCAGATTGGGTTTAGCTTTACACCTTGATTCTTCTGGCACAGCTGTTCACATTAGGAAAGTCAAACATGATGACAGATCTGATAGCTGGCACTGTCTGATGCAAACATGGGAAGCAGGAAGCAAGAGAAATCAAAGAAGAAAAATGTGTCTCTCCTTTAATGCACAACAGCAAACACTCCAGCCATATTCTCGCTGAAAGGAATTTGATGTCTCGGTCAGTGCTTTGCCTAATGAGCTACCAACATCAATCTGTCATCATCTGTATTATTTGAAATGGCCTCTGCTGACACAAGGTATATTCATGTACTGGCCCTCCTGGGCACTTGAGAGTTCAAGTCCTGGGCAGTTTATACCACACTGAATGATAATGAAGGGTAACAGAATAATCATTGGCTTCCTTCTCTCAAGGGGAGGCAAGAATGTTGTTGCAGGGATCTCCCCCAGCCAAGAATGGCTTTTGATTACAGAGCTGGGAATATGAGTTATTTGTTTCTCTGTGCACAAATAGTCTCCAGCAACTCTTTGCAACAGTGCTTTAGCTCTCCAAAGCACATGTAGCGCATCTGTCCATCTGTCCTGGCATTTCCATGAGCCTGCCCCAAGTATCTGACTCTCAAATACTTGAAGGGCTGTATCAAAAGCCAAGAAAGAGATGAACAGTGACAATAGGTGGGCATTTAAAGAAAAAAAATCCCCTTTTAGCGGCTGTCTTTACCTGTTCCTATAATACACACATAACATTACACAGTCATCTTTAATATCTTCAGCCATATGCAGAAAATTATTTCTTCTGGAAATATCTTCTCAGGGAGATTTTAGATTGCAAAGTTTGTAACCAACGCCCAGCAGTTGTTTCAAAACCCGAATCTTTAACTTGCGCCATTAGACAGAAGCTTCACACAAATGAAGCAAATAAATTGTCAAGAAACTTAATACAAATGACAACTACTATATTTTTATTGGTCCAAAGTTTGCAAAAGACCTTGTTTCCTTTCAGAAAGTACCTGGGAGTTGCAACACCACAATCCTAGCCAAGCCTTATGCTCCCATGGTAATGCACACTTAAAACTGCAGGTGAGCTACAGGTGAGTTACATAACAACACAAATAACAATATTTGACACCAGTATTACCAACCTTTCTCTTAAGAACTCGAAGGTTTCAAAATGTATGAACTAGACCTCACTTCCTCTTCTATAACAAGTAAATATTATATGTTCCCTTTTGTCAGTGAAAGGTTTTCATCCAGCTACCTCAAGGACGGTCTTATTTGAAAGACTGGTGTATGAACTACAGGACGGTTTCTTTGTTCTTCACATATCCCAAAATGAAGGCAAGAGTTAGGGAGGGACCAGATAAGAGTCCCTCTTATCAAATAAGATTTGTTTTCAAAGGAATGTTTCATACCAAACTGCTTTTGGTAAGCAAAGAAGATAAGGCTGTCCCTAGAATGGCATTGCCATGTGTGCTCTTAAAGGCAGATTAAGAAGATACCTGTCAAACCAGAAATGTGGTAGATAAATTCACAGTTTCAGGTGGTTTTCAAACATTTTGCCTTCCAAAGTCCTAAATTCTTTCAGTGTAAGTGCAGCCACCCATATAATAAAAATGGGTTTTAAAGTCATGTAACACTTTACTGCAGATAATGTGACAAGGGGCAGCTCTTCAGGCCCTGTGAGAGCTCAGAGAGGTGATGGCCTCAAGGACAAGCTCAGAAGTGGGATTCTTTCTGAAGAGAGTGCAAGAGACATATCTGTCAGTTACAAGGCTGAATGGCCCAAAGAGATGGTGATGGCAGAATGGACAAGGTAAGATCCAGGTGAAAGCTGAGCAAGAAGGTCTGGTCTTGGCCAGGGCCTTGCAGATGCAAGGAGAAAATTGAGCTTGATGTGAATGTGAATGGGGACCCACTTGGAGAAATGACGAAATACAGCCTTGCTTAGGGAGTAGGACCAATGGTAGCGGAAGTCATATGGAGTTCATTGTAATATGAACATACTGAGCTACAGTGACAGATAAAACAGGGATTTCAGATACATTGGACAGGAAGAAAATGATGCTGTAGACCCAGAGCAGTTGTGTTAGACAAGAGGACTCAAAAAGACCCAAGATCCCCTTCAAGAGACAGAAGAATGGAAATAACTAATGAAAAAATTAGAAATTTACTGAGACTAACAATGCTCAACAGAAGAGCAGAGGGGACATGCCAGGGGCAAAGGCTGAGATGCCCAATACAGAACCTTGTAGCCTCACCAAAGCAGTTCTGAGTTCTCTTTGCCTGTTTTATTCATAAATCCATGAGTACAAAATCAGTGTTCTGCACTAGCCAGTTACATGTACAATTATAACTGGCAACATTTAACATCACTGTTTGGTTCAGAATTTCTGGGCTGAATGTCAACAAAGCTACAGCTTTCTTTCCTCTGGCATAACAAAACTTAACAAATTCACAAACATATCGGGAAAAAGTGTTGACATGCACCTCTGCACAGAAATGTGACACTGGATGTTGTTTTTAATCAGCCCACGATGCTCACATCACATCTCCCTTGCTCTGAGACACTAAGGAGGAGGTCACCTGGGCACAGGTGTGTCTGCTCAGAGAGCCTCGTGTTTATTGCTGCTGACAGCCTGGGCTCCCTGTCTGCTGTGAATCCGAGGCTGTGTAAATTAAGCAGGGAAAGCTGTAAGTGTAGTTACTTTGTTGTCATAAAAGTCATCCATACTTTATGTCTAACATGCAAAATTTCAACTCCTTAAGCAGGAATGTCTATATAAATTCTTTCAAACTGCACTGACTTGGAAAGACCCACTTCCCCTGTTGCAAATGTGTTATTAATATATCGCCTCCACGCTATTAAATTAAAATGTCCCCCTCATGTTTCCGATCTTACTTCCAGATTTTTAGCCATGTGGCTGGAAGGCAGCAGAGATTGAATTAAATGGGTGATTTAGGGACAAGTAGCAGTAAAAAAACCCCCAAAACCCCATAGGACTTCATCATCTGCCTCACTAAAAATAAATAACTTAAATTTTTTAAGACTCTCTTGCTTGTCAGAATTATGTAAATCTCACTGGGATATTGATTGAGTTTGTCATGCCCCTGAAGGAGTGCTCCAAGGTGAGAAAGGATATCAGTTTGCCATCCCCCACCTGCCATTACTTGCCCTGCCTGGAACAGTGTGGACCCTCCTGTCACTCATGCCAATGAGCCTTCACATGGAAACACATGCACTGTTTTCAAAATGGTAGCCCAGCATAAGTAGGGAACAATTCCATAAGTAGGGAACAAATGTTCTCAGACTGCCACAGCATAAGAACTCATAAGAATGAATGTGCAGTTTTTTCTACAAAACTCAGTGGAAAAAGCACTTACCTACAGTGCCAAGAGTGAACTTTGTTTCTCACATCAAAAATATGTCATTGCAGCTGAGCATGTGGGAATCCGGAGAGCACAGCAGGCTTCCCTAACACTTGCTACTAAATTTCAGGGTTTAACTCAGCAAGGGAAGACAGCATGTGGAGTTATCGTGTGGAGTTCTCCATCAAAGAGACTAACAGCGTCATAGAACATGACAGCACCCAGACAAATTGTGCACTTACATCTTTAAAGACTCCTGTAAGTAGAAGGAATTAATGTGGCATGTTTCAATTTGTGTTTCTAAACTGGAGCCATGTGTCTGCGGACACCCTGGTAATGCCAGGACAGTCGCTGGCTCTCCCAGGGAGTGGAGCTGAAATTCCCTTGCTGCTCATGGAGATGGGGAGAGGTCAGTGTGACTGCAGGGCGTTTGTTTACCCAGTGTGAAATACCTTGTTTCTGCTTCTGATCCTGTGTTTGCTCCGGAGGTTCAGCCCTGCAGTCTCTTCCCAGGTATCCTGCTCTGTTTGTTCTAGGTTCTGGTATGAAGCAATGATCAGGGGAACACCCATAGAAGCTGGAAGAACAAACTGTAGCATAAGAACATAAAGCCAACCCCCCCCAAATCCCTCTGCAGCTGCTAATCTCTGATTTCACAGTTGCCACCTATCCATCTCCAGCACAGCTTTCCCACACCCATCAAATTGCACAGGAATGATACTGAGAGAACCATGACATCCCTGCAGGGCTGAAGCAAAAATATCCCACTGTTTAGAGTTGCATGGCAACATAAATAACTTTGACCTCGATAAAAGGGTAAAAAAGTATAACAGATTTTGGAAGGGGGGGTCTCCCATCCCAGGTCAGTGTAACACAGGGTAAGTCAATCAAGGGCTTGAAAACCCTCAACTCATAAAACTGCTCCTGTTACTGATTGTGGCATCAAAACACAGAGCAGCGAAAATGCGGAAATGGGGAGGAAAATTTAAATCAATCAAAAACTTCACTAAGACAAAACATCTTATATAATCTTCCCACTGGGAAGAGAAGGAGAATAGACTTTCATATAACAAGTGCTAGTTTTGTCAGTTGATGTACTTCTGGAAGGCACTCAAGTATTTCAGTGGCATAGACAATAGAAGAGCAAAATGAACAAGAAAGAACAGAACAGAAATAGACTTGGTTAGCTCTGTCTGGGAGAGCTGGTGAAAAATTTAAATTTCCATTTCAGTAAAAATTTCAAAATTCTTGACAACTTTTTATGCTCTTTCAGAGGAAAAGAAAAAAAAGCAATTCATTTTTTTAAGAGAAACTCTAACCAGTGAAAATGTCTCTGAAATAATAAATACAAAATCTGGAAGACCAAATTTCAATCCTTTCAATCTTCCTACCTTTCTGATAAGTCCAGGAAATAGTCTTATCTAAGGTTTTACTGACTGGCATCTGGTTTTTCTGACTCTTGGATTCCTCTAATGTTTTGAATACATCCTTCTACCCAGTGATACCAAACATTTTTACAAAATTCAGTGAATTATTTCAGATCACAGAATTAAAAGGGAAAATAGTTATTTTTACCCTACAGTTAAAAGAAAATAAAGGTTAACAGATTGAGATCAGCAAAGCTCACTGAAAAGGAATCTCTAGCTGGACATCCAGGACTAAAGGCTCCCAGATTAGATGCCATGCCTGCACACTTTATATCTCACAGTAAGAAATTTTTCAACTGCAAATAGCACAGCAAACTAGGGCACATGGTCAGCCTTCCTTCTCTTGAAGATTCTAATAGTTAATAAAAATAAATTAATTTACATATAATATTCTATTATTACAATCTGGTAAAACTGTTCAGACTTTACAGTTTTTCTTCAGCCTGAAATTCCTGTTATAGGGACAATGGGGGACTTGGACTGAAGTGATTCTGAGCCAATTTACATCTGCTGAAGATTTGCCCAGGTAGTGGAAAGGGGCCAATAAGACTATGCAAATCAATTAGTCTAATTTGTCTTGAGGTTTTTCTCAGACCTCTATGGGTTTTCACACACTTTATTTTTAAATGCTGATTATACTGTCATTTAAGGGAGCAATATGCTGCCTTGACAAGACTGGTGACTTTAACTTTCTGACATTTTCCCTGCAGACATTTTCTTGCCTTGGCGTGCAGGTTTCTGAGTAGGTGATGGCTATATAGAAGACAGCCCTGATGTTCCAATATCTTGTGAACTCGATGATCCAAAAGTAATGTACTTAATCAAGTGTAAAGCAAAAGGTGATTAAGTTTTGCAGTACTGTACAATGCCTGACTGCTCAGAAATGCATCTTTTGATGTGGTACAGAGAATTGGACCAGTTCTGTCTGCTTTACCAAAAAATGTCGGTTTAGTAATCTGAAAAGAGAGCCTCAGAAATCCCCACAAGTGTTTAACTTTGATGTGAAGCTTTAAAAAGATGATATTTATCTGTTTGCTTGGTTAATTTGCTTGAATTTTAAGCTCAGGAAGGTGTCAATTTGACATCTAGGAAAGTGGTTCTTTTGCTTTTTTTCCAAATGAGTTTGAGCAGGGGCAGCAAATTTCCAATCATCGCTAGTTGTTCCAAGCATCCAACCAAAAAAAAAGAGAGAAAGAAAACCATCAACTCACCTTTCTATTGTGGTTTATATGAATTATTAAGAACCGAGATTCAGTGGAGCCTCAATTTTTGAGCATAGAATCAATACTATATTTTATATAACAAGAGCAATAAACCCAGCCCGTTCTGCTTCCAGTGCAGTGAAGCCTTGTCAAGTCTCTCAGGCAACCTAATTCACCAGGGCCAAAGTCTCACACCACTGATGTGAAAGGTGGATTGAGGTGGGTTGAAAACTGGCTGAAGAGCTGGGCCTGGAGGTGCTGATCATGGCTCAAAGTTGAGATGGAGACCAGTAAGCTGCAGTGCCCCACAGGGAGAAATACCAGGGTCCAGTCCTGTTTAACATCAGCAGTGCTCTGGATGATGAGCAAAACTGGGAGAAGTGACTGGTATGCCACAGGGTCATGCTGTCATTGAGAGGGACCATGGCAGGCTGCAGACCTGGCTTACAGGAACCTCACAAAGTTCAGAGGGAAGTCTGAAATCCTGCCCCAGGGAGGACATGTAGGAAAATATGCTGGAAAGCACCACCCAGCTGAAAAGCAGCCTGGCAGAAAAGGACCTGGGGGTCCTGGCAGGCACCAAGCTGAGCCAATGATGTTCCCTTGCTGCACAGTACCCTGAGCTGCACTGGGCAAAGCACTGCCAGCAGCTTTAGGGAGGTGATCCTTCCCCTGTAGTCAGCACTGGTGAGGTCACAGCTGGTTTCTGTGCCCAGTTCTGGGCTCATCAATACAGGAGAGACAGGGACATACTGGAGACAGTGTGGCAAAAGGCCACAAAGGTAACTAAAGTACTGGAGCATCTCCTGTGAGGAAAGGCTGAGAGCTGGGACTACCCAGCACAGAGAAGGCTTGGAAGGGCTTAATGGGTATAAAGACCAAAAGGGAGGGTGCAAAAGGGTGGAGCAAGACTCTTGTCAGTGGTATCCTGTGACAGAACCAGGGGCAAGGAGCACAGACTGAAATAGAAATATCTGTCTGAACATCATGAAACACACCTAACTCTGAAGGTGACCAAGCATGGGCACAGGTTGCCCAGAGAGGTTGTGGAGTCTCCTTTCTTGGGGATAATCAAAAGCCACCTGGACATGGTGACTGTTTCAAGGTAGCCCTCCCTACTTGTGCAGTGGGGTTGCACAAGGTGACCATCGATGTCCTTTCCAAAGTCAATCCTGATATTCCGTGAAAGACTTGCTTACTTCAGAGGGGTTGAGATGTCACCTTCTGTGTAGGAGCCCATGGCATTCAGGTCACTTTCTTGTGCTGTAAGAACTATTTGCAGCCACTACTGCAAATACAGGACAATGTGTTACTATGTCTCAGGCTTGAAAGAGAGAGAATAGATCTGCCTGAGTTCAGTGAGACATTATCTCTGCAATCATTGCCTCTTCAGTGAGGGGGCTGTAAAAAGGACAGTCGTGATGGGCCACAGGCCTGCAGGGAGCTGACACCAGCAGTCCCACCTTCAGAGGAAATAATTAGGCAGATGTGTGTCAGTCTGTACCCAGAATGTGAAAGGCTGTTTTGTCATATTACCTGTTTCCAAACTACCTGATTGTATTTTTAAACTCCTTTCCCAAACATAAAAACCAAACACAAATTTCCTCACACATATCACAAGTCACCCCAAACTGCCAACATTCCACATTGCACTGAGCATTAATAATCATGTGGGCACATTTCTCATCCTCTGTATGCCCACAAAGAAAGTTCACACAGTCACCAAGAGGGGAAGAGCTTGAGTAAGCCTGTAGAGAAACTAAGGAGAGGTACAGCAGGCTTCAAAGTATTTCCTTTTTGTCCTGCTTGGTAAATGGAATATGGAATGCGACTGACAATGAAGAGGGAAGAAAGAAGATAATAAATCCTGTTTGCTATTTGAGGTTTTAAGTTGTTCTTTGAAACTGGAACCTGAAGTTGACTGAACTGGGTTATACATTACATTTAGGAACATGCAGAGCTTGACTGCAGAAATGTTATACATCCTACAGTATTTGCAATTCTAAGTAGAAAAGATGTAATCTAAGAAACTGAGTAATGACCACACAAAATTTATAAATAATATTTTAAATCCTTCACTGGGATAATTATATGTCACTGGGATAATTAATTTTAATCTGCACCTGGTGGAAGTTCACCTCAATGTTTCAGACCAAAAAAAGGAAAAGGGGAATTAAAGGATTTACAGGCTAGAAACTGAACTGTGCATTAACAATAAAGAGTATAATACTATCTTTCTAAATAAATTTGCTGTGATTCAAAAGATGCCCACAAGGAACATTTAAAGTGTGTTTTTGGGACACCAAACCTTCATTCTTTAATTGTTGCAGGCCAAAGTCAGGAAAACAAATGATCATCCACACAAGAGAAAAAATGCAAAAAACAAACCCTGCTTCAAGTAATGGAGAAGAAACAAATCACGCTCAGACCAATTTTTTAATGTGTGAGAGAGAAAAGGTCTTTCTTTTCCCCATGAATCTCTTCAATTTGCAAATCCTAGCATCCATAACACACCTCATGCCACACAACTGAAGCAAATAATCCAATCTTTTTAGTCTCTTCCTATTCTCCTTCTTTATCACGTAATCTGTCCAACTGAACCATTGCTATTCATAGTGTTTCCTGTATTCACAGATTCTAGGGGAGAGAGGAATGACTCAGGACTGCTTCTTTTCCCAAAACTTTTAGCCTCTCTCACAATATCATGTAAGCTGAGGAGAAATACTTATTATCTAAAGTAAAAAAGCCCCAACTTCTAACTATGCTAAAGTCCTTATATTCATCTCAAATCTGCTGCTAGTTCCTCAACTCTAAAAATGACAACAGCGATTCAGGTGTTTTAAAGCCAAAAGGGACCTTTACTGTTCTGATCACTGCCCTAGCATGGATGGTAGAAACCTGCTCTGAAAGCCCTGCAGGAAAACCATTTCTATTGATTGAGCCAGACTGTCCAGCTAGAATCTATTTAGCCAAAGTCATCTCACCTTAAATTAAAGATTGTAAATGCTGGACACATCATAGATGCTTTATTCTGCTACATAGATTATTTTTTTATCCCGTTACTCTTTTGTAAATATGTACACTGTGAATGTAAATATAAGATTGGATCCAGCATTCCTAAGCATTTAAGCAGCTAATTTTCCTCTATATCCTCCTTAAAACACTTTGTGCTCTTTAGGATCTTCTGCCAAATCCTCAAATCTGTACAACATATTCCAGAAACATTCCTACAAGATGCCTGCTTTGCAAAATAAAACTCCAAGAACTATTGGACATATTCAGATTATTCAGAGAAAGAAAGAGCTGATGCAAAGGATTTAGGAACTATGCCTCATTTCCTATTCCAAATAAATTCAGTAGCAAAAGTTGCTATTCAATTACATTTGCTGTTGAATGTGATCCTTAGAACTACTTAAAATTCCATTTTCTAAATTATGCTACTGATCTCACAATTTAGATTGGTGTCTGGTGAGATTTGGGCCCCAACAGAATGTGTCCTGTTTACAAGAAAGCTTAATTAGCACTAGCATCTTTACACATTTAACAGAAGGGATCACATTCCTCTTACATGGACAGTATTTGGTTGGTAGAAGTGTCTAAAAATTGTGTTACATTTTTGCTGACGCTTCCTTCTTAAGCTGCTTCAGCAGACTTCGCAATATCCTACCTGATAAAATTTACTTTGGCCAAAATTAATCAGTCAGCTTGATGTCCTAACATTTACTTTTCTCTTTTGTTGTTTGCAATGCTTCTTGGAACTGGGACAAATATCAGGCGTGTGCTCATGTAAATCTGAGGTATGTACTATATAAATGAGGCCCCAGCTCTCGCTACCTAGCTACCATCTGAGCTGTATTCTTAGATCTTTATTTCTGAAAGGGATCCATTTTCCTCAGGTGCCATGAAGGCACTAGTAGCTTTAATACTGCTTGTTCAGCTTCCAATTCACAAAGCTGTACCAGCAGCTCCCCCTGCTCCCTTGGGCTGTGATGACCCAGAATCTGAAGCAGCAGCTGAAGTTGCTGTGAATTATATTAATGGCCACAGTCATCATGGATACAAGTTTGCCTTAAACAGAATCGAGGATATCCGCGTGGTACCCCAGGTAAGTGAGGAGCTTGCAGCAGAACACTCTGTTCACCCGGGGATGCTTGGAAATCGCCAAGGCCTGCAAGGGCTGTAGCCTCACATGAGGAAATCAGCATGGCTCTGTTGATTTAAATGGGGCAAGGACACCTGGTAGCAGTGGAGAATCCAGGTCACTGGAATGTATCTCTCAAAGAGCAGAACAGAGGGGGAGAGAGAAATGTTCAGACATTTTTGAACAGTGCTAGAAAGAGCTCAGGTTACAAACGCAGTGCATTTGCTAGGGCAGATCCTTCCAGGTGCTGATTCGTAAGCCCAGTAGATAAACTGGAGAAAGACTGAGCATAATCTTTGAGATGCAGGTAATTACTTATTGGCTAAACACATACCCAGCAAAACTCCGTGCTATTTGTGATGTTGTAGTAGGCATTAATTTTACCTAATGTCCTATTGAGCTGCCAAGGAGTCTAAATGGAAATTACCGTGGCTTATTTTCCCATAGACCTATTGCTATCAATGAAGGCATATAGAAAGGCCATAGAAAAGGTCATGAATACAATGTATGTGCCAATTCAGAGCCTTTGATTCTCTTAAAACATGGAAAATAGTTAAACAATGACATGAGTGAAACTCCATGGCTGTTTTCTACTTGTTATGAAAGAGAAGATACCAGAAGATGCGTTTAGAAAAGACTACGACAGACATAAATGAGATTAGAAGTGTGTCCAGAGTTACTCATACAAAAACACTGGTGACACTGCTTTGCTCATATTAATGCTTTTACACTAAAATGACTTAATTGGTTTAAATGGAATCACTCATGACTCAGTCAGAATCAATCTTGGACCTTGAGAACCCAAAGAACTGTTTCCTGTGTTACAGATGCAAAGGGACTGGTGCAATTCAGTGTAATTCCAATGGACTAAACAAGACAGGTCAATGTTCAGTGGTGTTTCCTTGGTATCTGGTTATAGAAACACAAAGTTTTTTCATCAAAAAGAAAGTTGTTGATTTTTTTTAAACTACCCAACAAAACAAAATTACATTAACTTAAGAGAACTGACTCACTACATACAAGCTTGACTTTGCCAAATTTATGAGCCTGTTCCTTATTAGCTGGAATAAACTCAGTGTGATTATCTTGACTTACTCCAGATTTGGAGTCCTGTTTTTTTATGAAGTTAAAAGTATGGACCTTTTCATTTACTCTGGTGTATACCTGGAGCTACCCATGATAGTCAGCAACAGAAGTGCAGCCCCAGGGAAGAAATCTGGTGATGTTTTGTGAAGAAATTACATCAATTCCAATGGTTTATTTTTTTTCCTTTAGGGGCCAAATAATGACTTCATATTTCTTGAACTTGACTTACTGGAGACCACGTGCCCTATTCTCAGCCCTACACCTCTTGCAAATTGCACAGTGAGGAGCTTTGCAGAACATGTGAGTACCTGAACATTACCAGGTGGGTCCAAAGGTGCATGTTCAATATGTTAATGCCAGAGGCCAGGCTATCACCAGATTCCCAAGCAAATGTCATGTCCCTGTAACAGTCTGTAACCACCCAACTGCTTGTAACCTCCTTGCTGACTTCACTGCCTTCATGTCATGAAGGACTTCACTCCTGGATTTCTTTCATGTCCTGTTATCTGAAGAGGACAGATCTCTGCCAACATAACATCCCACACAAAGTCCATGAATGCCATGGGGCCTTCTTTAGGGGCTCCAGATTCAGTCAGCCCAGATGCCACTGCCTCACTGCAAACCACAGACAGGACAGGCTGTCAGTGTGTGCAAAAATACTCTTCCCTTGGCTACATGTGGGTTGTTACCTGGTGCAGTTCCACAAGCCTTCTCTTCCGAGTTACAGCTGCAGATGAGCTACTCCCTTCAGACAGGGCTCTGCCTTTGAAGTAATGCTCAGCTGGAATTTACTGGCCTCAGATATTTTGTTCTTATGCAAGTGTGATCCAGCTGTGAGACGCTTTCCTGACCAAAGCAGTGGAAATGTTGTCTGAGCCTGCTGTTTCTAGAACGGGGCCCAATTCACAGAGCTCACTAAATATGAATCATGATCTACCCCTGTATTCATCAGGGCTCAGATTCTATTTTCCATCGGGGGGGAGGTAACTCTAACTGTTCCCTCTTCCCAGTGACTCCAGCTTTGCCTTTGACATCTCCTCCCTGCTGGATCATGTTGCTCACACAAGGCAGCACACTCTGCTGTTACCATGGCCACTGACCAGCTGAGATTAGTGAGAACGTTATCAAAGAGCTCTGTGGAAGGTCTTAATTCATAAGTATTCATATTCTTTGCTCTATATGAGAGACAAACCCGTACTAAATGTCCACAATCTTGCCACCCTGGTACCTTTGATACTTTTGAGATCCAGATTTGGATCCAGATTCTGTAGCTCTGATCTGCCTTTTACAAAATCACAGACATCAGGCCATGCCTAGCAGTGCCTTTGCCATCAGACCGATGTTGCCAGGTATGGTCAGCCAGGATCTGTTCTTTTGAATTTAGTGGCCCTTTATCAGAAAATCCAACAATGTAACCCTTTGATTTTTGTCTCTCCCTAGGCAGTTGAGGGTGACTGTGATGTTAAACTGCAGAAGGTGGATGGGACATTATCTGTAATCGCTAGCAAATGCCACTCACGTGCAGGTAAAGGTTTTGTTCTGCAGGTTTGAATCTAGAGGCTGGAGTATTTTTATAGCAGTGGGTACAGTTCAGTGGCTTTTCTGATTCTAAACTCCTGGGTATAAATATGGCATAAAGGACAACAGTTAATGGGTTTTCTAAATCCAGCCCTCTTTTCTGGTTTCATTGCCTTACAAACCCACTGTTTCTCTTTGCTCCTCTTTACTGTGACAACTAAGATACTGTAAGACTAACTGGTGAGCAAGTCCCAGATTTGAGTCTTTTCAGTCAACAGTTTAACCTTAAGAATTTTATTCCTTGTTGTCTGAGTTTACTTGCACTTGTTGGTCATCAGAGTCCCATTGGCAGATGCAGCTTCTTTACTAAATCCAGCATTTTCAACAGTGCCATGGGAAAGCAGAATGTCTATTCTGCCTGCTCAGTGTGAGATCTCTTTGCTCTGTACGAGATGTCTCCAGTGCTACTGTCAAAACTGATGACTGAAATAACAAACGCAAACATAACTCCAGTGAGGTGAAATATCTTCATTTTTCTACCATTCCTTGTGTGAGCTGAAACACCTTTTCACTGGTGTCATAGAGAGGTTTCCAGAAAGAAAATTTTCTAAAAACTGAGTAAGAACATATAAAATGTGCTACTGAAGTCCACAGCACTTTTCCTTTCTGAATGGCCAAGTCGTGTGACACACTGCCATCTATAGCCTGCACTGGAAAAATTCCTGCCACTTTAATTTGGGACAGGCTTTTCAAGAGTGCTTTGTGTTACTGAATAGGCCTATAATGCCTTTCTAAACAATTTACAATCTGATCAAAACATGATCTATTCCTCCTGCAGACTCCAGTGAAGACCTTCACAAAGTCTGCCCTGACTGTCCAGTGCTGGCAAGAATGAATGATACAGAGGTGTTAGAAACGGTGTCAGCTGCACTCAATGACTACAACAGCAAAACCACTGATTCTTACCTCAGACTCCTCGAGATTGGAAGAGCCAAAATACAGGTAATTTCTACAGCTATATCTAGCCTTCCATGTAAACATAATATTTCATCTACAGTAATTGTGCACTGCTACCTCACTGCTACCTAGTTATGTTTGCAAACAGACACAATTTGCTTGCTCTAATTTGCCCTCCTGATTTGCTTTTAATTTCCCAACTATTTTGTGTCATTTTAGCCACAGGATTCCCTCTTATTCCAGTGGGAGATGAAGCCATAACATTTGCCTTTTATCTTTCCTCAGCACCTCTGCAGTTTCTGAGTGCAAAGTCAGTCAAACATTTTTCCTGTTTTATCAGTATCACCCAGGGCACGTTGTTGTTACCGAGTTTGCTGTGGGTGCCACGAACTGCACTGCAGAAGAAGCTAAAGCCAACGTGGGGGCTTGTCAGCTGCTGCCCGAGGATCAGTCTGTGAGTATGGCAGCACATCAGCCCCAACCTCCCCTGCCTCCAGCACTGAGGCAGAAAAGCAGCATCGTGCTGAGATGTGCTTGCACTGGAGCAGGAATAGACCCTTGTGGGGATCAAAGTGCAAGAGATGTGTACCATCATGATATGCTTTTCAATATATCATTCTTAAAGCTGTATCACACCTTTCTCTCTTCTCTGAAGTAATTCTCATGGATTTGAATTCTCATGGATTTGAACGCATTTGAAAAAGGCTTGAGGACCAGAGACAGAATATTTTTAATGAATAGACTATATATTATTGTTTTTTCTTAAAATGAGCACCTGAGAAAATCAGGCTCTTTGTACTGGACAGCACACAGTCACATAAAAAAAAAAAGCAAAAAAAGCAGACTGTTTCCCCCTCCTACAATTCCAGTGCACTCAGTTCTGATATATATGCTCTTGAGAATTTTACTGTATACTTTACCATGTTAAAATTCTTCTGTTTCTGATGAAACTGAGTCCTAAGCAGTTTTAGGGGGTGGGAGCTCTTTACCTAGATTCTTATTTATTCTTTCCCTCCCTCATATCCAGACATACAAAGGATCCTACTATAGAAGAACACAGGAGTTTCCCTTATTTGCTGCTTATGCATTTAAATAGCTTTTTTTTTAGCCCAGCAGACTAAAAAGCAAGCACTTTACTACTCAGATAAAACATGAGAACAAGTTGCCATTTCTAAATATGCTGAAATTAAAAGTTCTAATGCAGCCTCCCTCTATTTTCTAACTATTTTCTCTTGACTATGTTCTGCTTTGCCAGAATTTTGGTTTCTGCACAGCAGTGATGGTAAAAGCTCCCTCACAAGACCTTCAGGTGGACTGCCAGTTGTATGGACATCAGGTACCAGCTCCAGATATTCCCTTTCTTTCCTGGATATTCCCTTTCTTTCCAGCATTGTGAGGCTGGAGGCTTTTAGTCCTTAGACATGACTGAATTCAGGGACCTTGTTCTGCACTGCTGTAGCAAGGGGAGGGAAACATGTGCACTGTACCTGAGTACTCTCCAGGTATTTTAGCTCACATTTGGTCTCAGGAGGACTAGGTGATGTTGAATACTTCCTATGGACAACAGCTCTTGGTAGCTCAACAGTAATTAGCTGTCCAAGAGGTATATGAAAGAGAAAATGAGACAGCTGGTCTTGAATGTTTCACCAGCTGTGCAGGTGGCCCTGAAAGATCATATAGCACAGAATTTGGTCCTGATGATTCATTGGCTATAAAAAATGTGTTCCTGGGTTCCTGTGCATGTGTTCCAATGCAAATCAGACTTCTGTGATAGTCAGGAACATTTGAACCTGGGTTGCAGGCCTATAGCTATTAAGGAGCAGGGTACCTAGTAAGGTACCAATTACCTGTACGTCACAAGCCCCAAATCACTGAAAACCAACATGAGCTGTTTTTCTTTTCCAGCCTGGAGTTACCTACACTCATCCAGGTCAAGACACATCAGCAGGACTGGCACCCAGTGCTGTAGGCGTCACAAACCATAATCTTGGGCTTTTCCACAATAACCCTGTTGCATCTGAATCCAGCTCTTCAGAAATTTTGCGTTCCATGCTCTCAGCAAAACCAGTAGCCAAGAGAGCAGTTGCAGAGGCTGCTCAGCACGACAAAGTACCTCGCCCAGTTGGCTTTGTGCCTCCTCCTCCTCCCTGCCCTGGGAGGATTCGCCATTTCGATATCTAGGCTGTGTTTCAGACATGCAATGCAGCCAAACTGAGGGATCAGTGCAACAGCAACACACAGACCACAACGTCGACTACAAATAGGTGAGAACACTTGACTCTGAGCCCAAATGAGTTTTACCCTCCAGAGGGCAGAGCCATGGTCAGGGTCTTGCAAAGACCTGCTCCAAAATATAGATTATTACAACATATAGCAGTAGTTTACTTTACATACAGGGATTCTCTAGTTAAAATACAGAAAATACTGTTTCAGTGAAACTGTTGTAAGAGCTATACAACAGTTGTATCTTTGTGAGAGAAACACCACGTGAAAGGTTAGTTCACAATAAAATGTTCAATGCTTTGCTACCTTCTATCCGTATATATTTTCATTTAGTTGTCAAGTATCTCCTTCACAGCATTATGAGTCATATTCTGGGCTTGATTTCAAAAACACTAAGCTCCTGCACTTCTCATCAGCTTCACTGGGATGTGTGGGTGCTGAGCACTGCAGAAAATCAGGTCAGTCCTCCCTTTTGATCACACACCAATAGCACTAAAGAAGTGGCAGGAAAAAAAGTACTTTTCCCTTCCACCTATAATGTTTCCTACCATGTACCTACTTTTGATATCCACAAGAAGCACCTCAAAACTTTTGGACATGGCACAAGAGCATCCATATCTATGAAAAGAACAGAGAGTCAGGTCAGACTCATTGCTGGCAGGCTGAAAGCATCAATCTCTGCAGCCAAATACATGTGCATTGTCTGTCTGCCAGCAGACACACAGGTGCAGTACAATCGTGGGGTCCTGCATGGTCTGTGTGCCTATGAGGAAATGCCAATTCAAGGGAATAAAAAATATATGACTGGCATGTATCTCATATAACAGGACCCTGACAGTGATGGCAATTTACCATTGTCCTAGGAGTCAAATCTTCCCTGAATTTCTGGCACATGTTTGAGGCAGAATCTATTCTAGGTAGAGAATTAATAAGGGGCTGGGGCCAGAAGGATCTTTACTGCCAGCCAGACTGGAATTCTGCAGGCCCTGGGGAGCAGTCTCAAAGACAGTCATGAATGTTTAACCAGGAACAGCTCTTGCTACAAGATAATTATCATGCAGGCAGCAAAAAATTGCAGAACACATGTCATTTCTGAACTCTTTCAAATAACCTGTCCTGTTCTCCTAGTTACAACCATCCAGTACTCAGTAAGCAGCACAACCAACACTTGCTCTTGGTGATAGTGCAACAGCTCACAATACAGAGAGGTTCTGCTCTGCTGTGTCAATGGGGAAGGGAAAAGTCATTGGCACTTGCACCAGTGCTTCAGCCTGGTGTGCAAAGAAAGGAAAATCAGCCCAGACTCTATAAACCACAACCTAATGTGATGGCAGCATACTGAGAGCAAGCCCTCCCTGTGAAGGCAGCTGCTCTCACATTTCAGCAAATGCTGAGTTTTGCAGGAAGCATGTTGTGGGCAATTGCACCAGCCACAGCCAGCCAGTAGCTCAGGGAGTTTTTGCTCCTCTGTAAAGCAGTGACTCCGGTATAGCCTGCATGCAGCCATTCCTTCAAAAAGTGCTAGTATTAGGCTGTAGAAATCTCTTAATGCAGTAAGATAGGAGGTCTTCCCACCTCACTGCATGAGACACAGCACAGAATTTAATGAAACTGCAACTATTCTATTTTGCATCCCTGTGACACCAGATACATGAGACTTTTCAAAACTAGGAATCACCATTACTAAACTATAGATATTGTCTTCTATATAATGAAATTAGAACTAATTTATTGAAGAGAGAGTGTTTTCCAGGCTTAGAAAATTTTCTGATGGCAGAAACAATGTTTACAGAAGGGACCCCTACCCCTGGGGATCCCTGAAATCCAGAAATCCTGCATTTTCTTGTTGCCTTTTCAAACCACACAAAGCAAAGATACATAGCAGAAACATCTGCAAGCTCCATACTTCACAGATGTTCTCCTATACCTGGTGAAACCAATCCCTTGTTTTCTAAAACAGGAAGAAAAAAATTTTCTCTGTGCATTCCACTTTGGTAGCTGCACTTCATCTTCTTTCTCCTTAGCACTTGTCCTCTTAAGGACACATTGTGTCCCCTTACAGGTCTGTTTTCCATGACTGCTCTGAAGCAATCACTTTGTCTCTCACCAGTAATGCCCCATTTTCATGCACCTAGGCCTTAGTAACAGATTCAGTACTTAACAATTGATTCTCTGGGCAATGTGATATATTAAATGGTGGTAGATAAAATACAAATGCCTCCTTCCTTGAAATGCAGCATGAAGAGTTTTGCCAGGTCTGCATCACTGGCTGAAATGTTTTTCAGGTTTTTCGGACCCTGTTTTGCAAAGGCTCATGTACTTCATGTGCTGCTTTGGCTGAACACGCTCAGATTTCCCGGCTGTGCCCATGTTTTGAGGTCAGCTACTTCAACAGAGAAATTTTTCCTTTCCAGGCAGAGGAAGAGTACAAAGAGCAGAGTCAGGGATATAACAATCCCCTATTATAAGAAGCACCGACACAGCCAGCACTAACTGGCACCCATCTCCACAGAAATGCCATGCACTGTAAGGATAAAGAAAATGAGTTATTATCCTTTAGCCGCAGGGGAAGCAGCCCCAGGCACAAGGAACAATGGGAGCGAGTCTGCATTGCTGCTGCTGTGGTTCCTGTGCTATGGCTACAGCAGTGTTCCTCAACATTCAGCCCTCGTATCCCACCCCTCTGGGACACAGTCTGTGCATTATCCCTCACCCAACACGAGAGGGGCTCACTCTAGCAGCCATGTGCCCCTTCTGTCCTGCTGTCGGGGTTTTGCACCTCTACCACCAATCAAAGTCTTCTTAGAGGACTTTCAGCTCCAGTGCTGTTGCAACTCTTCTGGCTGTATCTATAATCCCAGCTTGCTATGGACATTCCCTGGAACATGTTCTGCCACCTCCCAGTGCTTTAAACACTTCTGGGCTAAGATTCTTTACACAGCCAGTAAAAAAAGTGACACTATAGAAATCTTTAACTACTCGAAACATCACCGTAGTATTGAAGAGACAATTATGCCCTTCACTTGCACTGAACTGTCATTCAACAGAACTTTTAAACCTAAAGGTAATCAGTGTCCTCCAGCAGAAAGGTGCAATCACAGAGTCCCATGACAAAAATAACAGCCAGGGACATGGTAACCCAGCTTCTGGTATCCTTCAAGGTGAAATGCTCCAGAGCTGCCCCTTAGTAGTAAACCAGCGACATTCATCAGGATCCTCCCCAAGTAATGGTCCCTGTCACTTCTCCACATCTTCAAGATAGAAGCTGTGAGTAAACTTATTCCCCCTTGTCTCCAGCATGGAGTTCCTGACAGGTTATTCACCAGGCACATGCTGTCATTTCAAACTAAAATTTCTCTGGGAAGAATTTGCCATGACCCTTGAGGGGTGTCAATGCCTCCAGGACTAAGGGGTAGCATTCAACTGTAGGCATCCAGATGAGTGGAAATACTCACAGGATGAATCCAAACTGACTTTCTATCACAACCAAACTGACTGCATATAATAGAGTCAATATATTTGTTTAAAACTGTCATTTAACAAATGCAAAGTACAAAATCAGTCAACCTTGTGGCACTTATCCATTTTCTGTTCAAATTTCTGAGACCTTTGTCTTCGTTTTATTTGGCAGAAAAACTGGATCACTGACAGAACAGACCTGTTCTGCACATAGATTTATTCAAGCAAATCTGGTTTCTTAAGGAAGCAGCTTTGTGTGTGTATTCTTATCCCTTGCCATGAGGTCACAATTGCATATCTGCCCAGTGAAGTCCAAATTAGAGATGGAAAGCCAGGAGGAAAAAGCGCTGTCTGGTCTCAGAGGGAGCAACAACACTTCTGTGAAACCTTGCAATCATTGACTTAGTGTTTGCTGTTGCAGCTGTAGGTTTAAAGGTGATGGTCAGTATGCAATAAAAAGGGGGCACAAGTTTATAAAGAGACACAGCTCCACTATAGAGGTTTGTTATCTCAGTCAGGTCTCAGCCCCTCCATCCTGACCCACCACCCTGATCTGCAGCACTGGCTCTCTGAGCAGAATGGTTTGGCTTGCTTGGGTGCTCTTTGGCATGCAGGTGCTTTGCTCCTGCACTGCTGCCCCCCCGGCCCGAGGAGCAGGGGCTGCCCTGCTGTGCCCCCGCTGCGATGACGCCGCAGTGGAGGCGGCGGCAGACCTGGCTCTCCGCCAGATCAACGCTGACCGAGAGGAGGGCTACGTACTCAGCCTCTACAGGATTGTCAGTGCCCGAGAGCAGCCCCAGGTAAGTCACCCTCTTGCTCAATATGTGTTCCTCCCTGGGTCTATTTCTCAGAAATATCTATTTGAATAAGGAAATATTTCCAAAGGCAAATGCAAAGCTCTATTCACAGGACTCCAGAGGCCATGTCAGCTTTATGCACAGACTAGAAACAATTTCATCACACTGTGGGCAATTAGAGAGCAAATCTCAGTCATGACTCTCTGCTGCAGGCCCTTGGAATAGCTCCAGGCATCAGTTCAAATTTGATATGAAACACCACTACTCTGATTTAATTTCATTTTACACCTTCCTCCCACTGCCTTGAGCAGTTGGAGTGCAAAGGCTAGTAAGTCATAGTGTGTTTTGCACAAAAGATATGAGCACTAACAGGTGTAAACACATCCTGCTTGGGACCAAGGAATTCCTTTACAGACCTCTAAAAGATGACTCATTCTCCAGAAGAAACCTGACACCAGTTCAAGGGCAAAAAATACACTGGAAATACCTACAGAATATCACTCACATTTCCTCAAGTATTGTATTTCTCTGTGTATGCCAAATTTATGACAATTTTGTGCTACAATAACTGAATCTACTGGCACTAACTAGGGACAGCCTGAAATGAATTCACAAGGGCCTGCAGCAGTTTAGGCACTATGGAAGCCTACTGCTAGCATTCCCTGCAATGCCTGCTCACTTCCCATACCTGAAAGGCTGAGTTCTGAAGGCTAAAGAAAATTAGGCTCATTGCCAGATGCTTAAAGATCTGTGCTGGCAAGGATATGACACTTCTTCCTGCTGCTCTTACAAGGACATGGTTCCTGCAGGCACACTGTGGACTCCAGCAACTCGAGATCTCACAGCTAAAGATGCTCTGCTGTGTTTTGCACTATGCTCTCTACATTGCCTTGCCCAGGTGACAGAATGTGCCCACTGAGCAACTGGATCAGGTCTCTTCAGAATTTTTCCACATGATGCAGGTGAGCTGGCCCAGAGTCCATCAGCAGGCAGGGAGTTAGGTGCTCAGACCCCTTCCTGGGGCTATTTCCTGTTGACAATAATTAGAGCGCCCTATGAGCAACCTCGAGTGCGGCATGGTGGGTGCAGACATGCTGTAAACCACCTCAGTTATCTCCCTACTTCTTCCTTCACCTGTGCCAAAGATATCTCAACACTGGAGAATTCTGGTCCTTGGTTGTGATTTGTCTGTCACTCAATTTCCCAAAGACTTACCTTATTGCTTTAGAGCAAGCATACTTTGTTCATCTGGGGGTTTAATTTATTTATTTACTTTTATTATTTCTTTTTTTTTTCATCTACTACTGTATCCTGTAAATAAGATGTTTCAAGACATTGCAATAACAAGCTAGACATTCTAAGCCCTTTGTCCCATGGTTGCTGCTGCTGGGACTGAGTACATAACGAGCAGTCAGCAATGTCAAGGGGTTCATGGACAGTAACAGCCTTATGCCACCTCCCATTCCTCTCAAAAAAATTATTTTTTTCCCCTGTGTGCCAGTCAGTGGTCCTTCCTCTCACTTTCTTAAGTAGTACTGAGGATAAAAACATTTTCAAAGTTACTTCAAATTCAAATCTGCCCTTAAGCAACCTGTGGTTCAGCTTTGCCCTAATTGAAACTAATGAGCCATCTGCTATTAACTTATATGCAAGTAGGACAGAGCTTGCTTTCATACAAGATACTCATGATTAGCTTCACTGACGGGCACTTAACCAAAATTACAAAACATGCCAAAATATTTTATTTCTTTCCCTTGCACCAGGTCACCCTGCTGCCACATCTCCTCTGGCTCCCAGGCTGCCCAGCACACATTGCAGCCTGGCACCAGCAGTGCTGAGGAAGGGATCCTTTTGGCAATGGAAAAAGATACAACTTTTTATTCAATACTAAGCAGATATCAAAAGGCCCTTGCATAACAGTCTTGTAATGAAAATTAAAATAAGGATGATTAAATCTTCAGTGATCTGCTGAGCTCTGAATAAGCCCCAAATTATCCTTTCCCTGGGGGAGAATGATACATACAGAGGCAGGTAGACCAAAAGATGTGTAGATTTTGTAATAAACGTATCTGCTTATTAGAGCTGGTATTATACAAGAGACCTATAGGCAACAAGAAATACAGTTTGGTCTGCCCTGAATGGATTTAATATTTCTAAGATCACCACTCTTTATAATCAATATTCATGATTCAGCTGAGGAAACCCATCTAACACCAAACACATTTGATTATAAGAAAACTTCTTTAATGAGAAATTTCTTTAATTTCTTTTGCCTCCAGAATACCTTAACAACCAGCTTGAAAGCTCAAGTCACCAATTCCAAATGTAAGACTCCTTAAAGATGCACATTTTTCTTGGCTATTTCTTCTTCATGTGGATAGTCTTATTGAGGGCTTTTTGTTTTCATAGAAGTCATATTTAAAGTTACAAACTTGTACCAAATGCTGCACTACTCCAAAACACATTTTCAGCAAATAGCAATTACTCTTTGACTGGTCTCACAGTGTGTTTACTGATTTAAGCTGTATTAGCTATCATATTAAAGAGAATTATTATAATGGTATTTAGATATCTTGTACATAAACAGAAAATTGTGATTAGTCCTTTCCACAGAAAGATCTCTGCAGCCAGGTGTGGGGATATTGCTGTGCCACTGCACAAACAGCACTGCTGCACATCTGTGTCACTCTTTGTCAAAGTAACTTTTGATCTTTCCACAGCCTTCAAAATGAAACTCATAATTAAACCTCAGGATTAGTGAAAGCAAGCCCTGAGATCTCAGTGTAAGGCATTACCAGATCACTTTATAGAACACTTAGGAAAAAGAGATAATATGAAAATAAAAAAAAAAAGTAGAAAGCATGAGAAGCTGCATATGTAAGAACAGAACTAAGAGACAATGATAACAAAACAATTTAATCATTCTTCATATTTATTTCAGTTTTGCCCTTTCATATTTAAAGGGTTTAGTATTACTAGTATACATGGTAGAGCTCACATAAAATCCCCATCCCTCAGATCTCTATAGGTATGATCAGAATACTTTCTATCTTTCAATCTGCTCAGAACTCCAGAGCAGACACCACTTTGAGGTTTTCTAAGCAGAATGAAGACAAAAAAGTCAGCAGTACTCCAGCTTCATAGGCCCTATGGACTGGTATTTAGTTACTGTTGAACAGAGGCCAAAACTGAAGCCAAAATGATACAGATATCAGCCCCAGACTTCCACCAGACTGCTGCCCCATTTAGTGTTTTCTCCACAAACCAATGAAATCAAGCAGAAATGAATGAACACTGCTGTCACTCAGTTTGGTTTTTCTCCCCCTTCAGCAAAGACATAATCTCAGTCTAAACACGCAGCTAATGCTCACATCTAAGTTCTTTAGGCTGTATAAATGACAGCTGCCCTCTTTGCAGCTTTCCACTAAGGATATAAATAAAACATGATCCAACTAAGCTTGATAAATATGCTGGAAAGGTGCTTACCCATGTCTACTGTGGAAGCAGAATGAGGAGCTGCACCATGCAGCAACTCATCTTCCTGCTCTACATGATGTAAGCACTAGATATATGGAACTGTATTTTTAGTCCCTCCTTGTACTTCTTGCCTGGAAAGATGGGCCTGAATTGCTTTGTGCTGCAGTGAATTAAATAAAGGTTTCTGGACTTAAGCACAGGTCAGAACTCAAGCACTGGACTGAAGCTTTAAGTGAGTCTGAGACATCCATATGACTCTGCAAGGTCTCTCACAGGACTCCCTGATAGCTGAGAGAATATTTAAGCTTCTCTATCAACAGAGCCTTTGCCTCTTCACAGCAAATGAAAGCATCCACACCTGAAGAAGACACTGCCCTAAGAAATAAGATATTTCTCTTTCTAATTCCTGCTGGGAATGTTCCACATTAGCAGTTTTTTATTACTTGTGGTATTTACAATCTCATTCTTATTTCGGGCAAAATAACCTACCTTTCAAATCTGATAATAAAATGCAGTTGACACTGAAAACATCAACATATTTAGTCTTTATTCTTGAGTTCTGGTTGGTACCAGAAACAGAAGAATAAAACTGACCAAAGGACTGTTCTTTATATGAAGCTGGCTAGCTGCATGTCCAAGCCTGTTCTAACAGGACCTGAATTTCACCTGATTTGCCTCTTTTGTCACGGAGAGTGTTCAGTTTTTAGGATATCTATGCCTTCCACTTGTGTGTTTTCCATTTCTTCATCTCTCCTTTATATGAGTCCCTACTTTGTTTGATACAAAACTAGGATGTGAGCCTTTTGTTTCTTGTTTTCAGGAAATCACTGGTTCTGTCTTCTATCTCATCTTGGATGTCGTAGATACTGAATGCCATGTACTCAGCAAAAAGTTGTGGAAGAACTGTAGCCCCAGACCTGCTCATTCAACT
The DNA here is from genome assembly GCF_963513975.1 of Fringilla coelebs. Classification (NCBI taxonomy): domain Eukaryota; kingdom Metazoa; phylum Chordata; class Aves; order Passeriformes; family Fringillidae; genus Fringilla; species Fringilla coelebs. Next base: position 17,529,118 of record NC_140036.1, read on the forward strand.
GTAAGGATTTTATTTTTCTATTTAATCTCACATATGATGAGTTACTCAGGTACCACTGATGACTGCAAAACCCTACACTTGCATTTTTAGTGGGCAACAACAACAACAACAACAAAAAAGCTTAGAAAAAAATCTAAGCCCATTTATAATATCCACAATTTTACTCTGTATGTTCTAGTCAGTTTATAGACTGGTAAGATTTATTTTAAAAAGTGAAAATGAAAAGAAAGTTTTTGACCAGAGCTAATAAAGGGACCAAATTAAATAGCCCTGCTAGGACACTATTTAGAATAATGGTTTACTTTTTATAGCAGCAATATAAGAGTTTATTTTAAAGACAGCTTGTCAAGGAGGGAATAAAAGAAACACACTTTTATATAACATGTGATTTTTGGGTTAGTTTAATTCCACTTTTATTCTGACAACTTTGCAAAAATTGCACTGAAATAGGAGAAAAAGGAAAGCTCAGCAAGATAAGCTGAAAAGACAGAAAGTGGTCCAAGTCTGTTGCTACAGGTGACCAACACTGCTCTGAACAACTGGAAAAAAACTCTTAGAAAATGAAGAAGGACAAGAAAAAAGGTTCATATATATATATATATATATAAAATTATGATTAAATTTTCCTGGATTGCTTCTAAGGCTAATCAATTTTAACTTTTCAATGAAAAACTAGAAAAAAATAAAAAGAATTCTGCTCACTTCTCATGACAGTGTTTTCAGCAGAAAAAGGGCACAAAGCCTATATGGTTTATATGCCTTCAGTGAAGCCAAGAAATGCATGTCCAGAGGCCTTGAGCACACATGCAGGAATATCTAAGAAGCCCTCAGAGAATATTTTTCGGCCATAAAGTCAGATTTTTTTGTGTGCAAGGATGACCCCACTGTGTCACAAAACTGATTTATGGTCCTTCCTACCACTCTCCCTATGAGTATAGGGGAAAGGGGGAAGGTGGAAGACGGGTGACACAGGTGACTGGATCCAGACACTCTGAATTATCTCTGGCTTTAAACTCTGAGTTCCAGACATACACCCAGCCCAGGACAGAGACCCAGGAACACTCTGTGACACTTGGGCATTTCTCAGCTGCCAGAAGAGTGGCTCTGGGCAGGACACCCAGCAGTCAAGCACTGCATCTCTACAGCTCAGAATCACACCAGAGGATGAGCTGGCCTTTTGTTTTTAAATGAGATGCTTGGAAATATGCTTCATTGTCATTTGAGTATTAACAAAACTTTTGTACTGAAAAGAATTCCATAATTGCAAGAAGAAAATTAACCACTCCTGTCTAGGTACTAGATGATCAGTAAAGGGCGCAATATTAATTGTTTCTAAATGTTTATATTGTTTTAGGTTTATGGTCAATGCAAAGCAATTATCTATATTAATCAGGCAAGAAATATTGCTCATCTGAATACTTATGAGTGCACTTTACAACCAGGTATGTCTTTAACATACTCTTTATAAGAGAACTGGAAAAATTCTTTGCCAAATAGCATTACTTTAAATTTTAAATGTAATTATGACACCGCAGTATCTCCATTAGCTTCAGCTGCCCTGATTTTCTCAAGTCAGTGATCATAAGGCCAGGGATGTAATGCAGCTCAAAAGAGTTCAGTAATAACTGTTTTAACCCCTGGGAGACTCAGCAGAGCCTCTATATGGACTTTTACCCTTCGAACCAAAAAACATTTTTGTGGGTTTGTGAAAGGCAAGGAAAAACAGCAAGCCCACTCTCAATAGGTTGAATTTTTCCTTTGGTGTCTGCCTCCACTGCAACATTTTTTGGGTCTGTGAATACATAAAGATTCAAAATTATTGAGGGGTGCAAACCACATATATCTTACTCCAGGGGAGTGGAGGACAAGTGGGAAGGGCTGGGGGTATAGATTACAGTGACCTACATGCTTTTCTGGTTATGCCTTCTCTAACAACACTGTTTTGTTTGAATAAAAAGTTCCAGCCAGATATATTTGGTCAGTATGTCCTGACTGCCCAGTTGATGATTCTCCAACCAAGCCTGAATACTTGGAGGCTGCTGCCCGAAGCCTTGCCAAGTTCAATGGAGAGAGTGAACAAACTCATTACTTCTCTGTCCTCAATGTCACAAGAGCTTCAATGCAGGTAAGCCAAGGCTCATCTGACTTGGTTTAGTGCTCAAGAATCCTTCTATTCAGAATACTCCTGATCTTCATGATCCAAGGCTCTGATTCCATTTCTTGCAAAAAGAAATGCAGAAGTCAAGACGTAAACTTGCTTCCAAAGTTTAGAAAAGCTTCACTGTTAACTTTTTCTTCTTCCACTACCATGAATTTGCAATTCCCTAATAGAAAGTATTTAATAAAGTACATTCATATCTTCCAATACATACCTGTAATTCACTGAATGAATATAAGCATGGTTTAGAACTCATTTTAGACTAACAGAGAGCTCATGATCTCATGGCTAATCCTCTTTGTTTACCACAGTTACCTAGTCTCTCTAAAATTCAGTTTGTGTAGATAGCAAGGTGGTTTTTCTTCTTTATCTAAACCATCAGATATTACTACAATATACTATTTGATCTATTCCATTTTCTAACCCCAATTTCAGAAATAGTAAAATGATCCTGCTCATTAAAACAACCAGAAATTGTCAACAAGATACTGAAGAGGGTCTTTGGCTACATAGTTCTATGGGGATGCTAACTTATGACAAAATCTAAACCAAATTCCACTACACCAATCCATGAGGTTATTAAGATTGTGCATATATAAATAAAAAATGACCAGGCAATACCAGGCAATAAAGCAGCACTGGCAAAAAAAATCACTGTAACACAACTAACAGTAATGCCCAAGTATCACCTGTTTCTTCCAGACCTAGCAAGAGTTTTCAATATATTTCAAGGCCAGTAGAAATTCTTTATTCTTCCTGACACATGCACAAGTTCTAATTGCCACTGGCCTCTCATTTACAGTGGGTCATTGGTCCTGCATATTTTGTGGAGTTTTTAATTCAGGAGACATCTTGCTCCAAAGATGACAGGGTTGCTGACACCTCAATGTGTGAACCACTTCCACCAGAAGTAGCTGTAAGTACTTTTCCTTGTATGAACACCAATTTTCCAGATACTATGATTCCTCAGCAAATATTTAGTATTTATCTCCTTGGCTCTTTGCAGACAAGAACCCACAGTCATATGTTTATGCATCATAGTTCTATAGTGTCTTGCAAGTCTACAGACTGCTTTAGAATAGAGAAACATTTCAGCAAAAGTTCTGAATTCTTACCAGAAGTCCAGAAGCAAAGAAAACAAAAAAACACCCTTCAGAAAAAGGTGGAGTAGCAATCACCTTACAAAACTGAATGAGTCTAAAGGATTTTTTCCAAAGAAACAGACATAGACAATAAATCACAAACAATGCATGAAAAGTATATTCATACTACAATCAGGTCAGCTAAGGAAAACATTTAGGAACTAAGGAAAAAATTGTAAAATAAACTGAAAGAACTAAACAGGCGTGTTGTCAAGAGTCAAGAGGTAACATTTCAAGCCCCATCTTAAGTGAGATCCAAGGCATGATACCTATAGCTGTATATACCTATAGACAACTGCTATAAACAGCATTTTTTTCATGGTTTCTTTCACTAGTATGGTGTGAAATTGATTCTGTGTGGAAAATTATATTATATTCCACACAACTTGCCTGTATAGGGATATTCTGCTGCAGGAGAACTGAAGCAAGCTGTTGTAGTTTGGCCTTAAGTAGCCAGCTTAGTTTTGCTATTGTGCTACCTAACCCTTCTTTGCAAACACAAGGCCTTTATCAAAACACTGCCTGCCTTTGTGAGGTTGCCAATCCCAAAATAAAAATTTGCTCAAGCTGTTTATCCCTATAAATGCACTTAGAAGCTATAACTATTCAGCCTTTCATAATCACTTATTTTACAAGATAGGAGCTTAGTATCAGGGCTCCATGTGAAAAAATGTTTGTACTTTCTTCTTACAGAAAATCGGTTTCTGCGAAGGCTCTGTATCAAACAGTCGTGCGGAACAGTTTGTCACAATATCCTGTGAAATCTACAGTCAGCAGGTATTTCTTAATCTAATCTTAATATTGCAAGAGTAATACTCCTTTACACAACAAGTATTGAACTTTTGAAAGCCTAGCCATTTTCAAGTTTCCTTATTCACAAAGATGTGCTTCAATAAGGCCAGATCAGGAAGAAATCTCTCTTGTGAAAAAACCAACAGTTGTTTGGTGGACAGAAAGGCAATAGAGTGAGTATAGAGACAATCCTGCAGAATGTGTTCAGAATGCTCTGCAATGAAATGGTAAATCACAAAGGGAATGCAAGGGGATGTTACTGTAGCTAACCAAGTTTCACGCACCCATCTCCGCTGGCACAAGAAGTAGTTCAATCCATTTATGCTTTGAGCCTCTGTTCTGTAGCTGGTCTTAGAGGACTAGAGATCCTTAGTGTGAAAGGTAACCTTCATATCTGAAAGAATTTGGAACTGCTTCATTTTAGATAATGCTTATTCCTTGTTATTTAGGATCCTGCCACTGAAAAGGAAAACCAGGAAGCTAATCAGACACCTGGAAAATCCATGGAGGACCAACAGGCTTCCCCTTCAGATGACAATCCTTTTTCCCCACACCTGGAAAAAACAGTGGGCTGGGTTAAAATTCTACCCCCTTCAAATGAGGACATCACTTTCTATAGCCTACGAGAAAGTCAAAATGAACATAAAGACAGAAAGCCAGTTCCTCCTCAGGCTGTAGGGTCTGCCCAGAGGTGTGATGGAGAAAAGACTCAAGTAAACAAACCAGACTTGACCAAACCAGTCACTGGACCAGTTATTCTCCCTTTTCCTGAAGAACCTTCTCTATCAGATTCATGTCCAGGAGAAGCAAAGCAGACAGAAGGCATCCTCCATCCTTTGATAACTAGAAAGCCTACCACAGCGTAGCCAGTGCCCAAGCACCTCAACTGTCTGCAACAAAATAACAGCAAAATAGCAACATGGTTTTCAATTTGTGTAACATCTTCAAATAAATAAATAGCGTGTTACAGTCCTTCATCTTTGGCATCCTCAGTTTTAGGAAAACACAAGAACAGATTGGGAATTTTAACAGAGGCATTTTCCAACAACAGTATTTGGTTTTCAATTCTCAAATTCCCCCCATCAAGCAGAGCATGAAGGAAAGGTGACTGTGGAGGATAAAAGAACTTGCAGGGCTGGGACAGCCCAAAGACAGAATAAAAAATATCCTTGGTAGCAAAATCTGTCAGGGCCCAGAGGGGGATGGCTGCTCCCCAAGGGATGGGGAGATGAGCCGAGTGTGACAACCAGGCTAGCCGGGCAGGGGCCCATCCTGCGGTGCCTGAGGGAGGCGGGCAGGGCACACGCAGGTGTGGGGGGCAGGTCATTGAAGGAGCCAGGTCACCGTGTCAGTCCGGGAGCAGGAGGCAGGCCTGAGGGCAAGCCCTGACCGTGAGTTAGCAAGGCATGGTCAAGGGCTGGAGTGGTCATGGCAGCGAGTCAGGCACAGCCCAGGGTGTCCCAGCAAGTCCACAGTGACAGGCCAGCGTGAGGGACACAGGGCTGCGGGTCGGGACCTGCCCGGCACCTGGGGCCAGGCACGGGCGATGCAGCAGGAGCTGCAGCTCAGGGAGGGCACAAACGCTGCAGCTTCAGCCTAAAGCAGCTCCCGAGGGAAGTGGGGCCATGGCCTCCCCCAGCATTGACCAGGAGCCTGTCCCCAAGGCCACCAAGGAACAGCCCTGGTGTGCTGAGCCTGGCACCCTGCACCAAACCCCCCTGGAGTAGCGACACTCTTGGAGGGTCACAGCAGGGGACAGGGCATGAACAGGGATCGCCACTGGGTAGCATTAAAAGCTAGTGAGGTTTTGCTGCTTTGTGGGTAAACTTAATTATAATGTGAAGAGCTTAGCCTATTTTAGTATTTCCCATAGAAGATCTCAAGAAAGATTATTTTTTTCTTAATGCTTCATACCTCACTTAAAGCATGTGGAAGAACCTACACACGTGTGAAGCCTCTGCACATAATTCTGGCTGGTGAAGAATCAAATCCAGGCTGTTGGGATTGTTATGCTCTAGTGATGCTGCTGTGCAGGAAAAACAATGATTTAAAAATCAGGCTAATTCTTTCTTGAGATAGGTCATATTAACTGCTTTATAATAAAAGCCACAGGGACACTCGACAGCCTGCAGCCAGGAAAAATCTATTTCACTAAAGTCAGACATGGTAATTGTACTGACAAAAACAAACATAAATAAATGAGAAGACAAGAAGAAAAAGAATGAACATAGGAAAGAAATGTCATCTGTGGCCAGGAGTACACTGATATTTGCAATAATTAAGAGGTTTGTATGAAAGCATAAAGCCTTTTTCCAGTTGCCACCAGATCTGTAAGACCATTTCTTCAAAACAAAATCAATAAAATATTGTTCCAAGCTTTTATGAGCTGTATCATCCCAAGAGATCCTGGATAATTTCTACATTTAAAGAGCCTTCCAACAAAAAACTATGGTTTTGTCGAAGTATTCTAGCACTATGCAAGTTGATTAAAATGTATTATTTTATTATTATAAATAAAATATAAAGTATTATTTTGTTTTGAGTGGGGCCAAAATAATACTGAAATGTGTGGAATTATATTCACAGAAACTATGTTTGCATTTTCAGTCTGCAAAACTCTTACAAACATAAATTTGATATAAAGAAGTAATTTAATTGCTTCAAAGATTAAAATAAGCTAAAAACTGATGTGTGAAACATATCAACTGAGCCAAAAATAATTCCATTTTAATTCTACATTATGAGAAATTTCAATATATTTTGGTTTCATTCATTTCAGAGTAGAAAAACCTTCAAAATCAGACAGTTCTTGAAAAATCCTAAAATTCAAATTCTAACTAATTCTTATTGCAGTAGGAGCTCTAGGCTGTGTCAGCATTTCCTTTTTTATCAAGTCATGGAATTACTGCATCTTGTTTTTCCCTTGGGAAGTTTCACCTTTGCCAGCTCAGGTTTCTCTTACACAACCAGGATGTTCTCCTTCCCTGGACAGGAACTGCTGATCTGCCATATGCCAAAATCTGGGATCCCAGGCACTGCCCCGTGCCCTCACACAGAGCACCCACGGCTGCCTTTAGTGAGTCAGGGAACAGAGCACTGGGGCAACAGCCTGTCACACTTCAGATTTTCAAAACACTGGGTCTGCTCCTCTTTTCAGTTAATCACCACACTTCTCACTTCTGCTGCACTGTCCTTTTTATTAACTGTGTGCATGTTGATTCTATTCTCACTGTGGCTCCATCAGTTTAATGACATTACTGAGACTTTTATCAACATAACCAGATTCTTCCCCTAAAGGAGCACTGGGGAAGAAATCAGCTTCACTAACTGCTGGTCACAGCCACAAATACCCCATTTCACTCAGTTCTTTTCCTTGACTATGGCTCCTTACAACAGTAAATTGAACAGCCACAGTGAATGGAGATAAATGGAGTGGAGTTGGTGTGAACATAAGCAGGGGAAACTGGAAAATCTGGATGCCCAGTTTTGAGCATTCCATTTGAATACTGTGTAGTCTGCTCTGCAGATGAGGCTCAGAAATGGCATTTGAATCAATAATTTCCTTAACTTAGATTTGGGATTTGGGTTCAAAGTCTTCTCTGATTTAAAAATAAACAGAAGGGGTGTTTATCTGAGCAGTAACTGTACCTACAACACAGATCAGCAAAGCACCAGTGGACAATGCAGAGTCATGAGCATTTCCTTTATTTGCTGTGGCTACTCTAGCACAGAGTCCGTGCCCAGTTTCAGGGTCACCTGGGTCACCACCAGTGTTACCATAATAGAGTCCTGGTACTGATGTCCAAGATTAAATTCTTGAACTACAAGAAGGAGTCTGAGCTTGTATAGTTTCTGTGTTTCCTTTGTCCTCAGGACATACCTGGGTACTGCAGCACTCCATATGGCATTGATATTATTAACAGCTGGTAGCATTTAGTCATCAGGATTTCAAATCCTGCTGCTGATTCAGCACCTTTATGCCAATCTGTGAGTGGGCCAGCACTGCAGCATTCTCCCTCCAGCACACCCACATGGGCAGCTTGTCTCCACACAGTGACTCTTTGAGACAGGACTGCAGGAAATCCTCTTAAAAACATGCCCAGGTTGTGCTGAAGCTCTCCATCTTCTGGCCTGGCCTCAGCTTCCAGGCAGTGTGAGCAAAGCAGCTGGGCAGTAGCACACCCTGTATCCCTCCAGCCACACCCTGAGCGCTCCTCACCTCCTCCCAGGACTCTGATCTGTTACATGCTGCTTGTCCTTGTCCTGCAGAAAATAGGCCAGTGACACAAAGAAGCCCTTCATCCAGTACTGGAGATGGAAGCAAACGGATTTGGGTAGACAATTCCCAATTCACTTCTCAATTTTGTTTTACCGTTTTTCAACACTTATTGATCTTATGATGTTATATCATCCATTAATAACTTATCTGGCCAATAAGTGGTCTAAAATGTGGTCTGATATTTGTTTGAGCAAACATTCCAATTTCACATGAACAACATTTTTTATTCAGGCACAGATAAATGATGGTCAATAACCTCCAGGTCTGTTGACATTTTTATCTGATACTTTCAAGCCTTTACCTCAGACTATAGTGAGGCACCATGAATGCAAAAGCAGGAACAGTAATATTCAAAGGAAACAGAATATTTTAAAAAGCAAGACCCAGACATCAAACTTCTTATGATGAGTTTTAAAAACAAGGTTTTTATAAAATAAACTAAGTATAAATTCTATTTATGTGACTTCAGAACCTACCTATTCACACACTTCATAGTTAAGCATTTTCTTCTGCATTTGAGGTGTAGAACTCCCTCTGACTCCATTCTTAACATCAAATTCTTAACCTCACCTTTTCCCCCAGCCTCTCAAGCCCTCTGCAAAAAGGTCAGTCTTTCAACATATCCTTACAGTCATCAATTTACAATTAGACTGCTTTTTCTGAAAAGCAATTTGCAGCCAAAGACACTGAGGACAAGACAAGGAATACTGACACCCTTTTTATTCCTTGCATTAGTCCTTGAGGCCTCCTAGTCAACAAGACTTCTGTAACCACATTGCCAACCTCCTCACTTGACAGTTTGTCTCCTCCAAATAGCTTTTGAACTTAAGGTCTCTTAGAATGAAATTTGATAGACAAGGTGATGAAACTTCTACAAGTTTGATAAAAAACTGGTGATTGGTAAAGAAAAATAAGCTACAGGCAGAGAGGGGAAGCTGGAGCTGGAGCTGCTGCTCTGAAAACCATAACCAAAGCAAATTTGTCTAACATTGCATTTGCATTGGGGACATCCTGTTTACACCCAGCAGATAAAAATAAGACATGTCATATTTACATATTTTTCTGTCCTACTTGGGGGCATTCCTGTTAAGTGCAGAGCCACCCCAAGAACTGCAAATCTTTTTTGTTTTTTGCATCAATACCAATAAGGCCTGAAGCTCTGGGGAATTTAAAACAAAGGAGAAGCCAGAATTCACCTCTAAGCCGCTAGAGCCACATGTGTCTGTATTAGCTGGGCTCTGGCTTGGGGGCAGGAACAGGAGTGGCTGCAGAGCAGCGCAGTATGAGATGGGAAAGGCTTTGCTGCCTGCACAGGTATGGACGAGCTGTGCCATGTGGTGACACCAGCCTGGGTGTGAAGCACTCCTGCAGAAGGCAGAGAACAGTCTGCTTATAGCAGCTGTGCTCCCAAGAAGCCAGGGATATCTGTAAATAATTACAGCTGTACTTTAGGAAAGGAGGAATTGGTTATTGCATGTCATCTCCTTTACGTGTCAGCTCTCCTATTCCTATCCCTCTAGTTTAAAGTTATATTTATTGCACATTTAATACACCGTTTTTCAAGAGGGGAAGATAAGCCTCTTTGATGTGTTCTCCCAGTGCTCTGGAGAGGTTTAGGATGGATTTTTATTACCATATCCTTAAAGTCTGAATGTGGATCACCTCTTACTGTTGCAAGTCAAGCCTTGGTAAAAGTCATAAATGGACACTATGCAAGAGAAATGCCATGTTTGGATAAATATTTCTATTCCTTCCAGCAATCTATTTACAGAGATTGCTTCATTAAAGCAACACACAAAACTTAAAAGTAATACATATAAAAACAAAATAAGTTTTTAAAAAGATATCAAACTGAAGGAGGAGTGATAAAAATACATTATTCTGACTTAAGTACAACCAATATTTAATGAACTGCTCTTACTGTGCCTGGAGTTCTTGTCAGTGCTTTAATAAAAGGGTCGAATCTTTCTCTTCCAAAGAAATCAAGGACAAAACTCTCTAGAGTGGAAACAATCTTACTTTACTTCTGCAGTCAATTTTGCAGGAATTGCACATTTTCCACTGTTTATTCATACTGTTTCAATTTCATACATAAAATATACATAAGCTATGGTAAAAAAATATAAATTATGAGTGTCACAATGAACAACCCCGAACAGAAGAGGAAAAAAAGAACAATCTGCAAACAACAGACAGCTGAGAGAATTATGTTATAAATCACCTAATCCAATGCTCTTCTTCAGTATCACTGCCCATTTGAAAAAATTAACAAGTATTGTAATAAATGAATTGGGGTGCAATTTAGAACACAGTAACAGCAGGAACTTTATTTTTAACTGATGCCGTGTATTTCAAAAGTCTTTGATTATTTACACAACATTTATTTCACTGTTTTTTTACCATCTTCTGGAAGAGATTCTGAGTAATTATAGTGAAATATTATAAAACCAAGCCAAAAGAAATGTCCTATTTCATCAGAACAGTTGTACATCCAGCCCAGTATCCATCTCTCCCAGTGGCAAAAGACAGTTGTGGTTAGAAGAAGCTTATGACCTGCCCCTCTCTGCAAAGCATTCCCCTTGTACTTTTCCAGCACCCAGAATCATTCCACCAGGGACTTTAAAGGGTTCTCTTCTGCTGAGTCCTTCTGGTGTCCAGGTCAGGACCTGCTGCCCATGAAGTTTTCTAAGCAATTTCTGCCCCCAGTGACAGTATCTGTATCCAGATCATTCTGTGGCAGCAAGTTCCACAAGTGGGGGGACTATTTGTAACCATTTTAAACTTACTCATAATGGTTTTGGCTGCCCCTGGTTCTAATATTGCAAGATACTCCATTTAGCTTATCTATTACCAGAGAACTGTTAAGTGTGTCCTGAACTAACTATGAATGAAATATACTGCTTCAGCTCAGTTCATTTTAAAACATGATTTCTTAGACAACAGACATGCTAAGAGGTGGAATTTTTAAAAATAAAAATTAATTAAATGAGGTAATTGTTAAGGATCATATTTACTGTATTTCTGAAGGTTTCTCAAAAAATAAGTTAAAAAAACCCTTCATGATCAAACATGTAAATCCAAGTCATAGAATCATAGAATGTTTTGAGTTGGAAGGGATCTTAAAGATCATCTAGCTTCCAGCCCCCAGGTCAATTATACAGCCAGCACCTTTTCTATGAGAAGCTAATCCAATCTTCACATCAACCTAGATTTGGAAAATTCCTCATCTGAGTCTGACCTTGTCATTTTGGACTCACTTTGCATTTTTGTATTTTCTTATTCATGGTTTGAATTTTGTATTCCATCTTCAGCCACTCCTTGACAAGCAATTACTGCCTTTTAAGAATGTCTTAAACTATCCTAAATAAAAGATTTTGAATACAATGAGAGAACATCTCATCCTTTCTGCTTTGGAGAGGATATTGGCATATCCTTGAAAGGTATAAATCTTGCTAGGTACTGCATTATTTTATTAAATACAAAAAGAAAAATTACCAGCAATTCTCTAAAGAAGTCCATGAAGACTACCACAACCAAAAAGCACACAAAACTGCTCAGGTTGAGAATGCAAAGGCAGCTTTATCTAACTTCTTGCCATACCTAGATTACACAGGTATTAGCCAGTCAGTCTCTTTCTGAGTACCAGACTGAAATGATGTAAAGCTGATAGAAATCAGCACTAAATTTTCTTTAGCTGGAGGAGTAGCAGGTACTCACATAGCAGCTACAGATCACCAGCCTGCAGTGCACCTTGAGCTATATCCCTTTTCCACATCTGAGTGAATTCCTTATTTCCCTTTCCCTAGTTGCCTGGTGGTTAAGGATCTGTAAAAACAGGGATATGGATATAGCCATAATTTGACCACAAATATTTCAGCATATTTTCAGTTCAACTGTTTTAATAGTAAACAGAAGACCAAGATTGTATAATACCTGCACACATAAACTGGACCTTACTGCCAGGCTCAGCCTTACACAGTTAGAGGTACGTTCTTTCCATGATAAAGTACCATTGCACAATGTCTGCCTAAAGAATCATAAACAGGCCCTTTGATGGGTAGTCCAGACAGTGTTAAAAAGCCTACTTTCCTCAAAATCTGATCAATCACTATATAATCATTTACTTGCTGTTTGCAAATGTTAATCCAGGGTCAAGGTAATGGCTGTCTGGCATGACACTTAAACTTATATAAAACCATGCCCTTTTAGCACTCATTTATGACTTTGGTGGGCTGATCTGATTTAAGAGCAGGCTGGCTTTATCAGGGCATGGGCACAAGTGACTGAACACTGCAAACAAAATGCTGCTTCTAGCTTCAGCTTTTTTTCTAACACTACTGCAGTGCTCTAATGCCCAAAATGAAATTACACCTGCAGACTGTAACACCATTGAAACAGATGCAGGAGTGGCCCTGGATTTGGTCAACAGACATCGCAGAGATGGTTATGTTTTTGGTTTGTTCCGTGTTGCTGATGCACATGAACTACATTTAGTAAGTATGAACTTAAAGGCTGATTTACACAAGACTGTGACTTTTAAATAATGAGCCAGGTAATTAAGAGCTTATGTTTATTGCTTTTACTAGAACAATGTTGATGTAATCCAATGAATCAGCTGTGATTTACGCCACCTCAGTATTCATTTGTGTATGATTTACTGCACGTAAACTTGATTTCAAACAATGCTGAATGGCCCCTATTCTCTTGGCCAGCAGGATGTTTGCATAAGAGATGGTCTGAATAGCTCTATACAACTCTGGAAATTAATCTGTTCTGTCTGCTGTCTGGTTTCAGATGTTATACTCAAAATTTATATTCAGAAGGTTTCTTTATTTCATGAATGTCTAACATTAATTAGATCGATGTATCCTGCAAGATTGGTATTTTGTTATTATCTTAATTTCAGCTGAATAAACTGGTGGAAAGGAAAAAAGGCAGAGGAGTCAAAGGAGTTGCTACTCTGCAAAACAGGGGAGGGACTAGATAGAGAATCCCTATCAGTCATTTTCTATTTCCTTCCTAGTTCCTTTTTTTTTTTTTTTCTAGAGAAGATACATAAGCCTTTCTCAATGACTGCTGAAATGCCAAAACAAATCAATAGCAGAAAAAGCAATAGAATAAAAATGTCTTTAACTAGTACATAAAAGAGACCAAGGACAGGCAGATTTACTAATTCACCTGGTAGCTTTCAGCTGCTTGATTATGAAACTGGTATCCAGGCACACATGCACCATCACAGAAATCTCAGTACAGCAACAGAAAAAACAGGCTAGTTTTTGATGGAGCTGCTTAGTAGTGCCTGTAAGGACAAGTACAGATTCAGAAAGGGACCCAAAGGCCAGGTTGTCACAGGTCTTCAGGTACACCTGCAAAAAAAACTGATGTTTTTTTTTGCTTTTCAAAGACAAGGATGCAGCAAGTTATACCATTGGGTTGTACACAGTAGCCAGGCAGTTAAAGCACTTCATCGAGGAAGGATCTCTTCTGCATTAAGAGATTTAAACCCTGAAGTTTCCTGTCAGAAGAATTCTGCTGCCATGCATCTATGTGTGTGCCACCCCTCTGAAGTGGGACCACCAGGCAGCAGGACATGCAAAATGCATCGGATAAAGGATAAAAAGCAAAGGTGTGACTAAAAAGAAAAATCTTAGTGTTTCTACATTTTGAGCAACTATTGACTATATGAAGTATAAACCATAACTTGGAATATGGACTAGTGCTGAGGATTCACATTTCTAGATGAATGCCATAAACACTAGACTACCACATTTATGTTTTTGCCTTGTACCCTTAATAAATTTTGCCATCTTTGCAGTCTAGGGCCACAGCTTCAGCTGTCACACAGTTTCTAGAAGAACAGAAAAGACACTTCTATCTATCTGATTGCTAAAGAATCCTCCCTGTAAGGTCTCTGTACGTTCTCAGACCCAAGCCATCAGAAATGATCTCCTGCACATTATTGTGCAAGGCTTTTTTTGGTTCCACTGCCAAGATAACATTAAGAATATGTATATATTAAAAAAAAAAAAAAGACCAAAACATTATTTTTGTTTCTCCATGCAATAGTGCGCAACAGGTTTTTCATATCAGCACCCTCCGAAACCTAAGCAGAGCAATTCCAGCCAAATCTCTACTGGGTTTACACAGGAGTTCTAGAAGCATACAATACTCAGGTATCCACAACAAAACAGTTCTGGACTTGTGCAGAACTGTAGTGGGCAAAATGCTTTTAAAACAACCAAGAAGACACCATATTTCCCCCAAAGAGCTATTGAGCAGATGAACAGAGGAATTTTCTGCTGCGTATTTGGATGTAGACACTTAATCCCTATTTTAAAATTAGAGACAATGCTAAGATATACAAATATTGCAAAACCAGTGTTTAACATGACATTGGTGGACTCTCACTAGTGAAAATATTACCCTAGACTGCAGCAATTCTTCAACAAGGTCTTATCTATACAGAAACACTGAAAAAGGAACCTGAAGGGATGGAACTTCATAATGCCCAAGGACACCTATTCACAGTGAAGGGCTTTGCATGTTTTTATCAAAATGACAAAATAAAACACATATGTGTTTATTCTGAATGTCCATACAAGGGCTGAATAAAATTTAAATAATCCAATCCAAAACGGTTTCTGTGGGCCGCAGAAAATTCTTAGTACTACATGTCATTACACTGCTGTCCAAATTCAAATTTTAATTCTCCTGATCGTATTTGCTCAGGAGACAGAACATACTAGAATAGTTTCAGAGTTAAGGATTCTGATTTGGATTATTAGAATTTTGTTGCATCACTCCCTGAATAAACTGAGCAGGAAGCAAAGTTCTGAAAGAGTCTCTGGTCACTAAGGTAATTTGAAATGGATGTAGATACATAATTGGCTGCCTAGACAACTGATGTCCTAATAGAACAGTACATTCTACAGGAAAATCAGAAATAGGGAATAGCAAACTTTTAACACTGGCATTTTCCCTATTTGATGAATGTCAGATTAACAACAGACACTTCTCACAGGTTATCAACAAAAGGATGAGAGGCAACAAGCTTAAGTTACAGGAAGGGAAATTCTGACTACATATAAGGCTAAAAATAATCATGGAGAAAGTTGTGAAGTACTAGAATGGCCCAGAAATGTTGTGGAATGTCTGTCTTGGTGATACACAGAATGCAGTCAAAACTTTGAAGTTTCAGCTTTGCCTTGAGCAAGTGGCTAGGCAAGATGACCTCCAAAGGTCCCTTCCAGCCTGAACCCTTTCTATGCTTGTCAGCTCTGAAAAACTTTAATAGAAAACTGGGGAAGCTTCATTAAATATTAAATATAGTGACCTCAAAAAAAGTTCATTTCCGATAAAACTTCTTGTCTACAAACTCTGTTTTACTTGCACTTCTCTTCCAGGGAAATTCAACGGTTCTCTACTTAACTTTGGACGTGCTGGAAACGGAATGCTCTGTCTTATCCAGAAGACACTGGGAGTCCTGTGAATACAGTCACACCTATCCAATGGCAAGCAATGGCATCTCCACCACCCCATACATCAATAATGCACTAACTTGATCTTCCTCTGAACTGCCCAGAAATTTGTGTCTCAGTGAACACTGGGCTTTAATATGGCTCATTCTTAACTAAAATCTATCTAATTCTAGAATGTTAAACATATGCTAAAGGCTTGGGAAAGGATTGAGTGTTCAAATAGGTATAACTTTATTCATCTTGCTGTCTCAAAGGAACTATACTCCACATTCCACTGCTTGTAGCAGAACTTATGTTTTAAGGGTAATTTGCTGACAACTAAAGGGCACTAGAAATTATTTTTAAGCATGTTCTTGGTATATGAGCCAGAAATAGCAGTGGTATATTTTGTCAGTTTTCTGTCATAACATTTGTGGTATGACAATGGGAAATATTGGTAGTGTCATTATATAAATGATATACAGCAATACTTGTCCTTTCTTTTGCACTCCAGCGATGAGAACTTGAGAACTCCCAGTCCAAAACTTTATTTAAATAGGAGTTGTGATACTTTGACAAAGGACAAAGCAGAAAGGCCAGGAGCAGAGAAGAGAAAGCAATTATTCTTTTTTTTTTTAATGGAGAAAAGGAATTGATGAAAAGTCCATCCACTTTTGACAAAGATTCGTGTAACCTGGCATTCTAAGTTTCCCTTCCATCTTGTCTTATCCTACTCTAAATAAGTATCAGGATGACTAAGAAAGCTGTTTCAGTTTTCCATTTTCTACTCAATAATGCAAACTGAGAATTAAAATAAAAGCACTTGTACAGAGAGATCCCATTTTATCTGAAGACAAATTTTGAGTGGTACCTGATCAAACATTCCATTAATGATCACATCTGTTATTCTGTGCAGAGGTACTGCACATTAAAAGGAGGTACAATTTCTATGATCACCTACATCCAATTAAATCCCGGGAAAATAACATCATAATCATGTATTTTTTTTTCCTCTCAGGACTTTGGCCAATGTAAGATTATCACGTATATAAACCATCTGCTGAAGAAACCTCAACTATATGGATTTAATTGTACATTAAGTCCAGGTAAAATAACCACTGCTGTAAGCCAATGCATACCTCAAACCAGCCCTTGTACCAAAGTCTGTACACTACCATTTTATGGAAACCATAACAGATCCATTCATCTGCTTGTAATTCATATTTTAGATAATTCAAATGGAATGTTAAGAATGAGTAATAGAATTAAGGTTACCCTACTGCTCTAAACCAGACTTTATTGATGTCAGCTGATATTACCATTCCAGTCCACCAAAATATGATAATGAACATCAGAACAAATGTAAACTTGGGAAGACTGCACATTTGGGGTGATAAGAACCTAAGGTGATTTATAAGAATACTCATTTTCACGGGTTTGGGTTTCTTTCACATTACAGAACAAACCCTTATTTGTAGAGCAAGGGACAGGTATTTCACTTCCAAGGAAATGCTGCATTTAAGTTTGTCATTATGAGTTCACATTAAAGGCATGGGCACACTCCCAAGAGTATTAACATCCACTGTAATATTAGTAAATTATTTGTTTCCACAGTTCCACCTGACTTAGTAGAGTGCAAAGATTGTCCTGTGAAACTTGAAGCCTTAGAAGTCACTGAGCAACATAAAGATATTGCTGCAAAGGCCCTGAGGAAATTCAACAGTGAAGGTAACCACACAAACAACTTTGCTGTGGATAAAGTTGAAAGAATTTTAAAGATGGTAAGTGGCATTTTCTTCTAGAATTACTTAGAAATGACACAATTTTGTGAGCAACTCCAAGACCATGGGATCAGAACTCAAACCCTTCTAGGATCAGATCTAAGTTGAAGGTCCTACTTTAGCAAAGACTTGTTATCAACTTTAATTTAGGTGTGTGAAAGCAAAAGGACTTCTCATTTGCTAAAGAACTATGGCAGTATGATGGCATTCAGAATTCAAGGCCTCCTTTGTATATATTTTAATTTTGACATACGTGACATACATGAGTTTATTTACTACTGAGCAGACTTCAAGACGGACAGTCACGTATTATTGCAGTCACGCTTTTGTCAGTTGCAGGCAGATAATTTTTACTCTTAAAATATTTATCACATGGGTACAACAAACAGTGGAACGTGCTCAGCATCATTTTGACTCTTGCTGCAGAGCAAAGCAACACTCTGAGGAAAGGAGGTGAATTTGTGCTGTAACTCTTGAAAAACTTCTGGGTCTGGTAAATATCTCCATATCTAAGTGAGGTCAACATGAAGACTTATCCTTTGGGTGATTTGAAGTATATTAATAACAAAATTTCTTGTTGGTAGATACCGGAGACTTTCACTTAAACAGCACAGGACCATTCTGCCAACACATGTGTCAGCCCAGGACACCTCTGTAATGAGGTCCCAAGGCTCCCACCATAATACATGTTGATCTTGGAAACTGCCTAAATGATAGCATGCCAAAGCCACCTCCCTGCAGCTTTTAATATCACTCAGAAACCTGACAGTGTCCCACACTGGAGCCCTGTGCACGTTGTATCCCTACTGCCATTTAGAAAGGGATTGTTTTCACATTGCCTGGGTTCTTGTGCTTCTCCCCAAACACTTTGTTTTCATGCTTCATCATCTTCAGCAACACTTTACATTGTACCACTGGATTTTAACACTCAGAAACTATGAATTACAATAAAAAAACATACCATAAAATATGTGTATGCACTTTCAACCAATTTAGTTTAAGTAGTGAAACTCGTATGCGCACACATGCTAAGGACACCTTCAACACAGACTTGATATAAAAGCACTGCTATAGCTGGAAATTAAAATGAAACACCTCTTTATGGATTTTAATAGGATCACAAAGGCTTTCTCCCATGTTCATATGGCATAAGGCCTTCTCCATAACTAAAGCCCTTGACAACAGAGAAAGCAACATTCTCACAGTCACTGGCAGAATTTCAGCTCAAATTAACATCAGCACTCTAATACTACGCACTCCCATCACTGGAAATGGGGGGTTGCCATCCAATAGATCTCTCTACTTTCACAGAAGCAGCAGTTCAGTTTAGGGAGAAGACTCTAAGGACACTACTTTCTAAAAACACAGGCTGTAAAAGTAACAGATTTTATAACACACGCATACTAAACAAAGAATTAAAGCAAGGGTTCCTGGAAGCTGTAAAGGTGTGAGATATAAATTATCTAACCTGTTTTCCTTGCTGAATATGTGTATGTGCATGAACATTTGAACAGGACAGGTAAGGAAAGCATGAGGTAGATGGGATTTTGACAATAAGATGATGTATGGTTGCTCTGAAAATTACAAGACTTTAAATACAAGTAGTTACCACTTTTTCTTTGACCTCTTGGTTTCAGACTGCCTCCCGTGAAGGTCACATTTTAGGATTCTCTATAAAGGAGACCAACTGTTCAAAATCTATGCAGGAAACAGATCAGGCACTGGAATGTGATTTTCTGCACGACTGGCATGCTGTAAGTAAAGTCTTAGAACAAGAACTGATATAAAGGGTGGTACCGGGAAGATTCTACCAATATATATTCAAGTGTTTATTATAAGCATGAGCCCAAACCCAAAATTAAAATCCAGCATGTGCAAGCCCAGATCCTAATTTTACAGCTGCTCCATTATCTTTTATAAGGAAACAGTCTGAACTCTCAAATCTTAATGTGACTGGAATCTGGCATGTTAGAGGCCTAGAGTTTTTCAGGTTGTATCTGGCTTTTGCATTCAAATTGTGGCCAATCCCTAGCAAATCATTCATGCTATGTCCATAAAAACTTTTACACCAATATGAGTCATAGATCCTGAAAAAAATATATATCTTATGTAATCCCAGTGAGCTCAGGGTCACTTTTTTCTCCACTGCAGAAAAATGGAGAGTGGAATAATTCAAGCTCATCTGTAGGAAATTACCAAAGTATTCTCTTCACCCCATTTTCCCATTACTATTATAGTCTACACCAAAGAAACAGCTAGGCAAGATCTCATAATTTCAGAATAAATTACTCCCCAGAAAGTAAATTGAAATAATGAAATAAAACATGGAAAAAATAAAATATGTAAAACTATTGGTTTATATGGTTTACATCCATTTTGGTTTGATGGTTTACATCCATCACCTTCTCTGTTTTTTTATACTCCAGAAGACTGGAAAATTAACTGGTAAGGGAGCCACAAGTTCACTAGAACAAGGCAGATGGCAATAGAGGGCCTGAATTCTGTTCTCAGTGCTGCCATCACTGCTGTTTGTGTGTAAAATGCCATTATCATTTGTAGTCACTGAGTACAATGGACTACTAATGGCCCAAAGTACACCCAATACAGAGAGCATACACAGAACCCATCACCTGAGTTCTGTGCTCTTTCACATGAGCAATTCCACACACAACAACTGGACAGCAGGAGAAAGTCATAGCAAACAGGATTGCTAAGGGAAGTAATACAAAAAAATTATAACAAATTGCTTTTTAAAAAATAAATGGAAGAAAGCTCTGCTTGAGCTTTATCTGAAGCAGCATAGCTACACTGTGCCAGATTTTGAGAGCTTTGAGCAGAATTACAGGATAGTCCAATCTGAACAGATGTTTGACAAGCAAAGATGGGAAAAAAAAAAGGAAGAAAAACCAGGCACCCAAGAGTACTCATTCTGGAGGCATTAGAGGCTGGCCAATTTCTTAAACATCAAAAGGGAAGTGAGATGCAGAGTAGTAGCCCCCTAGGTGCACATGGTGAAGTGCATCTAGAGTGCATCACAGTCAGGAACCCTCAAAACCAGCACTTATTTTAATCATTATTAATCACTAGCAAGCATTGGTTGGAAGGCTCAGGATCTGGCTAAGTTATGTAAAGATACTCAGGTGTCAAAGGAAGAGCCTAACTTGTAAAATGTTGAACATTCAGCAGTTTGTATTAATTCCGTCACAAGAACCCAGATGTGCATTGTGAGTCTTTTTCCTTGTCTTTTGCTTAGGACACTGGATTCTGCAAGGCAAGAACTATCACTGATGCAGATGAAGCTGATGGAACAGATATAAGCTGTGAAATCTACCATCCCTGGGTATGTACTCAGTTATGGAAACATCTCTGGCTGTATCCTCATGCAGGTTGCAGCAACCTTGCTTAGTCCAGACTGGCAGATGACTGTAACATTTATGCAAATCTTCTATTGCCTGGGTGTGATGCAGCCTGTCAGGACAGACTGACCTGCAAGTCCTAGGTCAGTCAAAGGATGAATCAGAATTGAGGTGTCCCAACCACTCCTTTCAAGTGTGTCTTCTTTCAGTTTAATCACTTGACTAAGTATCACTGAGTAGAAATTGGCAAAAAAGTTAAAGGAATTTTAGAAAGCAAGGGGAGGGGAGATGATCTTTATAATATCTGGTATTCCAGTTAATATCACAACAGCTACTCCAGTGTGGATTTGCTTTGTTTTGATCTATCACAAATACTTCTCAAATGGTTATATAATTTCAACATGGTGTAGTGTTTCCAGCAGATTTTCAGTAACTTGGCATTTTATTATCTATTCCTTCTCCTCCATCACAAAAAAACCCCCCATATTTTTCCTTAAAAATCATCAGAGCTACGAATGCAAACCTGCTAACTCTGACTTTTCTCTTTCTCATCAATTTCTTCTGCCCTATCAACACCTGATTAATACTTCTTCCCTGGTGTTTTTATAAACAGCACCATGGCTGCGGGCGAAGAGGGAAACATCCACACAGACATCCCCACTGTCATCATCATTTTGGTCACAGACATCGCCATAAGCATCACCACAGACATGAATGCCCCCCCCCTTCTCAGTCTAGACCTGAAGACCCTGAGCACAACCCTGAATCCAGCAAGGAAGATCAAGACAGCAACAAAGGACCTTCTTCTCCCCCTCCTCCGCATGATGAACCAGATCATGACCATCCTACTCCACCTCCTCATGGACCAGATCATGACCATCCTCCTCACCACCATGGACCACCCTGTCCCCCTCCTCATGGACCAGGTCACCACCACCCTCCTCACCACCATGGACCACCCTGTCCCCCTCCTCATGGACCAGATCATGACCATCCTCCTCACCACCATGGACCACCCTGTCCCCCTCCTCATGGATCAGATCATGACCATCCTCCTCACCACCATGGACCACCCTGTCCCCCTCCTCATGGACCAGATCACAACCATCCTCCTCACCACCATGGACCAGGTCACCACCATCCTCCTCACCGCCATGGACCACCCTGTCCCCCTCCTCATGGACCAGACCACGACCATCCTCCTCACCACCATGGACCACCCTGTCCCCCTCCTCATGGACCAGGTCACCACCACCCTCCTCACCACCATGGACCACCCTGTCCCCCTCCTCATGGACCAGGTCACCACCATCCTCCTCACCACCATGGACCACCCTGTCCCCCTCCTCATGGACCAGGTCACCACCACCCTCCTCACCACCATGGACCACCCTGTCCCCCTCCTCCAGGACACCCTCCTCATCACTGTCATCACTATAACAGACATCATCACAACAAGACAAGCATATCAGGAAAGTATTTTCCATGCCATGTAACAGGAGCTGTCTATCGCATCCCAGTTCTAAATCAGCAGGATTCTCTCACACCTCCCACTGCAAACTTTCCTGAACTATCCCAACACAACCTCTACTTTTCCAGCACTGACTCAAAACTAAAGGAGATGGCAGAATTTCCAGGCTTTCCAGATCACCCTATACAATCAAAGTCATGCCCTGGAAAACCCAAACTTGACCTTCCAAAAATTTTGCCTCTATTTCCTCATAGCTTTGTAACAGAAAATTCTCCTATATGACCACAGAGAAAATGCTTCTGGCTCAATAATTTCAGGGGCAACCACAGTCCTACAGTAAATGAAAACAGCAGATGGAGAAGTGGGAAAAGCATTCTGTTTCTAGTAAGGAGAATCACTGAAAATATTCATTAAGTATTTCAACCTGTGTCTCCATCATGGCTATCTCAAGCTCCACTGTAAATGAAAGGCTCAAAATTCCGAGTCCCTCAGATAATGTGAATGGGTAAAAATCTCCTCAGAAAACAATGTTCCTTCAGTTCTAACAAAAAGGAAAATTCTCTAATAGTGCAAATCACCACCTATAATCTTTCTTTTTTCATCATTCATAATTATAATGTATAATGAATCTGACCTAGAGGAAATTTGACTGCTTTCCATAAAAAACTAATCCATGACACTACATTCATGCTTTATACAGATTTATAGAAAATAAAAATGCAAGCATTTTTTTCTTGACAACGTTGCCCGTTTTGTTTTTTTGGGTTTTTTTTACTACACATAATTAGCTATTAGATATTAAACTAGAAATTATATTAAACTATGAAGCTATTTAGGTAATAAACATCCACAAAGCAAACTCTAGCATAAATTGACTAATGGTGTTTGGGTTAGCACTGTTATCTAGAAGGGGTCTAAGAACAGTTAATGACTTGCTGTCTCACTGCAGGGTGGCCTGCACAGGTGCTTCCATCGCTACAGCTGCTGGTGGTGATACACAGAAATATTGCAGTCAAGGACAGCCCTTCTCAAATAGTTCATAATTGCTCTCAGGGGAAGAGAAAAGCAGATGCATGTAATAACTCTTTCATGTAAATGTTTTCTTTATTGCTGAACCTTCCTCACTGGAAACTGAGTTGGGAGGAGCAGGAAGAAAGAATAGTGGTGCCTCTTTATACTCCAGCCCCCATCAAGGTCAAGTCCATTCAGACTGTCCGGGGACCAGCAAGCTGGTTCAGAACAGCCATGTCATCAGCAAGAACATGGGATTAATCTCAAAAAAGTTAGTAATTTGATCATCCAAATAGCTTTTTAATGGCATAAAGTGAAATGCAGTGCAAAGGCCACACTGAAGAAAAAGAAACAAAATGAGGACCCATTGTGACTGAGTGAAGATTGACTAATTTTTAAAAGTCTGTTATCATGTATGAACAAACTTATTTCTGGTTTAGTTTATCCACAATCTCTAAAGTGCATTTTCTTTAATCAAAACTTGTAGTAAGTGTGGTGAGTTTGTCCTGGCTGGGTGCCAGGTACCCACTAAAGCCGCTGTGTCACTGCCCTCCTCATCCAGACTGGGGAGAGAAAATATGACAGAAAGCTCACAGGTCAAGGCTAAGGATAGAGAGATCACTCACCAAATATCATCACAGGCAAAACTGGCTGGACTCAGGGAAATTGGCTTATTACTAATCAAACCAAAGTAAGAGAACGAGAAATGAAGTAAAATCTTTAAAACACCTTATTCCCAGGCTTAAATTTACTTCTGATTTTCTCTACCTTCTCCCTCAGCTGGTGCAGGGGGATGGGAATAGGAGTTGCAGTCAGCTTATCAAATGTTGCTTCTACCCCTCCTTTTTCCTCAGGATAAGGACTCCTTACACTCTTCCCTTGTTCCAGCCAGGGATCCCTGCCACTGGAGGCAGTCCTTCAGGAACTGCTCCAGTGTAGGTCCCTTCCATGATGTGCAGTCCTTTTGGAACAAACTGCTCCAGCATTGGTACCCTCACAAATCCTGCCAACAAACCTGCTCCAGCCCAGGCTTCCACAGGGTCATAGCCTCCACTGGGCATCCACCTGCTCTGGTGTGGGGTCCTCCATGAGCTGCAGGTGAATCCCTGCTCCACCACTGACCTCCAGGGGTTGTAGGGGCACAGCTGCCTCACCATGGTCAGCTCCATAGGCTGCAGGAAAATCTCTACTCCTCGCCCACAGCAGTTCCTCCCACACCTTCTTCACAGGCCATGGGGTTTGCATAGCTGTTTTTCTCACATATTCTCTCTCATCTCTCTCCTGTTCTTTCCCAGTTCCTTCTTTTTTTCCTTCACCACTGTGTCACCCCAGAGGCACCACCACCAGTACTGATGGACTCAGTCTTGGCCAGAACTGGATCTATCTTGGAACTCACTGGCATTGGCTCAGTCAAACATAGAAGAAGCTTCCAACAGCTTCTCACAGAAGCCATCCCTGTAATCCCCTGCTATCAAAACCTTGCCACACAAACCCAATACAGCAAGAAACAGCTGCAACACAGGAGCTGAGGCAATCCCAAGGTGTTCACAGACCCAAAGCAAAGTTATTAGGTGCCACACAGGGGAGACAAGCATCAGATGTTCTTAGCCATCTCTAATCCTGGCTCGACCAGACTCAGATGATAGTGTTTAATCCTTTATTCTTGGGTGTCACATATCTGTAACAATAACAAAGCACTACGATGGCTGACTAATCCATAAACCAGGCAGTCTCCACACGGCTGCAGAGTTGGACTTTCCAGCAGGACCATGAAGGACAAGGTTTATCAAGTGCTATTGAAGGGTTATGTGACATTCAACCATATGCACATGTCCAAAGAGTTTTCAAACACGTTCTGAGTACTATAGTTCTCAGAACTGTTGCAGCCTGAACACTAAACAGATCTATAAAATTTACAAGGTTGTTGCCAAAAACTTCATTGCCACTGTGACCTTCCTGGATGTTTTATTTAAGCCTTGTAAAATTCCTTCTCAGTAGCAGTTTAGGTGTTAAGAAGTCAGAAAGCTACAGCCACTTCTTTTTCTTTTGCTTTGCCTAAACAAGTCCCCAGCTGCAGCCATTTATCCTGTTATCTTGATGGCAGGTGGATAACCTTTGTGTCATTCTGATGAACAAACAAAGTTTATTTAGATAAACTCAGAAGTTTATTTGCAGTATAAACAGGGTATGATGAGAACCAACCAACCCCAGCAACCCACTCATTCTGTTTACTTAACTACTGCTCCTAAAAAACAGAAGAGGTGATTAAAATCCTGTCAGGCATTCCTTTTCCATTTGGTTCTTAAAGAGCCTTCTAATTCAGGGGGCCTTTTTCATCCAATTATGAAGGCCTTCATCGTACTAGCACTCTGCTGTAGTTTTTTCTCTAGCAGAGCCATTCCTCCTGCATTTGAGTTTTCGGACTGTGATGACCCTGATGTCTTTAAAGCTGTTGACACAGCACTGAAGAAATACAATGGAGACGAAGCAACTGGTAACCAATTTGCTCTATACGTGGTGATGGAAGCCAAGAGAACTGTAAGTAGACTTTGCAAAAAAAAAAAAGTTGAAATTGTTTATGCACTCTGAATCAGCTTATCTCCATCTCGTTTGTGAGGGGGCAAGCATGACAGCCCAGTGTCTTCCAAAAATGTTTTAAAAAATCAAAGCGACTTGCACAATAAGATACTTGTTCCCCTGGCAAGCAGGGGTGTATATTATGTTTTTATCAGCAGAACTCTGAGCTGGTGAATTGCTTACTAATGCAATGACTAAAGAATATAAAATTTCTATCACCAACACAATTTGTCTTATTATTCCACTCTGTTCTCTTTTTTCTTTTTTGGGACTTCTACCCCTTTTCATCATCTCTAAGGTTTTCAGGCCAATGGCAAAACCACACTTATAAAAAAAATTAATATAATCTTGACTTGGGAAGAGCTGGTGCTGCACATAAAAAAGAATCACCTGACAAAGTTTGGCAATATTCTGACTTGTTTGTGAATATTATTTGATTGACACCAGTCCTAAGTCACAGATCTATCTAGAATCACTAGGTGGTATTTTAGTCAAATAGGGTGACAGCTAAAATTACAGGAGAAAGAAGAATGCAACATGATCCTTTGCCTGGAATCCTTCTATATAGCCTTAATCTAACAAAAGAGTATTTACCTCGGAGAGGTATACAAAGATGGTATTACCATAATAATGACAAGCATTATTTTACTTGAAAATAACATTAGCATATTTTTCTACTGGATTGGATTTTCAGATGTAAACCACAAGAAATCTCAGTGTTAGAGAGAATATTTTGCACTCCAAAATCACAAGACACTTTTACCCAGAATGAAATTGACCTCGGAAAGGAGCCTCGCATTGCTAAACACTTCCAGCAAATTACCCACATCTCCTGGCCCCTGCCCTCTTGTGTTCCTGTTTACACACTGGGGAGATTTTAGCATGTGGAGACAAAGAGTAAAATGAGAAAAACCTTTATATAATTAATATTAAGTAAATGAATAGTCTCACTGAACATTCTTAACATTCTCATTCTTAACAACAGCCAAATGCAAATATCTCTATATCAGAGCTGTAGTACCACCTACCTTCCTTTTGCTGGCATTCCCGAAGGAGAGATAGGAGTTTCAGAATTTTATCTTAAACAATGCTATATTTTTAAGACTACATATTTATTGCAATTATTATTCATCTTTCCTTCTCTAGATAGCCATCTTTCCTTTTCTTAAAAGATACAAAGTGGAAATCAATTATTACTTTGAATCGTTGATCTGATTATGGTGTTAAGTAAAAACAGAGAAAAGGAATCTGCAATTAAAATTTCCTCATATTTGAGATTCTTTTTCTAAAAAGAGTATAGATTTTACTCCTTCCTAGTCTCACAATGTTGAATGCATTAATTAAATAGCTGGTTATTACATATTCATGTACATTCATTATTGATAAGGTAATAAAACATAAAAGCTTACTAGTGAAAGACTAAACATGCCCTAGTTATAGGCATAGCTGTTCATAATAGTAATGAAATAATCTAATAGCAAATAATACAGAAACAATGCCTTCTCTTACTTTGTTTACTTACTGAGCTGTTTTATTGCAGATTTAGAACACTGCAACAGACAACAGAATTTGGCTCTTTTAAAATCCCAAATAGTATAATCTGATGTAATTCCATAAAAGTCAATTTCTACCTGCTGAGGATTAAGTCTATTATATTTTTAGAGCCCCTTTTATCCTTTTTTACAACCATTATATGAGGTATCTCTACACTTCTTCGTACCTGTAGCAATGCACAACAGGAATTAAGAGAAGGCAGAATATAATTCTGTGTCTACTGCATCAGTGTGAATCCAGTATATGCCAACCACATCAGCTCAGCCTCATTTTTTTGGTAGCACTGAGGCAAGAATTATAATTTAATCCTCCCAGCAGAGATAGAGAATGATAACTGGATATTTTAGAATAATCAGTGCTAAACTACAGCAGCTGCCTGTTTGTATTTGAAAAGTCACATTGGCAGAGTATTTTTAGTGGCTGTAAAAGGTTTGTAACTGCTGACTTTATATCTTCTCTAAAGGATGAACCAAAACCTGACAGTGTTGTCACTGTCACCTGTAGGCACAGGCCTGCTACCTGGTTTATGACAAGGAGAAAATGCCCATTACTGATTTACCAAATTCTGAAGTGCTTACACTGGCAGGGCCAAACTTTGCTTAATGTTTTTATTTCATCTTATGGGATTGCTGAGGCTGTCCTGCCTGTAGAAAACCGCAGGCACTGCTCAAGGCTGTCTCCAGAGCACATCCCTGCTCCCCCTTCCCGTGCAGGCTGGGCAGCTGAAGCCCCCCAGTACCACCAAGCAGAGGCTGTTTGGACTCTGCCAGGCTGCCTGAGGGCTGCTGGTTCTGGGCTGCCAGGGGAGCTCTGCAGAAAGAAAGTGGACAGATCTGGGAGGAGGCCAAGAGTGAGAGTGAGGGAGTCAGACAGGAGCACAGTCCAAGCTGGTAATTATGCTAACTATCCAAGCAGCCACCCAAAATGGCTTTTTTGGAGTACATTTGAATGAGAGTATAAAATCTAACCACTTCTTTTTGGTTCTAAATCTATTGGTACTATAAGTTAAAATGAAGGCAGTTGAGCATATTGTGTCCATTATATCAATATATTGTCATTGTAGGTAAGGGCTAAGTAATATAATTAGGTAAATTAATATTTGAACTACCAAGATCTGAGACACCAGCAGCTAATGGGAAACCATACTATAAAATTTAAGGTAACTAAATAATAGTATTTACTTTTTTGAAACTCTTATCTTTTCACTTGATTTATTACCGTGCAAATGATGACATGTATATTGTTTTAATCCAGGCAGGTCCTGACCCACAGTTCTATGTGAAATACAGAATACTTGAAAGCACTTGTGCCAGTGAGGAAAACAAACACTGGCAACACTGTCATTACAAAGTATCTGCAGAGGCTGTAAGTATCTGTTCTCTTTAAAAGTTCTCTGTGCAGAAACACAAGGACCAGGACTGCAATTGCCTGGGGAAAATACAGTAGAGGAATTAACTTTTTTAGCTGTGTTGCTTTTTAGAGCTTATATGACTACAGTACAGAAATGTTTACAACC
Source organism: Fringilla coelebs (assembly GCF_963513975.1). Taxonomy (NCBI): domain Eukaryota; kingdom Metazoa; phylum Chordata; class Aves; order Passeriformes; family Fringillidae; genus Fringilla; species Fringilla coelebs. The sequence goes on from NC_140036.1 coordinate 17,558,212, forward strand.
CCAAAGTTAACCATTATAGTCCTGAGTTTTCTGGTACAATCCTGAATATCTGCAGAAAGGAGCATTTCAATGCTTCAATATGAAGGTTCTCAATAAACCCAACATAAGATTTGTGCACTGTGAGAGCACAAGGACTGTAAAACTTGGTATTAATTATGTGTACTGAAAATTTGCACAACCAAATACTGACATGGAAGCCACTATGGCAGAAATTTTGGCAGAGGGCTTTCAGCAGTGCCAAATTTGCCTGACTCGTGCTACCAGAGGGCACCCAGGGGAGGGCCACACACTGCAGGGACACTGCACATTCTCGGGGGTGGCACTGCTCTTTCACACAGTGCACAGGAAGGGATGATGGTGACAATATAATTTGAATCTATGTGAAATGCCATGGTCATTACTGCAAACCTTATACTAGCAGAGAGGAAAATGGATAAATACATAGTTTATATAGTCTTTAGTCATGTGTTAATTTCCATTATTCTGATTGTAAGGTCTTCAGTTAATCAATGCACATCATACAAATACAGAGCATTATTCAAGTAATCTGCTCAATTTGTTCCCCACTTTCCTCACAATCAACAAAACTGATCCTTTTTCAGTAACAAAACAGCAAGTTAGACATTACTACAAATATACATGTGAACTTCTTCCCCAAAATTGGTCTACAACTGTCAGCTGTGTTCAATAGCTAAAGCATTGTATTTTTCTTTAGCAAGTTTCAGACAATTGTTGCCATATGTTTTTGCAGAAAACAGGAGAGTGCACAGCTCGAGTTCATATGAATGATGCTGATAAAACAACTAATGTTTCACAAGAGTGCAAAATTTTCTCAGGTATGTAACTATCTGGGACAGCTTTCAACAAATACATTTACAAATAACAATTGAATAAATGCAATACAGAGACTTTCAGGTAATTTTAAAGGTAGAAGCTCCTTATCATTCTCGTCAGACATTTATAAATAATCTTTTGTAAGCAACTATTGGTTAAAGATAAAATTTCACTTCACTGGTATATACATATAAATTAAATCAGTGAAGCACAGGCAGTTTCTGCCCAGGGTAATAAAATTCAGCATGTATGTGTAGCAAGTTTCTTCAAGCACTAGAATTATGCCAAGTTAAAATTTGTTTGCTTAAGACCAAAAGCATACTAATAACTTAAGAGATTAGAGGCAACTTGTCACACTTCAACTTTCTGTCCTTAATTATTTAAGCATAAAATTGTCCAAGGAATTACAGGAAAAAACTTGGTATAACAAAATTGCACCTTCATTTTCTTCAAACTGAAAATGACTGAATTCTTGCTGTTAAAGTTTACCAAAACAAGTATTTACCCCAAACAAGAATAGAAAAAAAAATACATTTACAAAATAGAAATCCAGCAGTGATGAAATCATGTGTGATTAAGAGACTGATCTTTTACACCTTAACAATAAGCAGTACTACTTTTTTCACCTATAAGACACTCATATATGACTATTACATTCACATAGGAATTTCCCTTAGTAAATAGAGATCACATTGTTTTAAAGATTTCCAACTGAGATTCTGTGCCTGGTGGTCTGAAAGACATACCCAAATTTGCTTTAAAATATCCACCTAACTATTAACTACAGAAATATTCCCCCCAATTTCTGAGATGTTTGGCAGCTGGTATCTGCTTTTTGCTCCTAGCTATCTTGTTTAAAGCTGAAATGGCTTTACCTACAGCCAGCGTCCTTCTAGGAACTGCAGTACACAAACTCCATGTTCTGCATTGAACAAATGCTGCATTTGTAGGGCAATGGTGACACCTAGTTGCCAGCGAAAGTTGTGTGAATCCCACAGAGAACACACGGAAATTTGCATTTGAATCTTTGCTTAGAAAGCAAAAAATCCCCATGTATAAATAAAATGAATCGGGTATTCAGCCTAAGGAACTCATCTCTTTTTACCAAGTTATAACAGCTCTGGAAAATAGTACAGGTTTGTTCAGCATAGTCCTTATGAAAATGCTGAGACCACAGTTATCTAGAAGTGGGTGTGCTGTTGGTTCATCCTCTCCTTTGTGACTGCTTACTGAAAACGTGATCATACTTTTCTGTAAGGTGGCTGTTCGTCATTACTGAGTCACCATAAGACATGCTTTGGTCACACCTGACAGGTGAGGGATTTCCCCACTGTATTGGTACCACACTGTTCAGCCTCTTCGGTGGAGCAGTTTGATCTAACTGACCCTGGATTGGTTTCCTGGCTGGTGCAAACTGGAATAACTTCCTTTAAGCCAGTTTATGCCAGCTGAAGATCAGGCACATAAATTTTACTTCAATTCCACAGAGACCACATATTGTCCCACTTCCATTCTCAAGCTCACTGACTTGTGAAATTAATTTATGTACTGAACTATAAAATTAATTTATGAAAATCCAGTCCATGATTACTAGAAAGGAAAGAGAGTTAATAGGATTAGTAGTAGGAAACAGGAGTTTGAGCATCCCTGTCAAGCTTGTCTATTCACAGCCAATCCAGCTGGTTAAGCCTGAAGGTAGCACCAAGTGGTAACTGGCAGCCACAAAGACTGGTGAGGACAGCAGAATAGTTCATCTACAGTCCCTGGGGCACTCAGAGTCATATGGGTGAGCCCAAACACTTCTGAAGTCCCCATCCTGAAACATGGTGAGGACAGCAAGCAGCTGCACACTGTGGGTGAGCTTTGAAGAATCTGAAAACCATCCCCTTAGTTGTATCTTACACTGGCTCGTCCCTGGCTGAATGAGTGATATATCTTCCTTTATGGTGTCAAAACTACACGCAAGGTTTTTCTGCAATTCGTACTTGCTGGTATGGGGTTCACTGCCAAAACCATGCCTGGACCCTAAGGTCATGGATAGCCCCTGCCACCACAGAGCATGTTCCTCAACATAAAAATGTCTTTGTAGGCCTTGAAACTGGAATATAGGGTTTGCTTATCACACCAGTTAAAAGCAGGAAAGGTTCTTGCTAATTTCCAGATAGGAAAAATGAAAACCTAAGGCTGTTTTGCATGAAGGCCTATGTTTTTTTGTTTATTTTCCAGATGTGTCAAAGATAAGACTTACTGAGGTTCCATGTCTTGGATGCTTTCATCCTATATCAAGTGATGGTTCAGAAGTGTCAGAAATTCTGAAAAAAGCCATTCAAAAGTTTAACAAGCACAGTGATGAACCTGCCCTTTTTAAGCTTGTGGAAATAAGAGAAGCTAAGAGACAGGTTTGTGCATGACTTTTCTCTAAATTTTACTGAAATAATCCAACCCAAAGCAGGTACCTTGTTTGTTTTGTGTATGTTTCTGATATTAAAGTGGATTATATTTAATAGTAAATCATCCAAAATGTATATAGAGGGTAGACTCAATAAATAATTATCTTCATTTATAAGGAATTTTAGCAGTTACCTATTGGATTTTCAGAGCTCTCAACTGATAATCTTTAATCTGCAGTTGCTTCTAAGCAGTGTTTAGCACCAGTTTATTTGCATTCTGGTCTGGCACATGCAACCTGTATCATCTCAGACCCTCCTGGGTATTTCCTCTGGCCTTGCCCTGAGGCTCCAGCAGGAGCAGATCCCTCCTAGGGGTTGAGCCAAATCTGCCAGCCTGCACAGATGTCTCTCACACTCACCAGCCTCTCAAACAGCAGCAGGCATGTCTGTTTTTGCAGGCAATAGGGCCCATTTTTCAGCAGCTGCTATGTGCTATAGGAGCGGTAAACCCCACATAGGAAAAAGGGGTAAGAGAACTCAAAAACCCAGCATGCCACTTGCTGCAAGATTTCTGCTCATGGGAATATCTGCTTTGCAAGAAATGACTACTCAGATTGCAGAAATTCTGTGTCATCTGGTATTTCATGCAATAATTCCTTCCCTGTGAAAGGCTTTCCTATGGATTGGTGTGACATTGCTAGAAACTAAAGTTTCTTATTTGGTTTTTAACTAGTGTAGAACCCAACAGCAAACACAGACCTTTGAACCTGTGTTTATTTACTAAGCCAAAAAGCAACTTCTGATCTCATGTCAGCTTGACTCATGATTTAAACCAGACTGTCCTCATTATATTTACTGGTGGCAGCAATCCTCTTTGCTGAAAGACAAACTTGCACAACAATTAAGCCACATGACAAAGTGTTGCAGATAGACTGCAATCCAGCAGCTGGAAAGAGAACTGTCATATCACCTCTGGGAAACAGAGAAAAGTCAGATCTCTCCACATCAATTGATCTGCGATAACAAGTTCTTATATATGATTGGTTTTCCTTTTTAATACAATGTTACCTGGCCCAACACTATGATTTGGAGAGGTTTCATGGGTGAGAAGAAGTAGCCACTGTTAGGAAAATGGAAAAGCTTCCCGGAGAGAAAATTTTGAAAAAGGGTTATGAGTCTGGACAAAGCAGTGTGTGTGGGAAGGTAAAGCCCAGGATAGACACAATTATGGGTAGATGATAAATGCAGAACACTCAACAAAAAATGATGCCAGCAGTATAAAGTTACATTATTCAGATACTGTTTTACTGTGTCCCATGCTCAGGAATGCAGGACTTGCCAGGCTGTGTTACTGTAGTCATCTATCTAGACCAGCTTCCTGTCACAGGCAGTAATAAGTAACAGATCTTTGGAGGAAAGCGCAAGAAACCCAGCAGTGTGAGGCTGCAGGCTTGCCAGAAGTGGACACCAAATACAGAGTGCACTTCTAATAAAAGCAGGACTTGGTTTACATTTTGTACTGCAAAGACAAGATTTTTTTTGCTGTCCATGAACAATCTATGGCTTAATGAGTGCAAAACGATTTGATAGATAGAAGGCACTAGATGAGTAGTTTTGCTTTCTTTGCTAATCTCACGTTATAGTTTAACTTTCAAGTTTGCATTGTTTACATAATATATAACCTAAATATCTCTTCCAGGTGGTAGCTGGATGGAATTATGTAATTAGATATGAAATTGAGGAGACTAATTGCACCAAAGACCAATTTCAAGATTTAACTGCAGAATGCAAAACCACTTCGAGAGGTGTAAGTAATCTCCAAATCTGTTTATCAAGAAAGTATCACATTAACAAATGGTCATTGAGCTCTGACTCAAGAAAATATTTATAGTCTTGCTTCAGTTCATAAACAAAATTTAAACACAGTCTTATACATAACTGTTTATGTAACTAGGACATCCATATCTTCTGAATCAGTGACTAAGAGGACCACTGAAAGGTTTACAGATTACACCACAGAATCTAACCAGACTTACACAAATAATAAATACCTTGAGACATTTTTATCCGCATATTCAAGGAGTTACTCATGTACAACCCAAGAAGTGATAATTAAAATTAGCAAAATTTCCAGCGTAAGACATATTTTCTCAGGAAAGCCAGTAGCTGAATTGTTACTTAACCCTTACCACAGTCCAAATAATAGCTTCAAAATAAATTTATTAACATAATTTATATATAATCCAGGTAAACAGTGCTGCAAACCCAGGTACTCCCTTGGCTTCACTGGCCTGGAACTGAAGCAGCTGTACCAAAAATAGAGGCTTCCTTTCTCAACTGACCTCCCCGAACCAGCTCACGAGGACATCAGAAAGATGATTTTACAAACACAAGGCAGAGGGCAGGAATGCAGAGTCACTATGAACAGTGGTGGTAAATTGGAGGGACAGAATGGCATCTGTTTCAGCTGTTGAGGAAATGCACCATTGAGTGTTACATTCAAGACCCTATCCTGTTCAAAAATTACTCCTTGTACATCTCAAGAATGTTTCAGAAGTATTGATCAAAAAAGGAAAGAATGACAGCACTGGTAAATAACAGAAGTGTGAGAGTCAGACTAGCTGAAGCAAATCCCTCCACTACCCATGTGCCCTTAAACCTTAAGCAAGTTACTTAACCAGCTTGAGTCTGAGTTTCCCCAGCTGTCACCTAGAGGTGATGACTTCTGTCACCTCACCTACTGCAGGAGCACTGCCTCACTCACATACTGCTTTGGTCACACAGGGCTTCTGGAATTAGATCATAAACACTTATCCCCTGAACTTGCCAGTAGATCATTGACAGATACTAGAATACCATATTCCAATAATATTGGAATGACCAAATTCCAAGGAAGTTTTCTCATACCTTTATTTAGCTCTGTACTATTAATCTTTAAATGAGAGGGCCAGAATTGCCCATATGAACCACTGAGCTATACTGGGACATTATGTCAATCCCTTTCACCTGTATAATAAGCCTTGACATCATTCTTCATCAGTTTTTCTAAAATACTACTAAGTAGACTTTTTATAATTACATTTTCAAGTAACTGTCATGGTCCTAAGGTCTGAATTTTAAGTCTTCCTTCTTATTTTATGGTTTATTTGGTTTCTTTAGTCTTTGATAAAGGATTTTACCAAAACCTTTCTCAAAATCTCTGTATATTGAGAGGTCTCTTTACCCACCTTTGCTGATGCTTTGCAGAACTTTAACAAATCTGCAAAATATGACTTCTGTTTACCATAAAACCTCCGTTTCTCCTGGATGTATTGAGTGCCCCTAGTTCTTTCCTTATTGCTGTTTTTTATTACTGGGACGATGGAATTGGTTTTAGGCTCTTTAATCTTTTAAAAAACCCCACAATCAATATCTGCTTTCTTCAAGCTTTAAGATATCAAGGCAGTTTAAAGCAAGTTATCTACCACAGCTCCTTTAGAAGACCTGAGAAAATACAAGAAACTCAGTAATGTTTGATTTGATAATTGTGTAATTTTCTTTTTGGTCTTTACAGTTTGAGACAGAAATTCCATGGAGTTCTCCATAAAATATGATTTTGGCTTGTAGACATTCTCATTTTTCTCATTAATGACCACACACAAGTAGTTCATTTGGCTTCTCTTTTAGGGTATTATTATTCTCTGAGTGTTCCTTTTGAGCTCTGATTATTTATTGCCTCTGCAGACTGTCTGTCAGATGAGGGAGGGAGGAAGGAAGGGAAGGAAGGGAAGGAAGGGAAGGAAGGGAAGGAAGCTAGCTTGACTTATTCTGTTAGCAGGAAGGTATTAGGATGTGAGTTTGTTCATGATTTTTAAATAAAAATGAGCTGTTTTGTATTTTTGACTCCAGCGTGTAGCTAAATGTGAGGCCAAAGCATTTCAGAATCTTCAGGCAGAAATCGTAGACACCGTCAGCGACTGCAAGCTTCCAGGTATGTCTTAGGCACTATCAGTTTTGAAAGTTCCACAGTTTTCAGTGTCTTTTATTGTTATGTATTGCTATTTTTTCCTCCAGCATATCTGGACACAGATACTGTTCCATGTAGTAAATGCTGCATTCTCACCCATTCAGACTAGATTTTCTTCAACACACAAATTTCGCTGCCAGTTACATGCACCTCTTATTTCATCCAATTCAGGTCTTTCCATATGTGTAGCTGTTCCCTCTCCATATTTTCTGGCTACCTACAACTGGCACAGGCAATTCTTGTTTCTACGAGAGAACTGCTGTTAAATGTCCCTCGTGACAGTAGGTGCAGATGTTCTTTTAGATAACCAAGATATGATATTGCTGAGCACACAAAACTCAAATATATTTTGTTTTCATTTCGTAGACCCAAACATGAAGAGTTCCAGAAAGCAAGGCTTTATAACTGCTTTTCCCAGCCTTTATCTACATTGGACCTTTTGTTTCTTAGATCCGAAACCTGTTGCTCTCTTTCAGTTGAAGAAACAGTAGTTGCTGCCATTTGCCCAGGTTGTCCAAGGACTATCCCAAATGACAGTCCAGAACTGAAGGAGCTGCTAAAGGTTTCTACAGAGAAGTATAATTCAGAGAGCGATGATGACTTCTACTATAAAGTTGGAGAAATACAATCAGCGGCAGTTCAGGTTGGGATATTTCACAGAGATGAGGAGCAGACATGATGTTATTATTGGCCTGAGCTGAATGTTACCTGAAGTTTGTATTTAGATTTGAAATAATGTTTTTATCTAAGTCCTGATACATGTGGTAACTGAAATATCCATGCAATTTTTCCTGTAAAATCTAATCCACATTGGCTTGCATTCAAAAATTTCCAATCTCTCTTTTTTTTTTTTCCTTAAAACAAAATGATTTTAAAAGGATGTAAATAAGGTTGACTCGGGGTATTTGATTTCTGTGTATCTACCCTACTTTTTACCTTTGTAACATACCTTAAACTTTTAAAGTATAAAAGTTTTATTAGATAGGACTACTCCCTTGATCCACCACACCAATACTCTCCACGTTATTTTAAGCAGTGTCCACTCTACAGTTGTTGTATGGTCCAAAATGAGGCATCTTAATTTCCCTTAGAAATGTATTATTTTATATACTGATTGTGCTGCTAATAATACTCTAGCTAGATTCAGAAAAGGACATCTGTGTATAACTTAATACATACAGATAAATAGAGGTTGATAAAGGATGAGGAATCAGGAGGATGATATTGGTCAGCATTTGCATAAGCCTTGTTTACTGTCCCAACACATCAAAACAGAAGTTTAGGAGAGAATTGAAAAATTGACAGTGGAGTAGTTCAGCAAATACTTGGTCATAACTTCTCCTGAGCATGAGCTGTCACTGGAGAAGGCATCAAAAGCACACCAGAATTTTTCCAAATAGCTCATATCTTATTGATAATATCTGTGTCTTTTCTTCTTTCAAAGTTTCTTCTTTCTTCTGACTTTCCCTATCATGACTGATATTAGCATGCATACACCTTTAAAATAGATTTCAGGGAAATAAAATTTCATGTCTTGCCTGATGACCCCGAAAGAAGATATATTATTTCAAGCTCTGTGAAAAATACTAAGAGAACTCATAGCAGGCACATTCTTGAACCCATGCAGTTTCTCTCTTTAATGCGTTTGGCAAATAGGTTCATTTTCAACTGAGCCGTTCATCACACACTTTGTTTTACTCACATTCCACTTTTCTGACATCGTATTTGGCTCTCTACAGTGCTATCACTAATGATTTCATCTGTTACTAATGAAATTACTACAGACATTTAATAATTGAGGGCCCACTATTATTCTGACCTTTTCCATTTCCTTCAGCTTCAATGCCAGAATTTTTGAGAATAGGAACTGGAGTAAATAAGTTACTTGATTAGAAGCAGATAAGTTTACTGCCAAATATTTTAATATTGTTCTTCACATATGTTGGCCCAGTGGTTAGGACTTGTAGAATACAAGTAGTATAAGCTTGTAGAAAATCATCTTTCCTGTGAAACCTTCTCAATAAAATGCCTTTAGTGCAGAAAGCTTTCTTGCTAATTTTTCAGGTGGTTGCAGGAAAAAAGTATCGAGTAAAATTTACAGTCTGGAAGACAAACTGCTCTAAGAGTGAATTTGAAAAACTAAATGAAGACTGTGCAGCCACATCAAACAGTGTAAGTAATGATAGTCTTGCCAACTGCAATGTTTAATGGACAAATTCATTTGTATCAGAAACTGTAAAGGCTTAAGTAAAATCACATCCTGGGTTCTGTTACCTCTTTCAGTAAACTTTTGTTCCAAGAAGAAGGGCGGCTTTCACTGTTTGTAACCCAAGTTAAGAAACCCTGAGAATTGAACTGCAGCTGTAGGATCTGTGCTCACTGCAAAACCAAAGGAACTTTCTTTTGATAATAATCAATCAAAGAAAGGAGGGGGGAAGGCTGCTGCCAAATGAAATAGCTGCAATGCTCCTGACTCTGTGGACCTGCAGCTAAGGAAAACACGAGACTGGATTGTTACTTGTGAGCAAAGGAACGACCCTTCTGGAGCACGTGCCATGTGGTTGATAGTGGGAAAATATGTTCTGGACACTGGAAAGGAATGCTGATTGGGTCAGAAACCATTGGCAAGGTTGTTTGGGGAGAGGGCCTTTATCTCCTGTCTCTTTTCCCACCATATGAACAGTGCTTACCTGTGAGATTTTAGAATTTGTTAGTGCAGCAGGCACTAAAATGAAAAACTAAGGCTTTATTTAAATTTCCCAATTTTTAGTAGGAGAAACATCATAAACAAAAAATATTTCTTAAGAATATCATGAAGATTATGCAGTTAGTGCTCCAAAAGTGATGGAGATGAAAAATCCAATTTTCAAGATTTATTCTGAAATCCAAAGTTGAATTAAAGCATTCACACAGGCATGCTACAACCTTGAAAAGCTAAACTGTGATGTGTCCCAATACAGAAGTATCCATCACTAAGATTTAATAAACAGTTTAAGTTCCAAGGATTTTAAAGTATTATTTAGAAAAACTTTTTTTTCAGGCCCAAGTCTCTTCCTTTGTGTCTGAAGTTTTGTTGCCTTAATGTGTTGGTTTTTGTTTTGTTAACAGGGATCACTGTCATGCAACGCACAAATTCACGTGATCCCATGGCAGGACAAAATCTATCCCCAGGTGAACTGCTCTGAGGACCATCAAGCAGTAAGATTCTTCTTCTTTATCCATCCTCTTAAGCAGAGCATAGGACAAAGGCAGTCAATAAATTCTTTATCCATTCCAAATTATCCCATATTTTATACCAAAAATAAAGGAATACAGTTCTTTTAACAGCCTCATTAATTTCACATGCTTTTCTCTCACCCTCTAACCTCAACAACCTGTTATATCAAAGCCATTTCACCATGACCAACAAGGTGATCACACAAACAAAGAAGTGGGACACGGAGAAGTTCTGTCTGTTGGCTGCTCCTCTGCATTCTCAGTTAAGCTCTGGAGTATCAAGCCCCATCAAACCCCTCAAATTGCTACTCATACTAGGTTTTAAAGTTGAAATAAAAATGTATTTGCTGGCACAATAATTATACCCCACAGATATCCAAAATGTCTGTGAACCTTTCCATATGAGTTGAGTGGTGCCAGCTGCAGCTGTCAGTTTCTGCACAAGGAACTTCCAATTTCTTCCTACTCAGCTCCACAATGAACTAGTCCTGAATGCAAGTCAGTTTGAAAATCTCACAATGGGATACAAATATTTTTATTATCAGATATTTCTGAGGATTACAGAGACTCCATTGTGACACTGAATAAAGACAGATTACCCTGCCCTTGTAACTAATAACTCACTCTGCTCAGAACCTTCATAACTATATAGTCATCGGTTATGTATCAACTAATGTCTCTCCTTTATTTTCACTACAATATTTTTTTCATATCAACTTTCAAATTTAGCTTCAACCCAAATAACTCTGATTTGCAGATAGATAATGATCAGAGACTTTGGTGGAGAGAAATGAAACTCGTATTGTACAGTGAGTGTACACCATGTATTCACAGCCTTTGTCTTCCAGCTGAACACTGATGAGGGAGTAGAGATGACTTAATTACAACAGAATGTTTGATATTATCAGCTTTAATCTCTGTGTTATTTCCAGGCAGTATTCTGAAATGCATATGTCAAATCTAGAAGTAAAAAATTTAATAGTTACATTTTATATAACAAAATTACATAGACCTTCTGTATATTCTGCCATTGATGCTATTCAGAGATGTGTTAACTTTCAGCATAAACTGGTGCTATACATGGGAGTCTATCACTCTAACGTGTGCTGGGACATGTAGTCCTAGAATCCAACTGTATTGTTCATAAATTAAAACCAGTACATGTGTTTTGCTCTCTGTAGTATAATTCCTTTCTTACACTGACAAAATTTCAGTGATACAAAAATTTTTTTTACACATATAGCTGCTAAAATACTCCAGAATTATTGGGGAGGATGTTTATGTTTGTATGCTTATCTCAGAAGAGAGATTTATTTAGATTTTAGTTTAAAAATCTGCTAAATGATTCATGTACTGCAATGAGCCAGCTTCTGAATTTCCCACATCTGAAGCAATTGTTCTCTTTCATGTAACAAATGTGGCTACTATTGCAATGTTTTTCAGGTGTTCTTTGCAAGGAGGCCTCCTGGATTCACACCTTTCCGGAACGCTGTGATGTTAAGCCAGCCACATGCAGTTTCACATGCTGATAAAAATGAAGGAGAAAGTCAAAGCCCTAGCACAGAAATGAGGAAAGACATTGGACAGGAACCAGAAGGTGAAGGTGAACCTGAACACAAACACAGGCACAAACACAGGCATAAGCACAAGCATGGAGTTAAAAAGGATCATGACAATGACAAAAAGCATAGGCATGACATTGGTTGTGAGCACAGAAGTGGCCATGGGTGTGGGCATAAAAAACACAGTAAAAAGAATAAACATAAACATCCAAACCCCAAATCTTCTGAGGAGTCAAATGAAAGGGGTTTTAATCAAAATGAAACCCTCCCATCACCCAGCGCTGAAACTGCACTGGAACTGGTTAGTACAGGGGTTGCATGGGAGGAAACCAGTAGACCTGCAGAGCCACTAATTGTTCCTGATACTTCTTTATTTAATGGGTTGCCAGATCGCCCAGAATCTCCTCGCCCCAGATGTCCTGGAAAACCATGGAAACAACTTGTGGGCTTTCTAGCCCCTCCTAGCTTTCCCAGAGAATTCACAAATGAGGATCTCTTGCCTTCTGCAGCAGAAAACATCGATCCAGCTACAGAAAACAACGAGCAAGACTTTGATCTCACAGATGCTTTATCATAATTCAAACATTGCAGGATCCTTTTCAGAAATGTTATACAGAAAATAGGAAGAATACTGCCTTTTGAAATGTATAAAGTAAAAGCTCATATTCTGTTAGCTGAAATACTCAAGTAGGTCACCAGCACTTCTGGGGACCTAAGACCATATGGCAATACTGTGTATTTGCATATATTTGCAAATATGTAAATCTGTGTAACTCATCTGCCTCAATTTTCTATAAGCACAAACTGAATCACTGCATCAAATCTTACTGTATTATATCTAAAACAATGGCAGAAAGAATTTTGCAGATTACACTAAGAATCTCAACCAAATATGGGTAAAACAAGACAATATAGAACAAGGGACCTCTCTTAGATATGTGAAATATTTTTTCTTTAATTTACTGGAGTGGATCCTTTAAAGAATAAAATAAAACAAAGGAACCTTTTTACCTGTTAATTTCTTTAAACAAATCAATATTGGTACCAGTCTATCACTAGCGGTTGTTCTGTTGGATGAGATAACAGGGACAGCTGAGAGAATCCTAAATAAAGCAGATTTATTACTCCCTATACATATTATGTTAACTACCTAGAGAAGCACATTGATTGCCAGATGTTCATTCAACAGAGATGAACAAATACTACAGATCACATGACAAAATTACAGACTCTTGAGACACTTAAAATTTGTGTGCTTTCTTCCATTATTAAGTTGTGCATCATTTTGAGACTGGACAGATTTTTCTATTCTGGGCATCTTCCAAAGGTTGAGTTTTTGGTGCAATGCATTAGCTAAAAAGCACCAAATATTTCTTGCAAAATAAAATATGTTTTCCCTCTGGTTGTATGCGATAACTTATTCAACTGAAAAAACCCCAAAACCCACAGAGCAATAAATAAATAAATACTTCAATGCCAGATCAGTTCACCAGTTGAAATGCTACTCCATCCTCTAAAGGGTCAGTGACAGGCTGAGGTCCTACAAATGATAACACCCCACTGATTTTGTTGTGAAAGACCACATTACTTGAAACCACAGTGAAAATGCCCTCCATCACAGCTGGGAATGGGTCCTTTTGTGCGCTGTGCTTCTATAGTTGGTGAAGAGGAAGGGGAAGTCTACTCAGAGAATGCAAAAGAGATGGGAACAGAATGAGGTATTGCCATAACAGGCAGAGGATGATCTGCAGACAGGAGATAGATAGCTACCAAGAAAGGTCAGAAGACACAGAATTGGGAAGAACAGAGGCAGGGTGGCATGATATGGCTGGGGTGAGAAGAACAAAAGAAAACAGTAAATAAAAAAAATTTCAACAGAGTGAATGGGATGGAAAGGTAGGTGAAGGTGCAATTGTCAAGGAGCTATAAAAGACAGGAACTCAAGAAGGGGGGCAAGAACAAAAATAAGAAGCAAGAGAGGGGTCTCTCTGATTGTGCAGGAGAGCCCCCAGCACATCACAGAACAGAACTCATATTGCCTGAATCTAAGCATTCCCTGAAAGTGTAGGCACACCTCCCATTTTCAATGCCTGGTTCCTTTTTTTCCAATTGCATTAGAAAATTCATTAGAATGTATTGAAAAAGTAAGGAAATCTAAAATTAGAAACAGTGCCTGTGAGTAAAAATTCAGCATGGTTGTGTGCATCTGAACTTTTTTTACACAGTATAATTGCCTGTCACATAGGGATGGTTTGAGACAGACAGATATCTATCATGACTGATGGTATCAGAACCATTGTACTTCCTTTCTTTCTGAAAATAATCATTCAGAAGTAATAAAAATTAGCTGGAGCCCAATTTTAAAGAAAGCTACAGTAACAACAGCCCCTAGATCCATCACTAATCAAATCCAGCCTTTTAAATTCATTCCTTTCCTTGCAGCATAACCTGCAAAGGCTATCTTCTTGTTTTGACAAGAACTAAACTTACAAAGCTATGCCAATGAAAGCCTCGAGAGTTATCTTTAGTTCTCTGCTTCTTTTCTTCTGAATATTTGATTGGTATGATTTTGGCTGTAACTGGAATCTCTTTGTGTATACTGAATTACTAACAGGAGTATAAGCTCAAAACAGTTTTTCTTTAGATTACAGTAGCAATTTAGTAATTAATGCAAAATTACAGTAAAGACACAAAGATGCAAATATAAGAAAAACAAAGTTTTCTTTCCACTTCCAGTCTCCCTGATGTGAATGAAAGGAATGTCACACTCTTGATGTATTCTCCCCACAGAGCACATACACAACCATGAGTAGCGAGACAGGACTGAGCGGTCGTTTACCACATGCTATAGTGATGATGTGAGGCTCCGTTATTGTTTGACACAAAGATGACAATTTCAATTTGCTTATGTAATTTACAAAATTAATTACTTTTAAAAAATCATTCTGGAATAAAAATCAGTGTTCCATGTGAAAAAATTCTGAAACAGAATGTTTGGATATTTGTAGAAGAGAACATTTTCATTCCTCATTGACGTGTTCCCACAGAAAGTTCCAATTATCATAAAACAGCACTTTCAGATGGAAGAAGCTGCTGTGAGAAAACTCCTGACCAGGCCTGTGTCGGCTCAGTTGCTGCAGAGCTCTGCAAAACTCCGAGCTTCTCCTCCTGCTGGAATCACGCTGCAGCGCTCTATCCAGGGCCTGCAGCGCCTCACGAGCACTTTCCGTCTTGGCCGGCAGATGGCACAAGTTTTGTCACAGGGTTTACGATCGCCAAATTTTGTCAGGTTTGTCATTACCAGGAATGGTTTAGTAGGCTTAACACTCAGCGTTTCTTTTGGGTGAGTAACACTGTAGCTAAAAACACCCCATCTGTGCAATCTGTTTTACATATTAAGCTCTAGCAATAGAGCTTCGATGCTTGCCAGTTACTTACTATACGCAAAGCATATAAATAACACTCTAAATGTAATTCCATGAACATGAAAAATAAGGACTACTCCCGCACCAGAAAAAATGCATTTACAGATAATCAGAACTAGGAGTTTGGGGTATGAAAATATGTCTGAATTACACCTCTGTTTACTCATACTGCTGCCATCCAGAGCCACATGATGGCCATTCTGAATTTAATGTTCTCCTTCCCCTGTTCATTCAGTCTGTGACAATGGCACAAAACACATATTTTAACTGACCATAGGAAAAATTCCTCAGCTTTACTATAGATGGATTACTGGATTTTTGCCATAATTCAGACATGACCTTTTCATCACACTCTGTAGTTTTAATCATCCTCCAGTGCAATGTTCGCACAGTGTAAGCCAAGGGAGCGAGCTGTGCAAACACCTGACATCAGAACATGTGGAGCATTAATGATGAGCACTGCTATTTGATAGGATGTAAGAATCCATTTCTTTCCTTGTTTTCTCAGGTCTCTCAGCCAGCAAGATAATTGCTTCCAATTTAGGAATAACAGCTCTGAGGATAAATGAGTCTAAGTGGCTACAGAATTAGAAATGACACTACTACATGGCCATTGTAATGTAGACAGAGCTGTACCAAATCCAATGTACAAATTCCTCATATATTCTTTAAAAATAACAATGGGGATAGATGTTTTTAATTCTGTAACCAGCTACTCACCCACAATTCCTAATTCTGCTGTGTTTACAAGACCACATTAGTGTAATGCAGCTCCCACAGTTTTAATTACGCTTTATGTGCAAGTTCATTTGGGAAAATGTAATTAATAACACAGCGTTTCTACTGCATTCTAAAATAAGAGGAAGGCTGTGTTAAGGAGTAAAGAGTGAAGGTTTTTCTAGTTGGGTAAGGCATCTTGCTGCAATGAATACTCTTAATACTGCAGCTACTGCAATGGTTTCAAACTGCTGCCCACTGAAAACTCAACCATAACCTTCAAAGGAGTAACACCTATCACTATGGGGTAACAGGGATTAGAAACCTCATAGTGATTCTTTTCTCTTCTGCCATGACTACAGATAGTGCTGATCTGTGGGTTGAAGATCAGGCATTAAAATACTTACCTTACTCAAATTAAGCCACAGAACATCAGAATGCCTTGCAGAATCCAGAGTCACGCCAAAGGAATATATGTGTTTTAAAAATGCAAAGACAAAATATATTTATGAGAGGCCCTGTATTAATTTGGTGGATGCCTCTCCACCTTCCACTGGATGCACTTATCACAAGATTCAACAGACCATTTGGCTTGAAACAAAAGAAATACTATAGTTTTAGTGAAAAACAAGGGAACAAAACAAGGCTGACTAAGGCAGAGAATAAACAAGGATGTATTTTTAACTGAAACTTAGATTACTATAAGAACACTCAAACAGTTAGTCTAGACAAGAATTGAGGATTATTGATTTCAAGTTGGGGAACATAATGCTTATGAACAGAATATCAACAGGAGCATTTTTAAAAAAAGACTTTGTCCTACATGCCCAAAACATTATAGTTCAGTGCCTTGAAAAATCTACCAGACATGTGTATAGGAACATTGTTTTATTTCTTATTCTAACCCTTAAGCATGTCAGCAGAAGTTAATTTCTTGCCATTTAATCCAATAGAAAAAAAGACTAATGCCATAAGAAGGAAATCTAGCATAACTGAATTCTCTTCCTTTTCTGTGTCAATTGTTCTACTAGCTGTATACTGACTAAAAGAGTAATAATGCTCACAAAATTAATAAAAACAAAGGGGTATAATGGGACATAACTCAGGCTTTGCAAAAGAAAAAAAAAATCAGTTCCAGAAGGAATCCAGAATTCAGACTGATCATTTAAGCAGTCTTGTGACTGCTAAACTGAAAGCTCCAGTTTGAGTGCAGAAGCCTGATTTTACATTTTGCTGAGAAGTCTGTGCTCCCATTAACCTTAAATAGCATTATGGGTACTCAGCATTTCAAAACTCAGGCCTTGGACCACTCAGCCAAAGCCCATTGTGTGGAAAGTTGATATTACCTGGAGTGGTTGAAATGGAAATTGAGCAGTGCAACACCTCAAAAAGGTAATTATGGACAGCATTAGCCATCAAAATAGCTTTTATATTTTACAGTGTTTTGGGAATTGGTGTAAGCCATGGCATTAACCATAGCAGCACTAGTGGCTTAACAGCTTTTTTCCCTGGCCCAGACACAGAAATTAGTGTTCTGGGAAATGTTTGCCATACTTCCTTTTTCTCTTGATCACTCCCACAACATAAACCAGGTGGAAGACACAAGCAAACCAAGCATAAACTACAAGATCAGAATTTTTCTTCAGAATTCAGTACAAACGTGGATAGATCAGTAGATTTACAAACAACTCTGTCTTGTTCAGCTTCATTAAGTTGCTTTTCTGTCATAAGACAACCAAGATGCCTCTGAAAGTTTGACTCAAGTTGATAGATCTGTGGGTTGTAGCTGACAGTTTGGCATAGGAACAGCAGCAATATGAAGGTTATAATGTGGGTGCACTCCACTCAAGACGTTTCTGTATCAGCACTACTCTAGCTCTGCTCTTATTCACTGTAAATACATACTAGCCACCATCAATCCATCAACTGGAACAAATAAATATTCATACTATTTGGAAATTTATGAGAATAGCTTGTCATTTAGCAACACTGTGCTTCTGCCCACCCCTCTGCCAATTAAAAACTATTACATTGATCTTAGACTGCAACACTAACCATCCACTAAATATTTATATAAGGCAACCAAATTTTTGTCTGGATAGGGCCCATCCATTCCTTGTTTAGCATTTATTCTACAAAGAGGTGTTTATTATACAGTCATACTTGTTTGAATAATCATCTCATGTCTCTGAAGAACCCAAACTGATTTGATTCAGAAGTTCAGTGATCTCTTCTGAAATGTAGCACCTAATGGTTTGTGGAAATCAGTCCTAAGACACTCAGCAAGGCACTATCAATTGTTTAGAGAAAGAGACAACCCCTTGCTGACACTGAACTAAATTACCATCATTTGTACTGCCAGGGGATGCCTCAGTCATGAATTAAGACTTGAACTTCACGTGCACTGGCTCAGAGGATCCCCACAAACCTTAACAGGATGTTATCAGCCCCAAGTGTACTAGGGAACACAGTAAATCAAAAGAATGGCTCTAAAGAATGCAGGAGAACTTCTTGTAGCTTACAAGTTTGACAAAATTAGTCTGAATCAAAAATGAGTCTGGCTAGTAAAAATACACTTGAACATCCAATTCCACATGACAGCCTTTGGAAATGGAAACTTTTGTATTCATGATTGATAGATCTCGCCCAGTGCCATTTATGACTGGGAAATGTATGAGCTAAACTCTATACACTCAAAGAATAAAAATTTCACAGTGAGAGATGGTAATACTAAAAATAAAATCTGAATCCCTAACATTAACAGCCTGAATTACTCAGTCTTACTACCAGGCTGCTATAGAAAAAAAAATTCACCCTGACCCAAACTGCAAACAGACTACAGGAGAACAGTCAAATACTATTTGGTAAATTGTGATAAAGTGCAAAACAAGAAATTGTGAGAAAGGGCTGATCTATCTAAGCACACTCAATAACACAGCAAACAGATGGTTAAGCAATATCAACATAGGAGTATCAACATAGCTAATACAGTGTTATCACTGCCTCCACAGTTTGTTTTATTCTCCTCAAGGCCCCACCGTGCAAACATGGCAGGTGTGCTGGGTTTGCTGTGCAGGGCATGTGGGTTCCGACACCTCAGAAACATCCTAGTGACTGGGATAAGGAGCAGGTGAAGGATAGCAAAAATATGTAGAATGTAGAAATAGCAGCAGCAGATGTAGAAACAGCAGCAGCAGCTTTTGCATGAGTGTGTTGCAGATAATTCTGTAATGATATTGAAGTCTTAGACAACTACAAAGCTCACCCCATTAAAGAGATCCCACAGAAAGCATGTCTGATGTTGGTTCTGTAGTCAGTCTGCTTGAGTATCTAATATTAATTTTTATTTATTTATTATACATTTCCACTCAAAAGACATCTACTTAGATAACAGAAGACAAAAGATCATTGATAAGAGGTTGATAACACATCAACATATCACAACAATCTTACCACAAAAAATATAATTTCACTTACATTTTTTAAAAGGCTTCACAGCACTGCACAGCTGAATGTAACAACTGAGACATTTTAATGCATACAAACTACATCCATCAGCTCAAGATTATGCTGAATTTTTTTTTTTACCACCATTTTTCTTCTTGTTTTTCTCCCTACTGAGTTTTTTTCATGGCTGTCTTTACCCAGGGTAATAACGTTAATGCCCAAGTAGTATCAAAAAGCAGCTACCTTGAAGCAGGAGTGAGTATTTTCTAAAGGAAAAAGTCACTCTTCTTCTCCCTCCTTTCTTTGCAGCATTTCTTCCTGAAAGCATGGGAGTGTGCTTGCTTGCTCATCACTCCTGCTACCCTAAACAACTGAGATAGCTTTGTTCTTCTGCACCAGCAGTTCTGCTCATGAACACTGACACTGAATTTCCTTTTTTAGACAGCAAGGACGCAGACTTTCTTCCTCTTCTCCCTCCCTCTGCCTCGCCTCCCCTCCCCCTCCTACAGTCTTTGCTGTGCCCTCATCTTACCTTCAGCAGCACAAGAAATCCATGCTGCAGTTTTTTTTTCCTCGTTAGCAGCTCTATGGCAACAGCAGTTCTGAGGCAGCAGTCCTTTACAGTTCTCACTTCATTCTCCTTCCTTCTGCATAAAGATACATAGCCTGTTAGCCCAGGAAATCAGCAAAGACAATTCTGATGTGAATTAGTAAACACAATTCCACAATTATTTCAGAAAAAAGTGCGTTCCAGGGGGTACAAAGTTGTATTCCCAGAAGAGATGAATATTAGCAATGCAAATGAAAAATATGAAAAGGAAATCAGAGAAATTCTTTTGGGTAATTAACTATAAAATCTTCTTTGCAATAACTCAGCTTTCTTGGACAGAAAGGTGAAAAAAGAGAATTCTGAGCTTAATATACACAGTATTACATTCAAATAAAGTCCTCTAAGAATATGTCATTGTTTGATGGAATCTTTATTTGTTTTTAGCACATAAATTAAATCAGTGCTTTGTTTGTTAAAATCCTGCTGAAATAAAGGCAACAATGGCATACAAAATCTTGTAGTCTTGTAACCCATGGGAAAGTATATACCAGAATACATTTAGAACCTTAGAGAACAAAAAAGCAACAAAAGAAAAACTACTAGTAACTGAGTAGTTACTGAGTACTATAGTATCTGCCTGCTTCAAAATCAGGATTTTCCTGATTTCTTACTTTGTTACTTCTAAATTAATCAGAACAATGAGCGACAAATAAATGCTGAATATGACAGCAAAAAACCCAACTACTTAAGACTCAGAAACAATTATTAGCAGAAGCTCTTAAATCAAAGCACAAGATAAAAATACTTTGAATAGAGGCACATACATTCTCTCTATATACTGCAACAAACTGCCAATATTTTATAATCTAATCACTTTTATCACATGCACAAAATAAATCAATCGATAAATTCCTGCAATTCAGCATGAATTTGCATTTCTCTCTCCTGCTGTGTAAAGAACAAAGGTTTCTGGCCACTGCCAATTGCTGTGACAAGAAGTGTTAAAGTGCATGTCCTGGACTGGCACAAGTAACACCACAGTTACTCCTGGGTGAAGTAAAGGCATCGCCTGCATCCTGTCTGTGCTTGCATCAGCCCATGTCCACACCTGCTGGAAAACGTGGAAAACAGGGGCAGGTGTTCCTGGCCACAATCTGAGAGGAAAACATTGAATTCCTTACTAATCCAGCACCTCACGTGTTCATTTTTGTCTCATCTGGCAATATTCAGTTGGCATACCAAATAATATAGAATAGTGTTCTGGCATGGGTTGAAGCACAAACAACTGGGGCTAAGGACTGGCCTACAGAGGCTGCCCCAGAAATCAGAGCAGTTACATTTAGCAGCTCACTTGGCACTTCAGCTTCATGGGCACACAGCTGAGACTCAGCCACAAGAAGAACATGCATCTCTAACACTGTTAAAGAGAACAGCCTTTGAATAGTTATTTTTCATTCAAAAAAAATCTCAGAAGGATTAAGAAACAAAAGAAATAAAATTATTAAACAAGTCAGAATGTTGATCTTTATTAATTTTTAAACTTTTTTTAAACTTTTCCCCACCTGAGCTGGCTGCTTTGAAGGCTGAAGCACAGCTCACAAAGCAATCAGTACCAGCTTTACAATTTACAAATTTACAATTTACAAAAAGAGATTTTTCAAAGAGAGATAATAATTTCCATTTTACAAAGAGACGAAAGAAGGGCACAAAGCTGAAACTACTCATCTATAGTTTCACATTGTGCCAGTATCAGTGACAGAAACAAAACTTGGGGAATCTGAGCTATTGTTACCTGAAGAAATTAACAGTCTCCATTTACTTATGAGAAGGAAAGCTCAGTAGGAAACTTTCAGTTTCTAGAAATTAAGATTTACCTTGAGGCCAGTATTTCTGATCATACAGCTCATTTTATTAATGACAAAGTATTTAGCTTTATTGTTAACTTTAACATGTTACAACAAGCTCTGTAAACTGCAAAATATTGTTGTGAAGGTTAAAATACTCTGATAGAAAAGAAACAAGAGAATTCAGTAACTATGCAACGCAGGATATGGACAAAAAGAGCTTCTGTTAGGGAAAAATGAAATTATTTCTGTGACGAATTACTGCTTAGAGATGTACAGATTTGAAATATTCTGACAATAAATACAGAGTGTATTATAGCCTGTAATACACTCAAAGCAAAGCTCTCTGTGCAGCGCTGTATCAGCTGATAACACCAGACATTTTGTTGTCACTAATTTGAGATAGGCCCTCATACCTCAGAGTGCTGCACGCACACTCTGGAAAGCACAGTGTGTTTGTTCTGACGTCCAAAAGTGTGATTGGGATGGGCACAGACAGAGTCACACGGCTCGCTGCTGTCACCAGTCAGGACACAGGCCAGCTAATGCGGGACACGTATGTACGGCATACATTAGAGATTAGTACTTTTTTCACCACTAATGGCTCCCGTGAATTTATCCCTGTAAAAGTCAAAGAACTGCTTGGCCCTTTGGTGTTTTCATCTTGGGTTCGGTTCTCACGCATTACTTCCTCCTACTAGGCACATAACACTCAACGTTTTTACCAATAAGGAAAAGTACTCTAAATACAGACCTAGGTGTGCCTGCAGTGACTGTTCCAAAACTTAACCAACTGAAAACAGCAATTAAAACACTCAAGCAATGTCAGTGGATTGCAAATTTGCATAATCATGAGAACAAACAATGTGTAGAGATGGTTAACCAATAGCAGAAGGAAAAGAGTTTTCTTCAAAATAATGCACAGGCTTGTATTTACCTTTCTCTCAGAACTGGAAAAAATATTCCTGGCCAATTGTCTCACAGAAAGATATGACATGCAGTATTTCATGGCTTAAAAAATAAATGTAACCTCAACTATGTCAGGGTGTTATCATCGGCCACCTGGTTTACCTCTCAGCTTTATTTATTTTTGTAATATAAAGAACAAACTCTACCCTGAAAGTAGCCTGCAACTTCTATCAAAGATTTCTAGGCCTCCTTCCATTACTGATCCCCACATTCTTCAAGGATTTGCCCACACATAACTTTGAAACAAATAATATCACCCCCACATTACAGTGAAGAAAACTGAAATACAAAGAGAGCTCTCATTCCAATAAAAGTCAATGGCAAGTCTAATAAATATCATCTGCTCAATTTTAGTGCTAAAATTCCAGTCTATGGTCACAACAGGAGTCCTTAACACAAGAGACGAACAGAACTAAGCTGATTTCATGTCCTGGGCTTGACTATAAACCTTGGAAACTTGGAAACAAACAATCTAAGTGCTCAATCAAGAGGAACATTCAAGACATAAAACTGTAATTATTGAGTTTTATAGCATGCAGAGGCCTGGATGACTACAAAAATCATAGAAAGAAAAGCATATTTCTGTTTCAAGTACTTGGGTTAAGATTTTATTTTGCTAACATTCTTCTTATTACCAGAATCATTACTAAAATTACAAGACCACCATAAGTGATTCCATATGACAGTTTTCTTATGCTACACTCATTTAAAGAATTAACAGTAATTTACATACTTCCACTAAAGATTAAATACTGACTTTCTAGAATTAACCCTAGTTTTTTATTAAAAGTTCAACCAAATGCTAACCAAAGTAAAAGGGGTTTTTTTCACAAAATAAAAGTTTTGGATGAAATGATACCCACTATAAAAATAAGTAGCAATTAACTTCCCTTAGTTCTTTAGATTTTTTGACCCCCTGGGAGAGGGCTGAGAAACTAAGGTTCCTCTGAGGGCCCAGAGCACTTCTGCTGCTTCCTTTTCAGCGGCAGTTTACAAGAGCTGTCCCAGTGTATAAAAGAAATACCATCTTTCTTACAAATTAGGCAAGAACTTCACCATTCCAGAGCAAGAAATAAGTAATAAATAACCCCAAACCCCTGAAGGTGGGAGGGTCACTACAACTCTGAATTTAAACCTCAAACTCTAAGAGGAGATGAATTAATGGATGAATAACCTGAAAAATTAAATTCACACAACTTTGCTGTTTTGGTTTTTTTTAAACCACCCAAGTCAGTTAGTCTTAAATAGTTTAACAAATTATTATAATCAAGAAAAAATCTAACTGAGAATGAGAGAACTTAAGCTAAGAAACAAAATTCTGCACAGGTGAAGCAGGAACACTCCTTGGAGATGTGTGCTCCAAGCAATTAGGAGGCACAAGCCATAAACCACCCCGCAAACATTTCAGACAAGTGAGTCAGCTGGCCAGCAAAAGGCCCTGTCCACACCACATCCTCTGCACAAGCCTGAATATCTTGAATAGACTGAGCATGTGGAGCAATTAAATCAACCAAAGCAGTTTAAATCCCACGGCATTTCTATAGTGCTTGGCGCCTAAATAATTTAAGCATCTTTGAATACGTTCCTTATTGGCCTAGTGCACAACTATTCAGTGAGACAGAACTTGGACAGAGAGAGGAAATTCTGGATGTACTTTCAATCAACTCAACAGGGACATCACTGAAATTTCACAACACAAATTTGACTACAATTACTAGGACTAGAAATATCTGTCAAAACATAACAAAGTTGTAAAATAACTTTAAAAAAGGATGACAAAGCAAGCCTAACAACCCAATGTACTAAAGTCATCATAATATGCATTTCAGATTACACTGAAGTACTACAAAATACAAAGCCAGCATTCTCAACCCATTAAAAACACTGTATCTTACACATTCTTATTGTTCAGCTTTTTTAGATTCTAATTTCAATGTAGTAACCAAAAATACTTTTTTAGCATTAATGACACCCCAACTGCATTTAAATAACAAGCATGGGACTCCAGAAATTTGGACTTTCTTTCTCCTTTGGAGGTTTTCCAGAACCTATCCACTCCTACATCTGAGGAAGCACGCTTTTGTTTAGGCAGGATCCTTTGGGACTGATGAACTGAAAATATCACTTCTTGCTAACAACACCCTAACAAATCATCTTGATCCTTAACATGATCTACTGTAGGCAAATTCTGTCTGTTTACCATTACCTTCCTTGCCCTGCCAGTCATGGCAATCAAGTAATACACAGTCTGAACCCTGGTATCAGACTTAAAAATGCAGGAAAAGAATTCCAGGATCTTGCAGGTTTCCTATGAAGTACCTGGCAGTTTCATGGCAAATTCAAATCATGCCATGAGATTATTAAAAGGAGATTTCTGAGGTTTCCTAATGCAAACTATACCATCACCTTTGCCAGTATATTGGTGAGCAGGAATTGCTCAACTGGAGCTCAGTTTCAGGAGGTGTCAGCTCCTACTGCTTTCTTTAACTACGTCACTCCTTACTTCATTCAGTCTGCATGAATAATCACTGGAAACCCAGCTGCTAAACCAGCTAGTCCATCTGTTACCCCTGTTAATAAATGTATTATTATGTTCACTCTCACTAAAGAGCTCATGATTCACTGGGATTGTCTTTTTGGGAAACATCTACTGAAGTATATTAGGTGTACATATATATATGTGGTTGTGGATCCTATCTTTAGCAGCCCAGACATATTATTTAGCATCTTCTTGGTTTCCCTTCTGCCTGAAGATAACATGAACCTGGTCCTTGGGGAGCAAGTTTTCAGTTGAGGTTGCTTTAAAAAGCTTAATCAGATTTAAAGCCAGGGGACCACTAGAAATCCCAGTGTCATTACAAGATTTTTGTCAGTGACAAAATCTGACCTTTTGGTACCTCTCAGTTTGATGCTTCCTGTTTAGAACACAAATAATTCCAGGCAGAGTACGGCTAACACTGGCCCAAAAATACACAAAGTAGGTATGAACACACATGAAAAGGCTGTTTGCACTACTGTAACCAAAGAGATATTTCTCAAACATTGTACAGAGGTTTTAAAGGGTATAAAATGTAGGATTTTTTCCTCTAGTGCAGTTAGGGGTCATTGCTAATACAAGAAGCCTGGATATCTTGTTTCGTAAAAAGAGAAGACTGATTCTGCATTTCCAACTGTTTGCTTGAAGTTTATGAAACAACATTTTTTTCATCTTTTCATTTGGTGAAAGAAGTCAATGATTTCCACTGGAAGAAACACTGGGGTGCTTTTCTCATATACCTTAATATACCATATGGATGTGCAACATCCATATAATAAATGCCTTTCACATGGGAACTGATGATTTGTTTCTTAAATAATAATTTCATTGTTCCAGTCATACAACACTTGTGGCAAATCGAGCATCTGCCAAGGGGCCACTGGACTGAGGAGTGTCACTGCATCAAAACAACCACGAACCAGAGCAAATAACATGATCAAATAATTTATTAAATTCTGCCAAACTCTGCCACAACCATGTGACAGCAGACACCAGTCTGCTCACAGGCTTTACTTTGACTTTAAGCATTAGGTGAATCAGAAATGAACAAAATCCTCAGACACAAGGATATTTCAAGGTCCTCAATAAAGGCCAGTGATCAGGAGCTCAGGGGGACCTGTTTGGCTCTGTAGTTGCCTAATGCCAAGATTTCTTAATCAAGAGACCTCCCACTATTTTAGCCAATAAATTACAATACCAACTTTTAAAATTGTCCCTCTTGATTGAAGATAATAATTTTAAAAAATGTTCAAGTTTTTAAATTTTTTTAGTAGAATGAAGTTTGACCAAGTGTTGTAAAACAAGATTTGCTGCAAGCTAGAGCAATGAGAACAATTTCTCCTTAAAGAAAGCCAGGAAAGCCTTGGTACTAGAAACCTTTTGTCAAATCTGAACAAAGTGATCTGAATACCTGGGTAATCTGAAATGACACTGATTTGTTTATTAAAAAAGATAAAGCAGATAATTGTTTCTTAGATGCCATTCCAGGTCTGTGAAGAATGATGGCTCACCTTCCTGAAATTCCTACGTCTGGAAACATTTTCCTCTCAGATTTGCAAATCTACTAAGACTAAAATGCAGTGCTTGAATAAAAATATTCATCAAATCAAAGTCAACAGCTTTCCTAATAAATATTCAAGATTCTTAACAAATATTCAGTAGTGTTCTTTCTCCATTTAGACTCAAATCACTTTTAATGCAGTGGGAAACCTAACTGCTAGCCCAAAACTTGTTCACATGATTTCTTCAGTCCATCCTGTTTGTTCTTCAACCAGAGGTTAACAGTCCACACAAACTGGCATCATACATTTAACAGGCCTCTGGTTATTGTTGTGTGTCTAGCTGAACTGCAAACAAGAAATATCCTCAATATTTTCTACCCAGCAGGGATGGATAGAAAGAACTTGAGAGCATCAGGATAGGCTGATAGTGGAGCCGCATTTATGATTTTGCTGGGACAGTGATAGGTTGTACTATTTCTACAGATAATATTGCCCCAGCAGATGCTATCATAGGAACATTTAGGTATATACAGTCTTTGAGACATTCCCTTTATGGATATTCTAGATGGTTCTAGACAATTTACTATATTCTAGACAAGTAAAGGGTTGAGTTTTTCAAGCACTGCCTCCATTCCTTCATATATAATCACTATGGAAACAGATTGCAAAGTGATACACATAAACCATACAAAGGCAGCACAGAATTATCACTTATAATTGATATTACTTGCCACCATAAGAAATACTGATTAATAGATTATTGTGAAACCTGATACAAGCATTAAAATGATCGGTATTTTTTCTGCTACAGTAGAAAGCATTGGGCATGATCATGCAATCGGTTTGCACAGTAACAGTTCTTAGTGCTTTATTTTGGACTGCACTAACCTTTAAATCATTCTTGCCAGGTTTTTTCGTGTACTGCGATCTGCAGCACATCACAGCACTGCGCTTTCAGCAGCACGCCGAGGACCACCTAATCTGTCTCCTACAAATACTCCTGCATCCCCTTCAGGAATTATCCATCCACCCTCAGCGCCTCGGGACAAGTTTGCGGGATCCAGTCACGGCCCCGCCGGCCTGCACTGGGTGTGAGCCCGGGCCGAGGGGCCGGGGAGCCCTCAGAGGCGCCTCCATCTGCCCCCCTCGCCTCAGGGCCTCTCCGTGAGGTCCCAGCGCTGCCCCCTCATGACCAAAGCTGCCCCAGCTCCGGGAACGCAGGGGAAGAGCTTGGGGTGTGTTCCGGCTATCAGGGAGGAGGAGGAGGAGGCGGGAGCCATTTCTGTGCGCGGATGGGGCGGATGCGCGACCGCCGGCCCCCGCCCGGGGAAGCCTCTTTCTCTCTCCTGTCACCCCCCCCCCCCCCCCGACCCCGGGGCTTTAAAACAACGAACACGGTGGGGAAAACGCGGCCACGAAAAGGGGCCCTATGCCACCTCAGCCGCTGCCGCAGGGCCGCTCCCTGTCCCCTCAGCGCGGCCAAGCCGGCGCCGCCATTCCCCCTCCCGCCCCGCGCTGCAGCAGGGACCGGACGGGAAACCCCGTGCGCGCGGGGGGGAAGGGGAGGCAGAGGGAGGAAGGAGTGGGGCGCTGTGACGCACTCAATGGTGCAATATCCTTCCGCGATCCGACAAAAAAAGTAGTTCTATGTTCCACGTAGCCTCCTAAACCCCAGAGGTTCATACACAACCTTCGGATTAACTGAAAAAGTCGCGTGTTGGGAATCTCTTGGGATACAGGGCTTAAACTGGAGGGATTCTTGCTTTTTTGCGCGTGGTTTAAGGTGTATATCCATGCGCAGAGCAGAGCGCAACGAGTCCGGCAGCAGGGCGGGTATATAAGGCGGGCGCCGCGGAGGGCTTGCCTTTTCAGTTGAGGACTGAGCTGGTGATCGGAACATGTCAGGGGGCTCCGCGGATTATAGCAGGTATGGCGGGGGCCTGGGCTCTTTCCACATTCGGGGGCTTCGTGGGTTAGGCGGGGGCGGCCAGGGAGAGAGGAAAAGTCGGAAGAGGTGGAGGGGTGGGAGTCGGAGCGCCCTGGAGGAGGCAAGGAGCTGTGCTCAATCAGCCCTGCGCCCTGGCCCCTCCCGTTCTAGACGTTTCTGTCCCTGCGCTCCCCTTGCTCGCGGTTCAGCAACGGTTTAGCTCTAGTCCTCGGGGCTTGGTTTTCGTTACTGGCTTTCTTAGCAATCGAGTCAGCCCTAGAAAGAACTTTTTCAAAATCAATTCGTATACAGCTGTGTTGTAGTTTTAATATTTAAATGGCTTTCTGTGGATTGTATTTTTCCCCTTAAAGGTCTATTCTCCCTCGCGCCGTTGGTTCGCCCCGGGTTTTCGGGCCGCGCTGAGGGCGACACCATTATTTTTTTTTGCGGGGGGAGGGGGCGGCCCCCCCGGGCGATCGCCCGGCGCCGTCCGCCCGCAGCGCCCGGTTTGCGCAATCCCAGGGGTGGAGCTCTCGCGAGAGTTCGTCGGCGGGGCGGGGCGGGGGGATCCGCTGCAGCGCCGGGAGCGCGCCCGCCCCCCCCCCACCCCCCTTCGCGCCGCCGCGGGAGCGCGCGCTCGGTGCGGCCATGGCCGCGGCGTCGGGCCCGGCCCCGGGAGCTGGGCACCGGCTTCGGTGGCGCCCGGGACACTGCGGAGCAGGGGTAGAAGTTGGTCCATTGGCAGAAGCTCAGAGCACCTGCTGGAATGATCTGTCACGGGTCCCGCTGCTGTCTTAGCCGACGTGTCAGCTTGCTTCTGCATGGTGGCGGCTCCTGTGCTAACAAGGTGTTCTCTTTCATGGCAGAGACCATGGCGGCCCAGAGGGAATGGAGCCCGATGGTGTCATCGAGGTGAGCACTTACGGACTGACCTGAGAATTTAATCGCTGGTCGACAGGGGTATTCGATTTATTTTTTTTTTTTATTCTTTCTTTGTTACAGAGCAATTGGAATGAGATTGTTGACAATTTCGATGATATGAATTTAAAAGAATCCCTTCTAAGGGGCATTTATGCTTATGGTTTTGAGAAGCCTTCAGCTATTCAGCAGAGAGCTATTATTCCGTGCATCAAAGGTATGCAGTAGTTTCATTAGTATCAACGTCGGATTATTAGGAAAGCAATGTGAAATGCATATGTTGTTTCATTAGTGTGCAGTAATAACTAATTTCAGTCTTCATTGAACAAGTGATATGATGGTACACCATCTTTCGGGACTGACCTGAAATGGAGAGACCTCTTTAGTACTGATCACTTACTTCAAGGGGAATTAAGTAAAACTAACATGATTGACCCGTGTGGGAGCAGTAAATGTGTATCCTACTTTTTTTAGGGTATGATGTGATTGCTCAAGCTCAGTCAGGTACTGGCAAGACAGCCACATTTGCTATTTCCATCCTGCAGCAGTTGGAGATTGATCTCAAGGAGTCCCAGGCACTAGTATTGGCCCCTACCAGAGAACTGGCTCAACAGGTATTGATAGTGTAGTTTAAAAAAAAAAAAGAAAAAACTTTGTGTGTTGCATAGGTTTCAGGTTTCACAACTGTGAGACATTACCAGACTTCTTGAGGGGCTGTAATAAATATCCATTCAGAACCCTTCTTTTGTCAAATAATGGGGGATACAAACTGGCTTCTGTCCCACAAGTCCTCTGCCTCCTTGAAGAGCTGAGTTGATAAACATGGAGGGTGTGCTGGGGCAGGGGTGCAGGAGGCAGCTGCTGTGCTGTGTGTAAAGTGGAGGGAACATCTTCAGCGGAAAAACACAATTTCTAAAGCCCAGTGTTCTGAGTGGAAACAAAAAAATACACTTGTTTGGAAGCTATTTAAAGCTAAATGCAGTTGTGCAACATGAAAACTGCAGTGCACATGTGGTTACTTAAATGGTTTTGTTTCTTTGTATGTTTTCCTGACAATATAATTGCATGTCTTTCACCTTCAAGGCTTGGTATTCTGTTATGCTAAGTGGGTGTGTGGTTATAACTTCAAGAAAACCTAAATATTTAGGATAACTGTATCAGTAATGAGGGGTCACTTTCAACTAGACTATACTGAAATGCCAGTGCTATGTGACAATTTTTCAAGGTACAGTTAAACATACTAAATCAGACAAAAAACAAAGTTAATGGAATAAGGGCCTTTTATCAGAATGATAAGCCTTTGTTCTGATCTAAAGCTGTTGAGATGAGATTCGTTCTGAAACCTGGCTTGTAGTGGTGCCATTGAAGTTCACTAAAGAGAGTTCAAGTGCTTAACATGCAGGCCTGAGCCCCTGAGAGCTTGAGCTCACTTCTGGTGGCCCTGCTCTCAGCTTAATAACTGTCTTATGGCAGTCACTCAATCAGCAAGTTCAGCCAGTAAAAACAAAACTGTAACCTAACTGTTCCTCTACCTTCCCTCATGAGTTATGAGAAGTTGGGCAGTCTTTAGTAGCTCTCAGTTCCATAGTCCTTATTGGTGTCTTGGCTTCAGAGTCCATAGAAGCCAGTGATAGTGGCTAAAGCTTTATTGTCCTATGAGCTACTAATAGGAGGTTCTATTTTAGATTCAGAAGGTAATCCTGGCCCTTGGAGACTACATGGGAGCAACATGCCACGCTTGTATTGGTGGCACAAATGTGCGCAATGAAATGCAGAAACTCCAGGCTGAGGCTCCACACATCGTGGTGGGAACTCCAGGGCGTGTGTTTGATATGTTGAACAGGCGCTATCTTTGTAAGTATGGCCCTCATTGTGCACTTGCTGATAAATTTCCGATGAAAGCCTCGTACCCACTAAGAGCTTTAGTGTATTTGTTGTCACTGTAGAGAGTTGTGCTGGAAAGCTTACTAGTACAGAAGCATAGTGTTCTTAAAGGATTGTGTATCTCTGAAACTTTATGAGATGCTTCTCTCTTTCCAATAGCACCAAAATGGATCAAAATGTTTGTTCTGGATGAAGCTGATGAAATGTTGAGCCGTGGATTTAAGGATCAAATTTATGAGATCTTTCAAAAACTAAGCACAAACATCCAGGTAAAAAAGCTTTCACATAGTAAAGTGATGCATGCAGATGAAAATTGTTGTATGGGGTATGTGCTAACATAGAGTAATGTATTTTAGGTTGTGTTGCTGTCAGCTACAATGCCAATGGATGTGTTGGAAGTGACCAAAAAGTTCATGAGAGATCCCATCCGTATTTTGGTGAAGAAGGAAGAACTGACTCTGGAGGGTATCAAGCAGTTCTACATTAATGTTGAGAGAGAGGTTGGTACTGGTTATACTTGCTCTGGCAAGAAGAGTTAGGTTCTCTTACCTTCTTGTTAAAGCACTGTGCTAAAATTGCGGAAACCAAGGCTGAGCTTTAGTTTCTGCAATAATGCTAGTAGAGTAAATGCAAGAAGAAGAAAAACTATGCACTAGATCGAAAAGGACTAGGGTGGACCTCTTTCTTAATGTCCAGTGTCCTGTGTCTGAAGATTTGGTGCCACAATTGATGCAAAAACTTGTCTTAGTTTCCAGGTTATACTAAATGTAGTTGTGTGCCAAAGCAGGCTTAATTGATTGTTGTATTGGAGTTCTATTCCTTGTTTCAAGTTTGTGTTATGTACTGAGCTGTGTCATGATGTGTTTTCTGATGATCTTTGTTCTGCTTAGGAATGGAAGCTGGATACTCTCTGTGATTTGTATGAGACACTGACCATTACACAAGCTGTTATTTTCCTTAATACAAGGAGAAAAGTAGACTGGCTTACGGAGAAAATGCATGCCAGGGACTTCACAGTCTCAGCTCTGGTAAGAATTGCTACTTCCAATCACTTCTGAAATGCTTTGTATTAACTGGAGAAGAAATGGTGAGGAGGGGATATCAGTGAGAAGCAGGAAAGTTATAATATAGCTGTGCAGTGCTGTATTATCGTTCCCCCTGCTTAAAGTAAAATGTTTCCTTTCTATCCCTACCTGCTTAGTTCCCACAGCAGGTAGGGACGCTGGGATTCATACAAGCCTTTGTTCTTTAAAGAATATTCTGGTTTGGAGCATTGGAACTGTACTAATTGCAGCTTTTTGTTTTAACTCTCCAGCATGGTGACATGGACCAGAAGGAACGGGATGTTATCATGAGGGAGTTTAGATCAGGGTCCAGCCGTGTCCTGATCACTACTGACTTGCTGGTGAGCACTGTCTTTCATTGAACATGTTCCTGTTACAGCCTTGTCCCAAAAGCTTCATAATTGAGTGATGGTTTTTGTAACCTGAACTGCTGGGAGCTTTTTGGAATAGCAAAGACCATGCTCCACTGTGAACTACACAGTTGTAGTTCATAACTAATGATGTGGTTGACAAAAGCCTGAGTTAGATAAATTTGAAAATAGCTTCTAACTTGCATTAAAGACTTGGTGTTGCTTTGCAGGCTCGTGGCATTGATGTGCAGCAAGTGTCCCTGGTTATCAATTACGACCTGCCGACCAATCGTGAGAATTACATTCACAGGTCAGTTGGCTCTGCCCCCCATCAGTCCCTGTGCTGTGCTGGATGGGCATTGGCACACACCCTCGTCACCTGTAGATCAAAACCTCACCAAACCAGAGGTGTTAGCATCCATGCATAAACTTCTCAGAGCTAGCAGGGAATGCAGCCACTTGTGGATTGGCTTTTAAAAAGCCCTGCCTTGCACAGCAATGGTTCTAAAACAAAGGAGGAGCAGAACTTTTGAACACTTGAAGCAGTGGGAAAACTTAGATATGTAACAGGTTCAGTCATAAACCTTGCAGTTGTGCGGAAAGTGCCAGCAACTGACTTGCCTCTTTTCACGTAGGCTGTGACATATGAGTGTGACAGTTAGTGGTGCAGTATCTTGACAGCAGGGTCAGCTTGGTCAGGGTTCTGGCTGATCTGGAGTTGTTGCTGGTCAGTGACAAGACAGACCTTCCTCCTATCTTGTAGGGCTGCCTTTGTTTGTGGAGGTTCAGTGTGTCCACATTGTGTGTTCCATATTTGCTCTTGGTGGCTCCTTAGTGGGATTCTTTGTGGTGTGTCTTCTGGTAGCAATTCCAGTTTGTCTCCCTAGGTTTAGTAACTGCTTCTAGTGACTGTCCCTAAATTAAGTAAACTGTGCTTTGTTACTTGATGTAAAAAAATACAGGAGTCGATAGCAGCAGTTGATGACACAAGATGGTGCTCAGAAACGACGTTGACGTAATTTAGGACGTGGATTCGTAAGCGGCACAGTTTGAATAAAGAGCGAGTTGGTATTTATTTATTTATTTTGTCATGATTATCCCCTAAGTTTTGTGAGCCCTTTCTGTGTACTTAGCTCCTGCTGGCAAGGTGCTCTATTGTGCAGTCTGTAGGAAGGTGGAGCTCACGGTGGGGGTAACTAAACCACATGCACTGGTGTGTCGGTGACTGATGGGGGCTTAAACACAAATGTTGAGCTTGGATTTTACTCTAAAGGAAACCAACAAATCCTAAGTTTTCCCACTGGAAACAGGTTGAATTGAAATTCTGAAGTTAAGTGTGCTGTTCCATGTTACTGGATTAACGTGGTAACAGTCTAATTGTTGAACAGCAGCATGTGCTCTGTGCTTGGGAGTGAATGCATGAGGGGTGGGTGCATAGTTGAACAGAAGGGAGAGTCTGACCCAGGACTTCAGAACGCAGCACCAAGCATTGAACGAAGATCTTACTTTGCAGCCAAAGAGTAACCATGTGTGCCCTGCTGCCTGCCACGGAATGGATCTGCTGTGCTGCTGGCACCAGCTGCTGGTTTTCCTGACCAGATGTGACTTGGGTGGCAGCTGGCCCTCTTAAGGCAGCATAGACTGGCCAGTGGCAGATAGGAGCAGCAGTCAAGAATGGATCTTGCAGACATGTAAAGCAGATGGGTGAGGTTAACTTGAGTGTAAATGTGTTTTCTTTTTGTGCAGAATTGGCCGGGGTGGCCGTTTTGGCAGAAAAGGTGTGGCTATCAATTTTGTCACTGAAGAGGACAAGAGGATCCTGCGAGACATTGAGACTTTCTACAATACTACAGTGGAGGAGATGCCGATGAATGTGGCTGATCTCATTTAATCCCCGGGATGAGGTGGTTGTGAATCCAGTGCTCGCTGTTGCTGAATAGGCGATTCACAACGCGCATTGTGCTTCTTTCTTTGGGGATATATTGAATCTTGTCTCAATGCTCATTACGGATCAGAAATACAGATTTTTGATAAGAGAAGCGACTTTCTGTCGTGAGCTCTTGTGGGGAAGGCCATTGGCTTTGTCCACTTTAGGGTTAGACTGTTGGGGTTGGGTGGAAAGTCATGGGGTCTGTAAATTTTTTCTTTATTAGAAATTTATTTCCTAGTTCCATAGAAGTGGTTGTATTAGATGTTCTTTATCATTTAATAATTTACTTATGGACTAAAAGATATAAGTGCTGTATAAAGTCAGCCAATTATGTTAAACTAGCCTACCTTCCTTTATTGTATGTACTTACACCTCAGATTAAATTGGAAAGGCCTTTCAAAATCTCTAAACTTTTATAAGAGCATTAAAATGCATTTTTGTTTCATATGTATTTATTCAATAAAGTATTTAATTAGTGGTAAGTGTGATCTGGACCCTGTTGCTAAGCCCCAGCAAGCAAGCAATCATACTATTGTCTTAGTTAGGGTTAAACCCAGTAAAATTTGCCATATTGCACATGTCTTAATGAAGTTTGAATGTTCAATAAAATACTTCTATATTCACTTAAATTGTAAAAAGTTGCTTCTTGGGTTGAGGGGAGGGTGACAGCGACCTGCACTGTCTCAGGGTGGGAGCTGAAGGTGGCAACTGCTGCAGCCTTGTGCCCACAGCTCCCACACTCCATCATTAATTGCAGGGATGGTTCTGCACTCCCTCCAGAGCAGAGCTTTAAGTGCCAGTGTGGCTCTGGTGTGCTGCACCTGTGTCCTTAAAACTGAAACACCCTTTCATCAGAGTAGAAAATGGCTCACTTAATAATTGGTGCTGGCTTGATGAAAAAGCTCTGCACTGCATCATTTATGCTTAATGCTTGTCCAAGGGTATTTTTTTTTCCCAAGCCATTCAGGAAGGAGGGACAGGTGGTCAAAAGAGCACCTTTGAAAGTATGTCCCAAAGATGCTCATCCACGTCACAGCTTTAAAATTGCTTGTGAGCAAGAACAGTGTGAGATGACAGGAAATTCTAAGTGACACTTTCAGAAGGTGACTTACTCTCTGCTGAACGTTTTTTTTCTTGGTGAGCTTGAATGGAATAAAAGTTGCAATATGTTTGCTAGTAAAGGGATTTTTGCTATGCTTGACCCTGAAGGATCAGATAAAAGATGGCGGAGGCATGGGCTGTGTTCAGCCTGAAGCTGTGGCATTGATGTGCATCAAGTGTGTTCTATAAGGATGTGATCATTTTGCCAAGCTAATATAGGCTACAAGGACTAATCCTTGTGTCTGCTTGCAGCGGATAAAGACTTTAGTATGGATATGGTCACTTCTGGTAATTTGCATGTGTAAGTGCACAACAATGAACTGCACAGCAGGAGCATTAGAGATCCCTGTGCTCTTGACCCAGTGTAAAAAAATCAAATATTCCAGCCTCAGGTTTTCCAACTGCATTGCAGTCCTTTTATTGCAAAAAAACAACCAGTACAAAAGCACACAGGTCCCTGTTCTGAGACCCCCAGCCACCCCTGGAACAAAGGGCTGCTGGAGGAGTCAGATGTTCTGTGTGAGCTGCTGCATCACAAGGGCACAGAGACTCATCAGCTGCAAGAATTCATCAGCACCGTCTGCCAGGCATTTATCCACTTCCTGCAGAGGGAATAGAGAAGGGAAAACCCACTAAAAATGGCCATGCTCAAGGCACCTGTGTCTTGGGGTACAGTGGAGAACAAGTTTGCCAGCTGTTCTCTTAATCTGCACAGATTTCTCCACCAGCCACATCACATCCCCGTCCAGCTGCACTGGGACCCATGAGCTCTCCAGCCTCCATCTCACCTCCTAGAGGAGGCCTCCACATGGGAGCTCCATACACAAAGGGGTGTGGCACTGGCCCTGCAAGCCCCTGCCAGGAGCATCACTGCAGGGCATCCACACCACCTGCCCGGCAAAACCTCCACCACAGCTGGCTTACCTTCTTCATCAAAAATTGAGCAAGTTAATAAACCCTCTCTTTTTTGAAAAGGCATATTTTATTCACCAGAACAAAAACTTGAATTTTGCAGCTCCTAGTTTTTTTTAAGTGCTGACTTATTCTCATCTTAATTTTCCCTTCTACATTATATTAAAAAACTCCAAAACAACCAAACCCACAAACCTCTTGATCGAATCCACTAGAACAACATTATATGGATAATAATTCACTTAACTAGATTTCAATTCCTTCTCATGAAATTTCTCAGGACAGAAATTCTACCAAGAAACATTCAGAACAAAAAAATCACCATGCACTTCTTGGGAGACACTGTGCAAACAAAAATCAAGCTGAAGAGATTAATGTGTTTTGCTTTTTTTAACTCAAGCTAGACTTACTGCAAGTTTCTCAACTATGGCAGATTTCTGTTTGTCACTGTAATCTTCACTCTCCACAATGGTGTCATGCAGCTGGTTTACAAGCTGAGCAACAGCAAACCCCTCATTGATGAGATTCTGCACAGGGAGAGAGGAAAATGGAAGTAATTCAGCAGCAGAAACACCACAAACTGGAAAGATAATCTTGAAAAATTCTGTCAGAACTGAGACACTGCATTGCAATTTAAGTACGGAACTTGTACATTGTGGAGGACAACTCCGTAGCCTGTGCACAGCCCTGCCCTGCACCCGACAGTGACAGGCTGCACGAGCAAGGCAGGCACAGAGCAGCAGTTCTGTCCAAACGTTCTTCCAGCTTCTGACAATTTACATCTCAGAAACCTTATGAGTCATTTAAAACATTCAACAACCTCCACTGAACCTGTCCAATACTATTCTAAAATTAGGAGGGCTTGGAATCCACAGCATCAGATGGCAGTTCCACAGCCTTCACATTTTAAAGGGCCATCTACTTAGGATTTATTTTCTTCATCTGGTCATTGCTAGTCTCAGGAATTGAGATCTATAAGACCAAAGCTTTTTTAACAAAATAAAACCCAAGGCAACTAAAGACAGCTTAAAAAAAAAAAAAAAGTAGTGCCAAGTTACAAAAATGTCAGGTATTGAGAATAATGGTCAGTGAAGCCATTTAGGGAGAAAGAAGTTTATGAAAACAGAAACATCATTGGTACAACCTTATTCTTCTGTTCAGCTAACAAATCTACATCAGTTTAACCCAGGAGAAAGCCTGAGTCACATTGGTAGGGAAATTTATTTG
The DNA here is from genome assembly GCF_963513975.1 of Fringilla coelebs. Lineage (NCBI taxonomy): Eukaryota > Metazoa > Chordata > Aves > Passeriformes > Fringillidae > Fringilla > Fringilla coelebs. Next base: position 17,596,523 of record NC_140036.1, read on the forward strand.
CAACTTTGACAGCTCTTCCTCAGAAGGGAAAGACTGGGAGTCCTGACTGGTAAAAGACACTTCCCAAAAGTGCATCCAAACAGACTGAGGCCAAATGTTCCTCAGCCATACACTGGGAACAAAGGAATCCCAGGGCCTTGAGTGAGAGAAATACCCAGGCTAAGCACTAAGAGAACTCTACCTTTGCCAGTGTTTCAAGTTTCTCAAAGGAACCACTCTGGCAGCCCAATAGCAGTTCATCAATTGTTTCTTTAGGGATTACCTGTAACAAGAAGTGACATTTCTTAATTTCAACTTTGTCAACTTAAAATTGGTGTTGATGCTTACAGTAACAAACTGTTCATGGCAGAAGGCATTTCAGGATTTCATTCCTCTACATACCCATCCACTTCTAGCAAGTATGTGTGACAGACTAAATACATTTTAAAAGTGAAAACTCGGCTGTGATATTTGTCCTTTACTGGTGATATTAAAACATAAACCATATCATGACAATAGACTGTCAAAGTCACCTTCCTAAATCCAACTGCTTATTCAGGACACTGAGTAAGAGGAGGACATTCTTCAACAGTTAGATCAGACAATGCTTTCTGTACCATTCTAGACCTAAACAACACAGCAAATAGTTTTTATTTCCAGTGACAAACCAATGGCATCAAAAAAATGCCCAATGCAACAAGACCAGACAATAAATCAGAAGGAAAAAAGTTGACAGACGCCACTATGTCACTCTGTGCAGAGAAGAGCTGCCCCTTTCCCCCTTCACTCATTGTCATTTCTGTCAGTTGAGTGCCTGGACAGTTTGGTTACAAAGCTTCTTTATAAAGCTTTTGCACTAAGGTCACTCCACGGTCATGGAAGTTGTGAATGACCAAGGAGTTTTTATGAAGATGTAAAGTTGGGTTCCCTTGCTTTAAATGAGCATTATTCATTCAATAATGGAATATCATGCTTCTCTTTCTTATCATTACAGTCAATTTCTGCCAGGTTTCAGATGTCTGATATCTATTCAGATACTAACTAGTTTACAGGTACACAAAAGTGAACAGTGACTTGACTCTGAAAATTGTTTAAAATTGTTCTGTAAACTCTGCAGAGCAGCAATTGCCTCTCGTTTCATCAAAGTCAGAACCTCCCAACCCCCACAATGAGCTATGATGGCAGCACCTTCATGGGAAATGAGTCCATCATTAAAGCCCATCTATTTTTCAGCTCCTAGTCTCACTTCTCCTTCTTCAGGGGTGTTTTGTTGCTATAGGAACACCTTCACACAAGTTTTATTAAACACATTTTCTCTCAGGTTTCTCCTGTGCCTTTCAGTATTACCCATGTCATTCTAGAAAAAAACATTGCTGTTTCATTAAAAAGCAGGATCCCCACAGATCCATGTCACTGTCACTGTGAACATTAAGCTGAAAATGAGCTGCTACTGAAAGTCATTTCCCTGTGGTGCTTCCAAACCAATATTACAATGATCTATACTTATACACACATATACAGAAAAGCACCAAAAAATGTTCTAACCTACTCTCCAACAAAAAAAACCACAGTTTGCATTTATGGGCAGATTATTTCAACTTCAGTTTGAATTATAAGACTGTTTTACAGTTTCCAATGATTTACAGAAGAAGTTGCTAGAAACCTGCTATGTAATAAGTAGACAGAATCAGGCAGTCTTTAAAACTCTGGTAGATAGTGCATCATTACCATGCTGCAATACTAGTGAGTATAAAACCATTTTTTTAACCAAACTTTGAGCAATGGCAGACAGAGGTAGGAAAAATGCTTCTCAGAGTAAATCCAGGAGAAACTGTAAGGCATAGCTTACCCCAGCAATTTCAGTGATTATCTTCTCTGTGATCTCCTTCCCACCCATTAGGCGAGTGGCACTTTGAAGAAAAGTAATTGCTTTTCTTAAGTCCCCTTCTGACACTTTAACCAGATATGATACTGCCTGAAAAATAATGTCAGAAAATGCTAAATTAAGTGCTCACTGCTAATTAAAATCTAATACACTTTTTCAGCAGTTACTTTAAAACACCAACTAGTGCATAAAGCAGATTGTCTGAGCCAAGCACAATACACAAGTTGCAAAACAACCTCTCTACTAACACAAATGTGTGCTGGCAGTTTGAGAAAGAAGCACAGTTCTCTGCCAGTACACTCAGCAGAGAAAATAAAAGCCCTACAGTTTGGCTTCAGTTTTCTCTGGTGGATATTTCTCTGGTTTTAGGACAACTTAAAATTCATCTCATCTATGGAAGGAGAATAAATGAGTTTATACATTTTATTTCATACAACTGAGCAGCCTGGAAAAGTATGCTGACTTGGCTACGCAATTATGCACTGGATTAAGCAGTAAAATTACATGGCAACCACAAAGTTACCTCATTACTGATTTTCACATGTTCCTTCTCAGAAACATCTAACAGCCTCTGCTGCTGGATACTGTCAGACAAAGGCTTGAAGCGGAATTTGGAGCATCGAGATGTTAAAGGTTCAATTATTCTGAAATAAAGGAAGGACAGGGTAAAGAATGCATGGGTCAAGTTCTCACAGACAAAGCTAACAAAGGCAGAAAAGGTTTAAAATACCTTAAGGTTTAAATAACTCTAAAACTGCAACATTGTAAAAATTAAAAGTGAAATTTAAGTATTGTTTCAGGCTTGCATGCATATAGTGACACCTCTTTAACTGAAAACTATGAAAATTAGATTTCAACTTTTAAACAGGGAAAAAATAAAAAAGAGACTACAGAGCAGACAGCAAATCCAAATAAGCAAAAAATTCCAGGTATACCTGCTGATGTAGTTACAAATAAGACAGAAACGTGTTGTTTTAGATTCCTTTTCCATTGTGCGTCTTAAGGCTGCCTGGGCTGCTGAAGTCATAGAATCTGCTTCATCCAGGATCACAATTTTAAAAGGAGGACACATTTTACCACTGAAAATTAGAAATTTGTTATTCAGCAGACATGAAATGTACAGACAAAGGAAAAAGAAAAGAAAAATATACACAGAAAAATTACTGCAAATAGCAAGTAATATTTTACTTATGCATGTGTTCTTGAAAAATAGAACAGATTCAGAAGTTCAATCTTTTTTAAATTATTTTTAGATTAAAGACTAATATTTGTAATAAAGGCAGGGACTGAGTTACTGAGTTAAAAAGACCAACACTTGAATACTGCAGAAGTCCTCTAAAATACATACTCTTACTGTAAGATGCTTCTTTTAACACCTTATGTAGCTCTTCTTTTTTCAGGCTTTCTGATTCCCTAAACTCCCAAGAATACTCAAGAGACTGATTCCAGTACACAATAATGTACTGGAATCACTCAGGCTGTCTTGGCATGCGGTTTCTTCCTGCTGCTTTCCACAGTCCATACACATGGCTTGACCTGCACTGAGCTTCCCATCACCTAACAGCAGAATCCTTTTAGAAAACAACACCCATGTTGTAGAAATTCCTGCAGATTAGAAGGACTAGGGAAGTAACTTCTGGCACAATTTACCCAAAGAAAATTTTCTATGATAGTCAGACAACATCTGCAAAGGCAACAACATGTGCCTAAACCCAGAAGTCTTGACCTTGTGGAGTTTTTGCTGTCTGCCTCCAATGATAACAGCAACAGCAAAAATCCTCCTGGGTATTCAAAGCCCCAATGTGAAATTCCATGAAGTAAAAGCTCAGCCAAAGCACTGTGTTTTGCCAACTTCTGGGCAGTGCTGACCCATCATTTATATTAGAAACAAAAACAACCACATGCTTTGTCCTAAGCAGGAGGGGTTTGATGCAGCACTTACTCTGAACGGCTTCCAGACGCTGTCAGCTGAGCAAAAGCCTTCACCTTTTCCCGAATCACTTGGATCCCACGCTCATCAGAAGCATTCAGCTCAAGGACTCTCTGCCGGAATAAATCAGGCCTGCAAAATTTTTATTGCAACATGTTAGCTGCTAACCCTTGTAATGATTTGGTATAAAATATAACAACAACCCTTCTGGCTGTTTTGAATGGCAGGGATTATTTTTATCAGCATTACTAAATAACATTGTTAAAAGACACTTGAGTTGAGATCATAAAATGTTAAGTATGAATTTCCATTAGATATTTTTAGAATCTCCTCCTGGGCTACTGAAAACAATGAAGTATAAAATTATATCAGTTAACCAGGAAGGAAAAAAAAAAAAGTAGGAAGTTGGCTTCATATGTTCAGAGCACTAGGTTATATGCCTTTGTACTTACAGCCCGTGAGCAATGTGAAAGAACAAGTAAAATGCCACAATGCAGTAACTAGCAGTACTACCAGAACGAAAGATCCAGAAAGTGTAAGACATGCAGTATTCACCTGCAGTACTATACTGCATTTAAAAAACCAACCAACAATTAATACACTGGATTTTAAATCCTGGGAATTAAGATGGACTCACTATGTAGAGTTGTCTTCGTCCTACTTAAGTAGAAGTGGTTCTCTTCAAAAAACAGTGAGTCAAAGATTAAAGATGACAAATGGGATAGGGGAGGTATTAAATTCAGCATCACATTTGATCATAACATCAAACCACTTTCTCATCCATCTTTTGCTTATAGATCACTGAATTTGCTACTCAAAAACTCCCAAGTGTTCCAAGTGAGTTAATTAATGTCTACATGCTGAGTTTTAGTCTGAGCCCCAACACTACTTTCCAGACACAATTCAAGGGTGCATAACAGAGAGATTAAAAGTCAGACATTTTATGAAGTACTTTGAGATCTATGTGAAGCCAACAACTTACTAAATAAACCATAAAAACTGGAATTCCTTTACAAAGCTTAGTAAATCATATGCAAACCATATTCTTTCCATAGTCTTTGCTAGGGGGTTACATGGCTGCCAATCTGAAGTCCATACTGGTAACAGGAATTGGTGACTTGTGACAAGACAAATGAGAAAAAAATCTTATGTTAGAGCTGAATTAGAATACAAAGATATTCCTGAAAAAGTGCTGGGAACTACCTAGGAGCAGGCTATGACCAGAGGCACTTCATCACATGATTAGGAGACATGTGACAGTTGATTACACTGAAGCAACTTGATTCCAGCTTACCCAAACAGTTCTCTAGCAGCTGCTAAAATAGTGGAAGTCTTTCCAGTTCCAGGTGGGCCATAGAACAACAGATTGGGAAGCTGAAACAGCAAGGCATCATTTGTAAGAAAAGGTAATAAAAAAATCCACTAACAAGAAAACCTGCTGACAATCTGAGCACCTAATAGAACAAGAACTGTCTATTCCTCACAGTAAATAGTGGCCAGTCTTTCTCTTTTGGTCTCTAAAGGAGGACAAACAGTTGCTGTTTATAGTACAGTATGAACAAGTGTTGTTTGGTGGCACCATCCCATGTTCTATTCAAACTGATATTCCAATCTATATTTATTTTTATATACACACCCAGGGCATGTCTGAGATCACTAGAGCCTACAGAGCCTATTGTTCTGATTGCAGAGACACCCAAATTTATCCAAGAATAGCCTTAAACAGCCTGGGCAATACCAGCAGTGCAGATGAAACCATCCTTTGCTTTCTCAGCTCCCCAGCCTGCCTTGTCCAGCCATGCTGAGGATTCCGTGCTGCTGCACCAAGTGCACTGCAGCGAGCACGGGCAGCTCGGGAACGCCGGGCTGCAGCGAGACAGTGCTGACACAGCCCCACGGCGACCACGGGGACAGCGCCACCCACTCCCTGCACTGCACAGCCCTGGCAAATTCCTGCACCCAGCCCTTTTCAAAGGAGACCACTGGCATTTCTTAAAGAAATTAGGTTAATTGATCTTTAAAATAATTTAATTAATGACCTCAGCATGAAAAATACAACTGCATTAAGGAGATATGCTGACACAGGAAGATCAGAGCAGCACAGCAAAGACTGCAGCAATAATTTTAGGATGACATTTAGCAGCGCAAAACAAAAATATCTCTCAATTTGAGAACATAACAAAGTACCTGCAAAGTAGCTGAAATTCATTAGATGGAATGAAACATAAGCTGATTTAATTTTGTCTGTCAGAGGAGCAGTATAAGCCCGTGTAACATGGTAGTCTGAACTGCGCACTTTTAATGCAGATGTAAATTATTAATACTAACAGGTAATGAGCTGCACACAGTTCAAGTCACCCTTAGACAAGGACAATGAATCCAAACTGAGAAAAGTGATTAAAGGAGTGAAAAGCCTATCTTATGAGAAGTGACTTTTTGAAGAGTTTGATTTAGTTAGCTCAGCAAAACAAAAGCTGAGAGGGAATATGACTGATCTTCATAAATACACTTGAGCAACACAAAGAACAAAGCTGGCATAAACAAAATCTGTACAAGCCATGACTGAATTTTGGCTGAAATCAAGAAGCTTTCCAGCTGACACAGGAGTGATAGTTTTCTATATTACTATTTCAAGCAATCAATTTTTTAAATTATCACTTTAAAACTGCTGTCTTTGACAATAGGGGATGTTCCACTTCTACATTCTTACAACAAGAATCCAAAAGTTTCCTCCAACCAAACCTCTCAGTCTGACTTGATTTCTAGCCCTTAATAAGCATTCTATTTTTAAAGAGTCAACTAAAATTAGATTAGAGAATTCTATGCTGAATATAGCATGTAATGCAGACAGAATGGGAACAGCAAAACCAAAACCATTCAAAGAGCAGAGAAACATACAGGAGTACACAACCCATAATCAGAAAATGAAACAGAGACAATCAGTTTGGTAACAAACATCCTGTTTTAACAACTAAGACAAGACACAGCGCACAGACTTTACTGTGTATGCACCTACAAGTAGAGATAGAAGAATTTCAATTTTCAATCAACTTCTAGTAATTAAATGAATTTCAAGTTTTGCCTGCTCTTTCTGCTTGTTTCTCTAATTACTAATAAGCAAACAGCATCCCCCACTAACAAACACCTATTCAAGTTTAGATACCACAATAGTATTATCCCCCTCTTTTGTGACAGCCAGAGAGATCAAAAGAGTACTGAATGACAGCTGAAAATTCACCAATCTCTGTGCTAGGCTGGCACATTGCAAGGGCAGATGTTTGTGAGGACATTCATAATTTCGTATCTCTGTGCTAATTCACACACTACTGTCCTCAAAAAAAGCATAAGCAGGAAAAAGGTTTTAATTAGAATGTTTCCAAATTCCATTACACCACAACTTTATCACTGTTTCTGTTTCAACCTGATTTATGCTGGTTTCTCACTGAAGTATTTACACCACTTTTCACAAGCACAGCCTAATCCTTTATGTAACTGTGGCAGTATTTTTAAATAAACTGCAACCTGATCTGGTTATCCACTTTTCCACGTTTGCCAGGAGTAAGCAGGATACCTGCAGGCATCACTCTGCTCATGGGAAAGCTACCTCATACAGTGCAAACCTCAGATGCTTTTCCAGAAGTTTCAGTACAAGTGAAGACATAAATTGCAATGATAATCCTACAATGTCTTTTCAGTTATTAAGGTATCATGAAGCAAATGAAAACTAAAGGATACCAGGACTGTTTTCAGTTCCTTTGACAAAAAAAAAAAACAACAAATCAACCCTCCTGGCAGACAGAAATCCATTTCTCCAGTTCAAACCCCCTGGGACTCTGCTGTCCCCAGTTTATAGCAGGACGATGTGCGCTCTTGCAGATGGAGGTATGCTGGCTACAGGGAGTTACAAGTCCTGTATTATTTATAGGGAGTTACAAATCCTGCTCCATTTAGCAGCTCCCAAATCAAGGTGCACAAATACAGGCCAATTGACAGAGGACTGACTCTCCATTTCCAACACTATGGTTTAAATAAAGCACATTACTCAAACCTACAGCATTGTCACATCTGTTTCTTTGATCTCACCAGATCACCAAAATCAGTAAGAACCTCTGCACTAATGTGTACTTACTGAAGTAAGTACAAGCCACCTCAGAGTTTAATTACACTTTTGTCTGTTTGACAGAATGAGTCCTTTCAAGAAACGAATAAAAATTACTAAATTAAAAAAAAGAACAACAAATATTTTAAAGAACTTGCATGATTTTGTTCTCAAATGCCTTAATGAGTTTGAGTAGCTGTGGCAAAATACAGAGCCCCTAACCATAAGGAGGAATTATAATTTGCCTTTTCTCAGGAGGCCAAAAATCAACACAAGAGCACTAGGCTCAGAATCCAAGAAACACTGCTGATCCACAAGCTGTAGGGTTTTAAATAACTGCTGCTCAAAATAGAACTTCCCAACCCATCACCTAAGCAATGTTAGACAACTGATATGTCCAGAATAGGTGGCAGCAGCTCATTTCTCCTTTGCTGTTAACAGTTCCTTCCTAATTACCTCAACTCTATAAATACTGTAATCCAGCAGCATTGCTGTTGAAACACTGATTTCTGGGGTACAACATTTCCTGACAGGGTCACATTACAAGAGCATTCTCAAAGCAAACTGAACGTGGAGAAAGAAGCTAAAGAAAGAAGCACAAATCTTTTGCAGTTGTGTTGTACCTGTTTGATTTTGGCTTCATACACTCAGGCAAATAAGGTGTGTCTGTTTTGCAAGCATTGATGAAATTATTATTTTCAGAGATAAACAGACTTATATCACTGCAGGGCAAACCAAAACTGCAGCCCATGAAAACAGACAACTTTTGAAGCGCAAGTGGGATTGTCCTGGGTGAGGAGGAAAAAAGTCTCAGTATGTACAAAAGAAGGAATTGTTCAGATTTGGAAAAAAGCAAAGCCATCTCTTGGCTATGTACTTTATTCCTCCCTTCATCCCCTTCACCTCCAGATCAACTGCTTTGGAAGAAATAACCATCAAACACACCAAATATTTAATACATTTTTACCCAAAAGCAAATGCAAGAGTAAACAAATGCAACTACAAATGTTCTGCTTATCTACTCCCTGCAACTGCTATATTTACCTTTTTAAAGCCAAAGAGACTTACTTGGAAACTTTAACCCCAAAAGTTTGGGAATCACTATCCAAGCAGTAGATCTGGCACTTATAAATTAAATTTCTCTCATCAACCAAAATTTTTAGTGTTCAGCAGTTTCACAGAAGCACTGACAGATCACTAGAAATGTTTAGGAGTGACTGTCAATTCAGATTTGTCTATGAAAGAAAAACTTTCTCCTCTTGTCTCAAACATGAATGTCACAAGTACTAGGGGAATAGCAGTGGGGAGACAACAAAAGCTTTTCCAGGTTTGAAACTATTAACAAGAAGTTTACTACTTGAGCTTTTCTAGAAAAATTCCAAACTGCATCATGGAACTTACAATTCTACAGTGTTCAGAGGACTGGGAATATAAGAAGCTTTGCACATATATGAAAACAGGATACCACACAGGATATACTACAAGGAAGTCACTTAGCCTGTTCATGAAGTACTACTGTAAAAACAATCTTTGCTGAGTGGAAAAAGAGAAATTTTTGTTACCACTGACACAAGTGTCTATTTAAAAATGCTGATTAGGTAGATGTTATCATTACACTCACATCAGCACCTTCCAGGGACTTCTTCAGCACAGCTACAACTTCATCCTGGAAGGCGACTTCATCCACATTTTTGGGACGACTAAATAAAAAGACATTAAATAAAATTTATTAGCTAACAAAATTTCATAGGAAAGCTGAAATTGAGAAAAAACAACATTTCTCCATCTGATTACATCAGGCACTGAAGAATTACAGTGAATTTTGTAGTTGAAATCAAAATCACAACAGGAAATCTAATACCTCTGGTCTCTTAGTGAAGTGATCTAATTCATCAGGAAGCTGTTTGTCTTTTTCTCTTGTAAACACCTATCTGAGATGTTTTTAAAAGCAGAGCTGCAATATTTTGCCACGTTGTGATAAAGGCTTCTCAAAAAACCAAAGTATTAAATGCATTCATGCACCAAAACACAGAGATGAAACAGCACAGTTTGGCATGGCCAAGATTTCCTGCTCAGTACCAGTCACAAAGGGCACTTACAGCATCTCCCAGCCCTGGAGTTCCCCCAGAACAGGGAAAGTTAAACTGTTCTCCCTGGGAGGGACACCCACACCTGCGACCCCCTTTTCCTCTGCACCAACTACCTCTCTACACCCTCCAGAGCCAACCTCTCCCCTCATGGCCAGCCCCCCACTGCCCCAGAGCATCCCTTACTATTTCTCCACCCAGGGGATGGGTCTGGTCCTCTTGCCCTCCCCGCTGCTCCCGGCCGCGTTCTTTTCCTTAGCAGCGACGGGCTTGGTGCTGATAGAAGCCGGGCCCTTGAGGAAGGCCTGCATGGCTGTACCGAGCTGTGCCGGGCTGTGCCGGGCCCCTCACGGTCCCGTCAGCCACAGACCCCTCAGGCCCCGCCGGCCCTTCCCGCCAACCTGCCCGGGCACGGGGGCGGAGCCGCTTCCGCCCGCCGACAGCCAATCACAGAGTGCTGCGGCGGCGGCGCCGGGCGGGGACGGGCATGACGTCACGCTGCGCGCGCTCCTGCTGAAGGGGCGGGGCTGAGGGCGGCAGCGCGCGCGGAGCGGGCGGTGCCTCAGGGCGGCCGCGCGCGCCGCCTCAGGAATGCGCCTCCCCACAAAGGCCCCGAGCGTGAAATGAAGAACAAAAAGATCCCTCCCCCCAAAAAGAGCAAGCGCTGCGCAGGAGTAAGCGGAGGAGGGACCTCTCTGCGCGGTGGGACCTTCTGCGGCCCTGAGACACGGCCTGCTCCCTTCCCTTGACGGCTGAGGTGCCTCTGGGTTGGCTGGAAGCGCCCCCGAGTGAAGTGAAATGAAACCCAGGAGAGCCCAAGGCCGGGCAGGGCCTGTCCTGGGACAGACATTTCCCTCATGGGCGTCGGGGCTCAAACCTGCTCCGGCCTCGCTGCTGCCGTGCGAACAGCTCCCCCAGGTGTCCAGGCTCAGGGGTATTGGTGATGGAGTGAACCCAAAGTCAATCCTTTGTGTTTTCCCATTATTTCTAATGACATCCATCACAGCTAAGCCAGGGAAAAAGTAAATTCAGGAGTGTGATTGATGTGACAGATCCCTTTAAATGACGAGAAAACATCCTGGTAGATGTGGCAGTCGTGATGAACGCCCACATTTCCGTGTGCGGGGTGGCTGTAGCTTATCCTTCCAATTACACACCAGCTTTGTGGGTAAAAAGATGGAAGTATTTCTGCTACCAGCAGAATTGTATTGTGTGGCTGCAGATGTTCTGCTTTACTGTTTTCTCTTGGCTACTCCTGGGCACGAGACACAGAGAGAGTGGCCTGGGAAGCTGCAGTAGTGATCCCCCAGAATAGATCCTGTGGAAGTGAAAAGAGACTGGAAATGGTCTCTATGGCAACAGAAGAACAGCCTTTGGAAAAAGAGATGTAGGAAAAAATGTAGGCTGAAAATACATAAATCTGTCAGTGAGTCAAACCTGTAATTCGTGTCTGGGCAATTTTAAATAAGTTGTTTCCTTTCATCTAGCATTCTTCTACTGAAGAATGAAATCCAGATTGTAGTCTTAGCAAGAAATGCCCACACATATAATTACTGAAGTTGTTTTGTTCTAGATAGAAATGAATTTTTTTTTCCTACTGTGATTATATTGGATACTTCCAAGTCATGGTAAAAAATTATTTCTGAAATCAGTTTCTTTCTGCAACTGTATAAAGCTTTGCTGTCTTTTTGAAGCTTTGTTCTATTTGTTGGTCTCTATTCAATCCACTCTCCTTAATGGGGCCACCTCAAATGTACCTTGCATTTCTCATTTTGTCAGCTCTGGATGAGCCTGAGATTCAATTCAGCACTGGAATTTACCTTCTGCTATACTAAATGAACTTCATAACACAACTTTTAGTTTCATTACTTTAAGAAAATTTAAAATTCCAGAAAGGAATAATGAAGCCCAAGCTTCTCTCTCTTTCTCCCTATTTTTTTCTTTCTCTCCCTCATATATATTAGGACTGAAAATTATACTTCCTCTATTCTGGTGCATTCAATCACCATCTCAAGGTCCAACAGATCCAACTCTGTTACCATGTCCTCTCATTTGCTTCTGTCTGGCATTTTCCATGGAAAGATTGCTTTTTACACCAGCCATGTCAGTGCTTCTTGAGCTGACCTAAATGGAAACCCTTCCTAGCTGCTGTGGTTTAACCTCAGCCAGTAACTAAATCCATTCAATCCTCACATACTTCTGTCCCTCTGATGGTATGGGGAGGAGAATCAGAAAAAAAAAGTAAAACTTGTGGGTTGATGTAAGAACAGTTTAATAATTGAAACAAAGTAAAATATAATAATAATACTGAAGATAACAAGAAAAATAGCAATAATAATTGTAATGTAAAGGAGAGAATGAGAAATAAAACCCCAGATAAGTGATTCACACAAAGCTGACTGGTGCCCAGCCCATCCCTGAGCAGTTCTCAGCCCCCCCCTGTTTATACACTGGGCAAGACATTCTGTGGCATGGAATATCCCTTTGGCCAGTTCAGGTCAGCTGTCCCAGCCATGCTCCCTCCCAGTTTTTTGTGCCCCTCCTCATTAGCAGAACATGGGACACTGTAAAGTCATTGACTTTGGGTGAGCACCGCTTGGCTACAACCAAAGCATGTTTCCTATCAGCATTATTCTCACACTGAACCCAAAACACAGCATTGTACCAGCTTCTAAGAAGAAAGCCAAATCTATCCTAGCTGAAACCAGGACACCAGTCTTATGTGAGCCATTTGCAGATGTACAGCCACAGAATGAGGGTTCCAGAGCTCATCTGACAGAAAACCAATGTGTCAGGAACTAGTGACAGTAGCTGGGCAGGGGAATTGATTAGGGGGAGGACATTTGTCTTAATAAGTTACTCTGCCTGCTGCCCTGGAGACCTCCCCATGCCTCCATCAATCTAGAGCTTCAGTCAGTTGACATGAAAGCTTCCTAGGAGATCAGCTTAGGGATTTTTATGCTGAAAGTGGACAAGTGGCTTCCTTAAAATAAACTACTTAGAGTTCATAAAAGTGAGCTGGGCCCAAAAGTTACAGAATCACTTCTGTTCAACAGCTTTGTCTAAAATCCAGGCTTTGTTTTAAAAGAGGAAAGAGTTGAAAGAAATGAATGCAATAAAAATAGCCATACAGATTTTTGTAAAAATTTAACAGCAAACATTTATCTCCTAGCTCTTAGCGTTGGAAGACATCTGCCAGAATTATGTAAACAACACAGAGCAGACTGGCACTGGAGGTTTTCACTGTCAAAGCTGCATAAACAAGAGAAGGTTCAAAGCAACATGGCAAAAGGTATCAATGGGTTTCTTCCCCCCCCCCCCCCCAGATATAATAGCTAGGGCAGCATTTGTTTCAGCTCAGCTTAGGTAACTGTGGGATATGATTGCTACATAAAAAGTCATGACTAAAGTGGATACTGCAATTAGGAAAGTATCCATTCCTTCTCAAGATGCAGGAATTGTGTCGGATTTAAAATCAAAAGAAGTAGCTTTTTTCACAATGTATATTTAAATTGCAAGTCTTGTTACTATCAAGGTTTATGACCATCAAAATTATAAGTAGATTAAAAAAATATCTGGACAGATTCCTGAAGAAATAGAGTATTAAATATTATCAGTCATATGCAGACTTAAGTTCAGAAAGTCCCTGAACCAGAGGTCACTGCAATCTGACAGGGAAATACTGGTGAGGAATAATCTCTTTAAGTGTCCTGTTTCATGTACTCTTTCCTGAGGATATATTAATGGTCCTGCTCACAGATGGGCCACTGCCCCAGCCTGTCAGGACAGTTGTTCTGGAGCACAGAAAGTGAATGATTGATGTAAATGATGTTGACAAAAAGGTTTGTGATTGGGAAGGAAGACTGGGAGAGGAGCAGAGAATTTTGCTAAAACTAGTGTTGTGTCTTCAGTGGCCTCTTTTTGTTCAGAATAGATTTTACAAGGAGATGTGCTCCTTTTCAAACAGCTGAAACAGGCAAAGCAGGTCAGACTTTGCAGAGCTTAGGTGAGAGGCTAAGTGTGAGGGTAGAGCCTCAGGAGTTGCCAGGGGAGCTGTGTGTGGAGAAAAGTGTTCCTGCGAGTTTTGGCAAAGAAGCCCAGATTTGTCTCAGGAGCTGACTGAGAGGCCAGCAGAAAGCCAAGAACAGCAGAGAAGTCCCAGCACTGTGACTTTCTTAAAAGCCAAGCAAAAGCACTGTTGGCTGAAGTCTTCCAAATAGAATAAAAGTAAGAAAACTTAAAATATGGAGTGCTATTTTCCTTTACTATGTGACTGATGTTCCAGAAAGGAAGCAGCACTCTGGGTGCCTTCTTTTTGTGTGAATCAAAGAAGTATCTGACTCACTTAACAGTTTCTTCTGCTAACGGAAATGTGCTGTGTTTCTGAGGTACTGCCATAGCCTGTCAGAAGTGGTGACAGTGTAATTACCTTTCCCAATTGTGCCAAAAGTGTTCTAGTTCTTCCCAGCAAGTAACAGAGCCACAGTCTTTGATACAGGAATCTGCCAGTCTAGAGACAAAGGGGGAAGGGGTATGATATCAAAGTAGTACCAAAGTTTTCAAAGGAAGAAACTTGGTAAAGGGATTCTAAACTTCTCTGTTATTCCGTCAGCCTGCCTATTTTTCTGCTATGGAATTGTCTTCAGATGTCCTCTATATAAAAGAAAGTTGTAATCTTGTTCTGGAAGGAGATTTTCATGAAAAACTAAAAGACAGGTGAGTTTGTAAAGGTTATGTAGGACTGGGAAAATTGAAATAATCAAGACAGTGAAGAAGAAAGGCTAGTTTCAGGGATGGATCTCATTTCAATTCTCACTGGTCCTTCAGGCTCATTTGGCCAAATGTTTTTTAGTGACAGAAGGAACATATATAGCTATATAAGATGAAAAAGGAGAAAATAACTTTTTTTTTTGCTTTGAGAGTTACCCCTTCTACTGGTCAGACCATGTAGTCTTATAAACACTTTTCGTTAGCAGTATGTAATTTACTGCTTACTAGAATTGCTTACAATGCTTTGGCCTCAGATGTTTGATTCAGGATCTAATAAAGAGCTGGTGATTTGTCAGGCTGTCACTCTATAGAAAAATCAAATTGTTTTGCCTGTTGGCCATCATCTTAGCAGTGGAACCATGGTGTTTTCACAGTCCCTGATTCTGTTTTCAGTGAGATCCCTGCCTGGAATGTAAATCGTCATCCTCTGTACCTCTACCACATGTTTATCAACAAGGGCTTTTATGCTTCAGAGGAGAAGTCAGTATTTGTTGTAAAAGTACTGGCTCAATTTCACAAAAAAAATTCCCAGCACTGGCAATTGTTACCATCCCATCAATAGACTGAGTTACTTCAGCAACTTTCAACCATTCCTCAAGTGACAGATACAGAGATTTCATTTCTCTGTGTCTCCAAGAGATCCCTATAGTCTAGGTTTCTGTTTTTTCCTTTTCTCAACTTGAGTTTGTGGATCACCCATGCTTTTGCAATATTTTTGACTTCCAGCCAGTGGCTCTTCCATTTGGGAATTTGTAATGGCAATATATACAATGAACAGTAGCCTTTTTCTAATGCAGGCACCACTGAATCTTGGCAGTGTAAAGAAATCATCCTGTAACTGGTAAAACTAATGGAGTTTGCTATCCTATGGCTGTGTCCTGCTGCCCAAAACCTTCCTACCGGAATTCCCCCTTTTTGTTTGTCATCACTCCCATCATAAGGAAGGGACAGCACCATAACTTGGACTGAATCCCATTTAGCCTTGGACTGATCCCATGTAACGCACCCTGCAGTTTAACTCACCTGGGCAGGGAGCAGCCAGGATTAATTAGTGAGTCCCTACTGCATCCTTTCCCCCTTTCAGACTTTGTGCACCTGGCTGAGTTTCAGTGAACCTGTGAGAATTCCTCTCTCCTGAACTGGATTGCAATTGGCTGGCAGGTTCAAAAGCTATTGAAGGTATGCTGGAAAGCTAGAAAGCAGATTAACATAGCAAGAGCAAATAATAAGAGAAAAGGGATCTTAAAATAGCAAATATTCACAAATCTGCAGTTACTGATGCTGAATAACAATGTTGGTATAAGAGCATATGGTCTTAAAATAGCTGAGAATTAATCTAGCTAGAGACAAAAGCTCTTAGTTATCCTTGATGTTCCTGAACAGTCTTACTGTAGGAGTAGTGAGAGCAAATAATCTATTCTGCTTTTCAGTGTATTTACTTTATGAATGGGCTTATACAGTGTCTGTGCCTGCAGAAAAAAAAAAAAGAAAAAAAAATCTTTTACGTGTCTGGAAACATGATGATTTTTTTAGTGCCATGTTCCTACCTGCCATCTGTGACCCTTCAAGAAAAAAATAAAGCATTCCAGACCTTTCAAATCCCTCAAAAAAATTATAGCTAGATGCCAGTCTGTTTCCCACATACTTTTTTCCCCCCAATGATGCCATCTCTTCCATGATTGGGGGAATCAAAGTCAAGGTCTTTGCAGTTTGGCCTTTACTGCCCAGATAGGCAGTAGAATTGGATCTCAGAAAAAAAATGGCTTTTGCTTTAATCCTAAAATGTTGCCTGGTGGGCGGCTCTGAAGTCATCCTTCTCATGTTTTCAGACAGATTTGCTGTTAAACTAACTGAACAGAAAGAACTGTGCAAGGAACCTCTTGGCATAGTTGGTCAGTCATCAAAAAATGAGGATAGCAGCAGAGGTACTCAGACTGGTTTTTAGGTCAGCCAGCTGATTATAGGATTTTCTCTTCACAGAGGTAAACCTTTTTGCAACACCAGGACAGCCTCACTAACTGTGCTGTAAGATCTGACAAGGCCACAGGGGTATTTTACAGCTCCAGCTCTGGGCATACATGTTGTTAGGTTCTTTGTGCTTGGAAAGGTGGACTTAAGCAAAACTCTATGGATGGGTAGGGATCTGGATTTAGAGCTGAATTAATTTTGTTGTAATAGATTAGATCTTACAGGCAGCTGCACCCTGGTCTGTTTTATTCCTTCCATTTTAGGTGTGCAGTAAGTTTTCCATGTTTCTGGAATTGGCTTGTGTGGAGCTTCAGGTAGGCTTCTGAGGATGAGGTGCAAAGAGGGATGGAATGGAGACATACAAGTCCCTGGCTCGTCCTGCCCTTTCTCACTTTCTTGCCTGCCTTGCTCTCCCTGTTCTTGCAGGGTTGATGAAGCTTTCTCATTGCCCCACAGCAGCCACGCATCTGGGCAAGGCTGGCGCCCGTGGGCAGCAGCTCCCTGCAGACCTGCTCTGGCCACTGAAGGCCACCTGTGCCTGCCTGCCCACGGGCACGGCTGAGCTCCGGTGCCACGGTCGCAGGAGAGCCCTGCCCAGCACCCACAGCTGATTTATGCACCCTGCTTGTACAGGTGCAGCTGGAGAGGCTCCTGTGGGCTCAGCCAGGATCCCGGGGATCCTGTCCTTGCAGGTGGACCAACCAAGCCTCTGGCCGCAGCACACGTAGAACGCCCAGTGGCCCCCTCCCCCTCCAAGGAAGCGGTGGCCCCGCAGGCAGGGGCTTCTGACAGGGGGTGGGAGGAGGGTCTCTGGAGACATTGCGGGGTTCCACTCAACGACAGCCTGCAAGGCACTCGGGCCCCAGGGGCCGAGGGTTAGCATCGGAGGCTGTGTGCGTGTCGTTCCCCGCTCCCAGGCTCGCTGGTGAAGGGAGCGTCGCAGAGCAGCTGCGGCTGTTCGAGCTCTCCTGCCAGCTCCACTCCTCCCGATGCCATTCCTACCTCCAGGATTTTTCCCTGACTCGCAGCATCACCATCCAAAAGTCTCCCTGGAGGAAGGTATCTGCTTGCTGGTTTGTCTCTTTATCCTTTGCCTCATCCGCGGGAGAAGGGAGGAAAAAAGCCATAAGCAATCAACTCGTCTGCTTTCCCCCGCTTTTATATTTCCCCTCTCCTGCTCCCTTCCTTCCGTCGAGGGGGGTAAAGACCCCGTCTGGAAAGAGCTTTACAAGGTCCATGCATGAATGGCAGCAAATTGGAAGAGGTGAGCAGCCGAGAGAAGATGTGAAAGCTGGAAGGGCCGTGCCGTGGGAGTGGTCCTTGCTTTGTGTGCAAGTGAGGCAGTGAGTGTGCAGCCTCCCACTCTGGGTGCATCTTTTTTTGGATGCTGTGTAGTTCCCTGTGTGAAATGCTTTTTTGGCTAAAAGAAGAAGAGATGTCACATCAGGAGCTCACCCAGCGACTGACTACGGTTATCACCCATGTGGGTAAGGCATCTTTATTTTTCTTCTTACTACATTTGTGTGGATTTGGGGGCCCTGTACCCCCAGGAGGTGCTGCTGCCTTTGTGTGACAATATCACACCTGTGTGTGAAATCGGAGCCATCAGCAGACTGCGAATCCCCGGCTTTGGGCAATTACACAGCCTTTTATTGATTGTTTGTTTTTCAAGCATGTTTTCTCTGAAAAGCAAGAACAGTAAGAGCAGCGTGTCCTACCTGTGAAGTGATCTGTGTAAAATACCCGAGCACAGTTCTTGCAGGGAGGTGGTGGAGAAAAGGGGGTGTGGGAGGATGCTGGAGCAACGGCAGCGCTAATGTGCTGTGCATTTGCTTGTGATACTGGAGTAGCAGCCCATTCTCAGAGAATCTTTTCATGGCCTTTGCTGTTTCAGGATTTCTGGAAGATGCTAGGACAGGGACGGGATCTCAAAAGCTTTTCTTTCTGTCAGTCTTGATTTTACTGTTTCTAACATTCAAATGCCAGTGAATACAGGTGAGGCCCTATGCTTTGCACTGACATCCTTGTGCATCTGAGCTGGATACCCACCTGCTGGCATTGGGGACTGCACGACCAGGAACTGAGGAACCTGAAACTAGCAAGATAGTAGGAGATGCTGGTAATTAAAATATCAGCTGAGAAAAGCTTTTGTGACCCTTTTTTGTTACCTGCAGTTGAGTTAAAGCAGATTACAGCTGTGTTGCATCACATAAAGAGAACATTTTTAGTTGAATTGCATAGGAGCAAATTTTATAGCTGTCAGTGTTTGCAATGGATTGTGTGCTATGAATGCCAAATAGGTTGTACAGGTTCCTGAAATGCCTTTGTCACTGGCTTTGTTCAATCTGTATATGAAAGTGAGTGTGACCAAAATTTGGCTTTTAGAGAGTATATAAGTAAGATTTTAGACCAACATTATTCTTTGGTTTGATATTAGCTATGGCAGCTGAACTAAGTTTAATAGACCACATGCAATCAGTATCTTGCCTAAAGAAATAGCACAAAAGCAGATTTGAAGTCAATAAAATATTTAGGACCAGGCCCCATCTCTCCAAAATCTTTTCCAGGATAACCTCAGCAGGAGCTTGGTGTGGGAGAGAGTATGATTGCCAGGAGAGCTTGCAGCAGCAGGCTCTTTGACCCAGTAATGCCAACATGAATTGCTTTGCAATTGTGCAAATTCAGATTGACATGAAGTCACATGAATTCACATTTTTTTTAATGAAGATTTGGAATCCAATATGAGGCATATCCTTTTTTTTTTTTTTAATAAGTATTTCAGGAGAGCCAAAAAGATTTGTATGTCGTCTGGTTTTCTTGTTAAACTCAATGTAGGTCCCATCATCCATGTTGAGGATTCTCCTTGAAATCAGAAGGGATTTGTTAGAGGTAATATAGCATTATGTTACCTACTGTGTAATATACTATTGTCTAATAGAAAGTCCTTCTGGACACTAGAAATATTGGTGAACCTTTCCCCTGCTCTCTGCTGAATTCAAGAGAGGTTTCTGGGTCATGAGGCTGATGCTAGAGAGTCCTGTTGGTTTCCTGGAGGTCACCCAGCAGGCCAGTCCTCGGGAGAGGAGTGAAGGTCACGGATCGCGGTGTTTTATCCATCCACACTGAGGCAGGAACCTAGCTGATCAGCTTCCATCAGGGAAGGATAATCCCACCATTTTCCCCACCATTTGAAACCTACAAATCAGACCCTACTTGTGGAATCTGCCTGCCTTTTTGTAGCAGAGTTCATTTTTTATTGAATCATGTAAGTGGCAAAAGCAGTTGTGCAAAAATGGAAGAAAGGAACATCAAAATATTTGTTATTGGCTGAAGGAAAAGCATTTATTCCAAACCAATGACGATGATGCACCAAATTTATGAATCACATGTAGTAACATGGGTGCCTTCGCTGAATCAGCAGTAGCTTACTGGACAAATAATTCCTGGGAAGCTGCAAGGGTCTCTTGTATGTTCATTGGGAATCTTTACAGCTCAAACAAGTGAAAGGGCTCTCAGCCTTAGCAAACTGAGGGGATCCCTGGCCATTTATTGTGTTTATTATTTTTACAACTCTCACCCTCATATTGCCACTCGGACTGTGGGATTCAAACTCTCTAGAATGTAGCCAGCTCTTGGTTGGGAGTGCAGCTCCCAGCTCACCCAAGAGCAGGAGGGAAGAAATTTATTCACAAAATTTCAAACAAAAAATGTCAAACAAGAACTTTATGGGAATGTTAAAAAGAAAAACATTTACATTTTCAATAAAACCTTTAAAGGGTCATTTTGGTCTGTGTGAAGTAATGACACACCATTTTATTTTTAATGTGTCAATAAGAGTGTCACATAATTAATTGCCTGGGGCTCAACTTATCTGTCCTGGGCAAAAAATTTCATCCCTCATTAGCTGACTCATGTTGTGTTACACAGTTCATGTGCTAGCAAAAAAAGCTTCTTATCCTGCTACAGACTTCATACATACAGTACCTGCCTCACCTGGGTCAAAATCAAAGCTTTGAAGGTATTTTCCTGCTCCACAGTAGCTCTCTTACCTTGATACTTTTCTAGTACCAACCTGCACAGTAGCACATCTTCACACAGTGTAAAACAACAGAGGACCAAATTAGATCTCTTATGTAGCTCTGTGCTCCCTCAGCCTCCCTGGGATTATTCCTGCCTGTCCTGGTGTGGGTGAGGTAATGGGGACACCACAGGTACCTAGGACAGGAGTAGTTTGTGAACGCTAGCAGGCTTTCTGCTTACTATCTGAGATTTGCAGCAACACTACCCAATCTTGTTACCAAAACTGCGTCAAGAGTCTTTTTTTAATTTACCCTACTTTCATTGAACTTGTTTGTTGGGAGGTGTTAGGGAAACACTCTTCAATTTTGGAAAAAGCGTGTCCTTTGGGTAGGTGGGCAAGTGGCAGCTCTTCTGTGGTGGGGAGGGAAGAGCTTTGCAGGGTGACACGCCTGGTGCCGACGGCAAGATTGTTTCCCTGTGGGAACATGTACAGCTATTCCAGCCTGCAAAGCCCACAGGAATAGGCTTTTGTGCTCTCACTACCCACCCACACTTGGCAGTTGTCCCCCAGAAATCTGATGCCAGCTTTGCTGTGTGTGGGCAACATTCTGGGCACAGCTGTGCACACAAGCACCTCCAGCCAGTGCCCCATTTTCTGCAGATTTTTTTCTTAAAATGATTTTATGATAGGATGGAGCTGCCAGAACCAATGTGAGCTGTCTCAAAAGGTCAGCAGCTTGGCTCATCTCTTGCCAATAAAGAATTCCACAGCACATGGGAGATGGTGTTTTGTTAGAGGCTCCCCATAATTCTCAATGAAGTTGTAAGAGTTCCTGCCCTTCGAGTGTTAACTGGACCCAGATGAGCTGTCTGTCGGTGTCCCTGGTAGGAGATGCCCTGATGTGAATTTGCAGAAAGCACTACATTGCACAAATGTTACATACAAGAAATAACCCCATATATTTGCGTCAGCTTTCATCTGATTTTACACACTCGTATTTCCTCAGTCTCTAATTTCATAAAAAAAAATAAACAGGAAGGAATTTAAACAACTTGATGGAAATCAAAAGGAAAGTCACTGAATGAATTTAGTTTAGGGTTGACATCTCTTGACTTAAAATTCCTGTCTGTTAACCATAATATGTCAATTCCTATCACTCTTGGCTTAACCACCGGAGTTGAGGAGTGGTGTAAAATACCCGTGTGTGTGCGAAGAGAAGATGTGTTATAATTTGGGGCAGGAAGTAAAGGATGATACTGCATCCACCTGACTGTGTGAGAGGAATTTAGGTCAGCAGAATGGAATAACCCGAGTTGGCACTTGTCCAAGGCCAGTGGCTAAGCATCACAAGTCACAGAATCTGCTTTATGCTACAAAGCCACAAATAATCTAATATGTTACAGCTGGACAGACAATTGCAATGTTTCTGATATGTGTCTGTGGACATTAAAGACACAAAAAAGGATATTTTAGGAAATTAACTTTTGAGATACCATATCAAATAGGCCCTTTGCTACTCCAATGCAAAGGCTTAAATCAAATCAAATTCCTCTGCTACATAAAATTCTTTCCTTTGTTTTAGAGCATTCATGCATTTCAGGAAGTCTTTTTGAACCACAGATTCTGTGTCTCTGTCCTACTTAGGGATTTCTGGTGCACAGCAAGTGGAAAGTGGTCTTTCCACTGACCACAGCACACCAGATTTCTTCACCCACAATAACATACAGGCATGGGAGGAGCATCTGTCACTGCATTCCCAATAAAATATAACAATAGAAAACTGCAGAAATAGGTTTGCTAAATTTACTTGAGATCTCATGCTTATGAGAAATGGTAGGTTGAAATTTCCCCATGAATGTACTTCTATAAAAAAATTGAGCTTTGGTCTTGTTATCTGCATCTTTATCTCTGTTCCCCAGTAAAGCTTTTGAACTGTTGGCCAATTTTTACCAAACTTGGTGAAGTGATAAAGATCAAAAATATTGAATTAATGCCAAATATAAAAGTTGTATCTGAAGAGAAAGATGAAAATAGTGAAGACAAGGGAAATAAGCTCATTCTATTAGACCTTAGAGATTCCATGTGTGACGGTGGAATGTGGGAGAGATAATTGCAATTTATCTTTTTTAATTTTACAGCTTAAAAAAGCTACTTGTTTACTTTTTTGTTCATAGATTTGGGTTATTAATTTTACCCCATTCTATATGGCTTATTCCATGCAGCTGTTTCACTGGAAGCTATTTAATAAAACTGTTTAAAAGTGTTTTGCTAATGCTGCAAATTTTGTATCTATAAAAAGCAGAAACTAGGCTCTCAGAGGAATCCATGAAAATTGTGCAGATGTACGTGGTGCACTTTCCAAGATGTAGAATATTGCAAGTACCACAGACTTGTTTAAAGGCCACATTCTAATCTGGTTTGCAGAGACATTATCAGAAATAAAGATTATAAGAAACTGCTGTGAGTTGGGATCCAGAACACTAGTTTGTCTCAAGGCAAAATACTTATGTGATAGTTTAGCCTCGTGTTCAGAAAGAGGTGACTAAAGAGTTTCCCAGAAACAGTAGCATGCATTAAGGCTGCTTCAGTTTCAGAACAGCTCAGAGGGGTCCCTCTTCTACATTCCACCTTTTACTTCAGGTGAATACTTTTTCATATGGGATGTGATCCTGGCATCCTTGACAGAATTTAAGAAAACCTTGCAATATCCAGGTGTGATACTAGTACTAATTTGTTTCAGAGTGGCATGCCCTAAGGAGAGCCATGCCGAGCCACAAAGAATTGAAAGGCTGTTTACAGACCTGTTTTCTCATTTATTGATATCCTTCCCAAAACTAGCTGTTACACCCTGAGCTTTCATTCTCATGCCAGTAAGAGACCAGGATGCTGGAGAGAAAAGGGAATAGGAGTAGCTATCCACCATCTGCTTGCTGCAAGGTTTTCACACTTTCTACTCACGCATGTTGTGATGGCAACTGTTGGAGACAGGGAACTAGGCTGGATGGAACTGAGGCGTGATCCAATCTGTCAATCTCTCAGTCACTCTCTCTTTCAAAAGCCTCTGTATTACTGCTGTTAAATCTAATGCTACAGCAGTCTCCCTCTGCCCTTTATTTTCTAATTTACCTTAGTAATTACTTGTAGGTGTTTGTCTCTTGGCATGGAGGAGTGTTTAACACATGAGGAAATTAGTAAAGGAAAGTCAGGTGGCAGGATCCAAGTTTAGGTGTTAGTGGTGGTGATTCCTATGGTCCCTTCCACAGCTGTGCTTGCCAGACACCAGGTCCTCTAGATCCTTAGAAGGTTCTGCAGTACATTTTTTTACTGCCTGGAAAATAGTTGGGACTCAAATGAGTTATTCCAGGATACGTGCTTCAGCTGAAAGGAAGCCTGTCTGCTGTTTGGGTCAGCTTTTTATATGATTTTCCTGATGCTTCTACAGGCCTGTTAGCCCTCTGTTGGCAGTTTTAGTGGAGCAGAAAGCAGAAACCTCTGACTTCCAGACCAGGCTCTTGCTAATACTATGTGGTAGTCTTTTGTTGGGTCCTTGGTTTTGGGTTTTTTTTTTTTTGGCACATTTTTATTTTTGGGGGGTAGGGAGAGGCTTGAATATCAAATAACAATTTTTTAAAAAAGAATGAAGTAGCTTCAGTCAGAAGCAAGGGAAAAATAATGCCATCATTCAATGATCTAGTCAGGCTGTGGCACTTCCCAGTCTGCTCTTAAACACTCCAGGGCAAGCCCCAGGTTACCTGGAAGGAGGAAGTGGGAGGAATCTCCAGGGCAAAACAAGTGGAGGACCTCCTCCTGTGTGAGGTCTCTGAGTCCGGCACAATGAGATGCTGGTGCTGGCAGAAGTTATTGCTTGCTAACAGAGCAGGCAGTAGTGACCACTCTGCGTTGCTAAGGCTTAAGCTTAAAAAGCAAATAGGACCAGAAGGAGGCAGAGAGGAGCCCCTGTCTGTTCCCATCTCTATGGCAGAGGGGAGCTCAGATGGCCTCCCTGAAAATTAAACTAAGCTGACATCTATCACATTGTCTGGCAGCTCGTTAAATACAAGGGCCTTTTTCCACCTCTTGCCTCATCTTTTATTTAATTCCTTTTTCTCGCCTTCCATATGGTGTCTAAATCCAAGAGTTCCCCTGAGAGGACTTCTCTCCCTGAGGGAAACAGGATCAGGATTTGGGAGGCTACTTACAGCACCAGGTCATTTCATTGAATAGAAAATAAACTAATCAGTTCCATTGCTGTCACTCTTTTCCCCCTTCTCTACCGCGTCTCTTAGTCCCAAGGTTTAATCTAGGATGAACTTTTCTGAATGGGGCCCAGGTGACTGCTAAAATAATTTCAGCAGTACATGTCTGGTACATGATACTAGTTACTAGTCCTGTGTATATTTTTTCTGCTGTTCTTCAGAGCTGGGTGTGTGTTCAAGTGTTTGGGAGAAGAGAAAAGCCATGCATGTTTTGCTGCTAAAGGCCAGGCTGTCCAGGCTTCCAGTAACATCTGCATTGCCCCAGGTGGTCAGTGGGTCAATGACTGGCAGCAATCTAAGTTCTCTGCAAAGCTGCCTGATCCTGGTCATGTGAGAAAATGTTGGAGAATGATGTGAAAGAGATAACATGGCACATGGATCATTGCTAATCAGTGACTCACACTAACCAGTGCAGCAGAGCTGCCAGAACTGAAACCAAGGAACAGAAGGGAGACAGGGTGAAGAAACAGCCAACTCTTACATACATAGATGGAAAAACATCAGTAGTGAATACCTTAAGTGATCTGTAAGTCATGGCATGGAAGGAGGTACTGCTTAGGGAGCAGGAACACTGTACAAAGCTCTTGAGTTTAGTGGAGCAAAGGACAGCAGGCTCCACTTTGGCATGGGGACAGATGTGTAGGGGATAATTGGGTTGAGATCACAGTATCTTCAAGCTCCACTGTCATGTAAGCACAACACAGATAACATCTGTGAGTCCAAAAGCATAACTGCCTCTGAGGAATCATTGAGCTCATGTACTGGAGGAGGGCCATGTCCAGCATGTGAATTCAGGCTGGTAAAATCTGAAGCAACAGCATTCATTCAAGGGTGAAATACATTACATTTATATGCACCTACTTCTTGTCTTTTGCAGTGCAGCATTGCAGAAAGCTGCTGCCTTTTCAGCAGAGGCCTGCAAATAATTTTGTATTAATGAATTATTGTGAATATAATTCTGCATTCATCCTATTTTCTATTAGAATATTTCCTGCACTGTAGTATGGAATGAAGTCCTGAACTGAGATAGACAATCATAAATTTCCATGGACCCTAGGACTTAGGTTATAAACTGCTGTGTCTCCATCTTTTCTAGCCATTGCAGGGACCTGACAGTACAATGCAATATCCCCAAAAGAAAAATGGCCAGAGGAAGGACAGACTACCAGGATCAATAATCCATGCTAACATGAAATGATTGTCTATTTTGTTTGCCAGCACAACACACATCCACCCACACCCACACTCCTGCTCAAAAAAAGCTTTGCACTTGCTGTGCATTGTGTTTGGTGTGTTGTTGAAAATGTGTTGTTCCAAAATCACTGCTGTCATGACCTTTGAGTCCTGAATCTTTTGGGCAGTCAGGAGCTAAAGAAGCACAACCAAAGCACAACACACTGAGTGTCCATGCCTCCAAGGAGACTGCTAATCATTTCAGTACCATTACTCTGCCTGTCTCAAAGGTGGATAGTGCCCATGGTTTGGCTCCAGTATTAGGAACTATCATCTCACAGTAGCCCTCCTGCTCTGAGCACACAGGGGCTTGCTTGGTGCTTCAAGGCAGCCAGCCCAGCCCTCTCTTCTATCTGCAGATCTTCCCTGATTCCAGAGGTACATGAATGCAACACAGATGAAGTTCTCTGGGGACTCAGTTGCAGTAAGTGCAGGACTATTACAGTGAATGCAAAGGTGACTCTATGGAAGTTTAAA
The DNA here is from genome assembly GCF_963513975.1 of Fringilla coelebs. Lineage (NCBI taxonomy): Eukaryota > Metazoa > Chordata > Aves > Passeriformes > Fringillidae > Fringilla > Fringilla coelebs. The sequence continues at coordinate 17,623,228 of NC_140036.1, forward strand.
CAGGGACACAAAGGTCCTTTCTGGAACATTAGTCCAATGTTATTTTGATTTTAAAATTCACTGATTCCTGACCTGGATTGTTCAAGCATGGGAGTAAAGGTTAAATTTCTGCAGAAGCCAAGATCCTTTGAAACATTGCAAAGTGGTGATGGGAAATGATCTGCCATCAATATTACAACAGAGTGGCTCTGATCCAGAAAGGTGCAAAGAGCTCTTTATTTCTGTGTGAATATGGGGAACTGCTGGTACTCAGCACTCCATGGGACCAGATATTTTTGTCTGAGTGCACTCAACTGTAGCTGACCCAGCTGTAGCCCCTGCTGCAAATAGATATAAGAGGCAGCACAGAGTTAGCACCTACTGTCAGCATTATCCTGGGTTCATATGAGGATCCTGAGTTCGTTTGTTAGACCTCAAGGAAAGCCATGCTGAGAGGATCTGGATTCAGATTCCCCACATCCGTGAGTGCAACCTGTAATCTCTGTGCTTCTAGTTACCTCCATCTGTGTCTCAAAGATCTTGGATGGAAACCAGCAGCTCTTATCCTGAGACTGTTTGTGCACCCACCCGTATCACCTAATGCATGAGCACCCCAATAGTACTACAGAAGGGCTGTCATAGTATCAATCCATATATTAACACCATAAATGACAGAATTCATATGAGGAAGGCTGAATCTGCCACTTCTACAGTGCAGACTGTTGCCCAGGGCAACGAGATATGAGGGGCTGCAAACCATTTAGCTCTTGCTTCCTCTGTATGACCGGGAGCTGTGTGATTTCTAGTTTCCCTTGGGCAATGAATTGTCTACAGCTGGCCCCAAATACAAGAGCAGTTATCTGCAGTTCCGAGACATAAATACAAGACAAACAATACTGATGTACAGCATTGTGGGCTGCCTGGCAACAGCTGCTGATAGGATCTGACTCTCCTTTTACATGCCTTGAGCTTCAGAGATTTTGTACTCACATTTTACATCGGAAAACCACTTGAGGTTCAATGTGAAGAGGTGAAGAAAATCTGAATGCAGAGAGGGTGTCTTTCAGTATTTCAGGAGAGTGACTTTTGCTTTTAAGTTCCAAGACCTATAAGAATTATAGTTATATCTAGGTAGGCAATTAGCCCACAGTTACTGGCATTTCCAATTATTATTACTGCAATATCTCCAGTTTAATTATAACTTTCCAAGGATGTGCACATGCTGACACGCAGGTATTGAGGAAAGAACCACAGCAAACACATGCAGCTCTAGTAGCAGTGACAAATTGAAATTAGATTATTTGGATGTGCGAAATTTGAATATGCTGCCTGTTAATCATATATGCTACAACTTTAACACTTCAAATGCATTTTTGTCTGATATGGATTTCATATTCTCACCAAACTGCTGTGGCTAGAATTACTATCAGGAGAGTTTGCTTCTTGTTATCAATCAATAATCCTTCACCTAACAAAGCATGACTATAAATATTTCCCTCCTTTGAGTCTGAAGTTCACTGTTATCCATTACACTGTGGTTCAGAGGTCTCTGAAGTCAAGGCTTAATTTTTGAAGAGATCAATATTGGTGTTCGCAGCATAAAAGCCAAAGCTGATGACATACATAGGAGCCATACTATTGATCCTGCAATATCCAGAGAAAAGGTTATTTCAAACTGAAATAGCTTTGGCCTTAGCATGACCCTGAGCTGTAAGCAGATGCACAACTGATCAGAGACCTCTGGCAATTACATGCCAGTTGTCATGCAGAAAGGTTCCTGGGAAAACCTGATTAATCCTTGTTATAGTGATCAGCTTATTCTGTGAAAACAGACTTCCTATTTTTCAAAAGGAGATTCTTAAACTATTCTCACCAATTCATCTGTCTCAGATATTTATACTGTTATCTGTGTCTAGTATCTCTTCCCTTTCCACATTGATGAAACCAGGAGAGGCTTCATAGCTGGCTTTGAAGTCCCAGTTCAGTTTGAGGTAAACTTTTTAGTAATTTTTGTTCATAGCTCATAAAAACACATCTTCCTGGTTTTGTTTTCAGTTAGGGGAGAATGCAGTTTCAGCAATGTGCAATTGTCATTTTGGATCATGTTGAATTACACTTTGGCTATAGATCAGAGCCTTGTGCATCATTTTATCTTGAATGGGAGCAGAGAGCTGCCAGCAAGAGCCCTGTGAGGAGCAGAAGTGGTTGGACCGAGCAAAGAGGAGCTTGTCAGTGATAGTTGGTGCCCATTCTACCCCAATATCTGCAAGAGCAGCTCTGTACAGGCTGTCTGCCTCACTGTCCCCTTCAGAGCTGAGATGTCACCACTGTGCAAGGTTTTCCCAGTCCAGCAATGGGAAACAGAAATGAAACACAAGCAGTTATCCCCTGAATCCTCTTTACAGCAGGATAGCAGAGCAGGGCTGCTGCCTGGGGAAGGGGTATGTTTGTGTGCTGGTCTCAGGAAGAAGCTGCGCCAGAGCAGCCTCCTCCGCCCCGGGGGAAAGGGCAGCAGAGGGCACAGCAGCGCCGTTTGACACTGCCGTTCCCACTTACCCAGACCCTCAAGGGCAGGGCCAGACCCTTGCCGGATCAGCTGAAAGGCAGGCTGCTACAGAGTTGGGCAGAGGAGCCTCTCTACTTCAAGCCCCTTTTCCAAGAGATGTGATGGCTCTGCCGGGTTTGGTACTGCTGGAACTGCTCTCTGTTGCTGGAGAGATGCGAGCGCTGCCAGCGCCGCCTGTTTGCGGAGGAGCCGCTGGAGGGCGCGGGGTGGGGACCCGCTCCCTGCCCGAGAGGGACCCGCTCCCTGCCCGACAGGGACCCGCTCCCTGCCCGAGAGGGACCCGCTCCCTGCCCGACAGGGACCCGCTCCCTGCCCGAGAGGGACCCGCTCCCTGCCCGACAGGGACCCGCTCCCTGCCCGACAGGGACCCGCTCCCAGCTCAAGCCCCGCAGAGCCGGCGCATCTTCCCGCTCCTGCGGCAACAGCACCGCATGCAAAGTACCGACAGCACTAATTCGGTGAGAACCGAGGTCACCAGAGATAAACAGCGAGAACCTTTGAAACAGGCTCAGATAAACAGGCTGAGCCTCTGAAAATGGGGTACCCAGGTTCTCTATTTAGCTTTTCGTCCAAGCTGGGTTATACTATAGGAGGACATCACTTGACTATGTGTGTGCTGTTCTTGATCTTTTTAGGAACAATAGTTTAAGTTTCATATAAAGTCCATTTTCTTATTTGAGAGTAAACACATATGTTTATTTTAATCTGTAGAAAATATAGGAAAGCCTAATCTTATAATAGCTTCTCTTTCAGCAAATGTGAGGATCTGTTGTGATTTTAATAACTTGTTTAAACACTACAGAAGCTTTTAAACATCTGCCAGCAAATATAAAACCTAGGAATATTCCTTGGTTACCTTACAGAAAAATAAGACTGGCATTAGTATATTCATTCTCACCCCCCAGAGAGCTGTCCTACAATACTTGAGCAAAGATGGAGACATTAAAATGGTATATCAGGTCTAAATTAATCTAACAAGTCTAAACTGCCGGTCAGGAACAGCAGAGAAAGCAGCTGAAAAGAGCATCACCCATAGCATAAGGGAAGGTAGTGGGGACCCTCCTAAAAGCAGTAGCTGAAGCACTGGGTAGAGGGTGTGTTGGTGGAAGCCTCAGGTGAGAACGCCCTGGCAGTTCAGGCTGACTGCTGTACTCAGGACCTGTGACTCCATGCTGCTGCCAAATGCAAAATATTTTCTCAGTAGGGCTCACATGCTCTAAAATACCTGGCATGTCCACTGCCAGTGCTGATATTTGGGATCAGTCACTGAGCCTGATTATAATACTCCTTGTTAGCATTTTGTTTTTATTTTACCAAATTAGTTCATTCTTAACAGTTTCAGTTCAGCAGCCTTCACTATGAGACCTGCTGACCCTGCATGTGTGTGCAGTAGTAAGTAAACTGATCCAGATAATGCTGCAAAATCTTAATGAGCAGAACTCTGTTTTAAATTCAATGTTAGAAAGATGGGGATATCTACAAATGGTATAAAATAACATTGAGAAATGCTCTATGTGCCATGCTTAAGGCTACATTCAAGAAAGGGATATTTCTTGCTGTGTTAGTGGATATTTCTATATTTTCCAGCTTTACTGTAGTAATTGCAATTGATCTTAGAGAAACTTTATTAATACCTTGGGATTCAGTTCCCAGTTGAAGAATTTTTTCCTTATGCTTCATTATTTGTATTGAGATTTTAAAGTTCACTGGTGGGTCCTTACAATGCTTCTGATACAACTAAAAATATTGGCTTTGTTTTACAATTGATTGCTAATCTTGAAGCAAGTCTATTTAAACAAGAGACAGGAAAATATTGTGTAAAATTATGTGCATTTATGCTACAAAGGGGCAGCAAAGAAGTGGTTAAAGAGAGGGTGAAAGTATTGCTAAGCCAATTCAAAGGGCTCTCAGGCCAGTGGGAGATGTGTGGATATATGCTTTTAGCACATTCCTCCCCATTTTTAGGCTCTTTGTGGTGCAAAACTTGAGGTGAAATTATTCTTTCCTCCACAAGCTTTATTCAAATAGTTCTGAGATGCATTCTCCAATATATATAAGCAAAAATATTCTTCTTAAACTGTATCCTTTTATTGGCAATTAGAAAGGAAATAGTCTACTTCATGGGAGTAACAATTTCTCTGTGGTGCCAGCTGAGAATCACTGGAGAAGTACAAAGCATTATGTAGTGCTACATGCCATGAAGTGAACTTATGTTGGGACTAAGGTCCATAAACGGATGTGGGATTTAGATACATTTTATTATGTAAATCTTTGCTGGTCAGCAGAAAGCATTTGTAATGAGGTTTCCTGACAGACTAAAGAGCAATTTCTTATCTCATCAGAACACTGCACCACTCAGCTTTAGGCAATTTAAGTCCATGGTGCTGTTGAAGTCAAAACACTGCCCTTATTTCATGTGGGCTGGAGGTCTAACCTCAGACAGTGCTGAGCACCTCCCAGCACGTGAATGCTGCATGTGGGATGCTTGGAGTTGGCAGGCAAGGTCACAACATTAGTGTGATGCTGTAGAGAAATACTTGTGCTGCTTCCTGTATCTGTACCTGAAGCTGACTTACTGATGTCTTTTTTACTGTGTGGGCATACTTGCCTGTTAATATAGATCCAAGAATAATTTTAGTCTTGCTATGAAAGAAAACGTGGCTTTCATGCTCATGCTTTTTCTATCCCAGCTGGCCCTTTTCCATATAAATTTAGCAGCTCTTGCCTGGTTTTGACAAAGGATTGAAACTCTTGGTTTCTTGTAAGTTTATCCTATTTACATATTGAAAATTGGGTGTGATGACAAAACCCAATAACTGTGCTGGCTGGGGAGGAGAGGGAGAGGACTGGGGTGTGGTTGTTTGTGGTAGCCTCTTGCCCTGCTGTGCCTGGTGTGTGATGCAGTGCTGCAGGTGGGGAGAGGTGAAGGAAGAGCACACATGGTGCACACTGTTGCATGTGCTAGCAGATTATCCTACCTGTATTTTCCTGCTTCACACCAGGCTTTGGTGTGACCTGGGAAATCATCCCATAGATTGTGTCTTTCTAGAACCTTGAATCTATTACAGCTGATGGCTTAGAGACAAAGCTGGGATGGGTAAACTGGGGTGGGAACGGTGCAAGGGTTCAGGCTGTGAGTGGACATGAGGAAGGAACAGCTCTGCAGTACAATGCACTGAGCGGGACAAGTTCCTGTTACCTGGGTGGGTGTGTGCAAGCATCCAGCTGCCCTGTGTGGTTGCACTTGTGGATGCACACAGAGGAGAGTGTTCCAGCCCCTCATTTGTGGGTGCTCAGCACAGAGAAACATCTGTGTGGGCAGGTCCTTCAAGACAGATCTCTGGTTTCTGACAGCAGTCCTAGCCTGGGATAAAAAAGGAGGTGTACTTCACAATTGCCCAGAGCAGAGGGAATAACTCCTCTTTTACTGATTTTATCCTCAGCTCCCCAGATGAGCACAAGCCCTGCCTTGGGGATGTTAAAGGAGTGTGTTTGATGTGTATCTGCCAGGTGAGAGCCCAGTCAGGCAAAGCAGCATCCAGGAAAGTCTCTACAAGAGCTTCTTTTTCCTTTGGACTGCCCAGTGTGACTGAGTGAACCTCAGTACACACACAGGCAATCAGGGAAAAATCAATAGTCCCTAAGGCCCAGTCTCCTACCCCTTGTGGTAACTGATGTTGAGTGCTTGAGAGATGGCAAGAAAACATTGGAAAGGCCCTTACTGTACTTTGTAATGTGAGAAGCTCTTTCTTCCTGTTCAGCTAACATTTGGCGTGTGTCCAAAAGCCTGGAGTATCAACAGCCCTTGTGATGCTCACAGATGCTATTTTTATCCCTGTGTCTTTCTGGTTCTCCTTTATGTGTTTCAAATTATGAATTGCAAGCAAAAAAAAAAAAATGCTGTTTCCATCAGGGAATGTGCACAGCTGCTCCTCAGGGAAAGAAGCTGACCTGGTGGTCTTAGCTGCATGGATCCAGCAGCTGTTCTGCACTGGGAATGCTCCAGAGGTTCCTTGCAGGGAGAAAAAGGTAAAGGGGGAAAGAAAGAGGAACAGTGCAGTGAATCCAGTGCAGTGCTCTAGATGACAGCAAGGATCAGGGTTACCATGCCCTGGATGTGACTCAGTGTGTCAGTGGCAGAGTACAGAGAGGACAAAACATGTTCCCTTCTCAATGTGCAGAGTCTGTCTTTTCCAGATGTCATGGTGGTGCTGGAGGGCCACGACACAAAGACTGTGCCCATGCACTGGTGATAGGGTTTAGGAGCTTGAGAAGGGGGACCTGACATGCCTGGTTTTATAGATCACAGCCTTCTCTGCTTTACCCAGTGTCTCACTCGTGTATTTCTTTTGCATTTACTTGTCTCTCAGTTTATCCCGATGACTTTAAGCCAAGAGCCATTTATGTTTTGGGTAGATTGCTCAGAAAGACTCTTGGTCTCACGTAGGTCTGTAACCATTTTCATTGTCAAGACTGGAATCTCTTTGCATCCAAGCCAAAACCCTGCATCCAGCTACTCTTTACTCCTTTGCAAGCTATACTTTGGTAACTCTGGGATTTCTTGATCTTGCAAACAGAGGCCTAGCAGGACAGAAATGCCTTCTGTTCTTGGTGATCTGCTCTTAGTTGCAGAGATCAAGAGAGCCAGGTAAAATAAATCCTGCAGGTGCAGCAACAATTCGTGACCACTGCTTGGCCTGTAAAGATTCTCGTCCTCTCCTGATCTCCTGAGAATCTTGTCTAATCCAGCAGTGATGTCATTGGCTTGGGGGTTTCTTTTTGTCTGCAGTTTGTTTATTTGGTTTGGATTTTCTTCTTCTTCGGTTTTTTGTTTGTTTGTTTTGTTTTTTGTTTAATGATGGTAATGGTCCTTGAATACCCTTGATGTCTTCACAGCTTTGAGATGACAAGAAAAGTTCCTTGGCTAAGGTTGTCCTTTGATCTTCACTGCTTACTCCTGCTTTTGGCAGTTTGCGTGGGAGTTCTTGTGCGTCAACAGTGGCAGAATTGTTGTTTCCCTCTGCTGAAGGTGACCAAAAATGTTTTGCTTGTCCGTTAAGAAATCACTTTAAGCAGATCAGTGTAATGAGATTCTGAAGCCATATGGCACTGGAATTAGAGCCTTCTAGTGCAGGAGCTGCATGTTGCAATTGCACAGTGCTGTGCGCTACAAGGAATTCCAAGAACAGAGATGTTTTTTCCTCTGCTTGTTCCTTTAACTCCTTGGGGTTTAAAACCATGCCTGGGATGTAGCCCTTTATTAAAAAAGTAGGGAGAGGAAGTCCTGGTCTTCTTTTTATTAGTTGGAAGAAAATAAATGAACGTTAATAAAAAAGATTAGTTTCTACTTTCTAGCTGAACACTGGAATGGATTTTACCATTGCACCAAGAGTGCTCTGAAAAGAAACCTTTGTGTCAAACTACTGAAATGCCTCATGGCTTATCAGATTCAAGATCTGGGAGATGGGGAGGCAGAAGCTTTATGCAAAATGAAAATGTGTTTCAGCATAACTATCAAAGATTAGTTCAAACATCATGAAATATGAAAATGTGAAGCTGGGGTTTCAGTAAAGAAATCTATATTATTTTCTTAGCTTCTGTGAGTATCAGGCTTTATAGTGGCATTGGATTTAGATTACTTATTTCTTAGATTTTTGGAATACTACATACTTTGGTGGGGGTAGCTGCTGGTCTTCATTAATAAATAAGACACCTTTTGCTGTTGGGTTTTTATGTTTTGTTGTCTCTAAAGTGTTGGTGGATAAGAGAGGTAATTTTTTCAGGCCCTTCTACATTAAACTTTATTAATGGCTTTTACAAGGCTCAGATGGAAAAGTGATGACTGTTTCACCTCAATTGCTTTAATGACTGTGTGGGGTAAGTTTCAAACAGCGAGTGTTTTATGGTGTTTTCTGGCTGCCTCATTTACACATGCAGCAGAAGCACACTCCTCTTCCTCCTTCCTCTGACACATAAATGCTGTTCCCAAACTCAAATCTTGATTCTTCAAAAGAAATTATGTCCCTTGGGCTCAGCATCATTGAGATCCAATATGTTTGTTGCATGTTTTGTGCTTAACAGTGATACCAACCATCACAGCACTGCTTTTTGAAGCAGAAGTATCTTGTTTCATGAGAAGAGATGTGGAGCTTAAACGGATTTAACTGAGCTGACTTTAAATTTGTTGCCATCCTCTGGTCATACAGTCATGGCAGCAAGCACTTTCCAGCAAGCATCAATTCCAAGGCAAACTGGTATTTCTAATGAAACTAAGACCTAGTGCAGTTCTGCAGACTGTTTTGGGTAATGCCATCTGAGGATATCTGGGTCACGGGTTGTGGGGTGGGGTTTTTTGTGGGTTTTTAAAATTTTTTTTTTTTAAATTTTTAATTTCTGATGACACTTTCTTGCATTTATTTACTTGCTTATTCATTGACAGACCAACCCAGCTTATGTTGCTAGGCAATGCTGGCAATTCATGACCAATTTTCCAATCATTTTGCTATGGGTGTTTAGAGCAGCAGGAAAGTAATGCCCTTCCATTCTGTGTTATTATGGAGAAGACCCAGGGAAGCATGCCTACCATTTTCTGTACCTGTTCCCTGCACTACAACCTTCTTCTTTCAAACAGACTGGTACCTTTCAGCTAATGGAGGAAATTTGTGAATTCTGCATCATCCACACAGAGTGTGTGTTTGGTAACGTTACATTGAAGAATTTCTGCAAGGCAGCCCTCCCTGCAGCTCCTGTGCAGACACAGCCAGAGCAGTACAGAAGAGGTCATTTGTGTGGTAGGAAACAGGGCAGGTCTCAATGCTTCCATGTCAGGTTTTCCATGTGTCAGGAGAAGTTAGCTCAGCTTGTGAATGGGACTGCAATGAAACTTACAGCAGAGCACACAGATCCTTCTGTCCATCCATCACAGCACGCAGTCCCTGAGATGACCCTTATGTGCCTGGTTGCTGAATGTGTAGCAGCTGCAGCCAGCTTATTTTTGTGTCTGGAGCTGGATGATGGCTGTGGTACCCCAGGCAGCAGAGGTTTGTATTTAGCATTGTAATGGATCAGGCTTTCTTAGGGAAAGACTGGGAAATTATTTTAGATCATTTCCCTGTTGCGTGCTGTGTGGCTTCCTGTGCTTCCAAAGCTCACATCTAGGGCAGATTTTTTCTTGCATCCACTTCCAGAATCAAGTCTCCCCCTTGGAATGCAGCATGTCACAGATCCTCCTGTTCCTAAGCCATGTGGGTACTGCTGGGGGGCAGCGAAGGGTGGGAGACTGAAACATATTTCCACAAATGCTGGATTCTCCCTCATTGTTTATCTCTGTGTGCAGGGTTGAAGTGCAATATTCTGTGTATGTCAGACATGAATATATTGTCAGAAAAGTTTATTTGTCAGGATATATCATGTTTGTCTGTGTAAGGAAGGACACCTTGAACCCTTGTAATGAAAGAAAAGAGGGAGGAAATGTTTAAAGATAAAACTGCAGGGTTGTGTTTCTAGTTTTCTTATCTCATCATGACAGTTTTCTACAAAGTATTTCTGCCTTCTGTGCCACTGGTCTCCCTATCTGTAAAATATTGCTCTCCCCTAGGGATTGCTCTATGGAAGCTCTAATGAATATTTTACAAATGCTAATGAATCAGGTTATTCAACAGTTCAGTACATCAGTGTTCTCACTTTGCAGGCAGGGTTTTGGCAAAGGCAAAGAGCAGGAGAGTGAGCAACTTCATACCACACAGCAAATTTGGAGGTGAGGGCAGTAAAATCTTTTACCTTTAAGAGTGGAAATGTCTCTTATAGCTTCATTTCATCAAAAGAAGAGGTTCTGAGACAGTTTTCAAGTTTGGTAGCTCTTTGGCTACATGGCCAGTTTGTGTGTGCTGGGTTAGGAAGCTTAAACATCTCTCCCTGTGTGCATGAGGTAGCAAAGCTGGCTGGGGAGAAGCTGCAAGTTTGTGGAATGGGAAAAAAAGTAGGGGCAGGTGAGTTTACTTCTCTATATTTCAGCTTACTCTCTTTGCATTCAATGCAATCCAGCCAGTTATTCAGTATTTTAGTAATGGCACCATAGGAGGCTTTTTTCTTCTGGACATCTTTGTCCCCTCTAGGTCATTCTCTGTTTTAGATTAAATAGCCTTCTGCTTTCCCACTCCACATCTAGGAATCAGCTGTGATCTGAGCAGGCCATGAGCTGAACAGTACTGGATATTCAGGCACTACGTAAAGTGCCAGCAGTTGTTAGTGACTGAGGAACAGGAAGGCAAAGGTTCTCAGTCTGTGTGTAAGATCCTTGCAGGAAACTCATTGTGTGCTCAGGTCACTGCAGTTGAGCTCTGGGTGGCAGCTCAGCCCTGATTCATTGGGTTCTCACTGTATTCTTTGCACTGTCACCAGTGCTGGCCTTGTGCCTGTTATGCATCGCCTGTGCAGTCCCCTGCCGATCCTAGGGAAAGCTCCTTTTTAATTCACTGGATCAGGATTGAGTGCTCTCTGTACTCAATTCCCCAATAACTAGGTTCTTCATAAGGCTCTCTAACCAGTGATTTGTGTTATGGTAATTGTTAAAAGGGGAAAAAAGTCAGCTTAAATATCCAGCTCCTTCCAAGGAGGATTTCTAAATGAATGTTTCAAATATCTGAGTTTGGTGTCTAGCTAATGGATCCAATGTTTTTGTTTAAAAAAAATTAGTTGGGGGGGTTGCACAGCTAGCAGAGCATGTCTGCCAACAATATTTCCCTTGTCCTCCATTTGCTACTCTGTTCATTTCGATTATCAGATCTTATGAGCAGGGACTGTGCACAGCAGCAGAGGGCTTTTCTGTACAGTTGCAGCCTCCCAGTGCCACTGCCAGACGTGTGAGTAATTGGTTGAGCAGCTCTGCAGAGCAGTCTCCTTGCACCGTCCAAGCTGAAATGCAGAAGTAAAAAAATTCGTTCTCAGAGATGAAGAATCATAAAATCATAAGCCTGAAAGGAACTAAAAATCATGAAGAAAAACCTTTTCTCAAAGAAAAAATTCTTTGTGAACATATCTGGCATGCTCATTAAGAGTCGTTCTGTGATCTTGCAATGTGCTTCTGGGATCTTCTCTCTTCATTGTTGCTTATAAGACAGCTTTAAATTAATGATAAGGAAGCCATTCAGAGCATGGGCTGCGCTGAGGTTCACAGCTTTCATTCTGAATGAGAGATTAAAGTAAACTGATATTGAAGGCAAGGAGGAAGAAACAAACACAGTCAGTAAGCCTATAAAAGTCTTAGCCAATTGCAATGGTGAACATCCTGCTGGCAAGGGTGACCTTGAATGAACTAAGTGGGATAAAGTCACCAGGCTGGACTGACAGCTGAAGAATCAGGCTGGCTTCCAGCAAACAGAGAGCAGATTCCTGACAGGAGTCTCCTGAGCTGTGGCAATGGCTTCTCGGTGTCGGAAATGTGGACAACAGGTACCCAGGAATCTGCCTTTCACTGCTGTCCGGATAACAGAAGGAGAAATGAAATCTTATCATGATTTTATAGGAGGATGTGTTAGACTGGAGCGCATGGCAAAGAAAGGTATGTGTAGCATCTTTAAACAAAATAGCATCTTCTCGTAGTGGTAATTGCATTGCATCCCCAGGCAATTTGCAAAAAGAGATTATATTCTTAATGTTTCTCTGAGGAGTCAGTGATCATTAAAGGCAACTGGCTGGATTTGGGTATTAACTCAGGTGTGACTGCAGCATTTGACTTGGCTGTATATTACTGGGATATTTGCAGTGATTTGACCTAAAGGAGTTAAAATGAATGTTAGACTCGTTCTGAATAAATGTTTATTTCATTCGAATGTAAGACACTGAGTTTTCTGTATATGTCAGGAGTAGGTATCTGTTGTGTGTGGAAAATACTTCTTAAAAATAAATGTAAAGAGCTGGAGCAGTGGGTGTCATGACCCAGATGACCCTGTCACCCTGTGCTCCTGAATTACTACATAGAAGGTTAATATCTTCCTCTCTGTAAAGATTTTGGTTTCACTGTGTTCGGAAAGTAGCACAACAGAGCTTTCTGTGCTCTGTGTGAGGCAGCCCAGGTACAGGGCAGTAATTCCACTCTCAGGGGGTTGCTAGTATAAGGTACTGGTACCTAGCAATTTGTGCTAACTACTTGCTAACTCTGAAGTGGAGTGATGCAGTTGAAATCTAGGCTGTTCACATATCAAGATTGCTGAATCATAGAACAATTTTTCTCTGTGTCATTGAAAGAAAGATTTTTCAAACAGTCCCCCTTCATTTGCCCTATTAACTTGAATAAATGCTTAGTAAACCTCATATCCAGAAATTTGCAAGGTGTTCACTAGTGCATGTTGAAGACTCCCAAAAGCATGCAATACTATTGTACTTGGAAGTTAAATTGTTTATTATGATTTAATTAGCTCTTCAGCAAAGAGAGTTGCATTTGATCTTGTAAATCGAGAATATTCTGTAGAAAAAGAGGTGGGCCAGAAGCAGGGTATCAGCTGCAGCCACTGCTCACAAACTGGGCTTTGCAGATGCTTTCTTTAACAGGGCTCTAATGCACAATGTCAGGGTTTGAAAAGTGCAAAGCCAGTCCATTGTACCTCTGCTTCTGTGGGTGATCCATCCATGCTGATCTTTGGGCTCAGTGCCTACCTATGCATTGTTGTGTTTGGCTGACCTTTCAGTAACACTGATGTTTCCAGTTGCACTCTTTGTACCGAGGCGTTCCGAGTTCAGCGCAGCAGGGCAGAAATGTCTGGTATCCAGTAAAAGACAGTGGATTCATTGAAGTTCCTTCCTGAATGTTTGATCAGGTTGCTTATAGCTTTGTGGGCCTGTGGACCTGCTGGAGGCAGAGCTCAGGCATCTGCTGCTCTTTTTCTTCCTGTAGTAGAGAGGGGAAGAGACTGGTAAGGGCTTTGCCATGGTTACTGTTCCCAGGGAAACACCTTCTCTGCCTCTCATGTTGAGAGACGACCTAGCATAGTATTATGGGCGGAAATCCCTTGGAAAATCATTTTTTGCTAGGGAACAGAGAGCATGTCAGATCAGCCTGAGCCTGTTGTCATTTTGTGAGGCAGAAAACATCTTCACTGCTTTAGTATTAAATTCTGCCAGCAAAATTGCCATAGGGGCAGAAGTTCAGTTATTGCTGAGGACCAGGTGCCTTCAGCTGCAGGTATTGGAGCTGTGTGAGTTGTGAGAACGCACTGGGGCAGCTCTTTGTGTGGTGACAGTGTTAGAAGGGGGCTAAGGAGCTGGCAAGGTGGCACAGGAGTTCATAACAACATTGCGTGGGTTGTTTTCTCCTGCTCTGAACAGACTCTGACCTTGTGTTCATTGTGTTTTGTTTTTTTTTTTTTTTGGCCTGTGTTTTCTTATCTGTAAAGTAGGAGTGGGAATTACCTGCCTCCATAAAAAGTGGATGCTGATGATGTAGCTATGACTACTTCATATTACTGATTTGAAGACTAGACCAGTTTCCCTTAGTTGTCTGTGCTGCGTAAACATTTAGGCAAAAAGATTATCTGTCCCAAAAAAGTTGGATTCTGTCTGCCCCACCTGGTCCTACAAGCAAAGACTCATTGACTGCCTTTTTCTTAGGCTGACTTTCTCTGAACATAGCAGCAATGCAGGGCCCCTGGGGCATGTTCTAACTTGCCATCATTTTAGAGGGAGTACCCTTTCTGCAGTGTAGAGGTTGAGCTGGACTGTTGCTAAGGTCCAGTTGGCTGATGTTTACTCAGTACTTCAAGCACTCCAAAAATATGGAGCAATTTTCACCTTGTCCCAGGACACACATACAGACCATGCCTGTGGAGCCTTTTGAATATTCTGTTGCAATTTTATCGTGTGTATTAGATATCATAATGAGAAGATATGGAAGGCATGCAGGTAACTACAGCAGAAATAGAGGCCACATGCTTGCAGTGGCCTGCAGGTTACCTGCCTTTTATCAGCAGTACCCCACAGTAAGCAGTGCCAAGCCATTCCAGTTCCTATGTTCCAGTTCCAGTCTGACCTTCCACATTCCTGGATCATGCAAGTTTCAAGGCTTTCTTTCAATCAATGTGATTTGTTCTGGTGAGTGGTTAGAGGTGTGGTTGTAGGCTTCTGTTCAGGTAAAGGGATAAAAATAGCGAATGTTCACAAGAAAGAAGTGCTGCTGTGAGGGGCCAGCTGAAGGGCAGTTTCCTTATGGGCACATGATGCCTGCTGAGAACTCCACAGCCCTGGCTCCCTGCAACAGGCTATATGAGCTGCCTACAGGGCCCTCTGGGGTCTGGTGTACAAATGCTATTCTGAACGCCACTATGTGACCTTGAGACTGGAGCTGCAGCTCCAAGGTGCTGGTTAGAGCTCAGCTATGAGAACCAAAGGGAAGGAGCCCCCAGAAAGCCAGGCAGAGATGTGACAGGGACCCCAGTCCAGGGCTGATCATTGTTGGCGTGCCCTCGGTTCCTCATGAAACAGATACTGAGGCTGAAAGCAAAGCATAGCCTCCTGCCATGAAGTGCATCATTCTTGCACAGTGGCTCACATGTCTTTTCAGCATGGACCTAACTATTTGTGTCACCCTGCTGCTGGTGAACACCTTTAATGCTTGAGGACACCTCTTGCCAAACTGGCCCCCTTGTCCCCAGATGCTCCTAGTTAGCCTGTCTTGTTGTGATGCTCAAGTGCTCCAAGGGGATTATGCACCTACAGGGGTTTTACATGGATGAATGATCCTGTGCTAGCTATGACTGCCTCTGCATGCTGTGGAGCTTGGGGCTGCGAGGGGATTTTATATTTTTAGGAGAATAAATGTGTGGTTTTCATCTGTGCTCAAGGCTGGTGGCTGCTTAAATCAGGGTTGTGAATCTGCAGACACTAAGGAGTATGCAGTTTATTACTGAGGCTTTTCAGGATTTTGCTGTTGCTGCAAAACCAGGCAAGAGGTTCCTTGCCAGTAGGATGGGGACCTGTCTGTTGTGCTAGCAGTGTTTCTGCTTTTGTTCTCTGTAGGACAGAGGAATGCTGCAGTTTTATCTGTCCAGCAACCGTGGGAGGTTGTTCTCAGTCCTACTGCTGTGTCTCTCTTACTGCTGGAGTTGAAAACCAATTCTTCACATCCATCTATTCAGGGAGGAAAAGGGACTCAAGTACTGGAGTGGCTAAGGAATTATGGGTGCTATATCTGGAAGGAAATCCCATCTGAAATGAATTGGGACTGAAATTTGTTGGACTTTTTGGAGCTTCCTCACCTTTAGTAGTAAAATAAATGAGAAATGCTTTTTTTTTCAAATGACTGACCTTTCCACAAAAGTTATGGTTACTGGAGAAAGTGGCTATTTTATGTGAAGACCAAAATCTGAAGTATAAGTGGAAGGTATTTCTAAATCCCCTGAGACTCAATCACAGTGGCTCCTTGTATATTGCTCAAAATTGTTCTGGTTCTATTTGCATTCAGTATTTCTTCTTATCTTTAGTAAAAAATGCTACCAAGGGGATCTGGGATAACTTTTTTCAGCTGGCTCTCATTGCATATAGAATAGCTGAAATAAAATATTCTGTTTTCCACTGAGGTTTTTCTGAGAAAAGACAATTATCTTAGATGCTTGTGTTTCTTTTCACCTGTTCCCATTTATATGCAGCATGCTCTGCTGTGCTTGAAAAATATTAAAACCCTGTTTACCTAATCAGAAAAGTCCAGACAATTATGAAACAAATAGTGAAGGCACAGCTTGATTTTCATTTAAAAGAATTCTGAGAGAGATGCAGTACTGCAAAGATCAAGAGAACAAATTCTCAGAGGGCAAGTTAGAGCAGAGGCCTTGTGGGTATTTATGTTTTTCCCTTTCTCCCATGATACCAGAACAAGAAACAACTCAGCAAAATGAAAAAGCATTAAACATGGATAGACAGATTGCTATAATTGGCAATGTTTTGTTAGCTTGTGGGACTTATTACCACAATATAATAGCCCAGTTTGCTTTTCTTTATTACCTAAATTGTAGTGTAAACTGCCTGGGGAGAAGATTTCAGGAGAGAATGGTGCTGAGTATGCTGGGAGGTTGGAGAGTGCCTGTGCAGAGCTCTCAGCCTGGTTATGCCCACAGAGCTTATTCTCCAAATTCAGCCAATTCTACTGCTTCAAGCCTCACTTAAAGACCCAGTTCTGCTCTGCTAATGTATTGATTTTTTTATACAAATTGTACTGCAGCTTTATTACCTGAATCTTGCTGTGGATTAGCCTGACCAGCAAGTTTTCTAAGACATTCCTTCTAAGACTTTCCTTCTTCACCACATTATCTACTAGAGATACTCAGGATCAAGTATAAAGTAATGATAAATAAATGCTTGGTTGGAGCAGCCCAGCTATTTATGACTATTTGGACTATGCCAAATGCACAAATTTCTGATCCTATTAGTTGATTCCATTTTTCAAGGGGGAAAAAAATCCTTCAGGCTATTACAACAGACAAGAATTATTGACCAAACATTTTTTTCAACATTTTTCTAAGCTGGAATATCCCAGCATTGCCTTGTTTTGCTCAGAGTCAGTGCCTTATTTATATTCAGAACCTGTGCCTATGAGTCATTATACTGGGGATTGCTCAGTTTAGGCTACTTGTCTAAACTCCTGAGTCACACCTTGAGACAGTGTGTTTCTGGGGATGCCTCTGAGGAGGTCTACAGGAGTGAAGATCTGATTTTGAAACTGGTATACTGTTAATTACTAAGGTCATCATTTGCTAGCATTGGGAAACGCTGAGGTAAAATGGGAAGGGGTGAAGGGATACTGTGCTCCTTTTCCCCTTGATTTACCCCTAAGCTGAAGAAGTGACATCTGTCAGAGAATGGATGAAATGGGGGCAACTTAAATTTTCAAGTCAAAAGCATAATAAAAATCAATGGGCTGTAAGTCAAAGTGGGAGCTGTAAAACACAAACCAGTTTCTTTGTGTTAGGCCTTCTCTAGAAGAAACAGTAGATTTGCAGTTGCCTGAAGTCTTTAACATAAGATTAAAGAGCTTTCTAAAATGCTGGTTTAATCCAATTGCCATGAACATCTTGTGTGTTCAACAAGTCAAACACAATGAACCTAGTGGTTCCCTTTGGTGCTGCAGTGAAAGAATCTAGGCAGATGATCTCTGAGTTGGAGGCACTTGCGTGTGAGCCATTCCTTGTCATGCTTCTGGAGGCCCACACCCACGGGTATAACACATGAACATGTGGAGACAGATGCTGACATGGTGCAAATTATTTCAATGAAACTGGGGTGTATTGTAGCCAAAGAGGATCATGTCCTTGAATATATTTTTTTTTACAGTAAACTTAAGTGTGTAATACAGTTGCTTCCTAGTAACAAAAACTGAAATGTCAGTACTACCCTATTCTATGGGCTGTATGCTGGTGAGACAATATTTGGATAGTACATAATATTGTTCTGCTGAGAGAGGCACAACTAAGCCTTTTTAGCTTGGCAAAGACATTTTGCCAATGCATACTGAAATTACCTGTACTAATTACCCAAATGAAAAAATGTCTGACATGTAAATTTAGCTTATGAAACTTTAAGTACTGCCCGAGGAGAATGTAGTGGCCTGAGAGGAATTTCTTGGTGCAACTTCCATGGTGAGATCGTTCCTCTCCTTATATCCTGAATCCACATTAGGTTAGTAATTTACATTCACATGCAGAGTAACATTTCATCTTCTGACTCCACGGCTGGATCTGCTGCTTCTGCAGCATCTCTACACTCAGGGTTAAAGTGCTTTTCAGACAGTAATCATCTGGCCCATTGATCAGCCACTGGGACCGGAGGGACACTTGTCCCTCTGTGCTCCCAGGGAGGCCAGTCCCGGCAGGAAGGTGAGGGATGGTGCCAGGAGGGGGCCGTGGGCTGCCCCACACCTGGCTGGGGATCAGCTGCGCACAGGCTCTGCTGCTGTCGCGGCTGCCCCGGGGCCGGGCTGGGCTCGGTGGCCAGCAGGGCTGTGGTCTGTTCCCTCCTCACAAGCAGAAGGGGAGGGGAAGCTCCCAGGAGAGCAAAACGTTTCTAGAATGGGAGACAGATTTTGTACATAGGTTACACATTTATACTGGTACATTTATACTGGTACAGGCAGCAGAGAGTAACACACCCACTCCACGCTGAATTCACTTGTTTGGCAAGCAGTGTAAGGGAGGCTGGGAAAGGAAGTGCAGTGCAAAATCCATGCATCTTGCCACTCTCCTGTTGTACCTTTATCCACCAAGTGTCTGTCTGTGAAGCTACAGGTGTCATAAGCTCTCAGGTGTATCTTGTACCAAGCATGGTGATGCTCTGCTTAGATCTGGCATTCATTTGTAACTATGCAGAAAATCCTGTTTGTTTTCTCATGCTATACTAAAAGCATTATCATAGCATGTGTTGGTTAGCTGATGGGAGAAGGATGGAAATCCTGGGTGTATTATCCTTAAGAGAGATCCACTGTCCAGTAGCCTGTCTGTAGAAACAACTTTGGTCTGCTCCTCAATTTACTGCTGGGAAAAACTGAGGTTGACTGACGACCTGGATTCCTATCCCTGTGCCTCAATTTCCCTATCTATAAAATGAATTACACTTGTCTTTTTGGAGCCTGAAGACACAGAACAAACAAGATATTACCATTGCATCACACATCCAAGGGGACAGCTACTGTAGCCTGGGTAAAGAGTGACTTGTATCTAAAGCCACTGAGCTGCTGGGGATTGTGGCAGTAAAGGGACAGTAAATTTTATGAGTTAACCTGATGTTAATGTATGAGTTTTTTTATGAGTTTACCTAATGAGTTAACCTAATGCTTCCCAGTATTGCTTCAGACTGCTATAGGTGTGATGTCACCTTCTTCAAGCCACATGTGTACTCCCTTCATGCACTGAAAACTTGTGTTCTGAAGTATTCATTGAACTATATATGTCAAAATGATTACTCCCCTGTTCAAAACCTGAGGTCATGTTTCCTACCAAATTCATAGGTCTCGTGCAGTCTTCTCCTTTGTCTTTAAATAACAGCGCTGTGTTCTGATGTGTGGGTGTGCCTTCGGGATAGTACTCGAGACAGCAATTCACAGCAGCACTGCTGGTTTCCCTTGGCCCTGAATACCCTACTATTTAAAGTTATTTTAATGAAAGCCCTTTCCATGCCTTAGTCTGAGAAAGTGAATCTGTTTTGTTGCTTGCTGGGCTGTACCTTTATTGTTTGCGCCAAGCTGTGAAAGCCTCCGAAGTGTCCCTTTGGAGGGGCCTGAGCAGAAAGCTGTCCGGGCGGGGAGAGGCAGCTGTCCCTGGGCAGGGTTCAACCTGGCCGTGCTGCAGTCAGAGGTCTCTGCTGTGCTTTGCCCTGGAGCTGCTCCGAAGCAATTTGTGCAGACTCCTCCAGCAGAGCGTCAGCCCTTGGGTGCACCGTTGGTTGGATCCAGGATTGCTCGCAGGGAGTGCGGCCTCTCTCCATCCCTCCCTCCCTCCCTCTCTCCATCCCTCCCTCCCTCCCTGCCTCCCTGCCCGGTGCCTCGGTGCGCTCATTGCCACGGCGGGACTGCGAGGAGCCGCGCTGCCTCCCCGCGAAGCCTCGTGAGTGCTGCAGGGGCTGCAGGGGAGCCATCGCTCCTTGCCGTGTCGTTCTCGGGGCTTCTGAGCTGAGCTGCTGGTGACAGCTTGGAGACGGCTGCAGGAGGGTGGCTGGGAGCTGTCCTGGGCAGAGGTCGGCTGTGAGCGGTGTTTGTCCCCGAGGTACACTCAGAGGGCTGCTGGCAGCAGAGATGCCTGCTGTGGCTCACTGTTTGTCTCCAATACAGTAACCAGGGAAATATTTTTTGAGCTAACTGGCCTGTGTTCAGCAGTGAGCAAGCAACCAGCCCTTCAGCTCCTGAGCTCAGAAATTATGTGAATAGGCTCTGAAATTATTTTGCTGGATGTGGTAGGTCAGGGCAGAGCCAGTGGCTAGAATTTTTCTAAGATACAGTTTCAGCCATGAAACTGTCTGCTGGCAAGCTCTGGGAGAAAGGAATGAAGTCTGCTGCACAGCCTGCTGTATCTCTTGATTAACTCAGTGTCCAGGCATTGTAGTGAGCATATTTTAGCTTTGCAGTTTGCCACATGTGGGTTTTGTTATTCACAATGGTTTTTAACATGACATTATGGAAAAGTTCTTTTCTTCTATTCTCTGAGCAGGAATTTGTGTTCTCGCAATCCAGCATTGTTGTGAAGGACAGATTTTGGGAAGAAGATGAATTAACTTTTCTCTGGCAAAAATCAGAACTATGAAGAAGTTTTTACTACTGAGGCACTAGGCAAGAGGTTGTTCCATGCTGCTATAAATCTGGATTTATTTGTTGAATGCTGAGATTAGACCTTTGCCTTTAATGCCTTTTATTAGGGAAGTTTCAGTTTTGTAGATAGCAGGATGTAGCATCTCCCCACCAGAGGGTGGTCTGTGAAATCAAGCAATATTTTGCTGAGCAAATGATGTGGTATGGTGTGTTTCTTTAGATCTTTTCAGAAAAGATCTGAATTATCCATAATCAGATTATGTATCATTCATAATGTAGATTGAAGATTTGTTAATAATTGTTAGAATTGTTAATAATTGTAAGAATTGTTAATAATTTCTTGTCTATCTCTTACAATTTTACAGCAGTATTATAAGTATCTTCATAATAGGCTAGGATATGAATTGAACTGAACAGTGGAGAGTGCTTTGAGAATTTTATATTAGTTTGTAAATTTGGCTTTTATGGGGATTATTAATGGAGAATTCCTAGATGTGTGCACAAATGTATGGTGTGTTCTGACAGCAAATAGTCATTGAAGTCCTTGAAGTGTGACTATAAGTATAAATTTGTACGCATCAATGTATTTTTGCAGAATGTACCAACAGTAAATTAAAATGAGAGTTTACCTATGCAGAAGAAAGCTTTTAATTTTTTTTTATTTACCAATCAATTTTAAGACTTCTTTAAAAACAAACAAAAAAAATCTCCTTCAAACAAGAACATCTAAAGACTGTTTTTGAAGTGGTTAAATGGAAAAAGCAGCAAAATCTGTTTCTTCATCCAAGGAAGTATATTCCAAAATATTTTGACATGGGCTTAGAAGGCTGACATCATGCCTAGAGGGTGCATTTCCAATTGGGAGGGCAAGATTTCAGTTTTATATATGAACAGCTCTACTTTCTTCCCCTTATAAATCAACCATAGTAGACTCCTAATGTGTGCTGTGCCTGCCTGTAGAAACAGCTTGCTAAAGTCTGTAACCACTCCTGGAGCACAGGAAAACACAGCCTCCAAACAGGTCTTTTCAATCTGTGAACTCTCCACTCTTGTAATTTTATGTTAAAATGAGCATCAAATTTAGTAAATGAGATTAACTGAGAAATGCAGTGATCCAAAGAATTTGAACAGTCTTCCCGGAAAGACTTAAAATCAGCAGAAGTATGTGCCTGCAGAGCCAGGCTCAGGTAAAACTGTACCTCCATCATTAAGCTGCACAGAATGCCTTGGAAATACCAATCACAACTCAGTGTGATGTCAGGAGAAAACTTCAGAGTACATCTGCTGTGTGACAGAAAATCTAATCAGGCACCAGTTTAACTTCTGCCCAGGTAGACACTGGGACTCACAGGTTTTTGAGCTCTTCAGAGAAATTGTGCATTTCTAACCTTCCATGGAAATTGTTTGGGAAAATTTGCAAGGCAATTCCTTCCACACCATGGCCTCAATCTGTCCCCTTCTTAAGGGACTGGAACATTCTGGCAGTGCATTACTCAAGACAGAGTCTTGCTCCTAACCTTGCTTCTCCAGATTTCTGCTATCTAAGTAGAAATCTGTAGTACATAAAACTGAGTTGTTGTTGCAACTAAAAATCCACCAACTTAAACAGATACTTCCAAACACGACCAAGAGTTACTTAAATATTTTGGAAGGATCTTCAGTTTTTGGGAGATGGCTACCAAACTTTGCTATGAAACTTGTCTTAAATGATAAGAGAAATTGCTCTCAGACAAATACTCCTTGTAGGTTTTACAGTTGTGCTTGGTGAAAAATCGATCTGAGAGAAAAGTTGATGCCAGCCACCTATGCTTCATTTTGGCTTTTGCTCTAAGCTGCCCTGATTCTCTTCTGGAAGGGTAGTCCTGGCTTTGTCATCCCCCACCCCTCCTATGCATTATCAGCACTTGTACCCTCCAAGCAGCTTTGCAGAGAACTAACCCAGATCAGAAGCAATTACTAAGGAAATGATTGCTCCACCTTATTTACAATAAAGTTATTCCTGGCTTAGTTTTCAGTTGACTCAACATGGGTTAGCGAAAAGAAAGGTGGCAGGAATGTGCAGAAGAATAAGAGAAAGGATGAGATTTCCTTTCTGTTTATAGCTAGATTTTTAGTTCCTTCTTTAGAACCATCTGTAGCACAGCAGCTTGTCAGAAACTGACCTCACAGTTTGTCTGCCTGGGCTGAGAGAATAAACAAATCTTTTCAGAAAGTAAACAAGGGGCGCAAATGGTGAGAAAGAAAAATAAATAGTAATTAAATAAAAAGGATTCCAAACGAAGAGATTCTTTCTCTGATCTAATAACCTTGAAGTTCTTTTTGACCTTCAAAAAGGGAAATGTTTTGCATAAGGACTCGAACTGGGAGTCCTGGTGGGACAGAATATTTTCAAATCCTTTAGCCTGCTTAAACCTTATCAAACATGCAAATTTGTTTTCTTAGTGTGTTTAATTCTTGAAATCTAACTTCGCTCTGCTAGACTTTGCTGTTGTTGGTGGCCAGCAAAGCAGACTCAGGACCTGGGAGAAGTTCTGGACTGTAGGAATTTTGCAACTTTAAAACTTTGGCTTTGCCTTTTGGAACTTTCTAAGGAGCATAAGAACACATAATGTAAGGGTGTGCTTTCATGTTCTTAAAATGAAATATCTGGGCAAGAAATATCTGGTCTCATGCTTAATCCTGTCTGACCCTTTTCCATCACATCAGCAATCTGATTTTTCTCAAAAAAATTACAAAAGCTCTGAGCATAACTTTTGACAGAGCTTGCACAAAGTAGAAGTAGGCTGATGTACCTGACTATTTTAGAAAAGATTTTCTTTTCACTCTCAGCTGTCTTCTTTCACTGTGAATTACATATTAGGCTGTCATTAAGAAGACATGAACTTTGCTCTAGAAATTTGTAGCCCATTTTTCCAAGAGAAGTGACTTCAGATGGGGGATTGAAGCCATCCTCTCCTGCAGTAAGCAGAAGGCCAGGCAGTTGTAGCCTCCAGCCTCTTAAAAACAAAGAAGCCCCAGTGTCCTGGTGTGGCTGGTGGCATTTAGTTGTCCTTGGTGGAGCAACAGGCACTGCTGTGTCAATCTGCTGGTGCAGTCCAGTCCCTCACTCCAGCAAGTCACCTTTCCAGTGCTGTTGAAAATAATCAGTTGCCATTAGCATGTAAACTAGTTAGTGTCTGCTCAGAGAAGAGAGGAAAGAACAAGAGGATATTCTTTGTTGCTTTTAACCATCTGCTGTTAGTGTAGCTCCTCCAGACCTGCTGTGTGAGCTGGGTGAGACCCAGAATAACTGTGTGTTTTTGAGCCCAAGCAGGTTTCATTGTTGAATGAGGAATTATGAAGCATAACTGAATGGCTTTCCCCTCGAGGATCAGATAGCACAGTTGCAGTGAGCCTCCCTGGAGAGCTAGGAAGGAGGAGAAGCTGTGCCAGACAGATGGCTGTAGTAATTGCTTTTCTTTTTCTCCCCCTTGGTAGAAAACCTTGGGAAGCAAAACTGTAAGGCCTAATTCTTCTGCATTGAAACTGGCCTCTGCTAGGAATTGAATTTATAGCAGTTTAAGAGGAGAACCAAGAGTAGATGAACTGACTTGTTTCTTTTATTTTTTTTCCTCTTTTATCACATCCTTATTCATATTTAAATTATCCTGACAAATTCAATTAATTCAAGTAATGAAGAACTGTATGGTATATGTAAATGTTCATCTTTGATGACCCGTGTAGGGGATTGGCATTGTTTCATGTAACACCAAACAATTAAATTTTTCTTTTGAAATTTCAGGGGCTATGAATAACTGCCTCTTAAAAAAAAAAAAAAAAGACCACAAGAGCAATGACACAGAAGGTGGGAAATGTCTGAGTCAAGTTTCCCAAAATAAATGTTGCAGACACTTGGCTGGTATATGTTTTGATAAGATCTTGAGTTGCATGCCTATACAGATACAGATTTTATCAGAGGACAGCACTGCTCTGAAGTGAACAGGAGTTGTCCAATGTCATTTGTAGATATCAGCAAGGGGTGCTATGAAACAAGATAGTTGTCAAATTCCTGAAGCTTTTCAGCTTCCTGAAACCTTCCCCTTTACCCCAAGTAGTGTTAAAATGTTCCTATCATCAATAAGTTTTTCTGAAGTGTCTATGAACCTGTAGCTGTCAGCTCAATACCAGCTCATGTCACCCAGCTCATGTCCGCTGGAATATCAGTCCCACAGAAAAATGGTACCTTG
Organism: Fringilla coelebs; assembly: GCF_963513975.1. Lineage (NCBI taxonomy): Eukaryota > Metazoa > Chordata > Aves > Passeriformes > Fringillidae > Fringilla > Fringilla coelebs. The sequence goes on from NC_140036.1 coordinate 17,648,276, forward strand.
CTTCTGTCCAGGAGGGTGAGCAGCACTTCCTGCTGCTTTCTGGCTTGCAGTACAGACCAGAGAGGCTTCAGAGCTTCCTGGGATAAAGCTAGTAGAAGATATAAACTATTAAAGCTCACTGATACTAGGAAAATGTCATAGCTTTGAAACAAACCCAGACTTGTGTATTTTTGTTTGCTTATAAGATTTTTTCAAGCTTTTCTTCTAGTCAAAGATTAAAAACTTCTTCCAACAGCCCCAGGTATTGAATCATGTTTCCAAGGACTGGGACTTCTACTGCAAGGTCTGTGCTGTGATGGTATTGCCAATTCTTCCATGTTGGGGAGTAACTACCTTTAAGCACTGTCCTAGAAGAAGTGCAAATGGGCAAATGGGACCTTGAGTGCTGTTGGCTACAGCTGCTGACATTTCATAGCCACATGATCTCATTTGCCGATTGGGCTCGTGAGGCACCTTCCCTTGTTTTCTCAGATTTTCTGTCTCCTGCTAGTTTCTTTTGCTGCAATTGCTTTTCCTAGCATGTCAGTGTGAACTGTACTGACTTATTGGATGTGTGATTCCTAGTCACCAAATGTGTTTTGTACCACCTTTCTCATCACCTGAACATCTCCTCCTGAGTGTGGCTTTTACAGCAATCCCATCAGGTTTGTCTTGCCCAGGCAGGGGATTTGATAAGAACTAACTGGCACTCTGCAGTTCTTGTTTCTTTTGCTTCAGCTTATCCTACATCACAAAAACCTTCTGAAATAAAAAGGATATTTAGAAACCAGAAACCAAGCTATGTTTAGAGCAAGCTAATAAAGCTAAATAGGGGTTGGGTGGGTGGTGGAATTTCTGTTTTGCTCAAGAAATATTAATGATGGTTAATATTAATGATGTCTTCACATTGGCAAACATCAAACAAACTTAACTACTGGCAGGTTTGTTATCCTGGAGGGCTGGGCAAGTCTCTGAGAGGTGAGTTATGGTAGCACCTTTTCTAGTTAACTGTACATTTCTGTCATACATTGTAGAAATATTTTTTCTATTTTTGCAGCTGTTTGGCATAATCTCAGTCCTGATCAAACCTGAATGTACCTGACCTGTGGGACTGCACAGGGGTCACAATAACTTTGCACCTTCTGGATGCTGAAAAATCAACAGTATTTCCTTCAATGTATGATGCCCTGAGGTTTCTCAGCTCTGAGAATCCAGGCTTTGTCTAAATTATTAATTTGCTTCCATGTTGACTGGTTTTTGTTACAATCAGCTTTTCTCTCTTCTGCCTTCCTCTTGCTGCCAACACCTGTTTGGAAAAGGGCAAATCATTTACTATTATGGTGATTTAGAAATACTTCCAGTGTACTTTCTGAAGGATGGTAGAATCTTTGGACCAATAATCTGGGGACACTTCTCAGTATCTGTTGAGAATTGTGTTCATAGATTACAGGAGTTATTTGCTGCTAGTTCCCTGAGTGTAGTATTTATCTGACTCCAAACAGGGTTATCAACAAGCTGTTCTTCAGCAGCTAGAGAGAAATCAGGCTTATAGTATTCTCTACTCTCTAAAAAATAACCTTTGTGTGTTCAAAAAGATTTTGGTTTGCTTTCCTTTATTTGCTCTGCAGTTTACCCCCCCCCCCCCCGGTCCCATTCTGGATTTCATGGAAGAAATTGCAGAGTAAAAGAGGAAAACTTAATGGGTTACTTATTTTGTTTGCTTTGGCAATGTATAACAATCCCTGACACCAAGCTCCTTAGTGATTCCTGGTTGCTTTTGCCACCTAGAATGTCAAAAATCAGAGAGGTGATAGTGAGCCTCATAAACAGGATGGAAAAGAAGGTCCCACATCAACATCACTCATTCAAGTCTGCATCTGTGCAACTTCTTTTCACATTGTGTGGCACCCACTCTGACACAAGCTCTTCAGCTGCTTCATCTCAAGGCATGAGTGAAGTGTTTGAAAATGAACATAAAACTTTCCAAATGACATTGTGTCATTTAGAACCTGGAATCCCTAGTTCTGGAAAGGATCAGAGTGGATGTCTGAAAGCAAGACAGAGAAAGTTTTTTGGGCAGTTGACTAGGATGAAGGAGAAAGAAGCTAATCTTTAACCTCTCTGACCTCACTCTCTGTTTCTGGACTGTTGGTTTAAAATCAGGTGCACAAAAGTATTTCAGTACCCATGTTGAATTCACATTAGTTAAGATCTTGGTGCTTAAATGGGGCAACTGCTTGCCCTGACTCAGATCTGTGGTCTATCTGGACCCAGCCTCCTTCCTTCCACCTGTTGTCTGGGTACTTAGAGGTGATCTGTACACCTCTAAGTACCCAGACACCAGGACTGGTTGTTGTTCTGTACAGTGGCTAAAGGAATAGTACCAATGTGTGTTATTGTAAGATAAACCTTGATCCTGCCAGTTAAGTTGGCAGATATTTCTTGTAAATGTTGCTGCTTTAGACTGGTGTGAAGAGTGCGGAAAATAACTGGGTGCACCTGTTACAAAAAGAGATCAAATTAGCTCCATGTGAAACTATAATTGCTTTTCACTCCATAGATCACTCACAAAAATTGAGGTCATTTTTTTGCCCAGCTGCTTGCCAAGTTACTTTTTAACTTTTTAGTGTTTAAACTAACTGGCTTAGTTAAAATAACAGGCTTTGTTTTCATGAGAAGAAAGTCTCACAGCCCCTTATTTCCTCCTTTTACTATGTATTTGCTTGTAGCGGAAAAAGCATCGGGAAAGGAAACTGTTGTGGATTGGCTGGCTACACAAAGTCCTCCAGCAGAGCTCGGGGAGTTCAGGGTGGAACAGGGCCATGTATGTGGAGTAGACTTTACTGCTTCAAAGACTGAAAAACTGCTGTAGTGGGAGGCCAAATGCAGTGACTTAATATGGAAGCTGAAGTGGTAAGGAGCAGGCTGTCAGCCTGAGCAAACCTGTGGCAAGCTCTGGCAAATCCACTGCGGCTGCTTTATGAAAAGCTCTCCCTGAAATCACAAGGCAATAGATGAAGTTAATAGGCTGAAGAGGAGACTCTGTAAGTATCATAATCTTTACCACAATAGTCATCTAATAGCTCAGGCAATAGTCTGGCTAGGCTTTTTACTTTGAGTGTCATCTTTGTTTTGCTGGGTTGTTAAAGGAGGAAAAAATTGTCATTGAGGCTTTATGAACTCACAGAAGATTTCTGTTTTCCCTTGCACAGATGAAATCATGCAGCAGGAGATACGGCCGCTGGTAGCAGTGGATATAATAGAGCAGCTCCACAGGCAATTTGCAATCTTGTCAGGTAAGAAGTTGCTGGTAATGACACTCTGTGATTCTCTTGGAGACATACTGGAATGTGCCATGCTGACTGTCACCCTTCAGCTCTGTACAGCAGTTGCAATAGTATTTTCATATTGCTCCTGAGAAAAGCTGCTACAGTCAGATATTCATGGTGTATGGAATGGAAAAGTGCCAAGCTGCTGTTCTTGCTTTTTTAAGGCAAGTTAATTTTCCATGTTCTCCACAATGGGCTGGGAGGAACCTATTTAGAGGGCAAGAAATTAAACAAAACTTTCGCTACATATCTTTGCACAATGTCCAAGCATCTTGTTTGTGGGAAAAGATTTTGGTCTATCAGGGATCTATTCATGACCTCCCCCTTCTTCCTCATTTGCCTTTGTTTTAGAAATGATTCATTGCTAAAGTGTAAGGTTCTAATCTTTAAAAGATATGATTATTACATAGTCCTTTGTTTGCCTGAAATTTGCAATCACACAAAGTGACGCAGTTCCTTCCCCAAAGAAAGAGCTGATACTGAAATATTTGGCAAATTATTTAATTCATTATTTTGGATACTGTAGATGATAAAATATTATCTAGGTCCTAAAACAGTCTCTGCTGTTGACTGCATGGCCTCTGGCAACTCCTTTTGTCTCTATTTCTGTCTGTTCTACAAATAAGAAAATTCAGAATTTACTTATCATCTTCCTCATAGAGTCAGTAAAGTATCATGATTTTGCACAAAATGCTGAGATTATAAGAAGGTCCTCTTGGAAACCTGTCCCTCTTGGTGGGTATAGAGTGTAAAGAGTGCATCAACCCAGCTCTGGAAATGGTCAGCTCAGCAGGCCCAATCCTTGCTGTGTCTTTGCATTTTAATATACATTCCAAGTTAGTCAAAGAAATCCATATCTAGTTTACACAGGCTTCTTTATGAAGCTCTGAGTGTTAAAACTTGATTTTGGAGGCTTGCAAGTAGGATCCTGTGGCAGTTTCCTAAGCTCAATAACTAAAGGGTTTGCATTAGGCAGAGAGTATTGACTGAGCAGAAGGTGCTGCCTTCTCATCTGCAGTAAAACATCTCAAGGTCACACCTTCCTAGAATTCCACAACCCTCTGGGCAGGAGAGAGTCTGTAACTGCATTAAATTGCTCAAACCCTTTTCATCCCACTGTTGTGCTCAGTGAAGGATAAGTAGGATAAATAATTGTTGAGAACTGAGTGCCTCGTATGCAATTGCCTGTGCAATAAAATATGGAAGATTGCTATTTTTGAACTCCATTACCTTGCAACATTTGGGACCAATAGCAAAAGTTGAATACAGCATGTAATGAGCAACTTATGGAAAGTGGTTTACTAAACAGGAAGAAAAAACCCACTTCCAGTTCCAGCTAGGACATTAAACATGGAATAAAAATGTCAAGGGTAGACATTAAAAGAGAATTTTCATATTTCTTTATGGACTCATAATTTCAGCAGTGCCTGTATTCTCACCTGCTATTTTAGCAAATTCGACTCTTCACATTTATCTAATTCTTTTATTCTTGGAAGTGATGAGAAAGGTGTTTAAATGAGGCTGTTTAAATGTGAACTGCTTAAAGACTTGAAAAATAGCTCTTCATAGAAGGCAAGGCTGAGGGGCTTTTTTGTTAGGAATCAGCAAAGAACTGGTTCATCAGCATGGAAGTACTAATAACAAATGGCAAAGGAGAGTGAGAGGGTGTCTTTCATGTCCCCATCTACCTAAATAACAAATCACATTTTAATAATTTTCAGGCTTATCCGAAATCTTTTCAGCACAGTCCAGAAATAGTATCCTACTATAGAACAGGGCAGTGTAGTTCATAGTTTCAAAGTTGATTTCAGTCTGAATTTTACAGTTAAATTTGGAAACCTGCTTCACTCCAAAATCCCCATGGTAGCATGTGAAGAAGACAAGGAAAGCTTAGAAGCCCCTTTGGCTCAGTGTCTTATTCTCTTGGTGACCACTGGTGAGTCATAGGTAACAGAGAGCAGGAATCTTCCTTTCTTCCTTACTCTCTCTCTATTGCCTCCTGCAAAGAGAACTTTAGGTACCAGCCAAACATTACTATACTTTTCAAAAATGCATTTCTCTAAATAATGTAACTTTCTTTTTCCTTTAGCAAAAGATTGGTTTTTTCATGCAATGAAAACAAAACTGGGCACTCTTCTGCCTCATTTCACTTATTAAAGTAATTCACATGTAAATGACATCATTTGATTTAGATTTTTTTTTCCAGATGGCTCTGTAGCTTTCCTCAAAGCATGCTGTTAGCTGCTTTTCATTAGGTATGAGCAACCACAAATATTTTGGTGCTTCAGTGCTTGCCTACATGGTGGCTGAAAATTTGATACTTAGCCTATTTCCTGATTTTCCATATTGAAATGTTGCAGCTCAGTAGCCACTGTCTGGGAAAAAAAACCCCTTCTGTTCTTTGGTGTCACCATCTTGGGCAGTAAAAGGCAATTCCAATGTTCTTGTAGAGTGTTAGGGGCATAAATTATGTTTCTCTGAACAATTTCCTAACAGTGGTATACACTGATTTATACTAGATGGGGTTATTTCTTTCAGTCTGGAGGCTGCAGCCTCCAGAGCACAGCCAGGTACCTCTTCCATGCCTGTGCAGAGCCCTGAGGATGCAGCACTGAGCTGTGTTACTCCACAGCCTCTAGCTTTGTCAAGCTCTCCTGCTCAGTCCTGTGGACTCCAAATGTATTTGTCCGGTGATAATGAAAGTCAGGGGTTAACTGTTGTAAACTTTGTCGTAAATGAATATTTCTTTGGTTAATACCACCTTTTTAGTAACAGCTGGCAGCTGAGGCAGATGCAGTGAACGCAGAATGTTTCCTTGCAGTAAAGCAGAAAAGAAAATGGAAATGATTGAATCAAAGGCTCTTTGTTTTCTCTGGACATGACTCATTAGAAACACTTCTCTCCACTATTGCTGTGTGCAAACTTCTTAAGAGGATCTGGCTGTCTTGTGGTCTCTGAGCAGATGGTAGGAATTACGTAACAAGTCTGATGAGTTTGGTGTTTGATTGTGTCAGGGTCTAGTTATAATGTATGTATTACCTGCTAACAGCCTCCTATTTGTCCTGGTCCTCCACCTACCAGACTAATCTAGACCTTACTCCATGCCAAGAACAGGAAAACTCTCCAAAGCCTTCCCTGGTCCACTGAGGTCACGGAAAAGGCTGCAGTGTAATGTGGCAATGTCCTTAATCACGTAATTTTACTTTGGTCATCTCTTTTCCCATGTGCTGATTTAGCCCTGCTTAGCTTGTGAGATCTGGTATGAGTACTGGTTCTTGTGGTTAATTCTAGCTTTGATATCACTACTGCCTCTTTCCTTTCCCTGAAAACCAAACTCTCAATTAATGGACTACAGCTGTGACAACACAGGAGTGCTCAGCTAGCTTTGTGTGTTTCCTGTAGGTGTTAAGGGAACTAGATCACAAAGTTGAGTAGTACTGAAAGCCTGGTTATTCTAACACACCAGTTATTACTCAAGAATAAAGAACCACTAGTAAAATACTTTTTCTGTCCTGCTGTACCAATCTGCTCTTGGAACTGCTACCATTCCTTCCCCTCCACACTTTTTTATCTGCAGCTTCACAACCTGTTCTTATCTGTAATTACTCTGTCAAAGAGCCCAATCTGCCATTTGCGGCAATAATGGATCATGTTGCTAAATCACGACTTTATTAGACAAACTGTCACAAAGTGTATTAGCAGAGAGAATCATTTTCTTTGTGTTCTGCTCCTGTTAACAGACTTCAGTGGATGGGAGAGTATATCTGAAAACAGTAACTGACTCAGAAGCCAGTTTATTTAATTTGCAAAGCCTGGAGGGTATTTGGCCATCTGCTTCCTGTTTAAACTGAGCCTTTTGGAAAACCTGGCCTGACCTTACCAAAAGGACAGTTTGGATCTTTTATAAGAATTGACACCCAGGAAACATGATTTAATGAGAAATTCATTACTCACAACTGTTAATCAACATGGAAAACCAAAAGACCAGAGCTTGGAAAAAGCAAGACTTGACCAAAGCAGTGAAACTTTAGCTGAGATGTCATTAGACTTTTTGGCTGTCTGACCCAGGAGATGAACTGCAGTAAGGGCTGGGCTGTGATGACTCAGGGAGTTCTCTGCATGTGGGCAGGCCCAAGCAGTTAAGCCTGCATGTGTCAGCAGCATTTGAGAGAACACTTTCCAACCCTAACTGATGAGTTAGTGTCTGTGGCAGGCTGGGGAGGTGAGCTCTGGAAACTTGCAAACTAACTTTTGGAACTTCTCCTGACTATAGCTCCTTTGTTGGGCTGGTGCTTTTAATTTGTTTTGGTTTCCCAAGGGAGTCAGCATATTTGGTGATCTCTAGTTAGAAGAGCTACTGGCTATAGAGTTAGGACTTCAGTGTAGCCCCTTACTGTCTCAACCATGGATATTTTTTGTGCCTAGGTGGGAAGCATGGGAGGGCTGGAACTGAGGAGTGGGAGCATTTCTAAGATCCTCATTGTGTTCAGGGCCTTGGCCTGCAGTTGTGATTGCTTTCTGCTTTTACATCAGTCATAGCAACATACAGATTCAGCTGTGAGAGATCTCAGAATTCAGCACTCACACCTCATTTGTCAATCACACCCTTTATACTGCAAAGCAAAATTAAAATTTCTCAGCTGCCATAACCTTTTCTCCCCCACATATATTCTTTCCCCAAATACTTCAGCTGTTTTGTTTCCACAGCTGAATTCTGGCCCCATCTTCACTGCAGCAGCTATCCAAGCTGCATTTGCTGCTGGAAAGTCTGTCTAATAGGAGCAGCTATGAGTGCTGCTCTGTGTCCTGGGACTTTGGGGATTGGCACACCTAAGAGTTAGTGAAGGTCCCATTACCATGGGTACCTTGTACAATGCTGATACAGCTTGTGTGCTGTCTCTTCTAAATTTCATAAAAGACAAATTTCATGTACTCAGTCCTTATGGCTATGGTGCTGACTGGAGGCTGTCCCTATTGGCTTTTAGTTTGTGCTGTCTGCCCTTTCGAGACACTGAGTAGTATCTAGCTAAAGTATTTCAAGGACTGGAAGAAATCTTGTGGCAACTCCCTAGAAAGAAAGGTTGATGGCCGAGGAAAAAAGGGCTGCAGCTTGTCAATCCACATTCTGCAGAAATTTGCATACTGCAGCAATTCTTGGATTAGTGTCAGAGAAAAAGTGGCATTAACATTAAGATGTATGGAATTGCTCCCTTGTACTGAAGAGATAGTTTTCCAGACACCTTTGGTATTTAAGGAGCTTCCCTTATCCAAATGGATATAGATAATTTTCCTTTGTGATTCAACTACTGCTTGAAGTTCAGATATGGGCAGGAAAAAACTATTTGTAACATATTCGTACCATGGTATTTCTTGTCACTTAACACTTTACACACTTCTGCTCTCTTCTCATCATAGCACTTAACAATTTCTGCATACCAAACTCCCTCAAATCTTCCCCCTAATTTCCTGGTGTGGCAGGAACTGAAGGCTTCCTTGTTTATTTCCCTGTCTGAAATACAGCTCTGCTGAACCATCTGAGGGTTCTGGTGTGGTTGCAGCAGGAAGTGTTGCTTCACATTGGGGAATGAGATGGAGATCAGGAGCTGTAAAGGGCCTGTGGCTTAGTCAGAGGCAGGAGCTGCTGACTCTTAGTTGAATGTTCAGTCTGCGGCTGCTCCTAAGTGTCCTAGATTTGTTGCCAGTGGTGAAAGGAAGAAGTCAGTGTTCAGTCTGCTAAGATTCATTCTTTGGATGGCTTTTTATAGGAGAAGATCCCATAACAAAAATACACACCCACATACATAGAGTGCATCATCAGCCTGCCTCATCCAGCTCAGGGAAGAGGCCAGGGGAAGAAGAGTGTGTGTGTGAATGGAGATGCAGGAGATGAAATAAAAGGGACACAGAGAGATCCTCATGAGCAGGAGGAGCATTAGAAGTACCCTTTGAAACTTGTAGTTTGAACAAATCTTGGGTATAACTGCAGCTAAACTATCAGGTGTTGAAGTAGGGAATCCAGGGGAATCTGTACCTTATCCTCCAGTGGCAAATATTGCTGCTTTAAACCAAAATATTCCAAGTTACTACATCTCTCTCATTTAAAGTATATTCACATACTTGGAACATGTGAATGGGAAAGTTTGGTGCCCAGAAATCCTGTGAATGTTCACAAGATACCAAGTATGAAATACCTTGGCATGCACAAAGAGACAGCAGACAAATTTGGTATTGAGCTCTGCACAAAGAGACAGCAGACAAATTTGGTATTGAATTTTCCTGGCTGTTACTGTTTGTGTCCAGGAGATGTCACTGAGAATCTGTAACAAACCAGCCTGACTGGGTACCTGGCGGTCTAGAGTGCAGCAGTCTGGGGAAAGCCTGACTAAATTTACAAGACAGCATATTCTACATCAATGCTGACTGCAGACAGTGCAGCTGGAGATCCAGCTGCCATGCATCGGCATTTGGCATCACCCCATGGCCAGTGGGGAGGTCAATGTGGAGGCTGTGGCTCTGCTCAGCATTTGAAATCCAATTCAGTGCAGTGTGCATAATGGCTTTCTTGTTTTCCTTCTGGGCTGAGAGACTTTTGAGTCTTTGTAGGCCTGATTTCTCTCTAGCAAGGTGAGTTTAATGAATGATCTAAGATAACTGAGTCATTTTCAGATGTGATCAAAACAATAACCAACCTTCAGGAAGGAAAAGAGGGGCTAAAGGTAGTGTGCTGATACCATGTCACCAGATGTCAAGAAGAAAAAGTGTTTCCTTGTTCAAAATTCCTATTTTCTAGAGCTCTGAGTTTTTCCTTGTGCAAACATTGTATTCCACAGCATTCCAGCTCTCCATGGCCAGAAGAGATTTTTAAATAATCCAACTGAGGCCGTGAGGATAGGGCAGAGACAGGATCAGGAGTAGCAAGGGATTGTCCACTCTACAGAGAAATAGCCAGGAATTACTGGAGCACCTCCTTGCAATGACCACCAACAGAGCAGGAGAAACTGCTTTGTGACATCAGCTGTGGTTATCAACAAGGAAAGGCAATGGTGGCTGGGAGCAGCCTGGAAACAGGGATTATTTTGGGGATTTAGAGGGCGCTTTCAAGGAATGAGAACACTTTTTTTTTTCCCATCCCATGTTCTTAATGGGATAATTTATTGGATATTTTCCTGAGGAAGGTAATTTACTGCCTCAGAGCTTCCTCTTTACTAAAGAGAAGCCCAGAATCTGGTTGTCCCTTGGGCAAGAGTCCTCTGTGTGTGATGAATGGCTCAGAAAACTGTGTTTACAGCAGAACTACACTGAGTATTGGGTTGTTAGAGAATTCCTGAGCCTGGTGCAAAAAATAGGTTTACATAAAGATTGCACAGAAAGGAGAAAGACTCAGGGAAAATATTCTAAATACCCTGTTAAGGAGAATTAAGCAATAAGGTACCTGTAACAAAAGCTTTGTTTCATCATGTTGCTTTACGTGCTGTTGCCTCCTCAGTCTGCTCTCAGCTTTGAGCCCAAGCTGCTGAGAAAACCCCTCATAACTTCTGTGTGGTTGGAGCTGATGATGATTACTGGATGTGGTTGCTTTACAAGGAGAAATATGCCAGTGTTTCCCACTTGAGGACTGACCAGTCTGTCCAAAGCCATAAAATCACCTTCTAAACTTTGACTTTTTTTTTTGCAGGAGGAAGAGGGAAGGATGGGGCCCCCATTATAACCTTTCCAGAATTTGCAGGATTCAGTGAGATACCTGATGATGATTTTCTGAATGTGGTCACTTATCTAACCAGCATTCCCAGGTGAGACTTTTGCTTTCCCAGTGGCTCTCTGATTTTAGTGGTGCTACCAGGACATACCAGTGCCTCTGCATCTCTCCAGTCATTATGAAACTTCCCTATCTATTGGAGGCCCTAGGAATTGTGTCATGGAAGAGAGAGCTTCACACAGGGCAGATTGGACTGAATTGGAACAGGAATAGATCTGAAGAGCAGCAGCAAAGATGCCAGATCAAAGGGAGCTAAGAGGGGTTGTTGGTGAGAAGCCTCAGGGGCACTGGATGTAATGAGGGGAGGGCTGCTTCAGGAAGGAGCCATAATTACACAGGCCCCATGACTGCTTTTTCTCTGAGTGCACCTTTCTGTGCAGCTTTTCCTTTGCTGAAAAAGCACGTGAGGTGCCCCACTGACAGGATTCTGGCAAGCACCATGTGCTTTCACGTACTTCATTTCTTTGGAGATTGCTCCACAGCCAGGATGTTTTCATTGCTTTTTGCCTGCAGCTTTATAAGGATGGTAAAACAAACTGACTTGCCCTGCTCTGAGGAAATGTGCTAAGGCATGACTGCTGAATTACTTTTTGCATATCTAAGAGAGCTTAATATTTTTTCAGTCCCCTGATCCTGTCTCTAGACCATGGCTGTTTGTGCTAGTGAGAAGCACAGCAACAATTTGTCATTTCCTGTGGTCTTCTGCAAAAAGGTGCTTAGAGGATCATAGCAGAAAACGTGCCTCCTTCAAGTTTGAGTGAGAAGTTTTACAGCTTCACCTACGTGTATTTGCCAAAGTTGTTGCTAAAGAGTTGCCAAAGCAAGCTGAGAGAAACCACAAACTGTGAACTTAACAGCTTCATTGTTTCACTCTGCTCTGTGGGACTTTTGTTCCACCAGGGGAAACTCTGTTTTGAATATTTCTTTACTCCTTCAGGACTGGGAGGGTGACCAGCCTCAGGGTATATGCAACAGCAGCAGTGGCTGAGAAAAGCACAAAAGTAGTTTTTCAATTCTTTGTACTTGGTACGCAGGGAGAGGAGTCCCAGTGATTTTGTCACATGTGTAGAACCAGCACGTTACAATGTCAACATGACAGACAGAAACTCTTTGAGCTTCTACAGCCTGTGTGAAGCCCAAAAGCACAGATGCATTCAAAAGAAATCAGCCAAATTCATGAAGGATTGCTCCATCAATGGCAGCTGGACACAATGGCTCAAATGCAAACCCAGGCTGAAGAAATTAATTTATTCCTTAATGCTGGGACTTGGGAGAATATTCCAAGAGAAATATTGTCCTTCTCATTTTCCTGCTGCCCTTGTCTTAACAGCCACTATCTACCAACACTGGATTCAGGGTGTTGAACTAGATGGACTTTTGCTTTGTTTCAATTTCAGTTCTGTGTTTTCTCTTCCCCTGAGGAATCTGAGCCACGTGCAAAGAATGAAGAATAAAGTATCAAAACTTTGTAAGTCAGGAGAGCTGTGATATACCTATTTTACAGATGGTGAGATATGTGGGAGTAATATCTCACTCTACAGACTTCAGAACTTGTGTTGAGTAAATGACTGCTCAGTTTGCTCTAAATGACCTGTTCAAGGTCAGTGACTACTGGGGTTTCAAGGTACATTTTCTGCATACCAGCACATTGGTTTGGCTCTTAGGTTCATCACAGACCACACTGAAGGGATGTGAATTTTCCAGGAAATTTTCTAGTCTTTATAGCAGTACTTTTGGAAAGATTGCTTGCATTTTTTGAGTCACTATTTGAAACTTGCCACTCTCTCTGTAAATGGTGAGGAAGAAAGATGTTAATTTAGAAGAAGCCAAGCAGCAAGCTTTGTGTGATTTATGACATAATTATATAGAGTTCAAACTCAATGAGGCCCAAGTAGTGGACCTGTATGGGTGCAGTAGAGCCCTGTCAGTCTGCAGCTGGCTGGTCCATGCACACAGTGTCTCTGCCGGGTACCTCAGCAAGCAGTAAAGGGTGTGCATTGTTACTTTTGCACTGCAGCACTGCTCTACAGACAGTGCTGTGTGTAATATAACACTATTCCTGTGTGTGTAGTTTCACTGCTAGGAGTCCACCTTTCACTTTAATTCTCAAGAAAGACGTGAAGGTATCCAACAAAGTAACTAAGAACAGAGACCAGTCTCTAAGTCTTCTGGAGTTACAAAGGTTATGGCCATGAATTAAGTAAGATGAGGTATAGTTTGAAAAGCAGTTCATCCTATTTATCATAGAAAATACTTCCTTCTTCAGAGCTCAGTGAACCAGAGAAATCAGCATCATTTTCCAGGCAAATGTAGAGAGAATATCTGTCTTTTATAGTGTCTGATTTTGCATATCCTGTACTATAAGGTTCATGCTAGTTGTGGAGATAAGCTCTGTGATTGCAGAGAACATAACTTAGTGTTTGTAACTTTCTAAGTCCCTCTGGAATGATTAATCTTATATGCTCATCTGACAAAACATATGATAGGATTGAAGATCAGCCCAGTGAGACTTTTGTAACCTCATTCATTTTCCCTGTGATTCAACACCTGCCCGTGAGAGTGCTCCACCAAAGGAGTCTGCATACAAACACATCCACAGATGCTCAGTAACATGGTGTATGCCCATGCATGTCTCTGTGCATGCACTAGATAGCTCCAGAAAGCCCTTTTTTACTTGCTTTATTCCATGGCCAGAATTTCTTTCTCTTTCACTTGACATGGATTAAGTACTTTGATAAACTGGTGTCCTTTTCTCCTTCCAAAAGAGGTCAGGAAATTCAACATCTCAAGTCAGTGTTCAAGGGCTAACCTGAATATAGAGCTGAGGATGGAGGAGTTCTGCTGATTGCAGATATTTCATTCAGGGAAAGAGAACCTTTCTGCCAGACATCTGTAGATCTGGGCAAATGTGCCAGAATTTATTCTGGAGGTAAACCTGATGTTTATCTGCTCTTCTGGATTGTCTTCAAACCCTCCTTTTCAGAGAACTGGAGAAACCCCAATGCATTTTCATAATGAGGGTAGAGATATTACAGTACTGACAGTGAGAAAACATTGCTAGAATGTGTGTGTGTGTTTGTTCTTAAACAAACTTTCTCTGGATGCACACTGGAGTGGGGGTTCTCAGCTGTGCATCCACTTGTGCTGATGCTGCCATCTGGGCCAGGCCTCTTCCCGTGGCTGTGTGCCTGCATCCATCCCTTGGTGCCAAATGACATTCAGACCTTGGCATGGCCTTTCAGCATGCTGGTGAAATAGGATCCCTTGCTGACACTCTCTCTGTTTCCCTGGTTAAATTTAGGACTTCAGTCAGTCCTATCTATCTAAAAAGAAAAAAAAATCTGCAAAACCCCCCAACAATAAGCAAACAACCCCACAAACAAGCAAAACAAGAAAAAAACCTCCACATCAAAAAGCAAACGTACAGGTACCATTGGCTTATCTCAGTGACTATAACTGATGCTGTGCTGGACATCATTTGGACCTGCAGGACCCAGGTTGAGACTTTTATGTTTATTTTCTCACCCTTTCTGTAACAATCTGCAACACACACAAAATCTTTGTTGCCCTTATTTGAACATTATCAAGGAATTTTATTCTGTAAAATATTTGTTGAGCTACTGAAAGATATGTATGTGTTTGTGTATATCTAAGACTACTGAAGGGTATGCATACATTTGTGTATTTATAAAATATGAATTCTCTTCCCTGTGCTTGAGAGGCACTGTTGCAAACATATTTTCTGTACTCTGCAGAGATCTGCATGTTGCACTACTAAAGAGGAAAGATCATGTATTGTCATTGTATTTTGAAATCCTCAGAGGAATGCTGTAAAAGTACTGCATTAGAAAATTCAGTGAGTTCTCCTGTTAGCAGTATGAGCTACTAGGAGCATTCACATGGCATCCCAGTTTTGCACAATACTTAGGCTTTCAGTTTTTGATCCTGCAGAGCTGCAACAAGAGCTCAGATATGTTACTGTGTTGATAGTCTTCAGTAGATTATTGACATGAGTTTGGATAAAATGACCCATGGAAACAGTTCCTGAGTTGGTCCTTGTATGGAAGGTAGAATAGAGATCAAGGAGATACTTTAAACCATTTTTTTTCCTTAACCTGTGATAAGATGCTTGATTGCAGTATGTCCTCTGATTATGACATTTATTCTCCTCCTGCCTGCCTGTGGTTTGTTCTGAGATGGCTGAGCCGTCCTGCTTTAGTGAAGGTTCTGGGCACTCAGTGTGTATTTCTTAGCTTCTCCAATGCTGAGTGCTCTTGGAAGGCAGAGAGAAGAGCAGTCCCACTGAAACCTGGCACTCCAGAGTGGGATTTTTGATAGGGAAAGAGAGGATGGGCTATTTATGAGGTCTACATAGGTGGAATGGAGCACCAAATCACTGCCTCCTAGATCTTCCTTGAAAAGCACTGAGAAGGAGCAGGAACTGTCATTCTAGCCAATAGGTTGAAAAGGATAGTTTTGAATGACTTGCAACCCCAGAGCAAGTTTGTGATTGGCAAAATAGAACTCTTCATTTTCTGCTTTGCCTACCAGAATTCCTGGGGCTTTGTGTACATAAGTCAGGGGATACTGATGCCCTGGAGCTCAGTACTCCTGTCAGGTGTCAGCATACTTGGAGAATGAAGACTGTAGGGGGGTGTCTAATTTTGCAGAAAAAAAAAAAAGGATCTGGGGGTTTTGTCTTCAAAAGTGCACAGTGTAATTTGTGATCCTGAACTATTCATGTCACCTAGACTGGCAGCAGAGCAGCACAGCAGCTGAGAGATTCAGCAGATAAAATATTCATGTTTTGTGTAAGCTGCCAGCCTTATGCTGGAAAGAGAAATTTTGCTGGCTTTCCTTTTCATGTGCATTTCTGCCAAATATTCATTCTTTCCACTGTACGTTGTGTTTTCATAATGGGCTCCGAGCGTGGTGTGACGGAGGCTGTGTTTTGCTGCAGTTCTCTGCCTTGGAACAGGAGTGTCTCCCTGTAACCCAGCACACCTATTTCATCTGTTTTGCAGTCTGGAGGCTGCCAGCATCGGATTCATCATCATCATAGACAGACGACGGGACAAATGGAGTGCAGTCAAGGCATCCCTGACACGAATAGCAGTAAGTGTTTGCTTTTGTTATTTATCTTCTAGAAATTAAAATTGTCTGCTGAACCTTCAGCACACAATACAGCCTCCTGTGCTCATTTTAGGCTCCCATTTTCTGGCTGTGGATGCAGATTCTCCTCGAACCTGCAGCTCGTGTGTTAAATAAGAGAGGGAGGAAGCTGCAGAGACAAATTACAGTCTTGTTTACTGCTGAATTAGGACAAATTCCTTATTTTCCGGGTTGACTGCAATATTAATTCTAGTCATTTGAAGTTGGTTCCTAGAAGAGTATTAAGAAGTACCCCTTCTGTGCCCTGAGGAGGGATGACGTGGCCTGCTTATGAAAGAAATAGATCCCAAGGGATTTGTGTTTGCACAGTAGCAAATGATCTCTGTCAGAAACTCTTAATAGCTTATTTGCAAAAGTCAGATCTGGGCACTGATTTTCAGTGCTAAAAAAAGCAGCTGGTTTTATACATCTCTTACTAGGAGCATTTACTGTGTGAGGACCAAGCACTTACACACAGAGCTGTAGGATGGTGGGATCACAAAGCCGACTTTAAGTTCTTTCAAGGTATTTAGACAGAAATGTTTTTCATTCTCAGGCTTTTTTGCTGCTCTCTTCAAGAAATTGTCCTTTTTTTATGCTTGATGAGCTAAGAGGAGTGTGAGAGATGTAGGCTGGGTGTTGCAGGCAGGGACGTATCTGATGAACATGTGGAGTGCTTGCCTGTGTGTAAAAATATGTGAGGTTAAAAAGATTCAAAACCCTTTGCAGAGTGAATAGGTAGGTCAGCTTGGGGAACCCATCTGTGCTACCAGCTTCCCTCACCAGTCCAACCTGGGCAGCCAGCTTTGCCCTCTAGTGGCTGCAGCCTAAAAAATGGGAAAACTTCTGGTGTGATGGTGCAAGTGGGACTTGGTGGGATTGGGGTCTGGGGGAGAAAGGCAATAGTCAGGAACTTTGGAGCTCTGTGATAAATCTGTATCATGAAACAACGTGTGGGTGGCCAGTAAAACACATGGGTCAGTCTTCCTGTTGGGCAGTAAAATACATGGGTCAGTCTTCCTGTTGGGTTTGGAAATAGTGACAACGAGCATGTGTTGAATGGACCAACTGAGGCAATGAGCAGCTGGACTGAGCAAGATGCAGTAAGTCCTACCTGCTTTGCCCTACTGGTGAGGAAACACTTGGCTGAAAATTTCCTTGTAGTGTAAAAATGTGGCTTCTAAGAATCCTATATTTCTTACAGGGAGCATTTCCAGGAAACCTGCAGCTGGTGTTTGTCCTGAGACCCTCCCGCTTTATCCAAAGGGCAATCGCTGACATTGGCATTAAACTCTATCGAGATGACTTTAAAATGAAGGTACCGGTAAGCATGCGGTTTTTTGTCCATGCATTTTCTTTTCTCCATTTCTGCAGTTCTGGGCTCTCAGCAATTTCCCATAACCCAGGATTGCAAGTGGCACCTGGGGCCTTTCATCTGGGTCTGTGTGGTGACGCCAAAGAGTTATTTAGCAGTGGATAGTTCATAGTGTTTAACGGACACATTCCCGTGTCCAGTCTAGCTATGAAATGTGACTCAGTTTTTAAGTACTGGCATTTTAACTCGGTGGAGATGTTCCCTTCATGTAGGCAGAGGTAGATCCCACTCCAGTGACAAACATAAGTATTCAGGACAAAAGAGCAGCAGAAGCCTAGGGCTGAATTCTGCACTATTTGATGGGTAATCCATGGTAGTGCTGACTGTCCCTCTACCATTGCTTATTCTGAATGTCTTTTATGATTCCCATGTCCTCAAGATTCAGAGTTTGTGTTTTAGTTATTTTTATATGGACTTGGCATATGCTGTAGGTTGATGAGACTGTGATATGAAGGAGGTTATCAATCCTGAAAGAGTTGGAGATTAGTCTATGAGGGGTCTTTTAGGAGTTGTTTTTAGCCGCATGTTTGCATGTGGTGTCAAAAAGTTTTAAGTTTTATAAATAAACTTGAATTATGATTATTGATGATATTTCATCCTGGATCAGACTCATAATGTGTTCCACAGTGACTTTACTGGAGGGATTTCAGATGACTGTTTTGGATTTTGCTTTTGGGTTTATGTTGTTTTGCAAAATACTTATGGCTCTCCTTCAACAAATTCTAGTTCTGTTGAAACTCAAGTTTGAAGTTCAGGTGTTAAAAACACTTTCTGCTTCTCCTGAAGTGAGAGACAGCAGCTATTTATTACAGCGCACGCTGCAAAGGAACCATGAATAGACATTTGGTTACTGTGGTTAAATTGTAACATTTACTGTCATTTGGTAAGGGTGGCTTTTTGGTAAAATGCAAAATTGATGAAAAAAATTACGTTTGAATGCAAACCAAAATATTTTATAGTACTTTAAAAAATGGATGTACCTATATTTAATATGCCACAATCTGTTGCTATAGCAACCTTTCTACCAGTGACTGCAGCCCAGAAAGGGACAACTTCATCCAAGGACTGGTATTTTCCAACAATTCCGCATTTCCTCTACTTTTAGCAATTTATTTGACATCAGAGTTGCATTTCAAAACTTGGAAGGGATCAAAGTTGGAAGGGAAGTTAGTTCTAGACAGGGGTCAAGCACTGCATTAAGTATGAAATGCTAACTTATCTTTCTTACAGGCAGGAAAATCAAGATGTCAGTTTAGTTTGGGGTCATCTTGGATATTTTGAGCCATCCTGGGTATGCCCACAGAGCTCTTAGAGAGCAGCCTTACAAAAAGTAAGAGCATGACACCCTTGCTGCCTCCTGTCCAGATAATATGTCAGATTTATAGACAGGCTGCCCACATATGTCTGATGCTAATTTGCTTAGGGTTGTACTACAGGTGTTCTAAGTTCCTGGGGTCTGTCATGCTCTCTGGAGGGGCTTTTCTCCCGTGTTGCCCATCCTAAAAATACCATCTGGGTATGTCCTGCTTCAGAGCAGGGAAGTTACTGAGAACAATGTCTGTTTGTCCTCTTTGAAAACAGCACCCTAAAGGCCAAGTAGGAGAACAGGACCACAGAGTTCTTGTTCCACTGGAGATGTCCTTACTCAAGGAACTAGGGATCAGTACCTACCTTCAATATCACCATGATCTTTTAAATTGTTTGCAGGTTGTTTGTTTGTGTTGTCTGTTTGGTCCTATGACAACATTCATGTCATAACTAGCCCATGGATGGGTAGCAGTTCCTGTCACAACTGTGAGTCAGGACCAAGACATGAGCATTCAAAAGGAGCTCCAAGAATATTGTGTTTGTTTGTTAAGGAAACATTTGTTTAATAATTTATTTGAGCTATCACCCTGCAAATATGCTCAGTAAAATAGATTTACTGGTTTAAATCAATACTGGAATGAGTAGGCACCAGAAGATCAAACAGGAGCTGGAAATGAAGGTTGCAATAACCAAACAGACGCCAAAAGGAAATGCAGGATTTATATCACATTGACATACAAATGTGGGTAATGAAACCTCATTAGGTAAATTTCTATTGGGATAGTGATTTGATTAGATATCATTAGCCAGAATCAGGATATAGAAATATAGGAGACACAGCAGTGTTCATCTGAGATTGAAATCTATGAATTCAAAAGGAACACTCAGACCTGCACCCAAGGAACCTCCCATCATAGGAAGTGAATTAAAGCATCTTCAGAACATACATAAAAGTCTGAACAATCTGTCCATAGCAAGTACTTCCTTGGCCTTTTTAGGCTGTGACTTCTTTTTGACAGCCTAACCCATCCAGAAGCAGCCCCCCCACAGCTCCATGTCCCACACTGACCCTTCTCTCTAAACTCCTGCTCCTTTCCACTCTCCAGCTGACTGACTGTGGCTGTCTCCTGTCTGGCAAGCAGCATGGGAGATGCTAATGCTCTCTCAGATTGGTTTTTTAGGTGGATGCTGGATTGCTCATAGGCTTTCTCCTGCAGGAATGTTTGTGTGGTGAAGACCCACACCCTGTTGGGTACCACCATAGCTGGCAATATTAATAGGTTTGTTTAGTGGCTCATGCTGAGCATACCAGGTTAAAACAAACATAAAATTCTTCCTAAAAGAAAACTGCATGACAGTGTACCTCTGTGGTTTCAGTGAGGTTTGAAGTATCAGAAGAGTTCCAACTTGTCAGCAACATCTGTGATGGGGAAGAGCTACAAAGCAGTTAAGATTTACTTTTTCAAATGTGATTTCCAATTCAGAATTAGTGCATAGACTTAGTGTTCCAGTATGAGGCCTTTTCAAGATGATGCAGCTTTTTGGGCTTTCTGACTTTGATCATAACAGAACAGTGTTTCATAACACATTCAGGGAACAGTTTTTTCTTTAACTTTGGCTGAGATGCCTTTCTTTGCCACAGTTTCTTCACCAACAAGATCTCCTTGTTTCTGTGTTTAAAGATGCAGTTAAGGAGAAGATGAACTGCTGGAAGGGAAAAAGAACAGAGTGAGACAATTATTTGCCTGCTTGAGAATTTTCAGCCTGTGTGGCTCCCTGGGGCCAGACGCATCCTCCACTATATTCTTGTATCCAAGTCAGGTTAAAATCTGGATGGATGGATGGATGGACAACTACATGTGGTTTTAAAAACTGGTTTCATGATGGGTTAGGAGGGTAATGGTAATGGGTCATACTCTGCCTGGAAGTGGACAACAAGTGGAGTGTTGTAGTGATACCTGCTGGGACCTGCCCTCTTTCATGTCTTCATCAGTGACATGGAAGAGGCAACAGGCTGCACTGTTATCAAGTGTGCAGATGACACTAAACCAGAAGGAGCAGATGGTATGCTCCAAGACAGGGCCACTGGAACAAAAACTCAAGGAATGGGCTGACCAGCATATTATTTTTTATATACGAAAGGGGCAAAGCAAAGTCCTGCAACTGGGAAAGAATTTCCTTCCACAAGGATTTTCTTACTGAAGAAATAACTTGTTCTTCCCTTCCAACATCACAACAGTTTTTTTGTTGACGATTCACACTGTAGCCTGACTATCTGGGGAGCATCTCTGCAGAAAAGCAGCAGGGAACTTGGTAGACAGCAAGCTGTACATGAGCCAGAGTGTGGCCTGGCAGCAAAGGAAGCCATCAGCATCCTGCATTAACAGGAGCAGTATGAACAGGAGCAAAACCAACAGGTTGAGACAACCACTCATCTCCCTTTACTTGGCTCTGATTAATTCCCATTGAGAAGGCCCTGAGTTTTGGTTCCCCCAGTACAAGAAAAATATTAACCTGGAGTATTCTTGGAAAGCCAAGAAGGTCAGGACTTGGAGCATGTGTTCTGTAAGAAGATGCTGAGGGAACTGTGTTTGCCTAACGTGGAGAAGGGAAGGCTTAGGAGGGTTAATATGATCCATATTAACCCTCCTAAGCAGCAGCTTTCCAGTCCCTCCAGGTTACTGGGCACTGCAGCCAGGTTGTCAGTGGTGGTAGGATAAGAAATAACTGACATAAAGTGAAGCAAGGGCAACTCTGACTTGACATAAGGAAAAACTTTCTCACCACAAAGACAGTCAGGCAGCAGACCAGACTGCCCAAAGAGGTTGTACAACCTCAATCCTTGGATGTTTTTTAGTGTTAGGTGAATAAACACCTGAGCAACCTGGTTTGATCTCACAGCTGACACAGCTATGAGAAAAAAGTTGGACTAGAGAGCTGAGGTTCCCACCAACCTGAATTATTCTAGAAAGATTCTGTAACAAAGATCAGCTAAAAACTTGTCCAGGTTTGTTCTTGAGGCTTTTCTTGGAGCACTCTTATCTTAGAATATGCATCCTCTTGTCTCCATGCATCTGCACTCATCTCACTGCCCACAGTGTTTGTCAGTGTATTTACCATGCTCCATTGGAGCATGCTGGCATGCAGAGCCACTTAAGCTTTCTTTAAATACAGTCAAGTAACACATTTGACATATTTTTGACATTTATTTATTTAAAATTCTTAGTCATTTGTGCTCAACTTTTTATTCTTTGGTTGCTGAAATCCTGGCATGTCTTCTAGCTGTTGGAACAACAATAAATGAGTGTTACTTGTGTAACCACTTGCGTTGACAAATTTACAGTGGTTGCCAAAAGTTAATGCTGCTTATCTGAAGCTGAACTCAAATCTTGTTTGGCTTTCTTCAAGCAAGTCTAGTGGTAAGGAGATTCTAAAGTAAAAGAATTTATCTAGGTGCATTTCTCCTTTCTCTTCCATTATGATTTTAAATAGAAAAATGCCAGTGAATTCAGTGAACATACAGCGCCAAAAAAAAATCAGAAAACACAAAGAAAAATTTTATTCTCAATGGTTTCATTTCAGCACTTCCCTGGATCAAGTGGTTTGTGTTGAAGAAGCTGTTTAACTTGCCCGTGCCTCCATTTCTCTGTAAATAAATGTTATCTAGAGAATAAATTATGTTAGGGAATTTGTGTGAGCATTATGAATACCATACTTTTGCTCTTGATGCACATGCAAAATGAGCCAGCCCAGCAAGGAAGAAGATGATGTCAAACCAAGGTTAGTTCAAGAATGTCCATGTACACATTAAGAAGGCAAAATGCAGAGAAAATAAACTTTGGCCATGGCATGAAAAAATGCAAAATGAGAACTGATGGTCTCTGGTGGAACTGCAGTGGTCATCTATGTTCAGGCAAACCCAGATCCTAGGAACAATGATTGAAAGTCTCATTATTTCTCTCAGCCCAGTGTGTTTGGATTTGTTTCAGATCATCATGTTAAATTCTGTCTCTGATCTGCATGGCTACATTGACAAGAGCCAGCTGACCCGGGAGCTGGGAGGGACCCTGGAGTATGGCCACAGCCAGTGGATCCATCACCGAACGGTGAGTGCTGCTCCTGCACATCTGCACCACAGCTGGCCCGGGCACAAATGCAGAGCAAGCATTAAGCAGGAACTTTGCAGTTGCATTACAGCCTCTGGATTCTGTTAGGGACTCAGGGAAAGAGGAAATCCATGGCTTGAACAGAGAGAAAGGCAAATTCCCCAGAAGTTTGTAGCGGAAGCAGTAATTGTATCTCACTGTGTACCTGGCCCAGGGCCTGACAGTGTCCTGGTATTCTTACTCAGCAAGGCCTTCTCTCGCCTTTGAAATAATTGATGGGATTCATAGGCCTTCAGCTGAAATTGAAAATAGGCTGTAGCACTTTGCTGACTTTACAGAGGTTAAAAGTAAGGTCAAAAGTCTCACTTTAATGATTAATTATATCCATGCTTTTAAGAGAATAAAAATACTCAGGTCACTATATTTTATTTTTCATTTCTATACTATACAAGCATGTACTCCAGCTGGGTCTTATTTTGGATAACTGAAGAACAGTTGCTAGGAGAAGGCAGAAAGACTTTTTTTATTCTATTGAGGAAACTTGTACAGGTTTGATTGCTCCCTTTTTGGGCTGGTTAATGCATTTTAGTGTTTGGTTCAAAACAATGTAAGCAATTCATTATGGTGCCCAGTTAAGATGACAGCTCACAAAAAACAGACTCCAAACTCCAGCACATTAGCAGACAAAATATTGTTTCTGTCTTCCTAAGCAAAAATGTGCTAAGCTGGATCATGATCCTGGAAAAGTAATTAATTTCACAGAGAGTTTATACAATGTTTGTGTCTCTTCTTGTGGGTCTACTTGCAAGATTGATAAATTAGAGGCCACATCTAATGTAAGCCTCGATGTTTTGCAAAGTTCTGAGCAGCCCTGGGTTTGAGTCTGCTGTTGTTGATGAGCAGGTTACACCTAACCCACAAAAAGAGCTTTTCTGAGGTAATTTAAGCCAAATCACTTTTGTCACTTTCTTGCTATAGTTTTTTTGTGTTTTGCTGTCCTTATTAAATTTTAGTCTCCTTGAGAACTACCAAATATTTCAGGCTTCTAAATATGTAAACATAGAATCTGAATTTCATCTAACATTGATTTTCTACATTTATAACTGTGTTGACTATAATGAGGTTAGGGTTGAGATGAGTGAACAGGCTTATGTGTCAAAAGTATCAAAAATATGAAACTGTCCTTGCAAGAAGGGGGAGTGTGAAGAAATTAATCATCTATAAGAGCTTTCAAACAACAAAAGGTCTGAAAATATGAAGAGGGATAAAAAGAGGCACAAGAAAGGTTGTATTATTTATTAATGACAGGGGTTTACATATTGCAATAATACATATTTTGGTAAAATATGCAAACAAAATGAGCCAAGAATTTACGGGAGTAGGGCTATGTAATCCCCAGGGGTTTTGGTTAAATTTGTTAGAAAAAATTTTACCAAGCACAGAGACTGGAAAAAAAACCAATCCACGTATGTAACTTAGGTACATGAAACAACTTATTGCTCATATACACAAGAGAAAGTAGGGGCAAGCAGGCTATTAAGTGAAACTCTGATAAGTTCATGGTGCAGTCAGCCAAGGAATATCTGCTGGGTAAGAGGCTGTCATCAGGGAAGTGTCAGCTTCCATGGCACCTTGAAACAATCTGACTTCCAGTCTTGCTGAGCTATGGTCTTCATGCCCTTTGCTTCTTCTCTCAAGTGTTCTCATATCTTGTCCTGCCAGTGCTTTTCTTCTGAAAAAGCTTTAAACTCTGGCTAAATGGCAGTGACACAGCAACCTCTTCGCATCATTCACTGTTTCTGCTCTCCTCTCTTGGCTGCCAGGAGCTTGTGGACTTTCTTGCCCACTGAGTGCATTTTTGGCTTTCAGTAAATAGGCATGGATGGCCTTTGGTCTTGGATGGCCATGTCTCTGTTGCAGTCAGAAGTGTGACATTTCAGCCTACTCTAATCCAGTAGTTTCAATGCTGAGAACAGCAGCATACAGCTGCAGGGCACTGAGCTCTAAGATAGAGCAGGTGTGGGTCTGTTCTGCTTGTGCTGAAAGCAGATATGAATTTATGGGGGAACAGGGAAGAAGGCTGTGAACTCTACTAGCTTTCCTTCATGGGGGGCATGTTTGAGATCACGAATGTGAGCTAATTTCTCTCTATGCCTTTTGAATGATGATCTACCTCCAGTTTATTTTTCACTGAGCACACAGCATAATTTCATCTGTCATGGTTGCAAACAATGAATTCCCATCATTGCTGGAGAAAGGAACGCAGTGTGCAACAGCTACATGGTGTTTGATTGAGTGTAAGAGCATCCCTAGTGCTTGTTGACTGACTCAAACCTGTGGGGGATTAGATCAAAATGTACAAAGAATAAAGAGCTATACAGAACAACACAGCCACCCCCAAATTTGGGCATGATCATGGAAAAACATCCCATGAAGTTACTTGCTACTAGATATAAAGGTTTTAATCCCATGTCACAGGTCTGAACATTATATTCTGCACTGAGAAGGTGGCATTGTTTTTTTTAGCCTTCCTCACTTCTTCATTCTTCCCCGTTCTTCATTAAAACCAGATTTCTGATGAGTTTGGTGTTGGTGCATCCAAGTGATAAAGAAACAGCAATGATCCTGTGAATTTATGCATTTTAACTGTATTTGTAGTTACTTGTTCCTCTATTTGTGTACTAGCATGGACAGATGGGAGGAAGGGACTAGAATGCATCTCGTACATGGCAAGATGGAGATGCACATATTCAGAAATCAGGGGAAGACAGATTACTGCTGAGTGAACAATGGCAGTATAAATATAAAGGCTTTGCCCTATATATTTTAGTAGTGTTCTCAACTTAAATAAAGCCTTCATTAAAATTTTAAATGCAGCAGAATTTCCCAGCAAGCATGGGCAGAGGATCTGAAGTTCCAGGCCTGCCTTTGAAGCTGATGTCCTCTGTGGTTTCATTATGTCTGTTGGGCTCTGGGAGTTCCCCGTTGGCTCACGGAAGGGACAATATGTGCAGACCTGTGAAAAGGTCATTTGTGACACATGGTTTAATTTGTAACTTTAAGCACATCCACCCAAAGAAAGGCAATGTGACCATCTTTACAGGCATGTAATACTTGCAGCAAGGTGTGCCTGAAGCACAAAGTGTTGTTAAAGTGCTGAGGGTAAATGACCAATCTGTGACTTTATGCTTTTGCTTTTCCAGGCCATTGAAAACTTTGCAATGACAGTAAAAACAACAGCACAGATGCTACAGACCTTTGGAACAGACTTGGCAGAGACTGAACTTCCCAACGATGTGCAGTGCACAGAGGAGCTTCTCTCCTCACACACCGAGCACCACAGCAAGCTGAAGGTGATTGTTGCCCCACGATGGCTCCAGCAGTGTAATACATGAGCTCTGATCTAACAAAATTTTCTGCCTTCACTTGGCAATCCATTGTCTGGAAACCACTGAAGAGGAGGACAGACACCTGGGTTCAGGAGATCAACTTGATTCAGCTGTGGAAAAGGACATTTTACAGTTCAGGAATGATAGAATAGGATGTGTCACTTCCACTGTGTGAGAGGGAGTAATGGGATCACGTCTGGAATAGACAGGCTCTTGATGAAGAGTTCATCAGAAAGGATGGACTTGTACATTGGAGCAGAAACAGAGAACATCTGTGAGGATAGTCAGGAATAGACAGAATGATCTAACTAGATGGTGACTGTTGCTTTGTTTAAAAAAAAAGTTGGGGGCTAGTTTGGCTTAGCAGAGTAAGTATCAGAAGTAAATATTACTGCTGTCAGCAAATGCCTTAGGTTAAACACAAGATTAAAAATACTACTTAAGCTATATTAGCACAAGAACAATTTTTATGTTCTTATGCGGTGATGTGGGGATTCGTCATCTGACAAGTTAATGTTTGAGCACCTTTGTCTTTTTTATTGCTCATCTTTCATGCTGGGAAGACACTTCTGTGGATGACTTCTTATAGCTGATGTAGTATGGCTCAGCATGGCACAATGTTATTTGAGGAAATTCCATTAAGAAGTGCAATGTCTCAGCCCAGTCTCTCAGCTCACAATCTACAGGATACATTAAATTTATGGTAGAATAATTTATTCTGCAAGTGGCCTGGTCAGATATGCAATCTACTGAGAAACTACTCTATTCCTTTTCTCAGAAATAGATGTACTTTTCAAAGTTAAAAAATTTAGGTCTCTGCATTTGCTAGAAAAACATATCACCTTTGGTAAGCATTTATATTTTGTTTCAAGCATTTTGTACCTATGAAAGAATCCTCCTTTATCATTACTCTGTTGTCACCTAAGAGATATGAGTGTCGTTAGATGTACGTGAAATTTGGTTTTTGGCTTGTTTTTTTGCCCTCAGGATGAGCTGAAGCTAGCAGTGAAGCAGGGGGCCACTTTACTGACATGCATCCGGGAGCCAGTCACCCGAAGTGCCAACAGCAAACTCAGTCCAGATGAACTGGAAAATGTGGCCACAGTGGAAAGGTCAGTGGAGCTAATTACCTTGTGCAGCTTGCTAATTTATTCCTAGGAGATGCAAATGTAATTTAAATCATTTAAATATGCAGGTTGTAAATTACCACTGGTTCACATACTCAGGATTTATGGACAGGTAAGTCAGAGAAGGGAATGCTTAGAGGAAATGACTTGATTAGACTGCCAAGGCAAGTTCAAACAAGTCCTGAATTTCTTGGTAATTTTTGGTCAGACCACTAACTACTTGGCTGAAGATTCAAGGTGGGACTTATTTTCTCCATAACATGTATGTCCTCCAAACTTCTGTACCTGGCTAGAAAGTAGCACCTGAGTCTCTGTGAGATGAGTGGGTGATGTGCGTGTGAGTGTCTGTGGAAACACTGGGGGAGTAGCAGATGAAGATGATACCTGAAACATGTGAAAAATGTGTGTCACAGATCCAGAGGTATACAGAGAGAGAACCTCCTTTTCCTTCCTACAATGCTAGGTATTACCATAAAGCTTTTAGTCACCATGTAGAAGTTTCTGCTGTGCCGTGTGATGCAGAGCAAAGAGAAATGCCGTGCTAGGGTTTCAGTGTGTCTGCATTCACTGGGAACAAAGGTGCTAAAAGTAAAGCTGAGCTGATATTTTTCACTGAATACTTTAAAATCCTTTGAACAGTCATCCCAAAGGAATTTGTGAATTCATCTTGAATTCAACGACTAGCTTTGATTAAAAAAAGTTTTCCAGGGACAGACTGAAAAAAGAAACTTGTTTTTGAGACAAATAGGAGGGAGCTAGTGGCACTTGCCCCAATAACATGATGATTTCATGCATGACACTTGATGACTCCAGCATGCACTGATCCCTTATCTGCCCAAAGAATACCCATCTATTGAAATACAAGATATTCAGAGAACAATTCCTTTTCATTTTTTCTACTTGTTTAAAACTGTTTTACTTTGTAATTAATGGATCATTGAGAAACTGTGAGGATGAATCACTAGCCTGGTGTCAGATATTTTACTGAAGATATGACACCTTGAGAGTAATGCCTTTGCAAATAAATGTTTCATCATTTACACAAAGTAAAACAATGCCCATGGGAGTCATTATGAGCTCCTAATCTATTGCTTTTAATGGATTGGGAAAAATTATTTAGTCCTTGCCTATTTCTGAAGGGTGAAGAAAACTAACAAGTTGTAGCATTCTGGTTTAATCATTCCATAAAATAATAATTGCATCATATTCAATCTGCATATTTTTGGGATGGATTATCTTTGAAGCATTGCGTGGAAGCTAGGGAGTGACAGCTGCCCTTGGCTGCCAGCACATGGAACAACTCTGAGTCCCTCTTGCATATCAGGAGGCAGGACTGTAACTGCCACAGTAGATCCATGTAGTTGTCACTGATCTGTGACATTCATCCCTGTCCTACTGCAAATTTCATTCTCTTTTGCTTATGAGAGAGTTGGCACAGAGCCCTCTTACATAAGTTTAGGGCTCCCCACCATTTGCTGCTCTGCTTTCTGCCATCAATTACTGTAACTTAAAAGAAATTAACTATAGGAAATAAGTACATTCTATTCATTATAATTTCTTAACAGGTTGTTGGCTCAGTTGGATGAAACAGAAAAGGCTTTTGATCAATTTTGGACCAAGCATCATCTAAAACTAGAACAGTGCCTGCAGCTTCGACACTTTGAACATGATTTTAGAGAGGTATTTCTTTGTTCATGCTGTCTAGCCTTCTCTGGTAAATAAGGTCCAATTCTACCCATACTTAGAGTATACCAGCAGTCCAAAAAGGAGGTTGGGAGAGAAGATCGTTATGCAATAGGAAATTAATATTCAAACATTAAAGTCTTGACACCTTTCAGATGTCTTACAACGCTTGAGTAAGGCACAGTAGGAAAGTGCCAGACTGTGAGGGCAAAATGTGGAACACCAATAAGTAAATTTACCTTGATAAATAATTTTGCATTTAGGTGTGAAGTTATCAAACATCAATTCTTCTGTGATGGTAAGTCACCAATTCTACCAGAGTAAACGGAATACTTTAATCTGAAGAAAAAAAGAAAGCCCCATCTGTCAGCCCAGAGACTGGAGTAATACAGATTCTGAAGTAATATAAACTCTGAGTTATAGGTTGTCAAAACTTTGTGGGTCTAATTAGTGAGAAGCAGGGAAACTCTTTGGAGAATAGTTGGTTGTTGATTTATTCCTTGGATTTTCCATTTTGGAACAAACTGAAAGACTAAACTTGAGATGCAGACTCTTCTCAGAGATGTAGGTGAATGTTTCTTGTAATTTTTATCAGTATCTTGTGATGGGGTTTTGGGTGGGTTTATTTTGTTTTGGTTTATGTTTCTGTTGCTGCTGTTTTTTAGGTAAAATTGACATTGGATAACCTCATGGAAACACAAGCAGGTTTTGCTGATATTGGAGACAGTGTGACTCGAGTTGAGAACCTCCTCAAGGAACAGAAACATCTGGAAGAGAAAGGACAGGTTTGCACTCAATTTAGTATTCTAGCTGCTGCAGACATGGTATTCTAGACACTTACCACTGTCCTTTTTTTTTTTTGTCCAGATTTACCCTCTTCTCAGAGTCATTACTTTAAATTGCAAAACACAGATCTTAAGTTCCAGAAGTCAGGGTTGTTCAGACCCACTAGTTCCATTTCATTACTCAGAAAGCTAGGGAAAAGAGCAGGGAGAAACTTGTATAATGAATGTCCCCAGTATGTGAGAAAGCAGAAGTGGGTTCCATAATCTCAGTGGGCAACCTGTTCCAGCATTAGTCACCCTCACAATAAAAAAATGCTTCCTGGTGTTCAGATGGAACCTCACAAGTTTCAATGTACTCATTGATATGGAAGTTGGCCTTCAAGGTAAAAATAAAATAAGACATATCAGCTATATTAATATTCCAAACCTTTACCCCCAGGCTACAGCAGGGGTTACAGAGAAGAATTGTCCTTATTAGGCATGTAATTCTAACTTTGGATTTTTCTCATTAATTTCACAGGAACCTTTGGAGAAGGCCCAGTCTCTGGCTCTCCATGGAGAACAGCTCATCCAAAACAACCATTATGCAGTTGACTCCATTAGACCAAAGTGTGTTGAACTCAGGCGAATTTGTGATGACTTTACCAATGAGACCAAGAAAAAATATGATATTTTGGGAAAGTCTCTTGAGCTGCATAAGCAGTTAGATAAGGTGAGTGAACCTTCTCAGATAACAGCTCTGGCAAAGTTCTATTAAAAATGAAGGATTTTATTAGCTCAGGTAATTATGCTGAAGAGAAAAAATTGTGTTTGGTTTTTCTCCATTTTGTTCAGTAAATGTTAGTATAAATATTGGAGCTTTGCATTAGTTCAGCAAGTTCATTTCTGCTTATGCTGATGGGGTGACTTGTGGGCAGGAACTATGGGCAGGCACACTATGAGTAACATTGATCCCCTTTTAATGATGTGTTAGGGCAAATCTGTTTTTCATAGAGTAGAAGAAACAGCTGACAACTTGGACTGTCAGTGATGATAAGTCCTTCTTCCCCCACTTTTCCTTGAAGGCAAGCCAATGGTGTGAAGCTGGAATCTACCTCTTAGCTTCCCAAGCTGTGGACAAGTGCCAGTCACAAGAGGGAGCTGAAACTGCACTCGTTGAAATTGAGAAGTTCTTGGTAACAGCTAAGGAACACCAGCTCTCCAACCCGAAAGAGTTCTACAATCAGTTTGACATGATCCTCACCCCTGAAATAAAGGTAAAACCCCTCAGATGTGCATATGCTCACTTAGAAGTGAAACATTTCCGTTTGCTTTGTCCATGAAAGTGTACTGGGCTATATATTTGAGTTTGCTGAAATATACCTCTTTCCCTACTCTAAAAGGGCACAGAGGTCAGAATTTGTGGCGGTAAGTTTTACTCATAAGAGCAGTCATGCAACACTTAGGTCATTTTCCTCAGAGCGGTGCTAGAAACACTGCTTGAGTCACCATGTCTTGGTCAGAGAAACTGTGATCTGGGCAGGATGCAAACTGCAGCACAGTGTGATCTTCAGCTCTAGTCTGAGTCTGGTAGTACAAGTCCTTTCTTCACTCACTCAGCTTAGCACTGACAACCATTTGTTGTTTGCCTTTTCTTTGTCCAGGCCAATGCCCAAAGAATTGTACAAAAACTCGAAGATGTGCAAGAAATGTTTGACAAGAGGCAAGTAAGTCTGAAGAAGCTGGCAGCCAAACAGACCCGGCCAGTACAACCTGTTGCTCCACATCCTGAATCTTCCCCAAAGCGAGCATCGCCAAAGATTACCAGACCAGCAGCAGTAGGTAGGCCATCAGCAGCTGCTTTCAGACTCACAACAATGTTTTGTCCCCATGGTCATGTTTGATTTTTGTTATCAGAATGAACACTTGAATTTGATGTGCAGTGTCAGCCTCATAGGTCCAGCTAGTAAAAATGATTATGGAATATCTCTCACTGCAAACATACAAACAAGGGTGAATAAAAAAAAGCCACGAGGTTTCTCTTCCTAGGTCTAATCTACAGAGTACATTTCCAAACTGTGTCTCAGTGTGTCTAATCCTAATTCTCAAATACCCACACCAGAGTAGTCAATGCAAGCCTGCAATGCAAGTATGTGAACTTCTTTTATATTGCAGATAATGTAATATGAATATTTGGCTTTCAAGTGTCATAATTCCTCAAGTTTCAATCAGATACTTGCAAAATTAAGGGTTCGTTAGTAAGTGACACTGACTCATTTGTGAAATTTTTGCTTTTCCCCCTCTACATAGATGTTAGTTCACTTCCTACCTTTCACTTTCTAACTTGCCCTCTGCTAACCATAGAAGTTGAACATTGGTTCTGTTTGGAAATTACTGAAAGTTCCTGATTTGAGGTTAGCATGTGCATTTAGCCAAGGTATCTGTATTCTGCAAAAGGAACATGGCTGAAGATAATTTGAAACAGTGTATCCTGGGGACCAGCCACCCTGTGCTTGGTGGCAGGAAGAGGTCTTCCCTTTGTAACCTTTAGGGCTGTTCAAAAGGGGAACCTTTAGTAAAAAGCCTTAAAAAACCCCTCTAACTTGCATGAAGAGCATTTAATAAACTGTTTTTTCAACAGGAATCTTCCTGATGAGATGGATGGTCAGTAGCCTGACCATTTTGCTTTCTAGGCATACTAGCAAAAAGTCACACCAATGCCCCTGTTCTCCTCTGCTCCCCAGCATTCATTCTTTCTTCCAAAGGAAAATAATCTTTTTCCCATTCCCATGCTGGTTTGACATCTGTACATTTTTCCCCCAAACCACATGCTAGCTGTGTTTTTTATGTACAGTTCCTACCTCAACTTTCAGCTTCTCTTTTAGTTTGAGGCAAGCTGAGAACACAATGCCTGTGAAGAGGTCCTGCTCTGCCACACACACATCCTCCAGCACTGTGCTCCCCTCTTGCACTGGGGTGGGCAGTCAGTTTGCTGGAGTTGTGATTTGCCTTGAAAACTGAGTAAACAGACTGCAAAACTGTAGTAGTTCTTTTTCCATTGCATGAGCTAGAAAAATGCAGGGAGCTCTGGAGATCACACAGCCCAGTCACCTGCTCCAAGCAGCACTAATGCCAGCATTCATCAGATATCTCACTGCATGGCCACTAGTGCTGAAGCAAAGGAAGTTGCAGAAAAGGGAGTTATGGGGTCAGTAGGTCAGGACCAGTTAGTTCCCGTCAGTGGCAGCACAGTTTCTGGATGACTTTTACCTACTGTGAAACTGCATCTTCAGGCTAAAAGCTAATCTTGCCATTCTGTTTATGCATGCAGTCCCTTGAACTGTTTCTTGAACTTCTTTCTTGTAATTTTAGCACATTTGCAGATTTTTAAAAGAAATTATTGATATAGATAGAACCTTATAGGACAGCCACTGGTTTATGACAGTGCTCTAAGTTTTGATTCTTGCTCATACAGCCCATCCCACATACCATCAGCTCTTTCACAGAAAATCATGAGATGCTCCCTTGCTCTGTCCTTTGAATTGCAGTTCATAGTTACACAACCCAATACAGGAAAACTGTGTGACAAGGCTTAGCCTTTAATGTCCTGTTGCAAAATGATAGGTAGTTGAAATTTATTTTTAAATGCTACTCTGGTTGTGAGGAGTTGCAAAGTACAACCCAGTTCCGTTCAGACATTGATAAGCAGACTCTGCCGTTTCATTCAGATTCTGGGAGGTGACTGACCAAGAGTACCTCTGTGCAAAGAAACAGAAGTACCTGAGGATCTGCACCTCATCCAGGGACTCACAGTCAGTGACTTTAACAGCCATGAATAGTACATGTATATTCACATATTCTCTATGAATCACTTTGGTGTTATCCAGTTATCTGCTACAGGGAATCATACTTTGAAATTCCTGAGCGCCCTTTCCCTCAGAATGCCACAGCACTTGGCAAGTACTGGTCAGAATTTTAACCTCTTTTTTCAGAAAGCAAACTGAAGCAAGATAAACAGAGGAATTCACCAGGTGTTTCACAGTCTGACTCTGAAACATGTCTGAGAATAGAAATAGGGACACTGAGTCCTATTCCAAGCCTGAAAATGAGGCTGTGAAATTCTGCTCTTCTTTAAGCTACTCTCTTTTGGACTTTCCTCTGTGTCCTTTCTTCACATTCATGGCATCGATGCACAATCAGCATTTACTTATGGGGAGAATTTATTAAGCAGCATCTTGGAAACTGAGAGAGGCTTAGAGCACCTTCTCGAAACAGGTTTTGTAACTCATTTGTCATATTTTACCCAGGACATACCTGAATATTTCTAAAAGCTTGCAAAATAGAATATGACAACAGGAAAATACCATGTTCCTAGACTGTGTAAATAGAAAGGCAAGCAAAGGCAATAAAATGTGGTAAACAGAAATAGAAGACCAGAAAGAAAGGCTTTTGTCCCCAGGCAGTAGAGTGACAATACCATGGCAGTACTGGGGTGGTTGGTCTGTGAAAGGAAAAGAAGTTACATTTGTTCCAGAATAGATTTTGTTTTTTCTTCCTTGCTGACTCTCCATTTTCCTAACAGGGAGCAGTAGGGAAAATTCAGTCCAATTACAGGTGCTAATGGAAAAATCTTCACGGATATGAAGGCACAGACATTAAATACCCCATTATTGTAACTGTCAGACTCTCCATTTTACATGGACAAATACGTAGGCAGAGATGGATTTTCTTCACACAGGCATAACTGATACCATGTCTGAGAGAAAGGGCAGGTTTCTGTTGGGGAAATGACTGTCACAGTTTCATGTGCATGTCCTTTTGGTTTCTGGTGACTCTCAGCAATCTTTTAGCTCAGTGAAGATCCAGAATGGCAGCTCAGAATTGATTCTCCTTTGGTAAATACTTTTCTCTGGGTCTGGAAACTCTGAAGAAAAATTTTACATTAATCATAATTTTGCTTGATGGTTCTGGTTTCACAAGTGGACTTCCATATTTTGCAGGGACAGGCCTGTTCAAGCCTGAAGTACTAGTTCTGGAATTATTGTGAAACTGAAAAGTCTGTGGCAGCTGTATTTGGTGCATTTTTTAGCTGTGAGAACTTGATTAAATATTATTCACAGATCAGCCCTGAAAAGGCAGAAAACTCTGTTGACCTTTTTATAATAAGAACCTTGAAAATATTTAAGTAGTATATATGATACCTTATTTTAAGGAGAACTCCATTTTCTCCCAGAGGAAGCTGCTTGAATTCTAATAGCTAAATTTGTCCCTGTGTCTGTTGGGAGGAAAGAAGTGGCACTTGATAGGGAAATATTTTTGCTCTGATTCACTTTTGAGGGCATAATTTTTGACGATTTGACTACATATTTGTTCTCTGCATTTCTATGCAAAACTCTTTAGCATGGAGTGAATTGGAATAGGTCCACAGAGTCAAACCACACAGTCTGTCAGACACAATGAGATGAACTACAGAACTGTAAAGGATAATGAAAGCAATTAGAAATTACTGCAGTTAGCATTTGTCTATTTTCATTTGCTTGTAGTTCTCCCAAAATCTTACTCTTTGAAATGAAACTTTCCCATAGGCTATTCCCTTCAACCTCATACGTTCTTGGAAAGTTTCGGTAAAAAATGATTTGGCCATCTCAGTGACCATGGTTAGGAAAAATATCTTGCTTTAGTTACCTTTCTGACAAGAGTTGGAACATGGCAGCACAAAGTGCTATAAAATATTCACCTAGAGAGTTCTTTGTGGGCAACATAAATGTGAAATACAGGAGCAGAGATGTCAGAATTTCTGTGAGCTTGTTAAACAAATAACATGTTTAACAGCACATTGCACATACAAAGTCCATGACTCACCATGCAAGCATCTAAGAAGGCCAACTTGGAACACAAGATTCATAGGGGGGAAAACACAGCTGGAGCCTTTTCAGTTCTTTAAATAATAAAATTTAAGTGGGTTCCATCTCAGTTAAATGTATACAACTGCTCATTGGATCCAGTCCAGCATTCCTAACAGTCACTAGTGCATAACACTCACTAACTAATAACATCTGGACAGAGGATAAAGGAAAAATTTCTTGCAAGAGTCTAGGGATGTGTGCAGGGGAAGTGAAGCTGTGGAGAGATTAGCTGACTCAGAAGAGATGGTGTGTGTGACTCATGAATGGCTTGAGAAACCACTAGTTTGTCTGGTTCAGTATATTTCTATAAATGAAGTTGTAAAAAGGAAAAGAGACTTTCAGTTTTGTGGCTGTGGGATTGCTATTACACTTGGGCCAGTCTGAGGAAACCAAGTAGTGTCTCCTTGTAGAAGAATATTCCACATCCAGGAACCTCTGTGCTTCTTATATCAGCAGATTTTCAGGAGGCTTGACAGAAATTTTGCCAGAGAGAAGTCTAAATTATATTGTCTAAGAATGGCAAAGTTGTTCTGCCCAAAGCCATTAGGTGACAAACCATAGCTGCTCTGGTGTTTCTTTAGCTGCCTAAACATTGTTTTGCCATCACCAGCATTCAAAACATCAATTAAGCCACTAATTATCTTCAAACTTGTGTTCCTGTTGGACAGCATGAGCAGCAAGCCCCAATAAAGTTTAGCACAGTAGTTATTTCCATGCTTGTTCTTTCCAAAAGAATTCAATTCTGCTGTTGGTGATGAGTGAGAATGCACAAACCCATACAGAAAACAGATGGGAGAACATGATGGGGGAATTCCCCCAAACCTGAATGTGAAGTGTGGTGTTTACTTGAGGGGGGCTTGGAATATCTTACAGGTGCTCAGTATGTATTGTAACCCTTGGCTACGGACTGTGTCTCTTGCTAGCAAATGAGTTACACTTATTCTAGCAGGAGCTAACTTAGGGCCATTTACCCAGGTGAACTAATCCAGCTGTCTCTGAGCACCTGGGAGCTGCCCACAGTTCTGTCTGTCCCTCAGTCTGTCCTTCACTGGGGGATGTAGCCCCCCCTGTAAGAGACCAGCGCCTGAGAGATGGTGCCTGTGTCCTGCCACAAAGGAGCAGGGGGAAGAATGAGTGAAACCACAGCTTTTTCTCACAAGCTGCACAGCAAGTTTTCCTCACTGAATTTATTTCAGTCTTAGAGGGGTGGAGAGACTGCAAAGCAAAACAGAGCACATGAGTCTCGGTCATTTTCTAGCAGCTTTGGGGACAGTACAGCCCACTTCACCATTTGCTGTGGGCTAAATAACACAACAGTTGTTCCATACTTGTCATACAACTTGTTCATAAAAAAACAGTAAACAGTACTAAAGCCCCATTGGAAAAGTGTAGTGGTGCTCTAGGTGAATGCAAGTGACAGACCCAAATTCTGCTTTACAATGCCCTTTGCTTTAAAAGCAGTATCAAGCAATTAAAATTATTAATGAATTCAAAATGAAATCATCATTTTGTGTCATCCAGGGGAGTACTGTGAAACAATAGGATGAAAACAACTCTGAAACCGTGCATACATTAGATCATTTCTAGTTCTCCTTTGTTCCTGTGCCTTTATTCTTTCAGAAGGCAGTTCAACATTGTAATTTTCAGCTTCTTCAGCAAGACAGTACTGACTTTGAAACAGCCAACTGTACTGAATTCTATAAGGGAGTTTCCCTTATATTTCCAGTTCCACAGTAATTATTGCAATAATAATTGGCAGGTATTTGGGCTGTTTCTTTCTGTACTGCTTCAGGAACTACTTAAATGCAGTGACATGTAACAGTCTCAGACTATGGGCCAGTCAATGTCTGAAAAATTCTCCAGAGTATAACCAAAGCAGCTTGTTTCCTGTTTTCACTTCATTTCTGGGTCTAATTGGAAAGAGAAGTTTGCTGTGACAATATGAATCAAATTCATCTCTGAAACAGACTCAGTTGAATTTGACTGCTTTCTTATCTAGTACCTGTCTCCTTTTCTGAAATATGTCACACTGAAGAAGCCAAGACTCAGATTGTGAACTGACCTGAGAAATTTGCTGCTGGATCAAGGAGCACCTGCAGTTTGGCTTCTTGTGAATGAATGTGTCATCTTTCATTTAAACTGCACTGTGCTCTCTTTCCTGGATCACCTGGAGCTGTCTGAGCTTGCAAGTTGTGATCCAGACATCAAAGTTGTAACTGATTTCCACTTTTTCTGCTGATTGCTTTCAGCAAGGGTTTTCACACCAATATCAACCATCCCTTCAAGCTACAAAATTTTCTGAATAATGAATAAGCCAAACAACTTGGTATTGCTGATTATGCTCTTCTAAGTGAAAGTCCTCATGTTTTCTGAAGTTATTTCTGTTTCTTCCCTTAATTTCCATGACATATCCATAAAAACTGTGAATTACATTGCAGAGCAATCCAAGGGACTGAATTGTGATTTAGAGAGGGCAACTAGACATTGGCAGCATATCTAGGGTATTCAGGTGTGGGTAAGATGATGAAAAAATGTCTTGGTGGCCAAGTCTTAGCTCTATTTTCTTAATGCTGATTTTTCAAGGTATAAATATGATGTAGCTGGGAGAAGCTCCAGGAGATAATAGCTTTTAGTGTAGTAAGTCTGATCATAGCCTGTTTTGTCATGATGGTGGTAGGTGAGACTTTATGGCTAAATAGAATCTCCAGGGTGCATCAATACAGAAAAGGGTGAATTTGCTGACACTTATAGACACTTTACTCAGAGATTCATGAGAAAACACATCAAAGGACCCATTTGAAAACTTACTAAATGTTCATGTTTTGCCAACAGTAGCAGTCACCCTCCCAGCAGATTAGAAAGGCATGAAGAAGTTTGACAATCAGGATCAATAGCTTCCATGTGCTGCATCTTGCATCATTTTGTTCCCTTCGTTCCAAAATGTCAGTACATCTCTTTTTGAATGAAATAAAAATACCTTTGAGAGAACAAATACTACTTCAGGGAAAGCTTGCTTAGGGATAGGAAAAAGGTATTTGTTGAAAGTAGTGTTCAAAATCAAAACAAATCCCCTGCTGTATAATCTGAAAGAGTGATGGAAGAGCAAAAAAAGAGACATTTGCATTTCAGCCCAGTCTTGGGAAGCACAAGAATTCTTTACCAGTTGATTATAGCTGCTGGTGATTGCCAGATTTCACTGTTCCATTGAGGAAACTTTCTAGTATGGAGTCATTGTGAGGAGGTAACAGGCATGAAATGGGCATTGCCAAGTCCTTATGTCATTCAGCATTGGATAAATCCAAGAAGATTTAGGGAAGAGTTTGAGACAGGCTGCTTTAATTAATTCTCTTCCCAGCTCTGTGATAAGGCTGTTGAAAAGACATAGGCTGGAAGAAATGTCAGCTTCCATTATTATAATCTGGGAAACTGATATGTTGTCTTTTTAACTGAATATAATTTGGGGTGCTTCTATATGCTTCTTTTTGCCTTTTTAAAAACTACTTTAAAAGAAGAATGCAAAATGACAAGGGCATGTGAAACTTTGTTAAGGTGTTTCTTTTAAAAAAGTATTCAGACCTCTCCTACATCAAACCTTTGATACTAGGTCCTCCTCATTCAAAGAAGTCTTCATCTTTTTTACTGTATCCCTCAGCTTCTCCCAAAGAAGAAAAAGTTAATGACTATCAAGACTCTCAACACTTCAAAACATTAAACTTGGTGAAACTCTCTTAAACAAAATGTTGCCAGATGCGTTTGAAAACACCGGCTTTTATTCTTAGAAAAAGTGCTTCTTCAATTATAAAGTTTTGCCAGAATAAAAAAGAAAAGGACTTAACCTCAATTTTGTTCTTTGTTGCCTGACCCAGATTCTTTCAGCATTACATCTGGCTTTCATACATGTTTTCACCCATGACATGAATGGCTGCCCATAACAATTCAGCAATGAAGAAAAGAAAGAGTGCTGTTGGCCTTGTACTTACATGTACTGTGAACTCATTACCAATTTAAACAAAGATAAAGCTGTAACAGATATTATTTTCTACTCAAGCCAAATGTATGATTCCCCTTCTCATAGTTCAGTCTAACCCTTTTCTTTGGACAGCAGGCTCAGCACAGTTGGTTTTGTTAAGGATGTCCAGTAGCCTCAGGCACCTCAGTGGCAGCTGGGCCTTTCAGAGCCTGCAAGGGCCACCAAACCTGACACAACAGGGCATATTCTGAAATAATATCCTCAGATTCTCTCCTTACACACCTGTTGTTGTGCCTTGCTGAACTCATGTGATTCCTCTTTTGAGAGTTATTCATGTAATGAAACCTTACAGGGAACAATCCAACACCAATCAGCAAACCATTACCAGAATTAAAATTCCATGGGAACCCACACAAGCAACACCATGCAAGTGGCAATTACCCAAGTTGGTACAGCTGGCTAACATTTTACCTGTGCTGTCCTAAAGATGGTTTTCCCAGGGGAAGCCAAACCAAAGTAATCCTTTCAGTGTGGAGCTGAAGAAGCCACTTTGTGACATAGTGCAGCACTGAACAAGGGGACCCATCCCTTGTTCCACCCAGTCCATCACTGCTCCAGCACAGCTCAGTTCTCTAAGCCAGGCCTCATTTACCACTTTGCTCATTGCTTTGATTAGAAAGTAGAATTTTAACTTTTAACACATTTTCTAACGCTACCTTCTTTTTTACTCTTTCAGCTACCAACAGGAGGTCTACAGAAATTTCTTGCCCTCCAAAGACTGTTTCAGAAGT
This sequence comes from Fringilla coelebs, assembly GCF_963513975.1. Classification (NCBI taxonomy): domain Eukaryota; kingdom Metazoa; phylum Chordata; class Aves; order Passeriformes; family Fringillidae; genus Fringilla; species Fringilla coelebs. The sequence goes on from NC_140036.1 coordinate 17,688,910, forward strand.
AGAGTTATCAAAAAAGAAAAGCATTAAGAAGACAAAAGGTGGAATTAAGGTAGGATTACCTATAATTTGGGGACATCCCATATTGTGAGAGAACTCAAAACCTGAAAAATATAGATTTACATACCTATACTTGGAATTTAAAAAAAAAATTGGAGCACTGCTAACTTAACTCTCTGATAAGGACAAGCTACTTTAACCCAACTTGTCTGTTATCCACACCCCTGACTTGTTCATACATTCCATCTTTATTCCTCTAAAGCTGAAAGCAAAATGACATGCAGTTCATTTTCTGAAATGGCCGGCTCAGCCCACAACTTCAGCAATAAGCACAGAATAAGACAGTTACCCGCAGGAACATACAGGTGGTCTCCCCTTTGCCTAAACTCACAGAAAGTGACTTTGGAATTAGTTTTACTCTCATCAGCAATGCAGATACTCATTTGCATTTCTCCCATGTAGTTAGGTGTATGCAGCAGTGTGGTATAGGATTTGTAAAACATCCATTCAATACTTTTTAAATCCACTTCCTATGACTACACTGCAAATTATGCCCCCTCCCTATCCTCCCATTGTTCTGATAATAGTTCAGAGGACGATAGTTCATTACTGGATTCCATCATTATCATCGACCAGCTAAATAATTTAGCAATATAGAATGTAAGAATCAGCCCTTAAAAATGAAAGTGCTCAGGAAGTTGGATTCTGCTGGGATTTAGATATTGGCTTGGATTAACAGCAAACTCAGCAGATGGGTTGTTTAACTGAATTTGAATAGATTGACTTTTCAGTAAGAGCAAGTAGTGCTTGCTGCTCTTAAAACTGCAGGCAAAAGGAGGAAAAGCCTGCTTAAAACGTGCCTGGAGAGCATTTGAAATGATCCAACTCTGCAAGACTGGACAAGGGAGTGTGTAAGTGTTTATCAAAACAAACACTGGAGCTGGGCAAAAGCTCTGTTTCAGCCTGGGCATGGGCTCTGCACAGGTCCCTGTGCTCAGCACTGCCTCACCCAGCACTGCTGCTGGGACACAGACACTTCCCAGAGGCACACAGAGGATTCCCACATTTCTCCACAGGACATTCTACAAAGAACTCTGGAAATGTGAAGTCTTTGGGTTGGCTTCAGACAGGAAAAATAGTATTCAGGAGTCTAAGGAACAGATTATTATGCCCATAATTATCTACACAAGGAGATAATTCCCCTTCTGTGCTGCAAGAATATAATGACTTTGCCTGGAGTAAGGAATGCCTCCATGCCAACACTGAGCAAAGATGGAGAATATAAATAGGAGATGTTTCTGCACATCTAGAATTCAATTATTTGAACTTGTCTAATGACTTTCTAGGTTAGGTAGGATCTGGTTTTTATTCTTTCAAAGAGTTAAGTCCTCTAAATACAAGCATCAGTTTTAACATGTCCTTTTCATTCAGATTGAAGTGATGCATGAAGCCAGTCAAGGAGGATCCAGCAGAGTCCTGGTGACCAGTGAAAGTGATGAGAACTTGTCAACAAGGAGGAGGTAAGGCTGCACATATGAGCCACAATATTTTTTTTTCTTCTTAGAATGCAAACTGCTGCATTGTAGTACGTTCTCTATAACCTCTTTGAAGTTAACCAAGATTAATAAATAATTAGCAATAATGAAGTCACTGAAATGCTCACAGCCATGCATTTATACCGAGTCTATCAGATGAAAGAGCAAATAAGAGTTATCTTTTGTTCGTGTTGGGGCTTTTTTACAGGTTTTTTTCTCTTAGAAGCATTAATTACAAAATTTGAGAAAAGAAATCATTAGAATAAGCCTTGCATGTACTTACAAAAAAACCTGCTTTTAAAAGATCCTCTCATAGTGTTCAGAATATTCACATTTGACTATATACCTCTGAGGGGCTTCTGGGTTTTTTAACTGCAAGCTCAAGTTACTGCAAAAGCTTGAGAAAAATATTATTATCAATGCATTCTAAAGCACCAGATACTTAAATCATTTATTTCAACAAAAATTATCAAGCAACCCCAATTTTAGCTGAACTGCAGTTTCTAGGCCAAAGGGAACAATTAAATAAAAAACCCCAGAAAACAAAAAACCCACAAAAAATTCCCCCTGCAAGAAGCCAAATGCCACAATCCTGACTTAATTTCCTTTGTTCTCTTCTTCACTATCATTTAGATAATTCGTGCTTTAGTTATTCCCCTGTCTTATACACTGCAGTTACCTGATGCAAATGATTGCATTTGTAAAAACCCCAACTTGGTACATTATGTCAGACAAATTGGAGAGACATACAAATCATAATTATCTGAATTTAATTATACCCTATGAAAATACCAGGTCTGGTCCCCAGACCATCAGCTACTTTTCCAAAGGTGCAAAGTATGATCTGAAATCTTGTGTAGACAGATACACATCTCCAGGGGAACAGGCTGCCTGAAGAGAACATACAAATTATAACATTAACAACAGGTTCAGCTTCTAATACCTGGCAATTTTATACAACTTTAGACCTAGAAGCTTGGTAAACAAATTTGTGAGTTCTCTCATTTCTTGGAAACACCAATTTTGCTTTTTGCACACACGGGGGCGGGGGGGGGGGGCGGGGAATGAGGGGCACTTTGAAGTCCTCTTGTAAAAGAGAACTCAGAACAACACTTAAAAGTATCAGAACTGATCCTGTCAGTTACAAAGAAAGCAACAAGAGATATTTACCTTTTCTGTATTCTTAGGTTTTTTTAAAAGAAATAAGTCTGTTTATTCAAAACAAATTTTACAAAACAACTGTCTTTCTGTGGTACAGAGCAAAGTTTAAGAATAAATATTGAATACTTTGTATAAAAATTAGTAATATCAAAGGGAAACTGATGCAAACCAAACAAACAGATAAAAAAAAATAGCATTAAATATTCTGTGCAACAATGTCAAACTCTTAATGAGGAGTGTCCATTCAGGCTGATACAGTTTTATTTGAAGTAAAACCTATCAGCCCTGCATTGGAGCACTGAGACTATTGTTAAAAAAGATTCCTGATGGAAGTGTACAAATGTTAATTTGTGTTTAGAACCAGAAAATATGAAGTTCTCAATGTCTCTTCTATTTTTTGAAAGGAGTGCCTTCATGCTTTCCTTTTTATTCAACAAGCAACTTCTTTTCACTGCAGCAAAAGAAAATGCATACTGCAAACATCAAGGCCCTTTTAAGATTAAGAAACAATCCAAACAAAGCTCAAACCAACTGTAAAACAAAGTATTTCAATTGTCAAAAGTGATTTTCAGATAATGGCAACTACATTTAAGCAGCATTTTAGATGTTAGCTAGTTTAAGCTACTTAAAGATTACTTTACTTTTGCATGTATGAGTGAAAACAAATCCCAACACGCAGATATGCTGGAAGACTATAGTCTTACTAGCACATTTTGGTTGCATACTGCATATGAAGACCCTCTTTCCCTTCAGTGAACAGGGTGGCTTTTCTAGCAGTGCAGTTTTGCTGTGCAGCTTTGTTGATTTGAACGGCTCACAAGAAGTCAGAAATCTGATGAATCAGCTTTCCTTCAATATCCAATACTTTCTCTATACGTGCATTTTTTTCTGTATGCAACAGGTTATAAAGATCTACATCCCCAGTACTATTATCCATTTGTTTAGTCAAGAAAGGAATTGGATTTGTTCCTTCTGAAGTATAGCTGTTATACTCGTCAGTCATTCTGACACTGATAAATTATTTCTTTGTCAGCTCTTTATATGCCCAATATTTGGGACCAGTTAGGAATCTTATTACCTTCCTTCTGCAAAACCAATGATAGAAAGTTACATGTTTGACTTAGTTCCAGTAACTACCTACCCTCCATCTAAACAGCTTAGAGAACAGTCAGCAATCTCACTCCTGGATTCTGTCTGCACTGACAGATGCCATTATCCATTCAAACCAGAAAACCTGCAGCACAGCTCCAAGAGCAGTAGCAGTTAGTTATACAAAGTTTACTACTCACAGCTTCAAACTAGCAAGTCCTGTACAGCTGCCACAGGTTTGGCAATTAGCAACTAAGATATCTGTCCTGAGAGTCTGTGGAAGCACCATGACTGAGCTGTGCAAGGACTGCAGGCAGCCTACAACTCTGGTTCTCTGCAGTATCTTTATGGCACCACAGGACAACTCATGAGGGCTGCAGCCTGCACATCACTTAGCTCTGTTTTGGCTTACAAAGCACAGGCATTTTGTTCCTTTGCAAGTGATACTAACATTGAGATATATTCAAGGTACAGGGGTTTGTGGACACCAACAACCCTGAAATTATAAAGACAATTTTTTACTTCAGGAGAAATATTTTAGTTATTATGATTTGTGTACTGAGTTTGTGTGAATCACCATCTCCCTATCCCTTCAATGGAAAGTCAAAGTTTGTAGAGAAAAAATCCTCCCTCTCTGTTAGTACAAGCATGAAATTTTGGTTTTTTTAAGTCTTTAACTAGCTCTAAGTAACATTGCGGGGGACTTTCACTTGCTTTTCACCTCTAGAATACTGGAAAACAGAAGCATTATTAGAAGAAAACTAACTTAACTTATTTGCTTATTAAAGGTTAAACTTTTTAAATGTGCTGATTCAGTTTTCAGAAGACAGAGAAATATTAACCCAACCAGTCACATGAGTGGTATTTGGTTTTTTGTAGCTTCAGGTTCTAAAGGGGGTTCCTTTGTTATTTAAAACCACCAAGTCAGAGGGCATCCAAACACTGTTTCCCTATTTTAAAGATTTAGGCAGCTTTGAGAAAACAATTGTAGCAGGTCTTCATTTCCAGCACTCACTATTTGTCAGCTGTGCAGGTCCAGACTGACTTTGTATGAAGCACTGAGAAATGGTGAATATTTGTAGAGAGTTTACACTACCTTAAACTACTGTGATAGCCTCATTCATCAAGTCAGAAGTTCCACTTTCCTCATGCTTTGGAAGGTCTACTCCATTCTGATACAACAGGGGGTTTTTTGCCACATGCCTTAGTTCACATAGCTGTTATAAAAACCATCAAGACTTACTGACAAGTTCAAAGAAACAGATATTTTCAACAAGCATTTCAAAGTCTAGAAGTGAAGTCCGTTATAGTTCACTTATAATCCAGACTTGCATCCCTTGAAGAGTGTAAAAAAACAGGCTACAATGTAAAAAGTTGAAGTACAACAAGAGAGCTATTCCAATGAGTCTCTGAACAGAATCTGGGACCCTGGGACCATCTTCTTCCTCTCTGCCCACCCCAAGTATTCACATATAAATTTTACCTCTTTCCATGTTTACATACATTTGAGATAAACACCTAAAATGTTGTTGCTCTGTCTTGGCTCAGTGGATCTTCAATGCAGATATTCAAGTATTAAGAAAACGCAGCTGAACAAGGATACGTGTCCACATAATACAGTTTACAGAGAAGCACAATATTGACTAGTCTGCAGTACATTCTACCCCAAATCCCTGAAGTAATCTTTTTAACATTGGGATCTGTAGCCTGCTTCCAGAGCTGGCGAAGATCATCTACATGTCCATGAGATGTCATCATCTTGTCATAAATGCAGGGATGATACGGAGCCTTTCCTTCCCCAGAAAAAAATACATGATATTGTGGTACAATTCCCATTTTATTGGCACAGAGACCCATGAAAACATCATCTATATAAAGACTTGTATTCAGAGTCAATGAAGCCTCATAAACTTTAGCTGCTACATCATTTGATACTACATATGCAGCTCCTGCTGTGTAGTCAGGGTAAGAGGGCCACTGGTACATTTCATATGGAACATAGTATTTGCTACTCCTGTCTCTTATGGGAGGGGATCCACGATGGACTCGACCAATCCAGAGATCTTGAGCACCCATTTGTGTGAGGCTTTGGAGATAAGCAATGAGATTTGGCATATGGATAAATATGTCATCATCTGCAGACATAATGAACCTGGCATGAGGACAGTAGGCATTCACCCAGCTAAACTGCAAAAGCAATTTAAGAGTAAGATTGTGAAAAGTATCCAAGAAGTCTTGCTGGATCAAATCCTGGTATTTCTGGTCTTCCAGCTCAAGTTCTCTTTGCTGCTGTGTTTTCTGCAGATGGTGTGTTGGTCGTCCTAGAGCAAAAAGGGTTTTAATGTTGGCATTAAGCTGAGAATGAACATACTTCTCATTACCCCAAGTTTGTCTAATTGCATCCCTTCGATGACGGTTTTCAGGAGAAGACTTCACAAACAGTAGGAGAAGGACATCCTGCTGCTGACATTTCTCTCTGTGGTTGATCAAGTACTGGTAGCTTGATACTCTGTTCAGGTTATCCCTGCTGATAGACAAGCTGTCATTCACAAAATGGTAGCTGTTTATGAGGTATCTGTACGAATAGGACTTCATATGGCTCACAATGTCATTATCAAATGGTACCCAAAAAATCATGAGACATAGGATGAAGCAAGTGGCACATAACTGCAAAAAATGGCATTTTCTGACTCTTCTGGGACTAATAAACATTCTGATGCAGTTTTTATAATCCTTATTCTTGTTCAGGATCAGTGTTTTTACAGTGCCTGTGTTTTAGTTTAAGAGCACAGTGTTACCCTTCAAGACCAGTGTCCCTTGTAAGGCATGATGTCTTTCATTCAGTATCCCTGTGAAGACAGCTTTGTTCACAGACTTCACAAGTCATCTTTCTCAAAAAACGTTTTTCTTTGATTGAAAGAACACAGGCAGTTTTGAAAGAAGAGACTTGCAGATGAGAATTTTCCCTTTGGGGCATCTTGAAGCAAACACTACAGCTCTAGTCGGAACTTCTAGTGTTTCTTTCCTTCATGAAGATGAACTTCTGCCAATTCTGAAGGGGGAGAGGAGAAAAGTTTAAGTGAGCTGTTATTAACACATTTGGTTTTAGGTTTGGTCATGAAAATGAGCTGACTTCTCAGTCACTGCCCATCACCACCCACATACACACTCCTCAAAATAACAAAAAAAGAGCCGATTTGGCAGCAAGTCAGAAGCGGTCAGTGGCCCCGGGCAAGCTTGTGGAGGCCAGTGAGAGAGAAGATTGACACAAACACCTCTTTCTTAGAAACCCCCGCTGCCGTTAGCCGGCAGATGACAACCTCTTCAAATTCAACTAAGCCCGGAGAGCGCCGCTCGCTACAAACGGCCGGGTTTACAAACTGGCTTTTGGGCCGGCAGTCTGCCGAGCCCGGAGCCAGGCGGAGCCCTGCGGCTGCTCCCGGCCAGCGAGTGCCGCGCCAGCGCTCGGGGTCCCGCCCGGCCGCGCTCCGTGTCCCCGCCCCGCCGCCCCCCTGCCCGCACCGCTCCTTCCCCCCGATGGCCTCGTCCCGCACCTCGGTGGCCGCCAAGCCCCAGCCGGCCCCGCCGCCCCGCCCGGCCCCGCGGCCTGAGGGGAGCGATCGCCGGGCCCAACGGCCGCGGGGCGCGAGGGCCCGCCGGCCCGCGCCGGCCGTTAGAGCCCGGCCCCTCAGGGCACCGACGCACGGACACACGGACACACGGACACACAGGCTCTGCCCGGCCCCTCAGGGCACCGACACACGGACACACGGACACACGGACACACGGACACACAGGCTCTGCCCGGCCCCTCCGGGCACCGACACACGGACACACGGACACACAGGCTCTGCCCGGCCCCTCAGGGCACCGACGCACGGACACACGGGCTCTGCCCGGCCCCTCCGGGTACCCGAGCTACCGGGACACACAGACTGACACACAGACACACAGACTCACTGGCTCTCCCATTAGGCACCCTGCCACAGGTACACCTCTCGACACCGCTCACACAGCGCTACTGTCTCTGCTACCGGCCAGGGTTTAAGTGAAGAATCCAAAGGACAAAAAGCCACCCAAGTTCAGCCTTCTTGCCCTGCACGTTAAGATTTAGTTCTTGTAGCCGGATTTGTCTCTGCTGTATAATAAACAAGAGCAGCTTGAAGTAGCAACTACTTTTCATCCCATAAAAAGCCAAAAATAGTCGTCAAGCAAGAAGTGTAGGACTAGCACCATAAGGAATGTACATCCCACGAGCTAAGCACTTGTTGCATGGAAACAACCCCAGAAGCAAGAGAACACAAGCTATCGCTTTCAAGTCAGAAGTTACGTGCAATACAAATATTTTGAGACTGTTTTAGCCATCTGAAGTCTTGCAACTAGAATAGCATGATGAGAACACAACAGAGTATACAGTGATAAAGAGTACCTGGGGCAATTTTGTAGTGCTCCAGGAAGGGGACCAGCTGCTGAAAATGGAAACCATGCATTGGTGTACCCGAGGATTGCAGATTGCAATGCATAACAGAAAAGCTGTATGGGCAGTTTGGTGATTAAAAGTCAGTCAGCGCTTTTTATAGTATCAGTTTAAACCCTTTTTATTTTGGAAACATGAAGTGAAACAATGCACCTCAGAGTTATAAACTCAGCAACTTTACAATAGAACACTATTGCAAAGCTTACTCTTGTTTCAGATGAAGCACAGGGATCCAGACAAGCTGGAGTGTTGTAGAAATCCCAGCTTTTGGTGGTTCCTTTTGAAGGAGGGGGTCTGAAGCTACCAGGTAGTCAGGCTTTCACTCCTCTTAAAGCAGAGGAGTGAAAGCAAAGGGAGCATAAGGCAATCTATTTAACCACCTGAAGCAAAATTTACACAGGGATACTCATCACCAAATAGAACTTTTTAGATTACACTTGGATAAGAAGTTCGGGAAACAGTCTGCAATTGCCAAAGCCATCTGGTAAAAGGAGACAACAGTCAACACCACAGATAAAAAGGACTACAAGCTAGCAGTGAAACTAACCTACATGACAGTTATTCCCCACTAGGGAAAAAACCAGTCTCCAGAAAAAAAAACAAAACTACCAACAACACTCAAACCAAAGCCACACACCCACCAAAAAAATCCACCACAAAACACATCATGGAAACAGCTTTAAATATGGAGCAGGTAGCGGGGGACAAGAGGCATGTGTAGACTCAGTTTTCTGCTCCCTAGCACCCTTTCCTGAAGTCAGAGATACTGGAAAGAGAACTTAAAACTTTTCCTATGAGGAAAAAAAAAAGCCATAAAATTAACTGGCTGAGGGCTGGAACAGTCTGCTTGTCATTTCCTTGTTCTAGTTCAGTGGAAATAGATGAACCATAAGTAAGCAAAAGTTGTTCAGAATCCTCCTCAGAAAAATACCTCTCAGGTAAAACTTTAAAATGTGACTATGGATGAGTAATACTGATGAAATATAAGAAGATCTATACCCACTTGCCCATCTCTCTCCAAAAAAAGCATGGAGATGTGCACTGAAGTGCACAGGCACAAGTAGAGTCTCTTTGACTGTCATAAATTTTTATAGTCCATTTACAAGACCCAGCCTTTGGACTTAGTCATGTTGTCCTTCCCTTAACAGGAAAACAGGTTAAGACACCACAGGAGCTATTTGCTGCTATTCAAATTTCATCATTCCAGGAAAAGAAAGCAATCCAACTCATAAACATGTTCGCCCTAGCAAGAGGAAACACCATGGAACAGAGATAAAACCTTGCTCGACAGTAATTTTTCTGACCATAATTAAGGTGTTTTTCCTCTTGTTGTGCACTTTCTTACTTGTGGCTTGAAAGCTGTTAGATCCACTCTAACACTGGAGAAAGATTGTAAGAACCACGGATCCATACACAGTTCCTGTAACTGCCCCTCTTTCTGGCAGATTTAAGATTAGAACTGCCTGTAGTATTTCCCCCAGTTGCAAGTACTGCAGGCTTTTGCCATCCTGAAAAAATCCTGTCTTTGCTGAAGGAGTTTGTTATTTAACCTTTCAGTACTTCCACAAGCATGACTCATTGTAGCAACTGTTCACTGTTCTGTGTTTTGCATCTGGAATATATTCTAGGGTGAAAGAGGAGCTGGCATAGTTTGACTTGCAAACTCCATAGTTTGTAGAGTGACCACTATGGAAAAGCAAATCCTTTTGACTTTTGAAAAAAAGTCAGTATGAAATTTATTTCATGATAGAAGTAGAACAGTTTTGGAAAGTCAACAAAGGAGAGACAGACAAGACACATCCTAAAGAGAAATAAAGACACCCTAGACATGAGACACCAGAGGCACAGACCCTCACAGGAAGAACCACGAAGAGACAATGTTTACACAAAAGACATCCAACATGGAGATTTTTTTCCAACTAACACTACCCTGATAATAACCTAAATCCAAGAGACCAACTAAGACTGCCCAGACAGAATGTCTCAAAACTCCCAGCTACAAATTTTGTCATGTGGTACCATACACAAGCTGGGCTTCAATACATGAGATCCAGGCACAACATGTATTTTAGGACAAAGATCATAATGTATAGTTATTTTTCACTCTTCCCACCTAGGACAGAAGATTAGTTCAGATCACAAGTGGCTTTGCCAGGATATACCAGGAAACATATATTAACTAAAACCATTTTTTACAATCAACTTGTAGCAACTGGCCCTTTCATATCAGCAACTCTTGGTTAAAGTTCAGAAGATTAACCAGAAAGACTGGAGACCTCAAACATTACCTAGTTCCAAACAGAATTAATCTGAAGAGCTGCTGCTTTCTATGTCCATGTTTTGTCCTTGGCTTTTGGAGACAGCGTCACAGTCACTTTGCCCTCTCATCCTTACCACACCAACTTTCCGCAGCTTGCAACAGCTCTGGAGTTTATATAGTTGCTCAATAATCCAAATTCAGCTCCTCCCATCCTCTTACCCTCAAAAAGCAACCTGCTGAATCCCTGAAGGAAATATCAGGAAGTGGCTAATTGAGGTCAAGCTGTGCCCAACCTAAGTGCACAATAGAACTCAAGGGTTTTCTTTTGTAGAACCTGATGTAACATTGTATCTAATGCTTTCAGTCTTTCCAATTCTAAGGCTACTGCCAGGCTCTGGTACTACAGAAATTTTGAAGCCCTAGGATAGGCTTTTGCTATAAGGTCAGGATAGTTCTGTCACATGAGCTACTCCATATCAGCTTGTTTGACACTGGAGTGGATGCCCAGGTTAGAAGGCACGTTGTAGAGATGTGTTTCAGCTCCTGTTTCAGCCGCACTCCGTCCTGCTTTCTCCATCCTGATGTCAAATGTGACATGAGATGTCCTCTAAGCTGCAACACCACTTCTACAGCACTAAAGGAATGTGCCCAGCCAGAGGTGACAGAGAAAGATATGTTGCAGTTAAAGCTGCACGGGCCAAGATTATCACTGCCTGGCTTTAAATTCAGAGAGATGTGTCAAGACTAGTGTAAGGATGTAATCCTGAAAAGAGTGAGTTGGATTTTCTTGAAGCTTTCAAAATCTGTTTAGAAAGGGGCTATGGCATCCAAAGAACATGTCTTGATATGTTTGAGAGTTTTATTTTTTGAGTAGAATTCAAAACTTTTTTTGCTGTGTTTGAAGCAATGTAAACAGTTAAAATTCCTGTGAAATTGAACTCTCCCATCTCTAGTATTGATTTATGTACTGTTTACACACAAAGTCCAAAGGAAATCTGGTCAAGTTCACACATCAAATAAGCCATCAAAACACAAGTTTATCCAGATTTTTCATTATGATTGAGTAATTGAAGATGACGAAAGTACATGTCTAAGTTAATGGGAGCAAAACCTGAATAGACTTTGCTGCTTACAGCTTTAGCTAAAAGATTATGTAGGCCAGGTTCCACTGATGGTTTTTCTGTTGCTGATGTCTTCACAAGTCATGTTATCTGTCATCTCTTCCCAAGCCTATGTCCTCCTTCTTCACTTCCCATTTTTTTAAAACTTCTTATATATTAAGCACTTATATATTAATCTTCAGGTTCTTTTATGTGAGCTGTGCCACAAAATGAAGAACAGTTCCTGGCACTTCTGGGACTTCCTGCCATAGTGACAGATGGTCACATTAGGAAGAAAAAGATGCAGTAAGTTGCTTAGCCAAGGCTGCCTTCCTACATAGTTTACAAGCACCAAGATGAAAAGTCACAAACAGCCTGCAAAGAAAATAATTTTAAAAATATAAAGACTTCCTCTGTTACACCTTGTTCTGTCCAAACTGTTGAGAAACGGAAGCCAATTCAGGCAAGTATTCTTTAGGAAAACATGGTCACAATGGCAATGGAATTGACAAAAAGAAACAGTGCTGTGCTCCAAAGATCTATGAAAGCTTAGGACCAGGTCACAGATGTTGCATCAATAAGGAACATAATGCAGCAATGACTGACTGTACCTTTGCAAATTTTGTTTCAAGAACATATAACCCATCTTCTGCAACTTCCAATGCAGGCTTCACCTGCAAGCTCTTGAGTTTGCCTGCAGCTCCTACTCAGGGTACAGTTTTCTGGGATGGTATACCAGCACTCTTATATGCTCTCTGTGTATGCGGTGAGGACTTCTCAGGTTGAACAGACACCTGACTTTCCATGAAGGTGAACATCCAACACTTTCCAAAACGCAAACTCCTTAAATGATTTGGAAATTGCTCAGTCAAGAAGAATCTCCTTATTAAAACCAATGGGCATTGAAGCACAGCACTTTGTCCAGGGAAGTTCTATATCAGAATAACTACAACACCACCAAGAAAAATGAGCCTTTTGAAGCTGTGCCCAATTGCTGATTCTCACTGATGGCTAAAACTTGCAAGTGCTGAGCAATGTTGGCAGAGAAATTAAAAGGATGGCAAAGCTTTAGATGGCAATTGAGTAAAGCAGTTCAATTCCTTCAGGGCTGGAAGCAGAAACAGGTTGTAAATGCTTAGCACTGCCAGGAAGCAGCTAATTGCCAATAGAGATTTAGTTTCTACAGAGGTTTTGCATTTACTGTAACTATTGGGTGGAAAGAAAGAGAATGATTTCTTCTAATTTTCCACTATTAGGTGAAAAGAGAAAGAATGATTTCCCCTAAAATGATCTGAAACTTCCCAGCTGCTAGAAGCCAATGTAAATGGAGACATCTGCGAGAAAGGACAGATTTGCCTTCTTAAATGGCTTTTATCAAGATCAGTTGTCCAAAACAGCCACTATGGAGATGGCAGGAGAGGAGCAGGACCACATCTTTCAAGCATCAGTCTACATGAGACTGCAGTTCTCAGTTGTTTTAACCTCTCACATCCACTGCAGACTCTTCCCCATACAAGCTAGAAGGAAGGAGACCATTTCCCAGAATGAGTCTCCAAAATATGAGTCATTTAGTTTAAGCGATTTTGCATAAAATGCGCAAGCACCAACATGAATTTTTTTTGCTTGACATGCAGCAGATGAGGTGAAAAGAGCCTGTTCTTTGCACTGACAGTAAGGATAGTATTCTGAAGTTTCTGTCTGTCAGTGACATGACTGAGGCCACATGTCCTCATGTTCTGAGAGGAGGGACTAAGTTAAGCACTCAACTTCCACACAGACAAACAAGTCAGAACTCTTGAGATTCAGCTACAAAGGCTGTAATGGCACCTATTGTACAATTCACCACATCTGTTTTGGCAGCAATGAGCTCTAATGATGCACTGAGCAGCAGTCTGAATTTATGTAAGTTCACTTTCACAGTGCCAGCATTTAAAGACAGATGACTCTGGCACACATTCCTTTCTACTCCCATGCACCAAGGGAAAAAGAGGTAGAAATGGGGGGTAGACCACATTAATTGCAGCTGTTAATGTTACCCCATTACTATAGCCTCTGGAGAGTCACCTCCCTCTCTATTTTAGAGTAGATCATTTCTGTTCAGATTTGGAGCTTATAAACACAGCTTGCCTGCAAAAGTGGGCAAGGACCACAAGAGGTGTTATAAAGAGCTCACCACTACTTTCTATCCCACATTAGTGTATTCACCTATTTACAAAAGTGGACTGCAGACAATCTTGCAAGAAGGACATCACATTAAGCATGGCACGCTTTGAGCTGAACATTGAAGAAAACTATTTTCCCCATACTAGAGAAAGCAACTGTGAAATATCAAGCAGTTGAGGGTCCAGTACAAAACTCAACACTGGAAGACAAGAAATTGAAAATTCCATAGTTATGCATTAATACTGAATGTCCCTGTTTCATAGCATGTTCCAGTTGAAGAGCCACAATATCAGGGCCCCACCTAATCAATAATTTTTTCAGGTGCCTGTTTTAAGTAAGCCCATTCAAATATTTATTTGCAGCTTGATTTAGAAATGCTATTTCCTGCCTATTTTCCCCACAAACCCAAAGTGATTTCTGTTCCAGTCTGCAGGAACAGAAGATCAAGCTGAACAACTATCTGAAGCAGACTTTTTCCATGCTAGCCGTCAAACTAAAAGAGGAAGTCAAGTTTCAGACTGACACAACTAACTGTAAGACTAGTTCAAGCTGCCTTTCTATGGGGCCTCTCAGAAAACTTTCTTTTGCCCAATAAGAATACTTTAAAATAACGCAGTGAGTCAGAAAGTGTGTGAAGGGCTTGTTTAAACCAAAGGCTAACACCGTTGTACCATGGCTATTTCTAGGTTTTAAGATTTTCATTACAGAGTAAATATTCCCTCATCTGCCTCCCAGTCTACCCCTCTTCCTCAGACAATACTGTAGCCTATTAAACTAATTCAGCATCAAACTCCAAATGGATGTCCCACACTGCAGCAAGAGCTTGCATGTTGCATAGGCCACTGAAATATAGGCACTGAGACAGGAAGACAGACAAATGAGAATTTCAAAGTTCAGTTTAAGATTAGGATGAAGAGTTTTTGTGCCAAATTATTGTGTTTTTCTCCTTCAGTTAGACCAGTGATGATAAAACATGTTGGAATTTAAAATGTCAAATATGCTGGTTAAGTTGCAGGGTATGGGAGCTGGTGGGTTTTCTTAGTGCTCTATTGGATTAACTCTCCCTGTTCAGCACTGAAGTTAGCACAGACCAGAGGTAAACTCTTGAGGCCACGTAGCAGAGTATCATCCCATCAAGACTTCCCAAATCATCTCAGCTGCTCTCTTAAGTATGGCTCATTCAACTCAGCCAAGTCTCTTGCTGACTTACCATCCAGACACCATTTATGCTCTATAGACAACTGAGCCTGACAGAAGTCCTGCATCACTCTTTTCTGTTTCAAATCCTTTCCCAAACTTACAAGTAGAGCCCAGGGAGACAAATCTTCAGGTTTGCTTGTAACCTGCAAAGCACATCCACAAGAGTTTGAGGAAGCTGGGTTGCAGAACACTAGTTCATTCCCATCCTAAGATCCCTGCAGTAGGACCAACACCACTTTTACTAAAAACTCTTCCATCAACCGTAGGTGGGACATGGGTGGAACATTTTCAGTTCTGTTGTCAGGGAGGTATCCAGGTCTGCAGTTCAAGGCCATGCTTCTCCACCTCCTGCACACACCCAGCAAGCACAAGGTCCAACGCTACGCTGAATCCACCATGCACAAAGCACACACTTACACACACAGTCTAGTAATTTAAACTACAGGATCAGCCTAGAAAAGAAGCTGCTCTGTGGAGAAAAACAATACTTCTATCAACATCTAAGGATGCATGTTCATATATAATTAATTATAAATTTATATATATATATATATATATAATTCATATATAATTAATTATAAAAAAGATCTTTCTGATTAATGATAATGAGGAAAAGAACCTCTTTAAGATGACCCCTAATGGCTCATCCCTTCCCATTAATGCAGTGGAGCTGCCACTACCACAAACACTTCAGAGGCCTCCCCTTGAGATCACCAAGAGCAAATATTGCCCGAGCCACTCTATCTTTCTGCACACCCACAGACCTACACGCACTTAAGAGGAGACAGTCATTGCCCTCTGTTCTTTGGCTCTGAACAGAGTCTGCTCTTGTTCATCCTCACCCCCTCCCATTCACTGCTGTGCATAGCTACCACCAGCACTTAAGCAGAAAGAGAGGAATGCTGTATTCTGCTCGAGGCTGAGGGAAGAGGAAAGTTGTTAATGACCCTGTCTGCTTCTGGCATAATCCCATCTAGTGGGTTGTCTTTTTTCATTCATAGGAAATGCATTTATTTGAATCAAGCAATCAGCCTGTCCGATCACGCATTCGTTTCTTGTTTAGCATTTGTACTGCAGTTATTTTCTTGAGAGATTAATTACCATTTGGGGTAGCTCAGCAGTAATTTGATAAAACTGTGCAGATGCTGTGTAAATGTGAAGTTTATATATACTGTATACACACGCACATTTTCTATAAAAGCATGAAGTACCAGTCATTCAAGATATACTAGCAGAAGTTAAAGAACTTATATTTTTAACTACTTTAAAATCAAAGTTACACAAACAGCACCTTAAATTCAATGAAAGAGTCACTCTAACTTGAGGCACATCATTATCTAGAAATAGGAACACATCAGACTGTCCATTTCTCCTAACTTCCAGCCTTCAATTCTGAAAGCATTCCCAGTTTTCACAGATCAAAGAATAGCCCGAAATAGTTGTAGCATTGAAATTGAAGAAATGAAATGTTAAGAGGTACGGGAGATAGTTTGAGTAACCAAACTCCTAAACAAGCACTATCCAAAGCTGTAAGGTTCATATTCTCCAATCTCTATTTGTATAAAAAATCCCACTTCTTGGGAAGGGGCTGTCAGTTAGGGGAAAAGGTTAAATAAACCAGCAAAGTTTTGCTATTATAAGTGTACTTGGGGAGCTGGCCACCAAAAAAGACCAGAGAGGATAACGTTTCACCACTGATTTAGCACTTTTATGACATCTGGATTCACCTATCCAGCTATGCTTTTCCATTAGCTCAGTGGTGAAATGCTTAATTTCAATTATTTTGTATGATTATATAAGTTTCAAGGTTCTCATGTGGTTTGCACATTTTAAAGTTTTCAGGACAGTCAAATATTTCACATAACTGATAGCTCTTTGAAAATTTAAAAACAGATTCAGTACTGAAGGCTTCTACATGCATATTCTGGGTGTCCATGATTGCCTCAAGCCAGCCAGAAAGACGTAAGCATTTCAGATTTTAGGATAATGTGGATCGAGAACCATCATCATATACCAAGGAGCTGCAGATTGGCTGGGATAATAGCCGTGCAAGGCTTTGTTTAAGCCTGTCTGCAAACGAGGTGGGATGAATTCCATTTGTCCTCTCCTACTTCTGTGGGAACTAAGGAGAATTTTGGCTTTTATACAGCCTCTTCTGCAATGCAACAAGGGCAGGGATTGAACAGGAGATACTTGCCTGCTCTTAGTTTTTATTAAATATGGGGAGCAGGACGAGCACAGGCTCATGGCAGAGAAGCAAAGCAGAGCAAAGCAAAGCAAAGCACCCCTCCTTCCCTACCCCATGCACTTAGGAGGAGCACAGAGCCGCAGCCTCTGAGGAACAGCATGCTGCAGTTCCAGCTCACCATGGCTCAAGTGCCCTCCCCGAGAGCTGCAACCAAGCAGCCACAACAAGCCACAAAACAGAGGGCTAACCAAAGAGTTCCTCGAGATGCAAATCAGATAAGAAAAGTCAAACAAAGGAGCTGCTAAGCACTCCCAATGTATTTAATAAGGAGTGAGATTTCTCCAACGTGACAGTCTTTGTAAATTAAATGAAGGAACTTGTGTATTTGCATTTAAGTAGAAGTGCTTGTCTCAGCTTAGGAGAAAGGGATAATAGATCACACTAGTCAATAACATCAAGAGCCAGTAAAATAATATTTTTACATATATGAAAATACAGGTCTGTTGTATATATGTGTGCATATACACATACACACTTCTTTATAAGATTACTATAAGGCCAAGAGTGTAACGCACTACCTACAGCACTTGCATACACACAGCGCCAGATTAGGAACTGCTGTGAGGACAGTTTAGTGGAACGGAGTTAAAAGTAGAAATCACAAATGCAATTCATTGGGATAGAACCACAAAACACCAGCCCGTGGGCTGCAGAAGGAAGCTACAAAGATGGGAGAAGAGGCTTGCAAGGCGGGGATGACTTAGGGATGCCTTAAGGGTGACTTAAGAAAGAAAAGCAAAGATGTCGCTAAAAAAGCCTGATCGTTCTAGAAAGTTGAACTTGGAGAACAATGCACTAGAAAGCCAGTATTTTTAATTACCACAGGACTTAACTCAGGACTAACTGACAAAGCAGCTGGAACCTCAGCAAACAATTAGTCATAGGTATGGTATCTTTGCCGCCTTTATTATCCACTAGAAGGCTTACTACTAAAAATGTAGTCAATAAATATGTTATTGGGAAGTCAGGAAGGAAGAAGGAAGAAAGCACTTTGTGTGAAAGCACTTTGTGTAGTTTTAACAGTAAAACACATGGATTGCACAGTCTGGTGCACAGTGCCAAGTTAAAGACTAAGCATCTTTTAGTTAACTAAGTCAAGTGGCAGAAATTTCATCCTTCATCTGTCTGTTTTATATTTTATTTATTACTTTATTTTTTTTTTATTTTTTATTTCATTTATTACTTTATTCCTTACAAAAACACAGCTAACCGAGGGGTGAGGGCACAGGGCTGCAGTGCTGTTTGTAAACTTCTACTGATGAGTAGCAGTTTAAAGAACAAGAAAAAACAAGTCTTCTGCCCTAAGACAAAAGTTCTGTTTTGTCTGACAAGCCTCCTCAGATCTTAGTGGAAATGAGACTGGAAGAAACAAATGATGCAGGATACAATGGCAGAAGAAATGTGAGCAGTCTTAGCAGACAAACAGCACATTCAATTTGAAGAAACTTTCCTTAGCTCCAAATGCAAAGGACCAATTAAATCCTTTCCTTTCCTGCCATGTCCCAAAGCACCTTCAACCATATGCTCTGTGTTGACAAAATATGTTCTTTATTCCCAACTTCCTGCCTCACCTGAGTTGGTGAGGTTGAGCTGCAGCACCTGAAAGGTGATCATGTACCTTCAGAACATTGCAGCATTCCTAGGAGTACTGAGTGACCATTTTTTATTCAAGTTTTAAACTACATTCAGAAATCTGGAGTTGGTACCAGACAGTGAACCTTGACCTCATGAAACTGCTTTGCAGAAAGCCAAGGCAGGAAATCCTACAGCCTGTAATCTTTACAGTGTGTACATGTATGTCCCTCTTCAACAGTCCTGGAAATGAAGTTGCTTTTGCTTTCAACAACATTCCCTTCTTCTGAGGTCATCTGTTTGCAGGTTGTTTAGGCGTCCTTGGGATCTGTTAGATTTTCTGAGTTATTTTAGCATGTAGCAGCCACAGCAGGTCCAAGCCACAATTCTGATTTGAAGATCAGGCTACACAGCCAGCCAAGCAACAAGTAAACTTCAGGACTGGTGCAGGTTCATTCTAAAACATTGCAATTCTCAAATCAAGGTGTATCACCATCCTACTTCTATGCATGGTGGTGATTTTCCCATTGACTATAAAATTTAAGTCAAGTGTCATCGTTCAAAGATCCTTCCACAGCATTTTCCCCTTTGCTGCCAGGGGCAAATGTCCTACATGGAAAACTTATGATAAACTGATCTAGTATCTGTGACTATTTCAGTTTTTGATGACTCAGGAGTTCAGAGATCTCAGTTCAGGATCTGAGTTCAGGATCCCAAATGTTGCAAAGAATCCAAATATGTCTCCTTTATCAGAGAAAAATCCTGCTTTCACTTCTGGCCAACCTGACAGAGGTGGGTCATGCTGCTTTCCAGAGGAATTTAAAGATTAGTTATTACTGAGTGAGATAGCTTCACTTGAGATGTGCACATCCTAGGAAGCTAAGGAAGGTGTCTGATTGAACTCTGCAAGTGCCATGTGGAAGGAAGAGCCGGTAGTGCAATGCTCATCCATCATGTTCTGGTTCCCTCCACCTCTTTCTGCCAGCCCCAAGGCACAGCCAGACCCACTGCAGTAACAGCAATGCCACAGGGAGGTTTCCCAACAACAAAATCCACTCAGTACTTCTGTATTTCTACATCTTCAAGGTAGAGGATTGCCTAGGCAGCTGCTCAGGTGCAGAGGGATAGCCCTGGCAGAGGCAACACAGAACATCCTGGATGCTGTAACACTGCAGGTGCAGAGTGACACCAAACACATCAGCCACTGGCATTTCCAATGATAAGCCATGACTTGCAGGGTTTTCCACATGCTTTTCCCTAGTGAATTACAGATTAGCATTCCAAGCATCAGTACTCACTACTCCAGTTTGGCCAGATGTCAGAGAGATTGTCCCAACTGCTGCTTTGGGCAGCAGGAGCAACCAGTTTGTTTCTCAATAATTTGGGATCTCAGAGAAAGCAGAAAGTGATACAGTTTTGTTTCCACTCAGTGGAAGACACCCAGTAAGCAAAATTTCTAAGCAGAAAAACAAGCAAACAAACTCCAAACCCCTTACCTGCAAAACAAGCCCTCATTTTTTACTGCAATACTACATTTCTGTATATAATAGATGGTGGACTTCTATGAAACTAGCTTTGGGAAAAACAACCAGTTTCTTCCATAATGTCAGAGCAACACCCAGCTCTGTGTGATAGTCCAGGCTTCTGGAATACTGCTAGAATATTCCACAGCTGTTGATAACAGTGAATTACTGTCTCCTGCCCTATTCAACAAAAACCACTTAGATTGCAGCTATTTTTCCTTTAAAAAAATAATCCAATCCTTTTCTAGACCCTTTTCCTTTCCAGCTGCTAGAAGAAATGCAAGTACTGAGCAGAAGTGAGAACAAGACAGCATCACACAAACCAGGTTTCAACAGCTGCACTGGTAGTTTCAACACTGCTGCTAAGAGCTCCTCAGGCATGCGCCTGGGTAGTTCCGAGTTGAGGATGCTGCAGCACGTACCGAGTTCTGCGCTGCCTTGCCGAGTCAGGATAGTTACAGGGCTTCTTATCATTCTCTTGCACTCCGTGTAGTTTCTCACACCCATCTCCGGATACTTCCAAGATCTTGCGCAGCAGCAGTTAACGAAGCTACTGTCTCCCCAACAGCTCAGGCGTTTTCTGTGCTCCCCGCAGCGCGGATGAAGCGCTGCGATTCTCCCTTTCCTGGGGTCCCGCCGCCCCCAGCCCGGCCGAACCCGCGGCTCTGCCCCGCGCCCGCCTCCCGGCGCGGCAACAAGGGTATCCCCAGCTCTCCCGAAACCTTTAAAACCCAGGAGTATCGAACATACCGGGAAAGTCGCGGGCTGGAGGACACCTCGCCGCCCCCACGGGCTTTCCCCCGCTGGCTGTTGCCGCCTCCCGGCAGCCCCGCGGCCCCCAGCTCAGTGATGGAGATCCTCCCCACAGCGCCTTCCCCCATCCCCGTCCCCCGGAGCACCCGCAGAGCCCGTGAGCGGCCTGGGAGGGGCGGCAGGCAGGGAACAGCTTCCAGCCATGCGGCTGCGGGCGCCTCTTCGGGGGAACAAAGGCGGGAGCCGGCGGGCCCGTCCCCGCACACTCCCCGCCGCCAGCCTCCCCCCATCCCGAGCTCCGCAGCCTGGCCAAGAGCACAGACAAAAAAAAGATACTTTTTTTCCCAAGCTTTGCTTAGCGCAAACGCCCTTTTTGAAAGCGTTTACTCTCTTCCTTTTCCCCAATGTGATGTCTTGTGCCAATTTTTCCTACGGGGTGCCCAAAAACTGCTCGGGGCGGAGGCAGCTCCGTGCCCACGTTCCGCGCTCAGCAGGCGGGCAGCAGCCCGGGCGCTCTCGGGGGCGCGTCCCCGTGTTGCAACGCAGGGCTGCGCGGAGAAACTCCCAGCCGGATCTGCGAGTTTCTTCTGTGGGAACAGTGGAGGAAGAAAAAAAAAACCCCACACTTTTCCTGCAGAAAAAAATTAGTTTGGAGGAATAGGAAGCCGGGAGGGGCTGTTGGAACAAGGGGCGGGAGGAAACGGCGCGCCTTTGAATGGGTTGTTTCACCGCAATGCTCGAGCAGCCGCGAGTTTTCCCTCCAAGGCTCAGGGCATGAGAAAGACCCTGAAAGGACCACAAAAAGCCTGATAATTTTCTGTTTTTTTTTTTTTTTTCTTTCTTAAACATAATCGACTGCCAGACAATCAGAGGTTTGGGGGAATCTGCTAAAAGGCTACGCAGAACAGACATCAAAACTACACTGAAGTTTGGGTCTCGTTTACCACAGGAATTTGAAATCCCAAACCCCAACAAGACCCTTCTTTAGGACGGGAGAGGGGCAAGCGCGTACGGCGGTAATGGATGCGGTCTGCGCCGAAACCTTGGAAACAAAGCAGTTGGAAAACTAGTTTGTCCAAAGCAGGGAACCGCAATTCCTGAAACGCGGAGAAGTGAGACACCCTCCTCCCCTGAACAGACCAGCTCTTACAATCCCTGAAGCCAGGCAGAGAAGAGAAAAAATAGCATTTAGAAATCCAGAATATTTTCGCTACTTTTAATTACCCGGCACTCTCTTTAGCCATCAGAGGCACCAGCAACCCGACTGCTCTTAGTTCAGAAAGCGCGAGGGGCAGCGGGACGGCGCCCAGCAGAGATCCCCGTACCTCACCTACCAAACTGGCCGCAGAGCTGCTTTCTCCTCCGCTGGCTTCCTCGGGCAGCCGGGACGGGCCGGGCCACGGCGCTCCCCGGCAGCTGATGGGCTCCGGCGGCCCGGGAGCCACCGGCTCCGCCCCCTGCGCGCCGCGCTCCCCGCGGCCGGCCCGGCTCCCTGCGCGGCGCGGCTGTCCCGCTCGCTGCCCGCAAACACTCTGCCCGCCCACGGCAGGGCGACACCGCCGCGTGCGAGGTGGGAAAACTCCGTCATGCGCCGACACAGTGAGAAAAGTGATGTGCTAGAAGTTCTAAAGTACTTAAATATTTCTTAGGGGACGCCATAAAAGTTTAGCTAATTGCTCCTCTAAGTCTCCCAGGTGCCAAATAACATCTTATTGCTGGGTAGTTAGTTTGTAAGTCACAGTGAAACTTGTCTCACTGTGCTGTTGGGAATCTTCAGAGGAGTGGAAAAGAGCATGATTTAGGGTTTCTTTTCTCTTCTACCTTCCCCACAAATCTTGGTGACTTCCTTACACCAGCCTGAGGAAATGCCTGATTCATTGAAGAACATCAATAGTGAGTCAGTCTCCATGGACAGTAGGACTGAGACAGAAGTATTTAAAAAACAAACCAAAGAAAGTGCTATGAATGTGCCTTCATTGAATACACTTTTGCCAAACTGTAAAGAGAAAAACTGGGTTAAAAATGGCATTCAAATTAACTTGAAAAGCCACTACAATGCTGTGCCTTGTGTAATTTTATAGAATCACAGAATCATAGATTTCTCACTGTCTACAAATATAAAACACAAACCCATTGTGGTATCTCCGATTCTTTCACTTGACTGTGATTGATCTGAATCATTCCTGACCTCATCATTGACTTCATAGAAATTTAACTTTTGCATATCATGACAATTAGGGTCTGTCACTTTGCAACAATAAATCTGACAACATCTTTGTGAGGCAAGGAATTGTTTTCTCTTCACACACAAGAGAGAAAATAGAGATAGGAATACTGTTGTCAAGGTCACCCAGTTTTACCCTTGCTCTCAAGGGTAAAACCTGAGCAGCTGATGATCCTATGGAAGGATGTGTTGTTTTGCAATACAGGTTTTGCTTGGGAAGCTTCAAGGTCATAGGAGTTTTTCACTTATCTCTCCTTTCTCCTGTTGTGTGTCTTAGTATGACTAAATACTTTATAGCAGCCTTCCCAGACTTTTGTCTGTTTGGTTCTGGAGTAAGACAAAATATAATTCAGTTCACCTAAGAAGGAAAAGTTTGTAGGTCATTGTGGAGATTTGATATGTTTTCTGAGCAGTTTAAATAACAATAGAAATTACCTTTATAAACAAAGCATCATTCATTTTTCTTACCAAAATGATAATTGTTGATTCCTTCCCTAGTTCACAAATGTGATTTTTTTTTCCATACATTATTCTTCTTTGTTACTTTTAAGTGTCATTTCTGCATTATCTGTGTCTGGATAATGCAGCTCACAGAAAATACAGCTTCAATGAATCACAGTCTCAAAATCAGGAGATAACTTTAAAATTTAAGGTGTGTTTAGGGGGAAACATCATTCAGACATAATTACAAGATTTGAAGAACTGGGTCCAAAAAAAAACAAAGTCAGAAATATTTCAATTATTGAACAAAAATGACTATTTCTAATCAGCACTGCAAAGAAACTGAGTTTGTCATACAGTTGTGTCCACTTTTTTCCTGAAAAGTGACATCTGCTCAAAGGATCCACAACCTTTTCTTTGTCCTCACTAATGTCCCATCTTGATTGATCTGGATTTTCTCCAATTGATGTCACTGAAGTAATCACACTTCATCCTGCTTCTGACCCAAAATTGCAGTAGGAAAGTTTCTATTTGTATCTCTTCATAGATTTTATTTTTCAGTAAACAGAATGTAAAATGGACTTCCCTTCCCTTCCCTTCCCTTCCCTTCCCTTCCCTTCCCTTCCCTTCCCTTCCCTTCCCTTCCCTTCCCTTCCCTTCCCTTCCCTTCCCTTCCCTTCCCTTCCCTTCCCTTCCCTTCCCTTCCCTTCCCTTCCCTTCCCTTCCCTTCCCTTCCCTTCCCTTCCCTTCCCTTCCCTTCCCTTCCCTTCCCTTCCCTTCCCTTCCCTTCCCTTCCCTTCCCTTCCCTTCCCTTCCCTTCCCTTCCCTTCCCTTCCCTTCCCTTCCCTTCCCTTCCCTTCCCTTCCCTTCCCTTCCCTTCCCTTCCCTTCCCTTCCCTTCCCTTCCCTTCCCTTCCATTTTTTCTTTCCACTTTCCCTTCCTCTTTCCTTTGTATTAACCCAAATCTTGTTAAGTCTTCTGTTGAGAGTAAACTTATTTAGAAATTAAGCTCCACCTTTTCTTTTTTTTCCCCAGTGGTGCTGGCAGGGAGAGTTTTTCAGAGCACCACCCTTATTTATAAATTACATTTAAACATCCCTTCTCGGCCATTTCAGGCCCACTCAGCCCCGGCAGAGGTGCAGAGCTGGTTGTGTCTCTGAGCCAGCAAGGCAGGAGGCAGCCCTTTGTGGCTGGCTGTTGTGAGAGGCCCCTCACACTTGGTTTTCCCCAGGAAACCTGCTCTGCTGTTATCGTGTCCTGCATGCACAGGCTCAGGTCACTGTTAGAGAGAGCAGCATGATTTATCAGTGTAAGGATGTGGGACAGTGCAGTTTGTGGGGATGGGGGTTTAGCAGGTGCATCCCTGCACCCAAACAGCCTTTCCATTCCGCTCAGTCCCTCACACCACGGCACCAGTGTCAGCCTAGATTGTGGGTTTGGTTCCTGTATGGGCCACTCATTGGCCTCACATCCAGCTGGAAACCTCAGGCCCTATTTCAGAGTAAATAATTGGTTGATAAGAGTCAACAGAACATGAAGCAATACTTAGATGTTACTGTTTTGTAAAATGGTTTGTAATTCCTGCAGATTTGTGTTAAGGTTCTGCGCTCTTATTTCTTCCTACTGTATGAGCAACATGGTTTAGCTATTGTTGCCCAGTGGAAGAGGAAGGTGGGAGGGAAATTCCATTAAATACATTGTAACACAGAAGCCTACTTGCCAATGATGTATTTGCACAAGGAGATTGGCATCAGAGATCTGTCATTTAATCCCTTGGAGCCTTTGAATCTCCAAGGAGCCCTGAGGAAGTCACACGGTGCTCTCAGAGGTGTTGTGCTTCTGGCCCAGCTGCTGCTGTGTTCATCCCTCAGACCCACCCCAACAGGAGAGACTGGCATGATCCGCCAGCACCTGTTGTGTTGTCCAGTGCAGCCCAATATAACCCAGGCCCAACATCCATCAGAAGAGATATTCAATCAATGGAAAGGCAATCTAAAGATCCAGAAGCACAGTTCTGTTTGGTAAGCCAAACCAGCGTCTTTCTGTGTAACCTTGAAGTGCTTCTTGTATGAGAAGTGTGAAAGTCTTTCACAACCACATTACTGTGCTTAGACTGTAAGTATAACAGAGACTGTAAGTATAACAGAGCTGGGCATTTTGGACAAAATTTCAAGCAAGGCAACCCTTTCTAGTTCATTTGCACAAATGGCTGTAGGCAGCCTGTTCCTGTAGCAAACTGGCCAAATCATTTGTTGACTACTTTGTTGGGATATTATTCTATTTATAATCAAATGTTATTGTTGAGAAATTATTTGGTTGGCTGTTCTGTGGTGTGATTTTATGGCCAGAAATCTGATTCATAGATCTATTCTGAAAATAGTTTCACAACCAGTCTAAACTCATTTAGGGCTGCTGCTGCACCTTTTGCTCTCTCTCACCACACCCACCTCATGTAGTCCCTTCGTGTTCCTTTTACAGGACTGGCACCTGAGCAGCTGGTATGAGCTTTTTTTTCTTTTTTGTGAGGTTGGTTTTGAGTTGGGTCAACACCTCTTGCTCACCAGTTTACCTGAGTGTGCGTGCTGATGTACACTCAGTGTCAAATGCAAGCAAGGGGGCAGGATGGAGCGACTGGGAGCAGGCAGAGATGCACAGCTGCTCCTTTGTAGTTATGGAGTGGATAAACTGATCAAGAAACTCCATCCAGAAAGTTCATATTGGCAATCCCCATCAGATAGGAAACTGAATTTCCTGTAAATTTGGAATATTTTCCTGGTAGATTTGCTTTGGATCTGATAAACCCAGCATTTTTCTAGTCCATCTTGCAACGAGGGCTGAGAGACTGTTGGGCAGTGTTAGTGCTTCATTTTGAAAACACAGAAGTATGACATCTGTTCCAGGGCTTTCTGACCACAGTTTCACTCTTTTCATAAGATGACCCCCCCAAATCTTGCATGTGGTTTTGGTGTTCTCAGTGTGTGGTCAATATGGCCTTGGCAGAGATCACTTACAAGCACAGCAATGTGTATTTTGAAGTGATCGGTGTGCAGTGGCAGGAGTTAGGGTGTTATTCATGTTTCATCTTCATTCAGGTCTATTACTGCTGAATAATAAGCTGAAAATTGCAAGGCATTGGTGGTTTTGTACTCAGGTAAGGCATATCACATAAGCAGCATAAGCCCTCCTTTCTGAATCAAATTCCCATGAGACAGTAACCTCTCCTACATTTATATTCAGATAGAATTAACTTTATGAATGACCAGTTCAGGATTTGAAGTCTGAGGTATCATTTTTGTGACTTTAATGAAAGAGAGTCAAGTTTAAGACTAAGGAGTGGCCTCAGCTATCATATATGCATACAGCACTTCTGTACACATGCAAAATAATCTCCAAACATGTGCACAGTCCAGACTCACTGCTTGTCCTCTGAACATGCACATAAAGTGTGCTTTACATACCGAGGAAACCTGTGGAGCATCTGGGATCACTTCTGCACACCAGCAGCCAGCTGTCACTTTGCATATTCACAGCCTGGAGTGTGCAGCCTGTGTGCCTGAAGGTGCTTGTCCCCTTAAATGACAGGTTCCAATTGTAGATTTGGATATTATTTAAGTTTAGAATCCTTTATATTCAGTGTATCTTATTATCTGGGTCTGGGTTATTGATCTAGCAAGGACTGGGGACCTGCAGTCTGTGCATCACTCTGAACATGAGTGTATCACTGAATCATCAGGTTGTGTGGGTAGAGCAGGACAGCACTTCTGCCCCGGGTAAAGAATTAGAAGCTATTTTCAGAATGAGAATATTGTGCCAGAGCCCTATTCTAAATCAGCAATAGCAAAGTTGTGCTGACATTAGGTCTGGGAATTGCTAAATTTAGGTGTAGACTGGTGTCAAAAATACTAGTAGCTCAGGGAGTGCTACGGAGAGCTTTGGTGTCCAAGTGCTTATTGTAATCATCAGAGATGTGTATGGCAGGAGAGAACTAAGTTTCCTGATTTCATTAGCTATTGGCCAAAGATAAAGAGCTTCTATAGAAGGCAGAGATAAATACTGGAAACATGGAATAGTGGGGTTGGAATGGACCCAAAAATCTTGTAGGGCAACTCCCTGACCATGGCCAGGGAACCTTACACTAGAACAGGTTGTTTAGAGCCCCATCCAGCCTGGCCTTGAACACTTTCAGGGATGAGTAATCCTCAGCCTCTCTGGGCAACCTATTCCAGTGCCTCACCACCCTCACAGTAAAGAATTTTTCCCTGATATCTAACCTAAATCTGCCTTCAGCTAGTTTAAAACCATCATCCCTTGTGCTGTCACTACAGGCTTTGGTAAATGTGTCTCTCTTGTAAGCTCCCTTTATATTTTAAAAGGCCAAAGCCCAAAGCCTATTGTTTTCCAGACTAGATAACAATTTTCTCCCTTTACATGACATAAGTAAGATCCATTGCAAAGGTTTCCATTCAGTGTGTAAATGAATGGAAATATATATATATATAACCTGAATGCAAAAATATAGAACAAATTTTATAAAATAGTGTAATATAAGACCTCTGTTACAATTGAAAGAAGGTGATTTTGGTGAATGTTACAGTAGGAGCCCAACACCATGTCCTTCCAGTCTAATTTCCAGGCTCATGAAAACTTCCAGCTGGTAGAGGGGAAGAACTTGGGAGTCTACATTTTAAAAGACAAACCATGCTCTTGACTTTATCAATAGGCACAGAGAGCTGTTTTCTTTCACCAGACTTAATGAAAGTTCAGTCAGCAGGAGAAATTTCAAGAAGCCACAAGCCATTTCTTGTTTGCCACCGTCTCTTTCAACTTTTACAAAATCTTTGTTTTCAGAGAAGTTTCCCTGTTGGGCAGATTGGCTCCAGCATTTACAAGTCTAATTACAGCCTAAAGGGTTGGGAAGATCTTTGAAGTAAAGTGTATGCTGCCATGTAGGGAGATCTGGCTGCTGATAGAAATCTGTGTAGAATAGCAAGGGGAGATTCATTCCTACTAGTCTGGGAGGTAGAGAAAAGCTGAAAAAGCACTCTCAATATGTTTTCTTACAAAATTTGCACTTAATCGAATATCAAAGAGCATTAAGCCGTCACTTCTGCTATTATCTCTCATACCTGCTTGCTATTGGATACTAAGGTTATTTTAATGCTCTTCAGAAATTCCAGGAATTCCTTAGCTTGTTTTCTGTGCAGTTGTTCTGCTGCCTGCTGGCTCTGGGCAGGCTCCTGGAATGCAGCTGGCTACATGCACATCCTGGATGGTCGGTTTGGTTTAGGTACATGGGGTGTTTAGCATCACAGGTATCTTCTGTCTTGTCCCCCGTCACAGAAATGCATGTGCTCCACTTGAAGAGCACTGAAAATTTCTGCAAGCACTTAGTCAGCAGGTAACAATCTCCCTCCTCTTCCTCTGCCTATCCGGGCCAGGACTAAAGGTCTGCTCCCTCACACCCCTGATCCAACTCAGGCTTTGAAGAGCACATGCAAAGAAAGGCAAATGTGTATTGGCTTAGGACTGGATGCATCTTCTCTGAAGAAACACATATGGACTTGAAGTTTTATGTGTTTGTTTCTTCCCTAACTGTAGCGCGTTCATCTCTCCATAAAAACCTGACTTTGCTCTGACATGGCAGGTCGATAGTCCTTGGCTGTTATGTGTTTGCGTAATACATGATACCCCGAAATCCCAGGTAACACAGGCACAAGCCAAGGAGCAGAGGAAATTAGCTCTGTTATCAGTGTTATCAGCTGATGGATGGGGAAGGAGAAGGACAGGCACCGGTGTGATTTTATGCCACCTGGATTCAGGTGGTACTGCTTTCTCTGTAAAGGGCAGAACAGTGACAGTCTCCAGGCTGGGAAACCACTGAAACAAACCAGGAACAATCACACCTCTCGGAGTGTAAAATTCTCCAGACAGCTGCCAAAGCCTTCCCTTTGCACATTCACACCAGTTTCAATGGAGTCTGTTTTTAAACTCTGTAGTTACAAACATGCAGGTCCTGTGTGTCAATTAGCTCATGAAGGAGTGCCCAGCACTTCACATTGTTATTTACAACAGCACAAAGAGCACGTCATGTTGCCTAATCAGATGTCAGTGACTTGCACCCACACTGGGCTGATCTAAATAATTGCACGGTTTGCAGGACAGCAGCAGACAGGACACAGCAGATGGGAGATCACTCAGTCCCATGTAGTGAGGGATTCAATGGAGCAGTGATTTATCAATTGCACTGTGCAGTAAATCACAGCTGACTTTATTTCCTGCATTTAACAAGCTGCTCATTAAGTGGGAATATAAAAATTAGGTTTGGAAGATTTGTGACGTAATCATGTTTAGAATTCTGTATTCACTTCTGAAAATTAATGTGGACTTTTTCATCCAGCAGGAACATTCTTTCTTTATATGAGTCTAGAAAGGAATTCTGTTTTACATAGTATGACTTGTCTGTCCAGCGGCTCCTCTGTAGACTCTGCAAAGTTCCTGTGCATATGCAGATTATTCAATACACTGTTGCTGATCTTTCTCTGTAGCCTCTAGTTGGAAGACAGCGATGCTTTATTTGCATTTCTACTTATTACAAACCTGTCTTCAAATATTTTTCCCTGGTTAATAGCCATGTTGGACAAACTAGCATGGACAGTCTTGCCTTTGTGGCACCTGACCTGCATTAGAGCCAAACAATGTGACCCTGAGTGTGCTCTTCTGGTAGAAGTGCCTAAGTTCTATTTGTCTGTGCTCCCCCAGCAGCCTGTCAGGCCAGATTTCCTGTGTGGGCAGAGGACACCGAGAGCTCCAACCCCCGTAAGAGCCGTGCCTGGTGCAGTGCTCTTACCTCTGCCAGGCAACCGCCCAGCCCCAGCTCTAGCTACAAACACTGCAGTGGCAAACAAGGCATTTCCCACGTAGGCAGGGCTTGTGTAAGACCCATAACAGCAGCTGAGGCTGATAAACCAAGCTCCCTATTCTTCTGGGGAGAAAAGGAGAGGAATGGCTGTCGTGGATGAGCCTAGAAATCTCTCGGTCCCATTGTATTATCTTGGACATCCCCCATTAGCAGCTGCTTAGAGAAAAAAGTAGGAAACCCAAATGCTGGGTAATGTCCTTCCAGTTTCGTGCAACCTGCAGTTGTGGAAGTTTTCCCCTGAGTTTCCTACTGAGTAAAATGGCCCTCTGACCATATTCTCCAGCTGGAGTCTATTCAACAGTTCCCTAAAATTTCTTTCTAAGTTTGGAATATCTTCCATGAGTGCCTCTCCCTTTTTCTCCAAGTTTATCATTAAATTCTGCAAGCAGTGTTTCGGGGTGTGGCAGACAGGGTTGCCCAAAGTATAGTTCAGTAAATGGATGTGGATGTGGATGAGAGCCGTGATTCCCAGTCCCTGCTGGGTGGAGTGTGATAGCTGCAGATGGCAGGATCCTTGCCTGCCCCTCTGTCCCAGATTGCTGTGGCTGAGGATGTGTGACACATAAAAAGGGGATGTTTGTCCTCAGCCGTGGCAGTTCACAATTTACTGACTGATGTAAATGTGCCAAGAAGAGATTAACTAAAGCATAGTATGTGTTCCAGTTGCTCTCCTAAACTCCATTTGAGCTTGTTAGAATTTTCTCTCCCTGTTGCATTGCTGTTGTCCTGTAACTAACACCTGAGTTTATTTCTCCCAGGCCCCAAAGAATGCTGATTCTTGAGGGTATTTAAAGCAGAGTCCAAGAGACTAGAATTTGGGCTGGAGGACCATAGATTGTAAGTCTGGCACAATGTTGTGTTCTATTACAGGAAGAAGCAGATTTTGCAGGATGGAGTTTCCTTAGGGTCATATCTCTGACTGAAATCATAGAACCATAGAATCATTTCAGTTGAAAAGGACCTTTAAGGTCATCAAGTCCAACCATTACCCCAGCACTGCTAAGGCCACCACTACACCGTGTCCCCAGGTGCCACAACTACACAACTTTTAAATACCTCCAGGGATGCTGACTCTACCACTTTCCTGGGCAGCCTGTGCCAGTGCTTGAAATACAGACCCTCAAAGGATGAGGCATCATCACCAAACCTATCCTCTCACTTCCAAGTGCAACATG
The DNA here is from genome assembly GCF_963513975.1 of Fringilla coelebs. Taxonomy (NCBI): domain Eukaryota; kingdom Metazoa; phylum Chordata; class Aves; order Passeriformes; family Fringillidae; genus Fringilla; species Fringilla coelebs. The sequence goes on from NC_140036.1 coordinate 17,720,747, forward strand.
AACTTCCCTGGTGAGCCCTCTCCAGCATAAACTCAGGCCAATCCGTAAGATCAATTATTATTAATTTTATTAATAAAAATAATTCTTCATCTATCCAAATGACCTTACAAATTCTTGCAGGAAAAAGCTATCAAAGGCAGATCTGCCATGAGAATCAAAATCACTGATGCTCTTCTCCTGCTCTCCTGAAGAAGTTGACCCTTCAGGATAGAATTTATGTTGCCATTTACATGAAGTAAATGATAGTTCTGTGCTAAGCTTTTGTATCCCAATCAAAAATGGCTCTGTATGGCACACAATGTCCTTGCAGAGACAGGAAGGGCACAAGAGAGTACCACAGGCATGACACAGGTAAGTCACAGCCCTATCAGAGTTGCTCTGCAGTAGAGATTAGGAGGAATCTGTAGGGAACAGACATGTGCCTAAATCCTTCTCTGTCCACCAAGACACCCACAGCAAGGATACCCACCTGAGACTGCTGAGAATTTTGGAGCGAGGCTGTGGGCATGGTTTAGGCTTAGGTTTAGGTTTAGGTTTAGGTTTAGGTTTAGGTTTAGGTTTAGGTTTAGGCTTAGGCTTAGGCTTAGGTTTAGGTTTAGGTTTAGGTTTAGGTTTAGGTTTAGGTTTAGGTTTAGGTTTAGGTTTAGGTTTAGGTTTAGGTTTAGGTTTAGGTTTAGGTTTAGGTTTGCTCAGAGCCTGAGCTCTAGCAGTCAGCATGAATTCTCTGTATTAACAATGTCCGTTACATTTCCTTTAACCTACTTCTGGGTTTTATATTGCTGTTCTTGTCTGTCTGAAAGTTTTGGGGCTTTACCACTTTTGCTGTAACTTTTGCTGTTATTGAAAAAGTGCTTTACCACCCTGTGTGGGAAAATCCACAGCGCTGTCAGCCCTTATCAGATTTCTTGCTCAATGAGGTCAACTGGTATTTGGATATTGTTGTATTGTGTCTACAAAGGAATGGAAAAAGCATACTGCATGTAATCTGAAAGCAGCTGTGGTCTTAAAAGTCAGGTTGGGCATAGAAAAAGGCTGTTAAATATTTTTTTTTCAGAAGTCAGAAACCATTAAATATCTAGAGATTTTTTTTTTTTACCTGCTCTATTTTCAACTTTTAAGAAAAAGGCGGCCAGGAAGAAATTACTGCCAGGACACAAAAACCCAGTGAATTTCCCACATGAGTAGGACATGCAGAATCTAAAGTGCTTCATTTCAGAGGCCTTATCTTTTGAATATCAGTTGTGACTGATACATGCATACATATATATATATAACTGATGTATATCTATATGACTGATATAGTCATAAGGTATGTTCTAATCATTACTAGCTAGAAAGAAGTATGGGAGTAAATGTCAGTGTTAGTATATTAATTACTTTTATGCATATGTGCATATATTTATATTTCTACATTTTAGAAAACAGTGAGCTTCCTTTGTTGGCTTCAGTTCAACAGATCAAATCCATCCTTAAGCAAGTGTAATGAAGAATTATGTCTTCCTCTCTGTCCTCACTTTAAATCCTTTATGCAATATGGTTTATTGCTGCACTAAATCTGCCTGGCCCTAGGAAATCACCATGTTTGCTTTTGACTGGGCAATATTTCTAAAGAAGAATACTGAAATCTGAGTAATTAAGTTAATTCTATGGCCTGCATGTAAATTCTCATGATCTCAAGCAAACAAAGTTACTTCCAAAATTACTTGGAAGTCTGCACAGTGTGGGAGCGATTTGCTAACCTGCAGTATCTCAGTTACATCAGATATTTCACAAGCATGTGTGTGCAGTAGTTTCTATGGATCTCAATTTATTACCAATCTACTACAATCTGCTGGAATAGGACCTCATACTTATAACTCTTAGCAGTTACACTATTTTTGTATATGAATTATTCACCTGCTCTTAGCTAATTGATTACTCAGTGCTGAGGTATTACAGAGCTAAATATATCTTTATGACCAAACAGAAACAGTGGAGCTGCAAGATTAAAACCAAAATCACAAGGAGGGCCTGATGGGTAGTTCAAAATTTGGGTAGTTGACAAAATATGTGCACAGCCATGTGGGCTGTTATTTTGGCCCACAGTAAGGACCAGTCTGTAGCATCCACACTATCTAAAGGTAGCTCAAATTTAGGTTCAGAGGTGCATCTTTTCAGTGTAGATGCACAGTTGAGACGAGAAACAGCTCCTGTGTGACTTTTAGTCCTCTATATATATTATTCCTCTCTGTAGGTGATTTAATTAATTTACCTCTCCATTAACAACTATGCTCTGGTTCCTATAATGTAGGTCAACTAATTAAGATATATAAAAATATTTCCCCAAGGTCATTTGTTTTGGGAACAGTGAATGTGGGACAATTCCTTTTATGTGAAGAGTTCAGATCATTTCAGAAGAAGCAAAATATTATAAATGATGACTTTGATGGTGAAATATATTTCTAACAAAGATGCAGTCCTTCTGCTCAGAGGAACTTCCACAACAGCTGGAGCAAATCCATTAGACATTGCAGCAGGCAACTACACTAACTTCAGTAAAGGGCACGAATTTTGAGATAGGGTGGAGTGTGTTACCTCAGTCCCTTATGCTTCTCAAAGTTGGATTAGTGGAGTTTTGTTTGCAGTCATGAAATGCACTTTAAGAACAATCATTGTTCTTTTGAGGCATTACTTTCATTGGAAAAAAAAAACAAAAACCAAAAAAGAGTACATGTCAGAGAAATCAGTACTGTTTTCTCTATCAACTAACAAATACTGTATCAACTAACAACAAGTTCTGTTGAAACAAATGTTCTTATGTCCAGAATGATATTTTATTACACTTTAGGAGGTAAAGTACAGCAACTGACTCATTACTCAAATTTCATTTGAGCTGTTGCACAACCTCAGTTGAGAATACTTTTCAGCTGAAAAAGGCCTTTTTAGCACAGTGAAAAACAACAAAAAGTCCTCTTAAATACAATTATATAGGTGGAATTGGAGTTTCTTCTACTCAGCTATTGACATACTGTCATTTTTTTTCATTCCATAGCACTGAGATAATTTTGAGATTTTACAATTAGACCAGTCTTAGAAATTCTTGTAGTGATTTCTAATTCAAAACTGGATGTGATATTTATTGCTGATTCTGTTTCTACTGCAACAGTGAGACTTTAATCATATACTACCTACAAAGAAGATATCATTGCAAAAAAATATAATTTTGTTAAATTTTATTTACATTCAGAAATAGAAACTTCACAGTACTTCAAACTAGCCAGAGTGCTGGACCAGGGAGGTTTTTACCACTGTGCTCATTTTTGTAAGCCAGTAAATTATTCACTCTGACTTCCCTTAAGTCCAAGTCTATCCAGTGTTGATATTTTTTCTGTGTTTATGTTTCCATTACACTGCACACAGGTTTTTTCAGTTCTTACTATTGTGTTTGAAGCCTCAGGTATTAAAAGAGCCAGTATTTTCAATTTAAGTACCTCTCTATCTATATTAGATACATTTATAAAAGTGATGGGAGTGTTTTTTAAATTAATTTATAAAACTAAATATTTTGCTCTTGCATACTCATTTTCTGCTGTTCTGGCTGTTGAAAATACTCCTGCTCCATCTAGTAGGCACCAAATGTTTTTGTAAGACAGGTATGGAGAACTCATGCATGACTGCTATTTCTGCTGGTTCCACACCTGTCATGCAGTCAGGTTTTCTGCAGCACAATAGTTTTGGAGCACCAGTTATGATTTATGCTAGGGGTTATTTTAAGAAAAACTCCCTGGTTTAATTCTAATTGATGGCTTCGATTCCTCTTCTGAGAAAAGACTCCTTATCAGGACAGGCATGTGTGATAGCAAATTCTGGCATAGAAACAGGATCTGTGAGGGGAGGTGAGCCAATGAGTTTGTTAGAGAAACACAGCTATGGAAACAAAAATCCTGAATTAGTTTATATTGTCATCTGAGCAGGATGCACAAATAGTAACTGTATGAGGACAAAGCAATTTAGCCAGAGGAGATATTTATAGGTTGTGGTAATCTCTAGATAATATTCCTGCTTAGTGTTTCATTATATTTGATGGGGTTTTTTAAGGCAGCACATCACAGCAGAGAAACCATCCTGCCAAAATTATTGTGACAGAGACTTGCAGAATGACCTGACAACCCTGGGGAGCTTGGCCAACTGTTCAGTTAAGTTTCTTTTTCCTTCTGTTGTTAAAGAAGAAGGAAGGAGAAAGAGTTACTGAGATGAAATGGTCTGATATGTGTCTGCTTTATGGTCACTGTGGTGAGGCCCTTCCTAGAAGTGTGCTCTCAGTTACCCGAAGAAGCCAGCTCAGAAATACCTACTGATAAAATTTTGTTGCAACAACACAATATAGCGCAGGGTAAGTTTATACTTCTAACAACAATGCTGCTAATTGCTATTTGCACAGTCCAAAGTGATATAAATAGCTGCCTTTCATCCAAATACCAGCACAGGCAGGGGCTGATAGAGAAATGCATCTCTAAAAGTCAAGGGTGATAGAAAATAGCAGAGTTCACCTCTGTTTCAAGGTTTCACTTACAACCTTGGCTAAAAACAGGTCTTTTCCCAATGCTTTGTTGTCCATTGCAGCTCCTGAATTCTAACCCTTGTTGAGAGGTGTTCCTCTGTGAAATAATTTTTTTTCTTCACTGCAGTATGGCATGACTAACTTGCCAGAGACAGCACTATTGACAAAGCTGAAATTGTTTTCTTATTTTTTCTCTTTCTTATCATCCATATTGTGCTGGCATTTCAGGGCTTCTCAAAGCTGGGAGTCATGGAAAGTGGCTCAATGTGTGAGCTCTTAGTAGCGCTGCAGGGCCACAGGATATCACAGCTGCTGAAGTGAGAAAAACCAGCCCAAATGGCATCTCTGTAAAATCCCCCTTGAGGGAAATGTGGTCTTGGTGTATCCAAGGCCACGTTTCCTTAGAAACCCAGATCAATCATTCAAGGAAATGTGAGCTAGTTCATGCATTGTAATTAAGTTCCATACCAAGAAGATTCCTTTGCTGGAGGAACATCTGACAACATGATATCAGTGAGCTGTGTGTGATCCCTGCCACAAACTCACCCGAATTCTGCCAAGCAGGGGTGGCAGCAGGGGCCCTGCCATACTCAGGACTTTGCCATGCTGGTGGTTGCTGAGCTCCCTCTGCTAGGACATGTTTAACTCCCTCCACAGAGGGAAAGCTGGCCTTGACCTCCTGAGCAGTGTTTCATGTCACTATTTCCACGCCAGGAAAGCTACTGGGTCAGGTATTTCTGGGACCAGGATATTCTACTGTTGGCTAACTCTGCTGGTTTGGTGAATCTCTTTGTTTCATGGGGGAAGGAGCAAGGATACTTGAGTGGAATAAGTTTTACTAGCAACAAGGATGCCTTCAGATAGGACCTTAGGGATTTCTCAGATTCTGACCTTTAGGTCAGATGCCTAATCCTTTACCATCCCTGCTGAGATGGCCAGTTTGCTTGGGAATGATCCTGGTGAAGAGTTATCCTTGTCAGAACTGCCCATAAACTTCAGCCAGCTCAGAGTTTTGTTGTGTTTGGACTGCTGCCATGCAAACCTCAAATTCTTGTAAAATTTCTCTGAAATGAATAAACAATACAGTGTGGAAGTTCTCCCCTGCCCCTTTACCTCACACATCCCAGTTACCCTAGAAATTATTTCTAACCTAGTCATGCATGTCAAAGGGGAAAATTGACAATAATTCTGTCAATTGCTGCCTCATACTTTTGTTAAATGTGATAATGGCAGCAGGTGTGTGCTAAGCTCCCCTCACTGCCCATGACAGTCATGGAGCAGCTCCAGTCCTGGCACAATCAGCAGTGGAACATTTGGGGGGGTCTCCCAAACTAGGGACACCTGAGGGGGAGAAGAGAGAGTCACCAGGAGCCCACAGCCAGTGCAAGAGTGGCCAATGGGAGCACTCGTACAGCCCTCACCCACTGCTCTACTTTGTGGTAGACACTGAAATTTAAGGCATTATGTCAAGACAGATATGAAATCCCAGCTATTTTATAACAAAATTTGAAACATCAGTTGAAGGTAAGGTCTGGTTTTCTCAGTATTCATAATGTTTTTCAAGCAGTGGTCCATAAAGGAGTAATAGCCTTTGAGACCTGAATAAGTGGTCCCCAGCTAGCCTGCAAAACCACATTTCCCTGAAAAAGGACTGGGGAAGTCCAGAGGAAACCAGTGAATCTATTGTAGTAGCCAAGGAACATTTTAGTCAGCGCTTTTGCATTTCAAGCTGCAAGCTGAAACGTGGCTATTTTATTTTCAAACGCTTGACCAAACCATTCAAATGAGGCTTTAGAAGAAGTGTGATTGTTTTTTTAACCTCAAAAAGAAATCCTAAAAATTGTGGAGGATGAGGAAATCCCCTTGTAGTGGATGCAACAGTACAGTCATGACTCATGGTCTAAAGGGCTGACAGGATCTGGCTGGTGGTGTGGCTGTTGTGTGACACACAAAGCCAGGTAAGCAGGGTCTGGCTGGTGGTGTGGCTGTTGTGTGACACGCAAAGCCAGGTAACCAGGGTCTGGCTGGTGGTGTGGCTGTTGTGTGACACACAAAGCCAGGTAAGCAGGGTCTGGCTGGTGGTGTGGCTGTTGTGTGACACACAAGGCCAGGTAACCAGGGTCTGGCTGGTGGTGTGGCTGTTGTGTGACACACAAAGCCAGGTAACCAGGCACAGGCAGTGTGTGCAGAGAGATGCTGGATGTATGCATATGCTGCTGTTGATGCCAGGAGTTGCCTACACTTTACTGGCCTCAGGTTGTGTGCTGCTCATGGCTGGCCACACTCCAGTTGCTCTAGACATTATTCCCTAGTGTCCTTCTGGGAATGTGTTTTGGCTTGAGGTAGCTGTGCTTAAAGACTCTTGAGAAGCACAAGCCAGGAAAAGAACACCAGGTACTTGTCCTTTCCTACTGCTCACACCTCTGGAGGAGCTACCCTGAAAACTTTGTTTGTAACACTAATAAAGACAACACTTTCTAAATAATATGGGACATTGGATGCATACAAACCTGAGAGATCTAATGCAATTTTATTTTAAAATCTAATTAGTTATTTGTCCAAAAGTGAATTGGTTATATTCATGTTTCTGTGAAATAAGTCAGGCGTCTTCAAGATATAGGTCTTCAAGTTACCTAGGAGCATTAAACTAATATTAGATATGAAAAGTCTAAAATGTAATAAAAATATTTTACTCTAATCTACTTTCATGTTTTCAGACTGAGATCATCTTATTGCCTTTTTGCACTGTATTAAAGGATGGAAGTCTAGCCACTGATTTTGTTTATTTTATAAAAGAAATGAAACAGAAACATTAGCATAGCTCTGACATATAGTTTCATTTTATTCAGTATTAGTTATTCTTAGAAAACAAACCTTTTTTTTTTCTTCTTGGGAATTTTTTTCCCAGTTTGCAGATATAAAAATGACAGAAAAATCCAAGCTGAAGTTTAAGATTAGCTGAAAAAAAGTTACAGTCCAAGACGTGCTTAGGCCTTTTAATCTTATCATCAAGGATTGAAGAACTGAGAAATGACCTTCAGAGGGTTTTTGTGTGTAGTCAAAGGCATAAACAGGAATATGTAAAGAATACTATGTTTTCTTTCACATGTGCCTGATTAACGCACTCTACCTCTACCTTCTTGTCTTTCAGCCACATAATCAATGAGCTGATCGAAACAGAACGGGTTTATGTAGAAGAACTTCAAAGTATAATAGAGGTAAGAAACTCCTCTGAAATTACTTTTTGGTGCTTAACCTCTAAGTCATCCCTGCAGGTGCACATCCTTCATGGGCTGAACACTCCCACCTCCTGTTTATAACACACAGGCTGTGTTGGCAAGATAGCTCAGCCTTGGAGATGGAGAATGGGAAGGATGTTTTGAACATCCTTCCTCAGGCCTTAAAGGAAAAGGCTCCTTCTCTGGCCCAAGCCCACAGAATGGCAATTTGCATTCTGAAAATTATGGACAGAGAAAGAGTTAATAATGTCTTTTCAAAATATTACCAGTAGGTCTCAGAAGCAGCACTTTGATGTCCATGGGGTCAGACACTAAATTCTGTGAATCTGTGTTTGGAAAATGATTGAGGAAGAGGAAGGCACCCCTCCTGCTCTTCTTCATTGTCCCATGCTGTGCTTGAACACAGAAAAAAATCTCATGCTACAAATATAATTCTTGAGCTTTTGAGACTATAGGATACCAGAATACTCAGTGTGTGTGGAGTCTGAGGTCCCCAGTCTGTGGGAGGACAGTAGGGATCAATCCTACTGAGGACCTGAGTAGGGATCAATCATGCTTATATTTAGGTGGGACTTTTGGGGACATGTGGTTGATTCTTCATTGCATTTGTTCCATGGGAGCTGGCAGCTCTGGTAATTGATATATTACTCTTGAGATTAAAGTCTGAATGTTCTTTTCTCAAAGTTATTATTGAAGAAACACAATACAGTTTTTACAAGAAACAAAAAAAAAAAATAGTCCAACAAATAAATCCAAACTAACTCTTGTGCAATGAAGCAGGGTAGCAGAAAGATATCTGTCTGTCAATCTTAGCAGTCTCCATCCTTACATGACCCAAATGGCTTTTGAACCCTAGAGACATAATTTTGTCTGTTTTTTCTTAACCTTGTGACCTGTTCATTTGTGGTTAAAATGTGTTTGCACAGTTACAGGGTAAAATCTCTGGGGGAAATCAGAAGCATCAGGAATTCATGGGAGCAGCAAAGCAGCAGGCATGGGAGAAGCTTTGTTTGCTCTGTAGAGAACAAAAGCACATGAACTTTGGGGCTTTCCAGTGCCTTGAACACAGTATTTCTTCCCTGGTAAAAACAGGCTGGTTTTATTTTTCACTCTTCCCTGCAGGGGTATGCTTCAGAAATGGACAATCCCAATTTGGTACATCTGATTCCATCTGCACTTCAGAACAAGAAGGAAGTTCTTTTTGGGAACCTCCCAGAAATCTACTATTTCCACAACAGGTACATGGGAACTGGTGGTTGTCCTGCATCCTTGGGTGCCACCATCACATCCAATCCTTTTCTGTTGGGTGCTTTGTCATGCTCACACATACACCAGCAGGAAAAGTCATCCTCACTCGGTCTCTGTGCGTGTCCTGTAAAACCCATGTGTAGAGAACACCTCCAAGATAATCTATTTCATCTTTTTTTGGTGCACTCTTTGTGCATTTACTAGTGATTTCCCCTGGCAGGATCCATTTTGAAGGTCCCTTGTTGTCAGCATTTTACCACCTCTCTTGGTACCCTTGTAGATGTCACAGGACTAAATCCTGATATTTTCTGTCTGGCAAAACCTCTCTGAGGAAGTTTTCTTAGTGTTCAGCTTATTTGTCCTGTATTTCTGTTATCAGATCAGAAGATGTTATATATTTGATACCACTTTTCTTTTTATCCCTCATGAAAGATCACAAATTTTTCCAGAAGCCATGTCCATACTGTGGACAAGGCAATCCAGAGCCCTTAACTACAGAATACAAGTTATGAACAAGATAAACCCTTTTGCAATCAGCTTTCAAAACACAAAGCTTAGGGCAGCTTCTATAAATATCCTGCTTTTCCTAGCCTTGCTTAAGCAAAACTGGCTGTAACCAAAGTGGAAACTTAGGAATTCTTTTGAATAATAATTGCCTGTAAGATGTAACAAATAGTTGAACAAAATAAATTTTAAAAATCTCTTTTGCAATTCTTAATATTATGCCAGAGTAGTTAATACATGGTAGAAAAAATTATTTTCCAGTTTATATATTATTTTCAAAGATTGCGTCTTCCACTTGGAGAAGGATATTCCTCTCCCTTTGCAAGCCCAGTCTTTCTTTCCCTAAAGGTTTATTTAGTGCTTTGACTGTCACTGCAGAAGCCTTTGGACTACATCCCATATTTTCACTGCTTGCTGATTGAGCAGCTACATCTGCCACAGCATTCCTGTCTTTTCTGAAAGAGCCTCATACTCAAATGGAAAGCAGGTATTGGGGCTGCAGATTTGAAACAAATTTCAACAGCCAGAGGAATCAGATATAGCAGATAAAATATGATAATATTTGTGATTTAGGGAATCAGGTGGCAGCCACATCCCATTTTTCTAAAATATCTATTTCTTGGTGAGTTAGCGTCCCCATCGAATCCTCATATTACAAAAGTGAAGGCTTTAAGTTGGATTTATACAAGCTAACAAACAATGTGAATGGGATTTTACATTACTCTTTACTCTTTTTTCTCCCTCTCAGGATTTTCCTTAAGGAGATAGAAAATTGCATTGAAAACCCTGAGCTTCTTGCCCGATGCTTTTTGAAAAGAGTAAGTATATCCTTTTTCAGGTTTAAATGAATATCTATGGTCTTATCCTACAGCACTTACAGATTTACTCTCATCTTTTCAGTCTGTTTGCTTTTGTGATTGAGGGAAACTCCTCTAACCAGATATTCCCAAATTAAGCCACTGTTACCAAGCATATATTCTGACATCTGACCCTTCACCTGGTTTACTGACAGAAAGAGGTCTGTTACCAGTGTTTTACAAGTATTTTAAGTCCCATTTAAAAGAAAAAAACCAAACAAATAACAGTGATCCAAATGTTTGACATACTTTTCATATCAGACACATCTATAGCAGGAGAATGATGTAACCCAGACACCACCCTGCAGTAAACAAGCAGAGGATGGTATTGGTGTCACAGCAGGCTGCTCTGAGTGCAGACAACACATCCTGTTCCTGCTTTATCTTATCTCTGCTCTGCACAATTCAGGACACTTGGTCCCTAGAGCTGTCCCAGCAGAGTCTGCTGCTGTCCTTGCACGGACCCCACCAGCCCCATAAGACTCTGTGAGGTCCATTCCCTTTACTTCTCCACAGAACTCACCAGGTGGGATCCTCCCCTCTGCTGAGGTGACTCTCAGTGCCCAAGGGCTGCAGCTCTCTCCAAGAGCTCCCTGTCATGTCCCTCCTCCACCTCCACCCCCACTCAGCCTGACCATTAGTTCTTTCCTGCAACACAACCAAAGGTGCTTGTTTATATAGCACTCTTTCAGGGGCCCTACTAATGAAAAAAAAAAATCTGTTTTGGTGGTTTGCTACTGCTTTCAGGGTTTGACAAAACTGTGTGAATAAGGCTCTGTGCTTTGCACAGGAAATGGAAGTGGCATGAGAAATGGGAAAATCTGCCCACTGTAGTTAAAGGTACCTCCTACTTCTGCTATATCCTACAGGTAGCATTTGCTGCCTTTCCAGAGCACACATTAAATACAGACATATTTAGATGAACCAGTCAGAGGTGCTGAGCACTGCCATATTACTAAGATTTAATGGGAATTTGAGCATGTGATACTTGCAAAGGATATGCTTCCAATTTACAAACAGGTCAGGCTAGAGAAAATCATACAAGTGCAAATGTGATTATATGTCCATTGGATTATTTTCTGTTCAACAACTTAGCATGTAGAACTTGAGTAAATGACACTACTAAGGCATATGTTGTTATCCTAGGATTCAGATGCTAGGCAGGAAAATACTGTGGTGAAATCATTATGCAAATGAGGAAAAGCAGCCTTTGAAGAATGCAGACTTCTGAAACCCAAGAAATGTAAAATAGTCCATGTGCTGAATATATCCCTAAAGAATGCAGCTAAATAAAAATTCTTGGTATAGAAATGTAGAAATGTGGATTCTGCAGAAGGTTCAAACTCTATACTTAAATATTGTAACTTGTCTCTCTGTAAAAACAGCTATCAAGCCCAAATGTCCTCACTATTATACCAATATGAAAACAGCACTAAAGCTGGGATTCAGGTATGAAGTGAAAGAAAATCAGTCCCTCCATCACCTTAGCTCATCAGTTTCTGCAGCCTCGTCAAACCACACTAAATCTATCAAAGAAGAGGTTAAATCATGCATTTGCTTTCTCCCTATTTCAAATTTCACACTAAGAAAGCACAAGCTTCTCTCTTGAGATGTCTCTGCTCACACAGTAGCACCTTTGATTCCTGCCCTTATGTTCTGTTTTTAGAAGAAGCCACATAAAGTCCAGAAATGTGTTGTTTCTGTTGGACTGCCTTTGGGAGGCACAAACAAAAGTCTGGTTGTGTGTTTGTGTTCCCCATGATTTGGCAGCTTTTTATGTCTTCCTGCTGCTGAGCAGTGGCTTCTGGCTGCCCTGTGAGTTATGGCTGTGCTTGCAATGGCAGGGGCAAACAGAGGCAGCTGCTGTTCCAAGTGATGCTGAGCTCTGGGAGGAGCTCACACTCTTGCAGGTTCTCCCCCTTTGTATGGCTGTGACCATCCTGCCACAACAACAGGCTGGGCCTATGATTGGAAACAGACAATTTTTTAAAAATTGGTACTTTGAAGAGTTTTAGTCTGTCTGATCACACTGGGCCTTTTCAGCCCTGATTCCAGAGCTGCTTGAAAGTATCCCAAGAGCTGCAGTGAGACACTCTGGTGCCAGAGTCACTCCATCCCCTGCGAGTCATTCCTCTGCCATGTCCCCACACACCCTCCCAGCTCCACCAATGCCACCTGAGCAGCTGTCACCATGAATGTGAACCCTGCACCTCAGGTGATGGGAGAAACAGCCTGTGGAGTCTCTCTGGCTTTGTCTCTTGGAACATGGCAGCAGAATCTGGTAAAAGATGAGCCAGAAATGCCTTTCTTGTTCTCCCTCCCACTTTGCCTGACCTCGTTTAGGGCATGGTCTTCAGATGAGCTAAATTACAAGTGAGCCAGCTAAACTTTACCCACATGGCAGCTCTTTTGCCATCACCAAGGTGCTTGACCTTACTTACAGCTCTGTGTGGTCAAGGACTACATAGCATTCAAAGACAGGAGGGATGTGCACTGAATTCCTTGCAGAATTGTCTTCTGGTGCCCTGTCAGCAACAGGAGGGATTCTCTGGGCTGATCTGCTTTCCAAAGGGCTGTAAAGAAGGAAACTTTACCAACCAAGGCAAGAATGCCCAGGATGGAACCAAAGGTGTGTCAGACTGCTTACTAGAATGTGCCAGGTGATGTGTCTGGCAGGAGTGATTCACTGTGGATTACCACTCTTCACTTATTCATATTGCTATCTTTAAAAAAGGAAATAGTTTAATAGGAACCAGCAGTTGGGACATTTGGTCATTCAGTGAGAAAGAAGCATTTAGAAAAGGAATCTACCTCCAAAAGGACAGTAGCAGCTGAGCAGAAACCTGTGAGTTGGATTTAAAGGTCTAAATTCTAGACTAATGCAAAAATTATCCATAAATCAGCAGTCAAAAAGATAATTGGAACTGTGCTTATATGCCGTGTGCATTGGAGCTTACAGGGTCCAAATCAGTGTGGAAAGGAAATGCTTTGCAGGAGAGAGGAGCATGGTGTAAAAGTACCAGCAAGAAGTCAGAACCTTTACATGTGAAAATAGAGATGTGTGGCATATTTAAGACTGGGATTTTAATAATTAAGCAATCAATTATTTCTTGGCATTTTAAAGTCTGAGCCTAATTCTATTCCTAACACTATTGCAAAACTTAAAGCTGTAATTAAATGTGTAAGTATCTGCCTTAGCAGGTGTCACTGATTTAGGCAGCAGTAGATTGCACTGGCATAGGGTGGTTCCACAATGGCAAATTACTAATAAATTGTTGGTTATTTACCTTTCCTTTAAGTTTAAATTGGTTCTTTTCTCTTATTCCTCATAGTTCTCGTCTGTTGCTCTCTCTTTTCTTCTTACCCAGTCCAGTTAGGTTTCTGTGGGCTAGGATGAGATTTTAATGCTTGATTATGCTTTGCTGTTATTTTTAGTTCTGTGGGGTTTACCCCCTGCTAACTTCCCTCCAGGGCAACATGTACAAATGATTTTTTTTTTTTTTTGTGAAGAAAACTCTGCACCTATTTTGAAACAGCACCATAAATATTCTATCAAGTTGCAACAGAAGAGGTTTTTGTATTGCACAATCCTTGACACAGTGTGGTGTTAGGTGGCACAGCTCTGATTTCCCAGCTGATTCATCAGGGTGATGTCAGGATGGGTCTGTAGAGGAAGACAGCAGCAATGCTGATTTCTTCTGGCAATTGTATAGAAGGAAGTGATTTCCCTGCAGCAGGAGTGTATGCGAACTTCCTGGTGGGCTGAGAGCGCCGAGGAACAGTGCAGGAATTGCTGAGATTTATTTTTGGTGTTTTCTTTGACTTGCTGAGGTCACATCCAGCAGGGTAGGTGCAGGTGAAGGTGGGAAGCTCCTGGCTGGTCAGGCACAGCCAGCCCTGCTCAGGGGCCCCATGGCACTGTCCCCTGGCCACCCGGGCGCACAGGCAGCGAGCCCAGGAGCTGGCAGAGGAACACCCATCAATGCATGCACCCCCAGAGCCAGGGAGCTCAGAACACCCTCCCCAGGCCTTTGTGGAGATGGTCTCTGCTTTCACTGAAGTCAGGGAGATTTTTGCCATGGACCTCAGTGAGAGCACTTGGAGTGTAGTTGAAGCTAAATAAAGTGAATCCACCCAGTTCTAATTTGGAGAGGACAGGGTTGAAGCACATCCACCTGCCTGGCCTGGGACATCAACAAGACAAACTTCCTCCTTTTTAATTTGTCCTTGTACTGTTGAGAGCCAACACTATTTTTGAAGTCTGTTGAACTGCTAAACCTTAGTCATCATTAACAATTACAGTCTGTGCAAGTATTGTTGATAAAATGGTTAATAAAGTTTAAATTTCTAATGTTTCTTTTTTGTTTTGTTTTGTTTCTTTTTTTTTTCTCCAAACCATCAATTCACCTCCCTGAAGAAGATACTGGTTTTGCTGTTAGATTATTTATCTTCCAGGCTGCAGTCTCCTTGCTTTGTATGAAAAGTGAGGGAAAAAAAAAATCTCATTTTCAGGTGTATTTAACTTAATCAGAAGAAAAAACAGGTTTGGTGATTTCAGTATGTTTTTACATACAGAGCTGTTCCCATGTAATAATTACTTCATGTCTTAGGATGGAAGGTAAGAAAAAGTGTGATTCAAGAAAGACACTCTGGATTCTTTTTTTTGCCCCTTACCTAAACTCTTCTTTTCTTGCAGAAGGAGGACCTCCAAATTTATGAAAAGTACTGTCAGAACAAACCAAGGTCTGAAGCTCTCTGGAGACAGTGTGGAGACAGCATCTTTTTTCAGGTGGAATTTCATTGCAGACTAGCAGTGCAAGACCCTCAAAACTCATTTTCCTTGTGTACCTCTATTCTTTAGAAAACCTAGAGTAAAACACAGACTTTCCTGCATGCTTCTTATACTGGTGGCAGGTGCCCAGTGTGTGTCAAGGTGTTCTCTACAGGAGACTGTGCAGGTAGAGCAGTGGGTAGGTTTCCTGGACAGAAGCCTGACTCTGGAGGCTATACCCACACTAAAAAAGTGCTGGCTGAGTTGCAAATCCCAGCTGATTGCAATCTCATCAGCAGGGAATGTCAGATTTCAACACCAAGTGGAACCTAAACATTAGCTCTTGTTTAGATATATTTTCACTGTGGGATAAGTAACCTGGAAATTCCTATGCAGATGGAAAAATTTTCTCTCTCAATTAATTCACAGACTTATAATCTTCAGGTTGTCAAATGATAATGATCTTGGTGATTTGCCTGTGTTTCAAGAAACAATTTTATTTTTCTTCTGTGTTGTCTCCTGCAGGAATGTCAGCGTAAATTGGATCATAAGCTCTCACTTGATGCTTATCTCTTAAAGCCAGTTCAGAGAATCACCAAGTACCAGCTGCTGCTAAAGGTAATTTCTCCATGACAGTGCAAAGAATTCCAATGTATGGCTTGCTTTACTTCCAGAATTCCATATCAGTCATGACTACCTGGAAATAAATCCTTACTCAAGTTCTTCAGCAAATACTCAGCATTTTTTAGTTGTAAATGGTAGAAAACAGTCTTGTACAGGGACTTCCTGTTCCCAATCTGTTTTAGATTTTAGATTAGACTTTTTGCCCATAGTTCCCAATCTATTTTAGATTGGAAACTGTTATTACTTAGCAGTACTTATACTATTACATGTATAGCTTTCTCCGTGTAAAATAAGATATTTACTTACTTTTTAAGATAGTAAGTATTTTATTGTTTTATTTATCTTTAAACAGAAATTGAGCTTGGCTTTATTGTATCAGTATATGGTTTTACAATTTGAAAACAGGAACTGATGCCTTAAATCCTGTCAGTAACATCTGTCCCTGTTTAACTAAACTCTTTCAGCTCCCTGAAGTAATATTTTCTCATGGTTGTGACTCAAACCTTTCAGAGGGAGCCACTCCCTTTGCTGCTTCTTTTTAAAAGACACAGCCAGGAACAAATTGTCTGTCATTTTTCCATAGGGTGAATATGTGAACTTCCTCTTCATTGGTTGGAACCATGAGTGGTCCATGCTTGAAATTCTGGTCTGAAGGCAATAGAAAATATATGTACTCAAAACAATGATTTTTTTTTTTCTTTTTAAGGTCATGGCTTAAAAAGAAAAAAAACATTCTGTCTCCATCTACTCACTTCTCAAAAATAATATTTACTGACTTTCCCTATGGGAAGGTCATGAAGGTGAATTACATGCTGTTCTCAAGCCTCTGGGCTTATAGTAGTGTTATGTACTGTCATGAAATTTAGCATTGAAATTTGCAATGAAGATTTTAAGTTGCCATTTAACTTGCTAATAGCTACTATGGCACTGCTCAAAATGTGCCAGTAAAAGCCATGGGAGGACCTGGTTGGCCATTCTTGTATTTCTGTGAACTGCTTCTTGACTTCATGTAAAACTATAGAATCCAACTAATGAACATGGATATAGGCAAGGATGCAACTTCACTGGCTCCAGTAGATTTACATCAACATAGTCCAGAAATAAATTTGAATTCTATTTCTTGAAACTATTCTGTGAGAAGGGAAAAAACATAAAGATCTCCAGGAAAGCAAGAGTAAACCAGATTTTACTTTTAATTTGAAATATGACTGTAAATAAACCCAAGATTAGATCAAGGAATAAAATTCTCAAGCAAAACAGGTCTCAGCCATTGGGGTTTGAAGCTGGTCAGACCAGTTTCATACTTAGCAACAAGACATTGGCACTGGCATTTACTTTGTCAGGGTTTATGAGGTCTGGGAAGATGGTGCACTCCTTCCCTGGCTGCAGGAGCATTTAAAAGTGTAGAAAAATGGCAGCCAGTGAAAAACTGGTAACAAACAAGTGCTTAAGAAGCTGTGTGCCTTGAGTGGCAGCAGACTGGATTTGAATTTTGGGTCACAATTACTGCAACCCTCTGGTTTCAATCAGTTTAGCTGATGTGCTCATGCTGATAAAAGCAGCATGCCCACATCTCATGAGATCCATCCTCATTCTGGAAAATGTGCAGCAGGTACTCTGGGAGTGCATCCTGGTTTTACCTTCTAATCCCTGGTTACCCAAGGACTTGAGGATAGACTGCTGCTGTTTGAGGTTTGCAGGAACTGCCTTTTTGCATCCCTATTTTACAGGAACACATTCACCTCAGCTTTTGGATTAAAATATTTCCAAACTCAAAATGCAGAATGTCAAACCTGCCAAATTCAGACTAGAAATTAATTTGTATTTTTAACAGTGGTTGTAAGTACCTTGTGCAACTAATTGCAAAAGAAAATGGGGAACTGTCTAACACCTGAAATAATTATACTGAGTTTCTTTTCTAGCAGACGTGAAGAAAAAATAAACCCTGGATGTAATTCTATGACATGCAAGGAGTTCATTGTAAATATGTCAGAATGGTCCTGTCTCATTTTAAATGAACCCTTTAAACTTGAAAATGTTCAAAAGATCAGAATGTGTGTCCTCAATGACCACCCTGGTGAATGTCAAATTTGGGGTTTTTTGGGTTTTTTTTGTTCCTCTTTTGTTTTCCTCTAGTTCTGCTACTTTGTTTATGCAACACAAATTCCAGGAGGATTGTCCTACAGTGTCTTCTGGTATCACAAGTTCTCAAGTATTCCCCATATGTTTTTTTTAATCAGGAAATGCTGAAGTGCAGCAAGAACTCAGAAGGCACTGCTGAATTGGAAGAAGCCCTGGCCACGGTGCTTGATATCATCAAATCAGTAAATGATTCCATGCACCAGATAGCAATCACAGGATATGAGGTAACTGCTGCTGGCCTGAGCCATCCCATGTTCCTGTCACACTGAGGATGCTGTGCCCATGGCTGGTACTGAGCTTTATGGAGCCTGTGCCACGTTCCTGAGGGGTGCACTCTGAGCTGTGTTGTGATGACCAAAAATATATCTCAGTACCCCTGTCATGTGGAGCTGGGGTATGAATGTGGGGGCATAAGGGGGCAAATGCAGGACTTTTGAGTAATTACACCCAAAACTCACTTGTAGGTGAAAGGTACAAGTGTACAAGCAAAACTAACTTAAGAAATTTGCTGAAACTTTGTGGCTCCTGTGCAACTCAAGTGTTTTCAAATCTTTTGCACTTAAGGAGAAAACTGTGGCTTTCATTTAAAGTGGGTAATGGAATCTGTGCCAGTGATTGGCAAGCTTGTTATCTGAAATGTGAAATAACAATCACGGTACAAATCAAAGGGCACAAATATATGTCTCTGCAGAAGCTCCATTGAAGTCATATGACTTTCAAGAACTAGAGCTGACTACATAAAATGAGCCCTTAAGTTTGAAGTGGAAGTGATTGACACATAAAGGAGAAACAAGCCTGGCAAAATGAAGCCTGAGAATCATGTGGTTGCCCATTTTGAAATAGCTGCAGGGTGAAAATGTCAAGAAAGAAACAATATACTGAGTATTGTTCAAAGAATTTTTACATCACAGTAACAGGCTTTAATCCAGAAAACTTTAATCCAGAATTTGACTTCCTGAGAAGGTGCTGAGGTCTGTACAGACAATGTCTGGGTGGGAAGAGCTATTCTGTTTATCAGCATGGGAGTGGCCCCAGGAGTTTTGATTTCTACAGTTCTCTTTTGTGCAAGTGCATCTGCATCTGGTAGCTGAGGAACCCATGCCAGCTGCCAACATGATTTTATAAATAAATTCAACTGCTTGCTCATTTAACTGCTTGTCAGAGATCCATTGCTGCACACAGCTGGAGATGTGGCCTGTGCATTTCACTTGGGACGAGAATGTGAGTTCTGCCTGCACTGGCTTGGAGGTGAAGCAGTGGCCACCTCATTGAACTGGCAAACACTGAATAACTGTGGTGATTGTTTTTATCACCTGTGGTGTTTCTCTGATCCACAATCTTAGATCTCCTAAACCTAACAAACTTAAAGCAGCATATACTTAATCCATTCTGATCATGGCTGAGTGTCTCAGAGACGTATTTTAGTTCATTTTAGAAAAACTCTTTAGAGCCTGTATATTATTATTGCAGACTTGAACCAGTCAACATGGACATGGGAAGCTCATGGACATAGCACACCTTCTACCTCCCCATTTCCACTGTTTCTTATTAATTCCCAAAGAGAAAGGAGATTTCCTCCTGTATTTCTCAGTTTAAATGTATGTACTTACAGCAATTAAGCAAAAAATTTATTTCAAAACAGTTCTGTAAAGGGAAGGGAAGGGAAGGGAAGAAGAGCTTCTCCAAGAAAGGTAACATATTATCCTGAGTAGGGGGGATTTATCCAGATTCCTGTCCCTATAAATGCTGAGGTCATCCTTTTGTCTATTCCTGGCTTTAAAGTGTGAGTAGTTTTGTACTCAGGAATTCAACAGAACATTCCTGTTCCTTTTCAACTTCTACTTTTGGATTTTCCAGCCTTCCATGAAATACCAGACAATAACCCCAAGGACTAGATTTTTGCCTCTGCTTTCTTAGCTGAACTGTAAAATCTGGCAGAGTAGGACATGGCCACTATTTAGCTCAATGCTGACAGCATTCCTGAGGTGGTTTGTTACATGATTTTTAAATGGGGTGAAAGTGTGAAAGACGATGTACCCAATAATTTCTTCTCCCTGTTCCACCTGTCCCAGGTGCTCAGCTGTGGTGCCAAATAAACACCTCCCATAGACAATGAAACCACACCCCATCTTGTGGAGTCTTTCTCACACAGCCATGATAGAAATACTTGCCTGGAAAACCTTTCAGAGAGGGATATTATGGCAGTAGGGAAGCAGGTTTTGTGACAGCTGATGAATGCTCCCAACTGCACTTTCTGTTTCTTGGACTTGGGCACATCCAGAGGAGCTGAACTCTTGTGTAAGAAATTGCTAACATGTAAGTCTGGGGTTGGATTGGAGTATGTTTTTTATTTTTAGGCAAAACCACAAAAAAAACAACAAAAAAAAGGAGAATAAAGCTCAGAGAGCAGAAGATTTAGATGTGTTCCTACTGTTATCTCAATATTTGTACACAATCTGGTCTGGGTAGTTTGTCCATGAATTATGATGAGAGATTCTTATAAATTATCATTATGTATTGCTCATCTTCCATAAACATGGGATACTATGTATAGCTCTAACAGGGAATAATTATATTTGAAATAGTGATCAAATCTTCCACTTTAAAAAAACTTCCTTTAGGATAAAATATTGCTGCTCACTAGCAGAAATTACCAGAAACAATGTCCTCCTATTTGCTGCCTACACTGAAGACAGTGCAGTGCTTGTGGGCTAATATTCAGTCTGCTGTGGGATTGCTGCAGACTACCATCCCTGTCTGTCTCTTTCTTGTCTCCCACTTCACTCACTATTATCCCAATCCCAGATTCAAGGTTGGAGAGACAGACCTGTCACAAGAGTTGAACTGAGCTTCTGGATCTCAGTGCTGTATTGAACAGTGCCTGGAGTGATAGGAGCTTCTCACCATTGTCAGAACCATGTAGAAAATATGCTTGTGGCTTTTTTGTGTTTTAATTTAGCTTTGCATATTGCTGTGGTTTTCACAGGCTTGCAGTTTATATCTACATGCACATATAAATACAAACCCCCCCAGTCCTATATGCACAAAGAAAAGATCCAGGTCTATATATTAGAGATGACAGACTTATCTAAATAGCTGAGGGCTTCTGAACGGTTTGAAGAGTCTAATAATGCCATGATATAGAGTGTAAAAGCACCTAATAAAGCTCTGGTTTTGCAGTTGAATGTAGGGAAGAGGAGGGGGAGTGAGAGGGAGAACAGGTTGCAATTCTTAGTATAAGAAATGAGACATTCCCACTTGGAGCCAACATCTTCACCTTATAATCAACAGAACATGCAAATGTTGAAAGTAAGTACTTTAATAATGCACTGGGCTTATTCCCTCAACTTATTATACAAAACATTCCTAGGAAAACTTGTGTTAAGATAGTTATGATTATCATAATTTGTTGAATCCCATTACCATATAGGCATTGTCATGTCTTATATACACACATTCCTCCACTCTCAACATGGGATTGTTCTGGTGGCATCTGAGCTAAATATTTGTATCAGTTGAAGTGTTTTCCCATCAGTGGTCTTCATACAAGAGCTTTGATTTAGAAAGGTCTTGTTCCTGCCTAGTTTCACTCTCCCTCAGGTACTTTTATGGCTCCTTGGTGCATTCACTCCCTCTTTGCCCAGGGCTGTGCAGTGTTGCATAGTTTGCAGATGGTGAGCCAAGAAATTATTGACAAAGCTTGTAAAGACTATTTTGAAACAGGAGGGAATTACATACCTACACAGCTCTAGGCACTGATCCGTGACTTCAGGCATATAAGCTCTTTCAAGGTTTTGCCCAGGGATGGAGGAAGCTTGTACATGAGTGGAAACTGAAACTAGATCTTCCAGAGTCAAAGCCTTTGTTTGGGTACTGGACTGCACTGGCCCTTCCTACTGCCTTGGAGACAGAGGCCTTGAAACCCAGTTTTTGTCAGCAGAAGCTTCCTCAGAGGGGACAGCCTGTATGTCGCATCCACAGAGATCCTGAGATGGATCTTTAATGCTAACTATGAGTGGGGAAAAACTGGGAATTATGGACATGGAAAGCAGTGAGTTAATGGTTATGGGAAGAAACCACACAGGCTAAGCAAGGGGCCATATGCACTCTCCAACAGAAGAGATGCCTCTGTCTGGAACCTCAAAGACCACCAGAGGAATGAATTGTGCCTGGGACTACTCTGGTTGGAGTGTGATGTATGCTCTCTCTTTTCCTTGCTTGCTAGGGGGATGTCAGTGAGCTTGGCAAGCTGTTGATGCAGGGTTCCTTCAATGTATGGACTGACCACAAGAAGGGGCACAACAAGGTGAAGGACTTGGCTAGATTCAAACCAATGCAGAGACACCTCTTCCTCTATACAAAGATGCTGCTTTTCTGCAAGAAACGGGAGGAGAACACCGATGGCCATGAGAAGACAGCTTCATACAGCTTTAAAAATTCATTAAAGGTAATAAATGCAGTAATGGTGGGGGAGAAAAATAAGTCTGGTGTTCTCACAGACAGGGATGTGTCCATATGGGGACTTGAAGAAGGTGCACATGTCTGGAGCTGTCTTGCACCCCTGAATAAATGACAGCTCCCATTTAGTTTTGGGCTGGAGACAGACCAGACCATATGTCCTGCAACTGCAGATGTGAACCTTGTTCTTTGCAACTTGATACAAAGGGGCACCTTGTGTGATCTTGCCCAGCATCCCATAAAGAGAAGCCAGACTGAATGGACCTGCATCTGTCATTGTTCTGCCTAGGGGCATCCTCCAGGTGCAGTTCTATTGCAAGTTTTACTATTGGCACAGCTGAACAGATATTTTCTGTGGCAGCAACACCTACAGATGAATCAGTACAGTAGAAGTGCCCTTTTATTTGCAAGAGAGAAATTTCCAGATATGAGTCAGGACATTTTAAGATGGCAATCACACGTAGGCCACATTTTCCCCCTAAGCACATTGGTGTGACACTTGTGACCTTAACCAGCTAACAGGGATCATCAAGTGTAATGTTCCAAACTTATTTCAGGGTACCCAGACAGGAATTGTAAGAGAACCTGCTTCAAGGCTTGAACCAATTCATATAAGTATTTCAAGTTTCTTCCTGTAGAGATAGAAGGAATGGTGGCATAACACTGTCTAAATTTTTAAATTAATGCTGATGTGGATGTGAACAAGAGGCATGAGTAAATACAATAATAGGATGAGAAGTTGGTTAGTAGCAGCTGAGCTTCAAGACTGCGATTAAGAACTTTCCATTTAAGAAATCTAGAATTTTTTTCTTCAGGTTTTTTGTGTCTTCTGCATTTGCAGACTAGTCATTAAATCTCACAAAGCCTTGTTCCATCCCTCTTTCTCTCCCACCTCAACAGGTCAGTGATAGCAAGTGAAAAAAACAGTCCTAAAACTGAAAATTTGTCAAGGTGAACAAGAGCCAGGATGGGGTTGAAAACTGATCCACAGATCAAGCAACAAACAAAGAGGATAAATTCAAGATCAGACATTAGCTTGGGTTAATTTTGAACATTCTTTTTCCCTTTAGCAATCAAAAAGACGAATGACAAATTAAATATTGAGAAATAACATGATCTGAATTTTACTTTTAACGACTCCCAAAGGTGTCAGAAGTGAATGCAGCCTTTTAAAAATGTTTTTCAGAGGATCAAGTTTAAAGACTCTTGATATTTTCCAGATTTCAACTTCTTGTTTTCTATTTTGAAACAGATGAGCACTGTGGGCATTACAGAAAATGTAAAAGGGGATAATAAGAAGTTTGAGATCTGGTATAATGGCAGAGAAGAAGTCTATATCATTCAGGTAATGACAATCATTTTTCTCTCCAAGGGCTATACTTCCTTTCAATTGAATTGTTTTTAAGACTGTTCACTGTCCTGTACACTCCAGAAACAATAGCCATTGAAAACTTCATTGTTAAAGCACTTTCATAGGCACTGAAATGGCTAATTTATTCTGAAAATGGTCAGGATTTTGGCCAAAAGAAGAAATAAAGTAATGGAAAATTCCTTGGAATGCTGGACAGAAAAGCAAGGACAGGACTTTGGATTTGTGGTAACTTTTCCATCTTGAGGAGTGTCTGTTTTACTCAAAGCTGGCCACAGTGTTCCAATCCTTGGCAAAACTGAGAGCCAGAGTAGGTCAGGGCAGCCTAGTGATTGGCAGCATGTTTTAACTGGATCTGCTTTGCCTTGTTCTCTTTTGTTCTCAGGCATCTTCTGTTGAGCTGAAAAACACCTGGATTTCAGAGATCCGCAAAGTCCTGACAGGACAGCTGGAGGCATGCAGAGGTAGGGCTCACAGAGCAGCAGCTGGGAATGTGTCCTTCCCCTGTAGCTGTGTGTGACAACATGGGGCTGGGACAGCTTACAGTGCCAGCCAGTACCCCCAGAGGAGCCAGCAAGGACCAGCTGGGCAGTTGCAGCATTGCTGGGATTTAAAGCCATGTCCTGATGAAAGAAAATTTCTTGGACTTTTATAAGTGACAGGGATAACTATTCCATTCACAGTTAGTCCAAGGAACATGGCTTTCCTCTGCTGTCCCTCTCAAGCCACAACTCCAGAAGCATCCTTTTACCTCAGTGTGTGAGGAGAAGGGGTGTGCACTCTGTGTCTCCTGGATCAAAAGGTCTCCTTCCACATCCATGACTGGACACAGCAACTGCTCCTCTGTCTTAGTGTTTGCTTTGTTTTGTTTGGGCTTTGAGGGTTTTTGTTTTAAGTCTAGTCACCCCCTACCTTATGTTCTAAATGTCAATTGTCTCTTCTTTCCATCTTAGTGACCTCTCTGTAAAACATGGTTCATGACATTTCCCTCTCTCACAGAGATGTCACTATGAAAGTGGTTTGTGATGTGTTCAACACTGTGAATGATTGAATCCTCCTACATACCTAATGACACCCTTTTTAATATAAGATACTGAATCCCAGACAGACAAAATTCAGTCAGGTTATTTCAGATAGTAAAAGAAGATAGTTATGATAGCTATCATAGATGCTATTCTATTTATTCTCTTACAACAAAAAACCCCACAGACTTTTTCTGAATCTTGGCATTGCCTCTTGCCTTGGTCTGTCATTTTCTGCATCTCTCATACACTCATCTCTCTTTAAAGCAAGGTCAGCAAAACTTCTCCACCCACATCCTTCAAATTCCTAAGCAGACTTTGTCCAAGGTGGAAACCTGTGTCTGTGCTTTAACTTTAGAGGTCACCTCTGTTTTAATTGCCTGTTTCACAAAGACAATGAATTCTTGCATCCTCCTTAAGTACAAGGAAACAATTATGAACATTAGCCTCACAACTGAATACAACCCATAACAATACACTTATTTACAATGTTTACTGCTCTGGTCTTGTGTTACTGATCTTGTCTTCATCCTTTCTCCTTTTTATTCTGAATTTTACTGTGATTAGTTCATCAGAACTGCTGAAGAAAGACCTCAAGATTCTTGTTAGTGCAGTTTCAGGACTGGATCTAGAGACTTTCAGATATGATTTGTAATATTTGCTTCTGAAGTATAAAAGCTGGTTACTTAGGCTACCAGCTAATGGTACCAGAGTTGCTAATGGAGAAAATGGAGAAAATGTACATATTTAATAGGATAGAGTGCTAGTCCTCTATTTGTGTTTCTAGGCAAAGGAAATTATGCCTTTATGTTACCCAGATGAGCATTTGTGAAATCTCTATAGCATACAAGACCTATTAGCTATTAGAGTTGCTTTGCATTTTCCAGAGAAAAATATACAGGAATCAAGACTGATTGAAGCATTTATATTTTGATGTTCTTTATTGTTTTGCTCTAAGATTCTAGAATATTTCAGATTTTCAGGCACCTCAGGACATCACAGTCCAAGGTCCTGCTCAGAGCAGAATCAGTTATTGGTCAAACAAGGTTACTCAAGACTTTATTCAGTCTGGTCTCGAGACCATCCAAGGGTGACTTTCATCCTACTCTATGAATATAGTCAAGCTTTCCTTTATTGTGAATCCAGCAGAACAGCAGTCAGAGGATATAAATTGTATCTAATATGCTATTGCAACTCTTCCCATTGCCTTTTCCCAAATGATCACATGAATCAAACCCCTTACTACAGTCACTGGTGTCAGGAAGCACATACTTTGTCCTGTGGTTTTAAAGTTTCTTTTAATGACTCACAAAAGAAGAGGCTTTAATCCAAGACTGGATATTTTTACAACTGAGCATTGCAATGGGAGAAGGAAGAGGGATATATTTGTTTGTTTGGCTGTTTTACATGACTGTTGTTAGGAGTTGCACAGGGGGTTGGAATGTTGGAAGGAACCAGCTGAGGTGGATGAGTGAGGGGCAGAGAAGGTGGCCACAGGATGGGATAAATAGTTTAAATATGGGTCACTGGTGCCCAAACACTCGGTGTGTACCCAGCCCTGTCAGATGCTGCAGTGAGCATGGAGTGCTAATGAGGCTTTGGGCAACACCTTGATCCATCAATCCCCAGCAACATAGCTCTCTTGCAGGCAAAGGAATTATTGATACAGTTCAAGGGATCTGTGTAAGGCCATTAATCATTTGCCCAATCCGGGAATGGAGCGACTTCCCACTCCCCAGCCTGCATGGGCATTTCTACCCCACCAACAAAGGACTTGAGTTTAATCTTTCAGTGCTGCCCCATCCCCTTGTCATGCCTCTTTCACTGATAGGAGGTTCATCTTCAGAGTGAAATAGCCTGGGGATCTCAGCAATGTGAGAGTTTGAACACAGCTCCTTCCATTGCTTCCTCACTTCTCAGTGTCTGACTCTCCTGGCCCTGAAATCCAGGCTCTGAGCAACTGTCTTATAATTTATCTTCATTCAGCATTTACTGGACAAAGTGCAAGTCTGTTGCTGCCTTGTGGCCCTGCAAAAAGTGTGAACAAGTGGCATATATAACATTTACTGATTATTGTTTGTCAGGATGCTGAGCAAAACCATTCTGCAGAGAGATGAGGATATATTCTGCTATGTGGCTGAGTATGCAAAAGGACTGATGGACATGTGTTGCTAAATCCAGACAAAGCTGTGAGCCACAAAACTTGTATTCTGGGAAAAAGACCATAATGTCCATTCTTCAGATCAATATCATGCAGTTAGCTAGGAAGAGGTACCGGGAAAAGAGAAGGTAGTAGAGAAAGAAATCTCTTTTGTGGTGAAAAAATGTGAGTTGTTTGGTGAGCCAGAAGGTTTCATTAAGATCTTAATATGTCTTTCTCTTCAAGTACAAGCATTCCATTTTGATTAGAGTGGCAGTCAAAATCTCTCCTCTCCTGTTTCTCTCTCCCACCTTCTACATAAAAACAGAAACAATTGAAACATTTTGGAACAGCTTCTTTTTATTTTTTCTTTAACAGAAGCAAGTCAACTGCACCAAAGAATCACTGAGAGTGTGTATCATGCACCAATGGATTCCTCCAATGCAAGCAGGTAACCACAGCTGCCTTGACATATCAGGGCCATGTTTTGTCTTGCATTTGTGCAGTACATAAAGTCATAGGTTTTTGTGTTTAGCTTCCTTCAATTGTCTTCAAATTCTTTAAAGATAAATAAACACAGATAAAGGTTTGCTCAAGAGACAAGTAATATTACAATGCAGAATTAATTTCAAAGACTAACTCAAGTTTAGAGAAAAAGTATTGGAACATTTCCAGGATCTCAAATGGAGCTGTCAGCAAAGTTTTGTAATGACCCAGTTGCTGGGCAAGTTTAATGTAAGCTGGCATGGGATTTCACTCACTGTAAAATTTTAGTAGGATCAACCAAGTCAGGAGATCCCAGGTAACAGCCAGCTCTTGAGAGTTGTACAACTCAATGCAAGAAATATTAAACAGATGTAGTGCTATTAATCCTGCACCATATTTTCTCTAGGCTTGGTTAATTTGCTTTTTTTAGGGTTCAAGGGTGGAAATCTTTCAGCAGAACCACCCTGGGGATGGGAGAAAATGATTCCAGTAGGATATGAAGTGCAATCACAAGAATGTTTCAGAAGAATCCAGATGTGTGTCCTTCTTATAAGGCTCTTAAAGTGAGATTTTCCAGAGGAGAAATTATAGACAAAATATGTCAGCAGAAAATTAACTCCAGGGAGAAAGGCCATGCGATCAGCTATTTGTCCTAGAGTGGATTAAACCAAAGGAAAAATGAAGTGTTTGTTGTCCTCACTCTGCCAACTGTGCCAGAAAAAGGGAGGTCAGATGCTCCTGCTCCAAATGCTGGGTTATTATAGAAACAGAAGAATACAGTGAGTCTTCATGAAAGAGCAATGTTTGGGGTGTGATGAATGGCACAAAGTTTAGGGTGCCCCATTATCTGTAATACCCAAGGTGTCCCAAGATGAGCAAGGGCAGCAGAATTGCAGCACCAAGCTGACTGTGCAGGAGGTGATGTGAAATGGTGGATCCAGAGTTCCTGAGACTGGGGAGCCTTTTCTGCAGCCTGTTCTGGATTGCTGGGGGGAGACAAGGAGGGGAAGGAAGAGGCTGGACTGCAGCAGCCACCACGTGGCACGGTCTGTGCTCGGGGCTGACATGACCAAGCAGCCCCAGTTGTGAGAGGTGCTGGAGGCCAGTGGAGACAGCATTTGCTAAAGAGCAGCCAGCACCATCAGTGCTCTGCCAGCAGAAGGAGGCTGATTCATCACTGGCATGTCATCTACTCAACAGACACCTACTCCTGGGCTGCCCATGTGTGACAGCGACTCTGCTGTGGGTTGGGAGTTGCTGTGCTATTGGGGAAATCTGTTTGCAGGATGCTTTCCCCTCCCCAGGCTGTATCTGTCCCATGACAAAGACTATCCCCTTTACTGTTTACATGCCACCAACATCACCTGAGACTGCAATTCCATGAGATAAGGCAGGCCTGACTTGGGATTGGAGCTGAGGTGTTGGAAAAAGGGACACTCAGAGCCAGTGTCCTACATACAGGCAGTTACTGAGTGTCCTTAAGTCCTGTTCAATCTATTTCAATTCTCTCTCTCTCTCTCCCCTCCAAGTTCTTCCACAAAATTCACTGCTTAATCCTAAAATGGGATGCCCAGTGGTATCTACTGCTGCTGTGTCTCTCTCAAGGGATGGCTGCTGCATTTCATTGATAATGAAATGATCCCTTTGTATTGTTTTCTAATCTATTTAAACACATGAAACTTAAATAGTCTATTGTTCTAACTGCTTAACTATCTGCTTTGTTGGAAGTGACTGATGCAGTCATACATCCATGTCAAAATATCCTGTGAACATGGATAAACACAAACTTTTGGAATTTGGCTGCAGATGCTGTTTCAGAAAATCTCGTGTATTTTCTTGGTGTCTTTCTCACAGCTGTAAATCTTTAACTCTGTCAGCTGCATGTTTCACAGTTATCCCAGCCTAGCAGGGAAGAAAGAGAGGAAAAAGAATAAGGAAATGTGAGTGTGCTTTGGATTTGTTCCCATGTTTATTTTGAGCCCCATTTTGTACCCGACATTAGGCTGCAAAATCATATTTTGATTTAGTACAGGAGGTAACAGAGACCTTGCTAAGATTCCATCAGAAACAGGTCAGAAGTTCAAATGCAAAACAATGAGTCCTGGACTAGCTTATATTTAGAAAAGGTATTTACAAATCTCTAGTATTTAAAATGTTTTTAAGTTGTTAATGATATCTTGGACCATCCCTTACAGCAGAACAAGCCCTGTGAAGGTTGAGTGTAGCAGTTCATGTGTTAATTGCAAGCAGCAGTCTAATTGCTGATACAGGTCAATAACAAGCACTTTGGCAAGGAGTATTTCAAATGGGTAGATACAGTGATTTGTGTGGAGCAGTCTGCCAAAGATAACAGTCAAACACCCAAATTAAACCAACAGACATTTGCAAAGAACCACAAGAAAACCTTGCAGCTTGAATGTCCTACAATCCTGGGACAGGGGCCCCAGTCCCATTACCCAAGGCCAGGACCTGGGCAGGTTTCTCAAGGTGGATCCTCCCATTTGTGATTCAGCTGCAGACAGGGATATCCCACTGGGATTCATGCTCCAAAGAGCAGAAGAAAAAGAAGTTGGGGAAGCCAATAGAATTCATATGTTGCTTATGCATGATATGAGCTGTACATGACCATCCAGTATCCATTTCTCTCCTGGAGACAAATTTATGCTGCAAAGGACGGAAAATCTGGGTTGTCTTTTTTTACCTGGCTTCCCACTCCAACCTTTCAAATCTGCAGCACTTGCAAAAAGAACCTGTGCAGACAATCAGCTTGTTTCTCCATTTTTCCCTTCTCAACTCTGATGAAGCACGTCCCTCACTGTGTGGTGTGAAGACAGGATGGGTTTTTCCCACCACACATGCCTGCACAGATGCAGGCTTTTGTACACACAGCATTTTAAAACCAGTCCTTTGTTCCTTAGGCTTCCATGTTTGAAGGTAAAACAGAATGCTTAGAGCTCAGTGCTTTATTAGATGTTAACAGGAATGTTACTATTTTTGTATTTCTTTTGTCCCAAGGTATAGCAGGAAGTCATCAAGTATATATGAAAACAAATCTGAGACATCAAATGTGGATGCATCTAACAACAAAAACAGGAATTCCAGTCCCAGTGCCAGACAAAAGAGAGGTAGGAGTTCTGACAGAGCTTTGGCTTCCAAAGGGTAATATTCTTATATTTGCACATATTTCTGGAGTTTGATGAGGCTACTTTAAATCCATGTTGTTTTAATCCAACATCAAAAAACCAATGCTACAAGGCTGAATGAATGTGCCGTGAAAATTTGTGAGCACCAAAAGGCATCACCAGTTTAGGGTTTTTAAGTCTGATTTTTGATGCTTTATAGTGCTCTTTATACAACTTGTGTTGTTTAAAAATAGAACTTAGGGGACAATAGCATATGTGTTTTAACCTGCTGCCTCCTGGTGAAGTTGATTTCTAGACATACTTAATTTAAATTTTTTTTCTACAGACTTTGCTAGCTGATTTCTTTGTATAAGTCAAGGAGAGTTTTTTGCCTCCTCTGTGTATATCAGTTCTCCTCAGGTGTACAGTAAATAAACCCACAGGCAGTCACAGAAAGTCCCTCCATTATTTGAGGCCATAAGTACAATAGATCTTCTATATAATGGAAGTTAAAATAAACACTATAAAGAAACCAAATCTCATCTGACAGCAGGAAGAGAAAATCTTCTGACAGTTTCTCTTTTAGGCAGTATTTCTTAATGCTGAACAAAGAATTTTTTACTAATATGAAAAACAAAAATGTGAGGTCTTAAGAGATTAATGCTCAAATGAGGCATAAAGTAACAGCCCCTTTATAAATAAAGATATTTTAAAAGAAAATTTAATATCTCTCTTGGAAAAGAGAGGCTATTCACCAAAAGATTTTTAATTGCATTAGGTTTTCATGCTGGAAAAAAGTTATGGATTCTTCATTTAAAAACCCAATCTTAAAATTTTGTTTCAGTAAAATTTTATTTTTAAAATATTTAGACTTTTTTTTTCTTATTCAAAAAGTGGAAAAGTAGCTTTTCCTTTTAAATTTATAAACCTATTTTCAGAAAAAAAAATCCCAGGAAGATTACTGATGTTTTCTAACTGTCCAGCTTACTCAAGAGTGTGGGAACAGGGCTCGCATTCCTGCTGATTGTCATTCTTCTGTATTCTGCTTTCCCATGAGCAGCTCCTCAGGGCTCTGGCTGGGATCCCACTGGCTCAGCCCAGAGCATCCTCATCCTCTGGTGGGTGGCTCTTCCTGCAGGGCTGGGCAGTGAGTCCATTCTTGGGTGATTCGGGTGTCCTGTGCATCCTGAGCTGCAAACCTCGCCCTGCAGAGCCAGAAAAATGCTCTCCTGCTCTAGATGTCCCACCAAAACTCGAGTTTGTGTCCTGCGAGGCACCTAGGGCTGGGGCTCTGCAGGGGGCTGAACTCGGAAATGTCCCAACACCCGGCACACAGCCTGGGGCTCTGCCAAAACTGTCTCTTTTGTGCCACCTACTGCCTGTAAATGCTTCCAATATCGGTGTAGTTAATGTGAACACGGATTATTTTAAAATATTGGAGAGTTTCTGCAGTACAGAAGAGGAGGGTACTATTGACAAACTGTTTCAGTTTTGTTCTTATTGATAAGTGGCTGTGGCAGAGTTTTCTACATGAAATCAGTGTGTTGTATGGACCAGACTGGTGGAGTCACTGCCTAGAAATAAAACAGGAGCAAATCCTGCAGGATGCTCTGGGGACCCCCTTGTCTGACTGCCCTGCTCAAAGCAGGGTCAGCTGCAGCAAGCTGCTCACAGCCATGGCCATTTGGGTTCTGAACAGCTCCAAGGATGGTGACTCCATAATCTGCCATGGGGACACTGTCCTAGGTTTAACCCCTTTCGCAGTAAAAAGGGTTTCTCACGTTTTTAAATGGAATTGCCCATATTTCAGTTTGTGCCTGTTGCCTCTCTCATCCTTTCACTGGGCTCCACTGAGAAGCATCTGGCTCCATCTTCTTTATATTATAAGATCCTCCTGAGCCTTTTCTTCTCCAGTGTGTGCAATCACAGCTCTTTCACTCTTCCTCATGTCAGCTACTGCAATCCCTTAATGATCTTCATGGTCTTTCACTGGATTCACTCGAGGAGGACAGGACAGCACTGCAGAAGGGTCTCTCTTGAGCTCAGATGAGGGGAAACATCACATCACCTCGCTGGAGCTGCTGGCACAGCTCTGCCTAATGCAGCCCAGGATGCTGTTGGCTTTCTTTGCCACAAATATGCTTTGCAGGCTCTCCTTCAACCTGCTGCCCATCAGGACCTGGCTCTTATTCTGTTTGGAAATCATTTCCAGGGTTATTTGGTACACCTGCAGAATGAAAGAAAAGGTTTGTATTACTTGGGTGGAGACAACATGACTTTAGAGACCAGTGTCTAGTGCTTTGCTGGTGCTGAGAGGCTGTGGGGGCTTGTGAAATGCAAAGGGGCCCCTCAGTGAAGTGATTCAAATGCAGAGCTGAAGAACACAGGAGTCCATCCCTCTGCACATGCACTGCTGTACTCCCTGTGGGACTCTCTGATAATTAAATGCTATGGATTTTCTTGCCCTAAGAAAGCAGAAAGTAAATATATTTTATATACCAGTTTTTAAATTCTTTATAAGCTACAGTATCTGTACAAAGATTGCCTGGCAGTGGGAGCAGCCATGGCAGGGAATGGCCAACACAGACTGTTTGGAAGCCAAAGGCAGCCCCACAGCTGAACCCACTGCTTGGGAGCAGCTCCTCACCAGATGCACCTGCCTGGCCCAAAGCTGGCACTGGGTAGAAGGAGCTGAACCACAGTGACATAATTCTTCTGTGTTAAAATCTGTTCCTCTCACACCCACCTATGCATGCAGGCACCTCAGGTCCTGGATTATCTTGGCTGCAAATCAGGAAGTGATGGGATGCACTCTCCTTTGGAAGCACAGCTAATCTGTCTGTTGCTTGTCTGTCAGTGTGGATTCACTGTCTGTTTGTGTTCCCTTTGTACTTTTGGTCCTCATTTGCCCCTCTAAAGATTTTCATGTGACAGTGTGTGAACTAAAGAGGAGGAAAATCTATTGGTTAAATCCCAAGGCTCAAAAGCAGGTACCCAACACATGGTTTTCCTCCTGCTCCTTTGCCATAAACCTTCTGGGTGTTATCTGCCCACACCAAGAAATGAGCAGATGGAGGATTTGGCAGGAATGCGTGGATCTGGGAGTTTGAGCTAGGTCCTGTTTCCTGCAATGTGAGTAACTGAGTATCTTTCAAGCCCAAAGCCTCAGGACCTCAATCCATCTGTGACTGATCTCTGCAGAGGCAGCTGTCAGACGGCATGGCTGATTATTCATGCAGGAGCCTGGCATGTGAGCTTTGCTGGCATGGCACCCTTACATCCCAGCAAATCAGGAGATCAATTGCATGACTCTGCCAGCTTCAGAGGCTTTAGAAAGGTTTCAGCAGGTAAGGCTGAAGGTGTACCAGCCACAGGGCTGGTGAGGGCAGACTTGTCAGTGCCAGTGCTGGATTGCAGAAGTGGGACTGCCCCCAACACTTGCATGTCCTGTACTGCAAAGCTTCTTCTCTTATTTCTCCCTACAACTCACTGCTCCAGCCAATGATGTGTTTCCATAACAGAAGGCACCAGCTTGCTGCTAAATTTTATTTTCCTTTGATGAGAGCTACCTCCCTGCACCTGTTATTCTTTGGTTTTGTTTTGTTGTTCTCCATTAAAACTCAGAGAGCCAAACTCAACCCAGGGGTCTGTTTGGTTCAGCTGGTTTACTCACCCTGACCTCATGCCACCTTTCCAGTTGATTAGCTCTTGCTCAGGCTTGAACTGAATCAAAATTTATTGATTTCTTTTTAGTTGTCATCCAGTGCTAACCTTTCCTTTCCCATAAGCTGAACAGCTGTCCCTTCCTTCCTTATTTCTCTTCCCTCTCCCTCTCTCTCCTAGTTGATGCTTCCAGCAGCCTTAACCTTGAGCGCACAGCGCTTGCTAGAAAGCGATTCACATTGCAAGGTCTTTCCAACCGCAGAGCTCCACCCAAAGGTAAAATCACCCATGCAGCATTTGGTCTCAGGCCATCTGTCTCCTGCACTCCCACAATGTTCTCTCCATCCCATGGTGCCATCCATCACCGTTTCCTAAAGTGCTGCTGCATCTCACCCAAATGCTCCTTTCTGGTGCACACAAGTGGCTCCTCTGCTCAAAGATGCCGTCACCAAAAATTGCTCCCACAGCAGCATTGGCAAGGCAACCTCTGGGTGGGCTGGTTGGGTTCTATACTGGTGCACAGTGCAAATAACCTTTGTTTCCAGTTTCTCTCAAGGGTCAAAGTGTGAACTGGTTTTAAATTATCAACTCAACTTCTTTCAGCAGCTTACAGGCTTGAAGAAAAAGAGTGTTGTATCTGTTGTGCTACATGAGATTTTCATGTGTGAAATCATTCATTGGTTGGACGTCTTTGTTTTTTCAAATATTATTCAGCTGCGGTATAGTGGGGAACCAGAATTCAGGAGATCTGGGTTTTATTGCACTTAATTATATGGCACTGTAAAATGCTGTGTTTTGGGTACTTGTGCATAAATGTTTAGTAGATATCCATGAATAGAGAGTATTGCAAGTTCCTGTGAAGGCTGTACAAGGAAGAGACTTTAGCGGAAAGAAATGTGAATAGAAATTAAATTGAATGACTAATTGCAATCACTTTCTGAAAAGATACTGTAATTACTCCCTTTATTGTTTTTGTGTGGTTTTTCTCCTGTTCTGATAAGTAATATTTCCTCTGTGAGACAAAGGGTTACTATGCAGTGATGGAGAGGGTGAACATCAAAGGAGGAAGAACCAAGATGAAAGCATAAAAGCAGAAATACAGAAGCATTAAATTATAATGTGATAAAGTAGATAAGAATGCACCAAGAGTCAGCACTGCTGTAAGATTCTGGCTACCAGATTAAGGCTTCATGTGGTAGTGAGATCCAAGATGGACAAACAATGTTCAATATCTAAATATAAAAACAAGTGGATTTTAAATCTTGTGACTCGGGAAAATCAATGGCAAAACACGGATTTCAGAAATGATGCTGTAATTTTTGCAAGTCTAGATTTACAATTTTGTTTGGGGTCTCTTATTTTTTCATCTGAGTTTTTCTTGTCATATGAAATGCCTTGCCTTGTATTCAGTGTTCCAGGCAGCGAAGCACAGCTCAGAAGAGCTCAGCTGTAGGTGCTCTGAGTTCAAAGCCTTGCTGGGTCTGGTTACTCGAGATTCCTGTGGAACACATCTTGCACAATGTCCTGCTTCACTCTGTGGGGCTGACCTGCTCCTGGCCAGAGGGAACTGCTGGCAGACAGGCTGGCTGGCCGTGGTCATGGCTGCAGGCAAAGCCTCTCAGCACTGCACAGGCTGGCTGCTGAGGCAGGTTGGAAGCTGGGAGAAGGGAACAGGGAAGTGTCTGCAATCAGCTTGTCCTGCTCCTGGACTCTTTGTCTAAAGGTTTTGTTATTGGCCATGGTGAAGGATGGTGTGTTGAGCTGAGGGTACTTTGGTTCAGATCTGCTGTGTCTGTTCCTGTCCAGAGCACATAAAAGGAAGGTCTAAACAATATAATACCCCAACTAACTAGGGTGAAAACAAGATTTGGTATCAACTGCCAGTGGAGCATGGATGCTCAGAGAAATGCTGAACTGTCTGCCTAGGCTGGATAGGACAGGCTGGAAAATGTTGTGTATAATCACTTTGGTGTTTTAGTCAAAGAAATGCTGATGTCTGGAGAAGAAACTTCGGCATCCTGCACTCCATCAGAGCAGAGATCCCTGGCACAGCCATCCCAGAGCTGGCACCAAAGTGTATCCAAGTCCACACTCAAAGCACCCTGCATCTCCCCACCCTTGGGTCAGCATTAGTCATCCTGGTTTGCAGAGACAAGTTCATATTCCTTGGGGTGGGCACAACTTTAGCACATCTCATAGTGAAATGTGGGGAATCTGTGTCTTTACTCCTGAGCAGACTTAGAGAAAAGGCAGGACACTAAATAAAGAAAAAAAAAAACACCACATAGCCTTCAATTTCTCCAAGCTGGTTTGCACTGGTCAAGATGGAAGCTTGGAGAATATTTTCAGGCATTCACACAGTTAAATTTTAGAAATGACAGATGTGAACTCCATTCATCCTTGTTTTTCAGTGTATTTCAGGTCAGTCATCACAGAACAAGCAGTTCAGTGTCTAAAATGATCCAAACCTCATCTGTAGACACACACCCCATTCCAGCCACCATGCTCATTTCTCTGTGTTTTGTAGCTGTACTTGGACACTAGTTGGTTGCTAAAATAATAATTGGCATGGCTCTTTTCTGAAGTATTGAAATTGGTGCAATAGGAATTGCTTTGAAAATATGTTCATAATAACATTTTCTGTGCTTTTCACCTTGTTGAGGGTATTTTTCCTCTCTGTTTTAGAGGATCAACCTTTCTTTTCTTTACCCTTTTCTAGCTGCTGCTTTGCTTTGAACATCTTTTACCCCAAGTGCTTATTAACCTCTAACCCTGCCCTGCATTGCATCTGTCTGTTCTCCCAGATCCAGAGTCTAAGGACAGAGAAGTTACCCGTCGCTTTTCCCTAGCCTCCTCCATCAGCACCACAGTCAATGCTTCTGCTGTCACCAAAGGTACTGTCCTGCTGCTTGCTTAGCTCCCCTCTCCCTGCCTGCTGCCTGGCACAGCCACTGCCAAATGCTGCTCACACAGTGAGCCCCTCAGGCTCAGTTTTTACTGAGCAGGAGGTTTCAGTAGAAGAAGAGTCAGCACCAGTGTAGCACCTGCAGGGAGGCAGGCCAGGACATTCTGAATGTGTATTGAGGCGTGCTGTCAGCACACAGAGTGACTCTTCCCAGTTTCTCCACTGTAGGCTTCAAAAAGTGTTGCTGATGTCCATGGAAATTGGATTAATTTTTGGCTGATGTGGGGTTAGGTTTCCAGTAGCATTGTGGGCACATATGCCTGGATATCAGGGATAATTTTGACAACAGAACATATGGTCTTCCATGGAATTCTGCATATACTACCTGGAATGGACTGGAGGAATTGATTTGCAAGGTTAAGATTTTCAGGGCAATTCAAAAAATCAAAATAGAAGGCAAAATGGCAGAATTAATTTGTATAAAAATCTTTGCTCTGTAGTTGTCAGGAAGAAAGTTGCTCAGTATCTGTTGCCTTCTCAACAGCTGTGAAGGATATGAGCCACATCCTTGGCTGCAATGAGGCTGTCAGGGAATGAGGGTATGGGGGGTTCATGGGCAGAGGAAGGATGTGATAGTCTCACCACCGACAAATGTTTCTTTGACAGCACCTTTAGACCACAGCACTAGAACATCCTCACATGGAAGTGATGGGCAAAGCACATGAGAAGAGGCTATTACAGCTTTTTGCCCTCAGCGACAACTCAGATACATGATCAGTTGCTAAATTATGGGAAGATTTAGTTATTTCCTAATAATTGTTTTCAAAGCTGAGGAACATAATGAAGCACATATCTACAAAGAAAATGGGCAACCAAGGGTTGTTCTTTAGTGTGGTGTATCAAAGGCATCATGTGTGAATTGCAATGAAAGTTAAAATTTGTTACAGTTTCATCTCAAAAAGTCCTATCCTAGAATCCTGCCAAAAGACTGTTGGCAATCTCTTGGGATACTGAGAAAGCTACTTCTGCAATGATTTTCAAAGCTAGAAAACAGAATCAGTGCTTTTCAATTAAGTGCTTTAGTTATAGCATCTGCTTTAAGAAAATATTTCAGATGACAAAAGAACTGAAGCCTGAGTCTTGTCTCAGCATCAGCCCAGATGCAGACCTAGCCAGGGTGTTGTGGTTCATCACTTCTGAGGCCACAGCTGCTGCTTGTCTGATCCTCACTCCTGCAGTCGGGGCACAGGAGAGGCGCTGCACACGGACTGTGGCTGGTGTC
Organism: Fringilla coelebs; assembly: GCF_963513975.1. Classification (NCBI taxonomy): domain Eukaryota; kingdom Metazoa; phylum Chordata; class Aves; order Passeriformes; family Fringillidae; genus Fringilla; species Fringilla coelebs. The sequence continues at coordinate 17,759,119 of NC_140036.1, forward strand.
CCCCACTTCTGGGGGTCAGAAATGTTGCCTTTGAGGGCTGTGTCCTGCCAGCCTCACGGCTGAAGGTGGGGACTGCAGGTCTGCTGCCTTAGTGCCATCTCCTGGGCAGGAGTGAGAGGCAACATCTGTGAGACCGAAGGGAAGCAGATTCTTTTGTGGTGATGTCTCAATGTCTTTTGACAAAAGGGGTCTGTTCCCCATCCACTTCACAGAAGTGTATATCTTCAGCTCCTAGAACCCAGGGGTTGGTCATTCTTCTGGGTGAAATTAGAAGTGTTAGGTAGTTAGGGTTTTCACATGTAAGAAAGCAAGTTTCTCCTTTAACGATATTTACAGCCTTGTGACTCTATAAACTCCACACAGGTCCCCTTGTTCCTGCAGTTAAAGTCAAGAGACATGAAATAAAGAGTGACCCAACTCCCCTGGGGTTTGAAGGTAGGAGTATTTCCATCCTGCATGAAAACCTCGTTTGATATTATTCACTGAATTCACATCTCATCACAGCTGGTGGGTGACACTGGAGCTCATTAGGGGGTTGGGGTCAGTTTATCTGCATAACTGGGATAAAGACAGCTTGTTCCTCCCTTGCCTGTCCCCTGCACTCATATTCACCTAGGCATGGGCCTGAATTAAACCCCCAGTTCTTTGCCTGTTTTAAGAAGTAAAGCTCTAGACTGTCACCTGGATCTGGATTTTTCTGCCTGGCTCTGCCTCCCTCCATAGGGAGCAGCAGCAGGGAGCCAAGGGGCTCCTTTTCACCTTCACCTGCAGTCTGGCCACTTGCATCCCTCTTCCCTTGTTGGTGTCTGCAGGAGCCATGTGCATGAAGACTACAGGGGAGGCTAGACTGTGCATTAATAGTCATTTCAAGTGCAGTGTTTCATTTCAGACAAGCAGAATTTCCACCAATTTGTTGCAGCAGATTCATAAATTACTGTTTAATAAACAGTACCAAAGAGTTAAATTGGGGTGGTGTTCCTCAGCCACTGGAAGATCACCAGCTTCCATTGTCAGCCTCCCCCTTCCCCAGATCATTTGCCTTAGGGGGACACAAGGAGCCAGGTACCTCTGCTGTAGGACAGGCAGGAGAGGTGTGGGCTGAGGACTCCTTTCATAGCATTGTGTTGTTCTGCACAAAAACTTGGTAGGAAGAGCCAGTGAACAGGTCAGTGATGGAACTGGTGAAATATCAGAGCTATCTCCCATGGCACTCCCAGCAGAAGAGGAACAGAGAGGTTGGAAGAAACAATTCAGAGACAGCAGAAGTAGTTTTGCTGTTTGCAGGATATTTCCTTTTGCCAGTGACCCTCGGCACGATGTTTAGAACCATCCTGGCACCCAGCACCAGAGTTTCCCAAAGTGTGGAGTTTATGCCTTGCTTCCCTCACTGACAGATGCCCTGATCTCAGCATGCCCTGTGGCTGCAGGGGCAGGGTGGGATTTCAAGGTGCAAGAACTACCTGCAGCATTGAACTGACCTGCTCCTCACAAGGTACTGCTGCACAGCATCCCTCACCAGACTGAGTACCTTTAAGTGGGAAACAATGGCCAGTATCACCCCTTTACCAGAAAACATTGCTGCTATTGACAGGGCTCTGACACAAAGGATTCCCCACCCCCCCAAAAAAAAATTCTGTTGCATTCATCGAGGGTGAAATCATTAATTTCTGGTCTCCCTGGTCCCCTTTTGCTGCTGAGTGGATTAGGATCAAAACCATAAATTATCACCTACAAAATGATTTTAAAAGCTGCAAGGAAACTATGTTAAAAATGAGTAAGGAAGCTGTAATGAAATAGAACACTGCACTGTTCCCTCAGCAATTGTCTTCCTTAATTAACATCAATACTTCTGTTTGATTCATTTCGCTGTTCTCTGTCCTTCTCAGACTTACAGTTTTTCTGTGGAATGCTGCTGTCCTTTCACTCATTTGTGCTGGTCATGTGTCTCCTCTTTTATAACTGTTGGACCCCAGTCCACCTGTTTGTTAAAGAGACTGTCAGTTGCAGAGGTGATGCAGGAATTCACTTTGTACTGGTTGTCTGGTCACTGTTTCACCTTGAAGACACAAATTGTACTTCCTGTCACAGATGCTTTTGAGAACACCATTTTGGCCCAGACTAATTGTAATGCTGGTTCCACCACGAGATCCGTACCTAGATCTGCTTCACAGACAGGTAAACAAAATTAAAGTATTTGTAAACTCAATTTGGCAAACTAAATTTATGATAACATTTACTCTCTTTATTATAAAGAGAGTTTTCTCTTTTGGTGAATATTATTTCCCACCAAAACAATGGAAGAAAAAGCTTGGATCATTAGCTTAGAAACAATGCCCCAGATTCTGGTTTTCTGAGGTCAGGCTGAAAATAATTATTTTAATTGAAAGCAAGAGAACTCAGAACTTGATGTGTCTTATTTTATAAGAATTAAGCATGAGAAACGAGCTGTTCCTTAGTCTCTGAAATTAGAATAGGGATTTGTATGGAAGAAGGAGGCTGATGCATGTGTTTGTAAAGAATTCTTGCTGGTGAGGTTTCTAAATGACAATGGAAGCTTTGTCTAATGGAGTAGAGTGATATCTCTTTCTCTTGGTGCTTGTAGTCCAGCTGGTGAATTTGAACTAAAATTGCAGTAGCAGTTTGAAGTTAATTAGAATCAGTATATTCTTGTATGTTTAGGCCTTTGCTAGTATAGCTGGTGTGAATAAACTGGTACAGGACAGTGTCGCTTCAGAGGCAGGTTTAGGTTTACACCTTTAAAAGCACAGATGAGCAGATCATACCTGTGGGGTGATAGCTGGGGATGCAGCTGTGCTGCAAGAAGGTCCCTGTGTCCCTTGAAACTGGGTTGCAGTTGTGGAGCAGACAGTTCCTGGGTGGCAGAAGGGGCTGCAGAGCTGCATGACCATGTGTTGTACCAACCAGTGCTGATAGCAGGGAGGGTGTGCATGTGAAGGGATTAAAGAAACCAATTAATAACCTATTTCTCCCAAATCTGGTCACTTTTCTGTTTACTGCCTGAGCTGCCTGGCTTGAGTTTTATATTGCCTCAGGCCAGGGTTTGGTGTGGGTTGAGAGTGCTGGGATGTGCATAATCCCACTGTGTGAGCGTCTGTCTCCATGCCCTGTGGTCAGAGCTTCGCCCTGTTGAGAGCAATGGCCCACAGGATGTAAAGAACTTGGTTCAGCATCTGCTCAGCTCAAGTCCCTGTGAATTAGCTAAAGCCCAGCAGGTACACTAATTAGGAAGGCACATGGTAAATTGACTGACTTTATTCAGCTTGTATCTGTCAGAGCTACATCTTGCTTGGTAGATGCAAGGTCTGTTTCCTCTGAGCTGGACTGTAGTCATCACCATCCCCACCAGAAAAGGGACAGGCATCAAGTGCAGGAAAGTGAAGATGATGATTGCCATCTGCACAAAAGAGCCTAAGCTACTTTTGCACCATGGGAGCCTCACGCAGACCGATTCAGCCTCAGTTTCCCTCAGGACACATCCTATGGACATGCCTTTTTAGGTGAAGAGAGACTGGCTGTTGAGCTTGGGCTGGAAATCTCTCACTGAGTCCATTCTGCTGGGTTGGGGTGGTCCTGGTGAAAATCATGCAGGAAGACAGGTAACCACACAAATATGACTGAGATCTCTCCTCACCCCCCTGGTTGTCTTTGTGCCTTGCTGTTTACTCTGTCCCTTCCCTGCACTTGCAGCCTGCTCCAGGGTATAATCTTGTAAATTGCTCAGGTGGTAATATCCCCTTGAGGTGAGATGGAGATAAGCAGTCAACCAAAATTCCATGGCTTTGTACTTACTTAAACATGTGGAGGTAAGCTGGAAACTGAATCATCATGGCCTTCTGAAAGTCCTGTCAGCACAAGTTATCATTTGCTCTGCAGGAAGATTCCTGGTCCTTGTTTTTTGTACCTCCTGAGCTGAAGGGATTGAGTAATGCTGAGCACTGGGAGTATCCATGGGTGTGAACACTGCAGCCACACATGCTGCTCTCACACCAGGGACAGTGAGTGGTGCAGGCTTTTAGAGACAGAATGATGGCTGTGACGTAATTTTTATAGCAAAACCATGGAATAAACTACAAAAACTACCAGCAATTCGGTAAGTGGAAGAGCGAGAAGTGAACATGTGACATTTATTTTACAGACATTCTCAAAGAGGCTAATGTCTGATATCTAATTCTTTCTGGTTTATGTCTTTTGAAAAGGTTGGCCCAGCAGACAAATGCCTTCTCTAGACACGTTTGAAGATTTTGAAGCCATCCCTTCCAGCATGGATGAGCTCTCCAACTCTTCTGATTTGGAGGAAGAGACCAACCCTAACAATGTAATTGCTTTTTAAAATTACACTGCCCTTTTCCAGCACAACTTCCTCCTCTCTAAGGACCACAATGTAACCTGCAAAGTTTGGGTTCATACTAGCCTTAAATCCATGGATGTGTGGTAATATAGAAGATGGAAATTTGATCTGGGGCTTTGGAAGATTATTACAAGACTTTTGTTGATCAGGATGAAGATCATAAAAAGCCACCCATTCTTGTAAGATGTCACTTTGCCTGCTACAAAAGTGAGGGAAAACTCTGAGTCTTTAAAAAGTAATTTCAAACTTTTCCAGATAACTTCACCTGGTATCACAAACCAAATTTTTATATCAGAATAATAGCTGGTGGGTCAAGCCTAAAGTCTAAATAACAGGTCTAAGAGGTCTATCCAAATTTTGAGTAGTATTTAACCTGGACATGATAAAACACAATTGCCTACAGAAGAAATATCTGCCAGCTTGAAATGCCTAATTCAGTATTTAACTAAAACCTCTTGCACAGTGTTCTTTCATCCACAGTGATTGTATTTCTGGTGCCTTGTTTCATTCATTTTAGGGGAGCAATCTCTTCCGGGTCGAAGGCAGTTTTGACAGCTGTTTCCCAGATTCTCTTTCTCTGGAGGATGGAGATTTAGTGCAGTTTGTGCAGGAAGGAGAGAATGGTCAATGGTGAGTATGGCAGCGAGACAGAACCTGACAGCTGGAACAGCCAGAACCTCCTGGAAAAGATGGAAATATAGGTTAGATATTAGGGAACAGTTTTTTATGGCAAGAGTGATAAAGTTCTGGAATGGTCTGCCCAGGGAGGTGATGAACTGACCATCCCTGGATGTATTTTAAAAAAGACTGGATGTGGCACTCAGTGCAAGGTTTAGTTGAAGTGTTAGGGTTGGGTTGGACTTGATGATCTTGAAGGTCTCTTCCAACCTGGTCATTCTGTGATTCTGTATGGATACCTGAAAGACTGCCCGGGGTCCTCTGCCTTCTTCCTTAGTTCAGGAAATGATAGCCCAACAAGCACCTCTAAGAAACACAACCCAGGAAAGGGCAATGTAGGAAAATTCACTGACTGTTCTCTGAGTTTCAGGTTAGTGAAGAAACTGGTCTCTGAGAAAAGCGACTGGGTTCCCTCCAGCATATTGCAGCCAGCAGAGGGGGACAGTAACAACATAATTAAGAGCAGCAATGCAGGTAATACAGAAAATGTGTTACTGGCTTGTTTGTTTTCTTCTCCATACCGAAAAAGAATGTGATAGCAAAAAACATGTGATAAAAAATGCACTTCTGTATTGAAGTACTCACCTGAGTGCATGTCTGTGCTGCAGTATCTGGTGACATGGCTGAGCTAACCTGAAATTTGGTGCCTGGGTGTCAGAACTAGTCAAGCACAGCAGTTTTCCTTGGCCTGGCTTAATTATTTTCCCCTTTCTGAGCAGAGCTTGAATCTCACATCCAACTTCTATGGCTACCAATACTCAGGCTGGCTGCTTTACAGCAAGCCCAAGTGTCTCATACACAGGGTGTGCCTGCAGGACAGCTTTGAACCTGGCATGGAAAGACTTTGGATGGAGACCAGCATCAGGGCTGTGCTTCTGGCCTAGGTTTGAAAACATTAAAATTTCATGAACCATTACTGCCTTCATCATATTTCACAGCTGGCTCCAAAAGCTGCAGGAAGGGCTGCTCTGGCAAGATTTCAGCTAAATCAGCACTAAAAGTCATCCAGTCACAGCTTTGGTTCTGACCTAACACCCAAACAGGTTGCACTGGAAAAGCTGAATCTGAGCAACTCTGCAGATCAAAGCTTTACAATTCAGACTAATATTTGTCCATCCTTAAATATAATTTACCAAAGTGTCCTGCTTTTCTTCTGGTAGCAAAGAAAGCAAAATCTGGCACCGCCATTCCCTGGGGATCTGCAATGGAGAGCTACCAGCACTTTATTCTGAGTTACTGATCTCTTTTGATTTTTTTGGTCAGCTTGTTTAAGTGAAGGAAATCCTTTTTCAACCTCAGGATTCTTTACTGTGGTGCAAAGGGAGTTTGGTAATTGCTGCTCCTTCACCTCACCAGCCTAACAATGGCTCTCATTTCACTGGCATGTCCAGTGTTTCAAAAGAAAAATAAAGCTAGGCACACATTACAGTTACACACCAGAAGAGCCTCCCTTGCTTTTTGTGAAGGAATTAGAAGAGCAGTAGAATTGTGATTTTAAGTTTTATTTTATTCCAGGCTTCTAAGAAAGAACTTCAAGACTGTAGATGAAAAATCCTGTAGACATATTGTAGTGACAATGCCCATGTCCTCCTTTTCAGACACGTACAACGATTCCTGCAGCACAGCCTCAGTAGAGTCAGACACGAAGGAAACTGAGGTGGCCAAAAGCTTCCCAGCAGAACAGAGGGCTGGCAGCTGAACAGCAGGACCAGCCTTCCTCAGGACCCCGTCCACCTGTCTTTATCTTGGGTGGACACTGGATCAAAGTTGCCTTTCTCACAAGCTCTGAGGTTCATAATTCACTAAAATTTTATCAACATGAACAAATGAGAACTGTGCTGTCCACCTGGCAAGCTGGGAAAAACAAACTTGAAAGGAGCATTAAACATCCAGAAGACATCAAGCCTACCTTCAGTATTAGAGGAGAAAAATGCTTCTTGCATTGATTATCAAACTGTTTCAGAAGATGTGGCCTAAATTAGGTCGACAGCAGAGCTGAAGAGTCTCTATGCACGCACCTTTTGGCAACTTTGCTTGAGCACCACATCACTGCAGAGGGGCATGTGGTGGTTATGAGTCCTTGCTCCACCCTGGGGTCACCTGGAGGTTTTTCCATTTGCTTGCCTCTGGCTGTGCCTTCCCTGTCCTCCTTAATTCCAGCTGATACATCATCACAAATGTGCCCTTTTTGCTATCAGTCAACACCAAAAACACCCCACAGAGGGTGGCTGTGGAAAGGAGACTTCTGGCTGGGACCATCAGAGAGGCTCCGTGCAGCAGAGACGTGTCCCCTCTGCAGTGGCCCGGGAGGCCCTGCTGCACACAGCATTCCTCACCTGGCATGGTGCAGGGCTAAGCAGGGAAGTAAGGACACGTAACAGCTACTGTGACAAAGAACACTCTGAACTCTTTTTACAGTCTCAGTCATTCCTCTGTCCCCTCTACAGTCTCTGGTTGCTGGATCACAACCCTTTGCATTTGGTGCCGAGAATTCAGTTGAATGCCATTTACTGTCATATGTTTGAGTAGACTGCATGCTTTCCTTGTGTGCTGGGCTATGAGTAGATACATTTCACCCCCCATTTGGAATATACTTAAGCATTGCAAATAGGCAGTGAGCATTAGATGCTCCAATGAGTGGATAAAGTGTTGTTGTTAAATACTTCTTTCCAGGACGTTTTATGAAAGGACTGTACCAAATCTCTGCCACATAAGGATGTAATGTATAATATAAAGTGATTACAGATGTTATGATTCCTCTACAAGCCATTAGCTCATTTAGAGCAGCTGTTAAGGCATGAAGACATTTTGATGGTAATTGGGTCTTAGGTCCCACAAAAGCTGCTAGTACTGATAAATACTGCTAGTAAAGATAAATAGCTAAACTAGATATTTAAACTAGCTGCTAGTAAAAATAAATATTGACTAAGAGTTGCAAACAGGCGAAAACCAGTCTGGTAAAAATGAGCCCAGAAGAAGCTCAAGAGTGAGTGAGTGGCTTTCACTCTTAGGGATTTGTTTAACCTTCAGACTAGTGGTGCTTTATATAAATAACAAAGGGCACTAAAAGCTCTAGAAATGGAGATGAAGCAAACCAAAACCCACTCTTTACCAAGTGAGCCTCTGAGCAAAGCAGTAGGTGTGTGTATTATTTCTGCTCTCACCTTCGCAGGGACTCAAATGTTTTATTTTGTGTCTCAGTGGAGGCTGGTGTTGCAAGTATCTCAGTGTGGGAGTCAGGATAGCTGTGGAGCAGGCAGATAGTCCTGTTTGAGAAAAAGCCTTGGAACAGGTAAAGGCTTAGTCAGATTTTTTTTTGCCTATGAAGACTTATTGCTTGCTTATAAGTTGCACTGTGGTGATTGAAACCCATGGCTCTTCTAACCTTCCATATCTAAACTCTGTGACTTTTGACATTTTCTGTTCAGGAGTAAAGGACCTCTCTGGAAACTAGTTTTGTTCTACAGAGGTAGGAGCTTGCCTGTTTGTGTTGGTCATTTACCTCAAAATTGACATGTAGGCTCTCAGGAACACAAATCCTCTTGGTCTACTGTGGTTATCAGCATCTTGCAGGAAGAATTGATTCCTTTCAGTCCCCTAAAGAAATATTCCTTTCAGTCTCCTAAAGAAACATTTTCTTAGAGTGCAATTACTTTATCCTCTCTCTAAAATGAGTTCATTTTCGTTTCTCTGTTACTTTCAGTAATTTTTGCACAGGAACAGTGCTGCTGTCTACCCCTGCCCTAAGCATAGGAGAGGGAAGGGCTAGGGAGCTTTGATTGCACATTAGTGAGTATAGTAAACTTTTGTGTGTGGGGAAGAGAGATAGGGAACGTTACCCTGAGTGTATGAAACTGCCAAATTGAAGATTTGTGACATTGCCGATGCATGGAAAGACAAAGGAGCAACCTTCTGGCTTTGCTGATGAGACAAAATGGGGTTTGATGACTTTTTGAGTTTTTAAAATAGTATGCAGGACAGTCTTTTAATTAGTGTATTTCTGTCAAGCAAAGTGATAATTAAGGGAATGACTCTCCATGTACAGTCTAGAAGATGATTTGGTAAAGTCCAGCAAGACTAATGTGTGTTAGGGTATGCTTATTCTGTCTGTAGGTCTTTGACACCATCCTATTCAGGTAGATGGACCTAAAAATCATAGTTTTCAAATAAGGATTTAATTTCAGTGTTGTTTGGAGATGCTATAGCGACCATTTAGAAGTCATTTAAAAGTAATGGTTGTGACTAAGATGTGGCTGTAGAAGACACCAGATCCCAGGTAGGTCCGTGCTGCGGCAGCCCTTGCTGCTGGCCCCGTGCCTGGCTCTGCTCCTGGGCCTGGGCTGGCCACACCTGCCCTCCAGGCTGAGGGTTTGCCTGGGCTCTCTTCTCTTTGCTCTGCTGCTCTTCTGCGAAACTTCAGAAACTTCACATCCTCAGAACTGCCCTCAAAAGTGCCCACTCAGGTGTGGGTGGGCTGCTGAGTCCTTCCCTGGCACCAGTGGTGAACAGAGACGGGCAGTTGCACGACACACGAGTCTTGCTTTTAGTAAACCAGGCTAGAATAGAATCAGGCCTGATCCTCTCCTCTCACCTGGAGCCCCACCAGGTGGAGAACCAGACCAGTGCTCGTTGTCTTGAACACAAACAGCTGCAGCCAAACCACATCTGAGCTCTGGCTTTTCTTGCCAGTGACAGCAAAGCTCCGTGTGTGTCATGTTCTGGTCATGTGTGTGATGAGAAGCCATTTTATTATCTATGATATTCTTAGAGTCTTGATATTTCAAACAGGATTGGGTATGAGAAAGGCCATGTGCTTCCTTTCCAAAAGTACTCAAAGACTTCAAATATATATATATATGTGATTAGAAAGATATAAGAATAATAAGAAAAAAGATCCAAAATGTGTATTTCTTCTTGCAGCTGGACTGAAATAGCTGCTAAGATTTCCTCTCCCCAGCTGAGAATTGGTACAGTTTGTTTTTCTTACATGATTTCCATGGTGTTGATAATGATGTATTTGTATATTGTGACTGATGAGAGATAATCAGACAGGGAAAGAGCACAGAATTACCTGTCCTTTTTTCCAGTCAATACAGAATGTATGAATTTATTACAAGAAAAAAAGTGTGCAAATGAACTTCCTGTAATTAGGCCATTCTGACCTGTGTAGAACCACACTTTGTTTGAAATTTATAAAAATTATAACTAGTACAAAACCTGGTGGTTGATGTCTCTATATGAAGGAACAAGTAAAATGAGATTATTTTTTCTATTTGAAATACATGAATTATCAGTAAAGGCACATTATCAGAGCTGAAAAAAATTGAAACACATTTGTCCAATATAAGTTTAATTTGTCCAACACACGTGTCAAGAGGCAGAGTAGGTTTTTTTTCCATTACCCATCTCCCTTAGTCATGTTCTGAATCACCAGGGCTCTCAGGAGGGTGCAAAGGTTCACACAGACAGAGAAAGTTGTAGATGACTTTATAATAGTTACTCCTGAGATATCTGCATGCTTTTGCCTGCCAGTGTTCATTAGGGAGTGCTAATTGATCCAAATATAAGCTGTGGATCATGTATAAAGGCAAGCAGGTGAAAATGAGAATGTAGAAACACAGTGCAAATAGACCAAGATAAACTGGACCCGATTTCATGCAGTATCCAGATTGCTGGGGGCAGTCTCCACCTCACCTCACTCTTTAAGTCCTTGGTGTCACCATGTTGCTGCAGCTGATATTCGTATGAGGAAAAGAAGAATTGGGAGCAGCCAGAGGCCAGCGTGGGAGCTGCTTGTTCCCTGTCCAGACAGGCCCCTGGCAGATGCCCAGGGCAGGGGACGCCCAGGGCAGGAGTCAGTGATGCTCTCCTGCTGCACATCCCAGCCCCGCACCAGCACTGCCTGCACGGCTCCTGCCCCGGCCTGGGGAGCTGTGCAGGAGCCCTTTGTGTGACAGAGCTCTTTGTGTGACAGAGCAGGGGTGTGCCAGGGGTGTTGGGATGCAGCACTAACAGTGAGTCCCTGCCCATGCACCTTGGCTGGAGCAGGCCTGGGAGCAGCACGGGGCCAGGCAGCAAAGGATGGTCCCCATGGGACAAGAGCCCACCTGGGGCTCTGCTTAGCCCTGTCTTGCTTTTAGCAGGTGCTCTGTGGATATGGTCTCACCTCTCCCTTCTGTGCCTTAACATAAAAGATGGAGTTTGCCCTTAAATAAAGTATTTTCTAAAGAACACAGGGGAGGCACTGATTTACAGGCTGTAACCCTCTGCTGGGGCACTGTGCACCAGGCTCTCAGACAGGGAGGGAGATGCGCGAAGCTTTCCCTGGCCTCGCAGAGCCCCAGGTCTCCTCCCAGCCAGCCCAGCAGTCATTTCTCTTTTCACTTTCTTTCCTAACCATCATTTATTTCCTTCTGCGTGAGTTCACAGGCAAGAGGCATCGGTCTCCCCCTCTCTCTCCACCTCCTTCCCAGCCATGTGACTGAGCACTCCCTGCATCAAGTGAAACTTTTCAGTCCGCAGGAAAGCTCGGTTTGCTCTGCAGCGGCTCCCGGGGAGAAGCAGCGCCTCTCACAGCCGCAGCCGTGCTGGCCATGGGGAGGAGCGCACGGCAGCTCATCTCGCTGACCCTCGCCTGTGGTGAGTAACAGCATCATTTCTACCTGAAAAACGGGACATTATGTCAGTCTGGTTTCCTTGCAGTCAGGACAGCACCCAACAAACTCAAAACTTTGGACAGTTTTGTTGCTAATACTAAGGGTGCTTTCAGTAAAGTCCCGCTGCTAAGAAATAACCATCCCTGCTGTTCATTGCAGCTGGCATACCCTCAGTTTGACACACTTAGTGTATCAAACTGTGTAGTGGTATACACTTAGTTTTTGACATTTTCCTCTGTATTTTCCCTTGAACTCTTGTGGTGGCATAAACTCTGTGTGAAGGAATCAGTTCAAAGCCTTGTTAGAAGCAGACCTTTTGCTTTTCGTAATTAAAATCATTTCCAGACCTGCAGATCTAACTGAAAATCCTGAGTGAGACAAGCAGGAAAGAAAAAAACCAAGGAAGCATTGCTCGAGTCATTAATTTATCTGCATTGCAAGATGCAGAGCAGGATTAGGAAAGCAGGAGTGAGGCAGGGGCTTGGAGAAGACAGGCTGGGGCTTCTCTCAATGACAAACCCCATCAGAGTCATCATCTGATCCTTAATGCTGCTCTATGAAAAGCTGGGGAGCCATATGCATGAAGGACATCTCCCAGTCACTGCTCAACACCAAATTTGCCTGGTGAAGAGGACAAAATGTGATTTAATCTGTGGAATTGCCAAGGGTTTGAGCTTGCTGTTGGGTGTGTTTTGCCATCGGCACATGGGGATCACACAAAGAACATCCCTGTCCCCCTCGCAGTCCATGAGCAGGGAGAGTGCTCAGGGACTCGACCACAAGCAGTTCCTGCTGTACCTCTGCTTTCCCATGCCTGCTTCATAGCCAGTCTGCTGAAATAGCCCCAAAACATACAGATGAAAGGGAGAGCAAGATCAGACTGAGTAACAACACTAATAATTCAGCGGTCAGCAATCACTTTTGACCAGAAAGAACTTGTTTCCTCTGTTCTTTACCCAATTTTGATCTTTCCTTTAATAATTTGTTGTGATGTTTTATTAATGTCACACAGTCAAGTCCTTCTATGCAGACAGGGAATGAAACATAATTAGTTCAGAACAACGCTGCTGGGCAGCTGAACAGATGAGTGTGGTTAGATGAAAAGGGGATGAGTTTCTATCACACACCCCAGCACAGGCTAAGAAATGGCACAGCCAGGCCATGGCACTGAGCACTCAGCTTCCCACCATAACACCTGGGAGCAGAGCAGTGATGTTCCTTGTGACCAAAACTTGTCACCAAAGCATGAAAAGGGGATCTCCAGGCCCAGACTGGGAACAGTGAATTTCTGGGAACTGTGCTGGTCCGTTTCTGGGAGTTTTGTTTTCCCCATCTACCCCTTCACACAGCAGGACCACCAAACCACCTTGAGCAGCCACCCAAACACAGCCAGTGCCAGTGGGTGCAGCTGGAGAGTGATCCCTGCCCATCTCTGGGGCTGATGTGGCCAAATGCCTTTTGGGATGACAGACCAAGCCAATGGATTTAGCAGTGTGGCCATCATGCACTGGCAGAAGCCCCAGAATGCTTGGAGGAACAGTCTGGTAGTCACCCAGTGAGCAAGAGCCATGGGTCATTCCAAAGACATTTCTGGCTTCACCCCTCAGGTCACCCTGTCCAGCTGAATAATGAAAAGTAATTGGGTTGAAATGACCTTTAGAGAAGTTTTATTTAAAACCTATGGGTGGTATTCTAATGTCACTTCAATATTTCTACATCTGTGTAACCTGGTCAGTAGTCAAAACCAATCTGTGAACTGAAAACTAAGACCTACAGACAATTTAGGGCTCATGTAAATTTAAATATGGATTGTTTCACAGTCTTAGAGGAGAAGAAAGAGTGAAAATTGCAACTTCTTCTTTCTTGTTTTTATCATGCTTGTACACTTGGATGCAGTTACCCATAACTGGCGCACGGCAGCTGCTCTGGCTTTCCCCTGGCCCCGCAGAAGGAGATCAGTCATCTGATTAACAGCTCTGCATCAGCTGTGGCAGAGCATAGGGGAAAGAGAGAAAATTAACGAAAATATCATATGAATTATGCATTTTTAGGTTCAATTTGAGAAAAATCACAATATTTTTGAGGTTTTTCAACTGTCTCAAGTTGCATTTTGATGGTAACACCTAAAGTGGCAGTCAGGTGTGTTCTGTACAGCTCAGAGTGAAACCCAGGCAATTTTAGGAGTATGGAGTATTTACATCTGCATTTCTCCTCCAGCATAGCCATTTTTAAGGGAAAATTGTGGTAAGGGTTAAGATCTGTGCATCTGCTCTTGTTTCTTTGATTTTTATCTTGAATTTGATTCAAAACCCAGTAAGTTTTATTATTCTTACTTTATATGTATCTGAAAATGGTTAGATTTTTGTGAATTCAGCTATTATTGAAGATCTCTGTTCATGATGAGTGACAACAAATAAATGAATAAATGGAAGACCTTGGAAGATTTCAGCCATTTTCACTCTAAATGTGCCTCTGGCATTAATCTATCCTAATAGTCTAATCTCAGCAGCCTGCCTGCCATCAACGTTGACACCGATTCATGAGAAATTTCTTTGAAAGAACCAGTGTATAGTGAACTCAGACATGTTGAGGCATTCTCTGTGGAGCTGTACTGCTGGGAATATGAGCTGTCTTGGACTTTTGGGTCCCTTCTGTCTCCAAATTGGAGAATTTATCTCTGTCCTCCCACTAATTTAGGCAGTAAAGCATTTAACTACCTCTGCCTTTATCTACATCAAAGAATTCACATACATGAGTGATTTATTTCTTTAACTTGACCTTGTCTTTCCAGAGTCTTGTTGCACACTACCAAAGACTCAAGCAGAAGAGTTGTGACGTTCAGATATTCTACAATGTACTTTCCCACTTTTTGTTCACTTCTCTATTTACATTTAGGAGACAGATTTTTTTTTTTTTTCACTTCTGCAAGGGACATATTTCTGTAAATGTTATTAGGTGGAAGCATAGTTTTGGTGCTGTAACTATTTCCTGATGTGGTCCAAAATGCTCCTGGATTTTTTTTTTTGCACCCTGATTTTTTTTTTCCCTCATTTCTGAAAGGACATCACTTAGAGGGATAGTCTTTGGGTTCTTCCAGGAGGAAGAACTCCAGGGTTCAAGCTGACATTGCTACACCAAAATAAATACCTGGAATTTCCCTGTTCCCAGACTTGTGAATCACTGCAAGACCATGGCACTGCCTCACTTCCTTCACACACCCAGACACATCCCCATGCCCTACACTTTGTTGGTAAGAAACCAACAACCCCTTTGGCTGCTACACCCACTTCATCTTCCTTAGACCTCAACAATTTGCTTCCAGCAAATCCTGCTGAACTACCTCCTGCAGGGAATTCTTGTGCTGCCTGGGGATTGTGCAAGGCCTGGTTCCTCAGTGTGTGGAGAGCTGGGAGGCAGTGTGCTCCCCTGGAATGGGAATACTCAGAGGTGGGAAGCTCAGGGGAGTGGTGCCAGCTGTGGACAGTCCTGCAGGGTGTCTGCCTTCACTCTCCTGTCATGACTGGAGCCAAATGAAGAGTGAAATTGTATCATCCATTTGATAACAAAACCAGGGCAGGTATGTTGTGGTTATCAACATAAAAGTGAAACATAAAGGTTTCTAGACTACTGACTTTAGTTTCTTTGCAGCATTTTCCTCCTGCTTTGCTGAAGTGGCCCTGGGGGTTGAACTGTCTCCAGAAACCACATCCTTCCACCAAATGGCTACTTCTGCTCAGCCACTTTCCCTTTATCATTCTTCACCCCATCAAAGCACCACAGTTCATTTTACCAGCACAGGCCCTCTTCAAACAACACCCATGAGCCACGGAACAACCGAGCAGACAAGGGAGCAGCTCCAGGCAGCACCAGCGGCGGGCCAGCCGACGGCAGCGCAGGCAGGAGCATCCACAGCCCCTGCAGACAGCCCCAGCACCACGGCCGTGCCCTCGCTTACAGCTGCTGTCCAGAGCACAGCCACTGCCCCCGTGTCCTCCACCAGCCATGGCAGGGGAGCACGTGTGAGCACAGCAACTGCAGCAGTGGCCACCAACACCTCCCTGAAGCACGACACAGCGAGGACCCAGGGGGCAGCTGCCACCAACGCCTCTGCAGCCCCCAGCACACGGAGGGCCGGGCCCAGCACGCGGGCAAAGAGACAGACGGCAGCCACTGGTGGTCCAACAGCCACGGCCGTGACCAACACTACGGGCACCCACGCAGGGACACAAACAGCCCCCACATCCCCTGCCAGCACAGCGAGACCCTCTCCCACCCCACAGCCCTCTGCCATCCCCACAGGCACCTACGCCGTTTCCGATGGCAACGGGACCTGCGTCAAAGCCGTCATGGGTCTGCAGCTGATGGCCCGAAATACACAACAGGTGAGGTGGAAGCTGAGCTTTGTAGTGACTTCATCCATTAGCTGGAGTTTATTCTTCCTCTTTCCAAGGCATTTTCAGAATTAGCTTCTATGATCAAAATAAGTGGTTTGGTGCCAGTCTAAGGCCCCTCATGGCACAGCATCCCAGCTGCTGTACTTTGGCCTGTGTGGTGATGATGCCAGGGGCACGTAAAGGTGCTTTCTTACTTCAGTGATATTTGTGTGGGAGAGATGCTGGATGAGCCTGCAGGGTTATTTGTGCTTCCCAGAATGGGAGTTAGTTAAAATCTGAAGTGACTTTGGGTAAGATCTTGACATTGTGAGTTGCAGTGAAACCAAGAAATTGCCAATTTGCAGACTTGGATTTAGAAGTGGGCTGTCCTGATGCTGATCTATGGACATTTTGGGATCATGGGAACTGCCAGGTCCTGAAGAGCTGCTCTTCTCTCCTAGAAGTGATCCATTGAGAATGATTCAGCAAAAGATGCCATAAACCTGAAATGGCAATTGTGTCCCTCAGGCTTAAGGTTTTGTTGCTTCCATTAATACACCATATAGAGCTACAGGCTCTGGAGTTCTTATGCTATCCCTGTTACAAATACAAATACTCATGTTTGATATCTGAATATTTCTAACATGGGACATGGGAAGAGTGACTAATGATGGTAAAGGTGATTTTCATCCCTTGTCCTGACAGAAGCCAGGAAGGGAGCAGGATTCCCAACCTCACCAGAACCATAGTGAGATGTTGATAATTATTTAAGGTACTCCCTCTTTTTAAATTACTGTTCGTACTCACCTGACTCTGCTTGAATCATCAGTTCACTGAATGAACAAAAACCAAATATTTTCTGCCAGCTTAATGCAGTGGAACAGCTCAGTGATGTGTCAGACAACCACCAGTGCTGGTTTATAAGTGGGGAACAGCCCTGGCAGGCAGCAGTTTGGCTGCCACCACCACTAGCCTGTTCATTCAGCCACACAGAGCCTGTCTGGGGGCATAAAAGGGGCAAATCTCTGCATGTTTTAAAGTTATTAAATCTCTGCATGGTTGTTTTTATTCATCAGCAGCTCTGCAATGTCTCTTTTCTCTACAGGAGCCGATGGAATATGTGACTGTCAACCCCAATGCGACAAAGATATCAGGAAGCTGTGGGATGGTGCAGTCTGAGCTGAACTTAACTTTTAGTGGAGGATTTGTAAACATCACCTTTGTAAAGGTAATTGTTGCATTTAGAGGGAAGGAGTATTTAGGACTGGAATGCAAGAACAAAGCAAAGCTGCCTTTGATCCATCTTGAGCTGTGGGAAAAGGCATTTTATCTATCTCTGTGCTTGTTTTCCATCTGTATATAAGGCATGGTTACTCCTGTTCTTCCCAGAGGGCTAGAACCAGAGAACCATGCTTTAATTATTTCAGATTGGAAAATACCTCTGGAGGCTGCCTGGTGCAATGCTGTGCTCACAGTACACCTGACTTCAGTGTTAAATCAGCTCTGTTTGAACTTTCCATTTGGAAGGGAAGGGTGATTAGTAGTCATCTGTATTTTAGGTTATGGCAAAGAGTTTTCTAAGAGCTACAGAGGAAAAGTAAGGTAAAAAATGAAGGAGCTCTTTCAAAACAAAGGATCAGTTCAGACTCTGTTTGTTTTAAATGTGTGCTTCCTGCAACAAGAGGAGCATTTTTGGTGTAACAAGAATCCTTAGGGAAAGGCTGGGATTCAAGTACCTACAAAAGCCCCCAGTTGCAGCAGTGCTAAGGAGAGTGATGTGAACCTTTAGGAGGTGCTTGACCTGCCTTGCCCTGAAAAAGGTGGGTTTTGGCACAGCATTAGACAATGCACCCTCCACTTAAAGATAAGTCTCAAGAGCATAGCAGGGCTCAGCTTGGACTGCTTTGAAATTCAAGTTAATAAGAAAACAGTTTGCTGCTGGCTTTTGGTGTTTGGTCCCCACAGCCTCTCTCAGAGCTTTGAAGCAGGAGTGCTCCAGTGGCACTTGTGGCTGTCCCTGTGGGAGAGGGGCTGGCTCAGGCCCTGGGGCTGGGGTGGCAGAGGAGAGGGGCTGCTTCAGTGCTCACCACCCCATCAGCCTCTGTGAAGGGCTTGAAAAAAGGAACTGTGTAACCAACCCCCAAGATGTGAAGTAGAGCAGGTGTTTTCCCCAAGCAAAGTTTTTAACCGTGGCCAAACAGAACAAAGCACTGCCACCCAAAAATGTTTGTATTTATGTCTTTAAGTTGGAATGATGCTGAGAACCTCTTCCCTGGTGCATTTCTTTCTTCAATTTTCCCACTCCATCCTACAAGTGCACAGGAGACATTCATGCCATTTATCCACCAGCTGCACTCGTGAATCCCTCTGTGCTCACAGCAGGAATTAAACAGGGTAGCAGGGCTGCTGCATGAGGCATAACATTTTACTCCAACACTGCTACCCGGGAGAAGCTCCCAGGGCTGGCTCTCCCCCTGTGGCACTCCAGGGAAGAGCAGTGTCCAGGCTGCACCAGGGCTTCAGGGCACATGTGGTCAGGACACTTGGCTGGAAATTTTGCTCTGTGCTGTTGTGCCAGGTGCTTTCCATGTCAGCAATCTTCCTACTATTGGTTATCACAAGTATCTGAGGAGTTCCCAGCTTGAGCAGTTTGTGTAAAATGACACCTGCATAGCCTCATTTCATTGAAGTGAACTGGTGATGCAGCTGAGATTTGGAAAAGAAAAATACATCCAAGAGAGTTGGTTCTTGGGTCTTAAAGGTGATGCTTTGCAAAATGTTCCCTTGAGATATTCTTTATGACCATTTTGCTAAGGTAAGCTGTGTTTCTTTCCCCTGCAAATATGAGCATGTATTATGAATAAAGATACATCTTCTTTTGCAGCAAGCTCCAAGTTACTCTGTCACTAAAATTGAGAGCAGAATACAGTTATCTTCTGAAGGTCAGTGATTTTATCCTGTCTTAACTTCATGTCAAACTGTTCTGGGTGTGGGATAAGCTTTCAGAACTTTAAAACACTGGATTTTGCAAATATGTGTTTTATCAAGTTTTCAACGTGTCATTCACCTAAATCTTATGGTATAAAAATAGAAGAGAAGGGGCCTGGCTGCAGTTGCAACACTATTATTACATTTTCTTTTTGATCTCAAAAGCTTTCCCTGCCCCACTCTTTCAGAGTAAAGATTACTTCAAATCTTGCCTGCTCCTGTGAGAATTCTAACCCCTCCTGCAGACTCAATTTGTTAAAATGTGATTTGAAGAAGCATCTGAAATTTTAGCCACTTTTTCAGACCTAAGCTCAGCTGAATTGTCCATTGATAGTTAAAGCACTCATTTAAACATGTAAGAAGAAGTGATAGGTTATGGAGAAGATGTCCATGCTCTAGTCACCTCTGGGGCCATTTTACTTCAGGAAGATATTGGTTCCAATGGAGTCAGTGTGGATTCTCATCTGTCTCTCTCTGGCCTTCAGGTATGCTTTACTATGCTGCCCTAAATGAGAAGCTGTTCACAACAAAGCTGGGGAATTCCTTTAAGTGTGCCAGCAGGCAAACCTTCCCCTTGGAGAAGAACTTCCAGATCCTCTTTGTTCATATGCAGCTGCAGGCATTTGACATTGTGGGTAACCAGTTTGGAAAAGGTGAGTAGAAGGACACTTTTCCACCCTTCCCAGATCTACAGCACTCTGGTGGCCTGATGGATGTAATCTGCCAAATTATACCCATATACATCTCACTGCTGTTTTCTCAACCTTTCCTGAGTCATTTCCAACACATTGCTAATACCTATGGAGGATGGAAAAATATCTTTTCCCCCTGCATTTAGTACCTTCTGTTTCACCTTCTCATTAAAAATGTTCAGCTCTACAGCCACAATTTTCTTCTTCATCCATTTTCTCCTGGAACAAGCAGAGGTGTGTTCACCACCAGTGCACTGCCCAAACCCCAATGTGCAAAGTTCATTTCCAGGTCACTTTTCTCAATATAGCCAGATTTTAGCTATTCTAAAAGGCTCCTGATACTCCCATTGTCCGACAGCTGCAGCAGCAAAACTGCCAGCTAATAAGGGACATTTGTGAATGCAGGATATTTTCAGAGCAGCTGTGTCTAGACATGATGAAATGTGCTCTTGAGGAGGAGCACAACTGGCCCACTCCCAGCTTCAGAATTAAACATGATGCTCATCTCTTCAGTTTGTCTTTTCTTGGAGAAGTGCCACAAAGAGGCAATCAGGTATCTCAGTAAAAGACAAAGACCAGAGAGGGGGACTCAGTGGGACCTTGTGATCTCTTTCAAGTTGTCCATTTTCTCATTTCTGTAGCTTCCTCTCAGGGCATTTCCATACAAGAACTCAGGTGCACAGAGGGGCTGACCAGCTCTCCAGCCCTTCAGATGCAGCAATTAAGACAATTTCTCTTCTGCCACTTGCCTTTCTATGTACTTACAAAATATTGCCCCTGTATTCTTTTTGCTTTAGATCTGTCTTTTGACTCAGTTTGGCTCTGTTTGACCAATTCTTCTTCTGTTAGGTCACCATTTTGGTTACCTTTTCCATTCTAAAAGGGATATAATGGGAAACAACATTTGGGGCTTTTTAAAGACATGGTCCTTCTCCACACTGAGAATCCTATCTATGCTTTCATTCTCTGGAGATTTTTTTCATGGAATAACAGTGGAATCCCATGGAAGAACTCATGGGATCCCACCTGGTCCCTGCATTCCCATTCAAATGTGTACAATGACTGATATTACTTATGGGATTAGGTATGGTCTCACCTCTAGGAGAGACTCACTTGAGAAAGATGCTTGCTGTTTCTCCCTCTCTCTCTCTCCAAGTCAGACTAATCTCTGCTAGTCAATACCATGTACAAATTTAAATTAGTTTTGCTTTTAATCAGAAGCTGAGAAAGCAGCTCCCACCTCTGAAATAATTCCCCTGTGGCTATAAAATGGTCATGAAACTCTGGTGTATTGGCTGCATGTGCAGATTCTGAAAAAGAAAATCCCCAGTGAAGGAATGACTAAACACATCATCAGCCTCCTCCCCTCGGGTGTCTCAAGACTGATAGTTTCACTTCTGTTACTCCTGATTTGCTTATCTTTTAATGGGGAAGAAAAAGAAAACATTAATGGTCACTGGTTTCAAGTTCCTTACAGTTTTGTACAGATTACAGCATCAATAGCTTAATCTGTTTGAATCTAGAAATCTGTAAAAGAGCCTTCTGTATTTCATTGTATCAGAAACAATTTCTAGAGTTCATGGAGTTCATTCCTTCATTCCCAATGTTTCATCAAAGCAAAATGGCCAAACATCTCTGGTTTTTACAACACTTAGATGCCAATACTTTTCACCTCTTTTAACAGCAGGTTACATTAACCAGACAGAGCTTTTAAAAGGCAACCTCTAATGGAATGCTCATGCTGCTGGCTTTGTGGCATTGCATCACCATCTGGATTAGAGCAGAAGAGGATTAGACTTTGGGAAGAGCCATGTGGAGGCTCTGGAGCTGTGACATGATGTCATGGACTCCACATGTTCTGTGGGCTCATTGCCCACTGACAGTATAAAATTCCCATGGGGGAAAAGCCCAAGCCAAGCTACAACCTGTGCCAGCACAGTCATGGAATAAGAGTCAAGGTTTTTACCTCTGAGCTCTGTTGAATCCTGCCTCAGAACAGTCCCAGGGAGTGAGGGGGAACAGGGTGTTGGATCTCCCTCGTATCCTGGCTATAAACTGGATTTGCTGCTGAGCTGGGATCTACTGTGGGGTTTGGCTGACCACACTGCCCTGCTTAGAGAACAGTTTGCTCAGCAGTTGCCATGCAGAGCCGCATGACAGAGGTCTGTCTTTCCCTGGAGCCCAAGGAAGATAATTCCTGTAGATCTGATGGAAAATACAGGTCTGATCCAATTCTGGAATAACACATTAGTGGTCATTCCCAGACATTGCCTTCACTCCCAGGACCACACTTGTATTTTTAATTTGAGGCTGATCCTGCCATTCTTACTGGGTAAAGTTTCTGTTTCTGTCAGTGGCCCACATGGCACAATCTCTCCACAGGAAAGCTGCCAATTTACTTCAGTCTAGAAGTTCACTTTAAAGTTATAAGTTTCTGTTTAATCAGAGGATGATTTTGATATTCATTTGGGTAGGAACTGGCTGAGAAAGCCAGAATTTGCCCTCTCTGTAGCTAAGAGGTATGTTTGGATGGTCCTTCAAAGATATGATTTCTGTCTGATATCATCATATGTACAACAAAATTGCAAAGGTACTGCTAAAGCAACTCCCTGGACTATGCCCAAGGCTTCTGTCTTCCTAATCTCTGAATGTTCTGAGTTAGCCACCATTATCTACAAATAATTATCTCTGAATTAAACAGAGAGAAAATTAGAATTTGATTATTCTTAGAAAACACTGACTTAACAAGGATCCCTACTGCACTAGTGATGTGCTGGTCTACGGGCTTCTGTCTCTGGCCTGATAGTCTTCACTGGGAAGAAGCAATCAGATGTCACACAGGAGCTGTTTTTGACCATGCAGGATGTCTTGCTCTTTATTTTCAGGCTGGCACTTTGTATTGTGATGCTCCCATCTGCTTTTGGGAAGAAAGCCCCTGCTGTGTGTGTGCTGAGTGGTGAAACAATTCCTGCAGATGTGAGGGAGAAGAGCCACTATCCAGGGAAGCACAGAGCTACTGCAGAAGGGGCAAGGATGGTTTTCTTGAGATAAGGCTCACCATAGATAAAAAGTGTAGTAAGTATAGCTCAGGACAAAAAAAAAAAAAAAAAAAAAAAAAAGAAAAAGAAAAAGAAAGCAAGGTTTTGAGAACTTCTGGCTTGTATTTGCTAACTTTACTGGGATACAGATGTACAGTTTAGGAGTATTTTATTCTGCTGTAACATCCTCTGATCTCCTTTTCCTTTCAGAAGAAGAATGTTTTCTTGATAGAAACGGCAAAGTAGCTCCCATTGCAGTGTGCTTGACTATCCTGGGATTGTTTGTCATTGTGTTTGCCACCTTCCTGATCTCCAGGAGGAAGCCACAGAGAGGATATGAACGCATCTGAGGTGCCCTTGTGCTTCCAAGTGTGTGCAGCAAGCAGAGAAGTCACAGGAGTTTTTGCTTCTGCCTGGCAATCTCTCTGCCCTGAAGCCACATTTTTAAGTGAGATGACATTGTGTATTTACAGCTAATGAATGTTTCTGGAAGGAGTTCTTTTAAGGTGGGAAGGAGAGAACTCACACCTTCTGCTTTAGGCTATTCTTAGCATCTAATTTAGATGTAGCCAAAATGAGGATCCTAAATTCTCTCTTTTGGCAACAAAGGAGGTCACTCAGATCACCTAAGCCAGATTCCTAAAAATAGCTTAAAGCAAGCAGTATCACTATCCCCCAGAAAATCCATCAGGTCTGTTAATGATGGTATTTAGATTTATCAAAAGATGTAAGTCTGACCTTCAGGTGAATAAACCAGAGGCCCACAGCTACAGACAACCCTGCTAAGTGAGAGCTCACTGGAAGCTTTTTTCAGAATATGGTGTGTGCCAAAATCTCAGGGGAACTGTCAGTGGGACTCCACTCACAAGCAAGTTCTCACCAGTCCTACACACAGTTACACTTCCTAAGCTCCTAGAGTTGTCCCACTAAGCCCTTTGCAAAAACAGAGTGGTAACTGTGACTCTTACCCTGGAGCTGAATATGTTCCTGGTCTTATGAGAGCTCAGGAATTCCCCATGGGCTGTTCAGACATGGACCTGTCGCAGTGACCACACTGAGCCCAGGAAATGTGCTCTGCTGGGGCAACAGGGTGGTCTCTTAATCCAGGCAGATGCCACACTCACTGGAAATGCCTGGGATTAAGTGACCATCACTGGGGCACCTGCATGAGGTCCATGAGAAGGGAAATCCACTGATGCTGTAAGGTCAGGGTTTCAATGGGAAATAAAAGCTTGCACAGGCCTTGGACAGACTCTGCCCAAAAGTGAGTGATCTCCAGTGTGCTCACAGCTGAGCAGCTGGATTTTCATATGGAAATAATCTGGAGTTGCTTTAAAGCACACTGATACACTCTGTAGTCTATT
Source organism: Fringilla coelebs (assembly GCF_963513975.1). Classification (NCBI taxonomy): domain Eukaryota; kingdom Metazoa; phylum Chordata; class Aves; order Passeriformes; family Fringillidae; genus Fringilla; species Fringilla coelebs. The sequence continues at coordinate 17,783,277 of NC_140036.1, forward strand.
TCCTGCTGAACCAATGATGAAGGCATGAGAATAGTAATTGCTTTTGAGATTTAAGTCCAGCTCATGTTCTTTGTTGTAACAAGGAAAAGTTCCTTGTCACAAAAGATTTACATGTGCAGAAATGTGCACATACACACACATACACATGTGCACATGCCACACAATCTGCTCACTGAAGCAAATGACATCAAGGTGATAAGAAATTAGGTACAAAAGCATTTGCAAAAGAGAAAATAATATTCAAAAGAGCACACTTCCTCCAAGGAGTTAGGCTAATGGCTTAAATTTTACTAATAAAAGTTTTGCCTGGAAAAGGACTGGAAAATGGCACTCATTAAACAAAAGAAAGATGAACTCATAGGTAAAAATGCCTTAACAGTTGAATCTGTATCTAAACAAAAAGGAAATGCTGGGAATTAATTTAATTTCTATGAATAATGGCCCAAATCCTGCGCAGTTATTAATGGTGATGAAACCTCACTGGATTTTCACCGGATAAAATTGATGGTTGTGTCATATCAGATATTCCCTTAAGTATTTTAAAAATAGTTTTGATACTTTACTAGTATTTCACCATTGCAAGTTTACTTATTTAAATGAATAAAGAAAATAATTCTTCCATTCTATGAATTAATTAGACATGTTGGTCTGTGTGAAGCAGGAAACACGGCCATACTGCTCTATAATCAGTATAATATGTAGCTGTGGAAGTAATTACCGTTCTCTAGAAATGTTCCCTTTGAGTCTGAATGAACCAATAAATAAGAAAGATAAAGACAATTTTGAAGCACTTTTACACTTGGAGAAACATCAGAACCAGCTGTGAGCACAGGAACAGCTGAATTTTATAAGGTAAAACAGCACAAGAAATAGGACACCAAACTTTCATGCCTCGAATACAGACACCATGATTTGGACTGTATTCAGTTGAATACTCAAATTAAAAGGTAAGAATTTCAATTATTCTTTTGCAAAAGGGCTCCAGCCCTGTTCATAATGCTTAGTGAGCTTTATTGAGCTCATCTTCCCTTCCTCCTTCTCCCCTTAGCAGACAAGCGACCACTGGACTCAGACCTTGGGCCTAATAAGATCCCTCTAATTCTCAGGGTTACTTAATACTATGAATCTGTTGCTTAGAAAGCAGATTTTTATACTCAATTAAAGCACTCACCTTTTTTTTAAAAAATGGCATGTCTGGGAGGAAAGGTAAATGGATGAAGAGCTTCCATTTGAAAATGAGCCTGTGCCTGCAGTGGGGATGTCACTGTCCCAGTCTGCAACATGTGGCCATTTTAACAAAGGCTGCCTAAAAAGCTCAACACATGGTCTGGCCCTAAACTGTTCTGCCCAGGGATCAGACATCTTTCCCTTGTCAAAGCTGAGTCCCATTTCACATGCTCTTTGGATTGTTGGACTGTGTGATCTGTGTTACTTCTACTGACACGAATATAGCATTTGCTTCTTCTGATCTGAAAAACTGCTTTATTTTAATAGTCTTTTAAAAAAGTTTGATACGAACATGAGGACAGAAAAGTGTTACTAATGACTGCTAATTCTGTGGTTAATATTGTGACACCTGGCATTTTTACTAGTGATGCATGAATAATGTTTTCCCCCATAGTTTTTTTTTTTTCTTTCTACAGTGAATCAACATGTTAATATTGAACAATGTTTGGATTCAGATTTATCTTATTTGTTCTCATGCTTTTTTGTGCTATTTTTTTTGTTTGCTATTTTTATGAAGCTGTATTCTGCCATTTGTACATGAATGATACTCTGGGCTTGCTCTAACTGGCACCAGCGAAGTGCACGTGGTGCAAACCAATGAAACGATTGGATGCTCCCAGGAAATGCTGCCAACATGCAGCAAAATTGATCCAATTGAGTTAGTGCTTTACAGCAGTACAGTATCCATTGGAGAAATCCTTACTGCATCAGGAGATTCCAGCCTTGAAGTGCAACCTTTCTCCTAGCTGTGGCCTAGCCTGCATCCCATCACCTCCATCCCTGATCCCAAAACCCAGCCAGCCTGCAGCAGGGATGTGTCAGCATAGCAGAGAGTGTTGCTTCTCCAGATTTAATGCTGAATTAGAACCAGACAGCCCAGCTGCTCCCTGAGCTGCCATGTGCAGCTCTAAAAGCTGATGCCCATGTTCATTTTCTGCCAGAATATAGGAATACATTTAGCTGGCACTTTTTTATCTAATGGAGTGGCTTTGAGGTCTCCCTCCTACTGGCAAGACTCCATAGGGGTAATTCCGCTTGGTGTTGCCAGATTTGCTCTTTCAAGCATCTTACCTGAGGAAGTATCTTGAGCAAAAAGTCCCTAAAAGAGCACCATACAAAAGGAGGATACTTGGTGAACTGCTTGCACACTAGCTGGGCCATAATGACCATACTGTGGGACAGAAGGGCAGTTTTGTCAGCTGTGGGAGGAGACAAGGCTGCAGCTGGGTGCCAGAGCGACTCAGCAGCCCCAGCCCACTTCTTCCCCCAGCTGCAAGCTCAGACCAACCCAGCCCTGAACCAGAAGGTGCTGATCAGGGTGATGTGGTGCATTGATGACGTGATGCATCCACCAGGGAAGCAAAGCTTAACTTCTGTGCAAGCATGTGCTGCTCAGGAGGCCATGGGGCCATCACAGGGACTAGGAGGTGAGCACATCCCCACATCCTGATGGCTCCCTGGTGCTCTGCTGCAGCTCCCATGCCAGACCATCCCCTGTGGTCTCTGCACACCCCAGACAAAATGAGAGCATCCCAGACACACAATGATGTCACTTAAACAGGTCACTGAGGAGTTTAAAAAACAGGGTTTAATTTCTTTCAGTCCTTTCTGTTTTCTGATGGAAAAGCAAAAATTAAGAAACAGCTGTTAATTCAGTTGAAAGAGGAAGGGAGATTAGATTGGCATCTTGAGTCTGAACATGCCTTGGCTGATCACTTCTAGCTTGCTATAATGTATGGCTGCTAAAAATAACTTGCTATGAGAAATAAGAAATTATTTTTCTATTATTGGTGTTTCCCTAATAAAGGCTGTATTTAATCATTACAGTGTGCAATGATTTTCTCTCTGAAATGGCTGAGTCTGAAATGGGCTCTTCATGAAGCAAAGATTGTTAGATGGACTGCAGGAAAGCAGAAGACGTGGTAAAGATGGGGGAGAAAAAACAATCTCTCTGCTGCCAGCAGCTGATTGAGGAACTTGGCTGTTGGAGAAGTGCCAGTGAGGGCAGCAGTGAGGCTGTAACTTCCCTCAGGGATAAAACATCAGAATTATGTTTCATTTCTGGTGACAGTGCGAATCCCTACAAGATGGATAATTTAATGTCACAAGGTAAAAACTTTGCAAGCCCCTTGATTTGTCCTTCAGAAGAACAGCAGGGCTGCCTGGAGAGCAGGGGCAGTTTGCTCTGACCTTTGGCACTTGCTTGGCCTGGTACAGTGTTAAATTTGGTGCCAGGCTCACACCTATTTAGTGGCAAGATTCCTTATTTGTTCTTGTTTTAGAAGCTGGGCTGGTAAATAGACACTTGTGTGTGTGAAGTAGGCCCTCAAAAGCTGCTGGTGTTTCAAAATTCTTTCTTGACAAGGCTTAGTGGCAGATGGAGGAAAAGTCAACTATTTTACTTAAAGGCAAAAAGTCCCCATCTGTGAGTCACACCCTGGACTGTCCCAGAGGCACAAAGGTTTGGAATTCATTGAAGAAACCTTTGCATCAGAATATTTAGAAGAAAAAAGGAGATGTATTTTTTAAGCATCAATTTGAGCAAAATAACAAGGGTGAGAAGAGAAATATTTCTGTGGAGTTAACCCTTTGTGACTAAGGTGACAAGACTTGGACACTACACTTTTCTTTTTTCCTCATGTGCAGGGCTGTGGCCATTGCATGCAAACAAGGGGACGTGGGTCTGAAGTTTATCTGCCACAGCAACATAACACTGCTGGGCTTTCATCAGCATCTGGGCTTCCCCAGCCAGCCACAAAATGTCACAAAACACACATTTCTCTTTTTCTTTGAGCCTTATTGCCTGTGGAATTGGTAGATCCCAAGTACTTTATGAAATTATAAACTAATCAACTCAGATTCTTACTTAGCTCTTTGTTCACAATTTTAGACAGGAGCAGGTTGCATTTCGAACATGCAGAAACAAAATAAATGGCTGTTGGGAAAAAGGAAGGTGTTCAATCTGAGTCAGGATATCTGTGTTTATTAGAGACACTGATCTTAGTTTAGAACCTCAGTTTTACTGAGGCTTTCCTATACCACAAAAATGTTTGAAGATTATGAATCATGAGTCCAGCCAATGTTTAACCTCATTTTACCAAGGAATGGCTTTTTTTGTCATCAGGTCAAGGAAAATGAATTCATATTTCACATTACATTTTTCACAATCTGCTCATGGGAAAAATTGTTACAAGAAAACGACTCAAATTATTAATCAAATAATTTTAAAATATGCCCAGCTTCCCCAATAAAATTAAAAGAAAAATGTTGCTGACCCGACCTATCCACTACATTGGTAGGTTCACCTGAGTGCTTCTGACTATGGATGTGCACATCAAGCATATTACTGGTGTCACTGAGGAAATTATTATTTCTGCATTTAAGCTTTATTACACTGTACTTTCAAACATCTGCGTGTTATAGTCTGGTGATCCCTCTTGACTTTGCAAGCCCTAAAGGCCCTGCTGGCAGGATGCCTCCACTAAGAGCAGATCTGCAATGTAAACGAGTTTGCCACTTCCATCAGTTCTATTGCTAAAAGCCTCCTCTGCTACCTCTGATTTATGTACTGGAAAATATCTGTAGTTCTCCCCAATATCCAACAGTTAAACTACATAAAATGCTGCCATCTTGTGTTTAGAGACAAACTAAACACGACCTTTTAAAAATCAAAAGGCAAAAGTAGGATCCACACTGTCAGCATCTTATGTTGAAGAAGATTGGAGTGAATGGATTATGGAAAAGCGGAAGCTTCACTTAATAATTTAGTTTTTAAAATCTCATCCTCAGAGCAAGTGCTGATCCCTCTTGCAGAGCCAAGGGGTGATTTCCCCAAGCTGATCTGGTGTCTGTTTAACCTACTTGAACCTTCCAGTCACTGGTGTGAGGGGTCACCATGGCAAAGTAAAAATAGCAGGAGTGGAGCAAGCAGAGATTGCCTGCATACTGAAAATGCTCTTCGTGTAAGAAAATGCTTCCGAGTATGGAGAACACTCAAGACATTAAACATCGCCACTATTGCAATTGACAGCTTGTGTATTCCCGTTGCGAAAAAGCACGGCTGCTTAGCTATTTGTAAACAACAACTGGAAATACTTATTCTGACTGTGCTGGGGCTGGACAGGTTTAGAAGGCCCCACACTGGGGTGGGCCAGGCCTTAAACTGATAGATATTTGGAAGAAATCCTTCCTGTGAGGGTTGTGAGGCTCTGGCACAGGCTGCCCAGAGCAGCTGTGGACGTGCCATCCCTGGAAGTATCCAAGGCCAGGTTGGATGGGGTTGGGAGCAACCTGGGCTGCCGGAAGCTGTCCCCGCTCAACGGAGGTTAATGTAATGTGATGAGCTTTAAGCTCCCAACCCGAATCTTCTGCGGCTCTGTGACTTGCAAAACTCCAAAGACTGAGGGAGCGGAATGGATCCTGACGGCTTTCTGGGACCTCCTCTGCTGCTCGAGGCGGTTTTGATGCCGGATCCGGGGATGTTGAGCTACCCGAGGATGCCCGCGCCCTTCCCAAGCACCCGCACCCTTGTGTGTCGCTGTCCCATTACAACCCCAGATATCATTCCGGAAGGAGCACGCTCAGCTGAGCCCGTGCATCCATAAGGCCGATAACCCTTCAGCGACACGCATGGTTCTACATTTAAATGAAATTTATTCCCTGTGCCCTCAGCGCCGTTCCTCGGTGCCGCCCAGCGCCGCCCCGCCCCCGACAGCCATTTCCGCGGCTCTCCCCGAGCGGGCCCCGGCCGTGCCCGGCTCTCCTCCCGGTGACGCGCTCCCTCCGCCCGCTCCCTGCCCCTCAGGGCTTTCCCCGCTCCCGCCCGCGCTCCCCAACATGGCGCTGGCGGCGGCCGAGCGGGGCCGCGGCTGCCTCGGGGCGCTGCGCCGGCTGTGAGTGCGGGCCGGGGGAGGCCCGGGCGGCCCCGAGCGCGGGCAGGGGCGGCCGGGCCGGGGGCAGCCGTGGGTGCGGGCCGGGGGCGGCCTGAGGAGCTGGGGGGAGCTGCCCATAGCGAGCACGGAGCAGGAGGGGAAGGGGCTCTGCGGGGCCTGAGGGCAGACACAGGAAGGCCGGGCTGCTCTGGGGGAAGGAGGAGCAAATAAACCCTCGTGGGCCTTGGGGAATGGCTGTGGCAGCTGCCGCGGGTGCCGTGAAGCTGCCCTCGGCCCCGGGGGTCGGTCCGCTGGGAGGGTGACCGTGACAGCTGTGTGTTCGATGTTTAAGACATGCACCGATTTCTCCTGTCAGTGTTACAACCGAGCTCTGCTTGTGTGGTGTCGAGGACGTCCCGTGTCTTTTTGTCCGATAACGCTTAAAGAATGCTGGACTTGATCCAAAATTCCGAAGTTGTTTTACATACTAATTAAAACAGTTCCAGGAGTTTGCTTTCACAGCCAGTCACTTCATGCCGTTATCTAATTTAGTTAGCGTTAATCATCTGAAGTTTAACTTTCCATTTCTAAAAGTCTCCATAGCTCACTCTTGCTCTTTCACATTGTTTTCTCTCGCACCTTTGCTCTACAAAAACAGCTTCTGTTGCCTTTTTAACCTTTTTTATTTTCTATTTGCTCATGTCTTCTTTCCCAAATACTTAATGAGTTGGCCTCTCTGTAATAAGTAAATGCTAATTGTTGGCTGTTCTGTCCACCAAAAAGAGGTTTTTTGCTTGTCTGTTTTAAGAAAACTCCTTGATTATTTCTGTTTGAATGCTACTAAAGAGCGCAGAGATAATTTTTATTGTGTCCAAGTGAAAGTATGTAGGGAGAGTATCAGAAGCTCCAGTGCTGTCCCTCTCTCACCTGAAAATAAAGTTAGCTCAGTTACCACTTCTTCATATGCACTTGTAACACTTCTATCCCTTTATAATTGCACAGGCAATGGAACCAAGTACGAATATTTGTGAAATGGGCCTCAACGATAGGTATGACATTTCACTTCTTTAGCTTAAATTGCTATGCAGTGTGGATGGTTTTAGAGTATTAGTTGCTGAAAGACCACTGGGTTTTTAAATAAATATTCAGTACCTTCACAATTTTTAAAAACAGGAACGTGTAGTTAATCTAACAGAAATCATTATTAATGTTTAAACAACATTTTGTATAATTTTATCTATTATATTTAGGTATATGGAAATTAATGAAAACTATTTATTTTTTGTGATGTTTTCCTCTGAGTCCCGTTCTGATACAAATGCAAAGTCTGTGAGAATTGTTTTATAGGCATAATGTATTTAAATAACATATGAAGGAGTGTAAAGGGATTTAGCAAGATTATTTAAACTCACTCTGTGGTCATGTTATCTAAAAAGTTATGTTTGGGAATTCAGAGATCTATTTTAACATTATTGTTCAGTTTTAAGCTATTTAGTTCTCACTGAGAAGACTCTCAGTGCTAGCCTTATACTTCCATCAAGCTGTAGTGACTGTCATGGCAAGTTTTAGAAGTTTCTAAGTCACTGATTAGAAAACCAAACCAATGAAAGTTGATACCTTTTTATTTCTTTGTCACTGTGTATCAAGGGGGAACAGTGCTCTTCATATGTGAATCACTTTTGTTGTGGGGGACACAACACAGCTTTGATTGTTTCCTAGTTAGTCCAGAAGGTACACAGCACAACTGTAAGCATCAGCTGTTACGTAGAAGTGGGCTTTTTTAGGGTTAGGATATATTTCTTGAATTCTAAAAAAGAAAAAAAAAATGGCTTAAGGATATTTCTGCATAAGGACTCTGAGTTAAGAATTCAAAGAGCAGCTTGAAAATGCTTTTGGGTGAAGCATGCTTTTTTTCGTTATTGAAGAAATGCATAAACTTTATAAATCATGTAAAAGAAACCAGAATTTTAAGGTTGCTTTGTTTCCAGGAATGTTTTTGTAGCTTGGTTTCTTAGTCTGCTTCATCCTTTCAAACAGGAGGTCACAGCATAGGGAAGATCCTTATTGCAAACCGAGGAGAAATCGCCTGCAGGGTGATGCGAACAGCCAAGAAAATGGGGGTGAAGTCTGTGGCAGTGTATAGTGAAGCAGACAGGAATTCCATGCACGTAGCAATGGTGAAGTATATTCATTAAATTTGTGGCTGATGTTTATTCATAACAGTATTTTTCATTGATAAGTTCCATGGGTAAAGCAGCTTTGGGTGCTGATGCAAAGTTGATTCTCACTGCTGTAGACCTACTGCCAAGTTTTCCTTGAATGGGTGGAAACTTTGCCTGGGCTCTGTCTCAACACCTGACAGCTTTACAGGAAATGCATTCAAGTTTCACTCTCAGACTCTGGACAGCCAGGGGTTAGAGAATGGACTGTGATTCTGGGGAAAATGTCAGAATTTGTTTTGCTCAGCTGAGCCATTAGGAAAGGCAGTGATTTAAACTACCGTCTGATAAGTGATATAATTAGCTCAGAAACTCATTTAAATTTGCTAGTAACCAGTCTCTGTTGTATGTATTTTTTGTAAAACAGGCAGATGAAGCATACTGCATTGGTCCACCACCCTCACAGCAGAGTTACTTGGCCATGGAGAAAATACTGCAGGTGGCCAAGGTCTCAGCAGCACAGGTAAGGAGATCAGGGTCTTACATTTTCTGTTACTTCCATATCTTTAGTTCTTTATTTTTGCTCATCTTGTTTTTCCTTAATGATCTATGAAATTTCTGAGTTTTCTAAGCTAAGCTGATACAAAAAACAGGCTGGTAACATTTTTTGTGTTTTAGGCTATTCATCCAGGTTATGGTTTCCTCTCAGAAAACACAGAGTTTGCAGAGCTATGTAAGCAGCAGGGAATCATCTTCATAGGTCCTCCTTCATCTGCTATCAGAGATATGGGTATTAAAAGGTATCTATTTCTGATTTGTTACTTGGTTATACAGTTTACAGCTTGGCAAAGCTGATTTTGTTAACAAATGACCAGTTGCTCTGTAATTTTTTTATTCTGTCAATTTGCATTGTATTTTTACAGTTTTCTTCAAAGGAATAAACTCCATGTTTATAGATTCATTTAGAGACATAAGCAGTCAAGATTGTTCAGTTATTGGGATTTTAGTAATTAAATTATTCTACTTTTCTAGAATTGAAGCATTGCAGTGTAGTATAGGTAAAGGTTCAGTAATCAGATTGGATGGGTCAAAAGAGCCCTGGAAAAGAAGCACCAAATCATCAGGGTTATTGTGGCTCATGTAAAATTATAAGTTTAGTTCATCACAGAGAATCTTATTCTTAGTTACTTAGATCAAAGAAAGACTTTAAAGCTATGAGGTGTAAATCAAGAATATGGAAATGAAGTTATTACTGACACAGGAACTGTATAATTGTAGTTAGAGAGAATTAACTTTATCACCTCATAATGTGCGAGTAAATTGCCTCAGTAATTTAACAAGCTTTGCATGCATTTTAGAAATTAGAGTTGTTATGCTTGAGTGTTTTATGTGTGGTGTGAATGTAGCCTGTGTAATGAAAAGTTTTGCCTTTGTACAACTCTAAATATTGTAGGATACAGTGTTTTAATTTCAAAGTGCTAAATTTTGGCATCTGTAATGTGGAAAAACCAGTCAAACTAAAGTGTAATCCTGCTAGGAGAAACAAAAATATTGGTTTGAAGCATGTCCAGTGCTGTGTAACCACCTATGCAAGTAGTCCTGTTGAGGTCTACTGTGGAACTATTTTCATGGAGAGAATTAACACTGGGAACATTAGACAGGTTGGAGCTTAAAGTAAGAAAAAAATATTTTTATCATTCTAAATATAAAACTGTTCTGTCAAAGCACTTCCAAAGCTATAATGTCTGCTGCTGGCGTTCCTGTTGTTGAAGGTTATCATGGAGAAGATCAGTCTGATGAGTGTCTAAAGGAACATGCCAGGAGAATTGGATACCCAGTAATGATTAAAGCTGTCCGTGGGGGTGGAGGAAAGGTAGGGAACTCCTCTGTTCATCATGTGCTGTAAAGTTACCATGGCTCAGGATCTGTAACTCAATATTCTAAAAGAAAACAAAAACTGGAAAAGTACTTTGTGTTAAAATTTATTAATGGCCAATCTAGCACTATGAAATCTCATTTCCCTTTGCTATGCTGAACAAAAGTAGCTGGAATAAACTGGAAGAGTTTTGTTTGTTTCAATGGATCTCCAGTAATTCATATGAGCAGAAAAGTTATGCTCTGGATTTATGCAAAATGAGATGACTTTAAACTGTTACTCTATGATAGCTTCTGTGACTTCCTTTGCTACCAGTTTTAAATGTTGCATAAGAAACGATTAGAAATACCATTTTGTGTCTAGATATTTTTGAATGAGTGGTGAACTCCCAGTCTAAATCAGATTTTGTTCTGAAATAAATGTCTATAAAATTGCGTATGGAAAATTTTAGTTATTTCCAAAATAGCTAGATTTCTTTTGTGAAAAATAAGTTTTTCTCTGCCAACCTTGGGAAATTTCTATAATATTTGAGGACAAAATTGAATTTTGTCCTCCCTCATATCAATGGAATGATAATATCTATTTTATACACTTCTTATGGCACTTTCAGTGGGACTTAGTAGGATTATCTTACTGGAAGCCGATACACAATTCTACTAAAGTTTATGAAAGAAAAAAAATGTTATTTTTAAGCTAATTTCTCACTCTATGTGTGCAGCAAGGTTTTTCATTGTGTGTTTTTAGCTATTTAGATAAGCTTTTTTATTTTAGGGCATGAGGATTGCTCATTCAGAAAAGGAGTTTCTGGACCAACTAGAATCAGCAAGGAGAGAAGCAAAGAAGTCTTTTAATGATGATGCAATGCTGATTGAGAAATTTGTAGATAATCCAAGGTGAGAGATAGATGCTTCAGTATAAACACTGTAATGTTTATTCTACCTAAATAAACATAAATAGCTTAGTTTAGTTAAATAAACATAGCTAGTTTAGTTGTAGGATTAAAATTGGTTTTGTATATCTGATTTGCATTATGAAAGTTGTTAATTTGGTTAAATTTTTTTACAATTTATTGAATTTCTTGTAGTGGCTTTGTTTTGAATGACAGGAATTAAAATGCTATTGCTTGGGAGGTGTGGCAGTGAGATTTCTAAAATTGATTTAGATCTAGGAAAAAAATCACTCTATAATATTGAAACTATAGACCTTAGTCAAGCTGTGATGGTGTTTCTGCTGCCATCAGGTGTCCCAAACCAGTTATTTAATCTTCTCTGCTTCGATGTTTCAAACAGAAGTGAGAGTATTTAGCTCACGCCTGGCCTGTGAAACTGAACCAATTTATTTTTTGTAAAGAATGTCTCACAGAGGGCTGTTTGACATCTTGTACTTTACATCTGTTCTTCCTTGAAGCATCACTATAGGGAAAACATCTATTCCAAAGAAATTGAGGGTCTGTTTATGCTGTCAAGTGGACATGAGAAAAATCTCATTGCTGGGGAATTTCTTTTGCCAGGATCAGGGGATTGTCAGAATGGTCATGTGTTTTTATTAGTTTTATGCATAGAATAAACTTCTGCCACCTAATAGTTGTCCTTTGAAATGGTATTTTGAAGTGAACAATGTTATTTCTGAGCCAGCACTGCTACTGTCTCTTGTGAATTGCTGCACAGAAAATTATGAGGGAAATAATCATCGAATTAATACTGAAGTGGTTTTACTTTTATCATAGTAACTAAGAAAGAAGTAGCAGCCTTCAGATAGATGTCATGCTTATCCTACTATCTATGAGATTTCAGTGCAGTAGTTATTAGGAATCCACTTTCATTTAGAAGATTGAATAAGTCTAAAACAGTAAAATCCTGCGTAATATCAGCCTCACTTTACATTTTTGGTATTTATTTAAGGACAGACACTTGAACTTATAAGAAACGCTACTGAAATGTACAAGTTTGAAGTCTGTTTGGAGCATTAAAATACATTAAAACATCTATTTTTATGGAGCAGGCATGTTGAAGTCCAGGTATTTGGTGACCAGCATGGCAATGCAGTGTATTTGTTTGAAAGAGACTGCAGTGTGCAAAGGAGGCATCAGAAAATCATTGAAGAGGCACCAGGGGTGAGTAGAAAATTGTTAATATTTTTTATGAACGGCCATGTTTTTATAGCAATTGCTATCCCCCACTGAATGTATGTAGTGGGTAATAATTTATTTGTAATTCTCAGACTCATTTTAGTTTTGCTACAGAAGATGTTCTAATTGATAAAAAACCTGCATTCTTTAGGAAAATGATTCTTAAAGAAGAATTATGTAGATTTCAAGTGTAATATAAATAAGGGTTTCACTGCAGTTGTTAATTCTGTTCAATATTCATGCATACCAGGTTTAATATCACCAAACTTAACAATAGCTTGTAATATTATTATTATTTACAGCCAGGAATCAGTCCAGAGGTTCGAAGGAGACTTGGAGAAGCTGCTGTCAAAGCAGCTAAAGCAGTGAATTACGTGGGAGCAGGTAAGCCTGGGGACGTGCAGCTTTTAACTTAGTCAGACTGTAAGTCTCAAGCAAATGGCATCTGGTTGTTTTCAAGTATGACAGACATCCCTCAGATTTTTGAGGTTTAAGCAAGTAATCATGTGGTTAATTCTGGTGTAATTACACATTTAAATTTGCATACCTGAACTCATGACCAGTGGCAGCTGAAGGATAGAAAGAAAAAATTTCAGGGCAGATAATTTGGTCAACTCAACTGTTGTTGGAAAGTGAGCATTATGAATTAGTAAATTTGAGCTGAGCAAGGAGAAAATAATTTTTCTTTTAGCACAGAAAGGGTAGTACTTTATATGCAAAGAGTAGTCTTTAAAAGAAAATCACAACTTACTTTAAAGTCCACACCATTTCCCAGATAAAAAATAACCTCCTGAAATTATTTGTAACTTTTTCTCACTGCTTTGTTCGGATATTTATTTTAAAAAAATTACATACCCTATGAATATTCAGAACACTTTCAAAGAGTCTTGATGCACTTTTAAAGTGCTAATGAAATGCAGCTCTTACTGTAGAGAATGGCTACTAAACAAAGGTTATGTAAATGTACAAGGAAACAACCCTTCTGTTTTCAGATCTCAATTTTGTGACCCTCTTTGATTATTTGTATAGAATTTAATATAGAAATTCAGTGTGTCTGATTTAGAAATAATAGTCTTGGCATAGTTGAATTAAGTGTCTTGGATGTCTTTTCCATAAATGGACACCTGAGATGCTCTTAGGTGAAGTGTCCTTTTGTTAAATACTTCAGGAACAGTTGAATTTATTATGGACTCCCAACATAATTTTTACTTCATGGAGATGAATACCAGGCTACAAGTAGAGCACCCAGTTACAGAGATGATCACTGGAACAGACCTGGTGGAATGGCAGCTCAGGGTGAGTGTTAATTGATTTTATTTGTAGAGTTCCTCCTGAGTGCTGTGTGACACTGCCTGTGAGAGGCCAGATGGGTTTCCAGATCCTCATCTCCTGCTCAGCTGTCAGGGTAGAGTTTCCTTTGCTCCACAGGAACATCTCACATTGCTGTATTGGATGTAGAGCATTGTGTAGGTGCTCTGAATTTCAACCAGGCCTCTCCCAGCTGTGTAAAGAGAAAACAGTTTTAAAATGTATTTAGAGACATTACAGTGTGGTAGATGGGAGGGAGTGAGGTCCTGATCTTTCCTTTGCTATGTTGTAAGGTTTCTAAAACTGTAATTGAAATGGATCTGTGGCCCAAAAATCATTCTTGCATCCGCCTGTAGGAGGAAAAAAATCTTCACAAAAACCTAGGTCTGGTGTTATACCAGTGTAGCCACATTATGAAATAGCTGTACAGTGGGGTGGACTGGAGCAGTGGATTTCCTCACTCAACCAATTTGCAGAGATTATTCACACGTTTGAGTGATCACAGGATGTTTTGGGTATTAGGCAACTTGAAATAAACCCCAATTCTGTTTGCATAAATCCAAATGTGAGGACGGAAGCTTAAGTATTGTGAGATTAAGGGTGGGGAAGTGTAATCAAAAAGAAAATTAAAATGGCAATGCTGATGCAAAAAGAAGGAGCATTTGTCTTCTTTATCTGGGCATGAAAATTGAGAATTGAATCCTGAGTTAGAGCAGGGATCAAACAACACTGGAAGAAAGAATGAAACAAGGTGGACAGGTTCAGTGGTCTTGGCACTGTTTTTCTCCTTGTGCTTTTTCAAATGGGCTTCCTGGTTGTTCATATTCAGAAGAAATATAGTTAGTATTTCATATATCAGCATTCCAGAATATTGATCCTGCATTAAAGAAAAAACCTCTTGTTTTCAGGTTGCAGCAGGAGAGAAGATTCCTCTAATGCAGGAAGAGATCCTGCTCCAGGGCCATGCATTTGAAGCTAGAATATATGCTGAAGACCCTAATAATAACTTTATGCCAGGAGCTGGGCCCCTGTTGCACTTATCCACCCCCCCAGCAGATCATTCCACCAGGATAGAGACCGGAGTCAGGCAAGGTAAAACTGAAGGCAGTGATGGAAGAAGAAATAATTAACATCAAGAACTTATCTTTGTAAGCATTTCCCTCTTTGGCCTAAATAAATTTGCCTAAAAAGTGTTGTTATAAAGACAAATCCCTACAGAATTATTCTTCCTTATGATTTTCCATGTACTTTTGGTCAATCACTGAATATTTTATTTGCCTCTTCTTTACCTGTACCCAAATTAATGTCCCCTGGCTCATGGTGGTGATATTCTCCTCACCATTTAGCAATCTTGCATTCTGATTGCAATAAAGAAAATTGAATTTGAGTCATGTTACCTCTACAAAAATTTATGAAAAGTCTGTGCTGAAATTGTCCTTAAAATTGAAATGCCAGGCCACATCATGTCCTCAAACAACTTTAATCTTGAAAGAAATGTGGCCATGAATTGTGCCCAAGTTGGATGCCATGTGTCTAGTAATTTGCATTACCTTTCATAAACTTTCATACCTTTGCATTAACTTTCATAAATTCCTGGTTGCATGTTACATCATTTTTGCTTTATTGCCACTTTTCAGGGGATGAGGTTTCTGTGCATTATGACCCCATGATTGCCAAACTGGTTGTTTGGGCTGAGGACCGGCAGGCAGCGCTCAGAAAGCTGCGCTACAGTTTGCGCCAGTACAACGTAAGTGGGAGGAACCCAGTGTGATACCACAGCTTGAGCCATCAAAGCATGCAGAAAATACTGCAGTAAAACAAAAGTGGTTTCCAAAAGGGAGTCTGCATTGCTACTGCATTTCAAATTCATTTTGCAAAAGCTGTATTTTTTCCTAATTTGCAAACTGTTTTCGTTGGTGGAGTGAGTAAAAGTAAGTGTGCAGCCCAGTTTTACACGTAGATTTTTAGGTTTCTGATGTCTTCAGTTTGAATATTCACCTGGGACATTGTAGAAGGGTAAGGCTAAACAATATTTTTAATTGTAGTGTGAGCTTTCTCAGACTTAAAGGATTTCTTTAGTGGAATTTGTGTCACACCATGTTTGCTTGTAATTTTTAATTTATAAACAGAATTAAATTTTTAGACCATAAGTGTGGTAAAAAAATATGCTGACAGTTCTTCTTAAGAAACATTCCATTTTTCCCTACGAAAACCACAGGTGGTATAACTGTTTTCAAAAGCAGAATTCTGAAGGTTTGGCTTGAGGTGAGACTGAATATTACTTGTGCAGAAATAATTTACACTTTTAAATCAACAACATGAACATCACGTTCATGTGCCTGAGGTAGTGAAAAGTGATGGGCCCATTTTTGTTTTAGCTAAAAATGAAATTTATTGCAAGAGAAAAAGATAAATGAATTTTCTTGGTTTTTCCAGAATTTTTTCAGCAGTTCTGTCAGTAAATGTTGACAGCATAGTATTGTTAATAGTTTCAATGATTTCTCTAAAATAATAATGTTGTTTCACTAGGTATTTTGCACTATAGGAAATGGATAGTATCTAGTAAACTTGTAGAAGTCCCTGTTCCTACTTTTTACTATTAAAAGATCAAATATGGGATACTGAAACTATTGTAACTCATTTTTAATAAGAAGCTCTTGTTAAGTTAGGAATGCTCTTCTAAATACTCAGAGCTCAATTTTCCGAGAGTAGGTTTTTTCTGAAGCTACCTCCAGTTACTGTTTCTTGGAAACTTTGCTCAACTTCACAGTGGAAAAAGGCAACATTTAGAAAACAGAGTGCTTTGGAGAAAGCAGCTTTTGGGTTTTTGGGTTTTGTTTTGGTTTTCTGTCTTTTTACAGTTAGTGGTTTAATTGATAATAAAACAGACCAGTTGAATGAATTACATTTTACTGGTAAACTTTTTGAGCAGAAAGCTGTGTATTCATAACTCAATTTGGCAATATGCTTCTATTCCGTTTCTTTACAGATTGTTGGATTAAGCACTAATATTGATTTCTTACTGAGCCTGTCAGGACACCCACAGTTTGAGGCTGGAAATGTGCACACTAATTTCATTCCTCAACACCATGATGAACTATTTCCAGCCAAAAAGGCAACTCCACATGAAGTTATGTGTCAGGCAGCTCTAGGGCTCATACTGAAAGAGAAGATGCTGACAGATGCTTTCAGAGATCAGTCAGATGGTAAGGATCATTGTTTGTATTGTTTTAAGAGTTCATGTGCAGTTAGTTAATTTGGATGTTCTTTCTTTGCCCTACTTTGTGCCTGCTCAGGGCCTTGCCTTCTGGCGTCTCCCAGATATTTGCACACAGGGCAGACTATAACTTTTGTTAAGGATCAGATAGGGAATGTGTCACCACTGTAATGTCCAGGGCACTTCCCAAAGTCCTTCAGACAGGCACTGTCTGAAAGACCTTGGGATTCATGGTCAGTGACACTGTGAGCTCTTTGCTCTTGACAAGCACAAGCTTATCAAGCTTACCTTCTGCCTCTGTTACTCCTACACTTTGCCAAGGTCTTCAGACAAAATTACCTCTGCTCTGAATGGGAGAAACAGTGGGGATTTAATGGAACCTTCACCTAAAGGTTAATCAGGACCTGCTGTGGTGTAGTTGAATTCTGATGCTCTCTAGTCCTGTTCAGGGATGTGTTAATGGAAAACAGCCAGTGGCCTTCTTAGTGTCATGTTTTCTGTAGGTCACACAGCGTCAATTTATTCAGTGTTGGAGATCAAGGAATTGTCACTCTCCCTGACTACAGTAGTTCCCCAGTCTTTTCTGTGCAATATAAATACATGAATATGAAGGTAGTAAGAGTAGGACAATGATTTTAAGGCCTAAGTTTCTAAGTATTGTGTTTTGCTGAGTAGAATGAAAAATGACATATCTGTGTATTTTGTGTTTTAGATAAATTCTCACCATTTGCATCCAGCACTGGTAGAAGAATAAATATATGTTACACTAGAAAACTGTCTCTGCTGGATGGGGAAAAGAGTAAGTTAATAAAGAAGTATGTGGAGGGAAGGGAGGTACTTGATGGGTGAAGTTATTTTAACTGGTGCTTGAAAATTCAGGCTAAGAAACAGCATAGAATCAGTATGAGTTGTATGCAGTGTAAGCTGGGAATTCACAGAATTGTTTGTTTAATCCACACTGTTAGATCATGAGCACATGTAAACCAAATTGAAATGACTACTAATTCATGTTCATCATTTAAATGAATGAGGTTGAGATTTTAAAAAGAGTGCAATTTACTTTTTTTGAACTTTTTTGTTGTGAAAGGAGTACTTCCTCCCCTCACAAACTCGTTTTCTGTCCTGATAATACAGATTTTAGATACATGATTTCAGATGTTCATCTTTGAAAGAAAAATTGTCTGGAATTCAGTAGGAATTCTGCAGTGTGTAGTAAGCTAATCTGAAAATACTTGTTCTTATCTTAGTGTTGGTAGGCCTCATTTTTATCAAGAAAACCTTGATAGAGTTTATATGTCATCATTCTCTAGATACTCCAATTAAATCTAATCACACATGCATGTTTTGTTTTATTGAACAGTTGTGGATGTAGCTGTAACTTACAATCAAGATGGGTCATACAAAATGCAGGTACAAGTACAATTTTTTCAGATACTTCATTAGATAAAAGAATTCCTTTCTTGTAGATTTCTCTTAGTATTAATTGTTACTAAAGTTGCTTGATTACAGATGCAAGATTCTATTTTTAGTTTGCTTGTATTCATTGCTATATACTGTTACTTTGACCTGAAATTATCTGTGCTAGATGCTAGATTGGCATGGAAGATATATTAAAATGTTTCTGACAAGGCTAAAAGAAGTGTTTGTGTTTTCAGTATTTAAAGGTCTTATTTTTTGTTTTCCTTGTTAAATTTGTCTGTTTAAAACCTGAGTAGTTAGATTTAAATCTGCATTTAAAAAGACTTCTTTTTCACAAGACTCCTGCTCTATTCTGTGCAAGAGAATGGATCTCCTGTGGGATAAATAAAAGCTTTCTAAAGCATTGTCTGCAAGATAACATTTTATTTTGAAGATGGAAATTGGAGAGTGATTACCAGATGAGCTGAGGGATCTTCTGGTTAGATAATTGAATGATACCCCCTAGAATTGGCTTCTTTGTCCATGCTATAGAGCTCCTGTAGTAAACAGCTCAAGATGCCTTAGCAATAGATAATTTTGTGTGTGCACATGTGAGTCTCCAGTTGTGGGCTGAAGGGGGTTGTGTTTGGCTGGGTGTTCAGTGTTCCTTCTGGCATCCCCCGTAGTTGAATGTCTTGGTCTCTCGGATTTGGCATCCAGAATGGATGAATACTCAAGAATGCCATCTCTATTTCTTGTTTTAATAGTCAGACTAGGGGAATTAGGAGAATAAGTATTTATGGACTGCTTAGACTGTATAGAGATGAGTGTACTAGAAAAATAGTGATAAGATTATTGTGCTTTCAAGGGTATATCCTGATAACTCAAACCTTTACTTCTACTGATATGAAGAATGAGATAACCCACATCCCTCCTGTAATACTTGGGTTATTTTGAGTGTATTGATTATCTGTGTTATGCTTGAGAGCTTTTACACCTGTGCCTTATATCAGAAGTGACATCAGCATCAATGAAAAGAGGCTAGAAGGGATGTAGGGACCATTTGTGGAGGGAAGTGTAGCTGGGGGGAATGCAGACTCCTAGGGATAGAAAGAAGGAAGAATGGGGGTTGACAAGGAAGTGGAGAGCAGCTGGAGATAAGAGATGTGAAGACATAACTGGGGGCTTATTATGAGGAGGACAGTGCCTCTGGAGTGCTGCAGAACCTGTCCTGAGACAAAGCCACCAGAGCAGGTGGCTGGGCCTAGAACTGGCAGGCACTCAGTGCTCAAGCAAATGATTCTCTGTTCAGGGATCAGTGTCAGATCACCAGGATCCTTTCAATGCATGTTTTCAGTGGAAGAATAATTTGCAACTATGTAAATGAAGACTTGAGTTTTATTTCTACTTGTACCATCTTGAAAGAACAGCAAGTCTCTGATTCTGTGCTCAGTGATGGCAGACTTGGAAGTAAACATATGAGTGAAATATAATGTATTTACCTTTGTGTTCTTACAGTCTTTGTGTGCTGCAGTTGTAGGACAGGTGCAGCTTCCACTGAATGAGAGAGTGGGAAGGGATATTCATAAATAAACGACCTCTCTGTTTGGTCTTTCTTTTGCAGTTTTGGTGTCTCGTTGGCACTGTTTCCATTACTGCTCTGTTCCTTTGTAGGTTTACTGAATATGTTGTAGTTCTTGTCCTGCAAGCTTCCAAGACAGAGGAAGTCACCTCTCTTTTGGAAAACATTGTGGAATATGTCAGCTGAATACTATGAATTCCTCAGTTTGAAGAAAGTCAAGATGCTAGGACAAGTTAAAAATACTGGATTTTAATAGCATCACTAAACTAAATATTCTGGGGGGTTTTTTGTTTTGTCTTGAGAGATAGCATATCCTTGTTTAACATAAAAATTGTCCTGAGTGAATATATTAGATAATTTGCTGAGCTGTTTTTATTGGATACAGAACAGTCTCTTAACTGAAAAATAAAAGATACATAAGGTTTAAAAATGTTTGGTTTTTTTTTAGTTGCAGAGTTGCCTATGCAGAATCATAGGTTATGAGGGTACAAATACAATCTTTTGATTTATTGCTCATGAAGGGTTAACCTTTGTCCTTATAAAAGCATTTAACTTTCAGATTCAAGATAAAACATTCCTGATTTCTGGAGAGATCTTGAAAGAAGGCGATTCACTTTACTTGAGGTCTTCAGTAAATGGAACAGTGTCTAAGTCCAAGTTGGTCATTTTGGACAACACCATTTATCTGTTCTTCCCGGTAACGTTCCTTTCTTTACTATCACAAATTTAAAATTTTGGAAGTTTATCCATATAAATGAACAATATAAATTGCAATAGAATGTGAAAGAGAACAACAATTTCAGTTTCTTACTTTGACCTATCAAATTTTGATACTTGTTGGATTATTGTTCTAATTAGAAAGTCATTGCTTGTGGTGAGTGAGAAAACGAATTACTTTTAGAAAGTTAAAATACAGCTGGTGAGGAAATGATGGTTTGGAGATGATGGTTTAGGAGGGGGGAACACAAAATACCGAATTTGTCAGGTATTAAATTTGTCACAGAACAGTAGTAAGTGCTTCAAACTGACAAAGGTCTTGTAACAGACCTGAATGTAACTGAAAGGTCCTGTAATTGGTGTTGTAATTTCAGTTACAATTTTTAAATTATATGACAAGAAATAAATCAATACTGGTCTGAGGAAGGATATCTTCAGCTAATATTAAAATATGCAATTATGAGTTACCATGGCATAATATGTATTGCATATATGCAAGTGACATTTGAAAGAAGAGGTGCTTTAACTGCATTATTAGGCTGTAATTTTTTTATTTATAGTTAAAACATTGCAAGGCCTTAAAGTAACTCAATGTAATCTAAATAAATAAATTATTATTTATTAGTTTCAGTAATTAACTTCTAGCTCTGAGCCCCTTAAGACTTTCAGGAGAATGCAGCAAAAACTTTGTTGCTCCAGTGATGAGGACAAAATAACCTCATGCTGGAATGGCAAAGCTCAGTTGTCCTGTGGTATCAGAGTGGAGTCTGGGGTGAGAGAGAAGAAATCATTAGAAGAATAAAAATAGAGAAGAATTACTTTAGGGCATGGAAAGGATGTGGAGGGTAATGAGGCTTTGAGAGACTCTGGGAAGCAACTCTGAGAGGACTTAAGGAATTTTGAGTAACAGTGAGAATTTTTGACTAAACTTAGCACTGAATTAATTTTACTGTAAATGGGGAAGCAATCATTGGCAGTGGCTGGCAATGAAGATGCCACCATGTCTCCTGCTTGTTGCAGCAACCTGCCTGCTCCTGTGCAAACAGCCTTTATGCATATTCCAAACCTTCTGCACTGCTGATGCAGGAACACGGAAGGTACAAATATGGGCTCTGGAGAAAGATCCACATGGAGCTGCTGTGTCACAGGGGTTTTTCCTTCCTTGCTGGTCCTTCCAGCAGCTGTGTGACTTCTAGGCCTCAGGCACTGGCAAAGCAGTGACCATCACAGTCCTAGTGCAGCCCTGACCTCAGGGTCTGCCACCCTCAGAGCTGACTGCTTTGCCTAAGGCTGCATGTGTTCTTTCCCTCTGTCAGCCCATCTACTGGTGCTGTTATCTCATTTTGTTAACTCACCTGTCCTGGATTTTCTTTTTGTAGGAAGGCAGTGCTCAGATTGGCCTCCCTGTGCCCAAATATTTGTCTGCAGTGAGTTCAGGGGCAGAACAAAGTGGAGCTGTGGCACCCATGACAGGCACAGTAGAAAAGGTAATTATAACAACACGGGTGGGACTTGAATTCTCCAATATATTCAAATTTACTCTGCCAGAAATAGTGCTTCTGTGCTGCCAGGAAAGAACTGGGGCCAGTAATGCAGTGTTGTGTGGCTTCTGACTGGAAAAAGCTTTGTTTACTCTGAGTTTTCAGCAGCCACCCATGGCTTTTTAAGGCTTCCATTCTTTCTCTAGAGCTCTGGAAGATCTGGACTAATGCTACTGCTTAACTAATTTTTTCTTCATCTTAATTACTTCCCAAGTCAAAGCTCCCTGAAGTGCTATGGGCTGTTTGATTCATTTAGTCTAACACTAGAGTGAGATTCACTTGCAAAAGAAGAAATACTCAGAAATGCCTCTTTTGTTAAGCTGTGAATTGATTTAATTTTCTTTAGCTCAGCAAGGCTTCTGCATTCTCTGTACAGTGACAAAGTTTCAACAGAAAGAGATTTTCTGGAGAGTTTAGTGGTTGAAAGATTCAGCCACTAATAAAAAGGCATAGAGGATGGAGTACATGGAACATGGATATCTGACATCCTGAATGAACACTCCAAGTCAGAGTAATTGTTGAAAAATGAGGTGGCTCCTGCCATCTTCTATCTGGATGTTATTTTAAAGACTTTAGGGACTGGTTCCAGGAAAAGGCCTTGCACTTTCCTCAAAATAGAATTACTGAAGCCCAGAAAGAGTAGACTATACCTCATCTCTTCAAGTGTTTCTTCTTTGATAAGTAGATGGCTTCCTGGTCCTCCTGTCATTTGGTACTGACCCTCTTTCTGTAGGCTCTCTGCCTTCCCTTGAGGAGATCTAGCTAGACCTGTTCCCTATCTAAAGAACTCAAATACCCAGACCAACAAAAATAAATAATATGTGGCTGTTTTGCAAAGCCTCCCACCCTCTGTGCATTGTGTTAGTCAAGATCCAGCTGATTTTGAATTGTACAGGCATAAACGATTTTCCCCCCAATTTTCTCCTGAACTGCAGGTGTTTGTGAAGGCAGGGGATAAGGTTCAGATTGGAGACCCTCTAATGGTTATGATAGCTATGAAAATGGAGGTAAGTGACATATAAAGGTTTTAATTATTGAGGAAATAAACATCTGCTCAAAATTTAATTATTTTTGGTTGCATTATTGAAGTTCAGTGTGGAGTACAGCTTGCAGCTGTCAGTATCACTTCATCTGCTGTAACATCAGTGTTGTGTCTGACTGGATTTCAGAGGATTATATTTGCTGTTATTTTACTAACAAATGATTATTATATAATCCATGGTATTCTGCAGCTGTTTTAGCATTCATTTGGGTGGTGGTGTCAGGCCTTCTGTCCCCTCCTCTTCTTTCACTTTTCTTGCACAAAACTGTCTTGATGTGTCTCTTGGTCTCTGGTTGTGATCCAGGCACATGGATGTCTGCAGTTACTTCAAACAGAGATTTAGCTAATGGAGATGTAAATATGCACAGGATTCTTCTTGTGTATAATCCTATTATTATTATTATCATCATCATCATCATAATGTTTACATAAATTTTTATGATGAGCACACTAAAGATTACATGTAATTATTCACTCAGCATTCAGAGGACTGAATTTTGCCTTGTCATAGTGCTTGACTGTGGCTCAGATTGCTTGAATTAGTTCCTGTAGCCTGAACTGGTTTGGTTGAACTATTAGTTTAAAATAAACCTCAGTTTGTTGCAGCCTAACTAACATTGTTGAGAAAATCTGCCTTTCTCTTATCATGTTCTTTTCTTAATTACACTCAAATTCTAAAAAATAAAACTGTGTGCACTAAAAAACCAACATGCAAACTTCTTTGCAGTTGGATGCTAAATGTGTTAGTGCCTCTTCAACTGATATCCAGATTGACATTATCTGAATTATTTTTTAAAGTGCTATTGAAATACAAAATGTAAAATTTAAAAAGCAAATTATTATTTAGAGGGTCCTTAGATGTGAGGATTTAATATCTGATCTTAAATGTTTTGATGCTAGACTAATCCTATGTAGAAAACTACTAAAAGGCAAAGCTACAATATCAAACTGACCTGGTACAATGACAAGCAGACCAGTTGGGGGTTGGTGTGTAAGCATGCTGTTCCTTTACTGTCATTAGTAGCTGTATTTGTGTTTCATCTGAATTTTGCCAAATATCTGCCCACTAAAGACCCCTCTTGGCCAGAAAACAGAATTATCTTTAGTAAATTTACAGATTTCTCTCAAGGGAACAAATCTGCTCTCTGATTAACATTTTGGATTAATACTGTGTTATTTCTGTTTGGTATTTATTACAACAGCAGAAAGTACTAGTGAGGTAAAATAAATCAGCTGTTCATACTGCTGATCATTCATATGATGATGATAATTCATATAAATGTATTATATAGCATTTTTCTCCCCAGTATACTTATCAAATATTCATGAGAAAATAAATCTCAAAAATGGACTAGGAATATTTAAAAGAAGGTTTAAAATAAAATATGTCAGCGGAAGGAATTAAGCATGTTCAGTTTTAAATGGACCAAGCAGTAATGCTGGCATTTGCTGGAGAGAGAGGGAGGGGAGGGAACCCCTGAGTTGTCTGCTGTTCACTCTGGCTGTGTTTCTGTGCAGCACACCATAAGGGCTCCCAAGGCAGGAGTGATTAAAAAGGTCAATTTCCAAGAAGGTGCCCAGGCCAACAGGCATGCTCCACTCGTTGAATTCGAGGATGAAGAGGCAGAGTCAAAATAAAATTCAAGGAAGGTGCATTTTATTTTTTCTATTTTGCTGATTTTCTCCTGGAAGAAGATTTCTTCATATTTTCAGCAAACTGTTTTGTATGACTGGGGGATTGTTTTCCTCTGCACTTCCTGCATAGTTTGACTGTAAATTATGCTGTCTTCACCAAAATTTGGGTATCACTATACTGTAATTGTATTTATAACTTGTGGACCTATGTGATTGTTGTCCAGTGGTTGTTTGCCTTAGGAAAGGACTGGAAGAAGATGTGAAACTCTGAAAGGATCAGAGAGGTTAATAAGGACTATAAGGTACAGACAGGTTGGGTTCTTCTTATTCACAGCTGCCTTTTTTCCCTTAAATATGCGAGGATTGATTTGAAGGAAATCTGAAGTACAGTTTTTCAATTTTCTGGCAAAATTCCTGTTTCTATCTTATGTTTTTGCCTTAATAGGGAATTTAGGATTGTTCCTTAGCCCAGAATCCCTCTCAGTCATTTCTGGTGCATCTGTTTTTCCTGTTTACCTCAATGAGTTGTGAAAATTTGCATTTCAAAAATTATTTTAATATACCTCAAAATATGTGATGCAAAGCATTTTTTAGATACATCTGCTACACTTTAATCAAACAACAAACAACTTTAATCAAAGTTAAAATGTAACTGCTTTCAAAAAATACCATTTTAACTTTAAACATGAAGTAGTAACATAGAAATATAAGCTTATTTAATACTTAGTGTGCCAAAATACAATACTGACTTCAAAATCTTCATTACTGTTACCATATTGTTCATGTTCTAGTGTAATTCTTATTGGCTAGAATAAAGTACACCACAGTCTTTATAACAACATAAAATAAGAATACTAAGAATAATAGATTTTTTTTTGTATCTGCAGCGTTTCAGGAAGGAAAATTGGTAGATTTTTGGATATGTGAAGAAAAAGAATTCTCAGACTAAGCATACTGATAATTTGCCATAAATTTAACTTATTTAACCATCACCTTAGGGAAACAAGAGAAAGAAAAAAATGTTTTAATTGTTGCAAACTTTGAAAGTCTTTTCATTTTTCAGTTAATGTGAAGTTCTGTTATCACATGAAGTTTTGATTTGCTAATTTAATTAAATAATCTGTTCTATACTGCAGAAAGGAGCAATCAGATGCTGCAGTGATCCCAAGCCTGTAGTTAAATCTGTGCAAATGGACCCTTACCTGAAATCTCATTTCTGAATCACTAGACAGTATCGTGGGGAATTCTCTGATCTGCTTTTAAAAGTGTGCAGCCTCGTCTGCAATGCAGAAAAAAAAGTGGTAAAAAAGCAATGACTCTGGATGATCAGTGTATTAAAAGCATATTTTAATACTTTACAATTTTTCTTCCAATCCTATGGTCACCTAGCAAATAATTAAATTCCAGTGATCATCTTGTAGAATATTGCCACTATGATTTTTATTTACTGCCAAATAAAAATTAAGCATAACTTGGAATGTTTGTTTTGATTTTTCTCCATTTTGTTCTTTCCTTGGCTGCTTCTGTTCATGCATTGGATTAGAGGGTTTAAGCAGCTGTTTCTGTATCATCTGATGATGATGAGCACAATCTGCAGTTCACATTTAGGAGGCAGTAATCCAGACACTTGTGATGGGCTTCACTGCAGGTAAGGTTAGGCACTTGTTTTATCCAGAATTGAATCCTCACCTAGAAACATGAGCTCAGCCCTAAAGAGACTCAGCAGCTTGGCATTTATTTTTTTTCTCTCTCTGTGACAGGGCTGTTTCTAGACTGACTTTGCTGCACTGAATCTGTACCAAAACATTAAAACTCCCAGCAGGAGGTTCCCTGCCCGCTCAGTCTGCACAGCTTGGCTGCACACAGCCAGTGCAGCAAAACACCTTCCCTGGGAACTGACAAAATGTCCTCCCTTCGGACCCAGGGGAGACAGATCATCTCACCAATCTTCATTTTCCCTCACTTCTCAAAAATTAGCTGGTTTTATCTCTGGAGGTTTCTACTGAGATAGATTTTTCAGATAGTGATGATTTTGTTTATATAAGAAATATCTCTTGCAGAAGTCACTGTCATAGTTTGCATACTTGAAATGCTTTACTGCAGTGTGATTTAATTGAACTTGGAGATGCTCAAAAAATTATTAAAGGTAGGTTGTTCCTATACCAGTATCTTAGTTAACAAAATATTCATGAATCTTCAGTTTATTACAAATAAATGTTAGTGTTATGAATGTAAATTGATAAGACACCTAGCATAGTAACATAGCTGTCACTTGTTGTCTCTAAAACGCTTAATGGCAGACTAAGAAAAAAAATTTTAATTTTTTAAAATGCACTATTTTAGCATTTGGGCCAAAGGGGTAACCTCTGCTACTAATTTATTATCAATGTACCTTTTCAGATAGTGCTGTAGTTCTGAAACAACAGTCAGAGATGTTACAGGAACAATTAATCTGAACTGATTCTAGTTGTAATGATTTTTCCTTGCTACCAGAGGAGAGAGGGGGCTGTGTCACGAGATATTTAATTCAGCCACTGTTGATGGTCTGCAGGAGAGAACAAAGGTGTTGGTGTTCCAGACTCAGGCTTCTCTGAGACAGGGTCTGGGAGTGACACTGAGCACTGGTCAGCTTGGATCAGGAGTGGTTCATCCTGCCCAGCAGTGTGAATGCTGCCAGACCACAGTGAGAGCCCCCTGTACATTTGTTATCCCCTGTGGGGATCTCCATCTCTCCTGCACTCTCCAGCTGCTGCCAGTTCCTGTGGCTGATACCCAGGGAAGCTCTGTGGTGTGGAGCCTCAATCCATGCTGGACTGGGAACAAGGAGAGCAGGACTGTGTTCTTATTTTAGCCACTGACTCACTGTGACTTCAGACAAGTCACTTGCTAGATATTTGCCTGTTTCCTCCTATTTAATGAGGTTGATGGCAATCAAAACACTGCAAAATTTGTGGACACACTCATTGATAAATAATTTTCTCTGTTTGTTGGGAAAGTTGTAATTTCAGATGGACCTACCCTACTTGGAAGGGTTTTTTAACCTTTTATACATCAACTATCAATACCATAGCGTTGTGAAGTTTCCAGTGTGTATTCTATACCAGGAAATCATAGCTTCAAGTATTCATGCTGACTAAAAATATGAATACTCGAGTGTTTTTTGGCAGGACCTTTAAAATTTAGTCAATAATAGGGGGGGAAAAAAGTTTATCTGGGCATGCAACTCTTTTATTAAAGAAACTTGTTGATATGACCTTGAAATAGGTACTACTTTTCAAGCAGATCAGGAATTGTCTGTGTTCCGTTTGTAAAAAGCTCAGCTGTGCCAATTAGAATGTGTTTACTGAACAATCAATGGCAATTGATTCAGTTCTGAACTACCAGCTTTTACACAAATTATATTCTCAACATACTCAAGATACTTCAACTTCTTGTACAGTTATGTTCCAAATAGAGATTTTTACACACAACTGCCTTGCAGGTAAGTATCGCTTAGTACCTCTATAATACTGGGGCATATCCTTCTGCATAAGAATTTCATTTGGAAAATAATATGCACTACTGAATGCTGTGTTAAAAAATCAATATGGCAGAAATTGATAATTGAAACCTTGGTATTTATTTTTATGTGATCTGACTGAATTTCTTGGAAGAGAGCCTGGATTCTAAAAGCAATTTTGAGACATTTGATGTTAGCTTAGCTTAAAACCTGTTGATTATACAATGAATTCATATTACAACAAACATGGATGTTCTGGTTGAATACACCATACTTTTTATTCTAGCAGTAATTAATAAAACACATCTGGAGTCCTGCTGGGTTTTAAAATTATAATGGTTGCTGGATTTAACTTTAATCTGTGTCCTGGTTTCAGCTGGGAGTTAACTTTCTTCCTAATAGCTGGTCCAGCGCTGTGTTTTGGAGTCAGTGAGAGAATAATGTTGGTAACAAGCTGCTGTTTTAGTTGCTGCTGAGTATTGCTTGCTCTAAGTTAAAGGTTTTCCAGTTTCCCATGCTCTGCCAGCAGACAGGTGTACAAGGAGCTGGGAGGGAGCAGGGCTGGGCCAGCTTGACCCCAGCTGCCCCGAGGGACATACCATACCACAGAACACTGTGGCAAGCACAGCCATGGGGGAAGCTGGCCAGGAGCCACTGCTGGCTGCTTGGGGACATTCTGGGCATCAGTCAGGGTGCATTGAACAACTGTAGACAGCATCACCTGTCTCTTCTGGGTGTCATGTCTCACTCTGTCGTCTTTTCGTTACAGTTGTAGTATTATTATTTATTTTATTTCAATTATTAAATTGTTCTTACTTCAACCTGTGGGTTTTGCCCTTTTTTCCCCATCCTCCTCCCCATCCCAGCAGGAAGTGAGGGTGGTGAATGAGCAGTTGCATGGTACCTAATTGCTGGATGGAGTTAAACTGTGACAGACCTTTTTGGTGCCCAATGTCGGGCATAAAGGGTGGAGATAACAACAGATCTGACCAGACTGTGTAAAATAGATTTGTTACCAGCATTCATTATATTAATTTAATAGTCAGTGGTCACAGTGTTGTTTGTTCTCAGAGCTGTTGTACTTGTTCTCAGGTTTGTGTCATGTGATGATATCTTTGGTGTCCAAGTTGCCTTTGTGATGTTTATCACCTCCGGGGGCTGGGCTAAGGTCGATTCTGTTGTACTTTATTACACTGGCCTGTGATATGATAGAATTGCTGGTTCTGAAACAAAGAAAAAACAATTACAAATGGGGTACTTCCAGGAAAACTGCTGCTCCAGTCTCCAGTGGGCAGACTCCACACAGAGACAAAGAGCTGATCTTACTCCTGATCCTATGGAAAAAATGAATCTATATTTACAAGAAGCAGGGAATCCTAAGACCAGTACTAGAGGAGCCTTGTGTCTCTAGGAGAGAGACAGTCAGGTTTGTGTGACTGTGGATCAGATGGCCTGGCACAACAGACCCACAGGAGTGTAAGGCTCTAGCAGATACCCGTGCACAGTGCATCCTAATGCCATTAAGCTGTAAAGGGGCAGATCCCATTTTCCTTTGCTCCCCATCCCACTGGATGTGAACAACTGCGTGGTACTTAGCTGTCAGCTGGGGTTCAACCATGGCAGCCTCTTCTCCTGTGGTGCCACAGCAAAGCTTCAAAGAGTGGTGAAAAAGGCTGCTCCTGAGACCTGCATCCCTCTTTGGCCTCTCTGAAAGGAAGGTGACATCTTCTCCTGGGCTGTCCCCTTCTGCTCACTCACATGCAGGAACACTCAGTGACCAGTATGGGTGGGATCTGCTACCAAAGACCCCATGCCTGTTCAGTTTCCTGGGCTAAGCATCCCAGAAACATCAGACACAGCTGCTGCTCTACAGAGTTGTAAAATGAGGTAAAATAGGAGAATAAACCCAGCCCTGTTACATACAAATGTGGTTAATGCACATTTTCCTTGAGACCTGCCCCACTGTTTGATGCAGGCAGCCAGTCACGTGCACAGAGGTTACAATCAGGATGATATTTTTGGCCAGGTGGTGTAGACATGAGCCGAGGAATCAGTTTGCTCTTATAACATGGAGAAGGCCAAATGTGTGTAATGTGACAGGAGGCAAGAGCCATCTTACTGCTCTTGCTTTGTACAGCTGCAGTGTACCTACCTGCAAGGCAAAAGGCTCTACCTCCAGCAAAAGTGACTTAAATTATTGTTTTGTATACTAATAGCAAAGTATGTGCTTTGCATTGGGATGGCTGATTTTTATTACACTGAACAATTACAGATGGCACATACAGAAAATCAATGGGACAGGGAAATAATTGTGTCTCAGTCTTCTAGATTCTTGAAATCACTTGCAGTTCTTTGTAGTGAGAATGGAAAGCTGCTTACAGTTCAGAGGTTTTAATCATGAAGCTGTGATGGCACCATGTGGATTACAGCTTCGGAAAGTTTCAAAGAATTCTGGCTACAAACATTGTACCTTGTATTACAGAAGTTCTGTACTAAGAAATGTCCATATGAAAATCAGCTAGCTATGTCATTCTTATTGCCCTCCTATTTGCTAACTCATAATACTTAAAATGCCTTGTTTTCAGTACGTAAAAAACTAGTAAGTACTCAGTACGTGTATCTGAGTACTTACTAGTTTTAAAAAAATACAGAAGCCTAGCAGTCTGTTGCCTTTTAGGTGTCCTGGAAAGTCTCAGTTTATTCAGTCCTGCCAGAGTATGGTGGAATACAGGAGAATTTTTCAGATTTTCTTAGGCTCTCTGGCCTGATTTTGCTTCATCACATACAGCTGTCCTGCTCCCTCCCAGAGATGCTGTCACATGGAAAACTGCTCCTAACAGTGCCTTGGACTGGGTGTAGTAACTTGTTAACCTCTTGTGTAATGCAGGAAGGATGAAAAACTTAATAGAAGGTGAACACCCTTCCCTGCAACCTATCAACAACAATCTTCTGATATTGGTGCAGTGTCACTGCAGGTTAAATTGCTCAGACACCTACAGGAGGACTCACACTGTTTACTTCCTCTGTGCTTCTTTCAATGCAGAAAAAACCCGTAATGGGCTGATAGAGACATTCCAACTGTATCAGCTGAACAGCACAACAGGAGCAGACCGTTGGGTCTGCACCTCTGGATGCCTGCAGAGTGGCATTAACTACCCTTGTGCAGGATAGTTCAGGGGACTTTGTTCTCTCTTAACCATGGGGTCAGTTTGCAGGCAGAGGGCCATAGCTGTTATCACCCTATGGCTGTTACATCAGTATGTAATGATTTGGTGGTTTCATTTTCTAGAGCACAAAGTAGCTGCTAAAAAGATGTGATTATAAAGACACGTCCAGCCCAAGCTGCCCCAGGTTATTGTTATTCTTCATAAAGCTTTGGGCCTCTTCCTCAGAAAGTGCTCTAAGTTCTCAGCCAGGGGATTACACTAAATGGATTCTGCTTTGACCCAACATGAGACTTATTTGTCTGCTCAAGAGCAGAGCTCAGGTCAGTGTAAACCAGCTCAGTGTTATATTCAGTTATACACTTCACACAGTTGGTTTTAAAAAAATAAAATCACTGCCTCCTTTTCCTGGGGTTCACGCGAGAAGATAAAACATCACTGGATCACACAACAAAACAAGGCAAGTGTGTCAGCCTTAAAATAAATTGAACAAGTCATCATGTTACCCTGGTCACGGTGATTATGCTGCGTGCACGTTGCACAATGAAATTTCCTTCTCGTCTGTGTCGCTGAGGGCACGTGTCACGTTCACAAGCAGCAGAGCTGGGTATCCCTGCTCTGACCTGGGGCTCCATCCCGCAGGGACCTGTACAAAAGGCATCGTGTAAGCCCAATTCAGGTACCTTACACTTTTTGGTGGCCTCATGCTGCCTCTTGCTTTATAAAGCATCTGGTTTTGCTCAGAAATGGTGAGGGTGAAATTCATACAACACACACATCATGCAAGTACCCATCTCCATCTGTAGGCAGGCTCAAACATGTGGATATGGGTGGAATTGGAACAATCTGGCTGTGTCTTGAGGTGTGTGCCTGCCCATTGCAGTGAGCTGTGTTTGGAGAATAATTCAGCCTAGTCAGATCATGGTGACCAAGAGCTCTGGGTAAGGTAACCTCAGATTGAGACATTCAGCCATATCCCCATGGAAGCAATCTGGAAACCAATACAGAACACTGCAGCTCCCACTAAAATCAGTAACACTAGACTTACAACTTTTTCCCAGGTACAGTTTCTCCTGAGGAGTGATCTTGAATTGGAAAAAACCCACAAGTAGTATGCATGTTGTGAATAGCAGCAATCTGCATTTCACATTTTCTAATATATTTCATTATCATATCATGGGATTATCTTGTTATCTGGCCTGCTCAGAAGCAGTTAAGTATGATTTCCATACCTTATACAACTGGAATTCATAATATAGAGCAATCTATTAAGTTAGGGAGATCAAACCAAAAGCCAGTCAAAAAACTAAACACAAATATGATGTGCCCCCATACACTCAACAAAACCCACAGAGATACCCTGCATTACAAGAAACCTGCAAGATCTGCAGGTATTAGAAAAAAACAAGTCACTTAAAAAATCCTCTTTTCTCCTGAGGAGTCTCCTGCATGCACAGCTCATCTCTCAGATTATTGTTACATGTCACAATAATTCTCCAGGTCTAAACTGTGTCTTCAGCTGGCAAGAGGGCTGTCACAGCACGTTACACTGATGGCAATTAGCTAACTCAATCAGAGATTTCCAGGTTTGGCTTTGCCTCTCCTGCCGTGGTTACAAGGACTGGGCTGGTGTGCAGTGTTCATGGCTGTTCACGGGCCAATTTGCATCCATCCCCAATTTCAAAATTATGTTCTTTGGTAGGATTCAAGGTATCCAGGCAACTGCTGTCTCCAAGGATAGCTGAATTCAGCTATATTCCCATATACTTGACATCAAGCTCTTAATTTTACTGTTTTGTACACCAGCAAAATTGGACACTTGACAGGACAGGCCTGATTTTCCTCACTAAATACAACTTAACTCCTCACACTCCCATCTAAGCTTTGCTCTGATTTTCAGGAGCTAAGCAAGAAACTTAAGCAAAGAAATTCAGACCCTTTTCTATAAAAACACATACATAAACTCTGGACATCCATGATGAGGAATGGGATTGGCTTTTTGAAGTCTTAATTTCTCTGTGGTATGTGCAATCATACGAGTCATAATAAATACAGAAGCTTACTTTAATAGCTCCAATCTCAGCAGGAGATGAGAGAACAAGATCAGATCTCAAACCTTTGTCCTTCACAACAGCAGTTTGCCACCACTGTGAGTTTTATCAGCACGTATTTTGCTTCCCCAAACTCTCTCGGCTGCCAAAAGCCTGCAGTAGGTAGAGTAAGCTTTCCTGGGAAAAAACAACTGTCTGGAATAGTGGTACAAACCGTGATTTAACCATTGCAACCCCTTCTGCTAGTACAGCTATGCTACTGCAGAAGAGCTACATCTGTCCACAGCTCCCCAAAGGCGATCACAGCCTGGACCAGGGAAATCAGGGAAATCTTACAGGAGTGGAGGTGCTCCTCTGTAAAGCTGCTGCCCCGAGACTTCACCTTCCCCATGTGTCCGTGGCTGCTCAGCAAGCGATTTTTGCCTCTTCGGCGAATCCATCCTGGGAAGCCCGGGGGTTTTTCCCATCTCGCCCTTTCCGTGTTCAGGCCCCCGGGAATGGCGGCCACATGACCCTGGCGCTCACACTGGATGCTCGAAAAGTGTTTGACCTTTTGATATTGACGAAATAGGAACACACAGGGAGTTTTCCCGACAGAACAGCAGGTCCCGGGTTGAGGAGCCGCTGGGAGCCCGCCTGCCCCCGCCGCATCCCCTCCAAGACCACCCCGTAGTAGCCTCCAGGAGACTGGGGGGGACTTTTCCCTCCCCTTCCTTGCTCGGGCCGACGCCCCCCTGGTGCCCGCCACGACCTCAGCGCCGAGCGAAGGCCGCCCGCCGTTCGCCGCCGCCGCTCCCGGGGAACGCGGGCCGGGGCCGCCCCCTGCGAGGGCTCCCGGCTCCCCGCACTGCGCATGAGCGGGGGAAGGCGGCGGAAGGGCCCGTGAGGAGCCGGGAGCCGCCGCCGCCGGAGGAAGCGCCGCCGCCGCCGCCCTCAGTGTCCGCCCGAGCCGGGAGGGGAGAGGCCCGCACAGCCCCCACCATGGTGAGCGGCCGCCCGGGGCCCCTCTGGGCCCAGCGCGGCGCCTCGGGGCCGGGCAGGGGCAGCGCGGCCTGGTCGTGGCGCGCTGGGTGTCCGGGAGCGGCCGAATGGCCGGTGTCGGGGGCTCCGCAGCCGGGCACGATGTGGTGGCCCGCGGGCCGCTCGTCCTCCTGCCGGGCACGGCAGGGCCGGCGTGTGGGGCCAGCGCCGGGGCCGCGGGGCGGGCGGCAGGGGCTGCTCCGGGCAGGGGCCTAAGCGGGGGGCGCCGGGATCCCGCCCAGGCTCCGACCCGCGGGGCCCCGGCAGGGCCCGCACGGCGGGGAGGGGCTCGCTGGCACCTGGTGTGAGGGTTCAGGAACCTCTGCGAGACAGCGGCCGCGCTGAGGGCAGCTCTGTCCGGTCTGTGCCCTGTGCTTGCAGCAGCACTCAGGGAGTGCAAGGGGCTGCCAGGAACCAGGGGCTGCTCGGAGTTTTTCCGCAGGATTTCAGGTGTCTCAGGGCCCATTAAGTGCTGTCAGCTCACAGAGAAACTTGGGGGTGTTGATGCTTCTTGAGCTGGGCTTATGTTGGAGAATTTCTGGATAATTGTTCTAGGGTCTTGTTGTTTTCATAGAAGTGTTGTAAAGGAGGGCCTTGCAAAGGTCATTGTAATAAAGGTTTTGTAAAGGTTTATCTTGCATTTTCTCTGTAATACTGTTCTTGTAGCTGAGGATTTGCTGTGGACTCCCAAATCGACTGACTTTCTCCCTTGTTTCTTGTAGGGGGAAACCACAGTGTTTAGAACATTTGCTGGTTTTGTTTGCCTAAACAAAAGAAAAATATATTCCTTCAATTTAATTAAGGGGGCCCTCATTGGTTTCTTGCGCAGTGTCTTATGCACCAGAGGGAACAGTTTATAGCAGTACTTCCAGGCTTTCTCCATATTCAAATGTTGTAACAGTTTTAACTACTACACCTGTACAATTTAAAGCAGTACCTTTCTGTAGCAGTGTTATAGTCTTAGGAATGGTGTAGGAGGGAGTTGTAAGACCTACTGGTATATGCTTATTGGTATAAAGATATTTTATACTTCTTGTTAATATTATTCTGACAAGCAGAGTTAAAAACATATTTAAAAAAATTACAACGTCACCTCTAATTGATGGAGTTACGTCGGCATAAAAATTTGGTTAGCCAGCATTTAAATTAGTGGTGTGCAGACCTCTAATAAACTTGTCACTATGTAACTAGTATAATTTTTAATTGAATAGTTTGGTGTAGATCTTAATTTGTTTTTTTTTTTTATGAGAGCTTAAGACTAAAGTCTGAATAAAGTTCAGACTGTAAACTTTTCTTACTGTAATTCTGCAGGTCTGGGACTGTCTGAAATTGTGCATACACAGTGATGTTGCACAACTTTTTATGAAGACTTTTTTCCATAAAAATCACCTCAAGTTGTCTCACAATATATCCAGTGTAGGTAGGCAAAATAAATACACAGTTGATGAAATAGGCAGTTAATGTTTTGAATGTACATATATTATTGGCTGGCTATGAGATTAGAAATTTAAACTGAACTATACTGTAGAAAGTGGCATTATAACAGAAATAGTGAGGCCCATTATTCAGAGAATATCTTTTTGTGAGAAACAGCAGAGTTCTGTCTGCTTGGTCTTCTTGGAAGCACTTAACTGAAGAACCAGCAGACATATTCTGTGCAGCAATTCTGTACTGGTAGACTGGTATTTATCAGATGGGAGGGAGTATGTGAATACTCCACTCATGGCCCCGAGCAGAGCTGTTAGGCCCTGTGCAAACAACTGTCTTCCAGGTTGTGCTTGTTGGCTCCAGCACCCAGGTGAAAGGATGACACTGAAGAGGGACTAAATGACAGGCTGCAGCTTTTAGTAGTAGTAAATACAGGTATGGATGGTTTCCAGTGCCTGGGTGTAGGATTCTGTACCTTACTTGTGGAATGGCAAAATCCTGTCTTTGGTTAGGGGAAAGGTAGGGAGACTTCACAGAGATCTGAGGATGCCCATCCAGAAACATGAGATTCCATGTGCCATTTTTCTGCCCATGTACACAGCTGCTCTGGCTTGTCCTCCCAGAGGCTGTGGCCAGGTAGCTTGTCCAGCACAGCAAATGCCTTAGCACAGGCTCCTGCAGCTGGGGCCTGGCTCCTACCTGTCCATGCAGCACTGCCAGATTGAGCACTGCTGGCTCTGCCTCAGTCTCACCAGTGTCCATATGGCCAGAGCTTTGTGCCTTCAGGACAAAGGTTTCCTGCCCTTGAACCGTCTTTGTCCTAGATCTGGAAGGGACACCACCCTGCCAGTATTCCTTGGGCTCCTGGGAGCAGTCAGCCTTTCTTACCCACTCTTCATTTGAGCTGGCTGAGCAGCACCTGTAGAAGTGCTGTCCTTCACCTTCCCTGTTAGTGTTAGTGCTTCATCTCATCCTGAGGACAGTGCTGTGCCCATGAATCAAGACAGAGCAGTAAGCTGGTCCATTGTACTCTGAGACATCTTCACTGCCTGTACAATTCTGAATGATTTAGTGAATTTAGAACTGTGTGTGGTAATCGAGGCAAGTGTGTGATTATCTACATCTTTATCCAGAGCCATGTGCTAGCCTTGTCTCTATTTATATTATCTATTATAGTGTCCAGTTTGTGTTCTCTGAAAAATATTTCTGTGCTGATAAATACATAATTTCTTACAGCAAACCTCAGCTGACAGGAAGTTGTAAAATTTCATATTACAAGAATTTCATGTCTGACGCTGTCTCCTGTAATGTTAGTGTACTTCATGACATTGTTATGTGGTGTTTAGCTCCATGAGCTATTCTGCAAGGCCAGCTGTTTATACATGTAAGCAGTGGTGCATATGCATATCTGAAGCAGTTTGTTGACGTTAAATATTTGAGGTTTGGTTGTCCCATGGTAAAACTTTAGATTCTTGGCATTACGCTTCGGATGGAGTAGTCAGAGTGCTAGACAAGATGGTGCATGATTTTGTTTCCTCTCCTAGCTTACCAGAGATCCCTTTGAACTAATACTTTAAATCACTTTTAACTAGAGCCATGAAAAAAATATTCAAGAATATGAACTACTCTGAGAACAAGGTGTGAAATTTATTATGTAGTTCTTGATATTTTACTCATGTTTTATGGTGCCAATGCAAATATACAGTATGAATAGAGTTTGTGCCCCAGACCAGAGTTAAGAATACTAAACAACTGGCTGCTTTATGTTGCCCTTTTTTATTTGGAAAAGCCCTGATTTTTGTGTTTCCTTCACCTCTCAGGTTAGCATGAATTACCATTATATCTACAGCAATATTCTGAGTAGCTGCATATTGACCTTCTGCCTGCATGTGAATACTGATATTATTATATCCAGTAAATGACCATTATAGAAGGTGAAAAGCAACTTTATTTTTATGTTGTGATTTTTCCCTTGGATTTTATGTCTCAACAGACTTTTTAAGTGTTTTTGTTCTGTTCCATGGCAGCCAAGTAGATTTTACATCAGTTTGAAACAAAAGCTTACAAATGTCCTGACTGTCTTACTTTGTGTGCCCTCTCTTAGAGAAACTGCTGTGGAAAATAAAATGTAGTTGAAGGACATGTTTGTTTACATTATTCAGAAACTGTGGCTATTTATTTACTTTCATTGTTTTTGTCTTTACCTTAGATTTTTTTGGTAGTATACCTGTGTGCCATCAGTGTTGGTGGGTTAAGATGCAGTTCTGTCTATTCGTAGATTTTTGTTGTAATTAACGTTTTTCTTACAAAACAAAGAAAAATACTCATGACTCTGCCTTTTAAGCTTTAGCCATTTGTTTGTTGAATACAAGCAGTAAAGCAGACATTTTTAGGTGTCTTTGGGTCCTTTCATGGATACAGTCCAAGGTGGATGATTCAGGAGCAGAACTCCCCTGGCCATTGGTGTCACATCGAGGGACAGAAGCGGCAGTCGGGTGAGGGGCTGCATGCCTAAGACTGTGGGATTGAGCTGGGTCCTTGTTTGGAGCAGGGCTGCTTCCCACAGCCACAGCTCTTGCTGGAGTCTGAGTGCAGTCAGTGTAAAGGCCGAGACTTCGTGGAGGTTGATACTATTTTAGAAAAGGCTTTTACCTGTCACGTGCATGAGAACTTAACAGGCTTTTCTTTGAGTCCTGCTTGAAACAAAAACACAGATGTCACATCGTTCAAATTCCTTTGCTTAGCAGTGAAACTCACAGGATTTGGATGGTCTGTATCAGTGACTAGGAAGGGAAAGGTGCGAAGCAGTCACTCACTGATGAGTGACTGTGTGAATGCCTTCCTTGGGGACCACAAGGAAGTTTGGGCAGCAAAACTCATCGAGCCCTGCTTGTCTCGCTGGGGCCGCATGGGACCTTTGAGCAAAGTCCCAAAACAGGCTCCAGGAGGGTTCCTCAGCTCTCCAGTCCAGGCAGTGTGGGGCAAAGGTTGGTGCTGTTTCCCATGAACCTTATCCAGGAGAGTGGAGCCCTCAGTCAGCTATTAGCTGTCTGCAAAATGTTGATGACCAGTGTGCAGAACTTATTTTTGAATCTGGGATGACTAAAAACTGTGCAGAAGATAAGGAAAAATCATGCTGCAGTCAGGGTTGGTAGAGAAGTTCTAGCATTTTTTGTACCTGAGACTAGGAGAAAAAAATACTTGGAAAAATAAAAGTCCAAGTATTTTATTTTTTATTTGTAATTTTTCACTGAAGTATCTGATCAAGGAAAGGATATTGAATTAGAATATTCAAATTTGGTACTTCATAGTAAGAGGCAAATCTTCGTTTTAAAATCAAAATTATAGAACCAGATGTTAATTAGAATGAGTGTAGTTTTATGAATTGACACAATGTAGCTTTTCATTTGGAGAAGTTATTCTGTGTTTTAAAAGTAAGGTTATCTGTCTTGTGACATCCTTATTATGAAAGGTAGCTTGGATACCACACAAACTTAGTCAAAGGCTTGCAGAACTGAATTTTTCCTTTTGAGCCAAGAAATAAGAGTACAAATATGTTTCATTTGCTTTCCATTGGTCTTCATTTGTATATATAGGTAAGACACATCTCTTAAATAAAACTCTTATCTTCCTTTTTAATTTGTGTTAAAGTTGAGATGTTTTAAGTGGATTGTGTTGCATTACAGTGAGCACAATTTCAGTGTCAGGTATTTGTTGCCTGATGACTGTGGGATTAAAGGGTATGTGCTGCTCTGTATTGCACTTAAAACAATAATAGAGTATTAGTGCTCAGTGTCTAGAAATAGCCCTTAAAAGTGCAGAAGGTTTGGAACCTGTTCCTGCTTGAAGTGTGGGTTTTTAATGTGCTGGAAGAAGAGCTATAATAGGATAATAAAAACTCAGCAGTAATTCCATCTCCTGCTGTCCTGTAGTAGGCCTGCAGAGAGTGCCCAGTCACTTAGGATGTGGAGTGTCTTGTCCATATTGGCAAGGTTCTGCAGAAGCATTCATCAAATATAAAGGAAGGGTTTTGGCACTTCTTCACAAAAATAAGCTCATATTTGACCAGGAAAAATACGAATATTAAAGAGAAAGGTTATGGCTGAACAGTGTGATTTACTGCATCTTATACCTTACTGAATGTTGCAATTAGCTGCTTGATTCTTTGTGACTTCAGTCTTCTTTTAAAAAGGTTTTATGTTGTTGCTATCACTTAGGGAGCCCCAAGCATGGGAAAATCTCATGTACATATGTAGAATTTAAATTTTATCATTAAAGGCATTTAAGCTGCAAGTTTTTGTTCTAACAAATTGCACTCTTCTTTTATGTGACAAGATGCAGAACATACCACCTTCTGTGGTCCTGGGCATCCATGGTAAAGCCTATTTAAACCTGTTCCTTGACTTTTTCTGGGATGTCACTGCTTTTAGAGTTCACCCTTGCAGGAGCAGGGAAGAACAAAGCCTCCTGAGCTTTTACAGAGTAGTCACTATTAAATGGGCTATGCGTACTTATGTGTACATGTTTATAAAAAAAATCAAAATACTTAAGATTAAAGGCAATAGCTTTGTAAAGAAAAAACAGAAAAGCTAAGATAATTAAGTGTGGCTGCCCTATAGTGCAGCTGAGTCTGTGGTGATGCAGCAGTCTGGCTGTGTGGAACTAATTAGAGGAAGCTGGTAATTGATAGAGAAATTTAAATTTGGGATTGTTTCATCTTCACTTGGTATTTCTTTCAGTGATTTGTTTTCAATAGTCTGAGTTTACAATACATTTTAAAAAGCTGCAACTAAAAAGCCATTAGTCACTTCTGGAAGTTGTTCCACATGGCCTTGTCAGTGTAAGAGATTTTTTTGGAAGTGTGAGCTCAGTAGTGCAAGGCACTGAATGTCTGCTGTGGAGCCAGGCATCGACACATGGGGTGCACAGGAGCTGCTCTGGTGGCTTGGCCTTTACCAAGAACCACACCTGAGAACCTCAGTTTCAGAAATGTGTTTGTAGCCAGAGGTCTAGTGTGACAAACTTGGTCAAGAGACTGAAATAAAGCAGCAGCACATAATAGCTTTAAAAATGGTATGGTCTAATTAATACCACTCTGTTTGAAGTCTGCAGTCTGAGCTAAAAGTTTGGCTTCAGTTAAGTGTTGTAGATACAGGGTGGTTTTGGTTTGGGGGGGATTATTTTTATTAAAGGATACTGAAGGTAAGAGTATTGTTCTATTTAGTATATTATATTGGTATCAGTTTAAACCAAATGTGATGTTCTTGTATTTTTTTCCAGTGGTGTAACTCTGAAGCTGGTAAAATAACTATTCTTACAAATAAAAGTGTTCACACTTGTCATCAAGCCACAGAAAACAAATCCTGACTTTTAGGATGGATGAATTTGTGTTCAGAAGCATTAGTTCTTTTTTCTTATGATGATGTGATTGAACACTAATTAACACTTTGGAATTAAGAGCTTGAGCACATACTGCTCCTAAATCATTCTCTGGCTGAATTTTATCTTGTCATGGGATTTTTTTTTTGCCCTTTTTCTCCATATTCACTGAGAAGGAGCTGTCGAAATTACAGTTACAATAATGAACAGAATATACAAGCTTTGGTTAGAATACAAAGTAAACTAAAAATGAAATACTTGTGCCATGTAAGGAATTCACTCCTGACTTTAAATTTTGTCAGAACTTCTGTGTACCAAGTTGTAACATTGGGAGTGTTTGCTTTGACTGTATTGAGTGAACTGTGGAACTGAATTTGGGTGAAGTGCAGGAGCTGTGGTTGCTTTCTCCTGATGAGCAGTTAGTTGTGTGTAACTCATACCCTTGAAATCCTGAATGTGCTTCTCATCATCAGAAATATCCTTGGGAATACCTCTCTGCTGGGAGCAGCAAGTCTGCGTTCAGTTCTGAGCTAGAGCAGGGCAGGATGGCTGGGTCTGGGCAGGAGGCCTGGAATTCCAGAGCTCTCACCTTGGCTACTCACTCCCCCGCCTGCCTCAGGCACCATTGCCTCTT
The DNA here is from genome assembly GCF_963513975.1 of Fringilla coelebs. Taxonomy (NCBI): domain Eukaryota; kingdom Metazoa; phylum Chordata; class Aves; order Passeriformes; family Fringillidae; genus Fringilla; species Fringilla coelebs. Next base: position 17,825,153 of record NC_140036.1, read on the forward strand.
TTTTTCTTAGCTTCGGTTGCTGCACCTGTGAAATGGAGACAATGCCTCCTCGTAAGAATGTTTTGCAAATTATGTAGGTGGAGCTGAGAACCTTCAAAGTGAAAAATCTCTTTAAAGGAAAAGAAGTCTTTAAGGTATTTCAGTGTGTAGCTCCCTGAAATGGATGGCCCAGCCTAGTCCCTTGCTGCCATCCAGAGGCACCTCAGGAGATCCCGTTCCAGGTGTAGCCCTGGTCCTGCAGTAGCTGGGACCAAAGGGACACCAGCCTGATGCTCAGTGGTGCTAAACTGTTCAGTGGCCTGCTCTGCCCCACCTCTGGAGGAACTTGATCAGATATTTTAATATCCTGATTGCTTGGGAAAATTATACTAATTTAAAAAGCATTAAGAGACTGGTTTTTATTTACTGGTGGGTTTTTTTTTGTCCAGTAGACGTTTCTAGTTACAGTATTGTCTGTTTTCACTAGAACAAGTTGAAATCATCACAGAAGGATAAAGTGCGTCAGTTTATGGTCTTCACACAATCTAGTGAAAAGACAGCAGTGAGTTGTCTGTCTCAAAATGACTGGAAGTTAGATGTTGCAACAGACAACTTTTTCCAAAATCCTGAACTTTATATACGAGAGAGTGTTAAAGGATCACTGGACAGAAAGAAGTTAGAACAACTATATAACAGATACAAAGGTGAGTACCCTGAATTTTAAGCCTTATTTCATACTTGTATGATTCTTATTTACAATGTGTTGGTGATGTTGTGCTCTTGTGCTGGAAAATCTTAACTCACTCTTTCAGCTTCCTTTCTGTGCTAATAATACAAATTAGAAGGGAAATACAGGTAGGTTTCTGCTTTACAGGGATTACATGCAGTAACTTTATGTACTCATAATGTATCTACATTTATAGGACATTAGGGTCTGAGCTGGAACTGTGTGTGCAGTGAGTAATTGTGATGGTTAATGAGGATTTTAGGTAAGTCTCCTGGGGAAGGCACATCGCACAGGACTTGATCCTGACAAAGGACAAGGTTGCATACTAGGGATGGGTTCTACCTTAGTTGTTATTCAGCTTGTTCTTATTATCAGGTAGTTACAAAGAGAGTGTAAAAGAAAACAGAGTCTCTGTATCTGTTATATCACCAGTGTTCAGCCGATATCCTACTACATAAAGTGGATTCAGTAGAGCAGAACAAATCTTGTGTTTTAGCACTTAATCTAAAAATGAGTGCTCTGTTTTCTGTCAGTTTTCCTATGTTTTATATGTATAATCCAAATACCATTTTTGTGAAGTCTGTGTTGGCTTGTGTTAGTAGAGCTTTGTTAGCACAGTTGAAATGTGAGCATCTTACTTCCAGACCAGATGTTGATTCCTTTGTGGAAAGAGAAGTTGGCCTGGCTGACTTGGAATCACTAATGGAGCAGCATAACTTCCCCCTGGAGATTACTGTGTCCAACATCTGCATGCTGGAAACCTCCTGTGTGCCAGGAAATGCCTAAATCTGCTCTTGGGGTAGCAGTGGATGGGCAGATTTGGGTGTTGGTACAGCTTGGAAATGAACACGGCAGAATGGCTTCTATGGGAACACTGGTCATCAGTCTGACCAAAGAGGCCAAAAATTGAGTGTGCTGGGGGGAGAGAACCAGTGTGCTCTGTAGGGAATGAGTCAGAAGATCCTGCATATTATTAGGCAGAAAATAAATGTTTGTGGTGCTTTTGTGTCTCAATTAAAATAACATGATCTTCATTGTATGGGAGGCTTTATTGCAGTAACTGCCTCAATTGTTAAAGCTTAACCATTGGGAGCACTCATTTAATTTTGTTTTTAAAATATTCTCTTATAAGGGTAGATCCCAAAAATGGCTTCTTGAAAAAGTTTCCTTGTCTTAAATATACTTGTTGAACAAATTAACTTTTTCAAATATGTTTTTCTTGATACTTACTTTTATGTGCCAAAGATCCTCAAGATGAAAATAAGATTGGTATAGATGGAATACAGCAGTTCTGTGATGACCTAGCTCTTGACCCAGCCAGCATCACCGTACTCATCATCGCGTGGAAATTCCGGGCTGCAACACAGTGTGAATTTTCAAAGCTGGAATTCATGGATGGAATGACTGAGCTGGGGTAAGTGCTCACTGAGTGTTTAGATGGTGACAGTGTGATCCAGTGTCATGTTGTGGGGAATTCTCAGTCTTGGTCCTTTCTGAGATGTTTCAGAGCCCAGCATTGCTTGTCTGCCTCTGGAAAAACGCAGCCTGGCCTTGGTTGTGTGAGGGTTGGCACAGAGCTGCTCTGGCAGGTAGAGCAGGGATGTTGGGCAGACCTGGAGTTTCTCTGCCTTGCAAGAGTGCAGGAGTCTTTATCACATTTTCCTAAAATTTTTGTGGATTCTAGAACCTGCTATGTCAGGTGTATGTGCAAATGCGACACGAAGAAGTAACAAATGAAATTCTTGTAGAGGGGCAGACTCATCAAAGGCTTCCTGAATTCTGTTTTGATAATCATATTGTATTCTACAAACAGTTTATAGATTTTTGTTTAACTCACGTTTTTATGGCAAAATGAATAATAAATAAATATACAAACAAATGTGCTTTTTAAAATGCAGATGTGACAGCATAGAAAAACTGAAGGCCCAGATTCCTAAAATGGAACAAGAATTAAAAGAGCCAGGAAGATTTAAGGATTTTTATCAATTTACTTTCAACTTTGCAAAGAACCCAGGACAGAAAGGTTTAGGTATGTATTCTAATTCATAAGCATTTTTTTTCATAAATATTGGAAATGGCTAATTAAAGCAGTAAATCAATGTATTATTGTGATCCAATGAATCTGAAAGATAATCACCCTTGGGATAAAATGCATCTCTGTGTTTTGAAAGATAGATGTCAGTTTAAGGTATTCAAATTGATTATTAATAAAGGCTTGAGAATTTTATGGGAGAAGGTTTATTCGTTCACTCAGAGTGAGTGCAGTTCTCATTAAGCACAATGGATTATGTTCTTATATTGAAGACATAATTGCACCACTTAGAATTTGCAGCACTGAACAGATTAATTGAATTTTTACTTTTAGGATAAATTGAAGCTTGAAAACCATTTTCTGTGTAAGCACATTTGTACAATCCCCTGTAACACCAGAAATGCTTGAAAATGTCGTAGCAGGATAGAATTGGAATGGCACAAATGGATTCCTGTGTTCTGGGCCTGATGCCTGCTGGTGCCAACCTGCAGAGTTTTTTTTCCCCTTACCTCACTGAAAGCTTTTTGTCATTATTTCAGAGTTCACACGTGGAGTGTGGCTTTGGTTGATGTAACAGGTGGAGTGGAAAAATAACTTATTAAAAATAATTTCAGAACACCACAGTTTGGATGGAATTCAAGCACCAAACTGTAGCTCTGTCTATGCAAAACAACAAAAATGAGGGGATAGAAATTTCTTTCAAGCAGTGATGTTAAACAGCCAGGATGTACATTCATTTCTCTACAGTGAGATTCGGCTATTAGCCATAACTAGCCTTTCATGATCCTGTAACTTCTTAAGTTAATTTTTCTGGTTTTGAGAAGTAATAAAATATGGAAAGGCTGGTAGGTTCTTCCTTGGCAGCTTGTGAATTTGTTCTTCTCAGAAATGAAAGTGCTCTAAACTGGCTGCCACTGGACAGCTTTGCATTCCCAGGCTGTGTAAAGATGACCTTTTTGCTTTACTTTTACTGGCTTTTATGTGCAGACCAACTTTTGGCTTAAAATGAGCATTAAAAAATAAGTAAGTAAGCAAAAGCTCTATGTCCTTCTTTGACCTCTGGCTGTATCTTGTTTGTTGTTTTCAGTGGATTGTGTATTTCATTGTAGCTAAAGGAGCTAAAAGTGCTGCTAAACCATCTGAAAATACTTGTGCATGCTTGTAGTCATTTCTGAATCATGCAAATAAATGAATAGGCTGATTTGTATTTCTTGTAGAAAATCATCATATTTTTTTTAGGCTGCTACAACAAGGAAAATGTGGACAGCAACTGAATTGTGGGATTAATTTCCCAGGAAAACTCATTCACTTGCTTTATTTCTCATTCCTCATAAAGCTTCTTGGTGCATGTTAAGCTCTAGCAGTGGCAGACAGGTGTTGTTTTCTGAGATCCATATAGCATATACTTAGTGTAAGATAGGTTTTGAAATTGTTTTTGTTTTAAAGTCTGGGTCTGGAAGTCTGAGCCTGAAGTCTGGATGTTTACCAGCCATTTTGGTGATCATAAATATACAGTTCTAGGCATGAATTTACAACAGGGCAGAATAATTCTGGAAACCCTGGAGCAAAACAATACTGGGAGAAGTACAGAGCTGCAAAGTAAGTGCTGCTGGTTAGGCAATTAATTTTGGTGTGTCTAAATAACTGCTTGTAGGAACTTGCCAGATTGATTTTAATGTATATTGGCCTCTAATCTTGCAAACATTGTGCAGTAGTTCAGGCACAGTTCTGGAAATATATTTCCTCTGCATAATTCCTTACTACTGTGTAAGTAGGAGGGTGTCTGAAAAGTTCTTGTGATATTTGCATCTCATTGGAGAATACCGTGTAGCTGGTGTTCATCTCAAACATTGTTTGCTTCTTTTGCATCTGTCTGGATGAAATTCAAAATGGAGGATGTATTTTGAGACTCATATAGATCCAGGAGGATTTCACTGAGCATTTTCACACTTATAGAAATCTAAAATTTATATCTTTACCTTCCAGTTTTGCTATTTCATATAATTTATTTTTAAAAATGTAGTTTGTCCCAGGGTGTTATGTCATCATGCTTTACATGTTTGGACTCATACAGTGAGTTTGAGGTTGCAGCATCCTGAGATTCAGTTTTTAACAGCCTTTGCTTACCCACAAGAGTTACCTCAAAATTGTATAAAAATGTCAGAATGTACAGTTTGTTTATAGTGATTGTTTACAAACCACTGTAAAATGCAGTGATTTTATCACCTTGCCTTTTTTGTATGCGCACCCTTAATGCAGCACAAGTAAATAAAACTGTTTTCAATTGTTTTCCTTGAGGAACTGATCAGCTTCCTCTGAAGTTTGTATCTATTAATTTTTAGAAAGACAGTAGTTTTAGTTGAAAGCTAAAATGCTTTTTTTTGTACCTGAATCTCCTGGTAAAGAGAGATTTTGAGCCTCTACAGTCTTAATGAGTTGCCATTTTCAGAGACAGCTTTATTTACTGAGGAGTAGTGACTTCTGTCTAACTTCTCTCCGCTTCTTGCACTTTTGTCTGAAATCCAACCTCTTTGCAGCTTTACAGCAGAAAACCCTCCACAAATTTTATTCAGTACTTTGGTCAGGAGATATTATAATGTGACTGCTGTTTGAGAACTTTTAATATCAGATGCTAAACAATTCAGAAACTCCTCATCAGCTCCTATTTTCCCTCCAGCAATGCAGATTTCATACTTGGTTTTGTTTGCTGTTGGTTTCACCTCCAGGATCTACCTCCCTGTGTTCTTTTAAATATTTGGGCATCTTGGGGGGAGTGGAGTTCTTGGGTTATTGGTGTGGATTTTTTTCTTCTTTTCCTGAGGTGTGCAGTTGATCCTGTGCCTTCTCCCCCTGCTTCCACAAGGGGATTGTTTATAGAAGAAATTTGCTAGATTGCCACAAGAGTTTTTTGTTAAAAAGAGGCCGCTTACCTAGGCAGCTTTTTGGGGTCACTGTGTGATCTCCTGTGGCTGAGGATACTGAATTTGGTTAATTGACAGTGAGTGGGGTTTGCTGCTGCAGCAATCCCGTGGTAATTCCTGGAAGTGCAGGTGACCCTGGGCAGAGTTGTGGGTTCCAAATCTCTTTACGTGCTCACAAGCTCCTGTCTGCCCCTCCTGGCACTTCAGCCTTTGGCCCTCCTCAGGGAGGGGGGAGCTGGCTCTGTCCCTCCCCTCCATCCAGACCAGCCGGGGTTTTTGGGAGCTGCTGCCCTCCAGCAGCTCTGACAGGCAGGGGGGCTGCTCTCAGGCCAGGCTTCACTCAACAAGAAGGAATTTAACAGGAGTCTTGGAAAGAAGAACAAAAAAAAGCCAACCCACCACAAAAAACACCCAACAAAACAAAGGAAAAAAAATCCCAAACCAAAACGTCCACAAACTACCCACACCACCAACTAAAAAAGAACCCACAAAAGCAAAAACTCAACCAAAACAACACTACCAACAAATAAACCAGCTATCTATCTTCTGTCTGCTCAAGGACACTACCTAAAGATTCTTTTTCAAACGGAAATCTTGACTACAGAAACGAGCACTTGAAAAAATATCATTACAAAGGCAGCACTTGTAATAAGGTTCCCCTAAAGTGAAATCATTAAAAGTTGGTTTTACCTAAGTTATATTTTGTACATTTAAAAAAAGGTAAGTCTCAGTACAAAAGACTACAAATTTTCTTTTCAAGCCCATAGCATCTTCAACTGAAAATATTTTGCTGACTTTTAACTAAAGTATTGTTAGATAGCCAAAGGCATATGAAATGTCCTGGGGGGGTTTGAGTATGTTAGATGTTAATATGGGCAGTTTTCAGTTCTGTAAAATATAAAATTTGTGTTTAACACTTTATTTATGGTTGCCTTTTTGTAAAGGATCCATGAGTATATTTGCATTAGTTTAATCTTTTCACATTTATGGATACATGGTTCATCCTGGTGTCAGATACTTGTGGAGATTATGTATTTGGTATGTATATCTCTAAAAGTAATTATTTTAATATTACAGATTTAGAAATGGCCATTGCCTACTGGAATTTAGTACTTAATGGAAGATTTAAATTTCTAGACTTGTGGAACAAATTTTTGTTGGTAAGTTTTAACCTTTACATAATCTGGACTGCAGTATTTTCAGAACTTGGAAGAGAAACATGTTTCAGTTATTGAGTAGATGAAATAGACTGTCTTGACCTAAATCCCAGATACTCATAGTGTGTACAATAGAAATATGTTTTGGGGATATGGATGTGTTTGAGACAGTAAAAATGAATGTATAATAGGGTTTTAATTTATTTTTTTAATATAAATTTTTCACCTCTCCAAACAGGAACATCATAAAAGATCAATTCCTAAGGATACCTGGAACCTTCTTCTAGACTTTAGTACAATGATAGCAGATGACATGTCTAACTATGATGAGGAAGGTAAACATTGCCATTTTCTTCGTTAACTTCTCACTGTGTTTTATGTTACATTTATTACTGTATATCTGCTTTGGCACAATCTCAAAAGCAGCTCCATTAGAGTATTTCTGGTGATCTGAAGTCCAGTTAAGGCTGCTTTAATGCATGTTGTCACCATATCTGTTATTAATGTTTTAAAAAAGAAATGCTGAAGCTTTCATGGAATCCATTTTCTTTTTCTGTTCTAAGCTCAGACACAAATTCTTTCTTACTGAGACAACCTCAAATTCTTTCTCATTGAGACAAACCCTGCTATATGTCCATTTAAAACCCACAGATTCTCTGTTGGTGCAGTTCTTGGCATCTTCATCCAAGTAACTGATCCGTGGTTTGTGCAGCTCTGTGTAGGGTCCTCTGGTTACTGCATTTTGTAGCTGAGAATGTTTTTAAGTCTGGTTGCTTCAGTTTATGTGAGGCTTGGACATGCTTTGACATAGAAGTGAAGCTGGCAGCACACAGGGGTTGCTGAACAGAACTCACTTCCTACCAAATGTGTTTCTTGTAAATTTTTGTATCGATCTTTCCTCTTCAGTCCCTGTGCAGCCAAGAACAGCTGATTACCCTCAGCCCTTGGCAGCACATCAGTTCAGTGAGGGGGGAAACTAAACTTGGGATACCTCCAGAGCAAAGGACAGCAAACTTCTCCAACTTTATTTAGTATGGACTGTCCTCATTCTCTTGTCAGTTTTGAGTTAGGATTTTGGCCAGGTTTTTGGTTTTGTCTGGAAGATGACCCTTGAAAGTGATGTGTATTAACTGGCTTTAAAGGAAGCAGAAATCTTTAATGGGCTCTTAAATTTCAAGCAGGAAAATAAAATGATATTTTTTTGCTTCAGACTCTGCCTAGTTTAATACTGGAAAGCAAATAGCTTGTCTGGATATGAAGCTTGCCTTGTTGAAAGAATGCCTTGTTGAACCAAGTTCTTACATTCTGGTGTTTTCCTCTTTTAGGGGCATGGCCAGTTCTTATTGATGACTTTGTGGAATTTGCACGCCCTCAAATTGCTGGGACAAAAAGTACGACGGTGTAGCACTAAAGGACCCTTCTAGAGTGTACATAGTCTGTACAATACCTGAAATGGAAAATTGCACAGTCAATTTCTGCTGGCTGGACTGAACTGAAGATCAATCCTCACAATATGGCTGAGGGTTGAGACAAACCTTTAAGGATACATCTTGGACCATATCATATTTCATTCTTCTACTGGTGGTTTGGGCTTTTCTTCTAGTCTGGACCACTCTTGCCCGTTAAAATTCCAACACTGTGGATTTCATCATGGATTTATTTTTTGTTGGTGGATCAGCCTAATTTCATCTCCCATAAGTCCTAGAAGCTTTATTATTATTTTGAGGTTTCTGATTTCACATAAAGCACAACGCTGGTCATCATCAGACAACTGTTGTATGGCATCTGAATTATACAGATCAACATCAAAACAATTTTTAAAAGAATCCTTAAATACACACTTGGGGCTAGTTGCAAAGACTGTACTGATAGCACTTCCTGCAAGGGTGATATATTTAAGTGTACTGGGTCCGAGTTTTTTCTTTTCTGGAAAAGTGCAGGTGTCGTCTCAGTTTGAGTCTCTGGTCACAGCAATGGCAGGAATGACCCAGGAGCCCCAGGGCTGTTGATTGGAGGTCTCTGGTGCCTGGCTGAGGTTTGCTGGTGGCTCAGCTGCTCTGGGGACAGCGTGGGGACGACACCACTCGAGCACTTCCCCCCGTGGGCCACGGCAGATCCCGCAGTGGGCCGAGCTGTGTCCTCACAGAAGCCAGCGTTCTCTAGGTTACTCTCTAAGAAATCAGATTTCGTTACAGTTTTGAAATGCTTATCTGTCTGTCAAAGAAAGGTTTTTCATTTCTGTGGAAATCAAACACTTGAATATACTGAATTTGTGTCTTAACTGTTTGCTACACAATACAGTATTTTAAATTGAGACATGTGACTTTTATGGCTGAAGTGTGACAAAGCGAATGGCCCTGTTGTACAAAAAGCTGGTGAGGTTGATGTGAATCTGGGTTTTGAAACCATTATCCTGGTAAGTTAAATCTTCGTAACATAGAGGTACTGCCATTATGGATGACACCCTTTTAAAAATTATTTTGCTGAGTTTTCCTTAAATTGACGTATCACTGTGGTTGCCAAATACAGAAATTCAGTGTAAAGCTTTCCCAAACGAGCAGAGATCAGATACAAACTACTACACTGGCTTTGTTTGTTTAAATTATTTTGTTGATCATCACTACTTCTGTCTTGCTGCATTTGACTAAATCGCTTCATTTGGATCAAAGCAGGTTTTATCAGATGCAATTCTTTAATAATACAAGAGCTCTTGAGCTGCTTTTTTGGTCTTTTACTCCTCACTGAGTTACTTGGGAAGAGACCTGATAAATCCTGCTCTGGAAAACAAGCTGGAAAGAACGAGCTCCAGGAGAGGAGGCAGACCATACTTACAAGTGAGAAGAGGGGGTTTAAGTCCATGCTCTAAATAGTGCCCTGATAATGCAAGAATTATTCTTGAGATGAGTCACTGGTACTTGCACTAGACTGCAGCACGATTTTATGCAGCTGCTAAAAGTATTTTTTAAGAAAATTGACTATTAAACAGCTAAGATTTTTATTTGTACTCTGTGCAGTTGACCTTAAGGCTGGCTCCCCTTTTGGCAAATCCAGTTGTGCATTTTTTCCAAAAATACAGTTCCTCAAAAACATTGCAGACTGTCTCCAGCTACTGGAATTGGCTATGCCAAAAACTGTGTGTTTTGCTGCTTTCAGTATTTCCTTTCTCAGTTTTGTGTAAATAAAAATGGGGACTTGAAATTATGGGGTGGGTGGGGTGGAAAAAAAAAAAGCTCGACAAGGTTATCTCTGCGTGCTGTTTTCTGTCTTGAGGGTTTTGGTACTGTTTCAGATTGATTAGTTCAAGTATGCTGTGCTTGGAGAGGAGAACTGACTTGCTTTTCATCCCAATGCAGACTTGTCCCTCAAAAAAGTCTGGGATTGGGCAATGGCAAAATGCCGTGGTGTTTTAAGACTCTTCCTTTTGAATGCAAGATCTTTCCAACAAAATAGTGTTGTCATCAGTTTGGTACTACATGCTTATAATTACTGTGTAATTATAAAGAAATACATAAAAACTTTGACTAATTATGTTGCAGAAAAGGGTTATTTGTGCTATCATGGCATCTTAAAAGTTTTTCAAAATAACTGAAGTTGAAAGAAACATTGATTTAACAGGGTGTTGTTCTACGGACAAAATGCCTGGTTACAGGGAATATTTTGTACTGAAACGTGCTCGGATGTGGCCATGTGGTTTTTTCCTTTATATTTGTGTGGGGTTGTTTTTTGTTTTTTTGTTTTTAAGAATGCAGCCAGTTGCTTACTTGGATTGCTTAAATTCGTAAGTGCTTATGTCTTCAATTTGATGATCTCCCCGCAAATGGATTGATTTAATTTTGCCAAATGTCAAGAAAAAAAAAAAATGAAGATAAACATCAAGTTTGTAAACTGTTTTTATACATTAAAATATGTACAAAATTAGAAGTGCCCTGATATAAAACACTTAATCTTGAGATTATATTTAGTAAAAACCCATCATTTACATATCTCTGTAAGTTCAAAATGTAACTTCTTACAATCCCTCTCATTACCAACAGAGGCAATAAAGCTCCAGTGAAATTGCCATGACTGAGGTTTGTACTGCATTGTTTCAGTGTATTATTTGTAAAACTTATTTCTGGAATGTGCTTTTAGGGAGTCGGGGGGGGGGATAAAAGCATGGAATACATGTGTTCTGCATAAAATACAGCTCAGGACAAGTCTTTCTTTTGGGTGGGAAAAAAAAGTCTAAAAACTGCTCCTCCACCTTGCCTGTTGCTTGTTCCCAATGTTTACAAGTCCCACCTGGAGCTGATTCTCCCAGCCCTGGGCATGGCCGTGCCCCAGCTTGTGAAGGAAGACACCACACACTGCAGTGGCTCAGATATGCCTCAAGTACAGCAGTAAAGCCACTCCTTATTGATCAGCCTGTTAATAAGTAACTTATGACTTGCCTCAAAACTGTTTTACAATGAAATCCGTACTGAGACGTCCTTATTTAAGAAGTATATAATTTTTTTTAAAGAATGCATTTAATAAACTTTTGTCATTCACACTTTTATTTAAATAACGTTGCCAGAAGTCTCTGTAGATTTTATTGAGGACAGTAAATTGTCTGGGTTGGCTTTTAAACAAAAACCAGTGATGCCCTTCAGGCCTCTGAGCTCTCCAGCAGTTGACCACACCATTAAATACTTGATGTAATTATAATTGAATCTATCAAAAATAGGCCTTAGATTTGTAAATATGAAGCTGGTTTGCTACCAAAGTGTACTAAAGTAGAAGTAGCTGCAGAAAATAACCAAGAGTTTTGCTCCTGAATAGGCACCTGTACCTCAGGCCCAAGTCTGACCATTTAAACTGGCAGAAAACTCAACAGCCAGCCTCTGGAATTCTCAGTAAGCAAAAGCTGCCTAAATGCAATTTGAATGTTTTGCATGAAACTGCAGCTATCTCTTTTCTAAACTCAACTCTGTGTTTGTGGAATATACCGTTTAAGCCTTTTTCAGCGTTCAAAGGACAACTGGCAGGAGTCTGAGGGATCAAATTAGGGTGAGAGATGAGGGGGGCTGTAAGAATTGTGTGGGGACAGGCCCAGCTTTGTTATCTTTTTCTTGCTGGTGATTTCTCTCCAGCCCTGCTCCTGGGCCAGGGTGCAGCAAGCCTGGTTTTGCTCTGCCAGCTTTTCCTCTACCAGTTACATAATTAAAACAATGACTCAGCTAGAAGTGAAAATTTTATTTAATAAATATAATTTTCATAAACCATTTTCAAAACAACTACTGACCAAGCTGTACAAGGAGCAAGCACACGGCCTCGCTGTCAAAGGAGCAAAAATAACATGAGGCAGCCACAGTGTCAGAGGTCCAAAATTCTTTGTATTACTTATTGCTCATTTCCAGTGGGCAACGCCCCAAATCTGCCTAAAATTATAGATCAACAGCTTTTAAAATTACTTCTTGCAGAAATGAAACTATTTGTTTTTTCCTTCAAAGAAGCAAGCTCAATCCCTCTTCGGTGAAAAATCAGGAGTCTAGATGATGATTTGTTATTTTTGTATGCATAAAACCCTAAATCTGTCTCGGGGACTGCAACTAGGAATTGTAAAAATATAGTCTTTGAGATACAAATTAAAATCCTCCTGGAGTAAGGTACGCCTCATTTTTAACCATTTTCAACTGCATGCTCCACAGATCATCTTTTATCCTGTTGTCAAAATGTAAAAAGGGTGAGAACCTGCTGCAGTTCGAAGTAATTTCCTTAAAAACTGCTGAGGAGAGATGAATAAAGCCCCAGGCCACGGAGGTGCCCGCCAGGGTCTCTTCCAGGCAAGCGTCGCTCGGAGCCTCCGGGAGCTGCGCGTTTGTGCCCCCGCGTCCCGCTGAGCTCTTCCCCCGCGGGGACACGAGCGGGCTCCGCCGCAGCCGCGGTGACAACAACAAGGTCCCCGAAGGAGCAGCAGGCGGCCGTGGCAGCACACACGGCTCTGAGCCAGTCCTGGCGCCTTTGGAGCAGCACTGAGCTGAAGGGAGAGAGAAACCCATAGAAAGCAGAAGGAGCTGCCAGAGCATCCCCGCACCCCGGCCCTGCCCCTGCTCCAAACCAGAGCAGAAACCAAACCGTGCCACGGGGAACAAACAACAGAAGCAAGGAACGTGCGAAACAACCAACAATAGAAACATTTTCAGGAAAAAAACCCAGCCCAGAGGTGCAAAGGAGAGAGTCTGGCTGGGAAATTAGGAACAGGATAAAGGTTAAAATGAGGCCCCGGTGAAAGGTTTGCCCAGCTCTAGGAACAGCTCCTTTAAGCAGTGCCATCTGTGTAAAAAAGCAGTGGTGAGGGCAGTGACAATGGTGAGGTATTAGGAATTCTACACAAAAAAAAAAAAAAAAACAAAACCTCAAGCATTTCAAAAGCACATTTTGCTTGAGCACGTTGGCAGACTGAATTTCACCAAAATCACAGATATTCAGAAATACAGCAATAGCAGACAGAATGATGAAAAATAATTTAGGCTGCAGCTTTGAGACACTTCTAGCACTAGAAAATTATATTTTATTCCTATAAAAAATTATAGGTGCTTAATATGCATTCTAAGTTGCATAAGCTTTTCTCCAATCTTTCTGAAAATGGAAAACCAAAGTTTCCAGCATTCCTTCCTTTGAAGCTTCTGTTCCCCCCTTCCCTGCTGTAATCTTAAAAAATACAGAGTATTTTAAAATGGAATATTTACATTTTAGTTTTTGAACCAATTCAGAACATCTTAGGTTTTTTTCCACTGCATCCTTTTAAAAGCATGAGTTTGGCCACTAAAATTTTCCTAAGCAACAAAACCAAACCCTGTTTTTCCCAGAGGCAGAACTGACCTGCAGAGAACACGATCCCATGGAGAAGGTGCTTCTTCAGGGACACTGCATAGTAAAGTGAGTGCACACTACTCTTGCTTTGAACTACAAATATCTGCTACAGGCTTTTATGGATTTCAAGGCTAAAAGGTAAATAATAAAACTTTTCCTCCCCATGGCAAAGCCTCCCCCACCCGTTCACATTTGCACTGGGAGGTGAATGCCAGCATTACACTCAATTTTAGCTGGATTTTTCAGTTTCCCTCATGAAGGACTCTGCACTGTGCCCAGGGCACAGTGAACTGGCTCCTACACTTCAGCTATCAAAGAAATACACAAAGTCTTTCTTCCTTGAATAGGAGCATTTTTAAAAGATTTGTGATACCGACACAAAACCCCGGTGACTTCCACACAAAATATTTTTCACACCAAAAAATCTGTCCTTAAGCAAACCACATCTATGCTCTTACTCAATGAGACATTACTGACTTAGATTTACTGCAAATAGAAAAATATACCTTGGCCGAGGGATGGATTCTTAAGTCCTTCCTGAATTGTTTAAATGCAAGTTTCTTCGGTAACCTTACAAACACTGGGAAAAGGGAAAGTAGGGGGAAAGGGAGGAGAGGAGATGGAAGGTTTTAAAGAAACACATCATGAGTGCAAATTATTCTTTAAATACACGACTGTGCTGCTTTTGAGCAAATCTACTCAACACACTGGTGTGGTAAAAGCCAAAATACATCACCTACAGAGCTGGGCCAGTGGAAATGCTTGGAGTGGGGTTTTGGGCAAAGCCTCTGCTTCCCCTCACACCAGGAACCCAGCTCAGGGCAGGACACACGAACCACACGGATGGATGAGGGCACACGGTCACACACACTGACAGGACAAACAAGCACTGCTGAAAGGTGAAACACTCTGGTTGAGGTGTAAAATATAACTGAACAGCAGATATCTGATTAGAGTAGTAAAATAATTCTGTATTTCTTAGGTATCCATGGCAGCATGAAGACTCCTAGGAAGAGAAACTACTAGGAAGAAAATTACTATTTTAAACCCAGGTTTAAGATAGATATGAAATATAAAGCAAGTTACAGGAGTCGCTGAAAATGAAGTGTATTTTGCTGAGGGGATTGGATGGATTATTGCCTCTCCAGCTGGATCCAGGTTTTCAGCCCCATGCAGTGGGATTAGTCACGTGTTCATACCTGCTGCATGAGAAGACAAGGCTCAATTTTAGTGTTTCTTCATCCCCTGGGCACTCGCTGGGGGGATCTAGTGCACACTGACATTTTCAACCTCAAGCTTCACTGCACTCAGGCATCTGAAGACACGATACAGAAATGCACTATGAATGCTGAATTGAACACCTATTTAAAAGGAAGGTTTGCTGTATTTTGTTCCTCCTTCTTGTCTCATAATTTATTTTTAAAGCTTCTTAATTTCTGAACTGATCTTTACCTGTAACAGTGGGAAAAATTCCGTGTGCTGCAAGTTCAAGTCACTAGAAATTTAACAACAAAGTTGCAATGACAATTTCTTTCCTACACAGATGTTGCCTTGAGTACTGAGATCTTGTAAATTCCACAGTACCTGCAGCCTTCAGGTCTGAGAGAAGCTGCCAGGCACTAATGCAAAAACAAAGCTCCAAGAGGAGAGCTGAAATAATCCCAGGTAAAGTCATGGGCAGGAAAAGGAACAGCAGAGCTGTTTATAGGAAAGGAACATCTGAAGGATGTGATCCCAGGAAAGTGGGACCTGTTCCTTTGCTCATTGAACTTGGGAGAATTGGGGATGACAAGAGGGATGCACTTCCCTGTCAGCAGCCCAGTTACAGCCAGCCAGGTTTGCAGCAGGCAAGATTTACAGTTTTTACCCAGAGCGAATTTTAAGATGGATCTTTACACTTTTAACTGTCCGACAGGATGAGTATTCCAGTTATTGATGGGATGTCACTGTCAGAGGTGACAAAAGGGGGTGTCCTGGAGCAGCAGCACTTTTCCCAGTCCCCAGCCATGAACAGCTCTGTTGTAAGGCACCCTTGCAGCACCTCCACTTCATCTCCCACATCCCAGGACAAGCAGTGGTTTCAGCCACCTTGGCTGATGGAACAGTGAAATGCTGCTGCTCCCCAGCCCTCACCGTGCAGACAGGTCTGTACTGGGACAGGGGAGGCTCCTGCAGGATGCACCACCCAGAGCTCCAACTGTGCAATTTGTTTTTATTGGCATACTTAGGTATCAAAACATTGCCATCAAGGTCTCGGATCCCTCCGATAGACGAAGATAATTAAGCATTAATTATATCTTCAAAATACAACATGACCGAATATAAATACATGAAAAAGAACAAAACATGCAAAAATTCCCCAACTTTAAAAGGATTAATAATTCAAAAATTTATGCTAGTGAGACTTCTGCTCAATCCACTAATTCTTAACAAATTTTTCCATGTCAGGAGCCAGAACTGTTAAGAAAACATACAGGGCATAATAGAAGATGACTGGTTTCTGAATTGTACTTTAGGAAAACAGTGAGCTGTTATATCCCTTATTATTCCAAATTACTGATTTGTCACAGTTAACAGTGTTTTTCAAAGCAACAGCTAATAGATTAGCCACTCATACACCAGCATAAATATTTGAATTGCATTTAATTCTCAAAAATTACTAAACTGATTGCTTATAGAATACAGTAACTGTCCACAGAAGTAACAAAATTGATTTGCCAACTGCTAAGACAGCATCTGCAAGACAGCTCAAAATGAATGTGTGTTTAAAAGGAAGGGTCATCATTAAAAACACAACTTTTAAAAGTTTCATTGTGCAGATTCAAATTGATTCAAACTGGATCACTCAAATTTGGGAGGAGAAAGATTTCTGTCATTGCCCTATAGGGACATCTCCAGTATTAAATGTAGGATTCCAATCTGCTCATACAGCATCAAAAAGGATCAAATGGTCAGAGGTAAAAGCATTCCTTAAAAAAAACCAAAAAACCAAAAACTTATTTAGCAATTTGTAGATATAATTAGAAAAAATCCTGGAGGCAATTGCTGTGCAGATTTTGCCAGGCCAGACAAGCCCTGCCTGGACTCAGGAGTCCTCTGGGCTTTCCTAGGGCAGCGCCGGACACTGAGCTCGTCTCAGCACCTGCTACAGGTGTGTGAGCACCACATGGCTTCCACAAGGCATTCAAAAATGTCCCTGTCAGCAAGTGGCTGAGTCCATTGTGGAGAGAGTCAAGATGCTCCTGTCGTTGGCATAGAAGGGATCCGAAGAACTCCATGATCTAAAGTAACAATAAAAGAAAAGTTTGGCTGACTGGGAACTTGTATTTGTACTGGGAGGTGAGGAGAAAAGTCTATGAGAGCAAAAGATAGAAGTGTTACAAGAGCAGGCAAATTTACCTCTTTAAAGGACTAATCTACTAATTTCATGTAGGTACCTGCAGTTCATTCAGACCTTTGGAAACAGAGGCCAGTTCATGCCTGCTGTGGAGTTAGCACACAGCTACAGCTATTTCCATCACTAAAAATAAAAACAACCAGAGGTTTTTATGCCTATTTTGCAGCTGAAGTGTTAGTGCTGTGCCTTGGGAGGCTGTGAATGCTGCCTGTGTACAGAGGCACCGTGAGGCTGCTCCAGCAGAGCCCTGTGGAGCACACAGCCAACCCTGGGAACCCAGCACAACCATGTCCCAGTGGGAACCCTCCATGCCAGCTGAGAATGGGGGAGGCAAAACTTATCCACAGCCAGGAACCTGTTCCATCCCTTCCTGTTACACTTCAAAACATCAGGGAACCACCTCAGCCATCACAGCTGCTGACTCAGAGGGGGTCTCACTATGTTTTATGCTTGATTACTGCTTGGGAAGAAATGCTGTTCTTGGCTGCACAGCATTACAGGACTGTATGGGAAAAGCTGAAGAAGTTTGGAAGACAGGAAATAAAAACACAATGAGCTTATCCTCCAAATTAGGCTCTGTCAGAAATCTGCTGTTTCTTTAGAACTGTTCCATCCAGTGCCTTGACACAAGAATCACTAATGGGAGACCCAACAATTCAGCAATGATTCCTACTGTACAAGTGATGTATGTGATCCAGCATTCTTAATATTTTAGTGACTGACAAGTCGACAGACAATTTAATGGAACAGACAGACAAAATGCATTTTAACATACCACACCACACATTTTATATTCTAACTGGCTAATGAAGCTATAGAAAATACTTCTCAAATACATTTTACAAGCAGTAAATTAAGCACAAGAGACTATATTCCTGTGGCCCACTACTCCAAGCATTTGTGTCACTTTGATTCATCAAAGTTTTTATCAAAATTTGATACAAGGTTTGATTTCATGTTATCATATTTGACAGAATATCCTATTTGACAGAATATCAGAAGCAGAGAATACAACACAAGCTGCCTACAGCAACGTTATTTAAAATAGTGCTCTTCATTCTACAGCACTCGCACAAACAACATATTCATCAGCATCACTTCAATCAACAAAAATAATTTGCAGCTACTTCCTGGTTGAATACTTAGCTTTACAGAGTACAAGTACTCAAAAGACCATCCTGTTCGGGACTGCACAATCTTCTGGAGATTTAGATAAAAAACAAAGCAGCTCAAGCTCATGGACAAAGCCGAAACAATTTTAAAATCACCCAACAGTTTTCTTAATTGTACCTTTGGCATTTCACAACTTGTAACTGCTTCATGTGATTTAAGCAATTAGTAATTTTAAAAAATCAATACTTTCTCATATTAACAAAATAAGGGAGAAAATGGTCCCTTAACTTTTAGACCAGGTTGTCAATACTGAGTGGAAGGAGCTGAAATCACTGGAAAAAATAAATATGACTGACTTTAAAAAAAATCTCTTTTCTATTTGTACTGTACTTAAATTTAAGTGAAACTAGAAGATTGTTCAGAGCAATTTCAACCAGAGGCAGATGCAAAACCCAAAGAACTTCAAGCCCTTAGTGTAGCACCAAGATAGTTTTGCATATTCATTGAACATAATCTTAATGTCTGTGTTCTAAGAACTCTAAAATAATTTGGCAGATGGAACTTCATCTGAAAACTACATGAGGTAAGCAGGAAATAAACCTAACAAAAAGCAGTCTTGAAAAAAGTGCTTAATATTCTGTCAAATACAAGTTAGCTTCAATAAGTATTTTAAAGTTCTTAAGGAAAGAAAATTTGAGTGGAACAAAGAAAATTGTAAAACTGCAAATACATTGCAGAAAACAAAACACAGAATACCTACCTTATAAGAAGGCTACAGGTTACTAAGGCAATTGTTAACTAACAATCTCCCCTAATTAGATAACAATTAGCATGAGAAATTCCTCATTTGGAAAGCACAGTTTTACAGAGAAGTGAAAAAAAACCCCAGAAAAGTTAGAGCAACTGCTACCAAAATGTTGATTTTTAGACCAATTAAATGCTCACCTTGTAGATTAAAAATTCTATTAAACTGTTTATTTTACACATCATGCCCGCTTTCTACACAGCAAGTTTGAATTAAAAATGTACTTAATAGTAACAGTTCATTTTTCATATGGAATGAAACTTCTTGCATACTCATACCCTAGATTTGTAGAAACATTGAATAAATTTCATAAGCAAGCCAGAAGAGAGAGACTGACTGAAAGCACAGACACTGTGTTCAACACAAGAGTTCCAACAGAGATGAGCTACAGACCAGGCAATACCTAAAGGCAGAATCAGAGCTGACAAAGCTGTCAGGGTAAATTACCCACACGAGATTTGATACCCAGTGAATGATATCACAACCTTTAACTGAAAGAGACAAAGTTCTTCAAATACAAAATGAGTTTCCTTGAAAATGTGTGACATTCAGTCTTTTCAGGTTTGCCTTTTGACCAATGAAGGACCATGATATCATTCAGGGACAGAGATTACGATGTACAAAAGACTATTTTTATTTCTACCCCCAAATATTTCCATATTTGTTTGCTATCCCTTTTTGTTTGGAAATGGGGAGATGGCACATGAGAGGATTCAGTGAGAGCTCCTCTCCCAGCTGGGCTGACTGCAAGAGCAGCATTGCTCTGCAGACATGTTCAATTACTCAACATGCTTTTACCCCACTGACGTTTGTTTCACACGTGGTTTGTGAAGGAAAGATTTATTTAGCACATACTTTGGAATGGCACACATGATTTTGACAATATACCTTCTGGAACCCAAAAAACATTGAAAATTCTTAGAACCTGAAGACTCTGTTCTGTCAATCACTCTGATTTTAGAAATAGATTATAAAAGTTATACTACAAAAATATTTCATCTTCATATCAATCAATGGCTGAAAGATTTAAAGGCTCTCCTCCTAACAATGAAGTTAGATTTAAGGGGGGGAATGTGAGCCTTTTGTAACCTTCAGGAGTAATGCAAGCTCCAAGGTAAATATTTGGAGGTTGAACATCAAGAACCAAAGGGAAAAGTCTTTTGACTTTACAAACAACTCCTGATTTGTGAAGGCAAAAAAGTAATCATAAAAAGGAGAACAAAAACAGGAGCAAGGCTTGATTTTCTAAAGAGAAGAAGGTACAAATCAAGAGAAATTACGATAGATACAACACAAGAGCTTGTAAAGCTGAACTAAACACTTCAACAGAAATCTTTCGAAAACTGTTTTTCCCCTCCCCATCCCAAAAGAAACCACTCAAAAGAAACAAGAAGCTAATCTTTTAGGATGAAAAAAGTACAATAAAGAGTTGCGTTTTCTACTTAGATAAGCAAAACCTGCAGCTGGTTTCTAGACATCTATTGCTGCAGGCTCATCGGGTTCCAGTTTATAGGAGAATCGTCTGCAGCAAAGGCTATTGAGAGAAATGCCACACCTGTTGACCCGGGTTGGGCTACACCTTCCCATCAGTCGTTCCAGCATTCTTCTAACAGATGTGCATGCTGTTTCCCCATCTGAGAAGCAGCACATGGAGTCCAAGCAGTTGATACCTGAACCTGCCTCAGTAAGCTGGAAAGAAAGAAAAAAAAAGAAAAAAAGAAAAAAAGAAAAAAGAAAAATCAGTACTCACAAATTCTAGCAATGAAGATGTTACCAAAAAGCACTCAGGAAAAGTGGATTTTCTTAAAGCTAGAGTGTTGAATATTTTTCAGTTTTATAGGAGAACTACAATAATAATATAACCACTCCCTAAGGTCTACATACACTAAAATTTGTCCTTCTTCCCAAGGTTTGACTGCAGCCTTGCTGAGCACACGGAAATGGTCTGGCACCGCATCTGCCTAACTCTGGCAATTCCCTCCACCAAACCCCACAGCAGAGCACATGCACTTCCAGCTGGGATGCCTTGATTTACCTACAACAATTTATATCAGCTCAGCCCTATTGTAAGGGAAATTTATCAAGACAAAGCTTCAGGCTGCAGAATCCAACATAGCTACTTGGTCCCAAGTAATTCTTCCTCAAGCACACAATGCAACTTCCTAGAATAACTGACATTATATCACTACCATAGATACTCTTGGCTTGGTACAGAACAAAAGCACATTCCTGATTGTGTGAACATGGTTTAACCAAAAGCAAACAAGGCTAATGTCAGAAAGGTTCAGTCATGTTCATGCCAGCATGAAGAATAATTCAGCATTAGCATAACAAACTCTTTCAACAGCTCATGTTTTGTAGGTGAGGAAAAAAAGGAATAAAAGAAATAAAATTGAAAGAAAGCAGCAATAAATGTATGGGTGTAAGTGCCACCTACCAGTGTGCTCCTCTACAGCACTGCTGCACCAACTGCAGCATAATTGGAATTTCCTGCTTCTGCAGAGAGAATATCCTAAACTGACTTCAGTACCATTCTAAAGAGAAATAAAAATGTGAAGTGTGGGGATGCTTTTTAATTTCATATTAAACTCTCCATGAGAGCATCCTGTCAAACAAATACAGAACACAGAGGCTGAACTCTACCGTCTCCTCACACCGGGAGAAAGAAGAATTCTGGGAGAAGGAATCTTAGTCCATGACAGGACACAGCTCACTTAAGACCTTCCCACAACTTTTCACTGTGACACTAAAGGTCACTGACTGTTGTCTGAAGATTCTATTTTTGAGCCCGAATTTATTCCACGCCAGCCACAGTTGCCAAAAACTGCAAGGAAAGCAAAGAACCTCAAGAGCTCCCTATGGGAACAGTTCACTATGAGTGGAGACACTCTTCTTCCTAATCCCCCCAAACAAGCAGCTGGACACATTTACAGCTTCACAACAGAAGAACAGTCTACACAACAAAGAGACAGCTAACAGAAACAAGAGGCTTTTGGAAATACAAGAGAAAAATCTCAGCTGGTAGGATAAGGAGGAACACACACAGAACTGGTGTTTGTTTCCATGCATCTTTTCCTGTGCCTGTCCCTTCCTCAGCCCTGTGCCGCATTCCCCACAGCCCCTCCAGACCTTGCCATCACACCACTCATTGTGATGTTCACAGAACTATCACTCAGCAGCTGTTGGGATGTACAGGATTCTCCAGAAACGGAGCCCCCTGATCCTGTGGATGCTGCAGCTCAGAGGCTGAGTACAGGCAGAAGATACTTTAACTCACACACTCATCTGGGGGGTCTTTGGGACACAGACAGAACATTTACTGTGACAGTGAACTTCTGTACCTGAGAGGCAGGAGCAGAATATTTGCAAGTGACAGGTCTGAAAGGGGTTCTGGTTAAAAGACAAACAAAACAAAACACATCTCAACAGAGCCTGAGTCCCTGAACACCATCATGTGATGATCACCATGACTGGTCCCAACTGCAGTGCCACAGAAGATACCAGAATCAGGAACTGCACACTTTGCAGCACTGCAGTACCAACAAATATGACCTTCAGAGCCACCTCAGGCTGTGCTCCCAGAGCAGTGACACAAGAGATTACACAGAGCAGAAAGAATTCCCATTTGGAGCTCAGCAGGCAAACCCCCCACTGCAGATGGAGAGACCTTCACAGCTGTGGCCACAGCAATACAGAACGGTAACATTGCTACACTCAGGATTTCAAACAGAGTATTTAGTTCATCCATTATGCTCAAGCAGACCTTCAGATTTACTGCAGAAAGTCACATTACAGTGGCTGTATGCCAGATCAGATGAACCAGAGCATTTTTTTCCTTAGACTCTGTTACCTGAGAGCCAGGAGTCCTGGATATTATCCAAAGACTGTCAGAAAGAGGAACCAAGAGTAACCCAAACAAGCTTCCAAGGAGCAAACCCTCAACTCTGGATCTTGGAGGTCTAGTGTCTCTTTTTCTGGAGAATCTCCTTTATTCTTCACAAGTTAGATACAAAAAGCAAGGATCATGCTTGAACTACAACCTCTGGAAAACTTAATATCACTTTTTTTTAAAATGGCAAATGAGACCTTACATAAGTCTGGAAACAACAATTCTTTTCTGTCAAACTCACAGTTAAGTGTAAAGAAATGCTGTGAGAACATTAAGGACAAAAAAACCTAACTAAATTTTATATGTAGGTATATTGTTTATCATTGCCTGGTGAACATGGATTTTTCTATTTACATCCACGACCTGAAAGGAAGATACATATGCTAGAGAGTCCCTTTTCTCACTTTCTCTCTGTGGAGGACAATTATGGTCATAATTTTATGATTATAATTTTTACCAAAGTAAAACCTGTCATGGCAAGGCAGGAAGGCATAATGTTCCCTGGAGACCTGAAACAAACCCTCAGGAAACACAAGGCAGGAGAGACAATGCTTAAAAAAAATTAATGAGTAGAGAGAAATACCGGATATTATTAATATTTGTGTGGCAAACAAAGTATGTTCATAAGGTGAGATCTGGAATCTCAATAAACATAATACTTCATATGAGAATGGCCCATTGGATGTAATAAATCAAAAAGCAACTGAGGTGCAGAATTAAAGAATGATTCAGCTTGATAAAGAAAAAAAAAATCAAACCAACATTCTATGATGAAATTTTTCTTGCAGATATAAAAAATATGGGCATTTTGGAGATGGCTCAATGACTGTCTCTGTATGATATATGTAAATAAATACACACACATTAGGGTACAGTGGGAGTACTACCTAGTGGAGGTAAGAACTGTCGGGCAGGCAAGATGGGTCTAGCAGCTGCCTACTGTCCTCCCCTCTGTGCCTGCTTTCAGCAAAGTCACATGCTGAGCTGACTGAACCCTTATCTTCTTCCATCTGGAAGGACAGAAAAGCAACAGATCTTATAAAGCACCATGCTTGCATTGCTTTAAAACAGTTACCATTGTTACAAGAACTTTCACAGGTCTGGTCTTGAGAGAACAAGGCAATTTACAAGGTCAAGAGGCAATTTTTATTTTTGGTGGATCAAATGCAGTTTCTCAGCACCCACGTGTTAAAAGTGTTTGGCCTTTTTGTGCTCTACAGACTACAAGGAAACCCAACAAATTTGGAATCTATATAAAATTCTTAGAGATTCTGGAGTTTTATTTGTTTCTCCCCTTCTAACAGAAAGGACCATTTCAGTTTGTTTGTCTTACTGCAGGTTATTCCATATGCCACAAGACAGACATTTCAACCCAAAATTTAATCACACTGAAAAGTCTGGACTTTGAGAAATGGGGAATGTGTTTAATCATGTACACCAAGCTAAGGGCAGGGTATTCTCCTAAGCCCAGGTCCCAGCTGCCAACATTCTGATGCCACATGGATGTTTCAGAAGGTTGATATGAGATGGTTATTACTATTCCAAAATTAAATTAAAACTTGCTCCCTGCTGTAAATCTCACCATCTTTAACCCTTAATGTACTGTATACCAAAATCCCAAACAACTGGACTTAAAATTTTAAAAGAAAATATATAGGAATGTTGACATCTAACAACTTCACTGCTGTGATGTTTTTATCACTTCTTTTTCTACTCTTTGTACCAAATGAACCTACAAGGGCCAAATTATTTCATTATTTTGAAGTCATGAGACCAAGGTTTCTTCAAGTAAGCAGTATGTGCATTTCTGTGAATGAAGTCAAATCCAAAATGGTGCATTCTTCCTTCATTTCCTCATCTTCCTGTGAGAGATTCTGTGGATTAGCCAACAGATCAACACCAAGCTATGCTAACACAATGAACAGATCTGTAAGGGAAGAGATCACCCTTGATCAAAGTGCAGCACATCAGAGTGTTCTGGCACACCTCACTAGTGGGAATTCATGCTTCCACTAGGACAATTTTCTTGGAAATTGCATGTTCCTTACAGAAAACATAGACTGTAAAAGGAACAAAGACCTTTCTGCTCTTGACTCTACACAGCTGGGCTGGGTCAGACCTGAAAGCTGTAGGGGTGGAATCCTATGGAACAAGAGCTAGAGTTAAAAATATAGACAAGGAATGAAGGCCTTAAAGGCAGGACCTGGAGCTCTGGAGACAGAGATGAAGGGAAAACCAGGCAACAACAGACTCATGAGGCTGAAGATGGGGAAAGAACAGGGTTTGGCTGTGACAAGGTAAATGCTCCAGAGCCACAGATATAACACTGTGCACTGAGACAGCCTTCTCTGTAAATAAAACCCCTTCTGGTGTCTTACATTTCCCCAGTTCTGGGTACCGTTCATAACACACTGTCCAAAGGTAGAAACTTTGTAAACACAGTTAATCCCATCAGTAAGTAGAATTAAAACATCTGGCCAAGTAATACATCTCAAATGTGGCTTAAGATTTCTGACAGTTCTTACAAAGCATAGGACATGTAGACATACATGCACACAGAACACTTTCTTTACAGATAAAAATATGGAATGAGATACAGTGGGTCCCAGTTAGTACCCTAAGGTACATATTTCACACATTCTAAGAACAGAAGAGGCAGCTGTGAAAGAAAGCAGTGCTCTGCCAGACTCCAGTGAAGCACAACACCTGCACTTGCCTGTGCTGCCTCATTTCCTCTTCAGCCCACATTCCAGAAGGGACAGTAAAGTTCAGAGGCAAGACTTTAACAGGCACAAACGACTGCAATTCTGACTTACAGGAATCACCTGGATACTTAGAAGATCCCCTCAAAGATCTTAACTGTACATCACCAATGTACTCAATATAAACTTGAACATTTTTTGCACACTGTGAAACAAAGCCTACAGAAACAAAAAATTATTGTAACATCATACTTCTCTTTTAATTTGCATTCATAAAAGAAGTCCTCTTTTGATCTCAAGAGAAGAGTAAGCATTTTGGCAGAACAAGGCACAACTCAGTTTAACCTGGAGTTATGCTCCTCTTGAGACACTTAATACATATTTACAAACAACAAAAACCTGCCAAAGTCTGTTCATCAACCTCCATGCATTCTGCAGTCACAAAGGATGCAATCCTTGGGTGGGCACGTACAAATGAGGTGTGACAGATTAGCTGCTTTACAGCTACATATTCACCAGGCAGTTGTTTTGTGTCATGCTCTCACAGTTTTCCTTGCCTTCTTTGCCCTGTCGCTTTGGGAAAACCACAGAAACCAATTCACACTCTTCAATCTAAAATTAGATTTTATTTAGTATAGTGAAGTGAGTAATTTCTGTCTATCAATTGATTTTCCTTTTCACTGTTTTAGCCAAGGTTCCAAGGGTAACTTCTGAACTTTGTGCAAAGACAATAGAAAGAATCAGAGAAACCCAAATCTTTCTTTGCTTCTTGTTGCACTTTACAAGCTCAGCTGCACGTTAGAAAGCAGCCAGTGCTTGTACTTCAGGTACTATCAGACACTCAAGTGCAAAAATTCTGACTTACAAGAGAATTGGATTTGCATAATCATTTTTTACTCGTGGACAAAACAGATTTCCTCTTTTTTCAACTCTTCCCTAAGTTTAATATGAAGAAAATTGCCTCACATTAGCAAGGATTCTCCTGGTTTTAGCATTTTAATGGCTACAGTGCTGCATTCCTAGACAGTTTTATTTTTCTTTGACTATCCAGCTGTATAACCATTAAGATGTGTTTAGTTTTTGAAATTTTAGCAGAACTATCTGTTCTAAAACCTTTGGTATAGCTATGATGTGTGACGTAATTCACTTTAATAATTAATTGAGAAAACTTACATCTGCTTATCCACAGTTTTTAAAAGGTAACTTGATAAACCAAGATACGTGATAAACTAAGAATTTGAAAAGCTAACTTGTAAAGGCTTTTGCAGAGGAACCTCCCCAATATATTGCTAAGTTTAACAGCTTTCAAAAGCTATACTGTACTTTGCCTGCTTTAAAGATATTAAATGCTGAATTCAAAACAAAACAAAACCAGCCCACCACTATCCCCGGGGTGTTTGGAAATCCAAGGTGTTGCGTTTCACCTTGGGGTCACTTAAACCACAACACAATGGCCACTTCAAGTTTTGCCTTGTAAAGTTGTAGTGCACTCTCAGAGGAAACACAAAACTTTCCTCTTTTGGTTTAACAAACAGCAATTAAGTCCGTAAAATGTAGGTTAGTTGGTTCTCCTAGGCACCTATTTGCACATTTTTAACAACAAAGTCACCTTGAAAAATATTTAAAAGGAATCCCATCTCTGCATTAATTCTTGCTGTAGGATGTGGAATTAGACTGAGACATTGCTGATGTATGCTTAAGTCTTAATGAATGCTTAAGTCATACAAAAGAGAATCAGCATTTGACAGCATTTCATGTGCTGAACTCAGTGCATTTGAAGAGTTGCAGACTCATGTTTTACCTACAGACACGTGTATGCTTTGATCTTGTTTTGAATAATTTTCTGGGACTTTGTAGCCAAATGCCTTTAGGAATATCTATACACATTGAAAACAACAACACTCAATTTACAGCTGCACAAAACAGACACAAAAAGCCTCAGCTGCACAAGGGTATGGACGCACCCAAGCTTCAAACATTATCTGCTCTTCTGACACAATTGAAAGCAAATTAAAATGGGCAAATAACTTGCAAGAAATTGCTGCCTGAAGTACATGGATCTTCCTGTCACAGCCTTATAAAGCTGAAATTATCCAGCATGCAAAACGCACTGTTAATTTTTATCATAAAGAAAACAAAAGCATCATAACCATGCTAGAAACTACGATTATTTCAAAATGGATGCAAGAACAGCTGATCTTTATTCTGGAAGTTGAACATCATGCTAGGGATGTTTTTTCCTTTAAAAAAACAAAAAGCACGTCCAACACATGCTACTTAGGAGAAGCATTTGGCTCAGAAACACAGAGCAAAGCCAAGAAATCACCAAACTGAATGTTTCTGCACTACATGTATTGCCCTCTCACCCCACTAATTCATGCCTCTTCCCATCTCTCTCAGCACTGGTTAGTTCACCTTCAGCATGCATAAGAGTTGATGAGGAACTGTCCCTCCTACTCTACCTAATTTTGCTCAGCTGATTCCTGGCCCTGGACAATGGCTGCAGTGCGATGAACTCGTCACTTAAAGCAACTCTGTTGGAGTACATCTACAATTGGACAGAGAAGGGATGGAACATACATGTCAGTAAGTAGCAGCAGTAATTTTCTAAGAGAAAGACACAGGACAACACATTGTTATTTAAGTGGAATACACATCATATACAGAACACAAGCCTGGTACCTTCAAGACAGCTCCTGGGACCATCACAGCCACTCATTGGCAAAGTACCTTTGCTTTCATACTGAGAGAAAAGGCCTACACACTTTTACATCTGTGCTTCACCAGACACCTTTATTCTGTATTGCTTTTTTCCCTCAACAGTGCGGTGATTTATCCTTACTCAAAGATTTATATTTTGATTCACATTTACCTTACTGTCCAGTTCCTCCTGCATGATTCTGTAAAAGACCTATATTGAGAAATTGCCCACAAGCTTCTTCAGGGCAACTGACCTCATACCATCTTATGAAACCATCAAAGATGGCTTTTCTTTAGGCCAGCAAAAAACCTTTGAAACACAGCAAAACTAAAAAGAAAATACAGTAACACACATTCACCTTAAGTGCATTAATGAACATGAAGTTAACCAAGCTCATCCCTATAAAATTCAACTCATGCTTGCCTGTCGAATTTTTAACTTTTAGTTTCCCAAAATGAACGACACAGATTTAAGTTGCTGTAAAAGAACAATATTTACATTTAAAAGCCTATTAAATTTCTCTCTCATATCAGTTAAATTTCTCTGCTCACTTATGAAAAACAGCTACATGTAACATCTAACAGATCAGAGGCAAACTCACACTTGATGCTATCACCTTAATAAAATCAAAGTAAGGCAGATTCCTACAAATATAGTGAATTCAGTGCACTAAGGTAAGTCACACACAAAAAGTTCTGAAAAATTAAAACAACAGGGGCAAGCATTTTCAGCTGAGAAATGTGTATTATGCTCATTGCTCCAGGGATGACTTTAGAATTTAAATTATGGCAGACAGAAACAAATAACCTAAAAAGCTGCAATTTAAAAACAAGGAACTAGGGCATGTAACAATTTATCTTGCCATAATAAAAACATAGTAACTATAAACCAAGCTTTTTCTTTCCCCCAATATGAAAATATACCAATGTAGTCCTACAATTAAAAATGAATAATTGAACATGTTCAGTTTTACAGAGGGTGCACCTATACAATGAAAAATAATTTTAAAGGACAATACACAAAGTTCCATATTTATTCCTTCAATGACTTCCACAGAATTCATTAGCATCAGTCATCACCCTTAGCATTTAGGACAAAGATATTCTCCAAACCCTTTCTATCTGAAAGTCAGTCTCTTCCTCTGCTTGGAAACGGAAAGAAAAATATTTACTAGGAATTTTAAACCCAAATGAGGTATGATGATAAAAGAAGCATTCTGTCACTTCTTGACAACAAATGTGCTAACCTGATGATCTGCTCCTCTTCAGCTATATCCACTTCCCCACTGCAAGAACAGTGAATGGAATCCAGTGGAGCTGACTGTCCCATTAAAGCAAGAGTAGGAAATTCTCAACAGATTAAACCTCAAGAAAGGAACAAAGAGTTGCCTTCTTTTTGCAAATACATTTGTAGCTATTATTTCACTATCAGACACACAAAGAGAAACCACTGGATGGCTGCTGAAGAATTTCTGGTCAAATCCCATTTCAGATACCTTGACTTTGCAGCATTAGGAATTAAGAATATTCAGAGAAAAGACATATTTTGGTAAACAGAGACCTCAGTGCTGACTCTGTCAAGTGCATAGTAGAAAGCAAATAAATAAAAAGAAAAAAGATAACTAATAAAGATGCACAAAGCAAAATCCCCATGGCCAGGAATCAAGCTATAACCACAGGAAAGGAGTTACATATTCATCAAGATTCGTTTTTAAAAATAAAAAGTCTTACTGTGTCTTTGACTGCACAGCTGTAATGGAATCAAACTGAACCAAAAAATCTTTAGAAAGGAGTCCTAAAGCAAGAGAATGTAGCAGGAAGTATATGGATAAAGGCAGGAAATCCATGTGGCTTTTAGGGTTTTCATTCAAGCACTTCAAGAACATGAAAAACCAAGAACATGAAGAACCACACCAATACTGTGCCAGACAGTAACAGATGATGTACAGCAGGGAAGGAAAAAGAGTGTTTGATAAATGTTACCACTAGTTTTTGAAGAGAGAAAAAAAGATAGGTAAATATCAGACATTCTAACCCAAGAAGTGCAGTAATGTGCAATCCAGAGCCTTACCAGGTCTACCTGAACAGTCTTATGAAAGCCAGTGGTTATTTACTTTGGCTTTTAGCTCCTGAATTCCAAGACAGGAAAAAGCAGCCAATATTCCAATTTTTGAAAGGGACTAGTGGGATATTCTGGCTAGCAGTAGGCTTATCAGCATGATGTTGATCCTAGGCAAATGAGGAGAAGGTGGATTTTTTTTTTTTTAACACACATATTAGAAGGGTAATATAATTTAAGTAAATCAATGTGCACTGACATCAAAGTAATTACAAGGTTAGATGCTAAAGACAGCAGCACTGATGCAGTGCAGCCAGCAGTTCTGCATGGCACAGAGCTCAGTGCCACTCGCATTAAGCAATTAGGACACCACAAAATCCATCTGGCACACAGGTGGACAGAAAGCTGCTGAGAGGTTTCAGACCATAACTGTGCATGGGATAACTCTGTCAGCTGGGTTCTTCATACACTTTCACTATTTTTGGCCCTATGTTAATTGGGCTCTGATCAATGCCTTGAAAGAAACCAACATCACCACCTGCAGATGTGTAGAAGATGCAGAAGACAACAGGTTATTGATGTATGTTATTCTGTAATCTGAAAATAGCTGGGGACTCATTATTTCTGTACTTGGCACTGATGTCTGCTGGAATATTGGGTCCACTGGTGAAATCCAAAATTCAAGATGAGGCTGAAGAAGGGTGAAAATTACAGGAGGAACACAAGAATGATAAGACTCTAAAACAACCTTTTTGATGAAGATACAAGTCCAATCTACCTACCAGTGCTAATATTAGCTTGATCACAAAGCTAACTGTGAATAAAACAAAAACTGTAATTGAGACCTTCTCAGTTTAGAAGAAGTATCAAAAGATAAAATGTTGAAAACTGAAACCAGAGAGACAATTACTATTAGAACAATAGGCCAGGATGACTTTTCCATAACTGTCTCTAAAAAGAAGAAAACACTCAAAGATATTTATCTTAAAGACAGTCTAATCTCACCAGAATTATTTAAATGATTTTTTGTAGGCTGTGTCAGGCAGAAGGGAGATTTCATTACCACAGCATAACTTTAGACCTTGTCTATGAATCTGTGAAACTGCCACATGGGAATTTAGTTTTAATTACAGAATCAACAATCAAACGCATAGGATATGAAATGATTGAGATTTAAGAAATACTAATTAAAACAAGTTTTACTAAAGTAATTTTTACAATTATTGTTTCCATCACATTTTAAGAACTATTCAGTGCTAATTAGAGCAGTAGCTTCTAATACTTCTAATACCTAGACAAAAAGTAAGTTACCAGCTATAAAGCAGTATAAAAATCTGCAGTATTATCCTTTCATACAGCTGCAAGCTGAGATGCAAAAGACTGAGTGACCCCTTCAAATAATTCTATTCTTCTTATTGCCAATTACTAAACATCAACATTACTGCCTTGTAAACTGGCGTCCTCACTTTTGCAATTTGAAATTAACAAGTGTATTTTGAAATGAGAACACTTGTCTAAACTAAACATGACAGCAATGTAAGACGGTAACTATTGGCCAAGTTGGATACAAAAGCATAACATTACCTGAGCTTTTTCAGTACTTGTTGGTTGCAGATGTCTGTACAGCACTTTCTTCACAACATCAATAAACAAACAAGCAACTACTATGAGGATTATGGCAAACCAAGCAGAACCACTTGACAACAGTTGAACAAATACAAAGTACATGTCCTGGGTATGTAAAAATGGCCTGAAAAGTTAAAAGAAGTGGCAATTACTAAAAACTTCTAGGAACAAAAGTACAGCACAGGCTGTCTCAAGTGTATCTTATTTTACATCAAGCAGAGAGACCCAGGATGCAGAAACACAACTGCACCATGTCCATGTGAAGTCCAGCAACCTGTTGGACCTGACCTGCCCATAAGCTCCAGGGAATGGGGATACTGAACTTTGGAGGAAAAGGTTCTGATTTAAATTGTGCTGCAGAGAATCCATCACCACTCTATCTCCCCAGACTCCAAATTACAAGCAAAAATACTTCACTTTACTGATTCAAACCCCAGCATCTTTATTTCTGTTGCAATTATTCACCTATTACATAGCACCTCTGGGAACCTATTTACTTCTTAAAAACGCCTTTATAGTTACAGGCTGTCACAGCCAGATACTGTGTGTCCTTGAGCACAGGACAGCACAGCAGCACTTCTTAAATTTTTCAAAGACTCACCAAAAGCAAGTGGCCAGTCTAGATATAAAACCTTTTTACCTGTGACAAAATTCAGAGCAAGATGGTAGAACATAATATTTCAGTGTTTTTTAGCTTCATTGATATTACATGTGATAAAAAGGATGGGGGGGGGTGGTGTGACTTACCAGATAATTCCCCCATAAAACAAGGAGAATATGAAATAAAATACAATGGATCCCCAAGTAACAAAATGGTTTATCCATGTCCAGAAGTGAGTTTCTAGTGCCATCTAAAACAGAGATAACTTCAGTGAGCTTCTGTTTTCCACCCACTTCACAGAAAATTATAAATATTCAGTCAGAACACACTTATGAACTTCCAGCACAAACACTAAATATTGTTGTAACACACAAAAACTAAAGAAAAATTTCAACCACTGTTTAAACGAAACATAAAAATCACTTATCTGGAACCCTCAAGAATCAGTAACTTTAGAATCAATTTTAAATTGCTGTTTTATTACATATTTGCCTACACATCCAAACCCAAAGAGCAGTGTGATATCATACCTTCATCGTAACAGTTATAACCATAACGGTGAAGACCAAAGTACCAAATGTCCAGTTCCCAAACATCTAAGAAAATGGCAAGGCAAAAATCATGGAAGAAAAAACCATCAGTTAAGGGCATTCACAGTAAGTTAAATTCTTCTCAAGTCAGCTACACTAAAGAAATAAGACATAAGCTTGTGACAAGTAATCATCATGAAAAAAGCAAGGAGGGTACAACACAAACTACTAGAAAAAACAGAGGTTATGATAAGAGCATAATTAACAACCCCCAAGTCATCTCTTTTCTTAGTTCAAAACAAACCAACACAAAGGCTACATGAAATATGAAAAAAAAAGGCCAAAAAAGTAATATGAAATTATAGGGAAATGAAGACATCAATTTGATCAATTCATTCTAAGCGTCGAATAGAAAGGAAAGATTGGGTGGAAGGTATTCTCTTTAATTGCAAAACACTTTTCAGTTTAAACACTTCCAGATAATTATAAACATGCAGCATCAAATGAAGGTTCACTTTTAACCCCAAGCACAATTATACAATTCAAAAATAATGGTGCCATTGTATTTTATAAAGAAAATTCTAAGGAAAAGACACTTTGTTTCCAGGCTAATAAACACAAAATTAAGCTCTAATTCTGAAACACTGAAATCTGTCACTTTTGTATTCTCTTGTGCTCATAAATTAAACTATCAAAACTCTGAACAAGGTCTACAACAATAAAATCTCAGCTCTGACAACCGAGCAGGGATGCTGAGATTGTATCTATCTACATACATGCTACTCAGGGCTGCCATTCTACACCAGGTCCAGCCTGGAACTGGCTGGGGGATCACAGGGAAGATTTTGCTGTTTCACAGCTGGTTTTGCCAATGACAAACTGAACAATGACCAAATCCTCAACTCTGTGTTTACTGGTAGCAGACTAAGCAAGCAAGGAGGAAGGTACCACATGCAGACAGGCAACCAGGGTCATCCTAGAGCTGATGTGTCAGTACAGCACAGGGGCACAGAACTGGGATTCACACAGTTGTAGTTCTTGTTGCAGAGCTCTGACAAAAAATCCCAACAGCCTGAGGACAGATCTCACAACTGCTTCTCTCATCTATACATAAGGTATAAAACAGAGGCAGCCATGAGTCTGGATTTCATTTTAAAGATCTTTGTGGCAACATGCCTTTTTGAAGCCTTGGATTTACTTGTCCCACCAACAGTAATGGTTAACAAGTAATGTGCTTATTGTTAACTGCTGCAATATTCATCTTAAAAGTAAAAATAAACTTCTCCTGAGTGACCTGTGAAAGAAAGTGTCTTTGCTAACACTGCTCTCAATAGTCACAGAGTTAGAATGCAAAACACAAACAGGTTCTTGCCACCATTTTATTTTTGAACACATTTACACTGCGGATGCTGCATCCTTTAATCCTATGAAGTAACAGATACAATATTTTGTATCTCCTCCTCTTCTAAACTCTTACCATTTGCCTGTTAGGTTTCAATATCTGACGACATGCACGGCATGAAAAAGGGGGGAGAAAAAAGAACTAAAAGATCAAGTTGTTGCACAATGTGTTGAGGTAAGCCTAACAAAGCACCAGCATTAACAAAATATTTACAATCTCTTCTATTCTGCTGTGCTCTGAACTGAGAACTTGGAATGGAAACGTGAGGCCTTGCACCAACACTACCCTGTACCACAGATCTCTCTCTACAGGTGATCACTTCTTGAGGACTTAAGAAAGCACTTCAGCAGCACACAAAATCCTCTTGCCCTTAATTTTGGCTTTTTCAGGCACACATTAAATTTGCAATGCAGATATTTCACTGCAACACAGTTCTACCACTTCTAATCAATATCTTTTAGCAAACACAGAGAGGCAGAGTAACTAAAACCCAGAAGAGTCTTAGAATTTAATTGAAGTCATGTCACATAAGAAGCTAAAGGGCAGCTGGCAATTCCCCAAACCAAACAGTTGTTACTAATTACAATGGGAGAAGTCTCTTCCTGCCCCGTGGACATTTACTAAGCAATTCTGAAGTGAGGTGCTTTGACAACTGAAGATGGATGCACCACACACACTGATTCATAGTCTAAAATTACCTCATTACAAGAGTCCTGAAGGACCTTTACCAGCTCACAAGAATTTCAAATCCCACAGCTTGTAATGAATGACAAGAGAGGACACACTCATGCCTCAGCTGGAAAGAGACATTTTAGTCTAAAGCACAACTATTTTAATATTTTTATCAATCATCTGATGATGTGATGGGTGCTCCAGGTGGCTGCACCACTCTCCCTTCACTGCTCCTCCCTCTGCCAACCACCAGCTCCACCTGCAGCCCCTCAGGACCATTCTCTTCCCTGTTTGAACATCACTGTATTTCTGACTAAACTTCCTGAGCTCACACTCACTCCCTGGCACCAGCTGACACTGGGAATTCAGCAGGATGCTGCTTTTGTCCCTTGTGCCCTAACTCTGCCAAGCATTATGAGAATTGGCAAGTTCTTCATGCCAGTATTAAGTACGGCATAATGAGAAGGAAGTGTATTTTTCCATTACTACCCATGTTTAACAAGGGAAAAATCAGTATCTAATGGTTTTAAATTGAGTTAAGTAACTCAGAACCAAGGGAAATAAGGAAACAGACTTGGAATGGTTTCATGCAAACTTTAGAGTTTTTTGTAAAATTATTCTTCCTGTGAACTTTAACATCTTTAAAATAAAAAGTGTCAAATCAGTGTATGATGATTTCATTAAAGTATGGCCTTAAAAACACTCACTGAATAAATAGCATAATTTAAAAGCAGCTTGCACCAATACATTTAGAAAAATTCAGAGTAATTAAAATAACATTTTCAGGAGAAGCTTTAAGACTTTTGTCAACTTTCAGCCTAACTTTATAACAGCTACTGAAGAGAAACCATTGCTTCTCTTGCTTGACATTGCAATTAAGTCCAATTCAAAATGATTTTGAATGAATGAATATAAATTCTCATTTGCTGACATTATGAAATAGGATTTTGACAAAACAGTTTATGGAATACAATGAAGTTTAATACAACCATGATACACCTATTATCTTGAAAGATATGTTCTTCAGGGACATATGCTTTCTGACAACACCTTACAATTTCCATGCTAAGAAATGTTACTCTTGAGAGCACACACAAATACTGACAAAGAATCTTTGATAATTGTAATTCATAAAAACAAAATTTTTTGGACACAGAAAGATTTTTCAAAAAAGCATTAAGAAATACCAACAAAAACACAGTGGTAGAATAAGACTTATGATATTATACCTGGCCATTTCCCAGCAGAGAAGTGTCTTCTCCCATTAGAAGATACGAGCCATAAAAGAAAACAAATGCATGAAAGAAGCCCAAGATGGTCCAGTAAAGAAATGGTTTAAACCCCAGATGGGCATTTTTACTGATGTCTCTGCAGAAATAAAACAGATTTGTATTCATACTGTCCATAACAATCAACTATCCACACTGCATGACTGCTACTGCTTTGAATAAATGTAACTTCCAACTGCACCAAGACACATTAATGCTGACATATGAAAAAAATACATAAATCATGGGCAAAAAAAGAACTCTGAGCTCTCAAGATTTGGGTCTCCTTTAAGGAGAGGTCACCAATGGCCAGGGTCTCTAATGGATCAAATTCAGAAGAGCACAAATTAGAATTCTTGTCCCTGGAGGTGGAATTGCAAGAGGAAGAAAAAGCCAGATCCCCCTGATACTTACCCCTTGCTGTGCTTAAAAGACCTTTACAAAAACAGAAACATCTGAGAGGAGACATCTCTTTTTTACAAAAATACCTATTTTTTTCTCCAAAAAGTATGCAGTGCAACATGCTACCACTGGGAGGACATCTAATTCTACAGGAAATCACTCCTCCTCTTGGTAAAGGATTTTTTGTGGTGATTCCCCTAATCATGGTGTCCTAGTTTTTCATTCTCCTTGTCTGAGTGATTTTCATCTCCAGTAATGGAGGAGAAGGCTGTCAATCATGTAAGCTGACCAAGCGCTCAGTGCTCTTCACTCATAACATGGTTGACATAAAAAGACACTTCTCTTAAAACATCCCTTTTAATTAACTTTTTGGATAAGAACTATGTAGCTTCAATTCTTCCTCATCAAGACAGTTACTAAAAATGCCTAAATTACAGATAATTATTGCAGCAAGTTCAGAGTTGTGCAGATGCCACTGCTGTTGCACAAGATGTGTCCCTGTGGGAACTGATGCAGGACATACATACCTGTAGAGCACAGGCTTACTCTGCAATACATGCGGGTGTACATGCTGCTCAAAAAGACTGTAGATGAGGACAGGCAGGGAAGTGAAACAAATATTGTACAAAGTCAGGTATACACTGTCATAGAGCGTCTGCAAAGGAAAGCAAAAAGCATTTTATGTCTTGGAATTGATAAAGATTTATTAGCACACTTATAGCAGCATTGATTGATCAGTTACATTAATTTGCTAGTTAGGAAAACAGCTGCACTCACATAACAATCTAATAACATCAGCTATCAATTACAGAAAATGAAGCTGGGTATTTGCTAAGTGTAACATCTCTACTGCTCCTTCTGTCACCCCCCTATTTCTTAATTATGGACCTCAAGTGTTTCACAGACAAGTTGGTAGGCACACAATACTTACTTGTTGTGAAAACAAACAGAAGAACTGATATAAAAATTGTGGTGTAATAAAGCACACATTCTGAAAAAAAAGGGAAATTAAGAAAACAGTTAATCCTTAGTACATGCCTCAGAGCCCTAAAAGAAATTGCTAACTCTTAGAAGCTGCTAAAAATACACAGGGAGAGCACAAAGCCTTTCAGCATTTTACTTGGAAAAGTACAGCGAGTTACTTTTCTTGAGAGGATATTTTGTTTGTTTGTCCTTTGGGACAATGAACCTGAAAAGTATGAGCTTAACTATATGTGCTTGATGAGCAATCTCACTAAAGGAGTCTAAACAGTAATTAGGTAGAGGAAATCCATTCATTTTCCCCTTCAGCTTCTTTTTAAGAATTTCTTTGCAGAATAGTTTCCACATTTTATTCAATAAAGCTGTGACGTGCTCATGTGAGTTTGCTGCACAGAAGCAAACAAAGAAGAAACCAAAATATAACATCATGCTATTGCTGTTAAATGAAAGAAATCAACTTCAAAAGGGACTTGGGAGCCAAAGCTGAAATCCCAGATAAAATTCAATAAAGATAATGAGTTTTGACTTGTTTGAAAACTGATGAACAAGTGAAAAAAACCAAAAGCATCCCAACCAAACAAACAAAACCCCTGCCTTGAGAAAACAAACACATCAGCCTCTCAACCTGGACAAACTCACTGCAGTATTTAAAGGCTATTTCTAGGTGGAAAGACTAAACAATTTCACAGTTAAACTAATGCATTTGGTTGTAAAAGATAAAATTAAAAAGCTCAGAAAACATGTTTAACAGAGATATTTAACCTGATCCCAACAAAAATCTCAGATCTGAAATAAATTTCTTGCTGGGAAAAAAACTCACCTTATAAAAAAAGTACTGTACAAGGGTTGCTATTCTAATATAGTAAAAGTGCCCATGAACAAAAAGCAACTTGGAGAGGAATTTAAATCGCGCTATTGCATAGTCACTGTTTCTCACAGCTTGCCTTCCTTCCTTGCCCATGATTCCTGTAATGTTTGGAAAACAAAACACAAAACAGGTCAAGTATAACAACAACTCAAGTTTAAAAAACCCAACACCATACATCTGAAGCTACAGGTCTGTTTTCCTGCACTTCAACACCTTAAGGACTTCAGCAGTGTTGCAAAGGAAGATACTCCTCACACTTAAAACTAAAGGAAGCTGCTCATTTGATGCTGATTCAAATAAAGAAGCCCCAGTTGGTGGAGACAGAAGGAAGTTACCTATGCCAACATGTGCCTCCTGGATCATGCTCACATCATTAGCACCATCTCCGATTGCTAATGTTATGGGCTTCTCCGGAGAGGTTTTTAACAGTCGAACCACCTGGAAAAAGAAAATTAAACACTTTCAGACTAGACAGTCTACCTACAAACCATGTCAGCAATTCCCAAGTATCTCAGTTAGCAGCCAATCTGAGGATATAATTAATATGTTTTATGAACATGTATGTTTGGGTAAAAAATATCTTTAGCATATCACATCATACATTAATTCCTTCTTTAGAAAAGCTGCCTGTTCTGGAGCACAAGCCTGATTTAAATATTACATCTGCCTTGAGCCTATTTTCCTGTTCTTATTTCAATGTTCTGTTAAAACTCTTAGTTTGGTGCCTTATCATACAAAACAAAGTCAAGTAAAATTTAGAACTGAAAATTCACTTACAGACTAGTACAGATTTAATGCACTTTAATAAACCCAGATTTTTCATATTTATAATTAATGGAACTAATCCAGGTAAAAGAAGAATTTGAAAAAGCACATGCATTAGCTAGAAGATCAATATGCCATTATTAAGGAAAATAGCTTCTTTCAAAAGCAACTTCATTATCATCAAGGGGTATCCTCAACTGACAAAGAAACAGAAGAAGATATGACAAAATGAGGGAAAAAACTGTTGACATGCAAGGCCCTAAAATACTCAGAAGAGGAGCAGTGATAACAGATCTTCAATGTAAGTGTCAATAATATTCTAAATGCAAAGGAGTTAGTTAGATGAGGCTTTTGGTTAAGGAGAATTAGTGATTCATTAACCTCCCACAGAGCCCTAGCTTAAGGTAGAAGCTTCACTATTCATTGTAAGTGGGCTGCAGGTAAAGGCATGAACGCAGATCAACAGGTTTTCCAAAATCAAGAAATAAATACGTATGAAAAAATATTTTCCCCCTCAAGTTCCAGAATCCCCAAAGTGGAAATAGCAATGGAGCAACTGCATGAAGTAGACACAAAAAACTGTATTGGCGTAATTGAGTTGAGGCTGGCAGTGTCAGGGCAATAATTCACAGGAGTGGGAATTCACACAAGGAACACAACAGTGATTAAACAAAGCTCACAGCTCAGAGAAATCCACCTGATTGTGAGAATACATTCCCTAATTGCAGGTATTAATATTCAAGTTTAGAGGTTCCCCATTCCTAAGGGGTAATTATTTCAAACACATTTAGTATTAGATCCCAGGAAGCAGCCTTAGAGGGGTAACAAGGCTGCAGGACATCACCCAGATCAATCCTCTTGAGATCCCCAAGGCCTGGGTAATTTGGACAGACAAACATCTATGTGAAAAGGTCAAGACAAATCCTTTAGCAAAGTTTAACAGCAGCAATCAGCAGCAGCTCCAAATGACTGAAATGATGATGTTTAAACAAGGTTTTGAGTCATAAAACATACCAAAATTAGTAGTGAGACCACTAACCAAACAGTAACATGCATTATCATTAGAGATGCAGGAAGTATTAAGCTGAATTCCAGCTTAAATCTTGGAATAAACCTCACAAAAATGTTGCCTACAGCAAAAAATAATGTGCAAGACTAAACTGCCCTGCACTTCCTTCCCTACCCCTCAAGTCTGATGGCATTTGTATTGGTGATTTATATATGTCAATATTAAAAATAAAAAATTCGCTGCAATTAAAATTACATTTTGCTGTACTTCATGACTCAAGACAGGAAGTAATCTCCATTATCTGCTGGTGAGGAGAAGAATTAAGAAAAGCAGTACAAAACATTATAAATCAAGTTAAATGACAAAATAAGAACAAGGACACGACACTGACAATTAACTGCTCCTTAAAGAGACAGGATGGCAAAAATTTCAGCCAAAAGAATGTACAGAGCTGACGTATCCAACAGGTTGGTTTACTCAGTGTAGTTACAATTTCCTTTCAACATTTCATTGAAACTAACACTATACCAGGTGAACAGTTCTATACTGAAGTGATTCTAAAGACTGCATAAGAACTCTGGAAGGAACAGTGACCTCCAAACAGACCACTCCTGTTACAGTAAAACAGCCTGCCTCTTGAACATCCTCACAGAAGGGTTTCCTGGTGCTTTAAGGTAAAGAGATGTCTTTTCATTAAGAGAAATTTTCAAAAGGAAAAAATATTATAGTCCTTCAGAGCTTAGCATTCAGAGTTAACCAAAAAAAAAATCACAAAATCTGATTTTGAATCTTATCCAACACATATTTTAGTAAAATTCTGCATATGTGAATGAAAAATGGTATTAGAAGATAGCATTAAGGCAAATCTTTCCTGGAGACTAGGCCTTCCATTCCCTTTTACTTCTTCCTCAAACTTGGGTATTTTTAAAGTATTTAGAGAAGCACAGTTTCTCCTTACAGGTTCATGAATTTTCAATTTAGTTTTTTTGGTTTGGAGAAGTGATGGAGCAGCTATGGCAAAATCATGCAGGAGACTGGAAGAGCTGCTGCCTTACTGAACACTCAAGAGGCAGAATAAAGATGAGCTTGGTGGCAATACTTTGATTTCTCCATCCACTTGCAAATTTTCAAACACACATGAAGAAACTTCTGAGCAAACTACTCTAGATCTGAATTTAACAAAAATTCAGAGGTCACAAAAAGGGTCAGACAAACAAACAAAGCAGTTTCAGAAATCCTTGCCTCTTCAAAGCATGATAAAAATACTTGAATGGCAATCCTGACCATATTCTAACTTACCTTTGCTTTCTGAAGTGGTGCCATGCGACAGCACAACACTGCAGAACAGTTTTTGCAAACTTCCATGAACAATTTTTCATGTTCCCTGAGAGCAAGAGAGAGGCTGGTCCCATCCACAACCAGTCCATGCTGGATAACATGGTCTTCCTTTATTCTGTTTGGGGACAAAAATGTTGACTTTGTACCAGTGTTAATGGTAAAATTCCAATTTTGCTATAAACTATGTTGTTGGCCAAGACAATAAGCAAAGGAGTTAACCTGTCAGATAGACTACTTCTTCCAGTCTGTTATTATATTAATAAATAATTTTTTTAAAAGACGGCTTCCTTGTTTGGCATATGCATCAAAGAGACTGCCATAAAATTTAAGAATGAAAGCAACCCAAGCTCAGATCATCACTGAGATAGTGACTTCTCAGGTATTTTACCTCTTGGCTAGCTGCCTCAGCTGTTCTGCACAGGTACTGTCTGACTTGTGCTGCACAAGCTCAAGGATGTTCATGGTTCTGTGAAAGTGTCCACAGGATAAACTGACACTAACAGCTGTTTCATGCTTGTCTCCAGTGAGCACCCACACTTTGATACCAGCCAGCCTGAGGGCTTCTATAGTTTCTTGGACTTTCTCCTGCAATCTAGAAAAAAGAAAAGTCTTAAATAACTAACTGAACACTTTACAAACAAAAGAGCTCATACTGTAACTCCATGCTACCACTGTAACCCCACTGTCATGGAGAGTTAAGTCTGCCTTTCCAATGTTACATGTGTTTTCAGAGAATCATAGTCTGGCAAATGATATTCTCTTACCAGCAACAAAACAAAAACCTTGATGAAACAAAAACTAAACTTCAATCCTTCTAAGAGATCAAAAATTTGTACTAAGCATATTTTGACTTAAACTAGGCACTGTCACTGCCTTTGAGAAACTTTAAAACAGTCCACAGTAATTCGTGGTACTATGGTGCATGAAAAGCTTGCCAAGCCCCATGTGCTCACTTCAGTGTTCACCCTGTGACCTACAGAGCACAAGCAGAATGCTTTGCCAAGGAGCTGCGTGTAGAAGCTTTCCTAAGGAATTTGCTGTTACACTAAATATTTGCTGCAACTATTCCATTTCACATACATGACATCTCCTGATGAAACACACTGTACATCACTGTTATTAAGACATAATCAGTTGGTACAAGTTTTGGTTTGAATCTGCCTCAATCTAAAGGTAAATATACTAAAGAAGAATAGCACAGAACTTTTGGTCATAGTGGGAGAGCTTTTCACACTTTATATTTCAAGTATAAATCCTAAACTCGCTGGTTTGAGCGTAGATAGCAGTAACTCCATGGCATACTTGTCTTCTACTCCTGTAGCCCCAAGTAACTCCAGATCCCTTTCTATGAAGTTGAACACATCTGCTAATCTCTCTTCCCGCTGCTGTAAGGCAGTCCTGGCCTCATGAAGGCGTTTGCCAATTTCTTGGTACTCCTCAGGTGTGAATCTTCTGTAGGCCACACACAAAGTTCTTAGGCCTTTCTGCAAGAAAATAAAAGACTACATTCAGAGTCGACAAGTTTCTGATCTAACAAAAAAGTGTCAGCAGCAATTTTTTCACTTCAAGTCACAATTTAAACTGCATGAATTTTCTTCTGATCAGCTGAGGCTGGAAGTTGAGCAATCATATACACTTACCAAAGCAAATTCATCCACATGTATCCTTGTTTTATCTATTTCTCCACTCTTACTACGAGGAAGAATGGAAGATTCTGCTCCCTTTGTGAATAAAAGCTTCTCCCCTAGAAAGTCAAATAGAACTGAAATTAAAATAATGTTGTTTAAGAAGTTCTTAGGTGCTGCTCGTGCAATTTCTGATCACGTACCTGAGGGACTCTCTACAATGACACTCATGCGTCTGCGATTTGGATCAAACTCCAAAACATGAAGCAATTTATACCTGCATTTTGTGTTTTAAGAGGGAATGGAAAGAAAACATTTTTAGAAATAAACCTCCAAAGACAATTACTTATAAATAGACTCTTACACCACAGACCTTTCCTCAAAGTGTTATTTTTGTATAGCAACTCCAAAAGTGATGCTATCACTGCTGAACAACTATCACTGTTCATTGCTTTTTATGAATTTATATATGCTTAACTCCATTCTGTAAGATTAAAAGGTTCTTCTACCAACAGGAATAGCTTTCTGAATACTAACTTGACATTTGGCAATTACAAGCAGCTCCTATTTCTTCATCCTTCTGTCGTTACTTCAAGTACAACTTTGAAAACTACATTTTGTTTCTGAGAAATTTGTAAAAAATCTAGACTGTCAAAAAAGTGTGTGTGCCCTGGTAAGTGGATTAGTTTTTGTTATGTTACCACTAGCTTAGCAAATTAATTTTAGACATGTAAATTCAAAGTACTGCCAACTAGCTGACACAGATCAAATGAGTAAAAGGAGTTATGGAATACTGCACATATACAGTTATTAATAATTTGTACTCATTCTAGGAAAGTTTAAAATATCTGATTAGATTATGCACAAACGAGACTGATTCTGGAATTTCAAGAGCTGAAACAAGACTTGAATAAGCAATTCCGTTTTCCAACTCTGCTACAGTCTCAACCTTTGAGGAATGGGCAAAGATACAAACTGTTACAACACACACCTACACAGAGTAACTCACACAAAATTCTTGCATCTCAGCTACAATTGGTAAGGAATAAGATGCAAGCTGTCTTGAA
The DNA here is from genome assembly GCF_963513975.1 of Fringilla coelebs. Lineage (NCBI taxonomy): Eukaryota > Metazoa > Chordata > Aves > Passeriformes > Fringillidae > Fringilla > Fringilla coelebs. Next base: position 17,869,622 of record NC_140036.1, read on the forward strand.
GACATCAAGGGAAAAGCATTAAACAGAGCACGCTGTGGAAAGGCAAGGTTTGCTTATGAACAAAGAGGATTAAGAGGAAAACATTACATTAATCTTCACTACTGTTCTAGCCTTCAAAATAATCAAGGAAAAAAAACAAATACCTCTCTGGTTTTCCAAGACTTTTTACTTCCATACTGTCTCCACTAATTCCAGTAAATACTACTCCAACCCTAAAAGTAAAGAGAATATACACTTAATTATGACTTTAGACAAAATGCCTATTGATGGAGGGAGAGGAAGATGGCAGGGAAGAAAAGGAGAGACTCTTACACCCCATTACTGTACTCTAGTTCTAGGGAAAATTAAGAATGCCCATTTCTGCAGTATTTTATTCAAATCATACTCTGACCACTGTAACTTCTCAAGCATTTTCATAAGTATTAGAAATCATCACTTTATAATACACCTGGGGGGTTGTGTATTTTACATTTGAATGTTTTCCCAGTAAGGTGACAGTGCCAGGCCCTGGTCTTCACCAGGGTCCTGAGCCATCTGTAAGGTTGTCCTTGCAGGAAATTCCTGTGTCAGACAGCCCTGGCAGTGCTGCTCACCGGCTCGCAGCTTCCACCAAAGCTTTCTCATCTGGGGAAGAAGCATAATATTCCAGGGGGGATGTTATTCCATTGGCATGCCAGGGACCATCAGCACCATCTGTCTGATCTGCATTGATCTGCACTGTATGGCACAGACAAACTGCTTTCAAGAAGAGCTCTTCCTCTTTCACCTAGAAGGAAGAAAAAACTTGATTTGGAACACATATCAACCCAGATTTGAACACACTTAAGGAAAAAGTGGTTTTACTTACAAATCTGCCAAGCATTTCATGTTAGATAATCACATCTCAACATGTTTAATAAATATTATTTGTTCAGTGACACTTGAAAGCTTCAAACTATTCAGAAATTCTGATTTATGTTTGGGTTGGTTTTGTTTTATGCTAATCGTACAAGAATATATCTCTGAAATAAAACACTTTCAAACTAGGATGACTAATGATGGGGAAACCAAAGAGCCTTACCAAACCATGCCTGTTTCCATCTGGAGAATCTTCAGAAAACCCCTCTGGAGTTAGTTTACCATTGACCTCTTGGTACTTTATGCCATTAATAGAGCACTCCCGAAACTGCATCTCATTTTCAGTTAATGTACCAGTTTTGTCTGTAAACACATACTCTACCTTTTGTAAAATAAAACAAAAAAACAAACTTGGAATTGCATGCACTTGTTATAAAAAAAAAGATACAATAATCTCCACTCACACTTTCTTTTACACACAGTTTTTTATTCATATAAGAATTTTAACTTCTGCCATCACATCTTTATACCTTGTTTTAAAATTAATCAGAAATAATATCACAGTGATCAATATCACTGTCACAAATGTTAATATTAAAAACTAAGCAGAAAATAGGTGAAAAAACCCAACAGACAACATATTTTTTACCTGTCCCAATTCCTCATTGAGGTCTGAAGTATTTACTTGCGCTCTCTGGTTTGTTTCTTCATGATAGAGGTCAAGATCCCAGCCAATAAAAAAAGATCCAAGAAATTTCTGCATCTCAACAGTCACATAGAGTGAAATGGGTATGATAAAATTGTAAAGTACCAGAAAAGCAAGAAAATCTGAAATAAATCTCAGGATCTACAAGAGAAAAAAAAGAAAAAGTGAAGATTACCACAGTGTTCAGGTGAAACATGGTGAGTTAATTATGCTTCAATATGCATGAACAGTGACAAACTGGGAGAGCCAGAGAAGCCCAAGTCCCACACACACATGAGGAGAGACAACACTCCAGTGACAACACAGGCATTTGCAGGTTGCCCCAGTAACACGCCTTCACACTGAGGCAAAAAGTCTACCTTAAGCCTCTGAGTGGAGGTTTCAATTCACAAGTTCATTAATTTTTGTCTCTCTACTGAATCTGTCAGGAGAGGTGCCAATTAATATTAACTGTCATGGTGATTCTGTTTTCCATCTCTGAAAGAGTTTGGTCTGAGAAATCAAATGTATTCCCCATTCCATCAAACAGCATCATTCATGTAAGCTTTTCTAAGGAACCCTAAATTGTGAAGACCAACAAGTGATTTTCCAGGCAGTCAGAGGAGCCTGCAAGTACTCTGTTGTTTCAAGACAGCAAAGTGTTAAGAGGGTTCCTGTCTGCTGGCATTCCCCAGTAATTTGGGTGATCCAGACTACATGAAAAGAAAGGGATCATGTGGATTTCTTTTATGTCTCTTCAAATCATTGTGTTTCACACACACATTTCAGGCAAACACCAATGTGACAGGAGAGGAACTTCTTTTTACTAGGTATGATAATTTTAACAAACCCTGAAATGCAACACTACAGTCTCTTTTTCATCTGCACAACAAACTCAGTATCTAAATTGTACTTTGGAAAGACTCTTACCAACACTTGAATATTGAGCAAGGGAGACTTGAGATGACAAAAACCAGGCCACCTCTTTAACTCCTGCACCAGAGTTAGGAGGAGTTAGGTGCAGGAGAACATTTTAAATAAAGGAAGCATAAAAATAATCAACAATTTGCAAAGCTAAATAATGTCTATTCTTCCTCTTTAGGGAGCATTGCTGTAAGTATTTAATAAATAATAAAAGTAACTGACAAAAACTCAGCAAGTTCTGTGCCTAAAGACATCTTCCAAACTAAACCAGAAAAGACAGACAGAAAGTGAGAGCAGTAATTCATCTAAGAGAGGTAGGGACAATTACTTAAGTTAGAGAGGTTCTTCAAGCAATGGCAATGAAAAAACAATCTGCATACGCAGGAGGAGATGGACAGGGAAAGACCTCTGAGTAAGGATGTCAGCATGCTGAGAAATGAAAAGCAGATTGTAGAAGTCAACATGGGAGACAGAAAAAGACAGAAAAACAAAGACATGACAGAAGGAGAATGACACTGCAGAAACACACATGGCTCTCTACACTCCTGATGGCAAAGGAATGGAAAGATTGAGGAAATACTTATCCCTGCTCTATTCAGAACTGAAAGGCTCCACAGGCTAGACTAACTTGCATAGCAATTATTTCAGATTAAGCTCCTGAACTGCTTTGGACAAAGGCAGACTCATACAGAAATCAAAAATTAAAGAGAACACAGAAAAATACCGACTAATTGGAAAAAGAGATACTTTTCAGAGCCACAGATTTCAGGGACACTTTAAAGTATCCCTTCAATCTCTGAAGAGAACTGAGCAGACAAGCAGGAGCTTGAGCAAAATTACAGCCTTATGAAATTGCCCAAACCATCTCAACATCACAGAATGTACAAAATTCCTGAACTGTGAAATCATTGCAATAGAACATACACAAGAACAGCCATCCTCGTCCGCTTTTCCTTTATGGAATGACAAAAGACATCCTAAAGAACAATAATTAGAACATAGACCATCAGAAATATGTCCTAACAAAGCCTTTTCAAAAGTTTTCAAAAAGTCTAATCTTTTCATAAAGGAAGGAAAAATCCAATCAGTAACAGTGGTAGAAATATTTCTACACAATGGTGAGGCTACATGGGACTAACTCAAATATCACTGAGACAACAGCACAGAGACCTGCAAGTGGATCATGTGGTGGTTACATAGCATAGAGACACAATATATATGACATTGAGTGCATATTGGTTGAGTGTTCCTCAGATATGCACCTGGGCAGAACTACGTTACCTTACTGCTGTTCCTTTCATGCTCTGTTTTTTCATTGTACCAAGGCTCATCCCATTTCTCTTCAGCTTGCCATGCATACTTTAAAATAGTGCTCAAAATGGCTTCAAAGAGGAGGATTATTAGATAAATAATCAAAAAGGAATTCATGGACCTATAAAGAGGCAAAAAAATAAAGCAAGACATTTCAGTTTATTTTACTTCATCTGTTGACACAGTGTGGTTACTTTTTAAGAAAGTGTAGCCTGTGCTTGATACAGATATAAAGTTTCTATGCAATAAGCAGGCAACAGAATGGGAAAGAAATTCTACATGTGACTAAGCTAAACTCTACATAGCAATATGAAGACTAGATTAAGGTGCAGGAACACCCCAACAGCTGACTTGGGTCACACCTACAGTCCCACACTGGTCCTCTTTTTCCCCAAGGAGCCCAAGGAGCTTGCAAGGCTGTGCAGGCAGTACAAACGAGCACAGCAGAAATTCATGGCTGCACTTTTTCTTCAGTTAGAAGAGCACTGCCATGTGCAGCTGAGCATTTAACCCAGGCCAGGCTACAGCAGGACAGTCACACCTGCTTCTTCTTCTGTAACCAGCAAGACCATCCTTCCTCCCCGTGCTTTGAAGACTGAACTTCTCTTGTGCTACATACAGTTGTTTGTATGTAGCTATATATTTGCGCAAGTATGTCAGGGGGCTCTCTCAGATTTTTAGTAACTGGAATAAAGGCAACACATCAGAACTCCTTTTCCTTTTAAAATAAATCATGAGACTCAATATAAATATCTATCCTGCAACCAGGAGCAAGCTTGGATATTTCCACTGTGTACACTACTAAAGGATGTAATATCAAAAAATGGATTTTATCTTTATAGCTTCCCACTGAAGGTAAGGCAATTAACACTCTCTTCCCTTTGCCTATAAGTCAATGATGAGACCACCAGGGTTTTAAGGCTACACAGGAAAAACTAAGTTAAAGCTCTACAAATATGAGAGATATTAGAAAATAAACATACTTTTCTACTGCTGACCGTTTCTGAGATTTACTCTTGTAATTTAATGCCATCTTTGTCTCCATACCTGTATACACAGCAACACCTGGGAAGGAAGGGGGAAGAGTAAGACTTCATTTTCTGCATAAATACAATTTGCAGAATTTTTAATTTTGAGAGATATAGGATAAAAGCAAAAGGTGGTACTACTTCTGTGTTTACTACGAGACAGTATTTTGTACTATTTGCAAGACTCTTCTGTAGTAAAAAAAGAGTACTACTGAAGTAATTTTAACACCTACTTTAACACTCTTCATTATTATGACTGTACTGCTCTTCAATATGTATTTTATGGAAATCAGCAAGGTAAATCTCAGGAGAAAGCCTTCAACAATAGGTAACAGTAAGAAGAGTCATTTATCCATTGAAGTTAAGTTATTCCTTTATCAAACCACTTCAAATATTTTCACAGAGCAGAGCTGGAACTTTATATCCTTAGAGGTTCTTCAGCATAATATCATTAGTTTCATCTATAATCATATCCCCTCAGGTAACAGTCAGAAAGAGTATTACAATTTCTTCAGTGCAAGTAGAATTAAAACACAGTTCATCAACATGCTTTAAGAAGCGAATACTCTTTAAATATTTAGATGTCTACAAACCAAATATTTCTTTAGTGTTTTTTAATCTTGCTCCACGAAGTAAGAGACTTTCAGGCCCAAGAGGTCTAAAAAGAAATAGACATACCAGCATGTGAACATCAGCTGTTCTGTAGTCTGGAGAAGTACTGAAATCCAGTTTCCTATGCAAAGCTGTCCTGTATCCCCAATAAATTCCCAATGCAGCAACTTAGTGATCTTACCCTTTTCACCACACCTCCCACAAACCTCCACAGAGCTCTCTGTTTCCTTTCATGTCTCCTTTGGTCACTGCCATACTCCCCCTCCACTGTTCCATATCCCATAACTACTGACTGAGCTAAATATTCCAAATGCCTGGTTCAGACAGACCCAGAAGGTACTTGGGAAGGAAGCAGAGAAGAAACCAGCGGAGCTCACAGTGCACCCAAAGTGCTGGTTTAGGTTTGGCTAATTTACCAGTCCCCTACCCCTCTGCCAGACTGAAATGATCTAGAAAATTCAAAAGCTATTCAGACCAAAGAAACAAACAATTAGATGGACACCATGGCAGCCATGCCAATTTTTTTTCCTAATACAGAGATAAAATTTCAGGAGGTAAAATAGATGGTTTCTCCTCACATCTATCACAATACAATAACAGATTCATTTCTTTGGCTAAGTTCACCACAAGCAGTGCTGATAAAATAAGTGTCTAGTTAGAAACAAGGTTAATATAAGGTTAGAACCATATGTTCTACTGCAGCAGCTGTATCATCTTTAGAAACTGGCAGCAGGGTTGGTTTGAAATATAAAAAAAGGTATATTTTCCACTATTTCAAATGAAAGCAGAAATTTAACAACTGCAGTGGCCAGACTGACATAATAGGTAGAAATAAAAGAATTAAAAGTTCAGATGCTAAGTGCTTTGGCATGCAAGCCCTTGGGTTTACCCTATTTTTCCTTTAGCTGCGCCGCACGCAGGCCATGATCACTATCAGATAAACAAAGCTCTTAAACCTGAAGTCCCTTTGAAAGTATAACCTGAAGTTACTCAAAAGAGCCAAAGCCAAACCCACAAGCCACCTTCCACAGTCCAAAATTTAACTTAAATGTTACTGCAAATGTAGCAGTTAACATCACAAATACCATTTGTACCAATTATACACAGAGATTATGATGGATGCTTTAAATTAAACATATATATTTTAGGCTAAACTCAGACTTTACGTGAAAATTTGAACTAAAAGCAACTAAATGCTTGAGCATTTAAAATTTTCATATAAGAAACATTATTTATATTTCTGGATTCAGGTTTGTAAAAGCAGCCTGACAAGCCCAAAATACCAAACCTGAATCAGTGCAACACAGACCAGACAAGTTTACCTTAGGCAGAAAATATAGCTCCACTAGTAGTCAGAACTTGCAATTATTTTTTTCATCTCCCTTTAAACCAGCTGTTTTACATTGTCAACTGGATTATTTTGATAAATTATCCCAATGCTGAACCTGTCAAGCTCGGCAGGAATGAATTCTGAAAAGCTCTCAATGAAGTAGCAAAAGTGGCCTTAGAGAACACCTGAGTGGGTTTTTGGGGGTGGCATAGGTGAGGCTTTTTTGTTGAGGGTGACTAAGCCACTGAACTTGTGGGCAAGTAACCTGCCTGTTACACTTCCATATTTCTGGCAAAAATCCTCAATTCACTCTGAACTCCATGTCACTCCCATCCAAAGTTGACAGATGTTTGCCAGCCTCAGATTGAGAGACATTCAGCTCCTCAGACTGAAGGCAGATATTACAAGGAAAACAGTAGTCTTTTAAAATTTAAGTAGAAATTTTACTAAAAAAAAAAAAGTGTAAAGGATAACATTTTGGACATTAGAGGAGTGAAAGAACCATGGCAGATTTACCTGCTTCTGCAACAAATTTACACACAGCACTTCACCTTTTCAGATGAGGTGGCAAAGTTTTTTTCAAAGCTGGACAATCAACAACTTTCATGAAAAAATAACTAAACTTGAATGCTAAGTATTCCTGAAAATTTGGCAATTTCTTGTGAGTGATTTCCATGTCTTTATTTCAAACCATGATTCTTCTAACTCCTGTCCTTCCTGTTTTTGCTCCTATCCTGTTGTGGTTGTGGGAATTGAATGAGCAGCTGTTTGGATGCCTCACTGGAAGCTGAGACCAGCCCACAGCAATTAGAAATCTTTCCAGGAAGGCAAGATGGAAGTCTGTAAATGGCTTCACATCTTTATTTTTGTAATTGCAAGTGTGCTTGTTACTTGCTGTGACTGCACAGGAAAGGTGGTGAGCCCATGATTATGCGCACACAGCTGTGTTGCCTGTAACAGATGTAAGTACTTATCTGCACAGTCCAGCTGTAATTTGAAATAGATACTAAAAATTACAAATTCATAGCAGAGGCTTTGTTAAACCAAGAATTTCTAGCGATTTCAACTACAAAAACTCCTTCTCAGTGCCTCTGATGACAGGGGATCCGTTGTAGTATAGCTACTACGTCAGTAGAAACAGTTTCACATCAAAAAATGCTTTAATTAACAAAGAACAACAAAGTTACCAGCTGATTACCAGTGCCAAAAAAATTACCTGCCTCGCAGCAGCCAAGCTTTCCAGAACTCTTTTATTAAATGGGTAGTAAAACTGGGTAGTAGTGAACTTTTTTCACTCATCTTTTCTCATCTCCATCTGAGGTATGCAGCTGCAGCTGATACTTTTAGTAAAAATACCTCCCCTTTTCATATATTCAACAGTAACTCTTGTGATGGTCAAGATTTTACATGTTCTAAATAATTATCTTATACAATTTTACTCACCGCACTATTTCTTCAGCTTGTTGACTTACAGTTATTCTTCCAACAAATCTATGAAAGATGGGTATGTCTTAGAAGTATCTACATAAAGACTCAAAAATGTAAAAACCTTCTCTACATTTATAAAATAGTCATTAAAAGTTCCCCAGTAAAAAATAAATCAACTTTTATTAGCAATCAAACTAAACCAATATGGCAAAACTGGCAGTAATTTTACAAGAGACATTTAGCAACAGAAACATTCATCCCTCATAACAGAAACATTTGAGAAAGCTTATTAACTCTGATTAATTGCCACAAAAGATTATATTTCTATTAATTTAAAACAGATTGTGACTTCTGGATGATTCAGTAAGAAATAATTCCTCAACAGATCTAAGTTTGCACATTATCCATCAGAAATAGAAACTTTCCATTTAATAAGGCCAATCTACTACACATGTCAAAATCTGACACACACATATTTAGCATGACTCCAGCCACAAAAGGGGACCCAAATTTATATAGTGATTGTACCTTAATTTGAAAAATATCAAATATTTGAACATCTACTCAAACTGAGTATTTCACTTTTAAAATACCTAATATTTCTCAAAGATCTCCAAGCTTACTTAAGAACAGCTGTGATAATATACTTGGATTTTAAAAACTACTACTTCATAGCTACCATTTTCCATTATACAATTCAGAAGAAACTTGGATAGGAACGCAACTTTTGCTACCCATGATGCTGCTTTACAGAGTCTATGACCTTGCTTGCTGATGTTAAAGCATGCTCAGATATTCCTTTTTTAATCTAAGGTTTGCTGCTGAAGAATGGAGTTAAAATCTTCTCTGGAGCATATGCAAAATAAATATGAGCAACACATATCCTTAGAATTAGACTTGAGTCAATTCCACTTTAACATATCCCATATAATATTGAAATCTCCAGCAGAACCTTATCGAACTTCCTTCAACCTGATCAGACTGTTGGCCATTTAATTCTTTAAAATCTAGAAGCACATCTACTGATTAGAACTGAAATGCACATAATTAAAATAAAAAAGATAAATATTATAATGTTTGGTTACTACTCAAGTACTCAAGTTTAACTTGTCACTTGCAACTTTCAGTAAGTACATATGACAAGCTGATTATTAAAACCTAAAATTCAAGCAGATGTCTGAAGCTATTTTAACCCTAGCAAGACATGTAACATTCTGAGTATTAGACACCTCATTTTGATTTCAAAATATTTAATAATAAAGTGATACCTGTATAGATCTGCTTCTGGCTGCTGACATTCTATAACAGCTACCAGTTTGTCCAGGTTGGCAACAGACTGCAGCACTGCTGTTTCTGGGACTGCAACATGTGTCTGTAAAACAGTGCCCATTGGGTTACTACAGGACTACAAGGCAGCAGGGCAGGTATTTCTACAGGCTGAAGGAAAAATGGCACCAAAATTAACTACATTCTATTTCACAGAAGTAACCCAGACCTTAAGATTGGTCTCTCCATCCAAACTTGCAGTGGTAACATGGCATGAACCATCCACTCGGTCAGACGACAGGAGCACCAGATCGACAGGGAAGGTCTCATCTTTGGCTACTCTGACAATGTCCCCCACCTAACAAAGTGAACATAGATCAGAAAGATACAAAGAGGTTAAAAGGGCAGAATTCCTTTCAGCATTGTTACCAAATCACAATCATTAGCAATGAAACAAGAGTTTCAGCTGTATAATACAAACAAAATGCTCAATTTGTCCTTTACCCGAATGTTTTTAGATCTGGTTTTCACAAGGCCACCACTTCGAACAACATAAACTGGAGCACCGTTGACTTCATTGTCTGCTTTATGTCTCAGCCAGTCCTCATAGCCCTATGGAAAACACAAAAATCTACTTTTTAAGCAAGAAAACTAAAAAACAGACTAAATTTAATCTACTAAGCAAATGTGTTCAAACTACTTCCTGTTTTGTCTGAATAGTTACTAAGTTCTCTTGAGTTTCTGCTCCAGCTGTTACTCAAGAACCTGTGAACCTCTTAATTTTGTCGCTTTACACAAACATGTAAAGGCAAATAAAGTAGCAGAAGTGGTGAAGAAAGTTAACAGTCCCATGTTCTCTTAAAACAATCAGGCAGTGACATTTTCTGTGGATCAGATGACCAAGCACTCAATAAATCTTTGATCTATATTGATTAATGTAATGCACCACAAAACCAAGAACAGTCAGTCCTCAGGCTTTGTGGTTCTTTTTTTTTTTTTAGAAGTAACAGATTGAAATTACTTTCTCAAGTCACACCATATAGCATTTCTAATAGTTACTGCCATAGCCCATGCATGAAACCTCAACTTAATTCTGTGTGACATGCTGTTGACACACCAGCAGTGTCCAGCAAGAGAAGATGACTGAGAAGATTTTTGTTCTTTTTGAGTCCTAATGGAACAGTCTGCAGCAACAGGGCTTTTAATAGATAAGCTAAACAGCTTTTTTTTACTTGTACTTCACACCTGTTTAGGCACCCTTTATCCCATGTACACATGTGTGCAAACATTCAAGACTGTGAATCCAAACATACTATTCGCCTCCTATTTTTCTAAAGTATGAATCCTGAAACTGCTTGTTTAATCTAACAGCATTAGATCATAATAGCATATTAATCTCTAATCCCCAAGTCTAGGTACTGTTTGGAAAGCCCCACTAGCAAGCACAGGAAATGGATCAATCATTCAGGAAGTTCAAATGTCTCTCACAACCTGGCAAGACTCCTGCAACTAATCTGCAATAATAGAGACTTCCTAAAATGCTTTTCTGTAGGTATAAGAACTGTGAAAGAGCTAAAAACTTTTCCTTGGAAGTCTGCAGACAGAAGAAGGTAAGTGTGTGAAACAGCAGGCATAATTCCAACTCACCCTATAAACATATGAATGTCATTGTACAAGAAGTACTAATGCAGATGCAATTTAGAGTTCTGGAGTTTGTAGGAAAAGTTATATGATGAAATTTGCATGTTAAAAATAGTGTTGTAGTTCTACCTTTGCACATCTCCACTGTTACATGCACAAATGAGTAAGGACAGCACAACTGCACTACCTGTGTTTGAAAAGAAAGATGAAGGAGAGGAGGAACGGGGAAAAGAAAAGAGCTTTATATTCCAAATAGCTCAAAATCAATAATTAAGAAGTGTGCAGTAACAGCAGCCAGAGAGATACTGGGACATCAGAATCCTGAAGTCCCTAAGTACAACTCTTGAATCCTTCCTAAGCAGTATGAAAAAGCAAGAGTCAGTACCTACAGCTCCTTGTTAAAGGTGACTGACAGAAGAAAACAAAGATTTAACTAACATCCAGTAACCTTGGGGCATTTCTGAACAGCTGAGCAACGTGGGCATTTGGCAAAGAACAGAAATTTACCTTCTTTAGAAAGTACAGATTTCAGCGCTTTCTCCATCTGACACCTCCTGCCTCCAACACAAGGGTGACACCTCACACCAAGGAATTTTTAAGAGCCAACTTAGTGTGGTCAGTTCAAATTCCCCCCAAATTTACCTACTGTGGCATTTTTGAGAGGTCCTTGTCCTCTCTTGAAAACACTGGAAAAATACAGTGAGAAAGAAACATGCAAGAGGGATACAGGGAATGTTACCTACTTGCAATAAAATAAAGATCAAATTCTCTCAAATAAATTATATTCTGAAGTCCTGCTTAAATAACGACATCAATGAAATTGAGAAAAGATCTGCATTTTATACTACCAAGTTTTTAGTTTTCAGTTTAGGTCTATAGTTAATCAAAACCCGCAAAGCAGTTGTTAGAATTTACCTGGTAGTCAAGTAAATATCTGTGTTCCTTCAGCTAAATACCTATGAACTTATTAAAATGCACTGTTTCCTAAAGCTCCTTGGGAAATACCTTTATTTTGTTGTATTTTTTTTGGTTTTTTTTAATTATTTTTGTTTTGTTTTTATTTATTTGCTAACTCTGAACTCCTTGGAGGACTGCATAAAGATCTTCAGAGGCATAAGGAGGAAAGTGCTCTGGCTAACAAGACAGACAAAATGACACAGCATGAGCTGCATCACTTTGCAGTCTTGTATGTCCTTCTTCTGACCTAGGTGCAATTACACTTCCAAGTAGAAAAAGTTCTGTCTCCTTGGCTGAGATTAAAACAAGGCTGAGTTCTGAGGTTTGCAAGAGGTGCCATATTCACCAGTCTTCTGGAAGGCAGGGGACTTTTTCCATCCACTGCTAAGCTTCTCAAACCTTCCTATGATTAATGCTTCTATTTTTCCCCTTCATCTTTTGAAATAATACTAAATCATCGTTTAACATTTATCCTGATGTAACTTTGTAAAGAACCAGTGCCCCACAGTTTTCAAAAAGTGGTTCTTTCCTTAAGATCTGCTCCTATTACACTTCTGGTTTCGAGAAAATGGGAACTGATTTTGAGGCAATACTGGGGATTTTTCCCTCTGCACTTCAACAGATTTATTTAGTTCTTGTCTGAGGGCAGCCTGTTGGAAATAGCACAATTCATTGTCCCTTGAAGATAACAGCCTGTGAATATTGCTTGCTTCCTTGCAGCAGGTAGGAGAAACATCAGAGTCCATTAGATGAGTTTAGGTGGTTCCAACAGTCCTTGCAGAGATATTGAGACAGCCAGAAAATCTCTTGATGCCTGGCAAGTCATGAATGATTCGAAGCTTCCAGAAGGAATGACAGAATCTCTGGTCTTCAAAATTGATGATAAGGGAGTTAAATTTCCCAATAAAAGATTGGACATCTAGAAGCAAGGTGGTGTTAAGATTATTTTGGACTATTTTAGACTTACACAAGTCCAACTTCTTTCTGGAATAAATCATCTAATATTTATAACTCTGTTTCATAACCCCTTTTAGTCCACAGAGTTTAATTATCCATTACTTACATATGATTATAGCTTTTGAACATGTGATTTTTTTGGGGGTGATGGTAACAACTGCAATTGAATAGGATTAGGGCATTCTACATATACAAATTGCACAGCAACAAGATGAAATATTAGTCCAAATATTACTCCAGCTTTAAGAATCACTCTGTCCCAAACACCTTTCTATCTGCTTGAAATCTAGAACTATTTTTACTTTTGCCCTATTTCTAGGTGGCTTTGGGTCTTTCTGGCACAGAAGGCAAATTGAAATTCTGGTTACAGCTCTCATACAGTCTCCTGCTTATTTTTCAGTTGCGAGGCTGCATCTATTCCCGACAGCACTGTCAAATCCCTTGAAGAGGATAGTTCCTGAAAATTACCTCCCTGCAGAAGAGATTATAATTTTTATCCACATCACTTCTTTATTTATGAGCTTGTTTCTTTCTCCTCTTGCTTTAAGGGCACAAAGAAAACAGAAGACCTTTTTTTCTTTCTTTTTCTTTTATTTTTACATTCTGATTACAGAGGCTCTAAGTCTCAATAGGATGTAATATGGTGCTGGAACAAGACTTCTGTTAAACTCAGATGATTTTTCTTATTTTAAGTGCTATGAAACACTCCAAAATGTTTTATGTGACCGAACAAGACCAGGGGCTTTTACCTCATACAGAATCACAGTTAATAAACATTTTACACCACAAAACTTACAACTTGGGACAAAATTTGCCTTTTAACTACTGACAAACACAGCCCTTCATGTGCTCAAGCTCCTTTCTCAGGGTGTGATGTGGGAGGACTGGTTCTAACAGGCAGCGAGGTGTGCCAAAGGAATAAGTGAGGAGCTTTCAGAAAAGGTCTGATAACAAGTGACATGTAATGTTTAGACAAAAATGCTGCCTGACAGTCATCCACTGTCCATTTTAGGGTACTGCAGTGAGTCACTGAGTGCCTGACAACCAACCAAATGCTGAAGCTCAAGCATCTAACTAGAAGCATTAAACCCAAAATAGTTTCTAAAAATTACACCATTTTTATGTATTTTTAGTATCTAAGCACTATCCTGGTCAGACTCTGTTAAGTAACTTTACTTCAGTAGGACTTCATGCTGCCAGATTTTTCCCCTTTACCTGTTTTATGGCTGTCACAGTTATGACAAAGAATAATGGCAATCCACTGGTAATAGGACTGGTAGGGGTATCTATCATGAGCTAAAAGAAAAGAAAATATGAAAATTAGTCCAAACTTCATTTTTACAATGGTAATTTAAAAAAAATAAAAAAAAGTAAGACGACTATTTTCCAAACTCTTTATTATAACCTGTGAGTATTTTTACTGCATGTCCTGCAGAAGTTCTCAAGCAAAATTCAGTTTCTGACAACTAAATAATATGTCAGCAAACAAATGTTTTAGTCACATTCGTAAAGCTTGTGACAATTTTAAGGGTCCTTACTAAAAGGAAGGTATTAATTTCATCCTAGAAAAATGAATTCAAAAGAATATTACAAAGGAAGGAAATCTACATTTCAGGAAGCTGTTTCAACACTCTATATGATCTACTGCTTACCAGCAATGTAGAGTATAACATCATCCACTTTAGAAATGAAAATAAAGTTAAGAACAGTAATTTCCAATGGTTTAGATACTAGAGAACGAGTTTTTAAGACTGCACCTTTCTGGTTGCCCCACGTTAACATGCGGTTTTTACAATTTGTGCAATTATTGCTGGCATGCCAAAAGTGCAGTGTACACACTAAGGTTCTGTATGTGGGGGGATGTTAGTGGTTCTCTTCTGCTGCAGGAAAAAATCAACATGGTCAAGTGCTATAAAGGAAATATACACAAGAACTACTCAAAACCACAGACATTGATTTGATCCACTTTACCTGAGACTTATGGCATTGCTTTGGGAATCATTAAAGAAGAAAAAAAAAGTCATACATGAAGTTTACTCTATCACTGGGGAAGGACCTCACAGAGGAAACAGATCATGCCACTTTACAATGCACACATAAGGTTTTTGGTTGTTTTTTTTTCCACTGAAACAGACAATTTATAGAACACAACAAAAATGAGACCTAGCCTGCAATGCTGTCTGTTCTTTAATGGTAGCACTACAATTTCAGCTTGGCGGCATACTGACCAAGAAAAAACAGACCAAAATCATCTGATTTTCAGCTGGATAGAGTTAATCATGGCATTTCTGCCATCTATACTCTCTCATTCTTTCTCAAGAGAAGCTCATATATGAAAATGAAGCAGGTTTTGTGCTGGTGGAATTGTCATGTTTCACCAGGACACCACGGTCCTCTACCTGCCACACAGCTGCCATGACACACCTCGTGTCACCAAAATGCAGTCTGTCACCTTGTTTTGGGCATGCACATGTGTGGTGAACAATGTGGACTGGATTGTGCTGCAAGTTGAAATCACACAACAAGAACCTGCCCCAGCTCTGCCATCCCCAGTGGATAAGGTGGTAATGACAAACACTGCATCTTGGCCACATGAGATTCACAGGACAGGGAAGGTACCATGGTGGTCAGCTTTAAAAGGCAGCTTTGCCTCATAAAAATAAAAATATCTAATATTAATGAACTTCCAAAAGGGATTTGAATAAAACCAGAGCTCCATTCTAACAAATGAACAAAAATTACTTCAACTTTTCTGCTGTTCTGTTTCCAAGAACGCAGACACACAGACAAGAAGACATTTCCCATACAAGTGACGACATCCACTTGTCATAAATGGAGAGAACAGGATTACACTCAGAACAGAATTTCTGCCTTAGATCCTTATTTAGATACTACTGAAAGGCAACAGTTTAAAAGAACTATGACACAACATTGAACTGAAGAGATAAATTTGCATTAAAAAGAAAAGCCATGCTGTCTGTGGTTACTTTATTAACATTTATGTTCCATCTTCAGCACATTCCCATCTTCCCCATGCTACAATATGTTAAACACCATGAAACATTATAACAGGAGTGATACAGTCATTATTCTTAACAGAAAGATGTGATGGACAACACATTTTGTCAGCCTAAGTTAGAACTGCGTGACTTTAGTCTAGCAAAAGAATTTTCAGCCTAGGAATGTTCTTCTTTTTAAATGTGAAAGAACAAGATCAAGGGACACAGGAGGCAAAGGATTAAAAGCTGCAGACCTGGCCCTGATACTGACACCTTACACAACCACAGACAAGTTTTATGAACTCTTCACTATCCCCATTCTTTGTCAAATGAGGTGCCATCTTTTTCATATGCACACTCTCAATGTTGGTTAATCACTGTGGAGGGCTGTACATGTTCAAATAATTCTATTTTATAATGAAAGAAAAGTTTGTGCACCCCAAAATCTTGTGTCTGCCTCAGATATTAATTAGTCTTTTAAAAGTTTCTATCTCTCCTCTGAACCCTTCTCCCACTTATCCTTCACCTACTAAGCCTACAACAGCTCCACAGAATTCAGGTACATTACAGAGCTGGAGGAGGAATGACCACAGAAAATGTACAGACTGTCCTAATCTTCTCGTGGGTGTTCTTAATTAAAAGAAATTTAGTCAGCTACAAAAGCCACAGCAGTATTTCTAACATAAACTGTAACAATAACAGCACTAACTGAGGTCTTCAAAACTGGCAAAACTACTGATTTTATCTGTAACATCTGTGTGTTCATTTTATCTGAACAAATTGAATCTGAGGATCTTAGAACTATATCACAATAGTCTGTTGATGACAACCACCTACAGTGGAAGTATACAAACATTCAAACACCACCAACGCCCACTAAGACAAGAAGCATATCTGGCATTTCATTACTCCCTTAAGAGCTTTAAAGTTGTATTGGAGGCAGACCACTGAATCCCTGTGCTGACTGTGCAATGGACTTTGAAGCTGGACACTTAAATACATTAGCATTCATAAAGATAAAACCTAAGGATAATACTTAAATTTGGACATAATTATTTTTAAAGTTATGTTCTTGTTCTTTTCCTAGAGAAACTGGAAATGTATTCTTTTTATAGACAGAATATATAAATATATATATAAAAGAGAAGTTAAATTCATAAAACAAAAATCAGTGGCAAAATTTACAACAAAAATTGCAATTTCTTGAGTATTATTCAACTTACCTGAACCAAAAATATAATGAGAAAATAAAAGTTGGCTACTCTTCTGAACTGCTCAAATAAGTTTTTTGGAACAAAATTCCACACTGTATACTAAAGGGAAAAAAAGGAGAGAGATGAATAATTACAACACAATGCACAATTTTTCAGTGCAATTCAGTTCTGCTCCCATTGAACTCTCCTAACCTAAATGTTCTCATTCCCCAGGTCCCCTTCCCCAGACCTTGCCGCTGTATCCAATTTTTGTTCTTTTTTTTTTATTCCTTCTGTTTTAAGTACAGCTAGCAGGGAAGCAGTGGTGGCAACTGCATTTCCTCTACAGGCCAAGTTTAAAATGTTTTCCTCCAACTGGGACAGGGGCAGCTGGAGTCATTTGGCTGCTTGTGTCCTGGGTAGGAGGAAAGAAATTAATTCCTGCAGCTGTAGCATTCCCTCCAACACTACAGCGATGAGGTACATCCCCACCATCAGCTCTATTGATTTCAATCCAAGGACATACCGGGAGGGAATCCGCAACTGCAGTCCACTGCTGATTTATTTTATGCAGAGTACTGGCTTTCAATTTGGCTATTTTAAAAATCCTCATAACCAGCTTCATCCTGCCTTTTAAGTAGTTTTGGTAACACTAGATGAAAAACTACTTTTCTTCGGAAAGCCTGGCCAACTTCCTTAATGGCTCTGTACTTAAGTTTTGAGAAAAAAAGGGTGAGAGAATGAGACAAACTACACCAGAAGCAATTCAGCTTTTCCCTCAAACAGTTCAGAGTTTGTTTTACTTTGAATATTGTATATGCACCACTAGACATAATACAGGCATGCACATCAGCCACACAACTTCTTAAGCAAGACATCAAGTGGTTTTGCCATGACAAATTGATTCCTTACCTTGGATGATATGATTCTGTTGTCTGCAAACTTCTGAGGAACATAATGGCCATGCTGGGGAAAACGGTTTGCTATATAAATAGTTCTTGTGTCGCTTTGATGCGGTGGGTCAAAACCCTAGAACATAAAATAAAAAAAAAGAGGTAATCAATAAAGTTGATTCGATTAACTGCTGTTTTGTAAAATTCTGTGGGAAAAGGACACTCAGACACCAAGCAGCAGTTTTCAAAGAGTAAAGAAAATTACTGTATAAAATTGAAGTCTGCTATGTCCAGACAATTTTCAAAAACTGTGGGGAAAAAACCCAAAATCTTACTTTTGAGGTTGTGTACTCATTCTGAAAAAAATGAAAGGGAAAAACCCTGTCTCAAGGTTAGAGGACGCTTGCTACCATGCAAACTTGAAGCTCTGCAAAACTTAAAAAGGGAGAAACAGAAATAATTTACAAAACCTCACAGCTGTGCTCATGATAACCCTAATAAAACAGATTATTGAGAACAATAAAAGGTCAAAACATACAAGCTATACTACTATGCCGTGGTAACTAGATTTTGAAAAGATTCTCACCAGAGAAAAGCCAAAAGCCTATGCATCTGACCAGCCAGCAGTATTTTTCCAAACATGTTCTGTCTCCAAGAACTAAAATTTTGTCTCATTTCAAATGTGATTTCCTGCCATTACCAGCAATTCATACATGAATGGTGCAACAGTAAAAGCAAACCCATGGGGGAAAAAAAGAAAAAGCATACTCAGCAATACTTATCAATAATTTCCTGCCAAAACAGATGATCTGAGTGAGGTCCCTGGGAATCAAAGCCCTGTTGCAGGTCTAATGGTCAGTGTTTTCATCATTTGCTTCTTCAAGAGAAGTGGAACACAAGTGTTAAACCTGCAGATGATACCACCCTGGGACTGCAAGAACACCAAGTAAGAGAAAATTCTTGACCAACCAGATGCACAGAACACAAAGATCCAGCACAAAGAAACTGCATCCAGAAAAAGAGAATAAAAGCCCGCAAAGGAATTTTGCAGAAAAATGTCAAAGGCTATAACAGATCACAGGCTAGACATGAGTCATCCACATCACCCCACTGAGAAAAAGGCCTTCAGTGCAGAGGAGGCTGGAGGAGGAGTGGAAGCCACAGCTGAAGAAGCACTGTGAACCAACTGGACAGCACCCAGAGGAGTGCAACATGAGCCCCAAGAGATCCTGAAAACATGACATATAACGCAAGGCTGAACAATCTAAAAAGCAAAGAGCAAACAAATTAGAGTCATTTAGCCTGGAGGAGAGGAAACTTGGGATATCCTAGTAAATCTCCTGATACACAGAAGACTGTTCCATTGAGAAAATGGGTACTTTGAAGGCCAAAGAAGAGCAGAAGTAAACAGGCTTAAGTTGCAGGTAAGAAAACTTAAGTCTGGATATTAGAAAGCAAACAAATTCCTTTGTTGTGGAAAGGAATAATTAAATACCAAAACAAGTCATGAGAAAAGGTTGCAATGTCTGTAACACAAGGGCTTATATCTAGGTCATTCAAGTCTATGTTTAATTGAGCCTTTCCTGGGGCTACATGACTCACCAGAACCCTTCCTAGCAATAATGTTCTGACCCGGAGAAGCAGGTGATGGCAGAAGACAACCAAACAGTAATAATTCAGATAACAGGCCAAGAAAACTACTAAAGAAAAAAAGCAAAAAGCTTCTAGGCATGAAATAAACTAGTGAAATTAAATTTGGAACTGTTGTTTGATTGGGAGTCAATGACTGTCTGCAAAGTGGTGAATTCCAGCATCAGCATCACACACATTCCTAATCTTAGAACCAACCTGCAGAGTTTACACAATCTCCTTATTCTTTGATGCCAAGTGCAAGGACAACTGGTGGTGTCCTTTGCTAGAAAGGGCATTATAAATTCCACCACTGCCGGTGAGGAAACTGCATTTGCAGTTATTTTGCTTCACTTGTGAATGAGGCTCAGAGCTTTAGCCATGTCAAATAAAAAGTGACATTTCACACAACTCCAGAAGAAGATACCTCTGTACCGGTTAACTACAGAAGATGAACAGTGAGCACAATGACTGACACAAAAAATGGTTGGTGTAACCAAACATTAATTTTTTTAAATCCATTAATATCTCTAATGCAGGTCATTATGTATGTTCACATTTGGGATGGTGTCATTTTAAAGTAAAGGAATAATTTTAAAAATCCTCTCAAACATACAAATGTTTGTATTTGGCATCATTACTACAGAAACATTCTGCTTTAGAAAGATAGAGGTCCAGAATAATGAAGTGAGAAAGAAAGGAAGGGGGATTTTTCAAAGATATTTGAAGGAGAATAAACTTTAGATGACAAGCAGTGGAAGGCTGGTCTAGTCACATGCTCCAGGGTGAAAACTTGTTTAAAGATAAGAGTGGAGCAGGGAGACAAAAAGTAGATAGGGGAAAGGATGGAAAAAAATACACAGGATACGAAAAGCAAAATGCAAGGAACTCTTCACAGCTTTAAGAAAAGAAATACAAGCATGACAGGAAGATGAAAAAAAATGTACCTGTTAACTGCTGACACAAAACTTAAAGAGAAGAGTGTTTGTAGCAGAAGCATTTTGGATATCTGACATTAGTGACACAGTATTTCTAAATCAATCCAGAAGATGCCACAAATAAAAGTGTTTTTCAAGCAAGAAAAAAGATGCCTAATTAGTAAGACTTCGTGCACAGCTCTCTTCTACATCTCAGAAAATGTCTGGCACTCACAAAATGCCAGACATCCTCACTTTGGAAAGTCAGACTCTACAGCCTGAAAAAATTCCACTCTAAATCAAACAGATGTAAAGCAAGGAAAAAACCCACAAAGAGCAGAGAAAACAAGTTGCAGTCTTCTTTCTGACAGTGATAAATGCTAACCTGCATGCCACTTGCTGAACACTATTAAAAGATAAATCAAAGATTACTGACTGACTAGGATATCACTGAATTTTTTATATGCCCTTTTTAAGCCGCTATCTGAGCACCTGAAGGTTGATGAGTATGATGACATTTTATGATGAAGAGTAAAGACAACTCCAGTCTCACTGCACAGGCACTTCTACCAGAATGACTACCTCTACTGAAGCAGGCTCAGATGACTAAAAGCAAGAACTTTACTTTCCAAATAAATCAGAAACTCAGGCCATACAAGTTTACAGGTGCAGTTGTGGAGCTAAGGCAGCTGAAATTTGCAGTCTATAGAGATTGAATTCTGTTTTGTTGACATTTGCCACAGAGAAGGCACAGAAGCTGTGCAGTCAGCAGATCACAGTGCACACGCAAGGCAGGCCGGGGACAAAACCCCCACAGTTGTCAGAGCTGCGGCTGGAAAAGGACACATCCCTGACAACCTCAGTGACTCGGCTGTAGTCACAGCAGGAAGTGAGTGTCAGAGCTCGGAACAAAACCCAGATTTCCCAAGTTTTACAACTATAACTACTAAAAAACCACTTGAAATTAGCCAACAACCCTGCTGTCTCATAATTAGCTGATGAGACCACAACTAAGCAGATCTTCCAGAGAAATTTTAATTACACATCTCTCCAAGGAAAATTCTGCACAGGCATTGAACTTCATTGTTCGAGATCTGAAATGTGTTTAACTCTTCCCTAACTATGGGGCTGGTCACAGAGCCTGCTCCTGACACTAAACTGATTTGTAGACCAAATTTCTGCCCAGCAAGGGATTTTCCACAGTGATGCTGTGCAGCCAGCAAAGTGGTGCAGAAAGCACACTGTTCCTAATTTCACTTAATAGACAGTTCTCTCTCTTTCTAACGTCATTCTCCAACTCAGCTGCAAAAGTAGGGTAGCATGCCCTTGTCAAAGGATTTCTGCAGCTAAACAGCATGAGCAGAGAAACCCTAAATTAGAGTCTTGCAAAATGATTAAGTTGTCACCAATCTCTTTCCAAAAAAAGTTAGTTTTCCTGCAGTTATCTAGTGAAGTGATTTCTTCCCAAGTGCACAGATCACTGACTTCATAACAAATAATGCTAAGTGTATGACAAGACCTGGTATTTAAGGCTTCTTGACCAGGTATATTACAGGCATATACATTACATGAATCTCCTTTAAATAAAATTCGACCATAAGATGAAGTGACCTGATTTTTCTCCCCTTCATGTCGCAAATTAAATCTAGATTTATTGGCTAAAGTTCAGTTCTTCAGATGATTTACTAAAACAAACCAGGTGTTATCTACCCTTGGAATACAGCTCTCATTTAATCTTTGCTACACACTTCCCCAGCAGAAGTTTTGCACCCAGATGAACTTAATACTTTGGTTTTGAAAACAGCCTAAAAGTATGCCTCTTATACACAGTACACTCTAGTCAAGCTGATTCATAAAGCACAAATAAAAATAATCTTAAATAAAAAGAAAGAAGTGATTCATAGTTTTCATTTCTTATAAATTTGAATGACTGTAAGCAAAGTAATTTTCACTAAACTTCTTCAGCAGTTACTGTTCTAAAAGTTAGACAAAGATATTCTCTGTTCAGTAAATTGGGCCCCTTTAAAAGAGCACAGAAAACATCCTGGGGAACTGAGGAGAAGTATCTGACTGCAATTTTATGCAATTTATTTCATGAAAGCCATGGGATTCAACAGCCACCCCCAAACAACTCTTTCCTACATTTTGTCTGCATCTCAACCACTCTATTTGGAGAAATGCCTATTGGCCATCAGGTAAGGAAAACTGATCCATCCATTTTGCCATTTTGCTTTGTGGTTTTGGTTTTGTCTTGTTTTTTTTTTTTTTTTCCCATCTTTTTTAATATGTCATGCCAGTTGTCTGGTCATATAATAAAAACCTTCCCCATGAAAGAAGAGTTTTACACTGCTGCTGCACATAACGAACTAGGCAACCGCACAGGAAGCAAATGAGGATCAGCACTACAAAAAAGACCCTCCCAACACCCACAAGTGCAAAGGAAGAAAAGAAAAAAAGGCTTTTGTACTCAACCTGTTGCTGTAACATTCACATCTACTGCAAGACTTAACACTTCAATACCAATATTAAGATACGGCAGTGTGCACCAACACCCTCCCTACACACTCCACAGCACTGTTAGGTGAGACAGCAGAAATCCACAGATCTTTCAGCAAGGATTACTGACATGAGACTGGCAAGCAACATGTCAGTTTCATTATCAAGCTTTGCAATATGTGCATTCATAATCACAAATAATCTACCAGCTGGTTTTTGCTTATGACTTGCATAAACTTAGTATACTTTAGTATCATCTCCCAGGGTTTCTCATTCATTACTCACAGCTTTTACAGAGGGGGAAGAAAAACCAAACTTGTATTTGCCAAAAGAACTTCTGCTATGTGACCACGGAAAAGTGAAAGGGTTTTGAAAGAAGGAAGTCTCATTCAGAGCCTCTTCCTCCTTTAAAAACCCACACTGAACACAACAGACAAAAGCAGCAGCTCCCCTAAAACCTTTCTGAATATCACAAACTATTTAATAAAGCTAATAAACAGAAGAAAGGCTTTCTGAGACCAAGTTTTCTCCTAGGGAAGTGACTTGACTGATCATGGCTACAGAAGCAGAACACCACATTTCCTGGCAGACAGCCCAAAAGTCTGCTATTACACTGCTGTCAAGATATATTTTGATTAAAGGTGTTTTGAGGAAATGGATTTTCTTGCCTTGGATTTTCTTCTGAATATACACAGAATACTTTTCCCTCTGTCAGATAAGATGATCTATTCACACTCCATGCCCATTTTCAGAAGTCTGTGTAAATTTGTACTCCATACAGTCAGCCAATAATTCTTTCAGTCATGTAACTGGGCAGCAGTCAAACTGAATTTGCCTTATCAAAGGTTAGCATGAAGGAAGAAACAGCCTCTCACAGCAATTTTAAACACTGCTCTAACAACTAAAATAGTGAATCAGCTGAAGCACCCTGGTGTGTACACAGTGCTATGCAATTTGTACCTCCCCTTTTAAATACCACTGCAGTAAAGAAATAAAACTACTAAAAGTCATGCACTATTTGTGCAACTTCCTCTTCCCTCTTACTGTATCTACAGCTGTTCAAAATATCTGATAATAAATCATGTTGTAACTTCCTAAAAGACCTATAACCAGATTACATTCTTTTGTGAAAACACACCCTCTAGGTAACAAGGCCTGTGAAATCATGAGGCAATAACCCTTCCTTTCACAAAGTTAAAATATGCCTAGTACTGCAGTAAGAAAAGTTGTACTGGAGCTTGCCACAAAGTCCTGCTCACACTCAAGTGAGCTCAAGCTGTTCTTACTTTACATACTATTTTGCCAAGATGCCCACCAAAAATAACTTGGAAAAATCCCTACTTAAAATTTTTAAAAAAAGAATCTATCTTTTCTTTATTTACCTGCAAACAGAACAGGCAAGGTAAGCTGGCCTCATTCACTGCTAACATACTGCCCCTCACCAGTTTCTCTGCTCAGGTCACCGATGCCAAACAGACTGGTCTTGTAACATCAGTAAAGTCAGAAAGGAAAAATGAGCTGAACAGGCAAGTTAATATTTCTAACACAACACTCTCAAAGACTGCTATAGTATGTCCAGTTCCTGTTAGCAGCAAGGGATTTGAACAGAGATTCAGGTAAATTGTTTAATTTAATAACAGTCCAACTCTCATCAATGAAGGAAATGGTTTTCTTATCCTCCCCTAAAATCCAAATCACAGTATTTATAAAGCATAATCCATTTTGGACTTCATACGATAATACAAATCCAAGACCTTGTAATAGCTGTTCTTTCATGACTGTCTTCAACAGAATGCCAAGATTCACTTTATTAATCCAGTAACCAAAGAGGGCCTACACAAAAGCCAGGCAGGGACTGTTTAAGTTCTTGTAGTGATGTGACAAAGGGGAAGGGCTTTAAACTGAGACAGGGCAGATTTGGATTAGATACAAGGAAGAAATTCTTCCTTGTGAGGGTGCAGAGGCCCTGGCACAGGTAGCCAGCAGCCAGCCCTGTGGCTGCTCCATTCCTGGAAGCGTTCAAGGCCAGGTTGGATGGGCCTTATCCTCTTGCCTCAATGTGCTTAACCAGCCAAATGCCTCTAATACATTCCTTGTCTATTGCTGTATTTTAGGATGCTCGCTGCCAGACACACAGATCACCAGCAACTTTTGCTCAGATGCTTTTTGGAAGAAAAGAGACTCTACAATAAATTGTCTTCAGCTCCAATGAAGGAAGAAACTTAGTTAACATTCAGGTTCTAAGAAGCAAGCCTCAATCCCAAAGGCAGGGCTAGTGGCTCCCAAGTTACATTTCAAGGCCTGTCATTTTTGTTTTCCTTTGAAAAAAAGTGCTTTATGTAAAGTCCAAGAAGTTGATGAGACACTGAGGTTTGACAGTGTCTGTAGTCCAAAATGTCAAATGTGGTCTTCTGCCACATGCTCCCAAAGCATCCCACTGCTCTACCATGAAAATGAAGATGCCTTTGCAGTTCCAACTACACAGTTCTAATTTCAGAACTAAAAGTTTTCCTCTGTGGGCTCCAGCAATTAGTTTTCTTTATCTGCAATATCATCTTCCTGTCAGGCACCTACAAAAGGAGAGTAGGCAAGATTTTTAAAGCTGAAGGGTGACTTCAGACACACATCAGGAGACAACTACAGGGCATCACACCTTATAAAATAAGAAATGAGAGCTCATAAATCACAAGCTAATTTTCAGAAGACTTCTCAAACTATATAAACTACATTGAACATGGAAAGTGCTACAATCCTGCAATAACCAACCACAGAAACAGCAGCTACTAAACAGGCCACACTAAGAAATACATAATCAATGCAAGAAATGAAACATTTAGCACACAAATCCTTCACATACCTCTAATGACCATAGGATGGATCTCAGAAAAAGAACCCCCCCAAATGCATCCTTTCTGTACATTCCCTGCATTTGTTAACTAGGTTTATAGCAGGTTTTCAATATTGAATAAAGCATTCAAATCTGTGACTTTCCCTTAAGGCTAGAAAGCAGCTCAAGTTTTGTAGATAGCAATTTAACCATAAAAAAATGACATTTCTCATGTCCATGACAGGAAAAATACAGAGCAATCATACATTCCTTCACGTATTGGCATGCTAAATACACTATTATCTTAAAATGAAATGCAGTTTACTCTCTGCTTTGAAGAATCATTTATAAAAGTATTTCACACAAGCATGAAGGGCTCCTGTTCTGGACTACGCATACAGCCATTATTGAAAAGCCTTGTTTTCAATATTTGGATTTGTTCTAGTAGGCAATAGCTATTTATGCCAATCAGCTCCTGCACTGAGAGTCTAATTCATATTTTCTTTCACAATGGAACAAAAACCAACAAACCCCTTCCAAAAGTATCTTCCCCCAAAATCACCATTAAATAATAAATCTTAAGGCTCTTTCAAAATGTGTGCCAAAATTATACTGACAATTGCTGACAATGGCTGCTCAACAAATTTCACAGGAAGAGAATTTAGTTCATTGCTGGAACTGTCTGGCTCTTCTTTTAATATGCTTTGAAAAAGTGTGTTCTGTAAAACATTACAGTTTTGAGTCTACTGCATCCACCCAATAGCATTTTTAGTTATAATTCCATTTTGAACACGATTTATGATTTGTGTCAGTTCAATGCCCTGCTTTCAGACATGTGTAAAGACTAGTCTATCCTTAAAGCTTGCCAAATCTTAAGCTTCCTTTCCATTTTGTTGCAATTCTCTTTCAAAAGAGAAATGTATATATCTACAAAAATGTGCGCGGTCACACAAAGTAGCACAAAAACATGCAAAGGAGAAAAAAACCCTCAACAACAGATGACAACATGTATTTTGGGGGATAAACCATTTAAAACCTCTTCCTCTAGTAAAACATTGCAGGATAAAAACAAACAGTTTGCCTTTTGTCTGCATCATTATCTCTCCTTCCCATTTACAGGGAAGTTCTCCTTTCCCAGACTTATTTTTACTCAAAGTAAACAAGGGAAAAAAAATCCTCTTAAGTCACTGCATGTGGGAGGCCAAGGAATTCAGGCATTTGTTTTTTAAATCACAGTGTAGTTCTCAGTCCTACTTTCTATCTTTTCTACCATGGTCTATACTAATGCTAAGTGGTTTTCTCAACAGCAGGTGAAAAGAGGTTGAAAAAAGTCTAGCTGCAAATATGTCACCTGTGTTTTGCTAGAAGACATGACCTTGCATTTACAGAGACACTTTGTCACATCTATTTTGCTGCAGTTCTTACCTGCTTACTTAACAAACAGATTTTTGCTAGAAATTGAAAGGTTTTTTTGAGAGGTAAACTTTTTCCTGGTGACATAATGACAAAACCAGTCATAACTACTGAGCACATCATAATATAGTCAAGAAAAAGCAAGAGCAGATCGCCAGTGAAAGTCACAAGTCATGACGCTTTTAATGAAATTTAAACATATTGTTATATTTTTCTTTTCTAACTTCTGCCTCTCCATCCCAGAGGAAAGCAAATGTCAGTTTTAATGAAGTCAGCCAACCCATTTAAAACTAGAAAAACAAATACCAATGATATTCAAAACACATGTTGAATGTTACTAAATCCAGCAAGGATCTACTTGCCTTAGATTACAAATTTTACCTTCCACTGAGAGTGCAGAAACAATCTCTGAGCAGTAAACAGAGGCTTTCACCCATCCCACCAGATACTCCCTATAGACCAGAACACAAAATACTTTATGCTCATTGTTAAAAAAATTCTTTTTTCCTCCCTCTTCTCTCTTAGTCACATAAAAACCATAAACAGAAGCTATTAAGGGAGCAGGACCCCATTAGTGCAGGAATATCATACAGTCAATTAAATAGTCCTATTATTGAGTGATAAGTGGAAATTTGGCACAAGAAAAATTTGCTGTTTAAAAAGGTCATGGATAGGAGAAAAAAGAAAAGAGGGTGGGAAAAGACACAGGTCAAATACCCAAGTCTCATAGCTAGGCAGCACATCAGACCGATCTTCTCATTTTTAAAACACCGATCTTCTCATTTTTAAAACAGTCTTAGAAAGAATCAGTGTCAGGACTGGTTTGATTATGTTTTGGTATGCAATTCTTAGATTTAGAGTTTAATTTCCATGAGGTAAGACTTATGAATTACACACAGGACACAACGGATGTCTCCATTTGGAGCAGACAGCTGGCTGAAGACAGGGCCAGGTTCCGCATGCTTTGGAACACATTGTGCTGCAAATGTATCAGCCCTCAGCAGCCACAGAATACAAAGGGAAAATAAGGTTAAAAGACCCTAACACACGGGAGCACTAGTCCAGCAGATCAAAAAATATCTCTAGCAAAAAAAAAGATGGCCACATTTGCTCCTCTGCTAAGTTACAGGAGGGGAGTCCTTGACCTCCAGCTCTCAAACTACTCGAGCAAAGCAATGCAACCTTTGGGCTGTTCCAACACGCACCTCGCTGATCCCTCAGTGATAATTCAGAAGGTATTAACTGTGCAGTCTGAGCCCCAGGAACTCTTCTGAACAAATATGTATTTACTTTTCTAGCATAAGTAGTTAGTTAGTTTTAGCCAGAAAGGGGAAGAGGCTTCATTGACAAATAAGAGGGGGGAATATAGTACTCCAGAATAGCAAGGTGATTTCAGAAGCTAGATTCTCAATCATTGGATTAGTTTAAAGTACTTCTGGCATTTAGAAAACAGAACGAATTTTGGAGAGGAAGGGAAGTAACTGTATTCAGAAAAATGATTAAGAGAAAATAATACACACTTGTCAGTGCAAACAACAAAATAAATGCTGTCCACCTTGTTCAGAATGCCAGTAACTGCAAGGTATTACAAAATACCATCTGTCCTCTCAGAACATCTTAACAGTAACCAGCATCTGAAAGGAAAAAAAAAAAAACAGCCCAAAAGACATCCAATCCTCTAGTGCTAACCTATTTGAGGACATTCCCTTATTAGTAAAAATTTTTCATTAGAACACATCTAGAAGATGAACACTCCTACAGATACTGTGCTGGCTGTGGAGGGTGTGAGGTGTGACAGGCACTACCTACACAGAACAGTCAAAAGCATTCCCTGTGATCACCCCTCAACGCAAACTATGGAAAACTTCTGGACTTGATAAACTCCTGACATCCCTCCCAGTCTGAACCTTCTTATAACCAGGAAATAAATAAAATAGCCTGGTAGCAAGGTTTTACAGTTAATCTATAGATTTTATCTTTGATTTACAGTAAAATAAGAAAACTGCATTTGCCCAAACCCAGCTCTCCACAGCATTAAAGCAGTTGTGCACTACAGCATTCAGGTCCTTAAACTGCAAAGATACTTGGCCAAATCCAGCACAACACTTGTCTTGAGTTGTCATTAATATAAGAGGGGCCAGGCAGGCAACTCTTAAGATTTTGTCCATGTAGAATCCTTTGTACTTTACAGAGCTATTAGATAACAGCTCAAAAGGCTCAAACTCCTCATAACAGCAATAAAAGAGAAATCCTGAGTCCCTTCCTCAATTGACACGACTAATAATCTAAAATTATGCAACTAAAATCATACATACAAGGGTATTCTACCACAATTTTCAGACCTCCTTGCCAGAGAACTGAAGGTGTCAGTATGTTCTGTTAATAGCACTGCAACAGCCCCTGCACTGCATGTGCACCATCAGAGAGGAGCACAGCCGAAATGCTGCCATAAACCCACCGAAGGAGAAGCGGAACAGAAAGTCCCTGGGTGTTACAAATGTACTCTCCTTTTGTGGTGGCACTGCTCAAACTTGACCGTGGGAGCCACAACAGCACTTGGTACACAGATTTGCCATGAGGTCTAACCCATCATATCTGGAAATGCAAATAAAACAAACTCTGCTATTCCTGAATATTAATGATGCTTCCTATCAACTGTTGTTTATCCGGTTGCTTTTTTCAAGCAGAGTTGGCTGCGCCTGTGGTGTTATGCAACCCTCCAAATCCACATGCCTACTGCTCTCTGAGATCTCAAGGTAACAGAGCTGGAACCCAGACATCTCTCCTGCCCAAAGCTTGTCTTTATCACGGCATTTTACTCAAAGCCATGAATTGTAACTTTATTTGGCTCTATATTTTTGCATTACTAAAACCTAAGTACTTCCAACTATTAACAACATTCTATAAGATCACATTAACTAGGAAGTTAATGACTTTGCAGCTTATTTAGCATGAGGCAGCATTAGATGAAGAAAAACTGATAAATTGTCTCTGCTAAGGTGGTGTAAATTGTTTCGGAGCAAGAAAACCAGACTTTAGACTAAGACACCAAACAACCTGATGATTTGTGCTACAGAGGCACTGAAGGCTGTACTACTGTCACCCATTTCTTAGATACAACAAATCACTAAAAAACATCTAACACCCCAGTTGAAGAATTGTTACAGACTTCTAAGATGATAATAAGGATGAATGAAGCCTGACATTCTCCGCATGTCTCCTCAGATGACTGTTCATGCCTTTCTATTCCTTTCTGTAGCTCTACAGGCATGCACTGGACTTCACAGAGAAAGCACAGCAAAGTCACTGCTTTCAAAACACAGCTAAAATAATCTGAGTTCCATACCAGGTCCTCTCATTACCTGAAGTTCACCTGATTCATTCTCCCCCCATCTTAACAATTCAAGTTCTCAAAACCCTACCCACTCCTGAGCACTCAGTATATGAAATACTGTTCCCTTAAGCAAATAGGAAGTTGCAAAACAATTCATTGGTTTCAAACAGACAGTACTTAAAAACTACCTCAAAGCACCTTCAGCTAAGTACCAGTCCCTCCCCCTTTCCCCAATCCCTTACTACTTTTCCAGCATTTCTGCACACCAACGTTTTTCTTTTGTATTACTACAACATCCCACTTCCATCACTCCCACGCATTTGCCTGACTCCAACCCTCCTGTAAGGATGAGGACCCTTTTATAAAACCCACATCAAGCACAGGTACAAACGCACGCTCCAAAGGCAACCAAACCCACACATTCCTCTCTTCTCCTCTCAGACACAGATTTTGGCACCTTTTGATTCGATTATTTCTGTCACCCCACTCTTCCCACTCATTCTGGTTATTTTGTCAGCATCCTTCCTCATGTTTTTAGCCCTCTGACATTCTTTCAGAACCTAAACATCACAGCCATGTGGAAAAGCAAACATATGGTGGGATCTATGTTAAAACAGCAATTACACACAGGGATGAGTTGTCTGAGTGTCTTTAGGAAGAAACATGCAATGTGATACCTATCTTAGGTCATTTTTCATCTTTATGAGAAGTGAAACAACCAAGCCATTAACATCTGTGACATCTGTACGAAAAAACCCACAAAACACGTATCATTGCAATAATTTTTTCTCATCAGTACTATATTTAGATGTCTGCCAAGAATCTTGAATTCTTATTGTCCTGCTTTCCTACTACACTAATTCGTTTCTTCCCTGTCAAAACTAGTGCAAGTTTTAAACAGTTATTTTCCACCATTTTCCTTTAAGAAGCACTAAAACCTCCTAGTGCCAAGTTTATTGCTCATCCTGTTACACTAATATTTTACTTTCTATTAAGAGCAAACAGATTTCTGGAAAGCTGGTCAGTGTACTACTTGCAGTGAAAAAAGCAACCATGTTTGATACATGAATTGCTAGCACTGATACAGTCCCAATCTAAACTCTTTGGAAAACTCCATAACGCTGCTTTAAAAACCACACACACAAACCTCAAGCCACCCTCAAGTGGAAAAAATGACAGCTATGTTATACCAGGGTTATTTTTCTAAAAAACGTGTGCAGGACTGTAACAGAACAGAAGAGTGCGGTCAGAGCTCAAACAGAGCAATTAATTTCCAGGTCAGTAACTCTTGGTGTCAGACCAAACTACTGAGCACAGTCAAGCTGGCACTGAGACCATGACCACAAGCTCCCTGCCTCAGACACAGAACTGGGAAAATCTATGGGCCATGGGAAACCAGGTCAGGGAAGAACAGGAGGAAAAAAGAAAACCCAATTTTTTTAATCTTCTTTTGGGTAAAAAGTGATGCAACAAATTAAACAAATCATTAGTGAGACAGAAGCTTTAAGAAATCAAAATCTGAAAACCTAACTAATGTAAACTCTTCCACTAACCCGGACAACATCTGTGACGCAAAGTAACTCCAAAGAATAGAAGAAGTTATTTTACAAATACATGATTTAGAGAGAATTTCTCCCTTAGAGAAAACGCAAGTAGGATAATGCTGGTGGGGCAGGAAGCCGGCCAATACCTCAAATCAAAACAGTAAATCTCGATGTACTTCCCTTCTACAGCAGCACAGACATGACAGCCACGGCCGCCTGGTTTTCCCTGCTCGCTCTAACCCAACACAGCAAGCAGCGCCCGTGTGGGGGGACGGGCACCCTCACTGCTGCCTTTTCCTAGTGGTTTCCCCGGCCAAAAGCATTTCACGGATGTTTTCCTTCAATTTCATTCATTTTCAAATCCTCAGCACGCAGCGGCTGCAAAGCGCTCAGGTACGGGGAAATATTTGAGAGAGACGCACGTCGAGTGAAAAAGCCTGAAAACATTTCGCAACGGGAAGGAGGAAGAAGCTGCGAATCTCTGAAGTGTCGGTCCAGGGAAAAAGGCACCGTCATTTCTCCGGGAAGTCTGGGGAGCCCTTCCCAACGGGGGCCACACGAAAGGGAACGCGCTCTCCTCTCTGCCAAGGGGGTTTCGAGGGGAAAAAAAAAACAAAAAAAAAAAAAAACCCCACAAAAAAACCAACCAAAGGCCAAAAGACTGAAACACCCCAAACCCTCGGATAGGGATTAAGAAAATAAAATGTAAAAACCCTTTAATAATGATCCAGGTGCAGCCTGCGGGTCTCCCCAGCCCCTGCGGGGGGAAGGACTCTCCTCTCTCCCGCACCCCGGCCCTGTCCCCCGCTCCTTCCGCAGACCCGCGGCCCGGGCAGCGCCGTCGGGACGGGGCCGAGCCGAGAGCTCGCCCGGCCGGTGGCGCGGAGGGTGCAGGGAGGCACCTACCAGCTGCTGCCGGACCCAGCGCAGCATCCCCGGCGGCGCGGGTCGCGGCCCCCGCGGCGGGGCTTCCTCGGCAGTGCCGCGCCCTCCCTCCGCTGTCGCCGCCGCCTCAGGCGATCCGCCCGCCGCGGCTGCTCCCCATGGCGCGGGGCCCACGCCGAGTCAGGAGCGGCACAGCCCCGCCGGCGCCCCGAGCCGCGGCTGCCGCCGCCATCACAACACGGCCGCTGACACTCGGCGGCTGCGGCCGCCCCGGGAAGTGACGTGACGGGGCGGGAAGAGGGGCCGGTGTGGGCGATGGAGCCGTGAGGGGGGAGCAGCCGTTACCTCCCCCGGCCCCGGCTGCCGTGGCCCGGCCGCTCCGCCGGCCTGAGGTGCGGCTTCTCGGGCACAAGAGCCGTGCGTGCGCTCGAGTCATCCTCGGGTAAAATTCCAGCTCCCCACACGGGCTCCGGCCGCAGCCTGTCAGGGCTCAGCGCCCTCCGCCCTATGAGGGTCCCCTGTTCTACCCAAGGGAAGCTACTTCGCAACTTGACTGCTTTATCTTTCTTTTCTTTGCAAAAAGTGCAAAGCGTACACATGTTGGAATAAAGACTTTGAAAACAGAGCAGATAATCACTGATTTAAAGTAAAAGCCCAAGTGCACGGTGTGTGGGTCTCCCAAAGCAGGGAACGGGTGCTGGAGGATCTGGCGCCCTGCTGCTGGCAGCATCGTCTGGGACCGCTGTGTGTTAAAATCGGGTGTAGAAACGTGCTGATGTCAGGCAGTGATCTCTCTGAAATCTTCCCACCTGGAGGCGTTCCTGTGTCACCTGCTCTGAGTGACCCTGCCTTGGCAGGGGGTTGGGCTCGGTGATCTCCAGAGGTCCCTCCCAACCTCGGCAAATCTGTGATTTTCCTCTGAAAACAGTTGTTGCTTATCAAAACAAAACAGTGTTCAGCGCCAAACACGGGACACACCTATACAAGTCTGCAGCTTCTGCGCCTCTGTGACTAAGAACTAAAGGAGATTATTTTAAGCAGTAAAGACCTGGGCGTTTGTGACCAAATACAGTTGTCCCTGAATTCAGTGACAATTTTGACACTGAATTAAAAAGACGTGTTTCTGTGAGTGAAGAGCACTGTTCCTGCCGCTCCCATTTATTCCCAGGGAATTAGGATTTACAGCAACGAATCATAATCTTATCTGCTGTAGTATTTAGTGTTCATATAGAAATTTAGAATGTAATTCAGGATTTAAGATGGACGATCTAATGTCTGAGCAATGGAATCTTGTGGCGGTTTAAGCATGTGCATTTAATTAGAAAAATAACGTTTAAACAGCAGGGAATAAAACTATTTTTATCAGGCACTTAGGAAAGCTCATGTTAGCAAAACTTGGTACTAAATGCTAGGCATTATTTCAAAACATTTAAATACATCAAAGCAGAGTTTCAAACAGCTTGCACTACCCTATTCATCTAATGAGAAGTCGAAAATAACAGAGTGATTTCATAGCTGTGGCACATTGCCTGGAGAGTGGCCTTAAGCCAGAAGCTGAACTGATACACTCAATATTCGTGCTCCTCTTTTATCATCAGATGTAGAACAGGGTCCTGACCATTACACACTAAAATTCATATGCCATTACTCTGAAGTGCAAGAATATTTGTCACTCTCTCCCTGCCAAATTCCAGTATGAGTTGCACTTTCTGCAAGCCTGTTTCCATGGCTTGCAGTTGTGTTACATAAAGCTGCTTGGCGCTGTCTGTTCCACATTTGCTGTAATGATACTGTTTCACCAGACAAAACTTGGAAGCAATTTGCAAGTGATTTGAACTCTGCAGTTTGTATTTTTCACTCTAAAATGTTTGTATTTTAGTAGATGAAAGTATATTGATAGGATGGGGTTTTTTTTGCTCTGTGCCACAAAGGCACATTTTCAAATATAGAAAAATTTCACTAAAAAAACATTCTTTCCTACCATCCTGCCTAGTAAAACTTTGCACCTTTTAAATTGCTCAAAAGCTCACACTAGACACTTATGAAGTTTCATCTCACCCTTGAGAGATAAATAGTTTTCAGAAGAGAAAATTGAAGCAGAGCAGCCAAGCCAGATATTGATTAGCCAGTAACACTCCAGCACTTCTCAAATCAGAGGTCAACTGTATTAAGAATTAAGATTCCCACATCAGAGACCCCACTTTAAAATAGTGCCATGGAGTCACCTGAATTCACACAGCAGGCTTATACAGAAAAAAAAAAAAAAGCAGCTGCTGAAGAAAAAAGTCACCTTCCAAAGATTAGGTTTAACCCATTGCCCAGGCTCTCTTGATTAGACTCCAAGCTTTCCACTTAAGTTTCTATGGAAGTAATGATTTCAGATGTTTGTTTAGCAAGATCAGGATATAAATGCTGTCTGATAAAGAAATATTTACATAAACATAAAAACACACACTTGAATGTTAGGTCCAGCAAGCTTTTATTTATGCGTGCATGAGTAATTCTTATATAATCAATGGTGCTACTTTTAGGTTTATAAAATTAAACATTGGTAACCACAGAATCATTGCCTGAACATGCAACCATCAACTTGTCACTGGGGCTGCTGATGCTTCTCCCTGAGCTTGTTCCTGTGGGAGACACTCACACATTTCCATTAGTTTTGAATGGTGTTTTGGGACCAGCAAATGGTGTTTTTTCCAGCAGGAACTGGTGAGATGCTGTCAGGCTATATGGCCACATCCAGTGCATGATGAGAGGAGATGGAAGTGCAGCACTGATGCCAGAGGGTGAGCTGCCTGCAGCATTCCTGCCTTGGAAAAGTGCCTGGCAGCTGAGCCCTGTCACCTGCCCCATCCCCGGATGTACCGGCCCCATCCCAGGCTCCCAGGGTGCTGCAAAGGGGGTGGTCTCATCTGGTGCACTGACTTTGGGGCAGCCCAGCTCTTGTGTTGCATCTCGAAAATACCTCTGTCCTTTGGGACAGAAAAACAGAAAAGCCAGAGAGGTGCAGAGTAGAGATGGAGGTTCAGAGTAGGGATGTAGGTTTCTGTAGCAAAACCCAGTAATGCTCCTTACAGTATCATCTTCCTGGTGGAAAATTCCTTTGGTTTTATTGAAATATTTTGTTATTTCTCTAAATTAGTATTTTAATCTATGCATTATTTACTTGCTAATTGCGGTGCTAATTAAAAATGCACACTATAAAAATATCTGTTTTGTTTCTAATCCATCGAGGTTAAAGGCTGTCTGACAGACACAGGGCTTCTTCAAGGCATCTTTATTCCTCAAGCATTCACTTACTGGCTGAAGCATCAATTATATAGAGATAATCAGTGGCTGATTTTCAGTCACAAGGCTTTTCATCTAAAGACATGTGTATTCTTACCTAGAGCAAGTCTTCAGAGAAAAAGTAAAAGAGTTAAAAAATGAACTGAACTTTTTAAAGAGAAACCTTGTGTGCAGTTTGCTACTCCCTTTTTGTGCCCTGAAAGAAATAAAATCAGATTAAATGACAGGATGCACAAGGTGGCATTTCCAAGACACTGGATCTCCACAATAATTCAGTATTTTTTATTTCTTCCTACCCTTTATCTCAGTTTTTAAAACCTGGATCTTGTTGTCACACCTCACCTTTCCATTGCTGTTTTTTCCTTTTTACTTGAGAGCTTTGTTGAGAGTGTAGAACTTCAACTTCTACCCAACACATGAAGCTCAAGAGATCTGGATCCCAAATGCCAGGTGAGGGGCTCCGTGTGACACACAGAAGGTCAAACCTGTCAGTGTCCTGCAGGCACAGAGAACTTTGCACTGCACCACACTTCACCAAAAGATGCTCTGCACTTACCTCATCCCTGGCTGTGTGGAATGGCCTGGCTTGCTAAATGCAAGTCAAGAGTGTTTACAATCAGTGCTACTCAGTTTGCAAGGCCCCAGGATAACAGGAAGCTGTGGAAAGCATCAAAATTCATCTTCCCTTTCAGCCTCACTGTTAACTTTTTAATTACGTGTTGCCTGTAGCCGCAATGTTCAGCTTGTGGCTTTCTCTAAAGCTGTTTTGTTTTCTTTTTCCCCAGGGAAGCAATCCAAGATTAGAAGAAATAGGAAATCCTGGAAAGCCATCCCTTCTCTTCATGAAGCTGAGTATGACCAGGATGAAGTATAAAATGCTAATTGTTCATGCTTTTTTTTTTTTTTTTTTTGGGAAGAAATACAATTTTTCAACCCATGGCTCATGAAGTTTGGAACATCTCCAATGGCCCTGTCTTGATGGAAAATGGAGGACTCATTATCTTGCAAAACAATGGTTTTGTTGGAAAATGTGTTCAGGTAAGTCAGGTAATTTCTAATATATCCTTGACAGTGACATAATTTTGCAATTCTGTATTATAAAAGGATAACCTTATAAAATGTGAATTTTTTTCTCCAGACTCTTTATTTAATGATTTATAAAAATACACTTTTACAACTAATTCATTCTTATCCTCATCTTTTTATAACACTTTCCTTTTCTAATTTATAAGCCCTAGTGATTATTGGCATTCATACATCACCTCATGGTTAACCTTTGTAAAAAATTACCAGGCAGAAAATTATGCATCTCAATAAAAAACTCATGATATTCTACAGGGTTTTTTTTTTCCCCTTCTGCTTTGTAGCGCTTCGGTTAAGATCACTGAGTGGATAAAGAAAGATTGAACTCTGGAGAATAAACACAGGGCTGGTTTCCAGGTCTCTTGACACCAGTCACCTGGGACATTACTGTGACAACTGCAATACAAACAGTTACACACCTAGGGATGTTACCTTGGAAAGGAGTTTGAGATCTTTATGGGAAAGGAACATGGGGATTCTGGTCATGGTTGTACACTCTCTCTGGGTTTAATAGCTTGCTTCAAAATAGTGTAACATCTACTATATGAAATGTTCTCCAGGTAGTGCGAGTAGGATTTCAAGCACCCTCATGCAGAACTTCAGTTTCCCATGCCTTGGAGGGCAAACTGCTGAATTGGATGGAGGTTTTCTGAGAGCACCTTCTGGTTCGGACTTTACAAGTCATATAAATCTCTGTGGGATTTAGATATGCAGTGAGTTTGTCATAACTAATATATTTTTTTTGTGTTCAGGATTCAGCTTTTTAGTATTTGAGTTAGCTCATATAACACCAACTAACATGTTCCTATACTGCACTCAAATGATGAAGTAGGTATTTCTGAAGGTGTTCCTTACTGTGCTGTTGGCTAGATTGTTGCCAGCTTGAATGCTGAAAACCCAACTTGAATGCCTGTGGATCTTACCTGTCCCAGCAGCAACAAGCTGTGATTATACAGGTTCCTTTTCCAGAGTCTTCCTTTCTCTCAAATCATCTAAGGGAAAAGGGAAAACAATTTACCAGAGCCTTATAATTCAGTGCTTTCCACCAATTCCCCTTTATTTAAGCCTGTGCCTCAATGGTAAGCGGCAGGATATTACCCAATATTGGTGAGTTCCTCCCTTTCTCAAGGGTGAGAGATTAAATTCATGCCCATAGACTTTACCCCATCCCTGCTTTGTTCAGCTGTTTTAGAGTAGCAGTCACTCCCTTCCACAGGCGTGTCCATGACAAAGCCCAGGGCTCCAGCCTGGCTGGGTTACACAAATGCCTCAGGGAACAAGGCAAGGAGGCTTGGAGAGGCAAGACAGACACCTTGGGGAGGTGAAGAAAATTTCAGTACCTCATCTAAAACTGATACAGCCACCTTGGGTGACAAAGGACAAAATAGAAGAGCTCTGCCAACGTTGGCCATGAACCCAGGTTTCAGATATATCAGTGGGTAGGAGAGGGTCTCACAGATGAAAACAAAATCTTGTACCTGCTCAGCACTGGAGAGGCCGTTCATTAGTGCAACTGTAAAAGCAATTTTTGCTAACAGAGATGCATTTTATATAGCAAAACGGTTTTACAAAAGCATCTACCAAACAGAGTAAGATGGCAAAAACAGCTTTTCCTTCCAACACAGTGTTTACAATAAAGTTTTTGGCTCTTCAGAAATTGTAAATTAATCACATCTCCAGCTGGTATTTATGATTGGACCTGTCTTTCCACCAGCTTTCCTTTCACCACCATCCTTCCCACCCAAACCAAGACCGTTCACATTGTGCTAATAGCACCCTGCATACCTCTGGGCAGATCTCCCATGTAGGTGTGTCCATCAGGAATGCCAGGCTGGCTCCCGACTGCTGCTGACCCCCCTTCCCACCAGAGCCCTGACCTGGGCCAGGCTTCCCTCACAGAGACACAGCACATTGTTGTTTGGTTCACAGCAATCACAAAAAATGCTCTTGGTTGGGGTTTTTCCCTCCCCTCCTTATTTTGGCATAAATATAGTAAAATGGGTTGATTGACACTGCTCTTGGGGAATGAGACTTTCCTGGCCGTTAGGCTGGAGATCACTTTCAAGTTATGTATCATACAAGAAAAGTATATGTTAAGTCTGATGACAGGTCATGGTATCACTGATTCCACAGCACCTTCACATCTCATTTCCAGCTAAGCTTTAAGAAAAGTCACATAGGCTCAGAGTTTCAAAAACCTGTCTACCATTTCAATCAAGTTTTTGAAGTAGCTGCAGAATAAATAAACCCATAGGAAGTGTTTAGCACTTAAGCTTTATAAATCTGAAGCTGGATACTCAAAACTGGAGAGGGTGTGTGCATATATTTATTATTTTTTTAAAATCCCCTCATGGCCTAGTATTCTAGAAGTAGGGTGCAATAATCTACCATGCAGGGATAACTGGGGACTCTGCAGACAAAAAAAAAAAGGCTATGAACATGACAGATGATGTTCCTACAGCCATATGAGGCAAACAAACATATGGTTGCTCTGTCTGAAGTTCCTACAATCCTTTATGTCTTCAAAGTGTAGCAAAACATTGGCTGATTAACATAATTAAAGCATTTTACAAATGATTCCTAATAATTTTTGCAAATGTAAATGAAGATGCTGACATAAAGTTTTTTGCTGTGCATGATGAATACTGAGTTCTCATTTTACTGAGTACTGTAATCAAATTTAGAACAAATGTTATATAAGTGCATAAGTAATCCTAATCCTAATCCCTTTTCTGCTGTCTCACTTTCTCCATCTAGGCCTGCTGCAGCTGTAAATCTATAAATCTCCCATATTTTGTAATTTCCTCACATATTTTTATTTTTGTTTCACAATCTCCTGCCTTTCCGAAAGGAGACATTTTTAGTTGCTAATGGTTCTGATGGAATTAAAAGTTTGGTTTTTAGCCTTCTGCCAGTTTTCTTACAGTACTGAATGTTTGATCACAGCAAATATACAGTACTGATGCTATTGCTAAAAGATGTTAAGCCTCACCCTGTTGAAACAAATCTAGAGGTCTTCAGACATTTTTTACTCTGTCCTTAGTTGAATATCTGTTGTTTTCAATGTTTTATTAATATCAGTAGAGGTTGGCTGAGGGTATGTCAACAATGCATAATTCAAAGTAGCCAGAAGATATCAAAGATAGCTATAAACAAACTAGTTGGTAATAAATCAGTTCTAGCATTGGAGCACTGAATTCCCTGTGAGCAACCTGACCCTGTTTCTGATTTTACCCTAGGATTTGTGCCACTGCAATAATCTGAAATTATTTCACTGGCTCAATGAAAAACAGCCAGGAGGGACGGGATGCAGTGCAGATTTAATTGCTGGACTCAGAAAAACAAGAGAGACTGTGCTAGTGATTGTGTTTTGTGATATATTTCCACAAGATATTTTGGAATTTGTTTAATAATTTCACAAAAAATTATTAAATAATCCACATATCAATAAAACAATATTGTAACAATTCTTTAAATCACTTTTATTAGTCTGTATTTCTTATTTGGAATATTTCTAATGGTACAAAATAGCAAAAGATAAGTATTACAGATGAGTGGTTCACAGCATATAATTTATCCAGTTAATTTAATTTCTTTGTATTTGTCTACAAATTGCTTATAATTTTATGTAATTAATTCATTATGTGAACCTAATTGCTAGAATAACTCTGAGATTGTCCAGCTGAAAAAAATAGCAGCCTTTCATTGCTTTGAATGGGAACAATGCAGGGCCACAGGAGGTTTATCCCTACTATGTAGACCTTACCGGCGTTATTCTTTGGAAGTACCCCTCTGACATACTATTCCTTCTACTTCTTGCTTCCTATAACAAAAATTATTCTTAAGCAGAGAAAATTCACATTTATAAATTGGCGAATGAGACACAAATATTCTCTGATTTTATTTATTTTCTTAATGTCATACTGCATATGAATCTATTTGTTAAAATATATCTGTAAGAAATATTAGATGATGAGCCATAGCAAACAAAATAGTCTTCCATGTTTTTTTAGTTACTATATTTCCTTCTTTTCTGCTTACCCTCAGTTTTACTTGTTCCACAAAAATATATGCAGATATTTCAGTACTGACATCAGTTGGAACTGAA
The DNA here is from genome assembly GCF_963513975.1 of Fringilla coelebs. Classification (NCBI taxonomy): domain Eukaryota; kingdom Metazoa; phylum Chordata; class Aves; order Passeriformes; family Fringillidae; genus Fringilla; species Fringilla coelebs. The sequence continues at coordinate 17,911,210 of NC_140036.1, forward strand.
GCAATTGTTTTCTAGAAGAAGATAAAATGGGCAGCAGTTTTCTAGTCCCATACTCCTGCCTAAGACCTGCAGCACCAGCCAAACCTGGTGTTCCAGCTGCTCCTAAAAATCAATCATAAAAGCTCAATATCCCCCAAAATGTTAAATTTTTCTGAACCTCTAACCTAGATCTTCTTCACCAATAGGTAAATTTTTTGCTTCTTATCCTGGCCCAAATATGAAGCCTAATACTGAGAAATACCTGTGCACTATATGAAAATAATCCTACTTCTATAACCTGAATATCACCCAGTTTCCTTAAGTTTTCTGATAAAATCTGTTGGTTTTTGTTGCTGTCATCTGGGCATTATCCTGGCCACTACCTTTCCAAATCTACAAGTACCAAATGGAGCTGGTACTTTAACTGAGGGCTTATCTGTGCTGCACGCAATGGAAAAATAATTTCACTTATCTCACACGTATTTGTATAACCCATAACAAGATATGCTTATTTTTCCCCCTATAGCTATTATGATTTTGACTACTAGCAAATGTATGCTCTGTAATATTTAAAACTTTTTTCCTGGCAGGCCAAATTGGTCACTTTGTATCTAATATTCATGCAATTCATTATTCTTAAACAATTCCGATTTTTTTTTTAATTACCATTTTTATTTTAGTACCACCCAAACTATTTATCTACTTTACCAAGATTTTTTTGAATTTACCTTTTCTCCTGCAAAGTGCCTCCCATCTTGATATCATCTGCAAATATAATAACACAGTATGCCCTAATCCCAGTGCTTAATGAAAACACTGAATAGTATTGGACCAAGAACAGACTCTCATAAGAACCACTCTTTGATGAACACAATGAGAATGGATTTGACCAGTACTAGCTCTTATTATTAACATGGAATTGAGTTATCCTTAGACAACAGATAGACTCCAGTGCACCCAACTTGCCTGGCTGCTATGGAGCCTTTCTTGAGCCAAACAGGATTCTGGGTTAGTCAAAGAATTCATTATAGAGCCCACAGATGGCTAAAACCACTGTTATTGAACTGCATCAGCCCTTTGGAGGAATGCCACCTGAAAGTACCTGAAAGTGATATGGACAAAGTGCATTGTCCAACTCGTACATTTTTAATGCTATTCTGCAAGGTAAATGTGTGTGGTGCCAGCTGAGCTTGCCCTTCTGCATTTTGCCAAAAAGATACTGCAGGTGACCCAGAAAGTACCGCAGTGAAGAGCTGAGGTTGGATCACCTACACCACTGCTACACATCCTTATGCTCCTTTCTCACTTCTCATTTTCTGCAACTCCAGCTCTGGTGCTGGGCTGATGGCACCCTCAGGAGTGCAGAACTTGGCTGTAAGAACACCATGAAAGCCATCCCAAAGAGATGTGTTCCTGTCTATCTGTCATACATGGTTGGAACAGGGAGTATTTCTCATTATTTTTTGGGACAAAGAACAGAGAAATTGAGAGAGTCATGGATATATTCAAAATTTATCAATGCCAATTCAGATGGGATTAACTTATTTTTAATATATTTCTCTTTTGTGAATTTACCCATCTTCTTATTTGAATGCATGTGTCTTCGAGCTGAATAAGGAACTGGGGATTTGCCTATGTAAGGGCACACATAAATTAAAGAAACAAGCACGTTCTTTTGATAGAAAAGGCTGTTGTTCAAAGAACGATCTGTAAGGCAAGATTATTAACTTTTTTATTTCAGATTTGAGGATCTGATTTCGATTCTGAGATTGAAGCACAGTAGTAACAGTATAATTTAGATATCAGATTTACCTGTTCCTTACTGCTGCCAGCCTGTATTTGGTTTCAGGGTTCTGATGGTGACTATTAACCTATTTAAATATTCATCAACAGCCTTCTGCCAAGGTGGATTAATTCACCATCTCGGGTCGCTGTCAAGTTGTCAATTTGTCATTTGCCAGTGCCCTTTAGAGTGACAATGATGGCACACTTACAGCTGAGCAACAATTTTACTCCTGGTATCTCCTGCTAAAGAAAAGCTCTCCAATACTTGAGTGGGTAAAGCTTGCTGCTGTGGCAGGTCTGAAAAATAGTCTATTAACCAAAAAGTGAGAAGTGCATATGGAAAGGAGCTGATGAACCATCTTGTTTGATTTATGACAGTGAGGGCCTATAACACCAATATGAAAGTTGCCTCTGAAGCTAAAGAAACACTGTCACTTTTTATACCCACTTAATTTTTCATCTAGAACCATGAATAAAAGACATTAATATAATTAATGGAAGGATTCTGGCTCTCCCCTCCAGTGATGACCAGAATTAACCCCATAACTTTGATAGAATATGGAATAATTAACTTATTTACTGAACTAATAATTAAACATTAACTAATTATCATTAATGCAATGTTTATTTAATATTCACATTATCATTAATAACAGTGTCTTAAAAAAACCCACATACAAACTAACTAGATTTCTTTTGTTTGCCTCAACTTTTAGACCATCTTTCTTGGGGACACCTTTAGAAACATTCAAGACATACTCCTGCAGCTGATGATTCATGTATTTTTCATGATGGAAATCAAGTCAGCTGCATCCAGGGCACAAAACTCCTTTTATAGCTCAAGTACTTCCAGCTTCCAAGTGAGTATGAAAAACACAAATTAAATAAAACCATTTCCCAAAGCAGTGAAACTGTTGAAATGTAAAGAGACAAATGTTGTTGTTTTCTTTTTTTTATTTTGAGGGCATTTAGGAGTGCTAGTCCTCCAGGAAGGAGTCTAGGTAAGCCAGTGGAATTACAGTGGGGATGTAAATGGGATGGGAATGAGACCCTTGGGCTCCCATTTATTTCCTCCCCAGGGGCTGTTTTAGGTCAGCATACCACAGTGGAAAGGGATTTTCCCTCTCTCAAGCATATCTGATGTGGAGGATGAGCAAAACAGATCCAGTGTGACAGCAGGTCAGAGCCCAAGAGAACTTCACTGCAGCCACAAGCATCCCAGAAAAGCATCTCCAAAAAGTGGTAACCCAAATATGGCCTTTTCCGGCTCAAACACCTCTAAATGCATCTCCCAGGACATGCACACAAAGAAGAAACTCAAGCTTTAGAGAGAGCTCTAGGCTGGAAACTGAATTTTCTCCCTAATTATGCAGAGGCCCTGACTCCTGACACCCACTGACTTCCAGCAGTTTGGTTCCAAGTCTAGAGAGGGCACCAGTTTTCATTTAGTTAAACACAATATAAACAGAAAACCATCTAACATGTGTCTGAAATGTCTGACAGTCCAGATTAATAGCTGTGTTTAAAAAGATGACCGAACACACAGAGATCTGCATAGTTCAGTTCTAGCCCCATTTGCTAGAAGCAGTTTGCATACAGTGATTGACTTCAATGTAGTCTGCAATTCTGTTGAGCAGGTGCTGTATTAGCAAATCTATCATTAAATAAATATGACACATGTAATTCTACACATGGGGATGATTTCACAAGGCTTTGGATGTGTTACAAATTGGTACATGGGTAGACTGTGCTATAAAAGATCAGATAGCTGAGGCTGTAGCCTGTGCTGTATACATTTCCACTCTGATAGCAAAACTCCCTCAGAAGATCCCTATTTCCTGCAGAAAATTTTCTTTTTTTTCTTTTTTTTTTTTCAGTTTTGACAAAAACTGAAGTTTTGAATGGTGAATTGGAGCAAAGAAAGACAGGAAATTATGTGTGGATAGGGAGAGTCAATCATCTGGGAGATCAGTTCCAACAGATCCATAGGAATGAACCTCTTTCATCATCATCAGGTTCCAGTAATGCTTCTGCAGGCACTCAGCTACACAAACAAGGTCTGGGCAAACCAGGAGCATTCAGAACTGAAGTTAATGGGGTGCACGCTATTTTAGCATCTAAATTGAGTTCCAGAAGAAAGTTAGTACGGTCAAATAATGATTTGTGTTTGTTTGCAGCTTCTGTTCCTAATTAGTCCATAAAGCTGTGAGCACTGTGCCAACAGCGCATTTCCTGAGAGACAATTAATCCTCATCCTTCCAAAGCCACCTTATGGGAAAGGTGGTTCTGAAAAACGTTAACAACACTTGACATAGACAATGCAGAATATATTTTTAAGTCACTGGTGTTCTATTTGCTCCAGTGAGCATGTCTGCTGCACGGAAGTGCCCATCTGAGGTACTTCTCACACACCAAGAGGTGAGTCTGGTTTCTCTCCAGGATCCTCAATGGCCTGGTGAGTTGGGAGATTAGGACTCTGAGTCTTGTCATGGTGTTGCTTTCATTACATTTCCACAATTCACTTTTTAGTGCTCTCTTCAAGAGCTACTGGTGAACTGCCAAGTTAATTTTAAAACATTTATTCCAATGGTTAATGGTAGAGTAGTTTCACAGGCTATTAGTCTAAACTTTCTCCTGCTACAGGCCAGGGAGTTTCACTCGGTGTGTCCCACATGCAGACTTTACTTTTTAGTGAAACCAGGTATTTTTAGTCCTTAATTAAAAAAAAAAAACCTAACAATTATTTACATAATGATTTCAAATGAGAAGCAGCCTAGCCCTCCCTTATGAAGCTGTTGCAGTGTTCAATTCCAAATGAAGGCAAGCCTTTATCCCTAATCTAAGGTGTCCACTGGATTTCAGAGTCTAATACTATCAGATATCTTAGTTATGTAAATATTTACAAACCACTGTCTAGTCATCACTTCACTTTTGTGTTAATCCACTAAATAGGTTAAGCATTCTACAATTTCCACTGGTCCGCTCGTCCAGCTGGTTTGCAGACAACCAGTGCTTTGTGGGGAATCAGATGGTCAAAAGTAGAATGAATGAAGGATTACAGATCAAAACCAGAAAGAAAGAAGCACCAGTGAAAGCCAAACTCTGGAGTTTGGAGTAGGAAAACAGCATTACCTGTCCTGGCAAGACTGGGGTTAGAAGAGGACTCACTCATCAGGCTCACACCTAACTAATTAATCTGGTTTTTACTGCCCAGGCCAGCTTCCCCAATGAGTTTGCTGTTAGCTGTGCCATGGACAGCACAGAGCAGGCCCAGGGCTCCACCTATTTCACATCCTGCTGTCAGCCAGCTGAGGAACCCTCCCCCTGCTGCTTCCTCACACCTTTGCACAGGAACCACAAAAAGGATGTCACACCCTAAAACCAGCCCTGTCCCGCAGTCTCCTGACACTGACAGAGGCGCAGCCTTCTTCAGGGAGAGAAGAGGTTGCTCCCACATCTTGGCAGCCCTGGATGCACCTGGGTGAATCCAGCTCCTCCTCCCACTCCCTGTGAGCTCATTAGAAACATCTTGCTGCTGGGCAGGAGCAATTCCCAGTGAGGAGGTTTGCAGGCAGGACTGTGAGTCTGGACCTGCCTTGTCATGTCCAGCAGCAGGGCTCACCATCCCAGTCTTGCTCCAGTGCAATCCTGAGTTTCAAAAGGGAATGGAGAAGCCGGTTTTAAGGGGCAGAGGAGTAATTGGGTAATCGCCTTCAGTTACATGCTCAGCTCTCTAGTGTTTGCACAAATGAATCACAAACAGGAAGATTGATACCACTGGAAACCTTGGGCTGCCTCTCGAGGCAGAGATAATCGCTCATCTCATGCTTAGGCAGTCAGTAAACAAACAATAGCACCTTACACTTCATTTGTCAGCCTACAAGGCACGGGTTGTATTCATGTTTTATCTCTACGCTCATCTTACACAATGCTGCCATGCAATTCGCAGTGATTTTTTTTGAATTAGCAATAATTATAAGGAGAAACACACCACTGAGTAAATTATAGAGTCACTTGCCATTTCCCCAAGCAGCACACTGCTGCTCTCTGCTTCAGTTTTCATGCTCATCTGCACCTGGTACAGGGAAAAACTCAACATGACACAAAGTCAAAATATAATCAAAACCAAGCTGAACCAGTCCAGAGAAGAGTGGTCAGTATTTGTAAAGCACAAATATTTCTCTATTATAAACTGGACTAATCAGCTTTATCAGCATTTCTCAAGCTACAGTTTCAGATTCTTGCTACAAATATCTGAAGGATATTACAAGAACTTTTCTTCAGTTTAAAGCAGAGTGCCAGTCATACGTATTTTTGTAAAAGCACTGATGTTTGTCTGCTTGGCCCAACAAGGTCCCTAGAGCTCTCTGGGAATTTCTGAGAACTGAGAAATGTCATGCAAGGACAAACCACTTCCTGCATGCTGCAGACACCATTGCCTAGTGCCCTTTGGCACCTAAATAGAAGAGGATGTCACCACGTTCAGGTTTGGGGGAATGCAAAACCCAAAGAGACACTGCCTGTAAGTTTGCCATGCAGTGGTCCTTCTCTGAGGACCATTCTCACTAGCACTGAATGATTCCTGGCAGCCCGAAAAGTAATTGAATCTTACTGGCATCAACCAATACCATGGAACTGAGGTGATGAATCTCTGTTCTTATCACCATAGATTGTACAAATGGGGCTAAACATTTAATCTGCAGTGCCTGAAATAACTCAGGAGTCTCTTCCAGCCATTTTTGAATGGCTTTAAACTTCCACCCATTATACTCATAAGAAATTACATTTGCTCAGCCTGTTCTTTTTCTCTGTTCCCTGAACATCATTTTCTTTCAAATATGATCTCAGTTTCAAAGCCTGAGGAGTACACAGTTCCTCAAAAATCCCCATAGAGCATCTGTAAGCTGCAGAATATCTATAAATTCCAGTATGTAGCCTGGAAGCCAAATACAGGTGATGGAAACAAGGACATTTTTATAGGCGTGAGCTTATAATAATTTAAAAACCTGAATACTGAACAGAAGGATGGAGCAGCTAAAACTCTCAGATTTATACTATCTTCTTTCAACACAGCTGTAAGTAAGCAGAGTCAAAAATTATAGGAAACCGAGACAGGAATGTAGTTATAGTATCCTGTGCCACTTGTTGGCAGCCAATGCACTGGGAAAATTTTTAATATTGGCTAAGGAAGAGCTCACGTGGGGATAGCAAGGATTTCTCTTTACCAATCCATCTTCAGCTCACCCTATACGAATAGAAGTCCTGGATATATCCACGCCTTGGCAGGATTTGTGCAAGGAAGAAGCTCTTTTAAACATATCCATAAACCAGTTCTGAAAGCTGAGGTAATAGAAACACTTCTCTGTCCAGCAATATGTCTGTAAAGGACTTGGCACTGTGGAATGTGATCCACTCATTTTCTTGAGATAATTGATGATAATCCCTAAAGTGTCCTGCTCATCTGTTATTGCACCTTAGTGTTATTTCCATGGCCTATGCCTGTATATTTCCTATACTGCGATGCTTTAAAATCTGTTGTATGTGAATGACATGAGGCAATGCATCATATTGGATCATCAATTCAGATTCCCCTCCAGTTCTACTGGAACTCAAGAGAACCAGATCCTGCTAACAATGTTACCCTGTTATCAGCAATACAGAGCTACGGGCAGGCTCCAGCCCAGGACATTTGTTTATAAGGCTCTTTATTAAATAATCACTCTGCTGAAAGGCTTTAGTAAACCCAGTCTCCTCTTACAATGGACTCTCTTACAGCTTCCCTTGCTTCTGGCCATTCCTTATTTATACCACTCAAATTACTCGGCTCATTAGTCTGCCATTATAATAGAAGTCCAGTTTAGTTTATTTACTGTTTGTTAACAGCCTTTGCTTTACAGAATGACATACGTATTTCTGCATTTGCAGAAATCGGGAATGTAACAGGACCAAGAGAGTAAAAAAATCAGTCAGAGCTTTTAAAGACTTTAATCATTCACATAAACAGCCAGATGACTGCAGTCATTCAGAATAAAAATAAAATCAAAACATGCAGACTTCCCTAAGAAGTAGATAGCTCTTAAAATGATTAACCAGATGAAGGAACAAGCTAGTTAAAACAGTATTGACTGAACCATACTGCTTTTGGAAACTCTGATAATGAGAGAGACAACAGAATAAAATAAAAAGATCTTCCAAGTATTCTGGCTACACTGAAACACAACAAAGCAGATTGCTTCCACTTAAGGAAGCTTCAGCTCTTACTGTTCTTCTTAAATGGGTTGTGTCACCAGGATTTATAATTAATGTGGACTTAAGCCTGCCAAGACACTCAGCTTTATGTTAAGAGGCCCGAGTGCAGATTTAAGGTGCCAGTTTGGCATTACACACAACTTCAAGTAGATGCTTAACTTCAAGATCTGTTGTTCCTACTGCTGATCCTAAAGAAATCATCAATTTAGATTACTTATGTTGGTATGACAGCAGGAACTGGAGCCTCTGAATTAGAGGCTCATGCCCTCCTTGACGTACGGTGAATGCTGTCAGAAAGGCCATGTCAACACGTAGGCAATTGCTTCTTAAATCCTTGCAGGTGGCTTCAAAGGACACGTTAGAGAGCTGTGTCTAGGCAGTTGGATTTGAAAATTGTGGCTTAACAAATTGTTTGAAGAAGTGAGGCCAAATTTTCCACTCTGAAATTTTTGCTGTGACTTTTTGGACTGTCTGGATCAGCAACAGGCCAAGTTCGGTGGGGGAAAAATTAAAGAGTTATCTCCAAACAACTGCAGCCAACTACACGAATGGAGCTGGGAAAAAGAGAAGGCTGTTTGCTTCATAGTAAGTCCAGACAGCTACTGCTTTGCAAATCTCCTGGTGCAGAGGCTTGGAAAATGGAACAGTGTTCATCTAGAGAGATGTACTCTTACACCAGAGACAGCTAAAAGCATGAGTAAAGGTTTACTTACCATCATTGGTGTTTAGTTTCACATTGATGGATTGTTTCAACTTGTAAACCATGATTGTTTAATGTTGCACAGAATCTCCTGCTGTGAGCTGATGGAAATGTTAACTCCTACCTGATAACTCCTGTTACATCTCTCTTGTTACACAAGATGTTGCTTTATGGATTCTTGTGTGTAGTAGTACATCTGATTGAATTACATTACCAACGTGCTCTTAATGAAAAGACAATGCAGCTAGGTTAGGATAAACTAAAAATAATTTCTAGAAAAAGCTATTGGAAAATTAATTAGTTTTGGGTCTAATCCAGTATTCACTGCACTCCATGGAAAATCCAGTGCTCTGGTAAGCACAAGGAATTGCAAACCAAGCCTTCACAAGATTCTTTATCCCTTGGCAAGTTATTTCATAAATGCAAGTCCATAATAGCACCACTAAGTGAAGAACTGAGGATAAAAGCTGGCTGTATCCCTAGCAGCCCATTTCAGGTACTTGTTCACCCATACTGTTTATCAACTGAAACCAAGTCAGTTAAGTTATTTTACACTTGTACTGTACTCTGCCACAGGCAAAACATGAGTTCAGTTTGCTGTTGTGTCCTTAGAGTCCCGTGCTGTATCATGAAGGCTCCATTCCTGTTCTGGTTAAGGACAATTGTCACCATAAACTGTTTTGCTACTTTGGTTTTTGACCTCAATGTTACTTAAACTAGAAAGGAGACAATATTAAAATGCAGACCCAAGTAATCCAAGGAAAGAGTGTGAATGACTTCCTAAGCTTTAATGAACTCTCAATCTTTTTAATTCTTTCTGAATATTCTCCTTCTATACTTGTGCTAAGCAGCCCTAGACCTCCCAGCCATGAACTACTTGCCTCCAGTTGTAAGCATTTAGATGTCAGTTATGGCATTGAATTCAAGACTAAGTTGTAGTGCCTTACCTAGGTGTAACTCTACTGGCCAAGGGTTGCAATTACTATGAACTATGAACCACAGCTATGAATCAGCAGTGCTGATCTCCATCCCCTCTCACCAAACCACTCCTCAGTTACACCAGTGTGAATGAAAGGAGAACTAAGCCATAAGTACCAGCACGACAGCTTAACATGCACAAAGGTTTCTAAACTTCTAAGGCAAAAATTCTTTTAATATGATGAGTATGTAAAAACACCGACGTTGCATTCCCTGGAAATCAATGCAAGTAGGAATTAGTAGCTCAGTAGTTGACAGGATGCAGAGTTATTCTAGAGCTGCTGACATACACTGATTTCTTTCTTAGTCATTTCCAAGCATAATAAACACAAGGTGTTTCTTCTAAGCATGTTAAGGTACTTTGCAGGAGATATCCTTCAGAACCAAGTGAAGTGAGCAACCCAAGCCAGGAGTGAAATGCAGATACAAATCTGCATCACTTCTAGGAGAAAGCTCTGACTATCAACAGTGTCCTGTGGGATGCAGCCTGCCAACTGAAAGAGATTTTCAGGGAATGAAGAAAGTAATTACTGGTTTACATCACATTGTGGTCAGGACATGCACTGAGATGTGTGTTCAGGTCTGTTTTCAAAAAACGTGTTGGGCCATCTCTGCATTACACAAGCAAAGGAGAGATTTAGACAAATTACCTCACAATAGCCCACAGCTCAATGACCACATGCCTCTCAGTACCTCTGCAATGTTTAACCATAACTGTGGTTAAAATAACAATATTACAGCAATGAAGACTTACATAGAAGCTCCAATGCTTTTTACAACTGATAAAATTCAGATGTTGTATGACTGAATCCATTTAGTTTTCTGTTCTTTTATCAGCCTGAGTGTTTGTGCAACTGGGACTGGTAATTTACTCACTAATAATCAAAATGTAATTATTCCCTTACTTCATGCCATGGAACTGTAACTTTTTATTTCATCAATATAAATGTTTAGGCAGTAACATCAGTGCGGAGCAGCTACATATCAGCTGAGCTGTAAGTGACCTACATCACCAGTTGATCATGCTTCTTGATTAGTGTAAGCTTTAAAGCTCATAAGCTGTATTCTGCACTAAGATAGACATTTAATAACAGTGATAATTAGCTAGTAGCTTGCAGTTTTCTAGTACTAGTCTACCTATGAAAATAAAAAATCCTAACCTATCTCTATATATGGTATTAAGAAGAAAATTTTGAGCTACTCTGAAATTACATGTCTTCATACATGATTCTTGGGTGCAATTCTCTCCTCATCAATATATACTACTAACAAAGTTTTTGTAAACTAAACCAAATTGCTAATTTAAAATCTTTAATAAATATTTTCCGGAGTTGATAGCTTTCTTGAATCTAACAGGGATAGCCATAAAGCAATCACAGATGAAAATATTTCTGTGTTTAAATACATACATATGAACAGCTGACCTGAATCAGTCTTCCAAAACAGTCAGTAGCAGATTAGGGAAAGAGACAAGAATGAGGAACACATTCAGGCAGCCCTCCTTGTAATCTGGTGTTGGTTTCAGGCAGTATATTTGGACATTGCAGCTGTCTGTATTCTGCAGGTCAGTGATTTTGAAAATTATCTTGGCTATAGCAACCTGAGGGCTTTCAATTTCCTGAATTTCTGCACCACCACTTCCAGTGGAGCTGGCCTCCCTATTCCACTGCCAGGTATTTCCCGTGCTCGTGGCTAGTGTCAATCTGTCTGCAAGGGGAGGAGTGAGAATGCAGATGAAATGGGAGGAGAAGAAACCCCAAGGCTGCAGGAGAGACTCCTTTCCTTAAAGGCAGATTCCCCTGCACCGTGTCACTCACCTGCCTTTGCAACCAGGGTACTGGCTCGGTGCCCAAGTAGAAGGAAGTTGCTCTATGAAACAGGGTGAAGTACTAAAGGGATAGATTTTTAAAAACTATTCAAATGGCTTATGGTGTAGACAGGCAATTAGTCTGACTTTCAAATTGCATTTCCTAATTGCATTGTTAAATATTTGAACACACTTCATAAAATTTAGTCTTTGTTCCTTCTAAGATCAAAATGAAGGGAGAACAGGATAAATTACAATCCAGCATGTAAGTAGCCTGTTTTTGTGCACCTAAGTAAGATGCCCATGTGAAAAGTGCAGTTTCTCATCTCTTCCATGGTATTATTATTTCTGCCTGGCTATGCAATGCTGAGCTGGAGACTGAAGATGAGCTGGAGCTCAGCCACAATGAGCCCAGCTTCCACAGAGCATGAGTGGATGGGCAGGCACCAGCAGTAACCCCACCAGCCATCCTGGGCTCAACCAGCCCCACCCTTAAATCAGATCCTTAACTCCATCTCTGAATGTGAATTGGAGCCACTAAGCAGGACTGTGGGTAGTGAGTATGGGGAGGCTTGTTTTGAGGCAGCTGTGGTTTTTCTCAATCTTTCACAGATCAATTCATATTCCAGGTTGGACATGCTGACAATGCAAGGGCTGCCTCCAAAATGGGGGGGTGGGGTGGGCTAGGAGTGGGACCTTGAGGGTGAGACAAGATGGGCAGTTAACACTCAGACCTACAACACATTCAAAAATCAAAGCCTTTCTGTGGTTCAGAGAACTTTCTCTGGCTAGTTTGAATATCTGTGCCAGACACTGGCAGTTACATGATGTGAACACCCCGTCAGAGGCAATTATTTTGCTGATTTGTTCTTGTGACAGCTCAGTTATACACCAGCACTTACGGAGAGTAACAGAACAAAAAAACAACTTAGAGCATAGCCTGAAGTGCAGTGACAAGAGAGATTCATCTCAGGGGAAAATAATAAGGAAATACATTTGAGCACAGGAGCTTCAGAGGGTTCAGAAAGTCACTGCAGAGCGTGGGAGGGCTGGGTGTGAAGGCAGCTGACAAACGAACGCAGGGACTGCGAGATGAAGTGCTCCCCTCCGGAGGAGATGGCAGCCTTTGAAGAACACAGCCTGGCACCCAAGAACCTGCTATGTGGCTTTGGCTACTCTGACTTCCACATTCATCCTTAGCACTGCTGTTGCCCTGCAGCTGGATCCTTAATCCCCACAGGTAAATTACTCCCCTCCTTCTAACTCTTCAAATCTATGTCTCTTATCTGGGTTGCCCTGAGCCTGGCAGTTTTATTTCTGGTGTTTTCTGAAACGGTGAGCCTCCCCCTCCTCCCTGGTCTCCGAGAACTCCTCCTGCTCCAGCTGAGAGGTGCAAATCCCATGGGCATTATCATTACTGCAGGCAGGCAGGTGGAAAGATGGCAGATAAAAGGAGTACTAGGCACACTCTTCTGCTCTCCAACTCTAGCCTCATTTGAAAGCAGAAGCACCCTTCTCTGTCCCTCTCAGTGAATACAAATCAAAAAGCCTGGAGTGTGAGAATGCTGTAAATAGTCAGATGGGAGATGTGCGTCTGACAGCTCCTGCACTCCGCGGGGAGGACGTGTTCTGGGTATGTGACAGACTTCTTACCTCCCTTTGAGCACATCTCCGACTATTTCTGAGTTCAGCCCTAAATGTGCTTGTCTCCCCAACTTTCAGACAGGACTTACAGAGGCTTAAATCATACAGCCAGCCTCAGTCTTGACCTGGCACCCAATCCACTGAGATGCCTTTGGGAACTCCAAAGTCAAGCAATATCATCCAAGTGCTTTTCCCTTCTGAAATGAGTCTTGGAAATGCAAAGCAACACTGCAGGGTTGACCCTGAAATGGTGATATATTAATTTCTGAGTGCTCACAGGATAACTTTTCCAACGCTTTCCCAGTGCAATAGCTGACCCTTCAGGTGCCCTTGACAAACCAGCTAAAACAGCATCATCCAAATATCACCTGTCAGTCAACACCTTCCCCCCACTGCAGCCACAGACCATTTTGCAAGCAGCCCTCCTGCAATAGTGAGTGGCATTGCTCTCTGCCACTGAGTCCAGTTGTAAAGTTATATTTTTTCCAGAACAGTTAGAGAGCATTAGTTTTAATCCCTCTGATTTAAAAGCACAATGGCCAATCAGATGACTGACAAGCAAACAATGTCACCATTAGCTCTGGAAACCAAACACACTTTCAAAATAGCCAGAGAACAAGAGGAGAAAAAAAGGCAATGCCTTTTGTTACCGAATCGTGCAACAGAGGCAGGCTCCAAAAAGCTCACCCATCACTTTGGGTACTACCCAGCATACATTGTTTATGCCTGTAATCAGTATTTTGGGGGAGCTAGTGCAGCAGGAGCCATTCATTGGGACACCCTTTGCTGAGGCAGACAGTGAACATTTGACTGATCACTGGGGGCTGGAGCAGAGTAAAGCACTTTGCATGGGGAGTCAGAACACTGACACCCACACTGAGCTGTGCCAGTGCCTAGGGAAGGCTCAGAGCTGAGCAGCTTGTCAGGCCCCAGACCTGCCTGGGCTTTCAAGGATGACTGGGGTAATTTTGGCCAAAATCTTCACTTGTAGCAGAATAACTGCTATATCAAGAGCAAACTTCCAACCTTCCTGTTCAGGAGAATGGAAAACAGCTCTTCAACAGAGTTTAATGATGATCAGCAAATTTGAGTTTAAAGAACATCTTGAATTTTTGAGTTGATAAATTGTCTGGCAGCTAAAGTCTCAACTTAAACAAAATAGCCTGGAAATAATATTGCTATGTGATGTTTGTCTGGGGAATCCTCCTTGCTCAGTGCACCCCGTGTTTATGCCACTTCCTACTGGTATTGCTGTGATTTCCAAGACATTTCAGTCTATTCATACTACATTCTGTACAGCCTCACATGAACCACCAAGGTGATGTCAGTCCTGCTCCAGGTGTTCATTCAGAATTATTGAAAATTACAGATGCATCTCTTGCCCTCAGTTTTATGTCACAGATTTAACACAGATACAGATTAATAAGTTTTTCCTAACTGTCTAGGGAAGCAATACTTAGGAGAGGACCATTTTTCACCTATGTGAACTGGTTTAAAAGACTGATTTATATCATCCCCTCAGAGAAGTAGAGTCTCAGGTCTGAGGAAATCAGCAACTTCACCTTAAGCTTTACTTTCCTTAGCACTGAATTCTTTCTGCAGCTGGTAGTTCCCTCCTACCTCGATAACAGAAACTCCTTTCCTATTCAAAGAGCTCAAAGACTTTGCTTGTGGAATACACAGTATAAAAGCAGTGGAAATTAGCATATGCGTGGGTTGAGAAGGGCACATACACAGTATTAAAACCTCAGAAAATTACCCAGTAGGCTTACTGCTGATTTTCAGAAGATACAAGGAAAGGGATGGGTTTTTATTTTTCCTTGCAGACTGGGAAATCAGATTTTTTTTCAGGAAACACTATTAAACTTCTCATTCCTATCAGGCTTCAACAAAATACCAGTGATTATCTGGTCATCACAGAGCCCCTCACAGAACAACTTTCATATCTGTCTAGAACCATTTGCAATGAATTTAGTAGTGACATGAACCCTAATGTGACTCACCTTCAGAGCCAATATACAGCACAGCCTGACCAGCCCATGTGGCCCCTTCTGCCCACACCATCATCACTACAGCTCTGCAGATTCAGACAATTCTGCCATCAAATGGCACTGAACTAGAACAGAGTCCAGCTAGATTTTGGAAGTTACTTTCCCAAAACCATAAAACCCAAAGCTTATGATGAAACACAGCTACACTGAAGTCTAAAAAAAAAAAAAAAAAGCACTCAGATGATCTGTAGGACTATGCTGCTCTGCAAACAAGTGTGTGACTTCAGGAATCCTCCCCCAAGGAGTTTGCTTGTGGGGTCTCTGGCTTTCCACTGAGAAATAATTTGTGGTTTTTAGCAGAGGAAAATAAATGTATTATTAACGATATGGTCTGGCAAGAATGATACCAGTAGTGCAGGCCAAGAGCCATAACTGCACTGCTGGATGCTGCTGCTCCTGAGCAGAGCATGGGTGCAGGGAGCTGCAGGGATGTGTGGTAAGGAAATGCTCAAGCTCCATCTAGTGGAAAATAAATCTCTGTAAGGTCAGATTTGGACACATGGTTGTTGGGAGTGATATGCACTAAGAAAAAAAAAATCGAGGTATGGACTCAATTCCCTGGGAGGGAATGGTATCTTTTCTCTTTCAAAGAAAGTTAGGGTGTAATCATTAGTGAGAAAATAAGTAAAGGCTAGGAAGAAAGGAAAAAACCTCTGTCTACCTACTGGGACTTAAAGATTTGACTTCCTGCACATATATTTAACTCTCCCCTGCTCCTGTCATATCCACCTTGAGCTCCCTGTCAGAGAGGGATGGATGTTTAAATCAAGGTGGATGTTTACTGCTCTCCCCTGTCAGAGACAGTGTGCCGGCTGGTACAGGCTGACCATGCCAGTGTGACCAGGGAGAGTTAAGGAAAAGCTTTTGTTCATTTGGCTTCATGGCCCTGCATCAGAACAGGGCAGAAAAGCCCCCTTCACATGCAGTGACACAGTGTTACTTCTACAAGTAAGAAGAGTAAACAGCTTCAATGTTCTACTTGTACAAAGGGAGAAATGTGTGTGCTGGACTCACACAGATCCAGCTGACCTTGTCATTTGAAGGAGCCAAAACAGAACAGTGACCCTGTGCCTGCATGCTGGACTCATATGATGAGAAGAACTGCTAAGTTTGAGCCTGGCTTGTCTCAAGATGCCTGGAGTTTCTGCCTGACTTCAGGGTCCCATTAATAGATGATGCATGTGTGTAAATCCTCCCTATGCCTCCAAAAAAACCTTGATGTAGAGCTTTAGAAAAATGGAGATAAAAACTTAATACCTTAGGTTATTAAAATCTCAGCACTTCTTTTACTGCAGAAGCTTTTTGCAATATCTACTAATCCTTTTCCTCCATAAAACTCCCTATCCTATCTCACAATATACTTTTCTGTGTTACTGCTAATCTTTTAAATTTGTGCATGTTCTTCAGTAGGTGGACATTAACACAAGCACTGTGAGAGCATTGCACTTAGGGGATGCTGGATGTGCTGCCTTCAGCTGCAAAGTCAGGGTAAGACAAGTCTCCACCACTCGTGCCCACCCCACCAGCACTGTCAGCACAACAGGGCTGGGCAGAAACTGCAGCAGGGGCACAAGGGGATGCAGCAGGGTGCATAGGGGAGGGGAATTTATAACAGGGCTTTCTTACCAAAACCAGGATGATACATATGCAGAAACCAGCATCTGTTAGAAACCATCTCATTCTGCAAATGGCGAATGCTCTCTGCATGTTGAAACTGCTCCTTCATCTCTGCTCTGCAAAAGTGAAACAAGCAGAGAGAGAACTGTAAAGGCAGGTACTACAAAGCCACAGGTTGTGTTGACAACACTTACAGGTTCACAGTGTCACCTTAGTTTTGCTCAAGTTTCTACCAGCAAAGATAAAGAGAAACTTGCCATTCCTTTCCTGAGATAAACCCCACCATAGTATTTTTCCATTCAAGGATTTTTTTAAAGAGAGAAAATGGTAATGTTTGAATTAAACTGTATATGCACATGGAAATAATTTTTAGAAGCTTTGTGGCAGGCCAAGTACAAAACAGAAGTTCAGTCTAAGTAAGGTCCTTCTCCCTGTAGAAAAGAACATTGTTCTGCTTATTCACATAGAGAGCCTCTGATGCCTTTTCCTGTACTTTTATTTTAAATGAAAGTAAAGTGCTTGCAATAGTAAAAATGCAGTGATTGATCATGTTCCAAACTCAATGAACTGTTTCTAGAGATGAGACTTTTCTGCAGAGAAGGAAGACCTCAAACTCCAATTTATGTATTAAAAAAGCAGTTAACTGTCAAGAATATGGGAGAAAGTAGGGAAAAAACCAAAGCCTGGAATTTGTGTGGGATAAGATATGAAACCACAAAAAGTCTTAATATGCCAGTGCATGCAAATAGGCTGTGGCATGGCCAGACACATATAGGACAGCTTAGGTCTGGTCTTATCTTTAAATCATTTGCCTCTTTCCTCTTCTCTGCCTGTGCCTATTATGCCTCCTGCTGAAATAAGAGCAAAGGTGATACAGGTACAGCCAGGACAGTGCCCTTCAGTGTTTGGGCGCTGCTCTTTTCTGCTTCAAATGCAGCTGCAATCTCCTCTGCATTTGTTTCACTTTATCAGTAGCAGAGGAGCTCACATCCTCCAACCTACTTAGTAAGAAGAGAGTTTGTCCCTCTCTTGGGCCCCAGCTTTATTATCAGAACTGTGAGAGAAGGCCTTAAAATGCTTGTCCAGCACTTTCATTTGTTGTGCTGTAATGTGGCTGCTGTAGTCGCTGAATATGTAGATTTAGAAGTAAGTTTCTAAAGCAGGGCTCGGGAGGTATTCATGTTAATCCCATTATCTGATAAACGGATTTTTGAACACACCTCCCTCCATCCTGCATTAATAACTATCCCTTAGTCACACTAGGAAATGAAATTTAAAGGGTTCTGAAAAGTTGATGGACCACATGTTCAAAATCATGAAATTAAACAAAACAAGTTTATAGAAAGTTGCAACGTTGTCAGGATCTTATCCCTCACTCTTTCCTGCCAGCTCCCCATCTTTCAAAGTCACCAATTAGACTGCTGCTGATTTCTTGCCCATCTGTTGAATGTGCTATTCCATGCACCTTGTCTACCCTGAAGTGTGCTGGAAGCCAAGCAGCATGAGATCTGACTTAGATTTAGGTTTTGCTCCAAAGCTGGACACTGGCTCCTGCTCCTGAGGAAGCCATTCATTCTTTATCTTCTTCTGAAGCACACCAACTCCTATAAGATAGAAGGTTCAAATTTGCATTTTACTCTAATATCACTACATTTTATCAGTACTTTTCCATCACATCACTGTGAAGGATGGCAAAGAAAATCTTTTGCAGCCAAGACAAGGAGTTGAGACTGGAATCAAACCTTTTACTTCCAGGCCATCAGCAATGTAGAGCACTGGTTTTCATTTATCTGTACTGAATGGATATGAAGACTGGACTTAGAGTCTCCTTATAAATATATATTTTCAAGGAAGAAACTTATCAGTGCCCTCTAAATATTTATTATCAGAGCTATAGATTACTTCCTTGAAAATTGATGATGCCATAGATTGCAGCGCTACAACAAAAGAACCCTACATCATCCAGGATGTGAGGGGAACGTACACAAGTTTTTGGGAACAGGCTGGAGTACAAACCTGTTATCTGCCCTGTCTCACCACACTGACAGGCATGGGGTACAGGAGAGGCTTGTAGCACCCACTCCCATAGCAGGGGCTCTGGGAAGCAGAGCTCACAGGCCACAGAGAACCACTATAACCTGCTTTTCCAGAGAAGCCAGCACAATCTGTCCATGGGGTCAAAAGAGGGAAAGAGACCACAGGACACAGTGCTCCAAATGGCCAAGGTACAGCCACCTCAGCCAGGGGAGAGAGGGAAGGTGAAACCAGTGACACACTCAGCACTTGAATGTGAGAGTCCCACAGGGCGTCCTCGTAGTGACAGGCCACACTCTGGAGAGAGGCGTCTGTTCCTTCCCTGTCACCCATCTTTTGCTTTTGATGGGCAAAAGAGGTCATCTGGCCTCTTTTACTCCCCACAGATAAATTGGGTCCTGAGGTTTTCCATTGCCCTTGGCTGGAGCCCACAGTTAACAACAGCACACTTGTTTTTGTAACCCACTTGACCAAAGAAGGAAAAAGTCATCTCAAGTCCCACCAGTCCCAGCTCTAAGAGCACAGCAATAAAGAGGCACTCGCTTTCCAAAACAAGCAGAACCAGCTCAGCTGGGTGGTTTCAAGTCCAGACTTGCAGCCTCTGAAGGAGTCCGGCCTTTTGCCTTGCCAGAGCATTTTAAATGAAGGACTGGCTGGTCTTCTGCTACCGGGTGGGAATTGGGAACGCTGGCATCTCTCCCCGTCTGCAAGTGAGATTCCTTCGAAGACTGGTGCCAGCCTTGCCGAGAGCCGGGCTTTCTGAGGGCAGCTCGGCTCTCGGGCCGGGTGCGGGAGCCGGGCCGGGTGCGGGAGCCGGGCCCGATGCGGGGGCCGGGCCCGATGCGGGGGCCGTGCACTGCCCTCCGCCGTCGCTAAAGGGAGCTCCAGGCTCGGAGCTCGGCTCTGCCTCCCGCTCCGAGTGACACCAAACCCCTTCTCTTCCCTCCTCCACTAACCAGGTACGTGGAATTAATGCGGCATTTACAGGGTCATTCGCGAAATGTAAATCTGCTCCTTCACTGCAGATTTGCAGCACAGCAGCTACAAACTCTTTGGGGAACTGGGCACACCGTGAGGAAACTGAGATATGCACCATTTCACTGGGTATTTCCCTGGAATGTCTTCAAAATATATTGTATTTTCGAGCCGAATTCTGTTATTGGTGTAATAAGCATTTACAGCCTAAACTTGCAAAGAGAGGCTCAATAAATCCCCCGTACTGCTCATCAGTTTTTGAAGCCTAAGATTTTAAAAACATAGCTACACATCACATACAGTTTGCAAGAGAAACGCACTTCTGAAATAAAATACCTCCACTGATTTAATGTGACTGGCTTTGAAGAGGGGCTGTATAACACTAGAATATTTCAGTCACAAAGGCAGTGTTTGCAGAGGCACACATCACCCTTTCACAGGAAAGCACACGGCAGCTTTGGATTCCTGCAGCATCGCCAGTGCAATCAGTGCCCAAAATATTGCAACAGGTAAGCAGAGCAGTTCAGCAGAAACACCCCTGGAATCCTGAGACCAGGAAAATACCACCAAAAAAAAAAAAAAGACCTAATTGTGTTACAATGGCAGTGTGATTTAAACACCAAGCAACAAAACCCCCCAGGGAACAGCATCTGCTTCGTGGCAAGCACAGCCTCCAAATTCAAGTGGCTCTGAGGCAAAGAAATCAAAACCTGCAAGCACCTCCGAAGGCAGTGATGGTTGGCAAGGGCTGCTCGTGGGGCTGGGGACCAGGCAGGAGAATATTTCTCACTTTAAGTGTTAGTGGCAGGTGATGAAGCTATAAAAGCTACTCTTCTGGTATGAGCAGTGGTACCTTTCCCAATTTTGCTGGCCCTCCTGAGGAAGCTCTGATTAGGCAGTTTTGTTCAGTCACTGCTGGAGTTAACTGTTTATGAAGAAGTAAAACACCTTGTTTTCTACTGTTCCTTCCTACAAAAAAGTAAAAATACAAATCCATGGACTTCTTTGGGGGACTGCTTAGAAACAGGTGACCTTGAGGTACTTTCTGCATGTTATTTGTGTTAAAGAGACTCACAATTCTATTAATATATTAATAATAATATATTCATTATCATTATTCAGTTTATCCAAAGCAGTACATACAATGCAGAAAGCAGCAAGGGCAGGCAGGCAGTCTCAGAAAGAGCTGAGAAATGTCTGAGAGGAAGGAAATTCCCACCACTAGCCTATCTGCCATGCCAAGCCTGTGCCTGTATAGATGCAAAGCCATGGGTATTCCAGACAACACATGATTCACTTGTTTATAATTACTGCTAGCATTTACAGGAAAAAAGGGGGGTTGTTTTCCTTGAGGCCTATATACTCCAGCTCTGGCTCCTCACCTGAGCAACTGCAGCTAAAATGAAGATAAAGGACAGATTCTATCCCAACTCTGGAAAGACCCCAGCCAACTCCAAGTTGATGGCCCGAATGTTACTTAGCCAGCCATTAGGGACAATAAAATCCTCTAATCAGACCCAATAAAAAACCCCTAAAATCAGACCCTGCACTTAGTAAGACAGGGTTATCTGCTGCTAACCCTGGCTGACTGCTCTCCACAGGGCACAAGTAGATGTGCCATCAGGAGGGAGGTGGGAAAGAACAACCTCCCTTAGTTCACATAAGTGCAGCAGAGCTCATTATGTGCCCTGCTGCCTATTGCTGTGAGAGGTTAGAAATGCTTCCTTATTTCCCCTGCCCTAATGCACTTGCTGCCTTCCCCATTCTGTTTATTTTGTGTGACCAAAGCAATGACAATCAGCCATGTGAAGCACTATTCCCTTATTCCCCAGCCTTCTTTCTGAGGTGAGCACAGTCCTGAAAACAGGAACAACTTCCAAAATTTTAAAAAAGAAAAGAAAAGAAAAAAGGAAGAAAAATTACTGCCACATCAATTTCTATTCAAATCACTTGGCACATTTCTCCAGTTCTTTTGCTGGAGACCAGGGTTCACTTCCAGCTCCCCAGCCTTCAATACCTCGGGACAGTGAGTGCTGGCACAAACTGAAACCTGGTGACCTTCCTTTGAGAATATTAAGTCTTGCTGGAGTTTCTGTGAGGTTAATCGATTCCACTCAGCCCTCTCTTGTGAAATCCTCAGACAGGAAAGAATAAGAAGATAAAAAGCCAAGGGAGATTTTCATGCAATCCTTATAGCCTCCAGATTGCTTCAGTTTTTAATGGTGTTTGTCTCAGTTTCACCATCTTTGGAAAGTATGCTGCTAGATACTCAAATTACTCCTTAAATAAAAACCCCCAAATACTGAACTGCGCTTTTAATTTGCCAAGACCACCCAGTCTGTGCCACATTTGAAGTACTACACAGCAAATTACAGTGCAGCACCATGTGAGTTACCAGAACCACTTGAGATCCCAAAACTTTGTGAAGAGATAGATCTACCTTGTACAGCCTGGCACACAAAGAGAATTGAATGCAAGGAAATTTGAGTGATTATAGACACATGGAAATTGGCATGTTAAACACTGGCCTATGGAGCCATCCAGGCAACACTGAGCCCGATCAAATTGCCAAACCCTCTTTCCTCTTTGCCATAATTTCTGTTTGACTGGGCACTCACAAATGCAGTTTTGCTACTGAAAGGTCCAAACTCATTGGTTTTTAGCAGCTGGAGCTCAGTGGTGCCTCTGTATTTTCCTGTAGCTGATGGAAAACATGGACTGGCTTCTAGACTTTCCTCTTGCTCCCTCACATTGTGAATTGCACCATGACTGAGGCAGTGGTGGACCTTTGTCTATTGTGGACATTTCCCATGTGGCAAAAGCAAATGCTACATCAGTGAAATACAGAAGGAAGCAAAGTGCTAAACTCCCCTTGACTCCTCCCTGAGTAAACTGGTCTCCAAGAGGCTGTGCCATCAAGGCACTGCTCTTGTACCAAAGTTTGGCCACACCTTGGAGTGTGTACAATACTGGGCACAGGAGTGCTTGAGCTGTGCCCATGATTGGCTGAACTGGCCACTGTCCTGCTCAGGGCCCAGCATTTATGGAGCTGTGGACCACACAAGGCATCCTTGAAAACAGATCTGACCAAAAGGATTTTTCTGCTGCAAAAGCATCCCCATTCCAGTGTCTGCACCTCGCCTTCTGTGATCAGTACTGCTTTGATTTGGTCAGGATCACTTTATACTGCAGGTCCTCAGCCATCGCAGCAGCAGAAGGATCCATATGGAATAACTGGGCAAGGACTGCTGGCACAGCCCAGCTCTGCACAGCACTCAAATCCCTAAATAGCAGCATGAATAAAAATAGTTCAGTGTGGACATCTAAAACCACAATGGGGTAGGAATATATTTAAATCAAGAGGTAGTTTCTGAAATGTAGACTGATTCCTAATTATTTGCCACTGTTCATGAGGTTGTACTGAGAGATGCTGCTTCACTTCATCACTTTTAAAATGCTACACAAACATCACACAAATAACTGACATTTTGAGCAGCAATCTTTCCATTCTTTCATCTTAAAAAAAAAAAATCTTCATTTTTCTTCTAGGTTACAGACACTGATTAGGAGTGCTATATAATCTTTGGATTCATCTGTCCAACAATCATCTAATTAATTAATCATTGGTAATTAAAATGACCTCCTTTTGACTGATACCTGATCTCAGAAAGGTTCAAAAGAAACCTGACACATGTTGTGTCATGTTCCAGCATAACCCACTACAGGTATTTTATCATGTTATGCCACATCTGGTTTCCAGAGAACAAAATCAACTGAGAAACAAATTAAAGGAGGAACCAGTTGTACACATATCAGATCTAACCAGTTCAAGTATCTGGCAACATACAGGAGCAGGTGAACTTCCAGTGTACTTGTAGGACCATCGCTAACCCCAGAAACAAAATTATTTTTGGATATGTCTAAGCAGGGACATCTGATAACAGCATATTATCTGTGCAATCCCTGCTGTACTTAGATGCTACAAGAATGCTTTTTAGGGAAAATCTGAGTAAAATCTCAGCTAAACTGACAAGAGAAAAAAGCATCCCTCATGTTTTGCCTGTACAAGTACTGAAAGGCCTGTAGACATTGAATCTGAGATGTGCAAACTATGAGGAAATGAATGGTCTGGCCATCCTGCACCTCTTGTGATTTTCTTATCTTACATGGGATTTGCAGACTGACCCACAGCCCCTCTGTTGTACTTCCTGGTCCCTGCAGTGATGAGGGAAAAAACCTCCCAAGTGGTTCAGATGAACCACCACCACGAAAATCTCAGTTCTCCAACCACACGAAATAATGTTGTTCAGGGAAAGCTGCTACCCCCATCCCATGGGCAGTCCAAGCCTCAGACAGGGAAATCCATGTGCTGCAATGATTCAGAGCACTTGGCTCTCATTTGCCTTTTCTAGGCGTTTCCTTCTCATAGACCCACCAATGCACAGCTCTGACTTCACTTTTAAAACTAATTAAAATGCAGCAATAGTATTTACTTCTTTCTTCATGGATATTTTATCAATTAGAGGAGGAAAAGCATTTTTTGGGAATGGTAGCTCAGCCACAGAGTCGGAGTCCTGCCCTCCTCACAGCAGCACAGTTGAACATTTCCATTGAGTATGGAAATGGCTGAAAACAAAAATAAACATTTACATTTTTTTTCCTGAGGCTAAATAGGAGCTTTTTAAAACAAACATGGAACAAGTGAACCAAGGGGTTTTGGGGCAGAAAATCTATAGAATATAATGAGTTGTAGGAGTCCTTCCAATGGGATATTGGTTTTCAGTATATAATTAATAACAAGAAAACTGTATCCTGACTTTGGGGTCTGCATCAGCATCCTGGAACAAAAACGACCATAAATTAGCATCAATTATGTATTAAAGTTCCAATTAACCTGGCTGACACTGATATACTTTAACAAGGTACACTTAGATAAAAGAAGCAACTCTCTAATTACTTGGAACAGGACCTCCTGACCCATTCTGCTCTTTTATCCCAATGCCAACCTAATGAGGAAGGAAGTGTGAGATAGGAAACTGTGCAAAGCTGTAGCACCACAAGATGCCCCTTGGGAAATAATTTTACCTTCTTACTAATGATTAACACTTTATTGCTCTCAGTGCCTTTTAACTGTTTTCAGAAGAAGTGGTATTGAGGCTGAAATTGCTAATATTCATTTTAATGTGGAAATCTGCCATCTAATGAAGGTCCTGGTTACAGGTTCCTTCTCTGTGACACACCACATACACATAATTTGGGATGGTGGCACCCAGGGTTGCTGTACACTGATTTAAAGTGTGCTCCTGAACACGAAGAATCTTGGTTCAGGCCTGAGCAATGATCACAGTTAATTTTACACCTTAACCACAACAGTTGTTTAAACATATTTTTCAGCACTGAAATTTTGTGCAGAGACCAAGGGCAAAACGTAGACCTGTGTAAAACCTGTGCTGCCTGTAGGGAGAGCAACACCAAGGTGAGGGTGGAACCAGGAAGGTGTTTATGGAGCATCTAATAAGGCACAACTTTTTTCTTCCTTTCTATGTTCCTGGAAATCAGATAACTCCGATATTATGTCCAGGGGAATAAATCCAGAGGCGTCTCCTCTCCCTTACCAAACAACACGTGGTTGTAGAGTGCCCAGTCCAGCAACCTGCTCTTGTTCCCTTCTGTTCAGTGCTCAACTCTTCTACTCTAGACTGACCCATCAGACTTTAAACATATGCAGTTATGCAAAGGCCCAAGAGAGCTGTTTTTTTTCCTCTGGTGTTGTGCTTTTTCAAACCACTCAAAAATGTTGTACTCTACCACTGAAGAACAGTTCCTCAAAGCAAGGCAATTCCTGTAATGAAAACTGCAGAATAACTAACCTGTCTTTGAAGAACAATCTTTTGTCAGTGCCAATTCTTTCTCTGTGTCTTGTTATCAGCACATAAAATAGTTTGAAATTAATGATGATGCTGACCTCTTATTAGTGGTTTTCCAGTGCAATAGAGCTGGGAGTCTTGGCTTTCACACTTGATCTCCCACTAGCCACACAAGTCTGACTTCTGTCCTTTTGGAAAAGAGGTGTTGGTGGAATCCATCAGAGGCACCTCCTAATTATAGTCACAGTCTTCAAAACTCAGAGGGAAGCAAACTCACCACTGAGATTTCAGCTGGATGATTCCTGCAGCGAGTGCTTTCCTGGGCCCTTGCAGTCAAAGGTTATCTTCCACCTAAGCCATGTCAAAATTTAAACTTAAACACATTGGGTCATGCTCTTCCCTACATGGAATTTCACTGCAAAGGGAGAGAGATTTTCCCCCAGTGCTGCTGAAATACACAGCACTGGAAGAGAATTTCAGCAGCTCCAAGCCTGGAATCACAACTCCTTTCCCAAACTATTGCTGTTGGATGTAATGTGCTCCATTTGCAAAAGCAGCCAGCAGACATTCCCCAAATGACAGCTTCTCCAGCAAGACTTTCAGAATTCCTTTGCTTTAGTTGGGAATTTTGTCTCTATCATTTTCCTCCCAACTTTGAGCAATCCTTCCAAAGCCAGCAGAGAATGAAGACAAACCTAAAAGAAATTCTTTAGTTGCTAAAAGGGTCAGAGTAAGGTCATCTGCAAGATTTGAAGAGTTCATCGATGCCCCAAGCTAACATGGCCATGTGCATTATTCTCCTCCCCTGCATTTTTTGCAGGAATATGTCTGGATCATTCAAGTAGTTTGTGAAGATTGAAAAAAGTTATACAATCAATTTTGGCCTTTTGTGACATCCCTAGCCACTTCAGTAAGCCCTTGTGGAAAAAGGCCCATCCACAGTTCATATGTGATGCACACCCCTTGATCCAGCCCCATTTAAACCAAGGTCTAGCTGAAGCATCAGTGGGAATTGAATCAGACTGACAGACTATTATATGTGCACCATAGGGGACTGCCTCATAAGTCTCTTGTGGCAAACATGCTACTTATACAGTATCCCATTCAGATCAGTGACCTACTTATGGGTTGCATGTTGTAAGCTATTTTGGCGAGAGCAACGTGATCCTTGCTGTTCTTTGCTTTGAGTAAACTTTAGCTTTCGGGTATAAGAAGAGGGAAATTTGACATCCATGTAATAGAGGACAGCCATATACATTCAGAGTGGGATTTTCAAAACTGCATTCATAACTGCAGAAAGGAGAAAGAATAAACTCACAGAGCTTTGATTCTCACAGGAATACAGCCACTTCAGTAAATATCTAGGTGGCTTTATTCTCTGTCACACTGGAATGGGCCTAAATCCTGGGAAAATAAGACAATTATTTGGTGCTGCATGGCTGCAGGTGTACAGGAACATTAAGGAGTATTGCCATCTCTATTTCTCACCGTTTGTAGGGAAAAAGTCCAGTTTTATTAGACTATTACTAATATGAAAAAGGGTAAAGGACAGGACTTCAACATTTTTTTGCTACTTTGTGCGATTGATTAAATATGTCCATCATCTTCACTGCAAGACTTTGCATAGGAGTGAACAGATGTGAAACCCACCATAGAACATCCAAATTAAACACCCTTTTAAAATGACACAGAGAGGGAAAAAAAGGTGTTGTTCTTATGATCTTATCTCTTTCCCTTCCAGCTTTACCCCTCCATTGTTTTATGCAAAGCAAGCTGCAGGAAGAGCTGTCCTTATCAGCCAGTGCTGCCATGGCACACGTGCCTCAGCACGGGCTATAAATGCATGCACACCCTGGCTCCCAGTTCAGATGACTCCGTCCACTGGTGAGCAGCTTGTGAAAGCCCTTCAAAGCTCTTCAATGAGCCAAGGGTGACAGTTTACTCAATCTTTTGTAGCTCCTCTGACCCTGCCTCGTTCAAAGGAAAGCTTTTTTTTTTCTTCCTAATTCCTCCCACTCCCTCTTTTAGAGGAATGAGAGAAAATTTAAGTGCTCTGCTTTGACACTCAGCTTGCTGCTTGCGTGCAGTCAGGCCAGCTGCTTCCCCAGATCTCCACTGCATTGTAGATATGCTCCTCTTGTGCCAAGACAAAATTTATAAATAGATTTGCCCAGTCAGTAAGCCCTTTCTCTTTAGAAAGACAGGGATTCAGGCAAAAAGAGGATTATTGATAACATGCAACATCTTTATTATAGCAGAGACTGCTACTGCTACTATAGTTAAGGACCTGTCAGCATTTCTATTGTAAGATTTTTTTTTTTTTTTGTGCAAGGGTTTAACTTGGCAGTAAAAATTTAAATATACTTGAAGCTGGACTTTTTCTTGCAAGAATTCAGCAAAAGTGTTAGGCACAGGGCTCTCTCCTCTCCCTAATTAGCAGTGACTTCAATGAGTTTTAGAGCTTCTCTTGTGAATATGCCTCTCCTGTTTTCTGAGCAGTGGTGAGTAACACCTGATCCACCATCACATATTGTAGAGCAGAGAGAAGAGCACAGGGCAAACAGAGGGCCAAATCCTGCTCTCATTAGTCATGGTGCTTGAATAGCATTTGGCCATTACAGGAACACAGTTCTGGCTAACTTCCCATATTTTCATCTACCAAAAAAACAGCAGAGTGAGATGCTAAAAGAAATCCTTTCAAAATCATCTCATTTAGGTAGTTAATTTTCCTTGCAATGCATGCTGGTAGGACAGCACAATCTGCCAAGTGATGAATGTGTCTTGGGTGTCACCAGCCCCACCCCTCTCCCCTTGTAGTCTGTGCCTCTCTTCAGCCTCTGGCAAATTGCCTAATTTCTGCTCTGCCTCAGTTTCAGGATGGAAAACAGTAAAACCCACACAAATGGTTTTGCACGCAGAATTCATTCTGCTGCAGCTCAAGAACTTTCTGGCAGGAAATAATCCAGCTCCCTTGGACTTCAGCAGTAATTAGCCTGAGTGCAAAGCCACAGCTTGTTACTGCAGAGTCGCTGGCAGCCCCAGCCTTGTGTAACTTCAGTAGTCTTGAGGACAGGACTGCTGAAATACTGCAGTGTGCACACAAGGGTTTCATCAAAATAAGGCCATCTTTGCTTTCAACCCTGCTCACAGACACATGCAAGTAAGCAGCAATGTGTCCTCTGATCAATTTTCTCCTCTTCTTCAGGTTTAAAAGAAGAGGAATAAAGTATTCATGTATTTCATGGTATTCACATCTTCTGGGGAAAGAAGAAAAAAACCAGAGGGGTATGTTGATATTCAGCCACTGATACTTGCTAAGATATATGAAAAAAGAGGGATAAATTGACTGGGGGCCTGCATGGAGGACTGGTAGATTTATTTTCCTTTGCCTTCCTTCTCCGTGGGATGCTGCATGCCTTTTTCTCACAACCAATACAGCTTTAAGGATCTGAACAACTTTGCTCCCTCTCAGCCTGAAGTTAAACCCTTAATATTAGGAGAATGTGGGCCTTTCTCAGGGTGATTTAAGCCCAGTGTATGTTACATAAAATCCTTTACACACACGGCACAAAACATTCTTTGACTTGTGTCTCTCAACATTTGTATTTATGGTCAACTGAGTAGTCTCTTTTGTGTGCTGATTCCTACAAAAGAATAATACTGGTCTGTTTTTTCTGTTGACAACATCTTCAAATCCTACTGCCCCTCTGACACATTAAAACAGTGCATTTCTGTCTAGTTTTATTTTTATGATATGAGGATTTAGCTAAGACTTTGACACCATGGAAACTAGACACAGGACACGATCCTGTTCTATCTAAATATATCCCCCAACTTTCAATCACGCTTGCCTCTTTTATATTTCATGAAAACTGCTCTTTACCTTCCTCCATTTAGGCAAGTTTTTTGGCTAGCAGGATAACCTTGAGCCCACCCTTAGATTTCATCACCAGCCATAAACACATCAAGAGAGAATCACATGCACTGAGTGGAGGGGAGGCAAGAAAACTGGCCCTGAAATGCCATTTAGAATCATGGAGGTAATTCTCAAAGAAACTGAATGTTAAATGGAAAGCAACTTTTAACCCTCCTAAGTGCCAAATGCAACTTTAATGAAGCAAAGCAGATCATCTTCTTTTTCCTTGTGTTGTAACAAGAAAGAACTGTCTCCTTCTTAAGCCATCAGCTCCACTGTGGATCTTTGGTATTTTCTATTACTGTCTTTGGGCATTATAGTTTTTTATGGCTAGTTACAGCTCACACTCATACTTCTTACCTACAGGGCTACAACATTACCATTATTATTTTTTTAAACCACCAAATTATCTCTTTGTTATAGTTCACACAGGTTCTGCTTGAGTAAAAGAGGGAGAAGCCTGAAATGCAATTTGATAAAATCAAATTTCCCATTTCAGTGTGGCATCAGAAAGCTGCACTTCTGGAGACAAAAAAGCTATACCTGTCTCTTAAAACCAGTTTTGTGGGCTAATGTGGGTTTTCATACCACTGTGAAATCAGGACATAAGATTGAGGCCAGGAACTCAGTGTAGTTATCGGGTAACCCAGGTGCAAGTGAGGGCACACACAGCCCTCACAATGCAAGATGGAGCTGCCTCTACATTCCTTTCTACCAGACACAGCAAAAAAGCCAAAAAACAAAAACCAAAAAATTCCCCTCCAAAAAAAGTCAGTATTTCTGCCCACAATGAGCTGAGTGGCTATTTTTGAGCAGCTTGTTTTAAGTGTCAACATGTGTTATTTTGCCTGCACCAGCCAAGTGAGCTGATAGCTGAATGGAGAAGGCAAGACATGCAGGAGGAGTTGGAACAAATGTCTTAAATTTTTGAGCCTGTCTGTTTTGCCAGTGACCCATAGAGTGAGGAGCTGTGTCAGCTAATCACTCAGCTGGCCACTGCCGACAGACAAATGCCTTGTGGTGACATCTGATGGAGTCCTTACAAAGAGCCAACCTTTCAGGGCTTGGAGCTGAGGCTGAGCCAGTGCCTGGTGCTTCTGCACAGCCCCAACAAGTGCAAAAAGTGTTCAGATGAATTCCTTAAAGAGCAGGCATTTGTGTTTACTTGGGCATTTTTATCCTAAACCGGCAATGATAATTAACTGATTAAAGATATGACAGTCATCAAAAGCGAGAGCACGTTTTCAAGGAGCATGCAACAATCGCTCCCTGCTTGTATGGCTTTAATTGTAAAAGCAAATAATTACATCCTTTTCAAGGCTTGAAGAGAATTGCTTTCAACTGTAAACAGAAACTATGAAAATTCTCCAGCACAATACCAGTTTTTAAATGGCCACTTTTCCTAAAAGAAAAAAAAAAAGCTTCCAACAGCTGTGTTTCAGGTGCATATTCAGGAAGTAATTACTGACATGGACAGTACCCAGATAATCAGATGAGGCTCTGCTCATCATGAGGGTGTCTTGACCCACAGATGGAATTGGCCCACATAATTTTTTTTTTTTTTTTTTTAATCACAACAAGGCTCCACATGCAATGCTGGCTACACAGGGAGGAATGCAGATGACCTCAGGACTGAGTCAGTTCCTCTCTCATTACTCTACAAACCACTGCAGTGGCTGGTTCACTTTTCTTCTTTCCAGTTCTCCTCCTAGCATCTGATAAATTTCATATTCTTTGTGCACTGAGAAATAGGGACTCATTGTAAATTCTGGATGCAAACCATAGAGGAAAGTGTGAACACAGCTCTGTTTACCTCACAAACCTTGTATATTCCTGATGGATTTTGGTGCCTGGGATTGATCTCCGTATAAGCTGCACCAACAAAACAGAGGTCACAAAGGACCATCCAACAAATAAACCTAATTACTGGTACCTTCCACCTGACACAGTCAGCAGGGTTTTTACATCAGCTTTCTTCTACCCCAACTTCTCTGGGGTCTGACCCAACCTCCTCTAAAGTGGCAACAGAACCAGATTTAACTGGACTAGAGTTGAATGGATCTTTGCAAACATAAGTTATAACCCATGCAGTAAACAAAGTTTGATATCAAAACTGAAGTGCTTTAAAAGTCCATTTTTAGCTGCTTACACAGGAACAAGGAACAGGCTTGCCAACCTGTGCGGTATGAAGTGTATGTGGAGTATGGAACTACACCAAAAGTCCCTTTCACATCAGCAATCTTAAGCACTCAGCACTGAGCATTGTTGCTTTGAATGTTTCCAGCTCCTGAAGCAATTCCAGGCAGACATGCTGACAAAAGAATAATTTTATCAGCATATGGCTGATCACAGCATCCAATTCCACCAGTATGAAATGGCCCCATAGCGCACACCAGCCTTTCTGCATACAAGTGGAACAGATGCTGCAGAGATCAATGTAATAACAGTTTAATTAATTTTAGTGTCAAAGTCAAATGCTTCCTTATTTCCAGTTGACACATCCCTAATTTCATGGTTGGCTCTATAAATTTTGGAAACGGGAGAAGAAATTTGATTTGAGGGTTAAATATTGCAGAAAGGCCTTAAAAAATGCAAGAGAAGCACTTCATAGTATTCATAACTTGAAGCCATAGTATTGTCCATTGTCCTCACTTTGTTATGAGTGCTTTACAGTCACAGTTTCATTTTCACAAAACACACCCCTTGCAGCAAGCAGTCCTCTGGCATTAAAGTGTAGTAGCATCCTGGAGCTCCAACCCTGGAACAAGATCCCATTGCAGGTGACATACTGGGCTAGGAGTCAAGAGACTTGGCTCAGACTTCATTCTGCCAGCAGTGTTTTCTGTTGGAAATCCTGACAATCTATTTACCACTAAAAAAAGTCTCATTGTATCAAAGTGAGGTCTTTTACCCCACTGCACTGGTCAATGTTGTGCAGCTTCTGCTCCAAAATGGGGTTCAGCAGATGAGCTTGACATATGAAAGAGAGGAAATGTCTCCTTGGAAAGTTCTTTTATATTTCAGGTCACCAATAGCACCAAGCACTCTCTGTATATTACAGCAGTCAAAAGGCTGCATGTCCTGCATCTCCCATTATCACCCTACTGTCCAGCTCCACAGAACAGACAGGGGAAAAACAGCACTTAAAATAAAAATATATTCAACAAGAAAATATTGCACCCTGACATCTGGTCAAGGGAAGTTAAGCAATCTATTAATGAAACGATTCTAGGAGCTATTGACATAGTTGTGTTCTGAGTAGCCTTTGGATTGTCACAACACTGACAAGAGACAGAGGGTGCTGAGAGACTGCTTGCTGCACAAAGTATTATTAAGCTGAAATGTGTCCAGCAAATGTTTATTCCACAGGCAGGAACTACGAGTGCCTGTTGTGGTCACTTAGGCCTGAAACCCAAGATTTCAGCGATTTTGTCTGAATGCATTTGCAGAGCTCTGGGTGACATTCACCAACACAGGCAGCGTCTCAGGTTTCAGCAGGAACTAATCTACCATCCTCCTGCATCTATCACTTCCAATGACCCAAACTAAAGAGCATCATGCACACCCTGCCTGCTCTGACACTCGCTGGGGTATCACCTCACAATTAGGACTCTGCCTCTCAAGGCATTTCATTAGCAAGAGGTTGCCAGGACTCTGCACACGTTGTCAAACAAAGAGTGCCCCGATCACAGCAGGCACTGCCACAGAAATCCCCCACCCCTCCAGCAGCCTCCTCCCATCTTGAAACAAAGGCAGGTTGAGGGGAGAAGTGATGGGGATGGGAAGAAGGGAAACCTTAGCAATGCTTGAGCAAACACATTTGGAATGAGGCTTAGGTTACTACACATGTCAAGGGGATTTTTTCCTCCCCCTCCTCATGTTGGCAAACTGTTGATGACCACAGGCATGGAGGGTTCTCAACAGGGGATCAGCAGATACCAGAGGCAAAAGGACCTGGGGGTTCCTTCTGCAAAGGAGAGCATCTGACAAGGCACATCCTCTGCTTGCTTTTGTTCAAGGGCTATGCTTCACTAACAAATCCTGTTGCACTAAGATTGCAGGCTGCAGATATCCTAGCAAAAACAAACCCAGGGTACGATCTTTATATCCAAATGATTTCAGGGAAGAGCTGTTAACAGCAGGATGACAAACAGCACAGTCCTTGAGCTCATGTGAGCAAATCTGGAACAACTGCTTGCGTTAGGATATCACACAGAAAAATCCCACAAATCAAACACAGTAATACCAAGTGCTTGTATAGCATGTTTTACCTGCAGCTCTTGGAGCGATTACAAAGAGAAATGAAGAAGAAAGGCTCATTACCACCATTTCACAGATAAGGAAACTGTGGCACAGAAAGGAAGTGATTTGTCCTGCAGCCCAGTGGAAGAACAGGGCAGTCGAGTCAAGCCTCTTAAGTCCCAGTCCGATGCCCTCTCCCCTGAACTATTGTAGCCGACTCTGACCCTGCAGGAACTTCACATTTGTCATTATGCTTTACACCTTGATCATGAGGCTGGGTGTCTTCAAAGCACTGCCCTCAGCTCCTTGGCCAGGAGAGGAAAAAGCTCCCATGTACCTAATCAAATATAATTGCCATTCCCAGAGAAAAGAGATTCCTTCTTAACTCCTCTGGATGATAATTCTCCCTGCGTTCAGGTGTAAATGTAATGCTATATGTAAGCCAAGATAAAAGTAGCTCCTCTGACCACTTTTAACTCAACATCCCTTATGCAGTAAATTTCATACACAGCTATTGAAATAGTACCAGAAATTGGCTGCAATTTTGTTGTCTATTAATATAATTTCATACAGCAGTTTTAGAGTATTCTTACTAAAACGTAGGCTCCAGGGAAAGCTTGTTTAACAATAAAAGCCTTTCACCTTTAAACACAGAGATAGCAAAGAATTAGTTTAACTACTGAACTGCAACTGGGGGACAAGTTTGCACCAAGGCACTGGCCCAGCATCCTTCGAGGCTCAGGTACAGCACTTGTACCTGCTACAGCTGCAGTTGTGTCACACAGGAACAGAGAAATAGCCAGGACAGAAATATGGGTCAAAATCAGCACTTGAAAGTTAACCTGGAAAACAGTAAATCACCAGTGGGTATTCCAGAGGGTGAGCACAGAGTGCTTGAAAAGAGGGATGCTGCTTAACAAGTCTCTGCAGAGTGTCACTCCCACGGTCAGCAGTGTGGGTTTAGGATGCAACATGAATACAACTTCATGAGACATACGAGAGCATCCTGGTGGGTAGACAGCAGGCTTCCTCCCTGTGCTGCTACCAAAAGGTCATTACTGTGACCAAGCCACTCAGTTAAATTATCAGATGTGAACAGTTAAACAGGGCCAGGGAGGAAGGGATGTTTTTCCCTTAGGTGCCTTGTGTAAACTTAGAGCCTGTTACGCGCTAAAGGTGGCCATAGGTGACTTGTAATCCAGGCCAAAAGCAGAAAATCACAGGATTAAAAGTGGGTGGTCAGATCATTCATTTGACTTGCAGGGGAATAAAACCCCACGATATCTGCTCGTAGACGACAAGCAGTTTTGCAGAGAACAAAGAAATCTCTCTCACAGACAAAATTGGTCTGCCAGGAACTGAGCCCATCTAGCTCCTCACCTCCCCACCACCCTCCCCATATCTTCCCCTCTAAAAGGATCTTTTCTGGGATTCAGGGAATGCGTGTTTATAAAATAGTTCCATTCAATTAGGGCACAGAGTACAGCAGCTTTATATCAGAGGCAACCCAGAGCGAGAGCTCTGTGGAAGTGCAGGTACATGGTAATGATGACAACCCTGCACTGGTTGTAGTGTCATCACCTCTTATTCTTAATCAAAAGGCTTCCAATCCCTTCTCGACGTGTGCACTCGGAAATGAAGGGACTGCTGGAGCATCATTTGAATGTGGCAGCCCTAGATAATGATGAAACGAATAAAAGACTGACTTTTTTGTTTAGGTTTGAGGAAAGATTCAGGATTCCTCTCGTGAAAAGGCAGCAGTTTAATAGCAGTGAGGCAGAAGGGCTTCTCGTTATCCACAGAGCTGCTGCCAGCACAGCACTAATGGCCACGGCTCGGGCTTCCCCGGAACGCTCCCTGCGCCGCCGCGCCCGAGGAACCCGTGTGCCAGGGGCTGAGTGGAAACTGCACTGCTTGAGACTCCTGGCCTGGGACTGGGCAACAGCACAGGGCTCAGCTCCATAGGCTTTCTCTTGTGGAAGAGGCAGGAACGCTGTTTCTGGGCTGCCCCAAGCAATGCGAGCCACGCAAACCCACAGCTGGCTGGCCAAGTGTAGGGTCTGGGCACCTCTGCCCCCCAATATCTTCATCCCCTGCTGGGGAAGCAGCTGCTTCAGCAAATGTGATGCTGCGCACAGCAAAAGGTCATGTACATCGACTATGGGTCAGGAGTGGCTTCCATGAAGTAGGGCCTTGGGCAGGCACATAGCGCCTCTGGGAAGCAGCCTATTGATAAGCTGTGTCTTCCTATACACTGCCCTGCAAGGCTGATTTTGATACTGGATTTGGGTGGAAGGAATGGAGAGCAGCTAAACACTTTGCTTCTCCCCATAGCTCATACACACCTCCCAACACAACCTTATTAATATCTCTTGACATAACGTTTTTGCAGTGTCATTTACATGCTCCAGGTAGCAGCCACTTAAGTCTTAGGATCTTTTCTCTAAGGGAGGTCAGGAGCTGAGCTGAATGACCCACTGGATACATGCTGGTTCCATTGGGGGAATACCAATTCCATGCCAGGCAAGAGCAATAGCAAAGGCTTTTTTGTTTTGTTGATTTAAAAGAGCATTATTTCAGAAAAGGAAGTTGATTAGCAAACACTTTTTCAGTAACTTAGGAACCCATGGAAAAAAATTTTGTTTCTATTTCATTACTGGCCTCTTTGTCTACAAGTAAAGTCTTCACAAAAAAAAAATATTTGACATGTGCAAAATCGCCACTATCTTTAGCAATTTGCTCAGCCCTTCTCAGGCATTCACATTTATCTATTCCAGAGATAAATACACAACCTAAAATTCAAAACAACCTGTGTTTAACATCAGCTAAAGTTACTCTGTTCACTGTGGTAACATTTGCCCCAAATGCAGAGCTGGCAAGGTCAATAGTTTCACTTTTTGTGCTTCCGCTACATTAATATAACAGTTTGCCATTCCTCTCTATTACTATATACGTTCAAAGCTACATGAGCTATCATGAGCAGCCTGATCTCTGACACACAAGACATGTTAAAAACAGCTTTTCCCATTCAGAGAGCCAGCAAGGAAGAGAAGTCAGACCTTTCAATGTATGTTAAGTAACAAATATAAGATCTCCATGATGTCCTACATGATGAAACACCTTACAGCAGGCTAGAAAAGGAGGTATGGGGAATCAATACATTTCTTCTCACAGTTACATAGCTGCATACATCACCACTTTTAACTTCACTGTCTTCAATCTAGCCCACTGTGTCCACAAGTAATATCATAGGGACAAGGCTATAGAAAAGCCAAGGACATTATAAATGAACAATGTGGTTATTCAGTGCATACATCTAGGGTTAGGGCACAGTGACCAGCCACATAAAAAGCCCAGAACACTATGATGAGATTTCACTGCATAGCAATACCTGTTAGTATGAACACCTAATAGGAAGAAACAGCTGATAAAACGAGCCTGCAGAGCGTGCACAAGAACATGTGTTTAGGCAAGAGACTAAATGCAGTCAAGCATAAACACAGAACAGACATGTGAATGATTTCAGGATTTCCTCTCCCCTCCTCAATCACAAAACCATAGTGAGTGAATTAGGACATTTGGTTTATGTGGCGCAGCGTGGTCTGCAGGGGTGACCCCCGTGACAAGAGGCCGGGAGCTGCCCCAATATCAGACAGAGCCAGTCACAGAATGGACATAGCCAAACTGAGCCCAGCAGCAGTGCTGGTGGCACCTCTGTGAAAACACATCTAAGGAGTGACAAACACTGCCCAACAGCTACAAGAGACAGGAGTGAGGAAAAAGTGCAGAAGAAACAGCCCTGCAGGCACAGGGGTCTGCAATGGAGGAGGGGAAAGAGGTGCTCCAAGAGCTGGAGCAGATTCCCCTGCAGCCCATGGAGAAGGCCATGCCCAAGTAGGTTGTCCCCTGCAGCCCGGGAAGGCCAACATGGGAACAGACAGCCACCCTGCAGCAGGGGCCTGTGCCCTGAAGGAAGCTACAGCCCATGCTGGAGCTGTTCTTCAAGAGCTGGTGCCACGCAGGAGCAGTTTCTGCATGCCATGGGAGGGAGCCCATGCTGGAGCAGTGCAAGAGTGGCAATGACAAAGTGTTATGAACTGACCACAACTTCCCCCCTCACCACCTCCCTGTGCTAAATATGGGGAGAGGGTGGAAGAGTTGGGAATGAAGGAGTGAGGTTGAGTCTGGGGAGTACAGGTGGAGAGGGTGTTTTTATTTCCTACTTTCGTTCTTTGTTTTTAAATTGAAAATAGATTAAATTATTTTCCCCAACGATGAATTCTTTCTATTTTGTTGGTGATGCTGATTGGCAAGCAATCCCCTCAACTTTATCTTAACCCATAAGCTTTTTACACTTTTTTTCCTTCCCCTGCTCCATTAAGGAGAGGAGCAAGAGAGTAACTTGGTGGGAATCTAGCAGAAAGCTCAGGTCATTCCACCAAAACAGCATTGGGCCCTAAACACTAAAGTACAAAACAAAGCTCCAGAGCTCCCCGGAAAATGAGGTTTACTCCAAAAATATGTCTTCGACCAAGAGCAGGAAAACTATTGTCATAAAAAAAAAAAGGAAGAACTGATTAAAATTCAAATAGCTACTAATTTTTTTAAACCAAGTGAACAAATGCATCCCATTAACTCTTACCTTTTTAAGAGTTTCAATGGTCAATTTCTTTTTTTTGTCCCAAATTACTCATGATAATTTCTGACAAAAATGCCTTCCATTCCCCCTTTCATAGCCTCTCTGCCATCTTGATACACAGAAAGTGACCTCACCTGTGAGTTAATAAGCCCAGCACCCTTCTTTTCTATTGGTCTGCTTCTTCCTCAGTCATTTTCAATAGAGCAATTAGAAGGCTCAGCAGTGCTCTCCATCTGATTTGCAGGTAGCTTGGTGAAATGCACAGTAAGGGGTTGGCAGATGGATGTACACACGAACTTCAATAGCACAAACTGCTGAGAAAACATTTTAATCTTGGATTATAATAACTATTTCAGGTTGAGCTGACACTGTTTCCTAATCATTTCAAGCTTCATCAGTCATAAAAATGTCCATTCACTTGGGTGTGAGTTTTATGGAACCAGCCTATGATCTCATAATAAATCTCTTATAAACCAGTTGAGGATCAGCCCTGATTATGGACATGGGAAAGATTCAGCAAACATAAGACATGAGAAAACAGACTATATTTTTACTGTGCTTTAGTTATTAGGGGATCAGCTGAAGAAAAGCTTGATGAAAGGCCCTTTCATCAAGAAAGGCTCTTGTATTCCTTAACTGGGTAAAGAAAAAGTATCTCTTCCTATAGCAAACACATTAACGCAAATGAAGAGGCTGGGTCTTCTACGTTATCTGACTTTATTGGCATTGATGTGTTTGCTGCAGGAAAAGATACTTCTCTAAAGTGTGATGAGATCCTTCTCTCCCAGCACTGCTGGGTGGGTGCATGCTCTTACCAGGGTAAATGAGCATCTTGGTTAGCTATAAATTATCTGCAGACAGTTCAGCACCCTGCTTAGCTGTAATCCCCTATTTGGATTAGTATGTTGCTCCAATTGCATGTGCCATTTTGGGTGCTAATGAGTAAAATACAGTGTGTTTTACTTACACTGAATAAACATCTTGTAATTAGTACTAACCCACCTCATTGCAAGGCTGTGTTCTCCCACAGATGCCAGGAGCTATTGCTGGTGGATAATTGCAAGGGCATGTTTTGGCCACAAAACAGCAACTTTACACCATGATCCTTATAATCACATTTGACAAAACCCATGTCATCAGCAGCCCCTCATGCTAAGGATCCTCCATGGAAGCTCCATTGGGACTCCTGGAGAATGGAGCAGTGGAAAAAAAAAATCTTTCTGAAGAAGTCTAAAACTGACCAACAAACGATACTTCCGAGGTATTGAAATTAAAAAGCTTGGGTGGAACTCAGTGAATTATGCAAGCCTAAAAATATCTGTGTGTCAAAACATCAGATTTATGTAATGTCATGTTCTACTTCAGAAAATTCCAGTGTGTCTTCTCTAGAGGCAAAATATTTCAAGGCAAAACACACAGTGATGTAGAAACCACCAGCCACAGCAGTTTGCAGTCCTGGTGCGGGCAGCGCTCCCATGGCAGCTGCGGAGCCAAGCGGTGCGAGCTCCTCACAGTGCTTCCCACAGGGTGTTAATCCTAAAGCTCAGGGACAGAATTTTAATATCACAGCAGCAAAGCAGCCATTAGTCTTGTTATAAAATAGATGTACTTTAAGTGCACTGTCCTACTTTGTTCTGTCTAGAGAAGAGATCAGGAGTGGAACTGAACCCAGACTTTGCTCACGCTTTGTGCAATCCTTTCTCTAGGAGCCATTCTTGGTTTTCCATTATTTCTTTATGAGTGTAGTAAAAATGCTCTGAGTTTCCTAGCTGTAAGAATTCCAAATCAAGTGGTATCTTCTTCCAGCTTTCTGTCTCATGTGATTAGTTTGCATGCTCTTCTAGTGGGCAGTTGCACCAGGGCCAGTCTCAGAGGGGACCTCACTGCTGCTGGAATACAAATTTTGCTGGAAAAATTATTCTATGACTGTATGAAATGCTTTTCCTGCTATTTAGGTTGTGAAGTGCTAGCAGTGTGCAGTAGATGATTTTCAGGCTATTGTGCTTTTATTTTGGATTCAGACCTGGATCCTGTCACCTGCAAAACACTGCACCTAATGCTCAGTAGGATGACATATCCTGCATTTTGCACATCTGTATCATTAGCTGGAGAAGAGAGGGAAAAGGGGAAAGAACAAAAAAGTCCACCTTTGTATAACTAAAAAATCTCTCAGTGGTGTTTGTTTAGTGTGAAAGAATTATTAGTAATTTTTAGAGAATAGCAATTTTCTCCCTCAGATGACTTTTCTGCATTCCCATAGAGCTCACAAACATATCTGGCCTGCCAAATGGGAAGGAAAAGCTGAGACACCAAACGTTATTATTTAATCTTTTTTATTTCACCATTTTAAAACATCCAGTCTAATGAACATAAAGAATATAGTCCTTTTTTTTTTAATCACTCTCTGTTTGTGGAAACTATGTAATTATCTATACATATTCACAGAGTATGTATAGATTATTTATACAGATAGAGGGAAGAGGAGAACGCTCATCTAGATATCTGTATAGATGTAGATAGATAGAGATATATAGATATCTATCTAGGTGCTTTCCCCTGTTCCCTGCATCATTTAGAACTGAACAGAGATGAAAGAAACCTCTTGGTTATGCCCATTTCCCCCCTCTCTCCCCTCCCCGTGACATGCTGAGGAAATTGTACTCTGGTTTCTAGCACTGGTTTTCTCTGCCCCATTGTGCAACAAAAAAGTGATTATTTTTAATGTGGTCAAGAAAGAAGCATTTTTCCCTTCTCCTTTTTCCAATTGATTCTGCTGCAGGAGGGAACTTGCTCTATTGTATGAGTGAGGAACATGGGGCCAGATTCACACGTGGGTAACTCTTACTGATGATGCTGGAGTTGCCTCAGGGATGGAGTTGACCCACGATCTGTTATTTTTTTGCTTTAACTGTAGCTCGTCTGCAAAACCTCAGTCATTACACCTGGTTAGACCAGAGCCTTGACAAACTGTGTGGCCTCAGCATTTGCTTTTATGAATCATCCTTGTCTCATATAAAGAAATCCAAGACAAGCTGAACACGGGTGCTTAGTTTGATGGCAATCACACACTTTGCCCACCTCAGGGCTGTGTGTCTAACCCTTTCCAGAAGCTGGGAAAATATTCTCAGCTTCAACCATCCCATTTAGTGCTGCTTTTAGAACAGGAATCAGAATATTCGCTGCATTTACTGTAGGGAAAGGTGCTGGAATAAAACCATTGTAGGCTGAAGTTGTAAACATACAGAAGTGGTGCCACCTCTTCCTGGCTGCTTCATTAATTTCCTACCCTGCTAACCCACCCCAAGGAGCAAGAGGACAAATTAGACTTTACAGACAGTCAACCTTAAACCAGTAAAGCCAGCAGCAGTGGTGGGTTTTCATGTGAAAATGACCTGAGACTTGCTAACATTATGGCGATGTCACTGAACGGGCTTTTTGTGAGAGCCAGCTTCCAAAGCTCCAGATGTTTTCTCATGGTAAGGCACAAACTCCCCCAGGACTGGATGTGAATTAGTAATAGAAATAAAAACCTTATTTCATAGCCCTCCTGAAAAATCTGACTGGGCAGGTGAGAGGGAAGCTGAGGAACGGGGAGTCCTTCAGTTTCTCTTCAAATTTGTTGAGGTCCTCAAGCTCACACCATCCAACGCCCTGAGTCACCCTGAGAAACAGTTTACAAGGTAAACAAATGCTGAAAAGCAAATTTAAACAGGGAGCTTCAGAAAGATGATGAGAGGGTTTTGTTTTGTTTTTGCTTCGCTGTTTTGCTTTTGAGTCAGAGGAAATTATTAGGTCTTCAAATTTCCCCAGTACTCATAGACATGACAACTCAGTGGCCCCCCTGAAGGATGGGATGCAGACAGAGAGATTGGAAGCCTTGGGTTTGGCTTTTCTTTGTCATTTTTGTTTTAGATGATCATGATGCTGATCATTTAAATGGGTAAAATACAGTATCTCACGTGCACGTGCACAGACACAGAGTTTCCTACAACCAGCAAATTTCCTCA
This sequence comes from Fringilla coelebs, assembly GCF_963513975.1. NCBI lineage: Eukaryota > Metazoa > Chordata > Aves > Passeriformes > Fringillidae > Fringilla > Fringilla coelebs. The sequence goes on from NC_140036.1 coordinate 17,953,700, forward strand.
GCTTGCTGCTTTCCCTGGATCTTTATCTGCCTGAGGGATGGATGGTAATGTGATTATATTTTTATATCCTTTCCTGGCTGCCAGAGATTCCTCATTTACTTAGGCAATGCAATTTGGCTTTTTGGCTCAATGTTTGCCCTCACAGTTGTCTTCTCCCACCTTTTGGTGCGCGTGTGTATAAAGGGATGCAAACTGGGCTTGGGAGCACTCGTGTGTGCTGCTGTCACAGAGGAAGGGAGTTTCTCATGCAGGCAACAGCACTCTCAACTTCAGGCAGGCTGTCTGGAAAAGCCTCTCTCTAGGCTGTACCTGCACCCCTGGGGGAGCTGGCAGCCCACCCTGAGCTGGCAGGGTGCCCTCAGAGCCCACATGGATTTGGGCTTTGGGAGCACACGCAGCCAGGGAGTCAAACAGAGCCTCCAAGGGCTTTGCTGACAGCAGGGATGGATCCAGCCTGGGAATGTTAGGATGTTTGGGCTGTTGCAGAGAATGCCAGCCCTCCTCAGACTCCAGACGAGATGTTCTTGGCTAAAGAAATTATGATTTCCTGGTGGAACAAGAGCTACTTAAAAAATTATTGTGAAATTTCTGCAAGTGTCTCTGTATAAAGAAGCAAAAGAGGATTCCACTGAATAAGTAAATTTTGATTTGTTTAATATTGGAGTTAGCAGATATTTCCAGGGGATGATGCCTCTCTTGATGAGAGCAGCATTTTCCAGGTGCTACTTCTATTTCTTCCTTCTGCTGTTCCCAGGAATGGGGTCCTTGACCTAGTCAAACTTTTTACTCACTGTTTTTTGGACTTGGAACTTACATGGGAACATTCTGATCTCATACAGTGCTATTACAACTCATAATATCATTCAGCAGGATTACTCTCCATTTATACTTTATTGAGCAAAGGAATTATTATCACCTTCTCTTTGAGAAGGGAAATATGATAACTGTCTGATTTAGCAACGGTTTAACTGTCTGACAGAGGATAGGCAAGAGAATTTCTCAGAGGTCCCAAGAATAAAAGCACTGTGGGAAAGTCAGTGTAGAACTCAGATTAATGGAGGAGTAAACTGAGGCATAGAGCAACCAAAGGGATGTCCCAAAGTCTGTACCTGCCAATGCCCACAGTAGGGTCCAGTAGAAGATGGGACCTTACAGAGATTCAGTCAGTGGGAACTGGTCCAAAAACACTGGTATAAAAAAGAAACATGAAATAGTTTGGAGGAAAACTCTCGAAACTGAGCAAACACAGTTATGCCAGTGTTTGTTTTGGAAACACAGGGTATGCTCAGGTGAGAAAATGTCCCAGCTTGCAGCATATTTCAGCTTGCCTGTAAACAAAGCTCCTCTGGGCTTTACACAAGAATCACTTTCCCTCCTTTGGAGAACAATGACAGACCATCCATTTGACACGTATCAAAAATGAAGAAACAGAGGCCAAACACAAACTTAGCAGAAAAATCTGCCTTAAGAATCAATCATTATTTTTCTCTTATTTGGAAGATAATTAAATGCTAGAGCTCAGGCTTCCTGACTTATGAAATAGGATATTTATAATTTTAACTACAATTCCAACATGTATCCATACATTCCTCAGGATGCTCTGGCTTATTGCTTTTCACCAAAGTCACATCAATGTAAGACCTGGCAATAAATGTTCAGTCTGAGAACACTCACAGGCAGCCTGCTGGAGTCCAGTGATAGAGCAATCCTGCTCTTCTCCATTACTTGTGTCTATGTTAAGAAGATGATGAAAATATCCGGATTTTTCACCTGGGTTTTACCACCTGCTGCCTCTTGGACATGGAAGAGCCATCTCTAGGACCATGCTTTTGCTCTTCTTCACATTCTTGTCCAATGTGAGGAAAGGAGTAGGGTATCAGTGGGATTTTCAGAAAAAACCCAAATGCAACTGTAACAAACTGCAGTGATGACCATACAGGGGGAGGAAGAACAGGGATGGGTAGTGAGAGTGGAACATAAACCCTCCACTTCTCACCCAACCTGCATGAAGCCAGCTGAATGCCAGTCTTTGATTTGTTTAGAAACCAAGTTACCTGAGTTCTTACCTTTACTACTTGAATTTACCTTTTTCTTTCCCTCAGGAGCTTCCCCAACTCTGAGACTCTTTTCTATTTTTGGTCTCAATTCTGTTTATATTTATTTCTTTCTGCAGTGCTCTGGTTCAAATCCATCTTGACTCCAAGGGATCCTGACAGCAAAGTTAGTAAGAAAGCAGAAACCTAAGTGCTGCAAGTGGTCTTCAGGATATCCAGCCTCAGTGTAATTTTCAGGAGCATAGCCTTCCTTCCAGAGCACTTTACTCTTGTTTGAGGCTCTCGTGTCCTGATTTTCTAACCTGTTACTTCTAACTCAGAAGGCTCTCCAAGGCTTATCTTATCTCTTGCTTTCTCTAGGAATCTTTTCTCATAGATACCTGCCACCACACCCCCAAAGTTATCATGCCATTCTCTCAGGGTGAGAGATTTCTCCATGGAGCTTGTACTCTTTCTTCTGCTTTCCCATACTCTGCCAAATCTCCCACCCCAAGCACTTTGCAGTTTTGGGTGGTTTTTTAACTTTTACTGCTCAGAAGCCTCAGCTGATCACATGGCAGACTCCTCCTGATATCCTCTTGTTTTCTATGCCTGAAGAGGGGCAGTTGATGGTGCAGGAGATGATGTGAAGTCCAGTACACCTTTACATGCAAGAAATAAATATTTCAGAATGTGCTGCTATAACCTTTTGCTCTACAGGCACTGAGCTGGAGATTTGGTCCTTTGCCTTTATAGTTGGCCATCAAATCCTGCAACTTTGGATTTGCAGCCATTTGGCAGAGATCCCATTTCTCAGGACAAGGCTCCTTCCAATTTGAGGTAATATTTTTTCTAGGACAAAATGGAAAACCACACGGCCAAACTTCTTCTACAGTTTGGGAAAATCGATGCCGGTTATCCACTAGGTGACACTATTTACCTACAGATCTTGTCGAATTTGTGTGAAACTCCACAAATCTTTCAAAAGTAGCATACAATATGTTTTGCTCTTAAAGAAAAAGGAGACTGGTTGCAGAGGAGAAGGAAAATGGGCTGTCAGTGAGGTATAATTAAGGGCAAACCTACAGTTATGAGACTTTATGGTCTGGTTTCAAACTATTTACTAAAATGCATTTTAAAAGCTGCTTTTTATCAGCCCCATTTCAAAGCCTTAGGAAATTGTTTTATTTAAAGAAAGAAAAATAGAAAGAAAGGCAGGCACTCACCATCAGCACAAATCTCAGCCTGGCTCAGATTTTGTCTTGGAGAACAGTGTGAACAGAATTGCCTGGTGGCAGAGCCAGGGAGGAAGGAGAAAACAGTAGAATTTCTGCAATCTCATCTGACGAGAGCTCAGTGGAAAACTGCTCTCCAACCTTGCAGACATTTCAGAATTTTGCATTTTCTCCACAGTCTTAAACAGCACCAGAACTGGTAATCTCAATTTCTGAAAATTGGTTGTCTGAAAGAAACAAAAACTGGTTAGATGCTAATTTGTTTCATGCTTAAATATTATTTTATTCCTAATATATTTTCCCCTCTAGAATAATTTGCTCCTCTTTGTAACAGAATATATTTCATTATGAAATGCTGACCAAGTAAAAAATGTATAAAAATGAAAATTAGGGGGGTCAAAATCAAGAGCCTCCTACAAGATGTATCAGCTTTTAATTAATGTTTTATTAATTGGAAAAATACAAATCTGCTTCAGCGCACTAATGCCACTGGAGATTGTGTTTGGGAAGTCTGTGCTTGACTGAGCTGTGATCTGGGAATCACACTTGCAAGGAAGCCGGATGAGTCTGTTTGAACTGGGCACACATTCTGGAAAAACTTTGGAGAATTCCATTCTTTCTTCTCGCTTGTGCTGCTGACAGGCCAAAAGAAACACTTCTCCTCTTCAGCCTTTAAGTCAGGCTTTCAGAAATACCAACGACCTGCCAGTGTCAAGGGAGGTGTCTGGGGGGCAGGGGGTGTTCAGGATCCCCAGGAGCAGCCTGGGCACCTGCAGAGCCCAGGGAGGATTGCATGGGAACCCACCAGCCTCGCGCTCTCCCACTGTGAGTCAGCCCTTTCTATTCTTTTGTAACCACAGCCTGTAAGTAGCTTATGGCCCAGTTCATGTTTAAACATGGCCAGAGATCACCTTTAATTCCACTGTCTAGCCACGTTCAAATATAGGTTTTGGCTACAGCTCCAATCAGTCTCACAAAACACAGATTTGGGGAACATTTCTGTATGGTATTGTTCACACTTGCAAAGGAAGATCTTCTTTCCCCTATCATTTTGGCTATTGGGCCAAATTGAACCCCTTCTGGGTTCTGAAGGAAAAGACTAGCTACATTAAAGTTGGACATTTATTTTCTGAAGCCCTTTTCCTCATCTGCCCTCATAAGATCCTCCCCCCTGAAACCCTGAGGTGTCCAGCCTTGGTTAACATCAGTGAGGCAGAGCTTTAAATCTCTGAGGTGCAAAGCCACTTCCTACACTGCTTCCAACACACTCTGGTACCTGTTACAGCCAGAACACTGTCCAAACACCCCAGCCCAAGCAAGATCCCCTTCTCACCTTCTGCTGAGCAGGGGGCTCTCTCTTCACGTCTGAAGCTGCAGCTTCAGCTGAACCCCTGTAGCTCAGGGGTTTTCTAGATGTTTGCAGATCTCCAGAGATATTTTATTGCTGACAAAGCTTGGTACACCAGCAATAATGATGGAACAAGAGGCAAGTTTTGCTTCAAAGCTCTTGTGATCAGAGCACAGAAGATGGGAGGGCATGAGAGGTAGAGGGCTGCTCCAGGGATTGTGCCCCTGAACCAGGAGCAGAATCGAGGTGTGCATGGACCTCCTGTGGAGGAGGCACAGCTGCGCTCCCACCTCCATCTCTGTGATTTGCTGCTCTGTTTCCAGCACTGCCTTTTTGAAAACCAACCACAGAACTAATTGATAATTGTGCAAAAAGCCTCGAGGGTTGGACAAGATAACATTAGTTTTACAAGAACCTGGAAGGCACTGAAAAAATTTTATGGCGTTCTTGATGTAAAATTATTATTTTTCACCACTGTTCAGTGCACACAGTAGCTGCTGGCACAGTTTCAGTGCTTAGGTGGATGACATGTTATTTTTAAATTTTTGAGGTGGCTTTGGGGCCTGACTCATACACAGAAGGCATGGAGCAAAAAAGAAACAGAAGAACTGGTGTTAAGAACCAGTGAAGCCCCTGATTTGTCTTGTGGTGTGGGCAGAAACAGATTTTATTTAGACTATAACCCCTAATTGGACTTTTGTTTGTATGACTCTTCCAAAATTGTTTCTACAGCATAAAGAAATGCTCAGGAGAAGGCATTGAGGTTGAGGGCCTTTTTTAAAGATGTGAAACAAACCAGCACAGAGGATCTTTTCCCAGAAATGTTCCTCAGGCTCAAATCTGAACATACTGTATATTTTAGCCCTCATTCGGGCTCTCCTTCCCCATGAGTGCTACAGACAGAAAATATTTAAAGCAAAATAACTTTCAAGTGAAAGCTTTGTAAGGCAAAGTGGGGGGGTGGGAAAGGAGAAAAATAAACTCATTCTCCAGAGAGCTGAGTCTAGCAGGCTCATTGCACTGGTGACACTGTCCAGATCTGAGGCTGAACCTCCAAAGGCAAAGGGCAGGAGCTAGTTTGTTTAATTTTGAATATTTGCATATCTCTTTCTCTCACTGCATTGGTATCAGATCTGCAACAACCTATTAAAGCTTTCATTTGAATAGCCATTATATGCCTGAGAATGGAGACTGGGCTCCTTGGGAGCGCTTAGGAATAAACAAATCATTTGTGGCACATGTGTTGTTCAAGCTTCAAGCAAGGTAAATGGAAAATACAGATTATGGTGCCTCAAGTCCTCTCCATTTTCCCCACTTGTCAAACATTCCCAGATTCTTCAAAAGAAGAATCTAGCCATATTATTAGCAATAAAATGGCTTATAGCTGAAATTTTGAAAAGATTTAACAATGTTCTTTGCAGGAATTGTGTTTCTCATTACATAAATCTCCAGGCTCTCAGACAAACCACCACCACCACAGTGAGCCATTATGTCCTGCTGTGGCGGTGTCTCCACTTTAAAAAGGTAAAGATTCAGGGCTTTTTGACTTTCTTGTTTTCCATTCTTATTCCCTTTAAAGAAAAAAAAAACCACCACAAGCCCACAACAAACCAAACAATATATTCACCATAGAAAAGTCCCTGCACTGGGGCAGATTAGTCCCCATTAGCACCAGTGACCCATGCATGGCCAGGGATGGGCTGGAGAGAGGACATGGGTGAACAGATGGGGGGACACAGGGATTTCTGGGTACCACTGGGAGTGGGTACAGGCTCCTTCCCCACCTTGGTGCTGCTGCATTGCAGAAGCAGTTCTCAGAACACCAATACACTGTTCAACAGCAAAGCCAGAGGAAACTTCCCTTCCCTCCACTCTGCCTCCTGAAACTGTTCTCCAGAGCAACAAAAAAGCTGAAACTGCCACTTGCCTTCAGCCAGAGTGTTTCTGTTGATGCTTTGGTCTTTCCCAGCCTGTAGGATGTGTCCCACAGGTTTTCTCCCAGCTACTGATGTTGGCTGTGTTTTGACCTGGCTCCAGACTGCTGCATGTGGACTCCTGAACCTGAGGTGTGCCTGGGCAGAGGAAGGTTGGGGATCCTTTGTTGTCTGCTAACATGGCTTGGAAAGAAAATACTGGGAATGAAGTAAAATAGCATAAAGTCAAATCCTAGCAAACAAATGCTAAACCTGATGCAACTAAGTTTTTTAATCATCCATTGAAAAATATGCCATCAATTGCCAGGCAAATTTCGCAGGTTGATATGGCAACTGGAAACACTGGAAATTTAAAAGCTGAGCAAATGTTCTTAAAGAAGAAAAATAGTCTCACTCCTGATGAGCAGGGATTTCCAAACTCCCTTCCTCAGCCTGCCTTCTTTTAAATTCACAACCTACAGGAACAACAGTGTCATAGGATGATGCTGATTTTCTTTCCATCACCAGAGGCTGTTTCTTGGAGGGTGCAGTAACAACTCTGGGCTTTTGTGTGATAGATCTGTAGTCACAGAATAGCTCTTAGTCCCTTTCAGCCACAGCATCCACCTGCTAGCAAGGCCTGATGTCCCCACAAAATTAATAATATCACTCTTTCAGATAACCCTGTCAGTATATGGAGGGAAGGTTGGGAAAACAGAGTTCTGGGTATCTGTATTATTGCCATATCACCTGTATCTCTTGCAGTCTCAGCAGAAGGCTAGCAATGTCCCAGGAGTCCTGATCCCTCCTGAACACGTCTGGTAGCACAGCTCAGTGGGAGTGGGTCGGCAGCCCACATGAAGGGAACAGCTCATACTGGGCAGGAGAGCTGCTCCTGGCAGGTTCACTGGAAACAAAGGACCTGTAGGTGTCCAAAGAGTAGCTACAGGAAGAACATGAACAATATTTGCTGAGTTTATGCACTGCCTCTCCTCCATGTCCAGCCAATTAAGCACAAAAGAAGAGAAGGAAATGCTTGTTAAACACCCAAGGCTACCCCTTGGGAAGAAGAACTAAACAGGACATTCGCATTTACATGCCATCTTCTTACTCCAGAAAGATTTAGAGGAGTGAACAAACAAGATGACCAGAAAATCATCCACCTCTAAAGATTGACAAGGATTGTACTAGCCTAGTATCTGACCAATATTTTCATTTCTAACCTCTTGTTTTCAGTCTCAGTTGCTTGATCAATAATCCCAAATTTACCAATGAAGGTAAAAGTGACCATTCTGGATATGCCAAGAAAAGTGATGGGCACAGCTGCCAGAGATACTGGGCAAAAGGAGATGGTTCTTGCCATAAACTGCTGTGGTCTGCAATAGGGACTTTACTGCCTTGTGCTAAACTTTGGGGCAGGTAGAAAGAGGTGTCTGCAAGGTGCACATGGCAGCATCCCCCAGGGCTCTGGACAAAGCCAGAAGACTCACAGGTGTGTTGTGATCACTGTGGGGCTTGACTGGAGAACACAGTCCCACACAGCCTGCGATGCAGGCACAGGAAGGAACTGGTGGTGCTTGGGGCAGTTTCAGGCTGGCATTCTCCCTGCCCTGTGCTGCTCCTTGCTGGTTAATCGGTGTCCTGGGACAGGGGCTGCCCACTGGGGCTGTGCCAGCAAGGACAGTGGTGCTGCCCAACACCCGGCAAGAACCTGCCCTCAGGGAGGACACCTACTCCAGGGCACAAACCCTACTTCCCCTTTGCTCCCTCCCTTCACAAATACTGAGCATTTGATAATTCTGTCGAAGCCTCTCAGATCAAACTGACCACATCTGCTCAAGCCAGAGTGCCACAGATCAGAGCCAATTCATATTTATGCTCTGAAGGGGAAAAGAGTGTTTAAGAACCCACCTCAGAAAACCAGAGAGGGCAATTAGCTCTATTTCATATTTATTTTATCTTTTCTTTTCTAAACAAAAGATTGCTATTCTTTTCTCTCCCTACAACGAAGTTAATAGAGTTATTCATCAAGTTTTCCAAATTTAGACATCAAACTGATGTTTTTCTCCCACTGCTAATTTTATTCTTAGCAGCACTTACATAAAGGCAAGTATTGCAATATGACAAAAATACAAACCTCCTCTGACCTGGAATGTACCAGCAGGTAAAGTACAGGGGAAAGTACAGGCAACTTCTCACCCAGGCTCTCCAAAACAGCAAGTCTTTAAATAGAACTGAGAGGTTTTTTAATGCCTTTTTCTCTCAAAATCCACAACTGACCTATCTGCTTTTGTAGTCTGGCCCTGGACTACCAGGCTGTGCCCTCACATTACCACAGTGGTTTGGGATGATGCTGTGTTTGCAGCAAGGCCAGAGTTCCTGGTCCCAGTTCAGCAGGGAGCATTTTGTGTCCTTATGGGGGTCTATCTCTGTTCATGGAGGCCATGTCCACGCTCTCAGTTCTTCAGGTGTCAGTCTCCTGATTTTTCTCCCACCCTTTTTCTGCAAGCACAGTCGTGCTCACAGTGAACTCCCAAGCACACGCCTTGAGTTTGTATTCTTGCATCTGGCCCAGTTTAGATGCTCTGGGCCCAGACAAAGAAAAAGAGACTCTAGCCCTCCGTGCTCCTCCAGCCTCTTGTGAGTACAGCTGGTGCTCTGCACTTGGAGTAGTGACCAGCAGTGCACATGAGGGAGAGCTCCCATGGACAAGCTATGCCTCTGGTGACTCTTCTTGCAAAGCAGGCAACCTGCAAGAAACTCTTCCTACAGTGTCTCTGCTTTCCCCTTTTTTCCCATTTCCCAAAGTGATGCTGTTTAGTGTTGAAAAGGGTGCTGCCTGCCTTGGACACTGGGCTGTCTGCTGAAGAGCCAAAAATGCTCCTGTACACATGCCCAAGAGAAGGAGCCACAGGGCCAAATTCAGACCACAAATGTAGAAAGACACTGAGCAAGAGCTGAGACCAAACCTAGTTTCAAACCCTGCTAAGCACACAAGGCACTCTCCCATGTAATTACCACTTGAAGAGGGCGGTTCAGGTGCTGTCACCAGCAGCACAAACCTCTCTGCACTGCTCATTTCTGTGTGACAGCACCTGTTCCCGCACACTCCATCCCATGGCATCCCGTGACTTCGCCTGGCAGAACAAAACCCAGCCCCCAGTAAAGCTGCAGGTTTCCATCAGCTTTTGCACTGCCTCAGTCCCACACATTCCCATTGGCCCTGGTCGTGCCTCATTAGTTTGGCTTAATCAAGTGACGAGCTGCACTCGAGGCTGGGAGCTGTGGCAGTCAATGGGGGCCATTCTCCCTGGATAGACACATGTCACACCCATTAGTGTCAACAGAGCTACAAATGCACAGCACAGAAAGGCCCCAATGTGTCCAACGGGCACCAGGGACGGACACGGGGGCCAGTTCAGCCCCGGGGTAAGAGCCTGCAGCTCGGTCATGCCTTGCAGCAGAGCAGAAATTCAACTCAGCTTCAGGCCAGACCAGTGGGATGAGCACCAAAACAAGAGAACGGAACAAACAAGAAACTGCTTTCACCTGGCAGGTGACTGAGTCCCATGGAACACTCCAAGGAGGAGGCTGAGTCCCATGGAACACTCCAAGGAGGAGGCTGAGTCCCATGGAACACTCCAAGGAGGAGGCTGAGGGCCATGGAGCATCCCAAGGAGGAGGCTGAGTCCCATGGAACACCCCAAGGAGGAGGCTGAGGGCCATGGAGCACCCCAAGGAGGAGTCTGAGGGCCATGGAGCACCCCAAGGAGGAGGCTGAGGGCCATGGAGCACCCCAAGGAGGAGGCTGAGGGCCATGGAGCACCCCAAGGAGGAGGCTGAGGGCCACAGCCTGTGCAGAGATCGGGTGCCCGAACAGCACCAGCGCTCCCCAAGCTGAGCGGCATCACGGCTCCAGCACAGGGGCACCCAGGCTTTAGGGCTGTCAAAGGGATGGTTCTCAACAGAGATAAAGAAAAAAAAAAGGCAGGGTGGAGGGCACCTGTGAGACGCTGGGGACAGCCTGGGGGCTGCCAGAGTGAGCAGGCTGAGTGTCAACAGCAAGTGTGGGAGAGGGGCCACTGCGTGCTCTGTGCCAGGCCCCATCCTTGGTGCACAAGAGAGGGATTCTGCATTGAAATCAGCCTGCCCCTGCCAGGGATCTGGCCTCCTAGGAGCTGCCTCTCAGCCAAAATAGTCAACTGGCTCTTTGAGTTTCCCAGTTTTGGGGAGGCTTTTTACTTTCATATTTCTTCTTTAAAAAAAAAAAACAACAAATCATTTCAGTTTCTATTAATTCCCCTTAAGATTTAAAATAAAATTTTAAAATATTTATAATTTTGGAAAGGCTTTTTAAAAAACACTATCCCAACCTAGGAGTTCTCATCTATGTCCCAGTGAGGGAAGACTGAGCCTGGCAGGTCTCATGGCACAGGTTTCAATGGTGTGCATAGCAGAGATGTCAGGCAGTTACACCAAATGTTTTTTAAAATTTGCTTTTCAATTTGTGCTTAAATGAATGCAACCCCATAAATATTTCCACTGGACACTGGGGTCATTTTTATCCTCATGACACTGTTTCATGTGTTGATTTATTACCTAGACACGGGACACAAGCCCCCCCTGCATCTGCACCATTCCCACAGAAATTTCTCTTAGAACTTTGGTGATGTTTGGCTTGCCTTACCTTTTATGAAAGAAAAATCTAGTCCAAAATGTGTAGCTCATATCAGACTACAGGTACTTCACTGGTACTCCTAGAGTTAATAGCCCTAATATATATCCCAACAAACTGTCTTTAGCTTTCTCCATATGTTAATTCCCTCTAATCCTGTTATCAGTACAGGTAGTTGGACAAACAGTGTGATAATAAAACAGTATTTATAATACATGTCCTTCAGTCCTAGATTAACCATGAGATTTCCCAAGCACCTAGGGATTTGATTTACCTACTGTGTGCAAATCTCCAGTAAAAAGAAAGTATCTAGGAAAATATATTTGCTCCCACACTGTATTGTTTACCATCCACTTTTCCCTTGATCTGTATGCATGCCTGATCTATGCAATTTATTTATTCAAGCCCTCAATGATAGTTTAAAACGAGGTCTAAAGAACTGGGACATTATCAACACACTGAAGGAGTTTTCTGTGAGCACCAGCCATCCTCCTCCTCACCTCCCAAGTGCTGCCCCTCTCACCACAACCAAGATTTAAAAAACCAAAAGAAAAAGAAATGGAGAAGCTCCTTTCCCAATAACTGCTACAGGTGCTTACTTAGTTCTGGATAAATGCAGCCCACTTCCCCCCCAACCCACCACCATTTTTTTTTTTAATTCCTCTCAACGTGTCGTAGCTTTATATGAGGCTAATGGAGCAAGGCAATGCTCAAACGTCAAATTAAACTGCACAGCTCTGTAATCACTCAGACTGACATGGCATAAAAGGATAATTAGTAGTTCATTACATGGAACATTGTTTGTTCAGCTAAATTGATTTCTCTCAGCTGCCCATGTTTTCTGTTTACTTAGTGAGTGCTCCACTGCACATTCTTATTTGTGAACTAGGAAATCCCTTCCCCTGAACTTTTTCCTTCCCTCTAATCAGCACTGAGGATTTTAAATATAGTTTGCTGGAGGTAGATGAACCTCCAAAATTACAGACAGGTGCATGGCAACAATGGCCTGTGTGGAGCAATATGGAGTGCAAAACAAGCTGTGGTGGCTAAGGAGACATACCCAAGTATTCCAAAAAGGGCCATGTGTGTCCATCTGCTTTGTACATAGAAATTCCTAGCCTGGTTATTTGCTTTTCAACTTACAGTGAACTTGCCTTTCTCTCATATTGTAAAGAAAAAAAAAAAAACCTGGGGCTATAATCTTTCAGTGCAGTGGAGGTTCTGCAACAAAATCTTATTTAAAGCCTCATTTTTGCTCACTAGGACCCAGAGAAAAGAGGAGATTGTTGTTTTAAACATGCTTTTCTTTCCTTTTGCAATTAGGGCTGAGGCAGAACTACCCAATTTCAAATGTTTCTAAACTGGCTGCCTCATGACACCTCTCCACTCAACTGAATTTCAAAATCCTGACAGTAGTTACAAGTAAAAGTGTTGGAGCTATCAACTCCCACACTCCTAGTGTCAGTCTCAATACATTTCTATTTTGCTTAAAGCCCTAACTTCTGTAGTCATTACATTTTTAAAAGGATTCTTGTTTAGGTAGAAAATGTGATCCCTAATGAGTCAGAACACAGGAGAAAAACAGACAAATTACTTATTTTTTGAGGTCTATTTGAAAACTTTTGCTTCAGTGCTGCCTATGACATCCCAGACACCACCCAAAGGCACGCAGGGCACCCATTCCTGTACCTCCTGCAGATATCACAGTTTTGGTTCTGAGGTGTTTCAGTTGGGAGGCACAATTGTTTTAACATGACTTCTGAAAGAAGTTTACACAGTTTCTCACAGTGACCCTGTAAGAAAAGTGGTGCTTGCTTTCTCTGAATTTCAGAGACATTTATGGGCAGGCTCCTGATGGCAATATCAAATGAAGATATTCCCACGCCCTGCTGCTTGTCATGGCCTCCACTCCCCCTTGGAAGTGTTGCCACAACACTGAAGCAGATTGCAGAGCTGATGCAGCTGGAAAAAGATTTTCCATTTGTGCCAGCTCACAACACAGACCCACAGACAACAGTTCTGCCAGTTGGGAAGGGACAGGGGGAGCAGCCAGGACCAGTGGATGGGTGGGAACTGTTTGGGCTGATGGCATCGTGAGAAAATGAACTTGGATCTGAAGGCAGATCAACCCCTTGCAATGCTTCCATCCTGGCTTTACTCACTGCTCCAGGGGGCCCAAGGCAGTGCTATGATCCCCCAGTCGCCAGTCACATGGAAAAGCAAAGCAATTCTGGTGCCATGTAAACCTCTCCAGATCTCTTCCCTCTTTCCCATCTCGTCTCGGTCTCATGGTAGGAACCCCTTTAAGTATGCTCACAGCAACAAATAATTTGTTTTTTTGCTTTCAGCACTGTCTTTTTCTATGTTGATAGCTGGCCCCAGCATCCTAAGTACCACCTAAACAAGGATCACCTTTACACCTAAATGCTCCCTTGGTGACCAAACCATTTCCAGCCATGTCAGGAAAATACCAGGGTCTAAAGATTCCCTTTAGGAATCCCTAAGCAGCTCTGGAGACCCTTTCAGTGACAACAGACCAAATCCTGCAGCAGCAAACCCAAGCATCCTTGCATGTCTAACACCCCATGGCAATAGGAACCCTCTCATCTCCTTTGTGCACATTTATTCCCCTGAGCAACTCTCTTTGCTCACTTGGTTAGGGCAGGTTTCCAATTAGCCTTCCAAGGAACCAGTCTGTCCAGTGCCACAGAACTGGGATGGCTGTGCTCAGGGATTCACCTCACTTGCTCCAGCCCCAAGTGAGCTCCACCTGTGTGTACGCATCTGGAGAGATGGAGACATATCCTCTCCTGGCTGCTGAACCAAATCCTGCCTAGAAAAGGATGGAACAAAGCCAGTGTATTCCTCCCTTCTTGACAAGTGAGGAAAAAAAAAAGAAAAAAAAACTCTTATACTTTATATTGAGGGAAATGATCACTTTGGCTGCTTCTGCTCTGAACTGAAATAAAAATAAAATTCTGGTTGAGTAGTTGTAGGAAAAAACAAAGTATGAAGGATAAGCCTTGAAATACATTGTCAATGGTCTCTTCCTTCAATTACCAGCTCAGTGACAGAGCTCACACCAAAAGCATCAGTGATTTCACTCCAATTCTTTCATCTGCTGAAACTATTTGAAAAAATGACTTGAAAAATTTGTTGCCACCTGTGATTACCTTCAGCGTGATGGAAACCTCAATTTTTTTGAATGAGAAAACTATTTATTAAAAGAAAATAGGTCCAGAGTGCATACTGACTACAAATATGAGTATCAGCAACAAGGCTCCCTGTGACTGACAGTGGCTGCCAGCAGCACTTCCTCGACCTAATTCTTTACTGGAAATGGAGGTTTTTCTGCAGTCAGGCATCACCCTCTCAAGACATTCTATAATATTTGTACTGTTCCCTTCTCCAGTAGCACTGAGAGGCATTCTACTATCGGCTATCTCTCTTTTTTTTTTGGGTCCTGCTCTGGACTGCCCAGAGCAGAGCCAGCAGCTGCTTGTCCACACTCCCATGGCTTGATCTCCTTCCCCTCACTCCCCACCATGCCTTGCTACTTTCTGTCACTCTAATGAAGATTCTGGCCTGGATCTGGCTGGTGCAGTGCATGGGTAAATCACTGCTGGGCCAAGCTGGGGCTCCCCAAGGTGATTTTGCCCCATTCCATCTATGGATACAGATCTGCAGGTGACCCTTTTGATGGGAGCCCTTGGAAATCACCATGTCCTCCATTTGTACTTGTGTTTCCTTGATTCCCAGGTTCTCCCCTGTCACTAAGGGGGCTCCTCTCTGCTACTGGCTGCTTGTTGGAAATGCAAATTTAGGAAATGGACAGATCACCCTGGGCTCACATAGCTAAAACCCCCAGAAAAGTGCTCAATCTTTAAACTGGTTTCAGATTTTTTTTTTTCTTCTTCCCTGGATAATTCAGCAGCATGTAAGCCCTTATTAACTGTCTGCCCTGGACAGTTTCCTCACTTCAACTAATTGCCTGGAAATAATTTGTTTGATCCAAGACACATCTTTAAAAGGAGCTTCCACAGACTATTCCTGGCATCTAATACAAAGTTACCAGTCATAATGAGAACCAAACCAGTCTCATCTTCTCATCTTCTAGCTCAGCCATCTAGACTTTTTTTCTTTGCTGCAAGGCTCCAAATTTCCAAGCATTTGGACAATTGCACCATGCTCCAAAACTGTCTCCATTTGAAGGCAGTTAGGTCATTTGGGTTTGGACACCTCACACCACAGATTTGGGAAGTGTCTGGTCTAGTACCAGTTCTGCTGGAGCCAGGGTCCACCATCCCCACGCATTTCTCAGATCCTGCTGCCCTTAGTATGTACCTAGTAGACTGGAGCAAGCTTCTAATGATAATTCATTGCTATCCCAAAAACAATGACTGATCCACAACATTTTTCTTGCAGGTGGCTGAAAAAAACAAAATGAAATTTTGAGTGCTGGTGAGAATTTGCCTTGACATCAGCAAGACCAAGGCCCAGCAGATTCACAATGTGGAGCAAACTCACTGTAAGCCGTTCTGAAAAAAATAGTTGATTTTAACGGGTAAGTTTGAAAAACTTTAGCCTTAGCTGAAGAGATCTATAATCCACATATAAAGCTCACTAGTGAGCAGGCATTAAACACCACCAACCACAAAAGGTCCCCTCTCTACATGGTATCCAGCTCCCCCCCCTTCTCTGGAAGTTTTCTGCACAGAACAGTAGTGCTGCAATTAATAATTTTTCTCCTGGCAATGAACACATAATTAGATAAGAAATGCATCTCAGTCTTTGAGAGTAGAGTTGCCTTCCACTTTGTATAGTGAAGGCTGGAAAGAAGCTAATTCACCTGTCACGACTACATTCTCAATTACTAAAGTTTATTAAAGAAAAAGAGCTGAAAAATCAGCCAAAAATGCAGCAACCTCTTTGAACAATGTCAGCGCCACTCGCTCCTGTGCTGCCTATCCCAAAGCTCAGAAGCAAGTGCCTCTTTCCCACCCCTCTCCTAAGGTACTGCTTGGAGATGGGACAGAACACAACTTCTGTCATCACACCAGAACTGATGAAGTGTTAAAGGGACTGTGAGCACTTGGGGCTGCTGTGGAGGCTGCACAGGGCAGAGCCAAACCACACCTGCCAAGAGCCTCCCAGAAATGGGTGCTGGAAACTCAGGGCAGACCTGGGGCTTGTTGGTCCTCCTGGTTTCAGACCCTGATCATACAGAAATTCTCATGTGCTGAAAGTCATGAATACCAATGGTGCCCCCAAAGCCAAGGGAGCTTTTCACATGAATAGATTTTAAAAGAAAATGCAAGGATTTACAGGATTAGGGCCTGAAATTCTTGGCTTTATGTCTTTCAATAGAGTTGTACAGTGCCAGTTACACTCAAGAAATGCTATCACTTTAAGAGACCAAATGTTGCCAAATGCCAAGAACTTTGCTGCAGATGAGATTTGGGGTCTTCTTACTTGGCCAACCTCATGAAAGAGGATTAAACTACAAATGAGCCAGATTGCAAATTGAGGCTATAAAGGTCAATGATCATTATTTTCTGGCTGCTGAAAATAGCTGTTTGCTCCTCTGGCTTTGATAATTTTTAAGGATTATTGATATCTTGTCCTGACCTAATATATAAAAATGCTTGTTTCTATATTCAGTTTATAGCACCAGACTCCAGCTTTTAGAAATCACTTTCAAGGAGAGCAGCAGTGTCTAATTGTTTCTGAGCATACTGTATTTAGCCATATACTAGTTCAAGGCCATATCTCTGGAATCTTGGATAAATAATATTAAAAATGCACCAAGAGACAAAAATACCAATGATGACTTGAATAAATACACTTTATTCCCTTCCACCAACAGGCCTAGTTTGGAAATATCTCAATGAACAACTCTTTGACATCTTACCCTGAGTGTCATCTCTGCATCTTTTCCTTATCAATTCCCCATGTGCCCCCCTATCAAGGGATTTTGCATTCAGACCAGGTATAGGATTCAGCAAAGAAATGTGGAGTCATCCCCAAGCCTTTCTTGTTTCTTTCTGTGCGAAAGAGATGGCAACAATGTCATCAGTAATTAATCTGTTCATTCAGGATTAATAAAATTAAAATCTGTTAAAATTCAACTGGAAAGGAAAAGCCAGTGTAAATCAGTGCACACTTGCAGAATTGCTTATTTTGGTCAGGCATAGAAAGATTAACGACCTCTCCTTTTCTTACACTGTAATAGAAGTGATTTTTTGGGCCTCCAATTTCTGGCAAGCAGATCCAAGGCAGGGGGAGAGAGGGGCATGTGAGAGTGTAGAAGGCACACAAGGTGCAAACTCCAGGAGTTAGGAAATGGGAGTTATGGAGCAAGATGGCCTATTTTTTTGTACTCTTTAATGTGAGGCCTGTTTTTTTTAAACCTCTCAGCAGGAACAGCAAAGTTTTCCAAGTCATCACCTAGCAACAAAACCCAGAAAAACATTTGCAAAGCAGTTTTGCATCACTGCCATCCCTGGAAGAACTAACTTGTTGAAGGCTGAGTTTGCTATGGAGAGGGATTGAATGCTCTGTTCTTATTCAGAGTGCTGAGACGTGCAGTCCTCTTTCACTGAGAACAGAAATTCATTAATGCACATACACACACATTAAGTGTTGCTTTGGAGGTGTTCTCAGAGTTTTTGGACCACAGGGGTGTGGTTTCAACTGAAAATTATGTGAAAACAAATTGAAACAATTTCTTCTTTTACAGGATGTCATTCCACGTTACAGACTGTGTTTACACACACTTTCTGCTATAGGATCAATACTTAATCTCAAAATCTATTCTTAAGAGCATTTAATTTTAAATTAAAATAATTTTGATGACTAAAACCCCACTTCTGTAGCAGATCACCTTTGCAAGATCTGAAGTCACAGTGAGCAGCCTGGTTTAATCCACTTATGTGTTTTATGAAAGTAATTAATTTCCATTGGCACATTTACAAAGCCCTACCCCCTATATTTTTTGAAAAATCATTTTTTCCTTCTAAGATTCCTCTTTTTGCCTTCCCACTGAACTCAAGGACTTTTCATGATGCTGAGAATTTTAACTGCAAAGTCCAGTAGGAGCAAGACCCTACAGGAGCTGCTACAAAGGCTCTGCCCACACAGTGCAAACCTGAGCTTTCTGGGACATCCTCCAGAGTGCTCAGAGCACCCTCCCAGCCATTTCCTCTGAGCCTGCAGAGGCACCAGCTCAGAGCCCAGTAACAATCTGACCATGCCAGTGCAGTGTTAGGTGGTGTGAGTGAGCTCAGGCTCACCAGTCCAGTTGCACCTCTGTGCTGACTGGGGCTTCTGGTTTTCATTAGCACCACCTCTAAAGTTCCTGTACCATGTTGCACTGCACAGTGTAAGCAAATCATGAATTTATGTTTCCATATTTAATGGGAGGAAAAGGTATAGATATTTTTGGACCAGGAAAAAAACCCTAAGACTGAAGTTACTCAGGGATATTACTTACATTTACACATTATCTTCCCTTACTACTGTAATGGTGGGAATACTGCTAATGAGCCAGCCCTATGGCTACAATGTACATGGGGTATAGAGCTGAACAGAATAGACACATTAAATTCAGTATGGCTTTCAACCTCAAAATCTTCCCATTTCAAGTTGGAGATACACTTTTGAGAGGCATTAGTTGTTCTCCTTAATCACTTTAGACCAGGGTTTGCAGAAAGAAGAATTTACTGGAGGATATGGATTTCACCTTGCAGTGGTTATACATAATCACTGAGCAGCTTTGCATAAGGTCTTATTGCAAGATTGGTTACATCCCTTATTACTGTGAGAGTTTTACACAGCTTCTAAATATTTCCTGGGATGTTTTTGGTATTACCACTTTGCTGCTTTTCCAGTTTTCACCTGAGAGTAAAAAACATTTGGAATTCCATGGGACTTCCAGTGAACCACTCACTCATGAGCATCCCCATTTTATAGAGAAATGTTTGCCAAGACAGAGCCTGTTCTTCCTTTTCTTCGCTGCTAAATAAACAGTTAAATGCTGAGCTCTTAAAAATCTTCCCAAAGTGTTCCCAGGCCTTGGGGAACAAGGATGTAATCTCAGGTTGGTGACCCACCCAGTGGGGGTTAAGTGCTGCTGCACAGTTGGTTCAGAGGAGCCGCTGCTCCTTTGCTCCCAGCTTTGTGCCCTGCAGTCACTGGGGGTGTCACGCAGGGAAACCTGGAGCAGCAGAGGGAAGGATCAGGCCCTGCAGCCCTCTGTCTGTCCTTCTGCTTTGTCAAACCTGGTTCCTAGCACAGCCAATGCCCGAACTCGCAAGCATAAGAGAGAGGACTGACCCTTCGAGTCCTCATTTCTCTCATTTGATCTCCCTGAACCTTTCATCCTGTCACCGCTTCCTCTTGTGTTGTGTCTCATCTTTTTAACGTCTCTGTGTAACCTCGACTCAGTCCCCATTCACAAGGCGAGCGAGGGCAAATGCAATCTATGGAGGGGTTGCTTTCCCCTCCCGAATCATCTTCAGCTTTACCCCTCCCTGTTCCTCTTGCTCTGATTTTTCACCTTCATTTTTCTTCCAAACTGTCACCAGGTGGATGGTGGTTGTTAGGCTAGGATGGGAAGATGGGCCTGTCTCAAAAATCAGCATTTCTGTGGAACATACACTGCTGTCATTCACAGGCTGCTGGATGAGTTGCCCCATTGATAGTCCCTCACCAGTACTAGGTGAAAGAGAAGACAACAACACATGACAAATATCACACTTACACCTGCACATTTCAGACCTTCACAATTACAGTAAGGGGCTGGGCTTGGATGCTATTACTTTTTTTTAATGTCTTCTTGCAAAATAAGGATAATTCTTCAAGATTCCTATGCAGTAGAATTCTATTCAGAAAGATCATCACAAAGCAGAATTTGGTGAGTTGGGTGCTGTGGTGGAGACAACTGTACCCTTCAGGCAGAATTCACATGTTTCATTTCTGTCCAAATCACAATGCAAAACTCTTGCCCTTGTTTCATCAGGTGCAAGTGAGCTTCTGCTCTGTGCAAGCTGCTGCCCAGGTCAGCTGTAGCTCTGGGCCCGTTTGCCTCCTTTAGTCTCTGTGCATTGCTACATATTAATAAATTCTCATTTTCTTGTATATTAATATATTCAGAATGACAATTGACATAGCTGCCAGCTGCTTCATATTGAGGCAGAACCACTAGCAGCAGCATTTTAGGGCCATATTAACAGCTTATTATAATAAAGATGCTATCTTGGAGCCCTCATTAATGTCAGTATTGCAGCTGTACATACTGCAAGTAGATGCATCATCATGATACAAAGTGTGTGTACAGCAGATGAAAACAAGATAAGGTGAAATCAAAGCTCTAATCTTAAATATGTAGTCTGCTGCTCAGTGAAGCCAACAGAATTCCAAAAATATCTATGGCCAAAAGGGCTCAATATAAGCATTTTAAAAAAAGCTTATTAAGAACACATAAACTACAGGTCACACATATGATCATTACTAGACTGAAACAGAGAAGTGCTAAATAAATATGTAGAAAAAAGCAGGAACTGCCTGCAGCTATCTCTGTTCTGTATTTGGGAAACAGAAGGAAGATGCCGCTTTCTTCCAAGGATGCTGGCATTGGACCAGAAATAAGGGTAGGACACGGCACCTATCAAAAATAGACATTTTTGCAACACAAGTGTGGTACATTCAGAGTGTGTGTAACACACTGACTCTGGTCAGTGCGTACAGAGCTGGTGGAGAAATGCCACATTGAACTTACTCTAACACTAGAGAACAGTGGAGAGAGACAAAGAGACAAGCAGCACACTGAGCTATTGCCCTGACACTTCTGGAGTCGGCTTTGCAAAGGTTTTCTCCAAGGGGAGTCCCTGGGAGGCAGCAGGCTTAGCTGAACAATGGAAATTATGTTGAGCCTCCTTCTTCCACTCTTTTTGTTGGAATTTGCTTTCAAAACTCAAAACTAAGTAACAAGTCTGGAATATTAGTCTCACCAGGAAATGTAGTTCAAGTTGACTCATAATTTCTATTATTGCTGGTGAGGAATGAGTGGTGTCCAGGTCTGACTAAAGAATTATTTTTTAGGAAACCAAACTGTACAGAGGGTAGTCCAAGAGCAATCCCATAAAAGTCAAGTAACAGTTTGTTTGGTATTTTAATAGCAGATAATTAGTGCCAAAGATACTAGAATTCATACCAGTCTATGTATTGGTCTATTTTCAACACAGGTAAAGAGTTGGAAAACCTGTCTGGGAGATAGCTGGGGTTTAAAGGAGAGGGTGGAAGGATTATGGGGCAGGCTCACAAAGACAGTTTGTAAACAAAGTTATTAATGAATAAGGGAATTTTTCAGTTAAAATTGCTGTTAAGAGGAATCATGTATATATCTTCTATAGCTCAAAACTGTCTTTGTGATGGGTTCACCAATTAGCAGGATTCCTTTAGCAAGATGCATGGAAAAAATGTAGAAGTATCCCCTCATGGTCTGAACTGCAGAGTTGTTTTTTTTTTTAATATTGATTTAAAGATTTTTACCAACAACCTGGGTCACGATATACAATTCTCACTGATAAGGTTTCAGCAGACATCACCAAGATTGGCTACTATTACAGAGTGAGCTGAATCTCCTGGTCAAACGATTGTGATTCAGTGTGGCTGCATTTAATACAGCCAACTGCAAGGTGATACATCTGGGAACCTGGAGGGCAGATTACAGCTGTAAGATGGAAGATTCTGTCTTGGAAAAACGTGACCCTGAGCGAGACTGAAAAAGGCAGTGGAGATAACAGCTTCAACATGAGCTCTCAATGCAAAGCTGCTGCTCAAAGGGCAGGTGTGTCCTCTCAGGGTGTGAGAAGGGAGGTATCAAGTTAGAGCTGGGGAAGTGATCCTGCCTCAGTGGGGAACTACTCTCAGATCACAACAACAAAACCATGGCTAGTTTGGAGGTCCACTTGTATATCTGGAAACAGGGGAGAGAGTTTAGATGGGAATCACAGAAATGATACAGGAGCTGCAGAACCAGGCCTGTGGGGGAAGATCTGTGGCATTCAGGACACTCAGGTGCTTGAGGAGGAGCTTGGAGGAGACCTGGTCATTACAAATGTTGAAGGAAGAGGTTCTCAGAGGGAGCAATTTCTGCTCCCAGAATTCATTTTAGCAGTAAGTGTTGCCACAAAAGCATTGCAGAGCCTCCTGGGTTGGCAGGGAAGACAGTGCTACCAGCACCTCCTAGGAAGGCATTTCACCTGATAATATTTCACACTGGCACATGCTGTCAGTTTTGTCTGGGCTCCACTTAACAGCAGAATTATTTTACTTTGCTAGAGAAAAAGATTGTCAAAAGAAAGAGAGTACCACACTGCCACACCCAAACTTTTATCATCTGGCCTTCCATTGTCTGCTGAGGAGGATCATAGAATAGAATGCTCTCAGCTGTAGAAGAATTAGTATTTTATCTTTCTAGTGTTTTTATTAGTGTTGTAATTCAGTGATTTGATCTATCCTTAGTTGAGTGTGTATATACAACTGTTATGTGTGTGTATATATATGTATGTCAATACAGTAACATATCAGCTAAAGGGAAATTATTTCTAGTGGTGCAAATCTCTTTGTTATAGTCCTAGTCCTGCACATATGGGTGGTGTGGGGGGTATTACATTGATTTCCAAAACGAAAACAGGATGTGAAGACCATGCTGCTATCAATTCCCCTCTCAACTATCTCAGTCAACAGAAATCCTGAGCTTTAAATTCAGAAATTACCCTGCTTTATAAGAAGATGCTGAGCTAACTCAGTTTCCTAACTGTCTCTGAGAGGATCTACTTCATTTCTAGAGAAGTCAGAGAGGTTCAGGGGACATTTGGAGTAGCTCACGTGATTTCCTCAAAGAAAGCCCCAGCAGCATGTGCTGCACACAGCAGTCACTGTTTGAGTTTCTGCTAAGTGATGCTCCCAGTTCTGCAGAATGATGTGCAGCTAATCCCCAAATACCTGCAGTGGTGTGGATAACCCCACCCAGTAACTGCCTGAAAAAAAGACATCCCATGTCAGGTGTTCCTGCTGCAGTAACACCTGGCAGCAAACATAACCCAGACATTGTTTCCTGACAAGCGGTACATGATGTGTCACGTTGCAATGTCAGGGCAGAGACATTTTTCCATGTTTACCACCCACTGTTAAACTTGCATAAAGAAATGCTGTCTCCTGAGTTTGCTTGGCAGAGAGAAGCTCTTCAGACCTTTTAGTCCTTAGGCTGTCCAAACATTTTAGGAAAGCTGGTGACTGCTCCCTTAGAAAAACAGGTTGGAGGCTTTTAAAATAACCCACATAAAAATGTTTTCCCTCAAGTTCTAGGAGTTAAAGGGATTCCTTCCTGCCCTCTTATAAGGATTGCTTCCACAGCCTGTGTGAGGGGCAGCACTGATGGTCTGGAGTTAATGCCCTAATGGAACTGCCCCAGCTCCCTGGCACATCCAGGCTCTGCTGGGGCAGACATGAGGTCCAAGCCCACTGTCCCTGTCGCAGCTGCCTGACAGAATTCAGCAGATCACTCTCTACACCTCCATTTGTGAGACTGGGGTATTTTGGGCACCTGAAAATGACATCAACTGGAGGTGCTGAGCTGCATTCACCCAGCGACTGTTGCCATGTTGGTGCCTCACAAAATTGCTGCAATTTTGCAGACTGGCTCACTCAGCAAGTTACCCAGCTTTTTGTGAAAACCCTGCAAGGATGTCACAGAATATGTTCACAAATTGCTGTTGACTTCAGATTAAGGAAAATGAATGCTTGGGTTTGGAAAATGAATTGCTTTTCTCTGTTTTAACTCAGTGGCAAAGGCAGAATAAAGATAGCTGAAATGCCAGAGCTTTGGTGGGCATAGCCTCAATTTTTGTTTAGCCAAAATCAAGAACAGAGCTGAAATCAAAGGCAGAACTGCTCTGAGGAGAGTTGCTGAATGTCTCAAGCCCATTGTTGAAGAGTCCTGTTCTCATGGCATCAACAGAAGGCTCATTGGATCCCTACAGTTACACCTGTCTACTCTCCTGAGAAGAGAACTTGGGCTGCTCAGGGAGGCTTGGGGGAAGCCGAGACCCAACAAGAGATTATATCTAAGAAAAAGTGAATATTATTACGGAAATATCTTCAAATTTATCTCCTCTGTCTGTTGCTGAGAAACCTCAGACCAAGCTACCCAGGAACCTTCCCTGGATCTATTTCTTGTAATAATCCTAATTGCAGCTCAGTTGGTGTGTGCAAAATCCTTCTCCCCATTTAGCAAAATGAAAGGTTCCATCAGAGAGAGCACATCTGCATGTGCTAAAAATGGAAATGCAAGAGCAGTGCAAAATCTATTAAACAAATATTTTATTTTTTGGGGGGAGGGGCAGGAATCTAAAAGTACCAGGGCTGAACCACATAAAAATGAAGCAAGATAAAAGCCTGCATCAGAAGTTTTCCTTGCCAAAGAGGTGTGCACAACAGTTGAAAGTACATATTATGCTGCATTGTTGTACTGTAGATCTGGCATTATAAAAAGACTCATTTAACTATTTGGTCTGAAAGAAAACACACATGGTTCAGGCTTGGACTAATATGGAAATATAAAAATACCCACACAAGGCCAATGAGAGGCTCTGGGGGAAAAAAAATGAAAGAAAAATGAAAGCCATCATATTTCACTCAATCCCTTTCCTATCAGTCATCCTTGAAGCTGTCAAGCAGTCCCTCCAGCTGTACACGACTGACGTGTGCAATGGGCAGAGCTCTCAGAGCACTCATTTGGAACCCCCCACACCATCCAGCCTTCCAAGCACTAAGTAAATTCTGCAAGAGAAAAGGCTGGGTACAAGTGAGGAGACTGGAGCTGCACCTTGACAACAGGAGCCATCCCTCTCCAAGCTTGCAGGTTGCTATTTCATGTTCATATGTTAGCAGATATAGGGAAAATCCTCTTTCTGCTGCATTACTTGCAGTTTTGTTAGTGGTGTTACTGTCCTCAGGGTAAATAAGATTGATTTCTGCATTTCTGACCTGATCTGCACTGGAAAAATCACTTTCCTTTAAATGACACAGTCCCATTTCTACAGAGAAAATAAACCCTTAGAGAAAAGGAGACTGGAAAGTTCAGAATTCCAGTACCTTGATTCCCAATGAGTTTAAATATTTAGAAAACAGAAAGAAACACTGTCATCCCTTAATCACACATAGACCAGTGCTCATGATAACATTCTTAGTAGTTTTCAAATTCATTCTTTTCAAATGAAAACTGCCAGAACCTACTGAAGTCTTTAGGGACCACCTTTGCCTTTCACAGTCCTTACCTGCCGGGCCATACCAAGCACCATGTCCCATATCAACAAGAATCAGATTTGTAGCTGATATAAATCAGGTTCTGGAAGAGCTCAAGATACTATTTAGCCTGAAATGTTTAAAGAGTTGAACTGCTAAATGCAGGTAACTCAGTATTATCAGAGGCACATCATGTAGGTTGATCTGTCTGTCACATTTTTTGGATACCTTCATTTACTCCACAGTTCATTCAAAAAGTGTGGTTGCCTTAGAAACCACGAAAGCACAGAATAATTCTAAGATAAACCCAACTGATAGAATCACTCAGCAGTGGCTCAGAAGTACACAGCCCTTCCATACATTCAAAAAGACATATTGCATTAAAAGCAGGAGAAAAAGGATTATTTCCTCATTAAAAAATAGGGGTAGAGAGAAGTGGCTGATTACCCAACAGAGGATGACAGATCCCAGGATCGTGTTACGTGTTCAGGCAGCCTTAGCCTGGGAAATGCCCCTGGTCATCAGGGTAATCCTGTGGGAAAGGAGGAGGCTGCAGAGGATGGGGAGGGCTCAGAGTCAGAGCAGGAGTCACCTTCTGGGACACAACTGCCCTGCAGCTCTGGGAGCATGAAGAAAAGGAATATGCAGGTCTCCATTTCCAGATGTTCTCTACAGAACAGGCTCCCTCTGCCTGCTTTTGCTGGAGGCATTTCCCCATCTCTGTGAAGCACTTCAGTTTGGAAGCTAAATCTGCTCCCCTTCCCTGCTCCCCCCTTTCTCAATGCTGAAATGCTGAAACTTGTCTGCACCATGGTGATGATTTCCTATCTGAAGGACATAAAGTGAGCTCCCGAATGGAATGTGATCTCTTCCAGCTAGTAAAAGTTTTATAACCAAGGACAAAAAAAATCCTATAAAAATAAAATAAAATCAGGCACCTCAGCTGGTGTAAATCAGCACGGCCTAACTCCAGTGAGGCTTGCCTTAGGCAGGGGTGGAAATTTTGAGGTATTTCCAGTACATGGATGGCAAGTTTATTGGAAGTCATTAAAATTCCAGCCTTATTTTTAAAAAAAAAAGAAAAAAAAAGAAAAAAAAAAGAGTAAATATTCCAGACTACTCCCAGGAACATCCTCCATCAAGATTCCCTCAGTCAATCACTGGAAATGCTAAGAGAGGGACACTGATAGCACTGACTTTTGGTTTATTTGAGTCCATTAACAAAATAATTTACACCCATCGTAGCTAATCCCTGGTTTAGTGTGAATAAATGTAAAGCCTCATTACTGATCCCCTTTCTGTATTATTTCTTCCCTTACATGCTTGCCTTCAGCTGGAAGAACACACTGGTGGCAGGTATGACTGGTATATCATCCTTGAGGCAAGATATTAAAAAGAGTTTCCCTTGGAAGGGGGTAAGGATCCCCAATTTTTCTCCACTCAATGGCTTGGGAACTGCATGGTTTTGCTCTGGTGCTTCAAATGCAGCCACAGTGCCTGAAGCCCCATCAGAGGCACTGCTATGTGCCAGATCACACCCATGGCCTCTCCAGTAGTTTCATCAGGGACCAAAATTCACCAACTTACTGACACACTCAGAGGACTTGGGGAAAAAAATTGGCTTTGATCTTCCTTGGTTCTTGAATTGCAGCAGATTGCTGACCCTGATGCTGAGAGGCTGCAGGGGCAGGGGCAGATTGGGTACAGGGCACTGTAGCCACCAGACATGCAAAAGCTGATTTATTTCTCTAACAGTTGCTGCAGTTTGGCTCTGCTTTAACCAGCCAGAGAAGAAATCCAACACCACCTACAACAGCGAAGTGACAGTTCATCCATCATGGCTCAAAGCCCGCACATCCCTGCCTGTCCTCAGCAATTTGCTAACTGAGGTGAGTGCTTTTGAGTGCAGCAGTCCCAACAGTCAATTTTACTGGACATTAGAGCAGAGATCCCCATGACCCCTTAAGAACTAAGCAGCAAAAGAACCTCTATAGATGCCCTGCTCTGACTCCTAATGGCAGTAACTTGCTTGGCTGTTATGAACATTAAGCCTTGAATAAGTATAGAAAAGTCAAAGCAATACATATAGGTAAAGAAGCCACTTGTAAAAAAGGTTGAGAGAATTCAAACAGTCCTTTATTTATTATAAACAAAGAAGTTGATCCTTCACTTTGATCTCATCTATCCTTCCCTCCCCCAGAAAATAGAGAAGTGGAATACAAAGACCCAAGAATGCTAAGTAGGGGAGACAGAAAAGAAAAAGCCAGATCACCAAGGTAAATGATTGACTATGAGCTATTCACTTCACAGGATGATGACACCAAGTTTTGTGTGTGGATCCTCCCCTGATCTGAGACGGCCTCTTCACCAAAGATCCCAAAGCCTCCTGCGCTCGTTTCACACCCCTGACCTGCTGCCAGTGCTGAGGAAAAAGCCATGCAGCTTTACACTCAGAAAAACAGTCCTCATGAAGTATGACCAGAAACAGCAGGACTGAAATAACAACCATTAGGAAAGGGCTGGAGAGCAAGGAATACTCCCCAGAAGTATTTCTTGGCTTGGCAGGATAAAAGATGTCATGGATCCACTTATATATGAAGTCCTTCTGCCAATCAGATAGTGTCTAGAAGGGCAGCTTGCCCCTCTGTGGGAATCTAATTTCAGCCACAAGATCACTGGATTTCCTTTTTCCTCAGAGCAGGCTGTATCTGCAGATCAAAGCCCTGCTGGGAGCTGGTACAGAGTATATTCTCACTTGGATGGAATTGTAGCTGCCGTGAATGCAAACATGGCAAGAGGAGAATACATCCTTTATGTGACATTTCCCATGTTTTTCTGACCACTCATATTGCTGGCCAGAAGAAACAGATTTAAAGGGCAGATTTAGTCAAATTCTGCTCTTTGTGCTTTTTCTCTGCTATTGTGCTGGTTTATTAAGGGTGATGAGGGATCTACCCCACCCACCCCAGTCATCCTCCAGAGCAGGTAATATATAACTCCATTCATTGTGATGCTAACGAGTTCTATTTAGCTGTATTTAACTGGATATCATGACTCCACGAGATGACCTTTCACTCCTGGGAAGTAGTTTTAAATTTGATCCACAGCAAAGGAAAATCCCTCCAATTCATTGGCTGTGAAAGGTCACAAGTGAAATGTGTTTTGATGGTATCTGCTTGTGGTTCAGTTCTCAGTATACCTGAGCATCAAGCTGGTCTTAATCAGCTTTTGTGCTGGCAGTCTGAGTACCAGGCACCCTGAGAAAGCACTGTGGAAAAGGCAGCCAAGCCTCTGGCAGTGCCAGTTGGTGTAGGCAGTGCTTGGAGAGGAGATGCCCCATTGAACCCCAGGAATGTGCTACCCAGGATGAAACACAGAGGGCCTACTCAGCTGGTTTTTTATGAAAATATTTAAAAATTCAAGTAATATTCAATGTTAGATACAAACAGGCAAAGTTCTCATGTAAGCATCAGACAGTGATGCCACAAAAAACATTTGTAAATGTGACTTCCAGGACACAAAAATGGATAGAGAGAAAAGGAAAGGACTAAAATTGTGTTAACACTGTGATGTTAAAACTTCACTGGCACCTCTTCTCCCCTTGGCTAGCAAGTCCATGCAAGCCATTCAGCTTGGAATTTCAAAATAAAAGACTGTAAAAACAATTTCATCTTGTCTTTCCTGCCTCCATTGTAGCCATTCCCCATGCAGAAGTGTAGGGGTTTCTTTAGCTCTTCTCATCAAAAAATACTTGGCACTGTGGTGTAGTGTACCACACCAGGGTGGGAAGAAGTGTTGTTTTATTAATTTCTCATTACTTAATGTTGGCATTATAGCAAAAACTGGAGCTATCAGTCAAAAAACCCAACCAAACAAGCAAGCCACCCCACCAAAGCAGTCAGAAGGTTATCCTTCTAAAAGCTTTCAGTTAAATGATGAAGAGCTAAGAAGTGTCAGTCCACTTTTACACTCAGAATAAGGGAGACACAGGTGGCTGAAGAGAAATCCTCTCTCCCACAAGCGTGTGGCAAAGCTCAGATCCCAGCTTGGAGACTCCCTGCCTGAGTCACCCTTCCAAATCATAACAGGTGTAATCAGAAAACAACTGAAAAATGATAAAAAGCACCAAAACCAACACTACAACGGGAAAGCTTAGTCACAAAGTTGTGGCAGAAAAGCCACAAACTGTTTTTGTGGTGGCTCTGGTCAGATTTGTACAGCAGTGAGCTACTGCTAAGGTATTAAATGAGGTCTCTTGGTATTTAAAACTCCAAGGAGCGCCCTGAAAATCAGTCTGAAAAGCAGCCTGAAAAGACCTTTCCCTTCCCTAAAATCTTAGAACACTTGGAAAACCCTGCTCAGACTAGGTCCGAGGTCACATTACCCAACATGAGGAAAAAGAACAGCCTTTACACTTGCCTAGACATGTCCAGTCTACAAAAGAAACCAAACCAGGCTCAAAAAGTGAATATTGCCAGTAACTGACTCCCCTGCTGATTTCTGACTGTGACAGTATGGGAAAAACAACCAAGTGAATGCCAAGCCTGTCAGGAACAACCAGCAGCCTCAGGATTCAGAATCAAAGGTTTTGCTGCCATCAGGGTGGTCATGCTAAGTCTCAGGAAGATGGTGAGCAACCAACCTCTGTTGCCATTAGCCAAGCATGTCTCCTTCCTAAGGGAGCAGTGATAGCTGCATGGAGGAGGAGGGTAAAAAGTATTTGAAGAGCAGGAGTTTAAAGGCAAAAACAACTGTGGGACTAAAAAATCCATTTGTTTGTCTCACCTAGTGCCAAATCCATTCACTCACATCATCCTCAAGGCTTCCCCACAATACACTCAGTTCCCAGTGAGGTCTCTGGGCTCATCCAAGGAAAGAGGACAGCCAGGAGTTACCACAGAAGACAGTCCTGCCACATATATCAGAGAGTGCTGCATCCACCATATATGAGAGCTATGTCCAGAGCACAGTGAATTCTCACTTTACTATGAACTCATGGCCAGAGGGTGACTGGCACCCAGCACAGGAGAAGGAAAGGCAAAAATAAGGCTGCAACATGTGTTCTCAGTCAGATCAAATTCAAGATGACTTTGGTACAGCACTGGGACAAAGAAGTACAGACTGTATCCCTACCTTGAAAGCAGAACCCATATTCCTACCTTGACACCTCCCCTGTGGAAGGAGAAGGAGCAGTGCACAGAACAACTCCAGCTGAGAGCTCTCAAGAATCTCAAGTTCAGCCAAGTTTCAGGTTTTAGTGCTGTAAAAAAAACCCTAAAAAACAACAAACCCAGCCCCCCAAAACCACCAACCAACAAAACCTTTTGCACAAAACAAAGGCACAAGGCCTAGTCCAAGTGTGACCCTGCCTTTGTGTTACAGTCAGAATAAAATATAAGTAGACCAGGGCCACTCAGCCCTTGAAGTTTCTGACCTAAAATGCAGAAGAAATACACAGGGTGGTGAGTTAATAAAACACACCTGCAATAACTTCTTTTGGAAATACGCCTCAGCTGAGGTACCTGGCTTCACTCCCAATACTTAGTAACAATCCCCAAGTGTCAGTGACTGCTGTTTAACAGACAGCACCATTTCCAGGGGGTCCTAAGAAAACCTGCACTGACAGATTTCTTTTTTGAAACACAGTAATAACTTATAAAGCTGTCAAAGTGGGGTTTTATTATTATTATTTAAGACATGTTCCTATGTAAGTCCTTGTATGACAAATTTTAGCCAGCAGGTAATTTTTAAAATCAAGACTCAAGATAAACTCCTGAAAGCTAAAAACATATAGAAGCTCTGACACAGCTTTAATTAGAGGTTTGTAACCAGGTACAGGTTAATGACAAAAATGTTGGTTTGAGGCTCTTTGCTGTTAAAATATCACTAACACCTCTGGTATATTGTTCATAAAATGCTTTTATGCAGCTGAACTGATACATCTTTCTAATACATAGTTCAAAAGCACAATCATCCTAATGAGTCCTTATCTGCCTCTTGTGCCTCTAGTCCTGTTTGCTCTTAAAGAGTACTGTAGGTTAAGTAAGTTTGCTTAAACTGGAGCTCTTACTTCTGATAGGAAAGCAAAAACACAAAATAGAGTTGTGACTTACAAAAGTACTTTTTGACCAGTTTAGACATAAATGGTCAATTCCAGAAGGGCCTGTGGATCCAACTAAACTTCAAGCTGCCATTGCCTTGGGACCTTACTTTGACCTTTCCCCTCTGAATAAATAAAATTATGTACTCTGCAATTACAAGCTGTTGCTGAGGTTCCTGTTTCAAATGTTCCTATCATTGCTGCTTTTGTGCAGCTTTTTAATTCCTTACTGCTCCTCTCAGGTGTTTCTACAGACCTGCACAAACCATTCTGATTGATCTCACCTTTCCCTTGGAATAGATTTTCTTGTAATTCTTTCATAGTGAGTTCCAAATCTTGTCTCACTTCTGATGTTAAACTATCATAAAGTAAGGCCAAGTCTGGCTTGGGTTATAGCTTAAGAAATAATCAGATGTAGATAAAACAAAACAAAAAAAAAAAGCTTTCTTTGTTGTTTATCTTTATGGAAGCTTTCATAATCCCTGAAGATGTCCTTTGTTTTCACTTCTGTCGAGTACTTTAATTTCCCCACTCAATTTAAAACCCCAAAGTCTAAATAGAATAACTGAGGGAGAAGTGCTGAATTCTTAGGACATACCTAACATGTAATGTAGTGCAGAGCTATCTGAGCCACCATTAGATTATCTAGTCTAGATGTCAGAAATTACATATACACCAGGGCCACTGGCACCAGAGCTGCCTCCAGGATCACTGACACATCTCAGAATTTTCTTCTCCATGCTTCACAGCCATCCTGAGCTCCAGCCTCATCCCTGCAAGGTGCTGAGCACCACAACACTGAGCCACTTCAGGAGGAGCTGAAGGGGCTCAGCACCCTGCTGGGCTGAGTGCAGGCTGAGTGATGTTGTGGGTGGATGCTTCCTGAAGCGCAGTGAAATTCACTGAGGACTGGGTTTTCTGCCAAATAAATGCCAGCTGAGGAAGTTATGCCTGCCCAGAGGCTTTCTTCACTGTACATGTTCCACTTAAAAAAGAAATTCTACTGTAAGTTTTGTGTTCATAAACTGATGTTCTCCTTTTTCTTCCTCTTTTGCCCTCTCTGACTTCTGCCCTTGCTCCTCAGCTGCCAAGAAAGTGCCCCTTTGTGTGCAGAAATGCCCAGCAGTTCACAGAAGTTAACTAGAAAAGACACATTCAGCCACTTTCTGTCAAAATGCCTTGACACTCTCTTTCTGTCCAAAAGACCCCTTTGCTTTGGAAAAGCCCCCATTGAACACCTCCCCCCTTTCACCTCCCTCTTGAACTTACCCTGCAACAACAATGCAAAATAAATAAGTAAAAGAGGCACCCTTCTCCCCTGCCCCCAGCCTTTGCTGCAGTATTTTGTTGTTGCCATCTTCACTATTAATTTTATGCAAGACACGCCCAAAGTCCAGACTGGTGCAAAACTGCCGCTGCTCAGCGTTATATTCACAGAAATTATGTTCCTCTTTCATGATATTTTGCTTTTGCCTCGGTGTTGGTTATATTTGGTTTCTTTGGCTGTGGGAAGAGATCCCCCAGTGCACAAGCCCCTCTGGGTGTGTGTGTCACACTCTGCACTGAGAGCTCCCAGGCATGGCCAGCATGGGCCAGAACAGAAACTCGAGGCTGCTCCTTTGGTTTGAAAACAAGTAAAATTGCAGATGGATCATCTCAAAATCAAACCACAGCTCTGGAAGACCTCATCATTTTGATCAAGGTTTCAAAGTCCTTTGGATTCCCATTTCTGCTCAAAGATGCTCAGTGTATGGTTTGACTCCTATTAAGCTGTGATACATTAAGACAAGTGCTAATGGCACTATGGCACTGTGTAACTAAACCTTAGATCTTTTTTTCTGTATAAAACTTTCTGAGACAAGCCCAGGAATAGGTCCTGCCAGGGTAAAACAAATGTGTTAACTCAGATCTTGTGTTAATGGGTAAATTTATTTCTGGATACACTTTGGCCAGAAATTGAGGGGCTCTGCCCAATGTGTATAATCTGGTTAGAAATTACTGGAGGTTTTACTCAAGGATAGGCTCTTTGGAATTTGTAGCTATGTATTTTTAATACTGTCAATAAACTACTTCCTTGAGACACAGAAGGGCAATAATGGGAGCTGTTAACAAAGTGTGAAAAGAAACGGGCAAGCAAAGGTTAATCACATGGCTGTCCACTAATGACCTCTCCAGCCCCGAGTTTAAACCCTCCGCTACTTGTAAAGACCAATCACGTGAATAATTTCCTGTCTGAGGTAGTCTTTATGGTTAAGAATAAAAGCTGAGCTTATTGTGAAAAGAAAGAGCTCAGCAGGGGAGAAGGTTATTATTTTTAAGCTGATCTAAACACCTGGGTTTCTCAGTAGACCCTATTAAACTTCCTCCATTATGTCTAAAGATTTCAATCATTCCTACCACAGTAGTAAATTAGTGTATTACTGCTTAAAGCAGATAAGCTGTAGTGATGGGGACATCCTAAGCTGATGCTGCTCACCCACCCTGAAGAGAGGCCTATGCAGCCGGCTCCTTCGCCATAAATAAGGCAACAAGGCCTGATGCCATCCCAGAATATCGTCTCCTTTCAGTGTGCTGAGGTGTGAGAGGAACATTGAGTCCTGCTGCTAGCAGGGCCACGGCACAGACCGGGCCTGGGGCAGGGGAAGGTGCCTGTGAGTGGGTTGCTCTTGGAGCAAGTTGTGCCTGAAGCTGTATGGCATGGGAAAGCTTTGCAAAACCTTGCTGCCATCTCTTCTAGATACCTCCAGGGACAGCCAGAATGAAAGCAGAGAATACAGAGGTGTGAGATATTCCTGCTTGAAGGTTTAGCTTTTGTAGCAAAAGGAGTTCTGTGAGTGAGAAAAAATAATGCTGCCCTGGCCAGTGGCTCTCTGCCCTCACTCCCTCTTTCTTCTCCTCTCACCTTCACATTATTAATGACATTTATTTTGTTTTCTTCTTGGACTTCTGATTTTAGAAAATGCTTGGAGATCAGACTGTGCACAGAGGGAGTACACAGCCTCCATTCCTCCCATCACAGCCTGCTGCTGCTGGGATCCCCACAGCTCTCCAGCACACCCCCACCCAAAGCAGCACAGAGCAGGGCTCCTCAGTGAGGGTAGCAGAGCCCAAGCCTGGCCAAGCAGCCCTCCTGAGGCTTCACACAACGTGTCTGCTGTCCTGACTGTGGTTTGTTTATGGGCTCATATATAAAGAGTGCCAGTTTCTCAGCCAAGTCCCATTTATCTCTGGGTAAACTCCACCTATGCCATTTATTTCAGCCCTGATTTACACACATCAAACAAAATACCTGCAAATCTTTTCCCTTCTCAACTTCCCCAAAACGTCTCGCTTGGCACTTTTAAACCAAGACAGTCTGCAAGAGTTGTAAAACGAGTGTGAAATTTTAACTCAGGTCAACTTAAAGTGCCCACCTTACAGTCTCTGGAGGGAATGATATTATACCTTATTAACCTGCTGAAAATGCTGCCTAGAAACTGTTTGATATTGCATGGGTGGTGGCACTGCTTTTTCTACTTAATAAAGGGAGTCCTTGAGTTTTCCAAGGGCACATGAGAGACAAACTCTTCTGTTCTGTAAACAACTGTGTGTCCAGTTTCCATGCACGGATACCCAATTTGTGCATGCAACTGTAGTTATTGTGCATTCAAAGGGGGCACACCACTAGTCACGGGCCTGGGCTTCTTGCCAGTTTAAAAGTCAGCCCTTCTGAATGTAGAAAGAGAAAGCAGTATCCAATAGAAACAGTGCTCTGCATGCACTCACAGCTCTTATTCAAGGTTCTCAGAACAATGTCTAACTGTTAATCTTCCCAACACTGCCGTGAGGCAGGGAATATTTTATCTACATTTTACAGTCAGAGGAAACTGAGGTTAAGTGACTTGCCCAAGGTCAAAAGACAGATTTAATGACAGGCTCAGGGTCTAGCCATGAGAATATGCTGCCCTGACACTGCCTGCTACACCTTGGAGTGAGTGAGGAGAAAATGTGTCCCTCCCGCAACATCCGAGCGCTGTCGTTTGCTAAAGGTCTAATCCAAGGAAGCGCAAACAAAAATCTGCCGTGGTGCCAAGATTAGGGAAATATCTCCTCTGTGGTTGGGCTCTTTTTGTGTTGTAAATGCAGAGGCTGAAATTTCCAGAGATGTGGATGCCCAATTTCCGCTAACATTAATAAGCTGATGTGTCCAAATCCTGTAGGCAGCTTTGAAAGCCTGTTTGTGCTTTCCCTCTTCCTACTATTCAAGCATAGAGTAAGGTCAGGGCTTTCCCATACCCTCTCCCTTCTCTGCCGGTGGAAAAATTCTGGCCATACCTTCACTTACTCTGCAGTGAATGGATAATGTCACTGGGGATTGATTGATCTAATACCCACAAAAGGCCAGAGGAGAGATTCCCTTGGTTGCCACAGATACTGGATCAGGACCTTATCTTTTTATGGCACTCATATCACTCTCACTATTTTAATATCTGAACATCTTGTGGTTTATAATATATTCCACTTCCTAACTCACCCATGAGATACAGAGGTAGCATTAATCACTTAATCCCATTTTACAGATGATGAACTGAGGCACATCAGACTCCATACTCATTTCAGTCTGAACTACTCTGAGACACTCTTGGCATAGGCAAGAGGACGAGATAAGCACCTGCAGCCAGAGATTTAGACACTGTCTTAGGAGGGACACTACAGCAAGAATGAACAGCCCTTTGGAAAGTGCCTTTTTTTTACGTTGACTGTGAAGGGAGCCCGGATGATGAGGTGGTTAAATTCCCTCCCTTCCAGATAGATACTGCTGGGTCAGGCGAATCCCTTCCGAAATGACTTGCCCAGTGCCATGGAGAAAGCTTGTGGCAAAGGAAGAAATTAAGTCCCAGACACAATCACAAGGCTATTTTCCTTGGACTGAGCTTTGATTTCAGGTAAAGGATTTTTTTTTTTTTTTTTGTTAAGGCAGGAAAAAATACTAATAAGTTTAAAACTATCAGCTTTGCTTGGATTAGTCACTGGGAATCTCAGCAGCCGGGCTCTTGAGCTCTGGCCTCTTTGACTTTCGTATGTTTAGATGTTCAGGCCCTAATGAGTTGATCTCGTTGATCTTTAGGTATCTATTCATATGCAAATCCTGGCATTCTACTTCTGCTAAATAGTCTTTGTATTAACACATGAAATAAATTTTTAAAAAAAGAAAGTCAGGCTGTGGTAAATCCTCATACTTAGGTTTGTTTGCATTTGGATAAATGATCATGGTCCCTCTTTATATGATCTTGCTGTACCCGTCAGGAAAAGGAGGGGGAGGGTTGGGTGGGCATTGAGAAATCCAACTTTTAATCTCTTCCACATCACTGTAAATGTTTTCTCAAAAAACAAAAAATGTCCAAGAACTGAGAGATAAAGATGCAAAAATATGTTAATTTCTCAGTTTCCTCTTTGGCCACATTTTTTAAATTACCACAGAAGTGTCCTCATTCTAGTGTCCTCAGTGGTTTGTCTACTAAAAAGATCAAATGTGTCTTCTAAGGCTCCAAAAACCCAGCCTGCCACAGGGAGGATGCCTTTTCACAGCAGATTTTGCAGGTTCACGGTGCATGTGAGAGACCTGTACATCACTGTGCCACGCCAGCGCACACTCGAGAGATTTTGAGCATGAATCCTGACCCCAATAGTGAATGAAAAGCACTCAATGACTTCAAAGGGTCTGGGATTTCACCCATCATTTTTCAGACTCTGAAGCTTGCAATCATTAGTGGTTTGTTCTAAAAGTGGTGGCTGCAGAGCAGTGAAGTCATATGGGAATTTCATTCAACTCTGTGACAAACTTCTGCTATCAGTTTAAACCCTGTGTATTGTACAGTTATGTATATAATGCCTAGAGTACAGTTATGTATTCTATACAAATATAAATTTATAGATTAGTCACAGAGAGTAATCTGAAACACAGTAACACACAAAAACTCTTGCAGGGCCTTGAAACCTCCTCTGGGCACTAGATATACACTTATACCTATTTGGGGATGTGTGTATACACTTAAAACTTCCAAAAAAATCTCAGCCTTCATTTGAACAACTTGCTTGGAGTTGTAGCTGAGTTTCCTTTGCTAAAGAAAAGCTGTTTAGGAGCAAATGCAGGTTGCAACAAAATGTTAGGAACAAACTGTCCAGGATCTTCTTTCACAACAATCCCACGCACTTACAAATCTCCCTTTAAGAATAAAGTGGTAGTGCAAACACCTAATTAAAAAAACGGCTTGTATTCAGAGTTACTAATTAAAAATCCTCATGTTCCCCCGACTTTTTCCCCCCTCTGTGGAAATCTGCAAGTTATTTAATTGAAGTCCCATTTTGTCGGTGCAGATGCACGAAGTGTCTGAATCATCAAACAGATTTAGGGTGTTTTGATTGTTGTGTGTGCCTCATTGCTATTCCCAGAATGTCGAGCTGAGCTTATGCTGATCGGCAGGACTTAGAAGCATGAAACAGTAAAAGAGTCCTTTCTTCTCATCCCAGCCCCATCCCCCTTGCCCCCTGGATTTACATTGAAACTTTGCCAATCTCAGATCGCACTCTGTCTGCTGCCTCGGCATTAAAATGGAGCCGCTTGCCTGTTTCTTTGGCCCCACGCTCCATCTTCAGATTCCCCTTGGCTGCCCTAAGACACCCCTCATGTTGCTTCAGAGAAACTTCTTTAAGAAGACAATTTCACTTTCTGTCAATTTTTTTTCTTCTTCTTCTTTTTCTGGTTTTTTTTTTTCTTTTTCAAATAAAAATCCTTCTCTGTTTTTACATTTGTGCGCTGTGTGAAAAGAAAGGAGACAGAGGAGGAGAGAGAAGCCTGTTTTCATCTAGAGGTGAAAACAGCCTGGTGAGCAGCAGGTGCAAAGCCCCAAAGCAGCTGCTTTCTGCTCTCAAGTTGAAGCGCCTTGGTCCCCCACCCTCCACGCCAAGAGCACTTCATATAATCCTCTCATGCAATTCACACTGTAATTGCAGATATCCAGACTGCTAGGGCTCATTTTATTATTATTTTTACTGATAACAAGATCTGCAAACAGGGGGACCGGTCGTAGTAATTAGTTGTGTGTCGCTAGGCAGCTTCTGCAGAAGCAACTTGGATTCTTTTTCATTCTTTTTAGGCAGGGGAGGGCATGACTGCTTTGCCCCTTCCTACCTCTCCTCTTTTTACCCCCTTGAAGGCCACTCAAAGTAGCACATGAGGAACTTTCCTGCTGGCTCTGTTGGGTCCCTTTATTATCTCGCCGGCCTCTTTCACTCCTTGAGTCGAAGGCTGTTGGATGGGTGCTAGCAATGAAGATTATTGTCTTGAGGACCAGCTTGTTTTCTCAAGGCTCTGCTTGTTACATTGCTAATTATGGGTCTATGGGATCCTTTTCTGATATTTGACTAAGTGGCATGGATTACTGTGTAATCATTTCCCACTGGGGAGGGGGATCTTTATTATTATTATTATTATATACTTCTGGACAACTTTTCAGTTGCTTTTATGTAGGTAATTGCTCTTCCCTGTAATCCAGGAATTCTTATTTTTTTAATCATATTATGGATTTCACCAAACACTATTTAACATGTTAATTACTGGTAAATACACACTTCTTTTTCCCTTCTGTTCAGAGTGAATACAGATCCTATGAATGTGCTGTTTGTCATCTGTACCCCTTATGTGTTATCTCTGTCTAATAGGACACTGTTGTTTAAAGAATGAAGAGACTGAACATGGACATTTGGCTCCAAACTTTTGTTTTAGATTAGGGCTTAATGAGTTTATGCTTTTTTTTTTTCTGTTTTATTTTTCAAGCCAAAATATAAAGGAATAAAGATCAGTTTGATGACATAATTATTTTTAATAACCTGAACAGATTTTGCAGTGCTGAGACACCATACAAAAGCCTGGAAAATGGGATCCTTTATTTACTTGCAGAAAGCTTGATCCAGCTGCCATGAAGTCAAGGCAAATTTTCCACTGAGTCAGAGAAACTCAAATCAGTGTGGAAGACCAGACAAGTTTCTTCCAGAGTGTCCTGGTAACACACCAGGGTCCAAACGGACAAGAGTGCTTCAGACAGAGGGGAGTGGAGTGGGGAGGAGATTCCAGCATGATTCAATTACTAGAAATATTTTCATCTTGCCTTAAAATGGCTTATTTTCCTGGCTTATGCCAACTGTGATTTTATTCAAAGCTTTAAGTAACTGAGATCTTTCTTTTATGCTGCAGTCCCATGTTTTGATAAATAAAAGTACTGCTAAAATGACCATTGCAAAAAGAAAAAAAAAATTAAAAGTTTGAAAGTCTTGGAAGCTCCAATAACCTCACTGCAAGAGTGCTGCTGGGAAAATGGTGCTAGGGTACAGTGACTTTAAGGAACCTCGAGTCACATTGACAAGACCTGGAAAGGTAAAAAAAAAATACCTTATTTTGGGTACTGGATAAGTGAATTCAGACTGAGATGTAAATGAGAACAGTCTAAGGCTGATTTATTCTGTGCTATTCTAAGATGCCAAAGAATCTTTTTGGCTGTGAGGAACACTCCAAAGCACTGGTGCCCTCTGGGGACAGTTCTTCTCATGGGCCATGGCTCACATGTCAGGATGTTGAGTTTCACACCTTTTTATGGCTTTTTTTCAATCAGTCCAAAACTGGTGTGGCAAAAACTTTTGGTTGAACTATGCAGGCCAGCTGAGTGTTGTCAGAATCCAATGCACCATGACAATAATCCAGCCAAAAGACACTGTGCTGGTGCAAACCCTCCTTATTTATTACATGGTTTTATAAACAGATACTTGCCTAGAAAAGCATAACAACTCTGAGCTCTGCAGGCTCTGGTATGTTTGCCTACAAAGTTGCATGGCATAAGACCCATTTATTTTTAAAAATGGCTTGGTAGCTTCTTCTCAAATTTCAGCCCAAAGAGCTGCTGGACTTGGAGCAAAGTAAACACAGTCCAATACTAATTCTCAGCAGTCAGTCCAAAAGTGCTTTTCCCTGGGGGGGCCAACAGGGATGTCCACAAGCTTTCAAAATAAACATAATTCAAGGTGACACTGGCACAACAGGACTTGCATTAAAGATATGTCAGAAGAAGTAAATTGCAGGCTGGCAGAACAGGAGAGAGCAGGTCAAGTGATATTGTGAAAAAAAAAACAAAACAGTGTTGGTCCCTATAAAACTTTCAAGCAGTTCAATTGGTTCAGTGTAAATGCCGTTGAAAACTACTCTGGATTTAATCTATAGAGTCAAAAGAGTTCTCATTCTTTGCCATTAGAAATGTGAACTTCTTAGAGACACTCCTGAAGATGAGATTTATTAGGCTAAAAAGTGACAACTCCTGGCTATTTCCTGGAGAAACGTATTATTCCATCTCGACTAAAATTAAAACAGGTCAAGTAAACAACTCTGAAAGCTGGAAAACTCAATTTCTTGCCCATCCAATTATGCCTAGCTAGACCAGCCTGTACAATTTTCCATTATGACTGTTGTGAACTGTGTGTGGTCCCCTGACTGTACCATACGAGCTGGAGCACTGGAGCACAATAAGGCATGTTAGAGGCTGTCAGCGTGTTTTAGGATCTCCTAATACTTGTTCACTGTAATCACACTGCTGTGTACAACATAGCATTTGAGATGACCCTTTGAACAAAATTTCTTATTTTCATCTACAGGCTTTGGAAAAGTTTAGATTGAGACATAAAGAATGTTAATTTTTTTTCCCATTAGACGTAATCAAAACTTTGGGTGCTAATACAGGAGCTTTCTTCTTGGTCCTACATTGTGACCTTAACTGTGCTTTCAGGCTCCCCTTTTCAAACATGTTTATTTATGCATGGATTTTTTTTTTTTAATACTGACCTGCTTTGCCCCATGATTACCTATCCTGCATTCTGGTTGCTTTGCTGTAATTTGTTTGTTTACTCTTTCAGTTCTGCTTGAGTAGAACATTGCAAAATCTTCTTAAGCTCCAAATAACCTC
Organism: Fringilla coelebs; assembly: GCF_963513975.1. Taxonomy (NCBI): domain Eukaryota; kingdom Metazoa; phylum Chordata; class Aves; order Passeriformes; family Fringillidae; genus Fringilla; species Fringilla coelebs. The sequence goes on from NC_140036.1 coordinate 17,995,300, forward strand.
CAGCTCTTAAAGAATCCATTTTTATTTAAATCAAAGCAATAAAATCCAAGCAGCTTTTCATTCTCTTGCTCCTCCCAATGCGCACATACTTTCCAGCAGTTTCAAAACTATAGAGCCATCCTACAGAAAGCAGCTCATATTTTCATCTCAGCATTTACCAGATTTTTTAATAGTGCAGATGGGCTGCAACAACAATCCTTCCACAGCATAATTGGGAAGTTACAGCACTGGCTTGGGAAACCAGTGACAGGAAGCAGGAGCACAAGCAGGATTTTCAGAAGTCGAGAATTCCCTCATCAAGTGCAAAGGTATGGAAGATATTTCAGAAAGGCCAGCAATGAAGGACAAAAGGTCTCGTCTGCCACAGTCACAACTTGGTGCCAAGGGTCTGAGGGGCAGTGTGTTCAGGCTGGGAGCAGGGTGGGATGTTATAACTGCTGGGAGATGTCTGCAGTAGTGGGAAGGATGCAGAGATCCTTGAGCAAGGCATGTCCTGTCTCATTTTGGGACACCACTGCCTAGGAGGACAGGGCTGCATGTGGAAAGGCTGGACTCAGCCAAAGTGGCATGAGGCCTGCAAAGCAGGAATGGCATCCATAATCACATTAATTACAGTCATTGAGATATCATGCAGGAATAAGAAAGGCTGAGTAGTCCAATGTGTACATCTCTGTGTTGCCATCAGCCCTTTCCCTGCAGGTAAACAGCAGTACAGGTGTGCGTCTGTGGAACTATGAGGGAGGAGCTGCTCCCTTCTCCCCTCCTTTAACTCCTTGCAGTGCCAGGGTCAGTTACCCAAAGGGGGCTCCTCACATGCCACTTGTGCTTCAAGCTCCTCCATAGCTGATCCCTTGTCCCCATATCATTTTCTCATTAAGTACCAAATTGCCAACCCAGCTCCTGGTCAGCTCTGGTCCTTGTGATGATTTCAATCAAAAATACCTTTGGGCTCTGCCTCTCCCTTGGGAGGATAAATCTTCAAAAATTGTCCCACCAAACAACTCAAAGGGGTGGGCAATAACTCACCACGGTGCTGACTTCACCCTCAGCCTGCTGTTGTGGGGAGAGCTCTGGTGTCCCCAGCCTGCCTACATCTCTCTGCTGTCTCTGGCATCACTGTAGCATCAGGGAAACAGGTGCTTGCACAAGCCCTGCTCTGTGCCCAGAGCTCTGGGATTCTGTAATAATGCTACAAGATGTAACATAAATAAGTGCAGTATGTGGGCAGGCAGACACCACCCAGGGATTTGCATGTGCAAATACTTGTACCAAATTTAAAGGTTGCTTGTGAAACTAAGGCTGTAAGTATTGCTGAGGCTTCAAAGCAGTAAAAACCACCATTAAAGCAGTCCATTAAAGCACAATTACACACAACAGTAATGCACCTAACTGCTGTGGGTCCAATACAGCCATTCCCAAATTGGTCTGGAAGATTTCATATGATGGGTTTCACATTTTGTGCAATTGCTCTCTACTAGTTTTATGTCTGTATGAATAAGAGCAGCACTGGAAAAACACAGGTAAAACTGGGGCCCCATCCTGGTAGTCAACATAAAGGAAGAGATAGGAACATCATCAACATCATCATCAAGTCAACATCATAGGAAGAGATATCTTATTTTCATAGGAAGAGATATCTTAATTTCAGCAAATTTAAATAGACACCTTGAGGCAAAAAAGTGGGAAAGGAAACAAAAATGGGTTAAGGGACTTGCCAGAGGTTACAAATTAGGTCAATACCTGGGGCTTCAGAGCACTGGTCCAGTGACACATCCACTGCACAGCCCTGCCTCATGCTGGCCCAAACACTGAGTTTGGTTTCCTCCCGTCTGCACAACACTTACTCACCTACTAATTTTCTACTCTCACCCCAGCCTCAGCAATGAGGACAAAAGGCAGATGACTGGATTTTGTTCCTCTGTGACTGCCAGCTTTTCACAGCCCTTCCACAAGCTTGAATAACACGTGTTGCATCTGGAGGGCTGAGGGCCATATTTTAAAGTTCTCACCACCCAGCAGCTCCTCCAGGAACACTGATGGAAAGCAACCACCAGCCAGATGTTCAAAATAGCTCAGTACCAACTTGCTGAGACCTTTGGCCATTTACATTGGAGTCTGAGAGAGAACAGAATGATTTTGAAAGTCTGCAAAATGTAGCTTTCTGGGTATTTTTAGTATAAATGTTCTTCAAGAACCAGTACTTGTAAGCCAAATTTTAAGGAGCTTTGGAAGTTGAGCTGTGGGCTATTGGGTAAAAAAGCTCACCTACCTATGGGAAAATGAACTGTTCTGCTGTACAAACAGAAGTGCACAAATTCTGTGCCATGATAAAAGGGCTTTTTAAAAAATTGCAAATATTAACACTTTTTAGAGACAAGTAAAAGGTCTGCTCCATTCCCCCACATTTTTGCAATGGGATCTTGTTCTCCTTAGAATCATACAAACTATTAGGTGGGAAAAATATCTTTAAGATCATTAAGTCCAACCACTACCCAGCACTGCTGAGTCCTCTGCTAAACCACATCCCTAAGCACACTTCTCTAAACTTCTAAATACCTCCAGGGATGTGGACTCCACCACTGCCATGGATAGTACTTGACAACCCTTTCAGTGAAGAAATGTTTCCTAATATCTTATCTAAATCTTCTCTGGTGCAGCTTGAAGCCATTTCTTCTGGTTGTATCCCTTGAAGAAGATGCTAATGCTTACCTGGCTACAGCCTCCATTCAGGGAGTTGAAGAGAGTGATGAAGTCCCCTCTGAGCCTCCTTTTCTCCAGGCTGACCACCACCAGTTCCCTCAGCTGCTCCTCACAGGACTTGTGCTCCAGACCTTCCCCCCTCCTGTTGCCCTTCTCCTGACTTGCTCCAGCCTCTAAATGTTTTTTGCAGTGAGGTGTCCAGGACTGGATACAGGCCTCGTGAGGTGTGGCTTCTCCAGTCCCAAGCACAGGGGACAGTCACTACCCTGGTCCTGCTGGGTGTACTACTATTGATGGTACAAACCAGGTGCCATGAGCTTACTTGGCCACCTGGGCACACACTGGCTGATTCTTACCCATAAGCACCAACCCTATCATCACCATCATTAAGCTCTAGACAATCAAACCACTCCCTAACACACAGGGCTACCCATGACCTCTCCTTCCTCACCTGGCCCTTCTGAAGAGTTTATAGCCATCCACTGCAGCCCTCCCGTTATGTGAATCATCCCACCAGGCTCCACGATGCCAAGGATGTCACAGTTTTCCTGCTGTACCACGGCTCCCAGCTCCTCCTGTTTGTCATCCCTGCTCCCTGCACTGGTGACCTTCAAACATCTCTGTGCCTCCCCCAGGCTCATCTGCTGGGAGCCTGGGGCCCTACATTCATCTCATGTATCAAACAGAAGGGTGGCTCCCAGTGTTAGCAGTGCCCACACTCGCCTCCCCCTAGTCAAAGCTAAACTCTATCTTTTAAGTGCTTTTATTCATTTTTATAAGCCAAGAGCAACGTGTTCACCAGAATTCATCACAGCTCTCTTTCTCCCCAACCCCCATTTAATTTTAAGAGGGGGCCAGCCCCAATATTTGAAACTCCTGCTCCATTTCTTTTTATTCTCTTTTTCTTCCTTCCTTCCTCCCCCCTCGCCCCCTCCCTCCATCTCCTACTCTGTCCCCTTCAGAAGCCCCCAGGATGACACTGCTCATTGATGCTTCTCCTTCATTAGCATTTCAGCAACTTGGCTCAGTAGTTTCAGAGACAATCCGTCATGAGAAAACTGAAGAATGTGCCCCATTTGCATGATTCTGTGCCAGAATGCAACTTTTTCTCAGCTGTTCATTGTGTAATTTCCCCTTGAGCCTTCAACTTTCCCATGAAGTCCCAGAAATCATATTATAGAATTCCAGACCAGCTGCAATGCTCCAAAGATTAGTTTTATGGACATTTTAACCAATCTCACAGCTCTACAAAGAGCATCACATACACAAGAAACACGGGTTTACTTTCTGTTGTCAGGAAAGGCAATGTGCCTACTTGAATAAAGTTCTTTGAAACTGCAAGAAGGAATTTATGCCCCATGATGAGAACGATCCAATAAGTGTTGTGAATCCTTAGGCATATTTTTAACTTCCACTTGTACTGCCTTAATTATTTTATTCCTCTTACAATTAAATGTTTGTAACCCATTTTGAGAGTCTTTCTGAAATGAATGGATATGCAAACAACTTGATTGAAATGCTTGGTGCATATGACTAAAAGTTACTGGCTCTCACACATCAGCAGAACAAATCAAGCTTTTCGTTAGTTGGTTTCAGAAATCAAGAAGTGGATTATAAAAAAAGACAGGCAGATAAAACCTGCTTCTAATTACCTTCTAGAGGGCATCTGAGTTTGTAGAAATAGAGGAGTTTATTATATTAAAAGTAAGCAAGGAACTGAAAATTGGTGTGAAGCAATCAAACTACTTTGTCAATTAAAATGTATCCCATTAGGAAAATTAGGCACCTGTTCCACAAAAGTTAGACAATGGAGCATGGGAGGAGAACACTGCATTTTAACAATCTGGTTGCTAATTAAATTCTTTACTTTTTCCTATGTATGCCAATAACTATCACTTTTCCCATGTTTTCTTTAACCTACTGAAACAGAACTCATTTTTAATTATTCTGCCTCTTAAAACCACCAAATCTCTTCAATGCTTTCAGAGCCCGAGCATATAAAATGCAAACATTTAGATAAATATTTTAAATACAGTCTGGATACTTTTTAATAGAGATTTTTGTTGTCCCCCCCCTCCCCCTGCCCATAGGGTTGGCTGTGTGAAAACCATCCTTGCTGACTCAGGTTAATCTATGAAACAAACACAGGGACACGTTCACACTCTGTGAGTGTATACTTATATATCTGCTTGTATTTTTGTTTGTGTGTGTATGTATACATATATATACATGGTGCAAAAATCCTATGGAATTAAAGCTTGCCAAGATTAGGACCTCATAAACAGATAAATTAGGGTTCTTCCAATGTGAAAGATAGGTGGTGTGGTTTTTTTTTGGTGAGAAGCTCACACGGTGATTAGAGTGAGGTTGTGGAAGATTTCATTAATTATAGGTGACTGGTTTTCCTCTCAGAGGACAGCTCAGGTCCCCCAGCTCCCCCTTGGCAGCTCATCTTAAATTGTTGTCTAACCTTTCCCTTAATTCAGCTCATCTTGAGCTGATGGGAACTGCTTTCATTCCACCTCTTGTGGAGGTAATGAAACAATCTTCTTATTCACTTGGTTCCTCTGAGCCGGTGACACACAACAAAAAACCCAGGGCCCTGATTAATGGCCGCTAATTAGCAATGTTAATGACCAGGTGTCCAAGAGCATGGCCAGCTTCTCTCAGCATGGAGTGATCCCTCAATGAGGGCCCTGCAAATCCAGCCCCAGTGACCCTTCCCCTCAGCTGCCAGTAATGAAGCTGAGCTCTCTCATTACACCCAGGAGAGGCGCAGGGGGAGGCCCAGGCCTTGAGAGCCAAACTCTTTCCTTCGGCTCTAGTGGGCCTTCCATTAATTAAGGTCAGCATTTTTGCTCTCCATCCCCCCCAGCCTCAGCCTTTTCCTCCTTAATAAAAAAACAAAAAACCAACAAAACAACACTAAAAATCCCCCAACCCTCAAAGGTAAAAGATTTGGATGAAGGAAGGCTTAGTTTTCTCAGCTTTCTCTGCTTTCCCAGTGATAAAGGTGCTGTTTCCCAGAGTGTTTGGGCTGCTTGGAGCCCTTTTTTCCCGCTCATGTTTTGAGCCTTCTGGATCCAGCTATAACCTGAGGGAAATCTCCACTGGCCTCAGCTGCTCTCTGCCAAGCCCTCTGCCTTCCACCTCCCAGAGAAAAGTAGCTGTAAGAGCACAGAGGTGAGCAATGCTAGTGCTGGCAAAGGAAAAAATTCGTGCATATCAGCTAAAAACCCAAATGTGCATCTCCACAGATCAGACTGGCCACACAGAAAATGTATCCACTTATTATTTCTCACCAACATTTTTGTCACATTTACCACTCTTGAGTTTAGACACAGAAAAAGGGGCCTTCAATATAAACATCAAGTAAAATGTGCCTCTTTGGCTGCAGTTTGTGACTCCTTTCCTGCAGCAGCAGTGGAGGTGCTCTCTGCCTCTGGGCTTGGGGAGCAGGGAGGGGAGATCTCCCTGTCCAGCTGTGGTGCAGGCAGAGCTGCCAGCTGCTGCTGAGCCTCTGATCATCCTGACACAGCTCCTGTCTCCTAGGACAGCCTGGGGGATGGAAGAGTTTGTAAGTTCTAGAAATCAATCTTGGTTTTGGTGGGCAGGAGCCTTTAAAGGATGGGGGATGTTATAGCAGCGTGCATGTGGCACATGGCTCCAAAAAAGAGCCAAACGTTTATAGGAATAGAGAACTGTTTCATTTTTGCTTTGTAATGTAGCAAAAGTCATGATCTAGGAGTGAGAAAATACTTCAGTGCAGCTACATGCAGCCTGTGTGGTAAGGCTGACTGCTTCTGAACTTTCCAGAAACTTCAGAAGTCAACTTTATTAGCTTTGACAATGCAAATGTTTTCTTTTAATTGGAAGAATATTACTACAAGTCTCTATTTTTTTTTTCTCTAGTTGTGCACTGTGAAATGAAGACACAAAATTAACATGAATTGAAAGAGAGTAGTTTAGAGAGCTGATGGGGTGATAGGAAGCCTTTTACTCTAGGTCACATCTTGAGCTGGAAGTGACAGAAAGTTAATACTGCAAGAATGCCATTTGGTGGCTGTTCTAAGATAAGGGGGAGCCAAGCTCAAACTTTAATGTGTTAATGCCTTCACAAATGCATTAGCAGTAGTTGGGGAGGTAGCTGGACACCATACTGCACCAATTGTTTTCCTATAAATCCTTAAAGGGGTGATTTCCATCTCTGTAATACTGTCTCCTTCCGAGTGACAATTATTCCCTGCTCTCTTGACTGTCTGGGCCTTACAGCAGTGACTAACATGGCAAATTAATATCAGGATGATCACAAATTTGGATTTTAAATTAAATTAAATGAGTTACAGAAAAAATTAAATGAGTTACAGAAAAAAAAAGATGCTGCCTTTTCACATGTCTGGATGCTTGGGCACAGGAGGTACTGCTGCCCTGACAAGGCTGCACAGTCCAGCTACTGGACTTCTATGCAAAAATAAATTACTAAGCTTTTCATTCTTGCATCCTGAGACAATTTTACTGGCACCCAACTTGACTAGAGAAAAATCTTTCAAGATGTACTGGTTCTTTCCCTGTCGATTAGTCGCTCTCCATGGATCCTTGGACTTTCTAAGTGGATGCAGCCTTGAAATTGTGCTGCTTTCACCTTGCACACAGCAGGTTATTCAGTAAGGACCTGCTCTGGCTCTGGCTTGCTTCACCTGAAACTGTAATCCTACAGTAGGTCAGCTGTCTTTTAAAAGGTGTTTTTTGAACCTCACATGGATTTTGAATGAAGGTTTACATCTATTCCCTATCTAGAAGTGAGCATTGACTGTCATTACAGATATGAAAGGTTCAGTTCCCAGCTCTCCCAGAGACCTCCTCAGAGATTTTGGGGAAGTTACTTATGGACAATGAGGGTTGCTAATGAAAAGATGATATAGTGATGGTGAGTGCCTCAAAAATAAAAATGAATTTAAAAAGATGATTGAAAAAAAACCCACCCAAAACCCCAAACCAAACCAGAAGAAAAATTAGCTTGACCCTTGCCTCCCTGTCATAACACCATTGCCTTAATTTTCTGCCATCAAGACAGACTGAAGCAAGGACTGACCCTTCATGTGCATTTCTGTGGCATCAAAATCCTATGGGAAACCAGTGGCAATTGAGGGCTTTAGCTACATGACATAAAGAATAACTGGGTTTTCAAAATATCATTCACTCCTTGTAACATCATTTCTAGCACCGTGCTGTTTGCACAGCCATGAAAAGCAAAGCAACTCCTGCAAACTGTAAGAGCTTTTGTAACTCCATCCTACACATCTAATTGATCAGCTATGCCAAAAAGAACAAAAGTCTTTCTATAGCTATAGTTATTCTATTACAGGTTATGCAGATAAGGTTACAACTAGAGCCAGACACATTTTTTTCCAGATAAACCTTTTCCACTGACAAATACACATGATCACAAACTTTTCATGAATGGGTATTGAGTTCATCTCTTTTCTAGCTAAGAGTCAGAAAGTGTTTTCAATCTAAATTTACTTGCACTTAATTAGAAATGTCTAGGAAGTTTCAAACTGTGAAATATTGAATATTTTTTTTCAGTTTTAATGAATCAAAATTTTGCCAAAAATTTCCCTTCAGGCCTTCACCTCTGTTACTGCACACACACACCTGTTACTGAAGAACCAGTTACCTGAACAGCTTCACTGGCCTCCCTTCTGCCTCCTGGAAGCTTCTCCTTTCAGGCAGTGGCAGTAATGCCTTTTAAATGTATCCTCAAAAGTATTTCCTTCCCTAATTTAGGGCATTGCTGAAGCCATTGCTTAAATAAAACAACAAGGACACTGACTGCTCATTATATCCTGGGAGCTCCTTTATGAAGGGAGTAGGGACCCAAAGCAAAGTTTTGCCTAGTTCCAAACTTTCATGGGCATTTGGACACAGCTTGTGTTCTGTGTCCCACAAGAAAGGAAGAAAGGAGGAGCACATGAAAGCAGTGACCATCATGTGGGCCCAATCCCAGTCACTGATACCAAGGAATTTCTGCCACTGACATCTGGAACAGCAAGCTGGAGACTTTGGAAGATGAGACCTGCATGGTGTTGTGAAATCAGCTGACAGTGAAGATGCTCATTCTCCTTAATCCCATACTGTCCCTGTTATGTGCAGTATTCTGTTTAGTAAACTCTACAGTAAAAGCAAAAATAAGTCTACAAAAGTACTAAAATCTTCTTGGCACTGGCAATACTTTGCTTTATACCATCTTGGTTTATGCCTGCTATAAAGTCCCAAGAAGGATAAATCTGAGGACTGCACAGCAAGCATAGAGTTTGGGATAAATGTTTTGATTGCTGAGCTACATTCTTGGGTTATCTGACAATTTGCTTTGCAACTGCAGTTTGTCAGGATTTTAGGAATGATTTTCCATTTGCTTTTTCTAATCACTTTCCATGACAATCTTTTGCCTCAGTTTTTCCTGTTGAAAAATGGAGAGTGGCCCTACCTTTTCAATAAGAAAAGGTAAAAATTCACTTGGTAATGTTTGTGAAGCAATTTGCAATGATTGGTTTGTAGCTGAGCTAAATACAATGTACTATTAATAAAGCAATTAAAGAAAAATAAATAAGGAAGGAATTATGTGGATTCCTATAAAAGGCAACTGGTAACAAGGGAAGAATTTTGCCCATTACTGGAGCACATAGCTCCATAGGCAAATTAAAACAAGGGCTCTGTCCTCAGAGTTTTGGGCAATCCAGGCTACATAATTGATTTGAGAAGAGCTACTCCAGGCTACTGTGTAATTACAGAAGTATTCACTCTTCTGGCTCCCACTCTCCTTGTCATGTTCTACCTCATTGCCCTTTATGCTAAAGCCTTTGTTGATGAGGGAACGGAAGCAGTAAGGACAAATAAAGCAATTAGCAGGTAGGGGGAATGCTACCACTGCTTAAGGATAACACACAGCTTGTATTAGGATATTTATTAGTAGAAGTCTAGAGCCTGGAGGTCAGAAGGAAAATATAGGTAATCCAGAAAAACAAAGAAAATTTTAAAAAAACCATTTTTCTTTATATATAGTATTCAAGAAATCTTGGCATGAATAAAGCATTTTCAAATAGTCTATATAAAAACCATGATGATTTTACTTAACATATTTTTAGTGAGATTAGCTTCCAGCTTTGTAATTTTATTTTTTTTAAAACCAGAGTCTCATCACAAGAGTGCTCTTCTCTCCTGTTTCAAGTGTGCATTGGCAGTAAGCAAACACCAATTTTTTGCAGGGCTAAAATCTCATTTAAAATTGCTGCAGAGCCAGCCAGGAGAGGGAGCCAAGACCTTGAACAAACCTTTCTTCCTGGCTCTCTGACACCCTGGGAAGGAAGCTGAGCCATGTTGGCCAGGGCTGCTGTGTTCTCTCAGAGCTTATGTGAATGCATTGCATGAGGAAGGGACAAAAGTGTCTGGGAAACAAAATTACACATGGATTCCCCAGGCATCAAATGGTGGATGACTCATGGTATGAGGAGAGAAGAAAGCAGGAAGGTACATGAGGACTGGTGGAAATGAGCAGTACTGTAGTTTTACACTTTTCATGCTTCCACTGCTCATCAGGAGACCAGGATTGGAGGTTGTTACAGTCCATGGACTCTGGCTCTTTTCATAACTCATTATCAGTTGAATTTGAGAAAGATATAAAGAAAATCATAGAATTTCTGCTGAGTGTGGTGGACTGGGATCGTGGATGGTCTAAAATCAGACCAGAACTACGAGGGCAGGCACTGCAATGCACTGAAGTGCTGCTGCTCCTCCAGTGCTTGGGTGGAGTTTGGGTTCTGACCTCCAGAAGGATAAAATTTATCTCCAAAACACATCATTCCAAGTGGCAAGGACATTGCATAGGAAAAAAAAAAAAAGAAAAGAAAAGAAAACGGAGAACATGAAGAATACAAGTGGACAAAAAAAAACATTTTAAAGATTTAAGAGAAGAAATACTAGAAATTTAGAGGACAATTTCATTCAGGGCCATTTGTCATATTTTTCTAGCTGAAAAACTAGAAGAAAGAGAAGATTCTGAGTCCAATTTATTGTGCTTATTTTTTTTTTCTTTTTCAAGCTTTCAGTATTTTTAAGTATAATTTCTCTTAATTTTCTTCCAATAAAATAAAAGGCATTGGGACCAGTCTGTAATAGAGAAAGCAATCATCAGAAAAAATTTAAAAGTCTTTTTTGCTAACTAAACTAAAACCTGTATTTCAGTCTAAACTTAAACAAAACCAGCTTCATTTTGACTCCTTTGTCCTGAAACTTCACTCTGAAATCATAAAAAAGTCAAAGTGTGCACTTTTGGTTTTTTTTCTAAAAATCTTTAAGAATTTATTTTTTCTTTAAGAATTATAAACAATTTTAATTATTGTGATTGTTAAAATAATTTCTTTGTAGACTCAGATAACAAATTAGTTTCTCACTATGAAATTAATTTTTTTCCTGCATGGTGTTGATTTCTTTATCCTCATAGTGCAGGTAGCAACTTCTCAGAAGTGCATCCAAAATAAACTAATGATGAATAGTGACAAACTGAATTGAAAACAAAGATAACTTTTTGTCATTTGTTAACTATTCTTATCTTACAGATCAAAGCATTTGGATGGGAGACAAACACATTATACTCTATTTCCTGAACCACCTTCTGTTTCTAGAAGCCTGGCAGTATTTCTTCAGGCATTTCACCCAAGCTATGAAATTTATGAAGTTTATCCAGATCCTGCAAGAGGTAGTGAGGGATCAGTTTGGAGATGTTTCTGAACAGCAGCCCCAAGAATAGAAATCAGTGGAGAAACTTCTCCCAACTTTTTGCAGGAAGCTCAGGGGAAGCAAGTTAATAACTGTGCCTAAAGTTAGATGCCAAGAGCATTTTTTATTCCTTCTGGTCTCTGCAGAGCAAGATCTTCCTCAAGCAACATTGATACCAATCTGCAGAAGAGAAAACTGAGGCACATGGAGAGGCAACTCTGCATGGAAAGGGTTGGCTGGAGACCTGAACCAGATATCTGAAATCCCCTTCTGGTGCTCTCTCCTTGAACCACACCCTGATGTGGTGCAGGGAAATCTGCCTTGCTACACTTGCTTTGTACATAAACACGCAAGTTATGTTATGTTACAAATTATGCATAATTTCCCAGACTTTAGAACCTGGCCATGTGTTTCAGAACTCTCTGGATTATTGTGTTTCCAGCAAGTGGGAACAAAAGGCAGAGCCTGCTGTATGAATGACTGCAGACCACGTCCTGTCAGGGGCACATGGCAGAGGCAGAAGCATCATCATGAACCCCCAGAGCTATCCTGTAAATCTTCATTAAAGTCAGGGGGAGTTTCAGATCTGTTATTAAATGTTCAGTTACACTCTGCAAGTAACAACAGAAGCAAATTGATAAAAATAGGGTAGGAGACAATAGGTGTTGAGCAAAGGAGACCACTAAAATATGTGCAGAGAGCCTGGAATAATATGAATAATGAACAAATTTGTAAAAATCAAAGTCTATTTGTGGATGAATGATAAACACAGAAAAGGGCAGGATTGGTTGAATGAATTATGCATTATGAGTCATTTTACAAGCACTGATATCTATAAAGATAATGGTTCTAATGTAAATAACAAGCCTTTAATATTTATGCAGCCTTAATAGTCTGGGGAGTCTGTAATGAGAGTTAAGAATTATACCTCTCCTCAGTGTTTTTCAATGGAAAACAGGTTTATCACAATGTCACAAACCCAAAGCAGTTTCATGCTAAGTTTGGTACACCTTTAACTCCACTTTGGACCCTGTCTGCTCTAATGCTGGAGTCTGGACAGAATCACCCCTTCTAATTGACAGCAATGCCATGGCAATAAAATCAGGGCCTTCTGAGCTAGATATCACAGAGCACTCAAACAGTGACAAAACTGGACATTTCACTTTCCTTTCTGCCTTGAGATAAGGATCTCTGCACTGACTTAGTGCAATCTCAGCAGCGAGAGGAGAAATGAATTGAGAAGTGCCCTCCCCTCTCCTCGGTGCACAGAGTTCTGTGTGGGAACGGGAGAGGCCCCAGAAAGCCCAGTGCAATCACAGCTGGGCTGTTAATTGCCTGGCCCTGTGCACAGTCACACCTTGCTGCTCCTCTGCCACAAGAAAGGGCCACCCAGCCCAGCAGTGCCGAGGCAAAGGCGGAAAGGTTTCCATAATTCCCGCGTGTCATTCTCAGCTCACGGAAACGCCGCTGTGCCAGCACGGGCACAACCCTGCCTGGGCTCCCACGGCTGACAGCGGCGCTCAAAGTGAGTGACTGAGAAAGGATTGGGTTTCTCTACCCCCTTTCTGGTAAATTCAGGTTACAGCACAGGAAAAATCGTTTATTCACAGGAGCAAAAGCAGCTGAGTGCAGCAGCAAGCACCTGGCCCCTGATGATAGCAGCAGAGAGCCCAGTTTTCCCAACCATTATTACTCTTTCAGAGACAGAATGATGATTCTTAAAGAATTTTCACGCAGACCTTGGGGAGACAAGGTTGCCATGTCCATTTTCCTTCTGTGAGGCCATGGATTTCTGCAAAACCTACTCACTTGGAGGTCTGATCTGGCACTTGGAGGTCTGATCCCTGGCTCTTAATTCACGTGCAAAACTGGCACATACTAAGGGTGACACTATATTGAATTGCATAGAGCCTTCAAAATATGTTGAGGGTTTTTCAAAAATAACTTGACCTGCAGGATATTAATATAGTGGCAAGTACCCCTGCAGGATATAAAACTGGCACCAACTCTAAGAACTTCCATTAGTGTAGCAGGTTTCTAGGCCCAGTAATGGTCATTTCATCTGAACATGTGGAAATAAAACCAAACCATAATAGGACTTAAAAAGCATTCAATGCATATTTGTCCATAAACACATCATATAAATAAAAATTCTTTTTAAAAAAGTGCCAAATGAATCAATGTGTATTCCATTATGGAATCATAATATCCCTTACCACATGTGTTGCTGAAGCAAATAACTTTAGCTGGTATGATAGTATTTTCCATCTTTGTGGTACAGTTTATATTTTCATCTATTGATTAAGGACCTGCCCCTGAGGAAGTTAATGACCAGAGCTCCCCAGGCGTAAAAGGAGAAGGAAAAATGTGTAAACAATTTGGCTGAAAATAAGGAAACAAATGTATTTCCTCCTCCCCTTTCTCCTAGCAAGAGTGAGTGTAGGATACAAAACCAGTTGAAGACAGTAGAAAGATTTGCTCCTTACTTCAGCAGCTTTGGATCTGGCCCTAAGCATGTATGTGTGAGATAAATTTTGGCACTACTGGAAACCCCACCTCATACCTCCCACTGTGAATATGTCATCTTTCTATGTGCTCATGCATGCCAAAGCTTTATCTCTTTTGAAATATTGCCCAGAATCAAGCTATGTTTACTCAAGTAATAGGGAGATTCACTTATATGCAATAATTTCTTCAATGGAGAGGCTCTTTCTGCAGTTGTACTTTGGACTTTGTTCCTAGTTTAGCTTCTGTTTTTCTAACTTGATGTTTTTATCCAGGTTTGACAAGAGGGTTGGATTTTTTTTTTTTTTTTTTAAGTTAGACACCTGGAATTAGCTTTTCCTGCCAAGAATTACAGTGCACCTGGAAGTACTAAATCATTTTAATCTGTTTTTTAGTGGTTTTGCACAATGGAATTGCATCTCTTTAAATCTTTCTTACCTTTTGCAAAACTAAATTGCAGCTCCAGACAGAGCATTTTATGAGTATGTTGATAGTGATATCATGAGATAGCTGTGCCCTGCTAGTGACTGCCTCTGCTGATCCTGGAGGCAGTTAGCTGAGAACTGCATCTCCAGGTTTCTTTCCTCTGCGGTGGCTCTGCTTACCTACATAACATATGGAAATGTGAGCATACACTTACAGCAGATTGTTTGCTATGTTTACACCAGTTCTAACACTAATCCCCATTAATGTTTGATATTGCTCCCAAAGAGTTTAAATAAATGTCAGGCCTCAGATCCATTGCATACGTGTTAGGCATCGTATAAACTTCGCATGGAAAGATACCGAAACGCTGTGGGATGTCCTTTTTTTAACATTACTTTTACTGGCTGGATTAACCACATCAATGTATGCAAAGCCCTGCTACTTTCATGATTTCTGTCATCACATTTAAGAGTCCTATTGTCAAAAAAAACATAAGCCAGCTTCACATCACCTTTAAAGTCCACTGTCCTGCTTCTGCTCTCAGTTACTTCCATTTATCAAAGGTGTGTGTGAGTGCAAAGTGAAAGAACAGCCAGATGCACACTAACAAACATAAAACATTTTTCCTCCCTGTTAGAAAATATCAGACACAGCCATGCTAGCTGCACTTTGCTGCAGAACAATAACCACCAGGGTCATGGTAAAGTTTGCCCCAGGCCCTGTAGCCCATCCAGCAGCTTGGGTGCCTCAACTTGTGAGAAAATATTTAGCTGCTGTGCAGAGAGACATGCAGGGGAACAGCCTGTGGACCACAGAAATGACAAGTGCCAGGCAGATTCCCAGCTCAAGCTGCTCCTTTGCCCAATATGAGCTATAGGTGCTTACTGGGATTTTATGTTACAGCAGAGAGAAATCTAGAGACCTTCATTCTTTGTCTACCACATGGAGAAGGAAGCTGGTCAGGCCTCCTCTGTGCCAGGCATTCCCTTTCTCTCTCACCTTCCTTTCCCAATGTGATTATTTTACATTAGGCTGTTTCTCCTGATGATTTTTTTTTAATTACTGTTTCAGAGGCTCAGCTCTGAGGCTGAAAAACTTTCCTATCAACCACCACCACCTCTGTCAGTCATATTTGGGATGCAACCACTTTGCATTTAGAGGACTTTCTCATTATATGCTTACATAGTGCCCAGTTCAGCAAGACCTAGATCTTAGCTGGAGCCTTTCTGAAACCCTTGTATTGTCATACAGGCAATAGCAACAATATTCAGCTACAAAAATCACCAGCACAAATGAGCAACACTGTGGGAGTGTGTCTGGGGACAGCAGACAGCCAAGAGTAGAAAGTGGTTATTGAGACAGGCTTGCAATTGAACAGAGCTGATCTGCTCCTTTAGGCTAAAGGCAACTAATTTTCACTTCATCCAACCGCTGAAAAAGTAAATAAAAGCTGTGGACACAGCCATATCTCTTAAAACACAGTGTTGTTTAGTAACAAAAATAATTGGACTTCACAAGTTAATAGGTTTTGCAGCAGGGGATAATTTTATGTTAAATGACTAAGCTGTGTCTCAACCTTTGCTGGGCTCATTATATCCTTTAAGTAGTTCAAGTTTCCAGATAACCAGCAGCAGAACGAGGTAAGCAGGCAAAATTAGTGTGGCTGGGAAAATTTGTATCTGTCACACAGGTCTGGTTCCCACACACTCTGGTTACATCATTACTTAGTCTGTTAACTAGGAAACCAATTAGGCCAGAGAGCTGCTGTCAGGTGACCAAAACACGAAAATGCACAAGAAACCCTACCCGAAAGATGGGATTTCAGCAGAGGCCCACAGATAGCCGACTCCTCTTCTGCTGCACTGCAATTTTCGTATTTCGTTTCGCCTTTGCTTTCAGGCTGAGCTCTGAGGTCCCACAGATTGATGGTTGAAGGAGCCTTGTTTCTCCCCTCAACAGGTGTGCTGAGAAAATTGTTTCCTGCATCCAAAATTACACAAAATTATGTAATAATTTCTCTCATTCACTCTGGCAAATTTCCTTCTCCTTCGCACCTTTTAATTTACAGAGTGAGAACAAGGCAGTAGGAACAGAACTGAGTGCTGCGCTGTGGTTAACAGCACATTCATCTTAAAGGAAAAGGCTTTATAAGACCAGGGTGCAGCTAAAATTCAGGGCACAAACACCTTCAACAATGGTTGTTTGTTTTTCACAAATCTGAAGGTGTTTGTCCAGGTACAGACGAAGCACAAAGGTCTCTGGGCTCACCCTCTGCACGGGCACAGGAGTCCAGCACAGGGCACTGGGAGGACAGGTGAAAGTTTCCTGTAAAGCATACATAAGAAGGGAATGTATGTACAAATAAATACACCTAATCTCTGTATTACATCACTATATGGCTAAAATGCAGCTTACATGACCATAATTTTTTTTCTATGCATATATTTTAGACACATACATATATATAAATGTATATGTATCGCGTACTACAAGTGGTGCAGATATTTTCTAGCTTGCACATCTTTCCTGATTCTGGCATCACCTGAGGAGCTCACTGACCTGCTAAGTCCTTGCTCGAATCTACTGAAAACCTGCAAACACCTCCAGTACCTTCACTCTGGGCCAAGAGCACTAACAATCCACATGCTCTTTCTCTCTGTTCTCATCCAGATTTATTTTCTGTTAGGACAAGGAGATAGAGGGATCAAACGTCACCTCAAAAGCCTCAAGAAGAGACTTCATGAATCAGGGGAGGGCAGGCTGAGGGCACGGGGGGTCCTCCCCCACTGGAGGGTGATACTCAAGTAGCAGCACTGCTCTTTGATCCCTAGCAGAGTGCCTTTGGGCTAAAGGGCTTGCCCTAGTGTGGCCCTCCTCATTTCTGATGGCCTGTCATCTTTGGGAAAATTTTTTGGGGAATGGCCATCAGAGGAAGCAAAGTAATCAGAGATACTTTCCTTCCCAATGATTTTGGTGAGCAGATGACTTGATCAGTGTGCAGAGAAGAGCAAAGCAGTCCCTGCCAGCTTGGGGAACCAGGCTCTTGCATGTTTTCCAGCACAAGCACCTCATTATTAATTCATGCTCCAGGTCCTCTGTACATGCTGTTACTAATATTAGGTTTCAACAGAGTAATGAGCAACAGCAATAGACTGACTATCTTAATATATTTTAAATAATGTTTGAAATATTACATTTGAGTTTGGATTTTTAATTAGAGCCTGGGCAGGGTATTGACAATCTTCCTACTGTTTTGCAGCCAGCAAGCAAATAAGATAGGGATTGTTCTGATCTGAACACTGAAAGCCAGTCTGATTTAGGGGATGGATCTGAAATACAACACCAAACTTTAAAGCAAGAGGCAAATTTGGCTCTGGCTTCAGCAGACAGACTTTGACCCATCCTTATACTAAAAAAGGACTTTTGATATGGGACTTTCATAAAAGTAAACAGTTGTGAGACCAGCACTTACGGATATGCTCTGGAACATCCTGTCACTGAGTTGCCCAGGGACAGTTTGGCTCTCAAGGACACCTCTGTTATTAAATAAAAGGGACATGGTGTAGCTGGACATAGAGAAAAGGGCTTGTTGTGGTATAAATATAAATATATAGTATAAATTGATCCCTTTAGGACATACACAGTAGAAAAAAAACTAAGGCAGGCAAGCTGTGGGTCTGAAACCCTACAGGGCTTCAAAGTCCTTCCCACTGCTGTGCTCCAGGCAGGAGCATAGGTCAGCATCCCTTCCTTGCTTGGACATACACATATTAAAGGAGTCATTTAAAATTGGAGCTGGGGAAAGAGCTAGAGCCATTTTCCTGTGAGTGTGCACATTTCTGAATGTGCTCCCTTTGAGTGGGAGTTGGCAGTGAAGATTTTGCTGTTCTGGAACTCACTCCTTCCACTTGGTCTGCTGGGAGTCTGAATACATTGACCTATGGGGCACATTGCAAAGCCTAACTATTTTCCCAGGATTTTTCTGAATGAATGACTTGAGTAGGTAGAGAGAAGAATGTTTCATTTGTTCAGTACATGGAGGCCTTTAATTAATAATGTTCCCATTTGAATGCCTATTGTATTTTTAAACGTGCTTTGTACATAGACCTAGAGCATCAGATAACTGCAGGGTTGGGTTTTTTTCCAATTAAAACAAAAAGAAATCCCACAACTGTGTGGCATTGCTGCCACATGCCTTTTTGTGATATCTTTATACAGTGTCTAGCACAGTAGCCCCTGATCTGGACCATGACTTCTCAGGGCCAGCACCTAGATGGAACTGTCCAAGCTATGACAGGTCTCAAGGAGATGAAGTTTCACACCAGCTGGAGAGTTTGCCTCTGCTGATCATCACTGTAAGGCTGGAGATGTTTTTCAGTCAGTCACTGACATTACAGAAGTGCCCAGGCTCCTCAGAGTAGATTTACGTTCTTCCTGTCTGGATTTGGAGTTCTCAAGAGATTGGGTCTTTTCTTGGGTATGTTGGGCATTTCATATTTTTATAACAAGAGAATCAACCTGGTGAGTCTTCTCACAGCAGACAGGTTTTGTTTTTTGAAAAGAAAGGTCTTCATAGGAATTGAAGTTTTTACTGGTTCCTACAATTCAAGTAAAAGGTTTTCAATTTTTGATTTTTTTGTAAAAAACCCTTCTTTTGGTAAAGAGATACTCAGTTTTGATATCACAGATTTCTAATTTTTTGTCTGTTTTGGTTTTCTCTAAACACCCTGACATAGCCTGAAGAGAAATATCTTATATCTTCATTTTAAAATGTTTCTGAATTTAAAATTTTCCTACAGAGGTATTTATTAAGCTGTTGGGTCCAGCTAGTGGTCTGCAGGTCACATCTGACTCAGAAAAATGCTTTTTATGGTCCAATTCTTTCTCCCTGTGGGAGATGCAGATGCTATACTCCACGTTTCTAAAGCACATGAGTAGATCCTTCTGTGCCTGCTCACCACATTTTTCTCATTTAGTGTCTGCTGACTGTTGCTTTTTTTAAAATCTACACCTGGACTGGTGTGTCAGATATTTTGAGGAGACAGGTGAGGGCGCTGCCAACAAACTCGAGTTTTATTGCACAACTCATTGAGTTTAAGCTGTTTTCTTGATGAAGAACTTGTTGTGCAAAGACAAGTATCCATCAGGTTTTCTCCACACTGTGTTTGTCCTTGTTTCAGTTGTGTGTTTTGCTGCTGGAGCAAACCTTTCTTGAAACCCTTCTTGAAAGCCTTAACAACCCCTCCTGCCACCTCCGCTTTTCCATTCCTTTTCACTGAGTAGGCTGCCAAAACTGATTTTCTGATTATTTACTGCAACATCCTTTCCTCCATGGCCATGGGGCCTTCTCTCCCTGATCAGGCAAGCACAGGGCAAAGGACCAGGTGAACTCAAGCCTGTCTCCAGAATCTTAATGCAGAGCTCCTTTGAAAAACACTATGGCTAACCACACCATTTTTCTTCCTCTCTGAAAACCCTGTGAGAATCTCACACTTAAATCAGTATTGCACAAGCTTCCTTATGTGGCTCACCACAGCCCTACCTGCGCTACTCTTGTATATCTGTCTCCCTTAGGAAAGACAGAATGGTTTGTACTGAACTCTGAGAAGAGCTCGAATTTGTACAGATTCAGCCCTTACATGAAGAATGCACAAGGGTCAGTTACAAGGAGAAGGCAGGGTTTAGCTTTAAGCCAAGATAAAACACCACTTTCCAGAAGAAAAGAGCTGATGAGATACATTATTCCACAGAGTAACTAATCTACTGCAGGTGCAGTGGTCATCATCTTATTCTATTTCTTCATTTTACTATGCGTGATGCATCTTTGACAGAATTAAAGGCCCTTAACTTTCCATTGCTTTTGCAGTTGATGGAATCCCAAGAAGATTTTGACTGGAAAAAAATCATACTTTTCAACATGAATGATGGCACACATATAGGAGGAATAAACAGTTTCACATCTAAAAGCCCTTCCAATATAAAATGCGTTTAAAAAACCAATTCACAACAAACTGCTCTCAGGTAGTTAAGATTTACATCCAAAGAGGTGAAGTACAATCACACATTTAAAGTATCCAATATCTCTTAGTACAGATGATCAGCTGTGCTTACTGGTGCTGGCAATGAGATGCCACCAAGCAAAAGAATAATTTAGTGCAATTGCCTTTCCCTTTTAGGACACTTATCTGAACACATGCTATGGTGGAGAATTTTATTACTGAATCATTCAATCTATTTTGTGTTAGAAATTTGTGCTCAAAGTCTGAAAGATGGGCAACCCCTGCTCTTCTTTAATTATGCTGAGTGTGAAGATCTCTGGGACACAGCCTGACAACAATGCTAGGAAAGAACAGACTCCAGAGTGACTGAACGGACTCCAGAGTCTACAGCAGGCAACACCTCTCCAAAATAAGCCACACGGGTGGTGATAGCCCATTACAGACAGACACCTAACTCCCAACTCTAGAAAAATACAAGGGATAATGGGAAATGCTTCCAATTGCTCACCATGGGTGTTTACATCAGTTAAAAGCAGATGTTTTTTCTCCAGCTAAGCTGGACTGTAGTTTTGGTGTTCTCAGGTCCACAGCACCCATGGATATTCAAACAATATCCCTGCTTGCTATGTCCATTCCCATCTCATCTGGCTGTGAGGTGGGGAGATCTGTATCATATTTCCATGAGCTGCACAAATGCTGCTTCCAGATTCAGCTGCTGCAAAACATTTTACATGAGTCTGAACAAAGAGATTCCAGCTGGTCCAGGCTGAAGCAACATGTTTGCTTCCTTCTCCCTTTCATCTCTAAGCTCACTCATGCTGAGAGTGAATATAATTGCTCTCTATAAATACATTCAGGTTAGGCACTAAAGCGAAAGAAAAGATACTTAAGCAAATGGACAATGACGACACAAGAACAAATGATTACTAATGAGCAATTAATAAATCCAACCCATAAATCAAAGTTTCTGATTATCAAAAGACTGAAGTTCTGTGCCACTGTTCTTTCCACTAAAACTAGGAAGAAAATAAATAGAATTGTTTTGTGAAGCTTAGTAAATGTATAGACTGTGAGATACAGTTGCTTATAGCAGCGGAGGAATGGACTTGGTAATCTACAAGATCCCTTCCACTTCTATGCAAATAGTGAACACAAAATCTAAATCACTGCCTGGAGTTTATATTAGCCTTCTGTTTTACTTTTATTTCAAGCCCTTTGGAATCTGACTTGTTTAATGTTCCACCAAAGTTGCTCTGGCAAAATCTCTTACAGGTTCTTGTTGATGTAAGAACCAACACCTCATGATTTTTCTTTCTGATTTGCCAGATATCTACTCCTTGAGCATGAGCAACCTGATGGCTTATCTTCCTGAACTTCTGTGAAGGACTTTCTTCATCTGGCATTTTTCCTCTAGAAGTTCCACAAGCTCTGTTTTGATGGATATAGCACAGAGCTGGAAGTCAGCAGGTCCCACGATGATGGTAGGAAAGGGCAGCCACCAGCCAGCACAGCATTAAAAGGGACAGAAGGAAGGATTCTCTTTAGGCTGGACAGAATTAACTGCAATCTGTAGTCCCCAAGTCAACTGTTACCATGCATGGAAGCAAGGACCTGCCAGCAAGGATTTTGTAGGCAGGGAAAATGCTATAAATGACTGATTTTAACTTTAGTTCTTACCCAGCTACTTTGTGTTTCCTCTCATCAAAAGATTAGCCTTCTTGTTTGTGCTCTGCACAACCTGGCTTTGTGAGTTTAAAGTCTGACTTCTCTGGGGAGCTCACTTTTGTCAAAGGTCTAGAAGGCAGCTCCATCTTCAAGTTCTGGCCAAACCAGAGTCATTTCACACCTCCACAGTACAAAATCCTTGACCTAACATTTTTATTCTTTTCCATATGGCGTAGTAAGAGGTGGAAAATATATTAAATATAAGAGTATTGATCTTGGTAATACTGTACCCCATATACCAAAAGCACTTTAATGCCATAATGACTCCATTCATAGGGAATAAGTTCAATGAGAAAATGCAGGTGTGTGCCAACCAATTCACCAAAAGAGGTTTTCCAGTCTGCCAACAGAGTTCAGAGACTCCTTCTGAGCTCTTTTCCTTCCCCACGACAGCCCTTAGGTAAAAGTTTGCAGGAAATTCAAACACTCATGAGCTGGCAGAGTTGCTGCCTCACATGCCCTAACAAACATAAACACTTCTGTTTCAGCACATCTGCCATTGCAATACCTCCAGCTTTTCCAGAACCAAAGGATTAACTTTATTGTGCCTTTGCTCAGCAGATCTGGTAACACAATATTGTACTTCTAAGCGGACAGATTACTCACAAGTTTCTGGATGCTACATCTTTAGAAACTCACTCTACTTAAAGATAAGTGTTGAATCTTGCAATCCCAGAAACATCCAACTGATGTAAAAAACAGTTATACCAATGGCCAGATGGATGCTATTTTTCCTCAGGTTATTTGGATATTCTAAAGTAATGGTTCTGTTATGATTTTTTTCACTTTAATATTAAACAGATGCAGCTTGTTTGTAAAGACTGTTATGAACCCCTTTTTCTTTAGATTTATAAAACAAAACAATAAAAGATGTAGGAGTTAGAAGGGGTTTGTGTATTACTTTATCATAAAAAGGAAAGACAGACATTACATCAATATAATTACCTATGTAGTAAAGAGAACTTTATGGACCTGTACAGAGAGCCCCATTCAGCCTTTCTAGAAACCAGGTGTAATGCCACAGACATCAATTAAGTTATTTTATTTTTCATAAGGGTAGATTCAAATCTAGAAAAGTCATATTCATGTATTTGTGTCTGCTTGTGCAGCTGAGCACATCAGACACCCTTTATTAAGTACAGAGACACTCACAGAAGCATTTTCCTGGAAAGTCAGGTGCCATCTTAATTTATGGTTTATTTTTCAGGATGGCCATGATCTTGTCCCAGTCTAGGGACTAACTGTGAGAAGTGTTGAGATCTCCCAGTTTCCAGGACAGCAGCTGAGAACTCTGCTGTACATTGGCCCTGCTGCCCAGTGCTGGGCAACAAGGCTCAAAGAGACTAAAAATAAACATGTTTTTGTATGTTTAGGAAGCACAACATGATTGACAACCTCCAGAGCACTTTGCCTGCTCATCAGTTAGGAAGTTTCTTCCATAACTCTCCCC
Source organism: Fringilla coelebs (assembly GCF_963513975.1). Classification (NCBI taxonomy): domain Eukaryota; kingdom Metazoa; phylum Chordata; class Aves; order Passeriformes; family Fringillidae; genus Fringilla; species Fringilla coelebs. Next base: position 18,018,880 of record NC_140036.1, read on the forward strand.
ACTCAGCTGATCTCTCCTGTGAAGTGTTTTGCCCTTTGATCTGCAGAGAACCCAAGCCTCCAAGTGACTATGGTTCACCAAAATGTGCTCTGTGACTGATTTATTCACACAGACACGAGGCAGTCTAATTGCAAAAGCTTGGACATAAACTGTCTCTCTAAAGTAGTTTACAGTGAGAATGTCCACGCAGATTAAGGCACTCCATTCCTCACAGCCAAGGGAAATTGGCCAAACTGATGAGCTATTTAAGTGATTTGTGAATAGGTATCGTTGAAATGTGAAATATTTAATCACAAGAAGTATTGTTATTGCTGCTATTTTTTTCATTGTGTCTCCAGTTACTTTATTTTACTAGACTATGAGGAATTCTTCTCAATTAGATTACAAATCATCTTGCAGTATAAAAGCTTAGGTTCAGATAGTGATAATTTTTTAAACATTCATTTTGTCTCAGCTGATAATTGCTATGCTGAGCTCTCATTCAAAAGCAATACTATTATTATTGTTGTGAAATTCAAACATGAAGATTTCAAACACTATTGAGTGAATGACAAAAGTGCAGTTTCCAAACTATAAAAATATATTTTGACCTTAGTTCTTACAAGTACTAAGCAGCCAACACGGAATGGATCCGTTAAATTTTGATGTGGAAATAATCTTAACTGAGGAATTAGTACTTAGTTTGGCTGTGAGGTAAACTGGACTTATTTGACTGAGTTCTGAGAGTTAAAATATCCAATCTGTGAGCCTGGTAGGCACACAACTGAAACACTTTAGAGTCCATGTGGACAACATGCTGATTATCTTCCCTTCCCAGGGGCTTTAAGAGGATTGAGGCTGCTGAGTACCTGAGAAGTTTGTGCTGCATCCCAGAATTGTGTCCATAGGATCACTGGACTGTGTGCGTGGGTAGAGCTCACTTTGCCATGCTATCACTGACTAGTCTTAACAGTGTCTGGCCTGAACTTCCAAGTCTTAGAAGAAAAGGAGGTTCTGAAGTCAGGTGATGCCATATGACTTTTAGAACCATACCATAGCCCCTTGCTGCTTTTACAGAACAGAGTGTCTCTGTCTCCATGTCTCTGAGACAACTTGAAATTTATTTGTCAGTTGTCTCTCTGCCCTGACAAAATATTTGCCTGTGCCAAAACCCTAATTTTTCAGTTCTGAATGCAGACACTTCATTGACTCAGTAGGGATTGGTAGTTGCACATAAATCTAAATTAATTGAAGATATAATTCAAGCTGAGCAGTCCAGGTCTGAGCTTTTCTAGACCAACCTCAATATTAACACATCTCTTATGAGCTTGTAGGCAGTTCATCATCTGCATCTGTGTGACCATATGTAATTTAGTTTGACAGGAGTTTGCCTCAGGCAGTATGGCAAAACCCCAGTAACACATATACAGAATAGAAACTAGTCAAGATGACTTTGAGCTTCACAACTCCCCAACGGCATGGTTTTGGGTAGGGGACCAAAGTGGGCTTTGTGGATGTCACCTTGTCATCCTGGACTCACTATACAGTGTGTTACTCTCTGCAAAATGATCCCTCCTCTCCTGCCAGGGGGCCACTGGATGTACCTGCTTCACTCTCTGCAAGGATGAATGAGGCAAAGGACCCCCAGTCTGGTACAATGTGGGAGATGTGGGTTGGGCTACAACTCCTGCTCTTTCAAAGACACCAGCTGTGAGCTTAAGAGGCACAGCCCACCGAGGCTCAACTTGCAGCATGGGAACAACAGCCCTTTCTGCCAGGAGATGGGGAAGGTGACCACACACACAGGGTGGTGTCTGGGGACATGTTCATGGTGTGGGCACCATCCCCTACAGTCAAAGTGTGAGCGGGGTGGTGCCTGCAGGACCCAGGTCCCCATGCATCCTGGGGAGAGGTTTGATCCTTGTTCCATCAGAACAGACCAGTCAACATGGGATAAGTGCCCTCTGAAGATCAAAGGGTATTTAAAGTTAATTGAGATCAAGTCAGGCCATCTGCCAGGCTCCATGACAAATCCTCTCCCTCCACTGTGCAAGGTCCTGTAGATTTCCATAGCAGGTATTGCATTCTCTAGGCTGGTTGATCATTACAGACTTTGATGAGGCAGGCACTGTGAATACTGCAGAGAGATGTTCTCAACTGTTCTAAAGGCTGCCAAGCACTTCATTTTACTCCAGTGTTTCATTACCTTGCACTTCTCCTGTGGCTATATTTAGCAGAGTTTTTCTACTGATTCTCCAAACCAGTTGTCTTCTCCCTTTGGCAAAATTATTACTCAGGACTACAGACCCAGTTCTGCATTAATTTTTCAGCTCAGCATATAGTGCTCATAATAATAAATATCTTCTATTCCAATAGCATTTATCCAAAATCAAGATGGAAAGCTAACGTGCCCAGCTGGGAGCACAGCAATTTACCATTAGTTTTATGAAAGTACCCAGTAGAGATCTGAATCTATTTTGTACAGTTGGGTTCTTCCTCTTGGGGAAAAAATAAAATTCAAGATCAATCTCTGTGCTAGAAAATGTGGACAATGAAAACAGATGTGAGCATTGACTTTTCTGGCCCTAGGTTTGGGAAAGTGCTTCAAGAAAGAGAGTTCTGCAGAGAAAAATTAAAATTATAATAAAGTTCCGTTGAAAAAAAAAATCCTGTTCATCTGATTCATAGTTTTGATGATTAAACCCCCATTTTTCCTCTACTACCCTGAGCTCCAAACAGTTTCAGGCTAAGGTACTAGGTTTTTCCACAACACAACAATAAAAGCAGAATCCGTAGTGATAACCAAGACCAAAGATAGCCCCCACAGAGTGCTCACAGAAGCAAAATAAAAACCAAAACTGCTGCAGACAACAAACAAATACTGCAAAAGCCAAAATTTTATGCTGCCTTGAAGTCTCTACCTGCTGAAAAGCGCTGCTTTAGGTACTTCTGTGGCCTCTTTACCACAATATCTTAAAACTTCCCACCTAAATGATCACATTCTCAGAGAGGCACTGTTTATCTCTAAGGGAGTTGGAGCAAACACAAGGATTAAAGGCTTTTTTTCACCAAGGTATTCAGGTACCTCTCCACTCAGGTACAAATACACAATGGTGCCACAGCAAAAATACTCTTTTTATCTCTTTACAAGGTTCAGACCTGCCATATCAATGCTGTCACACACACATGGCTCCATGAAAGAGCTCAACATAAATTGTTGAGTCTGTTCATCAGTTTTTATTTTTACCAAAGGGCCTGTTGGACACAGCAGTTGGTAAGAACACAAGGCACAATGATTTGTATTAGAGAAAGTAGTTGCCACCCTGTAACATTTTAAAGGTTTAAAATTGAGAAATGAATTTGCATTAACTTTTGTGCCATGATATCACTTGGGACAAATACCCATAGTGCATCTCCAACTCACTGTTTAATCTATTTGTATTCTACAGTGTTTCTTGGTTTTGTTCTGTATAACAAAAAAATAAAGAGGTTTATGCAGCAAACATTTAAGTGATTGTAATAACTATTACAGCAGTAAATTAGTATGTCTAATAATAAGTTGAATGAATGTACACTTTGCTTACAGTTTTGAAATTCCATAATCTCACATGTTTATCTTTGGGATGGACAAGGAGTATTTATATTAAATGTCTTTTTTAAACCTGCTTGTAAGTTTACCAGCAGAGCAATGAATTTCAAAGGCTTATACTTTTCTTCCTTATTTCTGTTAGCCAGAATCTTCCAGGCATCTATGGACCCCAGGATGAAAACTATTAACTTACATGCTTAAAATTAAGCAGTGTTTGGAGGTTTGTTGAATCAGCAAATAACAGGCTTACATCAGTTATTTGATGAAATTAATATTAATTTTTAATAACTTCTTAGATGAGTGTAAACTGGTTGTAATGGTAAACTTGGCTTTGTTTCTTCGTACTCTTTGCTTGGGTAATGCGTACTTGCTGAATATTTTCATTTTACCACACAACTAATGTGCACTAATCATGTTTTTTCTTGTTGTAAGTGAATAGTTGGGATGTTGCACAGAACTGTCTGATCAGTATAGCATGATTTAAGAGAATGGTTATGCCTTTATTTGTCTCATAATCCTACTTAACATCTGTATGAATCATTACAGTAAGGTGTGTGTTAATAACAGCTTCCACATACACATTTATATGTACAAAATAAAAATATTACCTCCCTTTTATTTCAGTAGATTTAAAGCGTCACTGTATTTTTCCACTGAAGAAAAATACTGAAAATATTTCACTTATCATATGTGTTTTTCCCCCCATTGACTTGTGTGTCACTTCATGAGGGATATCAAGCTGCATGATTTGAAAATCACGAGCCTTCTGCTTTTCAAATCCTCACGTGAGAGAAAAGCCACTTTTGTAAGTTCCCTGACAACATCCATAAGGAAATCTCTTGGGAATAGGAAGGCATCTTGAAAACAGACAACACCAATCCCATTTCAAATCCCATGAGGCAAGAGACCAAGCTGGTTCTCTGCACACTTCATGTGTGTCTGCACTGTCTGCCAGTGGATTTCCTGCACCACAGCCATGCCCCCTTCACAACTGGGGGCACTGGAGGAGGGAGAGCACCAAATCTTAACAGAACATTGCACAAATCCTTCCAAGGGAGCCTCTGTGTTCTTCTCTTTCCTTCACCGCCTCCCTATCTTTGCTCTTTCATACATTCCCCAGATAAAATCTATGTTTTGATTTAGCTGTTCCATCCTTATGGCCTGATGAAATGCAAACATTTTGTTTTGTAACAGGTCAGTCAGAATTTGATTTGTCAGGCACTAAATCCCCATATCTTCCTTCCCCTCATGGGCAACTAACTCTCAGTAGCTAGAGTGCCTCTAGTACCTCTACTCAAACTGTAGTACCTTGTCTTCACTTGGTGCCAGTTTTTATGGCCTCTTTTCTGGCTTTTTGCCATTACAGATTGCACAAACTGGCACTTCTCATCAGACCACACAGGAATTATACACTATTACACAACCCTGCTGCTCCACATTATAAACACCTCTCTCCATTATTTCAGTTACCATCTCACTTCTTTTTTATTTGGCTGTAATGTGCCAATCTTGAGTTCCAAAGTGTTAAAGAATTAATTGCAGCCTTGAATATGAAGGTGCAAAAAGGAGAGGAGAGTCATGGCTGAAAAGGAAGAGGCTAATAATTTAAGGGTGTGTACCTTGCACAAGGTGCAAACAGATGTGTACCTTGTCTGTGACCTGCCTGCTGGGCCCATAAAAATCTCACCTCAACCCTAACACGTGTCCCACACACGAGTTCTAGTCGAGAGCCACAAGACAGGGCAGCAGGAAAATGCTGCTCTAAGTCCTGGAGTGCCCTGCTTGGAGGAAACAGCATGCTCACCCAAAGCCCTCTGGAAATCCATCATTTCCCTCCTGACACTCATGCAGTCACTTGCCTCTGCCCCTCCCACCCTGTCCCTGACACTGACCTACATAAAGCTGAGGCCATGTTTTTAAAGATCTCAGCTCCTAGTTAAGTCCATGTGCTTCAGGCCAAAATCCTGATCACAGAAGTTAAGGGAATTTTATCCTTTCATTTATGTGGGACAGGATTATATATTTGATAATTTATTGCAGTGAAACTCTTTCAAAACTTGTGGCATTTCACCTGCCACTGGAGTTTACTTTGCAAATCGTGTCCACTACTAACAGCAGAGACAGAAATTTTTAATAGTTACAGCAAAACCCACATCTTTCATAGCAATTGTATTAGAACATATTGGTGAATAACCAATAGGAACACTAGATAACTGATAATCACAGCTTGTATTTCCATAGTACAAAACTTTTCATCCACCCAAAGAAGCTTTGAGAAAGGTTCTGACCATAATCAATGGAGTTAGCCAAAACAAATATGTCCATGAAAAATTATTTCAAAAATTATACCCCCTTGTAAAAGCAATTTATTTTAATTCTCTTACCTACTTACCAAATTTGAAATATTTCATAACAGGTCAAAGAAAGCTATTGACAAATCCAACTTCTAGTGCATTTCCTTTTCTGAGAAAAAAAAAAAAAAAAAAAAAAAAGAAAAAAGTTTTAAAGACTTGTACCATAAAACACAATTTAGTTCACATTTCAAAATGCAAGCTCAAACTTTCGGTAATTTCTTCTCTTGTGTACAAAGTGTGTATAAAATACTCTTTTAAGATGAAGTTCACTGCTGTTCCCTGCACACATATAATAAGCAAGTGCATTGGGGTAAACCTGCCTCTGAATCATTAAGTGGTTGGTAATACTGCTGATTATATTAATTATTAAAAATTCATTGTAGAGTTTGCAAGTGAAATACCTCAGTCTTCTCAGCCTCAACCTGATCTCAGGTGTATCTCAGATGAATCTCACCCACTTTAATGGAGCAGAGTCAAAAAATATTCTACTGGAATGACTTATAAAAATCAGCCTCTTAATTTCCCGGCACCTTAAAAAAGAGATCAAGCTATGCATCCAATTATAAAGATTTTCTCTTTCATAACAGGAGGATAATGATTTCAAGCTCTTGCAAAGATTTTAGAATAATTGATCAAGCCATAAGTTATGTACAAGACTCATTTTTACAACAAATATCACTGTAAACCTGTATGAGACACCAAAGGTAGTTTCATTACCGTTTGGATTTCACCTACATGAAATCATCTAGAAAGGTCAATTTAGATCCATAAAGGTAGGTGACAGCTATACTCTGGGATGAGATCGTTCTGAAATTATCTGCTTTTCCAGAGAAACACTGCATATACTGGTCACATTTCTCAAATTTTCAAACAGACCCATCTCAGTTCCATTATTATTTTCAGTTCAGCCCAGCTGAACATAACAGTTTGCCTCCTCTTTAATGATGCACTGAGTGAAAACCAACATACATCAGCCTTTTCAATCACAGGAATACTGCCATTTTCTAAATTTTATTGATTTTAATAGGACTTTATTTTAATCTAAATAGAACCTTTAGAATAATTTTAGTTAATTTTTTTTTCCTGCTTCATCAAGGCAGTATTTATAATGAAGTGAATCAAGTCAAAATATTTTCTCAGGTATGTGTGCAGTTTCACTTACTAAATCCTCTGCCTGCAAAGCCACTGAATTGTTCACATATCTCAGCCAAATTAGTTTCGTTTGTCTTAACATTATTTTTAAAAATTACTTAAATATTTATTTTAACAAATATTGCCATATTTGAGATATAAATTCAAAGTAGTAGAAAATAAGTTCAGAGCTTTTCCACTTCATTAATGAGTAGGTGATTGTTTCCTAGTGCATCCTGTTCCTTCCACAGTCTGTGCCAATCCAGATTTGTTACTTGCATTAGTTTCCTCTCGGCAGAAGATGCCGTTTTCCAACAAACTAAATGAAAACTCCTTTCTGTGCATTGACATGGGAAGCAATTACTAAAAGAATATCTTTCTTGTTTTGTCTCCCACTGCCCCAGGGCTGGGCAGATGACAGTTGTGATCTTTCTCATTTACTGATTATAAAAATTGGGAAGAAAAGAGAAAAAAACTTCTAATGAGGTGAAATCACAATCCCTTCTTGAGCTACTGAGTAATTCACCTCACATGGCTAATGCAGTTAGATATATATGGTTTTTTCCTTTGGGATGAGAATTCAAAATAGAATTGCAAGGTGATTACATGATTTGAAAAGAGTTTCTAAGTAGCATTACAAGATATCCTTGCTGTGTTACAAACATTCATCCAGAGAGAAAAAGTGCCATATGGAATATACATATATGCAGATTACAAACAGACAGAGATGCAAATTGGAGATAATCATTAAATTAGTAAAAAACATCACTTAGGAAAAGAGTATCAAATGAAGAGATCAGTATAAACAATGGCAAAAAACAAACAGAAAACAAAAATGTCAGCCTTTTTAGGAGGAAGAGACAAAAAATAAGGCTAATTAAAATGTTGGTAAGATGAGAACAGGGCCAAGAAACACACACATGAAAGAAGAGTAAATACTTCAAGCATATCTCAGTTAGCTACCAAATGAAAGCAGTCAGGAAGCCACAGTGATGGTCACAAAGAAGGAAAGATATCAAGAAGGAATCAGAAAAGATGGACATCAGCGGATATTGTTTTCTTTGAAGAGGATGGCAAAATCCTCCTTGGAGATCAAAGGAAGTGCAAAGGAAGTGAAAGGATTTATTGACCAAATGCCATCCTTAGCTCACATACTCACTTGTCTAACTAGAAAATAACTGAAATTCTTGGTCTTCCATAATATCTCAGATAAGTACAAGCAGAATGTCAGCTCAGAGAAGCCAGCAGACAGTAAGAATATCTAACAATTTCTTAAAACTCCTATAAAACAGCAAAAGAAACTTCCTGAGGATGCTAAAGAAGGTCATCTTACACTCATTTTGGAAAACAATTACATAAAGTGTTACTTGAGAAAAACTTTTACATTGGAGCAAAGTTGAAAAGAAAAAGATTAACTTTTTTCATAAGGTTAAATTTGAGCCCTTCTGTACTACCTTTACTGCCATTTGAGATTAAACAAGAGATTTCACTGTTGTAACAGTTCTGCCTGGAATTTTAGTGAAGCCATAATCTTTTCTTACTAATTTTCACACAATTTATCACAATGTCATAAATGCATGACTTCAATAAACAAATTATACCTGAAAAAAGTTGTTTGCATTTCAAAAGTCTGTAGTAGAGAGTTCCTCAACTGAGAAATTATTACCATGATAGCCTATATTGCAACAACAGCAACATGAATGTGTTTTCTTCATTAAAACCTTTCTGCAGTACAGAAAAATATGGAATATACAATCTAAAGACCATAGGGGATGTGTTGCTATCCAGATCTATGTACAAGTGTGCTTTCTTCAGGGGTTTTGTCTGTAACTGTGTTATCTGTGCTACACTTAAACCCAGCCCCAGTAAGACTGAGGATTTATCATGCTGAACATCACGAACAGAAAATGCCAGGGTAGGGTTTCTGCCCCACAGGGCTCAGCCACTGCATAGCTCCATAAGGAAAAGATACAGAAAACAGGAATGAGTTGAAATTTTCAAGGCCCAGCTGTGAATCAGATTCTCCAGGAAGACAGTGGGGTTGTGGCAACTTTGGTGTCATTTCCCAGGAGGGTATCAGAATCTAGGCTGATGAATTTATAGAAGAAGGATTTCTCAGTGTTTGCCACACCAGTATTCTTTCCTCACAGTGCTTTCCTTTAGTCAAGTCTTTCATCTGTTTCCCTCTTTCCCTTGCTCAGGTGCCTCCTTTTGCTTTCCTTCTCTTGTACTCTTTGCCACTTGCTCCTGGGGCAGGGAAGCAGGAGAGAAAGGGATTGGGATTCTCTTCTTGGTGAAAGCTCATCCCTAGCGAGACAGACCTGGGCAAAGTACCAAGCTCCTGTTCACAAAAACATCTCTTTGGACAATTGTACATCTAATTTGCCATTTGCACAGGCAACTTATTCCCTCATAACCAGAACAATTAAATCAACATTGCAGTGATTTGTTTATTTAGTTTCCCTGAAAAAAATGGTGTCAGCTTTCATATACATTCATGACACTTGTCTTACATTGCCAACCATCAGTAAAGTTAGTGATTGTCATTAGCAAAAGAATCAAACATTGACTGACAGTAAAAGCCAGTAAAATATTCACTTGTCAGTAAAAATGGCAAGATAATTTAGAACTTTTCATTGCTTTAGCAAAAGTTCCTGGACTATCTGAGTACTTTTAATATCAAAGGGCTTTATTTATCATTGTTGAAATTATGTGTTCTAGAAAAATTGACATATATGACCATAAACAGAAGTAGTAGGAATCCCAAATTGCCTGGAAAAATCTACTCCAAATTGCACAAGTTAAATCAAAATTTGAAATCTGGATATGAGTGAGAAGACAAAATGCAATTGGAACAAGTTTCCCAGAGAAGTTGTGGATGCCCCATCCGTGGAGGGGTTCAAGGCTGGGTTGGACAGGGTTCTGAGCAACCTGGGCTAGAGGAAGGTGTCTCTACCCACGGCAGGGGGATGAAAATAAATGAGCTTTAAGATCCTTTCCAATCCAGGCCATTCTACAATTCTGTGGCTTTGAATAATTGTTTAAATTGAGTAAATATTTTGAGAAGTGTATTTTTCCCCTCCCCACTGAGGATGATTTTCAAAATCAAATAACTCAGGAACCTGTGTCCCAAGTGCTTTGTGAAAGTACTCTCTAATAAAGCGTGGGTTACTCAGGCTTAGACACAGTGGTGGTTGCTTCTAGGTATCAGTACCTGTATTCCCTGTGACCACCACATGAATTAACAAGGCAAAGTTCAGTTTCAACACCACTGCTTGACTCATTACCACAGCCCTCCTAGTAAGTGAGGTGCTTCACAGGGGACCTGCAAAACAGCTGCCCTCTGGGTGTCTTGTTTTGGCGGCCTTTTCCATCTGTTTTACCTGTCTCCCTTTCTGAATAATTTAATTTACCATCTCCCTAAGTAGAGCACCAGGCCTAGGGCTAACTCTTTCACCTAAATTATTCAGAGCTGAAAACTCTTTGGTTTATACTCAGATAATGTAATGACTTAACAGGACAAAACCCTGAACTTTGAAGCAACTGTGAAATGTTTCTAGGCTCGGAACTGTGTTAGCAGTTTGAAAGGTTGACTGTGTAAACTATGTACAAAAGAACCACAGAAATCCTTCCTCCTCAAACATCTTCAAAGCCTCTTTCAGCAGCTAAAATTTTCCAAAGCAGGATTCTTTTACCTTGATGCCTCTCTGCCACATCTCAGTCCCGCGGGAAGCCAGAGGATGCCTCCGTGTGTGTGCACTGCAGCTGGCTTGTCCCTGGTCTTTATGCAGGAAAAGGCACTGAAAATTGGCTGCAGGGCTGGGCTTTGTGCACGTCTGTTCTCTTCACAAGCAGGTTTTTGTTCAGAAACACCAAAACCCACCCCTGTGCAGCGCTCCCGTCCATGGTCCCTACTTCACTATCTTTATCTCATGAACTCTGCAGTTAAAATAATTCCTCCCTGCCCCTGTTCCTAACAGCAAGGACAGCTGCCACGCTCCAGCAGAAAGGGGCTGTACAAGGTTCTTGCCTTGGATTCCACAAACCAGCTGCTCTCAGAATGAAAGCTCACTGGCAATTTTGGGCGCAGCTCTGACTATTCCTGTCTGTATTGACTATGACTGAGGGAAAGTTTCAGCTTGCTTTTAAACATTTGTTCCATTTGTTTTCCCACAATGTTTCCACTGTTTTTAGCCTTTTAATTATGCTCAAAAAGCCTATGATCAGCAGTTTTCTCATTACTTTTGGAAATCTTGTATTGATTGTTTGGAAGACAATCAATACCAGGAGGTGATCTCCTGTCTTACAAGATACTTACCTCAGCAAGTGTCTTTATTTCTGAAAGAAGCTTTACTTTAAAAAGACATGGTATCAAGGGCATAATTTGAGATTCCAAATCAAGAGATATCTTAAAGCCTTTCCTACTTCAGGTTAAGAGGGAATGATAATTTGTCCTTGGTGAGAAAAGGAATGAACAGAATATTCATAAATGAAGGAACAGCTTTGAGGATAATTTTTCTAAATGGCCTTGCAGTAAAATATTTAAAAAGTTAATTAGTGCAATTTCTATCTGGGTTACTCTGGGTTTACCTCAGTGTCACAAAGACAGTCATGAGGAAAAATAAAATTATTAAAATGAAATCAGTTTTGGAAAATCAGTGCATTGTCACTTCTACAGTCAAGAAATCCCAAATACTTTTCACATTAATTTACAGGAACCAGCACAGATGCTGTTGAAAAAATAAAAAGGTCATACAGTAATCTTTATCATTTCCTACCCAAAGCTAAAATTATTTTCAGTTGGATTTTTGTCTGCATAAGTACCAAAGAATTTGACACGTTTTGCAGCAAGTAGCATTGTCTGTTCACTGGAGGGATGTGCATAATGCCCATCACTGTAGTTCTTATAGGCACTATATGAACTGCTTCATTTTCCTCTGAGAAGTTTATCAAGTATCAGGTATTTGCTTTTTGCTCCAGCTTGGGAAATCAGGGTCATGGATTTCAAACGAAGTGCTTTGTACTCTCCAAGGGCAGTGAGAAAACACAATAGTACAGACAAAATCTAATCAAAGTATTTTGGCTTTTTGCCTCCTTTTTATTTCACAATGGGAAAAAAAATTCAAGGTGCGACTCGAATCCCTTCAGGAGTTCCCTTCCTGTGTGCGCTGGCTCTCGCCAGAAACGCGAGACTGACACAAAGATAAAATGTGCTGCCAGCTCCTCCTGGCCATTCAAAGACCCTCCCTCAGGTATCAGGTGCCTTCCCTGAGCTTTGAGGTCAACCAGACACCTCCCTCGAGGCTTACCTGGGCTGAGGGATACATCTACCCGAAAATCCGCTCAGGTAGAGCAGCTGTTATCTGAGCTAGGATCAAAGTCCCCCTCTGCACTCCAGAAAAAACATCTTCCAAGCTGGTCTTCTTTCTCCACGATTCAAATGAATGTTGAATGAGTCTCTGGGGACAACAGTTGTTGTGCTGAGGAGCGAGCTGTCAGAAATACTTTATCGTGAAAGTTCAGTTCCTTTCAGGGCTTTTTATTATTAATAGTCATCGCTGCAGGGGAGCATTAAACACAGACCCTATTTACTGTACAAATTGATATATTATAAACCACAAAAGCCATCCTGGTGCTTTGCTACTTCACCTTCCTTTTCAGCATGCTAGCATGAGGGAATCTTTAACCTTTGTGTGGCTACAATACAGACAGTGAATTTTGGTTTGGCATGGCCAGGCTGGATTGCTCAGAGCAGCTGATTTTTTGAGGATCACTGTCTTGAGGAGTGGGTAGAGAAAACAGTGACATCTGTACTACATGAAAGGCAAGACATTTTGCTCCACAGTGACTCTGAGTTCATCAATACCAACAGTAAAAGGCATTTTATGCCCCTGGAAAGGCCACAGGATGTTCCCTACAGGAGCTTATGTTTTTGTACCAGATTTCAAGCAGCTCCCGCAGCTTTCTGCTGCACCTCAGGCATTGCACCTCAGACAAAAGATGGGCATATGATCTGTAGGTGAGTAACAGGCTGATTTCTTCTGCAACAGTATGTGATAGAGGTGAGGGAATAGCTGCTCTGTGCATAAGAAAACATGGCAAGCTGAGTCCAGAAAAACCCAGCCTGATTCCAGCCCATCATGGGTGTGGTACCATAGGCAGAAGAGACTTTGCTAGGTCAGTTTGCAGTGCAATATTGGATTTTAGCAGCTGAGCAGAAAACTCAGAGACAAACCATACAAGGAACAGTAGAAATGAAACCCAGCAGGATGGTGACAGCCCAGAGGCAGGGCAAGTAACAAAAAACTACCACATTAAAAAAATACAGTCTATTGCACCTAGTAGCAGAGAGACCCTTGGCTTTGCACTTTCTTTTCCCTGCACTTTGGAATCAATTTTAACATACCTCCGAGGCTTCTCAAAAAAGCCTTAAAATCCTGCTGGGGAGAGACAGTGCTCTCCCACTGGCCACTGAGAGCAGGCACATGCTGCAGGGGCAGGGTGTGGATGTCACAAAGACACCACTTGGCAAGCTGGGGAATCAGGGTCCTGCAAATGGCCCCTGAGCAAGCTGCAGCCATGAAGCATTGAGTCACACACCAAGGCAGCAGGGGTGACACAGCCTGTGCCAGTGTGCTGAGCCAGCAAGTCACAAAGCACCTCCTCAGCAAGAGGTGATGCCAGAAAGTCACAAGAGTGAGTGACTCTGCAATTTTAAAGGAGCTAAAAGCAGTTCTAGAGAGCAGTTTAAGTGCAATGCAGCCACGCTAAAGAGGCGGCACTGTATGGCTGCCATAGTGCGGCCTCTGTGACATCTCTCAAAGGCCTCACAGCCCAGGGAGAGTCCATGGGAGACCAGCTCCAAACTCAGATTCACAGTTGTTGTAAGTGGAGAGCACCAGAAGACACTCAGGGATGCGATGCCTCTGTTCTCCTGCACTCCCTAGAGTGGTGTCCCTGGAACAGGTTTGAGGCACAGCCCAGGGAGGGTGCACAGGGATCCACGGAGCAGCTGCTCTCTGTGGAGAGGGTGTTGTTCTCTGAGGCTGTTGATCTGGTCTCTCATGAATATTGTATTAGGTGAGAAGAGCCAGACAGCAAGGGGGTGGAAACCGCTGCTTTTTAAAGTACAGAACATGTACTCGAAAAGAGTGTTCAGAAGAGCTTCTTCCAGCCTACAGTATGCTAAAGATTGGTGCTTGGTACATTTCAAGGATGAGAAAAAATATCACACTACCCAAGTATAGCTGTGACTTTTTTTCAGTTGAAGCGTTTCTGATATCCAAAAATGTTGTGTGTGCTTCTGACTGAAGTCCTTAATAACAACTGAAACTTGAGCCTTTTCTTAGATAGAAGGCATACTGAGTCTTTTCTTTTTACAATAAGAAAATTCCAAAAAAACAGTTCTGTAATTTTGTAACCAGACTTGGATAAACTTCTGAGAAGGACCACACACCAGATTAGATTATTTAGATTTGTTTTGAGAATAGTTGACATGTGTTCCCTTCCCTTTCACTGTCCAATCTTTGTTGTAAAAGTGGACTCATGTTGTGCCAGTTGAGATTAATATTATAACATGAAAGGGCTAGGTTTGTATCATTTTCCATTCCTGTTACATTCACTGATGTGGGAATGGAGTTATATTCAACCTGAGACACTTAGTGTTCTATGGCCAGGATTAACAGCACACAAATACTTCACAGTCTTAGGTGGGTAGAGCACATTGGCATCAAATACTGAGTGTCAAAGTATCTAAGACTTTCTTTCAGGCTATGAAATATCCTTCAGATTACTCTAGAAGATCTTGTCATGTTCTTGGTCCTGACACCTCTTTTGCTCTTTCCTTAGCAGGGCATGGCTCATGACTTCTCGCTGTGCCAAAAACTCCCCTGAGAATGCTGTGCTCCTTCCATTCATGCCTGTATCCCACTCAACATATTCCTATTACCATCATTGTCACCAGATATAGAATTTGAATTTTCACTACTCTGTTCACTGGGCAAACAACCTTATTAACAAGAAATAATGCTCCACCCCACAGCCATAATTTCAAATATTTCCACTGTTCAGACAGGTGATATTATTTGTTAAAACAGTTATTACAGAATGTCATTATTTTCATATGCTACTTTTAAAATCTAATTTTTTAAAAGTACTGTTATAGGGTGGTTTATTCATTAAAATCAAGACTAATGTTTTATGTATTTTAGATGTAACTTGAACCCAGAAAACACCAAACTATTTACATTTATACAAGCCCTTGGAAGCCATTTCAAAATGATATAACAGGAAAATAGTTGATACAATGGCTAGATAACATCAAAGAGTGGGTTGGGAACACAAACCATGATCCTTGTGAAAACTGATTCCTGAAGAATTAGCCAAGAGAGCTCCAAGTGTATTTCTTCTTATTTGTTGAAATACGTTTGTTCTTATTCTTCAGATATAACCTGGCAAGTCTGTATTTGCACTTGTTGATCTTTCCCAACATAAATCTCTCCATTGTATTCATATCAACAATATGTTTTCTTTACTTTAGTATTAAAATTTCTTCTAACATATGCTCTTTTACACTCTGGGTGCACTGTTTATCAAGTTATTGAGGTTACAGTTACGGAACATTTCAGTATAAGATGCAGAGGACAATGGAACCTTGCACAGGTGTAAAATCTCTCTGATCTTCTTTTGCCACCAATTAAAAACCACCTACAGGTGTAGGAGCCTTCTGATCTTCTTTCGCCATCTATTTGAAAGAATGTGTGAACTTTGCTGCAATATGTCCTAGTAAGCATGATGATACATACTTAACCAAAGGAAACACACTGCTCTTAAATCCTCTTTAATGTAATTAACTAACAGACCTAATCTCCCATTTTGCTGAAATAATGCCTGGATACATAACTGCTCCCACTCTGAAATGGACACTGCAATTTCCTTGACAAAACATCAGCAATGCTTGGGATACTAATCTTCATAGTTGTTACTTTTTAATAACTTACAGGGCAAGTTTCTAGAGGAAAGATTGAATATGAAAAAAATTATCTGAAAGCTTGCTACAAAGACGATCTGTGTGTTGCTTAACACTTTCATAGCATGATAATTACTTTGGGAGAATGTGGATGGGGAAGTCACTTTTTGTCCAGACCCACTTAAGCCTGAACTGATTGTCAGGGATGTGCCTTTCCAGGTCTTATTTTGGAGGATGATGAAAACCCACCATTATCTTTTGGATACGGTTTGCCTCAAAATTCCACTGTAAATGTAGGAAAATAAAGACATGACCTTACCCAAAATGTGTGCTTACCTCTCTGTATGTATATGCACAATTGAAATTCACTGACCAAGGTGGTTCTTACTGACATGTCACAGATGCAAGACTGTGTCTAAGTCTCCTAACTCCAGGTAAAACTGAAGAGTTTAATGCACTCATTGCCATTTTGCCTGGAATTAACTGGGATGCATTTGAACAGAGGCAGCTTTATTGAGTTTCTCACAGATTTAGCCTGACACCACTAGGTATGAGAAGTTGTTTGGAGTTTACAATCAGGGGAAGAAATTAGAAACTTGGGTAATTCTTATCTGAGTTACATACTGAAGAATCAAAATTCCCCTCCAGATACAAGCAGGAAGTGCAAAAGTATCAGCCAGTTTATATTGGGGGTCTAGAAACTCACACACAAATATTGAGTATTCTTCCAGTTGGGTGAAGACTTATTTTTCCAATTAAAAATAGGAAAGCACCCTAAAAGGTATTTGCTCATATTTTCATAATGAAAACAGCAGCATTCCAAGAAAAGACATAGGTCCTAAATGAAGATCTCACCATCTAGATAATCAAATTGTGGAGGAGATGAAATCACTATGTATTGCTTCAGAAGTAACCTATAAATACCAGATATACTACACTGAAGAGCTCTTTGCATACCCACTAACACAGTAATAGATATTTATCTCAAATAAGCCATTTAATTATTTACTCTTTTTACTCTTGATAGAAAGTGTATGCCCATGCACATTTCATAATATGTGCAGAATGCACAAGTGGTCTAAAAAATATTTTAAAAATAATCATAAAATTATGCTTTTGGAAAATTAAATATGAAACTTGGAATGTGAAACAAACAAATAAAATAATTTAGAGAAGATTAAAAGCAATTGTTCTGTTACCTTGGCAACCCATTCAAGGTGCAGCCAATCAGCAAAGTTGATGTATTGTTTTGACATACATGCACATATTTCTAACATAAATAGCAACAGAGACTTAATAACAATAGGTTTTAAAACTAGGAACTGATGTCATTTTAAATGTGTCAATCAAAGAAACCTATGAAAGTGTTTCTTCTATCAAACTGACAGTAAGTATATGCTGGAATGGCTTTATAAGAGATAGCAGACTTCTGACAGGTCATACAGAAGATGCAAAATCTGTAATTACATTCTAGTTTCTTGGATTGTGTCCTTTAGTATGTCTAAAAAACTTCGAGAAGAAAATAAAACTTGAAGGCTATGATATACCATTCATTTCTGTAAACAAGTAACCAAAAAAAAGAGCAGCATATCTGAGAATGGAGAGGAAATATCAGACTGAAAGAATCTGCCTAGCCCTCAAAATAGATGCACTTAAACTACTTGTCTTATTTTATGATTGACTGATACCAGTGAGGTTCTGCAGTGTAAGTTTTCAAGGATAGTAAAAATTAACAATAGGAGAAATGTAGAGAGGAAGATTGCTGATGGGATACAGAGCCTTTCACCTCTGGGTCGGTGGTTTGAGTCTGGGCTGTGTCAGCAGTAACAGGAAACCATCACCTTTTGACAGGTGTCAGAAGTGTGTGTGGAAGGAGTGCATCAGCCACCCTCCTCCAGACCCTGATGGGTATGGGCCCAAAAGCAACCCTCAAACTGAGAATTCTTCCTGACAGCCCAGAAATAACACTGGTGTCTCCTCCCTTTCCCAGAGAGCATTGTCCCTCCCCCTCACTTTAGGACCACACTACCATGGACTGGCCTTTGAATCAACACTGTTCTTGGAGAACTTCAGTTCTAATTAGGCAACATTTTAAAATCTCATTTACAACTAAAACATTTGTACACATTTGTACATTCTTCATGGGATCAATAGACTTCAGGAAAGCTAGGGTTTAACCTTAGGTTTTCCATTTCCAAAGCCCTAACTTTAACAAAAAAAAAAAAAAAAGGCACAGATTCATAAAATCCTCAGATACAGAAACAAGCACCTTATTCTGTCATTGGGTGGGATTAAGTTACCCACTCTGGCACATCATCTTTTTTCTTTTACTTTTTCCAGATTTATATGATTCTCATCATAGCAAATGCTCAGAGAGAGGAATTTCCAACTGGAACACATTGAAAATAGAAAGGAAATAACTCACTATAAACAGCACTGAGGAGAAACAAGTGAACACGCAGGGTACAGCATAATTCTTTGTCAGAATGTGAGTGGTGTACTTTTGTCTAGCAGCCATTATCTTTCCTTAAGAAACACTGACTTTTACTTGGAATTTCAATCTACATTTTGATTGATTTCTTTTTCAGGATATAAGAAGAGTGATGGAAGGGACTGGGGATAAGGACAAGGAAGAATAGAACAAGATAAAAAGTTTCCAGCCATGCTGTCAGGTTTGGTGAAAACAGGCTGAGGATTAACTGTTTCAGTGCTGTGGAACCTGCCTGTTAATGGAGGCAAAGAGATGGAAAGTTTCCTTGTACACCAAACTCACAAGGCTTTAAGCTGCCAGCCTTGTGATAGAATCTCTGTATCCAAAACACTGCTGAAGTGGGGACAGTGACAACCACAGTCAAGACTTAAAAACAAACAAATACTACAGATAGTCCTTAACACCAATGTTTTAGCTATAAATTACCACTTCCCATTGGGAGTACTTGACTTTCTGCAGAGCCTGAGGTAAGGCAATTCCAACCTGACACACTGGGAATATATTACATCGAAAGATATTTTTCCAAAAGATCTACGTAGAATTTGATTGTCAGGTCAGCTTGGACCTGAGCTTAATACACTGTGCAATATGTGTTTGTCCACAGCCACCATGCTCCCTGTGTAGATAGGTACTTTATCTAGACAAATCCAGGTTCTTGTGATCCAGGATTTGATTCCTTTCCCTGGTCTTTCTGCTTGAAATTCAAATAGCAACAGTCCTCCCCTTCCTTCTGTTGAAGTATTTTCATAGCTCTTTTGCACATTGTTTCTCTGACATGTTTGTTCTACGTACAGAGGAGCCAGAGGTCTACATAGTGGACTGAAGCCTGATGGAGATAAACTAACTAATTTAGTAACTGGAAGCAGAAAAGTAAATTCTTTTAGCTAGAAGTGGAGCAGAGAACTGTCCATGAGAGCCTGGTCACTTTTATCTCAGAAGGCAATAATCTCACACTGTAACTCCTGTCTTTCATGCTACAACATTAGAGACACCAAGGTTCAATTTAAGAAGTTGCCATGGCAGAGAACCCATAATGTCTCCAGGTATCACAGGTTAATTATCCTCCTCAAAATAGAATTGATTCTGTTATGAATGTCTTTCGTTTCCATTTTCAAGCCGCATTATATCATTATATCTTTTTCCTCTAAGCCTGAAAAGTTAACTAAGGGTAAAAAATCTTTTACAAGAGTTAACAAAAGTTAACTAAGAGTAAAAAATCTTTTACAATCTCCACACTGTTTAATGCCTATAATCACCTCTTAAGCCAAGCAGAGGGTGACGTATAGCGAGCCCAGTGAGGAGGAGGCCGAGTTGTGTATGGAGAGGATTGTATATGGAGAGGATTGTATAGGAGGCAGCATGAATTCAATAATTGTAGCAGAACATTAACATTTTTCATAACCTATAAAAAGATGGATGTCTTTTATAGAACTCTGGTACATGTATTTTCTTGTTTGATCAAACACTTAAAAATTATAAAGGAGTGCTGACTTATATTTCTGTAAACCTAGTTAGAATTTACATCTCTTAGAGTCTCCTCCCATACATTTAAATCTCCATCCCACACTTTAATGCTTTCTTTTTCCTGATTTCTTCCTTTTACCCATTATTTTCATAATAAGAAGCAATGATGGATCTAGGAGACCTCTGTGTGACTCAACTGATAAGTCTTTTCCTCCAGAAGATGACTCCTGTAATTGGTCTAAAAGCAAAGCCTCCAGAAGTGATGACTCAGTGCAGGAGGTCAGACCAAGCAGCTCTGCTGAGCAGCAGCGAAAGATGGATCTGGGGGTGCCTCACAACAGCTCTGAGTGCCAGCAGAGCCAAATTGGCTGATTAAAGCACACAGGAGTTAGAGCAAACACAGGGGTGCCAAGTCCAGCCTCGCTGTGTCTTGTCCTGAGCCACACCTGCAGCTGACATTGATCTGCTGAGCTGAATATTCTGCAGATATTACCTCGTGCTGCTGAGCAAAAATCCCTTCCACTCCCCAGTATCAATAGCTTAAGCTTTGCCAGCCTGTGCATAGGAGTTCATGGGAACCCACTGCTGTGCTGCTTACTAGTTATTTCCATGACAAAATCCCTCAAGAGGTTCCAGTAAGGAATGAAGGCTCCTTGGGCTCATTAAACTACCTGGAAACTCCCAAAAATGAAACAGGTAGTTCTGGCCCTATTAGGTTCAAGGCAAATTTCAAACTTGAACATCAAGGAGGTCAGGCTTTTGCTTTTTAAATACAGCTGTATGGAAAATGAAATCCTGCTGGAAAAAGGAGTGTAAAGATGCTCAGAAAGGAGAGAAAGCTTTAATACAGTACTTAAAAAGGGATTCAGTGCATGCTGGCTGCTATTCTGTTAGTAATGTTTTTTTTGTAATCAAATCAGAGCCAGAACAAAATGCCACATCTTTTATGAATGGGTTATTAAAGGAAATAGAATAAAGAAATCTGAAGAAAAAAATTCTCAAACAACAATGAACTAAAGCCCTTAAACTACATAAATTCCCATGAAATTTGCACAAGGTTGTATCTTGTACACATCCCTAAGGCAAGCACAAAGAAAAAGAAAAAATATATACATATGCTTCCATGCAGGGGCTCCTCTGTCTTTTACAGGCTGAAAAAAAAATCCACAAACTTTTACTTCTGAAGTAAAAGTTTATTTCAGAAGTACAAACACAGTGCCTCAGTCTGACAGTAGCAAGGTTGCTCAGTGTTTATAAACTAAATTTTCTTTATTTTTGAGACCTAAATAATTTGCAAGCACTGACTAAGCCTTGTGACCCCTTTGTGAAGAACAGAGCATTATTAAATCCATTCTCAGGGGACAAGGACAGACAGGCAGTGCATATCCAATGGACACAAGTAAGGAAACAGGTCTGGGAGAGCTGCTGCAGATTTTCACTTTCACCTTCAGCAGAGAAGGGAATTGCTTTGGCCCAAAATGTCACAGTAGTTATTCATTATTATACTAAGAAAAAACTAGATAAATTTGAAGATATATGCCCTTATTGATGGGAAGAATAAATGATCTTGCTCAGAATTTATTTCCAAGACATAACAGTGATTGTAGACCAAGAAACATCCAGACTTATTATCAACACTGAGAGACTCCAGAAGTTGCACCCATTCTTTAAACCATCCAATCTTGTAATTTATGATAGTACTGTAAAATAGTTAATTTCCTAGGCAGAAATATATCTTAATATTATGAACATAAAGTTCTTACTGATGTAATATATTTGCCTTTTCCATGAATCAAGATGAAAGTGCATAATAGTTGTAATTATGTTGTATAAAAAGGAAAAGACCTAAAAGAACAATAGGTCTCTTAAAGTGTTATCTACCCCTAATTGTAATCTCACCTAAGCTAAGGAACAAGCCATTCTACTCATGGTGGTGAGCAAGTGCCTGTTACATTTTTAACTGCACATTCTTTATACTTTCCCTTCTTAAACTAATTTGTGACATCCTGCAAAGCCCTGCCTCTCCAGAAAGTTGAGCACTATGCTACATGAGACATAGTTCAACAGAAATGTAGGTCAATTTTTAACTGTCTTTCCTTGAAATAGAAGGGGCTTGCATTTTACATGCAAAGGGCCACAGAGGAAATATTAAATTGTGTCTAATAGTCTTTACAAGTGTGCTAGGCCTTTTAGCTTAAAAGCTGCCAATATGGAAATAATAGGACATATTAAACCATGTAAAACAGAACAGGAATGATGAGATGAGTCTGAGAAGGGCCAGAGGAGCCACTGAAGGATGCTGAAAAAGCCCTTTCAGGTTAGGTGGATGGGGGAGCACAGAAGGAAAGCACTGTGGAAAATTAAAAAGATTTCCCATAGCTGGGCTGAAAAGGGGATTACATAAATAAATAAACTCCTCACAGGAAGCAATCTCCATAGCCCTGGGTGCCTGACCCATCACTTGGTCACTCCTTCCTTTCACAGGCCCTCCTGATGGAGCAATTTGCTCCAGCTGAGCCCTGCATACCTGAGCTCCCTTGTAATCCTCAATGAGGGCAGACACCTGTGGTAGCTGAGAGACAAAATATTAACCTTTTCCTTGCCAGATTCTGAGGGATTTGTACTTCAAAATAAGAAATCAAAAAGCTGGGGAAGATGAATTGGCTTATGCTCTAAGGCTGGCCCATGGAAAAAGATGCTATCAGAGATAAAACTGCATGGTCAGTATTTTGGATGCCAAAGAACTTTGGCTACCAAAGAATTCTCATTAAGTCACCAACCAAGATGGAAACATCTACTGTGCAAAACAGAAGAAAGGTCTTCACCAAATGGAGAAACTTAATTATTCAGAGAAGTTTGGGGGGAGATAGACCAATTGGCACAGAGCCCAAATGTAATTAACCCAGAGTTTAATAAAATCCTCTCTCATTTCCAGGACTGTAGCAAAATTTTGTTGTGAATTTGCAGCATGACAAAGTAGAGCACAGAACTGGCCAGTAGGTTTTTCTAGATCATTTAAATCCCTTCACCTCATGAAGGCACACCACCCTCATCCACAGCTTCTCATCTTACACTTAATTTAACCAAAATAAAATACCAAAGGCAAACAATTGTCAGTAATTTCTCTCTGCCTCATGAAAAGTACTGCATTAGGAAGCTGACATCAAAAGTTCTGAGCTGTGCTTCTGCAGGTCTGAAACCCTGGAGTGCACTGGGTACCTGGGGCATTCATTGGCAAAGGGGAGAGGAGACAAAAAGGGCTGTTCAGGGTGCACAGCTGGGTGGGGAGCTCCCTGCTGAAACCTGGCTATTTGGGGAGAGCTGGAATGTGCAGGCATCCACATGCAGGGGCGCCTTCACTAGGAGGGCTTAGGAGAACAAGAAGAGTTGTTTTCCCTCTTCCTTGAGAGAAGTTCAAATAGGCTGTGTGCCAGTGTGGCAGACAAGGCTTTGGCTGCTCAGCCCATGGGTCTCCTCCCTGCCATGGAGAGTTTCCTGTTTGGTGATTTCTGGGCTCAAGGCCCCACCACAGGGTCTGGCTTTCAGGAAGTACAGAGGATCCAATGCACTGGAAGTCTGATCAGATAAAGAGAAGTCAGTCAGATCTCCCAAATCACCAGCTCTTCCTGAAAGCTGAAATCCCAATCCCTTGGTTATACCTTCTGTCTCATTGTTCCTGTGGCATCTCTCAACACCTTCACTTGAGACAAAGCCTCGCCTCCAACACCCACCCAGACTCCGTGAGACACATAGAGGGAGCCTTTGAGGATGAATCAAATCAAAGAAGGAACAATTGTTTCTTCCAAGACTTTAGGGTGTTTGGAATCTGTGCCCCTCTTATTCAGGATATATTTATTCATTCTTTTCAAAATGAAAGTCATATTCTTTTGATTTTTGGGAGGGGTTGCTGCAGCCAGGAACTGAAGCCTCTCTTTTATTGTTGTACAAGATCTAAAGGAATAATAACAATTAATAACACCAAAAGACTAAAAGGAAACTGTTTCATCTGAGCACTTAGGTGAGGTTAGGTGGGTGAGTCTTTAGCAGCAGGGTCAGGTTTAGGTCACCTTTAGAGCTGGAATCAGGGCAGGTTTGCAGTGCTGCCCCTGGTCTGCAGTGCTTTGGTGGAGGAGCAGAGACAGTAAATGGAGCTCTTGCCTTGTGCCCTGACCTTGCTACAAGCCATCTTCTCCAGGAAGAATAATTTTTTAATCCTGGGTACCCTGTTTTAAAAGTTAGACTCTTTTAAGATGGGACCCACATTGAGAGATGAGAAATTGCAGGACCTGACATTTAGGTAAAGTCTCTGAGTTAGGTGCATGTGCTCGTACTGGGGTGAAAACTCTTTGCATATACAGGCCTAGCCCATTTAAGTTTCCTGTGTTCTAGAAGCTTTGACTAGAAGTTATACCTCCAGAACAGGGACCCCTGCAAACTTACTGAGCTCAAAGTGTTTTCTAACTCCAGAAGTCAGATTTTGCTACCTTTAGGTTCATCCCCAAAGCTAAACCTGACCTTGAGGAACGTGAAATATCAGCAACCTTTCTGTTTCCTATGACTCTCATCACTATCACAGCCTTAGAGTGCTTACAGCAAACCATAACAAACTTTTAGATCAAAATATATTATGCTGTCTTTTTAGGACAAAGTTGATGTGGACATTAAATATTCTGCCCGAAAAAAATAAGCTAATGAAAATCAAGTCAGCAAAATAACTATTTTTGTTTAACTTTATTTTAGGTATCCCAGAAAAAGCAACTGGTAACTAACTCATTGATTTAGCATCTAGAATTCTCCCAGTAAGTGCCCAAGTTTATGTAAAAACTCCCTTTGGGCTGAATTTTACATTGTTTGCTTAGTTGTCTGTGAAAGGATTAAAAATTGATAGACTTGGATCCTCCTTATACTGTCTAAAAGTGTGTGTGTATATATATATATAGATACACACACACACACACACACACACACTTGAGCCTTCTTGTCCATTCCCAGATAAAAGAAACATTTTGGCCTGAAAGAGCTTCACTTTAAGCACAAAGGAGGAGCAAAGGAGGTGTCACTGTCTCCATTTTACAGCTGGGCAACAAAGCCTTTAAGTGACTTTCCCAAATTAATATATCCCCATTTTTGTAGAGACCATAATGAATCTCCAAAAATTTACAGAAACCTACAAAAAGAAGTATGCTTTGGAGGACCCAGGGAATGCCTGGATCTATGTTTAAGCTTTGCAGTTAATGTAAGTCCTTCAAATTTTTAAACTCATTGCAAATTTTCAGAGCTGCACAGCATGCAACTGAGAGAACGATTTGACCGCAAAGATCAAGATGATGTAAGTATTGTTCAAGAAAAATACAGCAGAAAAAGATTCTAAAAAAGTATCAGGGGCACTTTCAAAGTATTTCTTTAAAAATAAAAATCATAAAACTACCTCTGTTGACTCCTGCTGTTAATGTACTTTTATTCAGGTGTTTGGAAACAATATTACTTTGGAGAGTGGATGGGTTCAGTCAAGGGCAGCTTTCTCATTTGTGGTCATTTGTTAGGTACCATGAGTTTGAGAACTAATAATGTTCATTCTTTAAGATGGCAGAGAAAATAGGCCCCTCTGCACAAAGAGGGAGAATAATTCAAAATAGTTGGTAACTTTGATGCTTTTGAAAATTTTAGTGAGGTAACTTTTAATTAAAGCTTGAAATAAACGTTTAACTTGTCTTGCTGTATGAAGTTGCTACACAGACATTTATCAGCACACATATATTTAGCAGCTGCCATTCAGTGGAACATCCATGTCTATCATTGTCTACTTGAAGCTCTTTTCATGCACGTCAAGTGTATTATGAAAGAGCAATTTCCTTATTAACAAGGAAACTCTGATTAAGTTACTTAAGCAATTGTCCCACCAAGACAGATTGTGCAAGGACCCTGGCTCAAAAGCACAGTTGAGAAGGACAACTGAATTGTTAGGCTAGAAAGGGAAAGCTGGTACTCAGTGCCTCTACCAGTGGGAAAGATCCCATCCACCATTTTGCCATCCTGCAATGGATGCAAACAGCTTCAGCCCAATGGTATCCCCAGAAATATACATGTGGATAAGGATTAATCCTCTGAAAAGTATTTAACAACTGGGCTTATTCTTAAAATGCATCAAAAATTATGATACTATAGAAAAGTTCTAATTTTTTTTTCATGCTAAATGCAGTTTCTAGCAGTACAAAAAGTACTGTACACCATGGTCTCCAGCTCCGTTTCAGTTTCTTGCAATTACATTTTGCATTTCTGTTACAATTGCTTTCCTGTTTCCACTTGTGGAAGAAATCCAATAGTTCATCATTAGCATTATTCCATTTACACCATAGATGTTTTGGGAGGTCAATTTGTTTATGGGAATAATTCCGTTGAGGATTAATGATGACACTATTTTGACCACTCTAACCTTGATGGGCAGGACTGTACTTTTCAAGCATCCAGAGCCCTTCTTCACAATATGTCTAATCCTACATCTCCCCTGCCCTTGCAGGCTATTTGCTGTTAGTGGCCACAATAGACAAGCTATAGTACCATTATAGGCTTCTCTAACAAAGGATTTTCATGATCATTTTCTAGTGGCTTGAAGACTGACAAGATCCCCTCCTGTTACCCAGATGCATTTTCTCCTCCTTCCTGGTGATTTCTTTTCTTGTTTCCAAGGAGGAAAGTGCCTCCCTGAGTAGCGACCTCTCTCTCTGCAGAGAGACCTGCTAGAAACAACAAACATTGCATGTTAAACCTCCTCCAAGAGGGCATTATGTACAAATGGAGTGCCAGCTCTTCTTTGATAAGGTGTACACCTGTGGCACAACTTAAGAATCAATTCAATTATAAAGACACAAAAATGCCTTTTGAAGAATGTTCCTGAGTGAGTCAGAGGCAGAGAGCACAGCATATATATGAGTCTGACTTTGCCAAAGTTATTTCAGGGGAAGAAGTTGCACAGAATTGCTCTAGCAGCCTGATTAACTAACTGGGCACTCATCAGTTGGTGAAACCCTGAGTGTGGAAAACAAAGCTAGCCCCTTGGCTTTATCACATCAGTCGTCCTTCAGTGCACGCAGAATTTCACTTTTCTGCAAGTTTTTGTTTACTTTCTGCACAAAACTTGAGCTATCTGAATAGTGTGCTTATTTTTGAGAAATGCAGAATATTTGTACCTCTCACTGGTACATGAGAGCATGTCTGATAATGGAGCCCTCCATCATTCAGGCTAGATGCTCAGAGAGCAAGGTCCCCTTTCCCTGCCCCAGCCAGCAGTCACCTTGGAAAATTTCAGCTGTGCCATCTTTGTACCTCATTTGTAACATGAGTGGATCACAGTACTGGCCCACACTGGAATTATTTTCTGAGGGTCACAAGTATTTTGATATCCCTCATTAATAGTGGTGAAGACTGAAATACTAACACAAATGTTAAAGCTTATTTTTTGCCTATGATTCATATGTAGAAAATTATTTAAAAAAAAAAAAAAAGAAGACCAGTGCTGACCTTTTTATATGTGGCACTGGACACGGTAATGTGCTTTTGAAGGGTGCAATATATATTGTAACATACTCTGGACACTTTACAGGAACATCTGATTGACATGTTAGTGTTTGTTTTTCATTTACCAAGAATAGATATTTCTCTGTATTGTCATTAGGAGAAGAGGATGAACAAGAAAGCCACAAATAACATTATTTCAAATCCTGGGATCTCAGTCCCTTCTCTTGCTGCAGGGCTGCTGATGTCACAGGGTGGGGTTGCTGGGTGCCTGCAGGGTGAGGATGGCTTGATTCATCCTATGTTGGAGCCAAAGGGGGAATCAGCAAAGGATTCCACTGAAGACAGCATGAGTAAAAAAGATTTTGTTTAAATTTGAATTAGGCTGAAAATGAGATTTTATGACACACACAGGGAGGTCTGCACTCAGATTTGGAGTTCATGGTTTAGTTTTGTGTATGAAGTTTTTTCCCTGAAAATGCTTGAGAACTGCTGTTGTCATAGGATTTCCACTACACTACTTCAATATTTTGTTGTACATAATTCAGTAAAGAGTTGAAATCACACCAAGAATCCGTAACAAAACTGACATCTAATGAGGAGGATCCAACTTCTGCTGAAATTGAAAAACATCGAGATTTTTGGTTAAGGTCACTGTGTTACTTTTTACTTTCCTCCATTTGAGCAATTGAACTTATTGAATGTGTCCAGAGACCCATTCTCAGTAAAAGGCTCAGCAATACTCTAAGATCTAGTAATTACATAAATAGAACCTACACATGCTGAAGAAGAGAACAAATTGAACTTTCCCTAAAACTGCATGGTTTTCCTTCTTGCTCTTTATATTTATATATATATTATATAAATCCATAGATAATTATAATAGTTAATTCTATTATTACATATTGTTGTATTATTATATCAGATATTACATATACTATTATAATGGCATATATAAATATTAACATTATATAGTACATAATGCATCTGAATACACTGTGTGACACCATTCCTAAAACAAGTCAGGTTTTGAAAAAATATTCCCGAACTGCTGACGTTAGCTGTATTATTCTTGTTTGTTTTTTATGGACTTCTGGGTAACTTTTTCATTGGAAAAGTCTGTTCCCAAATTAAGCTGATGGTCCCTCAATTAAGAAAAGGTAGGTTATTGACCTCTAATGTTACATGGGAAGAAAAGGATCACAGCACATCAATGCCAATCTAAAAGCAATCAAAACAATAATGGAGTAATTTGCTCTCTCTTGTCTTGCAAAGATTGTTTTTACAAGAAGAGTTAAACTAGGGGCAAAGCAAAAAAATTGTCACTATTTTTTCTTCCATTTTCTTTACTCAGTTGATCTCTTCTATTTCAATGCAATTACTATTACCCTAATGTTGTCTTTTTATCCATATCCATAGCTTCTCATCTTACTGTTTGCTAATATGATCCTTTCAACCAAAAGGACATCAATACACTCAGCAAACTTATTAGCCAGCCATTCTGTCTCAAGGGGAGGCAACCAAGCTGCAAAGAAAGGCATGAGTCACTGGAAGCTGTGACACACCAGGACTTTGATGCTGCAGGCAAAACAAGCTGCTTCATGACGCAGTTTATAAAATGTTTGCACGGGAGCAAAATGCTGCCAAAAAGCATTCAGGGGAGTTTACATAGTGCAGCATATGAACTACAGAGCATCCCACAGTATGTGATATTTACAGATATTTAACAACTATGAGCTTTCCTTCAGCAGCAGTGCTGCCTCCCTGGTAGATTTTGATCATAGATCTTTTTCTAACACATAGACTGCAACTGTCAAGAGAAATTTCAGTTTCTATTCCTTTTAGTGCTGTGTTCAGAAGAAACATCTTCAGGTACCAAAAAGTATAAGTAGGTCTCTCCAGTAAAACCATGTATTGCCCCATCTCTCTTGATCAGTTCCTTGGTGGCAGTTTTCAAAAAGTCTCAAAACCAGAGGAAGGAGTCATGCTGGCTCCTGCACTTTAGCCCATTGGCAGCATTGTTCCCAGATGGGAAAGCAGACCTCTAAGTACTGGGAAAGCCTTTTACCAACCTTGGCTGCCCCTGGGCTGAGGCACTTTAGAGGTCTAACTACATGCAGCTACACTGCACCAGTGTGGAAATAAAGAGAATGTAAGCAAAGTGCCACTGAAATCTTAGAAGGAGGTGGAAAATAATAAACACTCCAACTGAAATTTGGCCTGGACACATGTGATTTTGTCTAAGTGCATGTTTACATTTCTTTGAAATGTTCCTAAACACTCCCTCTGTCTGAAAAGAAAATTTCAAAACCATGATGAAAAAATCTGTTTCAGATCATGTGTATTGGTTTTAAAACCAGGCATAACATTGCAGCCGGCTCTTTTATCCAGAAAAGGTGCAACTGTCATATCAATTTAGAACTTCAGTCATGTTATTTTAAACCTGCATTAGTAAAACCCATAACAAAACATGTCTCTGTTGTCCACATCTTGCATCTGGAGCAAAGTTATGCTTAAGTCTGATCTCTAAAACCAGTATGGAAATTATATCTAGTATGTTCTGCACTTTGTAACATGGTCCATGTGGACTTTTTCACTGCAGTGATAACACAGCTCTATAGCCCACCTGGTAAAAACATTACACATTAAAATTGACAGTCAAAAGAAGCTGGTGCGAATATACCAGAATTTCATAGGAAAAGGTTGCAATGTAAGGCTAAATGAAAACATCTACATTTATAGGCACTATCTGGCACCCTACTTTTAGACAAAGGTATCTTACAGTGTCATTTTAAAGGCTTAGTACTGGGTTTTCAAGCTGGGAAATAGCATAAGACCACTGTATTAAGGAGCTGAAATTTTGCTGACATTATGGAAGCTCTTACTAGTTGGTCTCCTACCACTTGATAATAGTCTACAGATGCTGTGGAAAAACACTATCAAAGGTAATTCTTCTATATAGAACCCCTCAAATCACAGCCAAACACGACTTCACACAAGTAATTCATGAACTTATGTTACATATGGCAAAAGTATTTACAAACCAGGATTAGAATACACAGAGGTGTCCTGATGAGACTCTGCAGTCACCTCTTTGCACCAAGTGAAAGGACTAAAGCATCTAGCTGTGCTGGCAAGGACACTGCTGAGGCTTGTGGATGCCCACAGTTCCTGGTGTGGGAGTCACACCAGAGATGAGACTGTGCTCAGGGTGGGCCAGCACTAGCCCTGAACCTTATGATTGTTATCCTTCCCCATTTTATCCCAGGAGAAGAGGGCACAAGGGTTCAGCCTTGAAAGCTCTGCTTTAAAAACATGCAGCCAAACTGATCTCATGGTGTGATGCTGGAAACAGCATCTTTTTACAGAAGAATACATTTCTTCCTAATTTTACCCATTCTGCAAAGCAGAGTGAAAGACTGAAAACTATAAAGAGAATTTGCCCCACAAAAATGGTGTGAGAAAATTTTAAAATTGCACAGTACTGTCTTCCATAACACAGATTCCCACCTACAGTTTCTTCTCATCTGAAGGACTGATCATACTGCTAAATGTTTGCAGTGGTAGCTATAAATCTACACATCCATTATATGACATACACACAGAAAATACCGAGTGAAGTAATTAATAAGAACACCTGACAGCTGTTATAACCAGTAAAGAGATAAAGATACCTTATAATTTGCTGACAAACAAATTTAATATTTCCAGGTACAACATATCAAAAAATTCCATAGAAAGAATTTTTGTGTGCACAGACCTTGTTTTTACAACTTTAAAACTTTAAGTAGCTGACATGGTGCCAACTTTTGGGGGTAAAGAATTCACCTGTCTTATTTCCAAGCTGACACAACATGTTTTAAGTAGATGAAGGCTCGCTTTCATTACATTAGCAGTGTCTCTAGGTGCTCTTTGATGCATCCCTCCCGTGCTTAGTAATTTAGTAACAGGTTGGAAATGAGCAGAGGGGTAAAATGAGACTCTGTTGCCAGAGCAACTACTGCACACCTCTAATTTTTGAATCAACAGACAGTAGAAGTTGATACTTTACCACAGGGTATGAAGCAATACCTTCCAAAATGTTCTATGAAAGCAAATATGTTTTGTTTGAGGAGTGGTATTTCCAAGAAAACAATTTCCCAAAGGTAGCCCACATCTGCTATTATTGACCTAAAATGCTAATAAGAAATATTTAGCTTTATTTTGACCAAAAATCTGGCCACTTGCTCAAGTGCAAAGCTCTAGGAAATAATTCTCTCAGCCCAAAAAAAGAGAAGCATTTTCTAGTGGTGTGGAGGCTGAAATTTTGCTCTGTGTGACAGAGAAAAATTAAGAACAACAACAAAATAACTTGGTTTCATCATTCACGTGAGTACATAATATAGAAAAAAATCAGAACAAAATAAGTGAGACAAGTAAGATTTCTGCCTTCTCAGTACTACAAATACCAGGACAAGCTAAGGCCAGACTGCCTCAAGACACTCACCTGACTTACTCTTTCCTGGACGACTGGAGGCTTTGTGCCCAACAATATTTCCTCTGAGCAGTTTTGCTACTAGGAAAGTATTTTTTTATTGACCCAGGGGGAAAACAAAATGCTTTGCCCTCAATTTTCTGGTGGACCCAAAGAAAGTGAGCACAGATATGGAATGAGCTGAGGCTGGATGGAATTGTGGCCTTGCTGTTTTATGATTTCTGCTTGGACTTTCTGTTCCTTGACTGCCATATCCTCCTACCTCATGAAAGACTTGGACATTTCAGTGGGAAGAGTGAAGCCACTGTAGTGGAAATGCAGAGCCATCAGAGCAGGGACATTGTGCTAAGATAGCCTCTACCAAAGAGCTTCTCTCTCAGCACTGTGATGGAGCACACTTCAGTAATTGCATCCCATTGGATTTGCTCCACAGTACATTGGGATAAAGACTTTAATAACACAGGAAGCAGCATATTAATAATCTTTTGCCTGATTTTAAGTGCTGTTATGCACTGACTTTTACCAATCCTTTTATTGAACAGAAAGCACTATGTTTAAGGGGTCAGAACACTTGCAACATATTTAAACTCCATTTTTGCATATTTCATGTTCCCTTAAAAGTGCATTACCATCAGTTCTGCTTCACAATCCAGTTACTCAGAAGTGAAATAGAGGTTTCCTGACAATCTACTGAATTACAGATTATTTTAAATGTGGAAAAATTCTTTTTCTCTCACCTCTCATCTCCCCATCAGGTGTAACAATTTCCAGGACTTATAGCAGCTTCCATCAAAGACTGCCAGAGTTTTGTCATTGCCTACATAGCAATTGAAAGCTATTTACTAAGGGTATAAAATTCTGCCACCCTGAGCCAGAGGCTTTTTGCTGCCACTGTGACTGCCTGTGCATGCAGTCATCTTTCCTCTTATTATCCCTTTGGTCTAAGCTACTCTGCTCCCTTTGTAATCTGTGGCTGTACAGAGAAAACCTCAGAAAGGGCAGTTCATCACAGCTATTTAGACATGTATCTTAGCATGGGATGCAGGTCCCTGGAGAGGTATCTGTTTCTCTTCATCAATAAAAGACAACCTCATTGCTTAGTTCAGACTCCACAGCCAGCTTTCAAATGATGGGGGTCAGTGGAAAAAATCCCACTCAAAACCTGCTGGAAAAGGAGTCAAGGCCCTGCAGGGTCAATGGGAACAGACTCCAGACCCCAGCAGAACACCCAGAACATGGCAAATGAATGACCTGTCTTGCTGGAGATGTGCATTGCTTTGTACAGCACTTTTCCAAAGGGTAAATCAGTTTTCCTCCCCCAAGGAAAATAACATGTCAATAGGTGGTTGACTAAGGGGAGCTGGAGAGAGTGGACTGCTTAACCTCTGGTGTTTCATCCAGGGCATGCTTACAAAAGAGTCCCTGCAAACTCTGTACATACATGTGATGCTCACAGTATTAATGGCAGCGCACAGGGACGTTTAATGACAGCCTGAAAGAGCATGCACCAGGCAGTGAGGACCTTCATGATGTGTGCTCTCATCAGTGCCACAGGTGGTCAAAGCAGACAAGACTTTCCAAATCTTACAGCTGATGTAATTTTTTAAAATATCAGAACAGATCTCATGGAAATATGACTCCATTCCCCAGCTCTCTGCACTCTCCCAGTTTAAACCTGTTCTGTACTGAACCAAATGCATCTCTTATGGCAGAAGACTGGAGTCAGTGAAGAAGAATCCAGCCCCTGAGGTTTAAAGCATTTGTGAAGAATTTTCAATTATTGCCAGTATCAGTCTGAGTGCTCGAAAAACCTGTACCAATCACAGAAAGGAAAACAAAGAACTACTCATACAGATGATCCTCTCTGAAAACTGAGTGTGTGAATGTGTCTGAGAATCTGCTTGCATACCTTTAATACATGGACTTAATATGTTAAGTACATAGCATCTTCAAATTCCTTAAATTTAAGAAGGTTTTACTTTCAAGAATGGGATGCATTAATAGCAATGGAGGAAAGCAAATGCTTCTTTAAGCATTAAACTGTTCTCCAAAGAGGAATTAAACCAAGAGATTTACAGAGCGTGTTTCCTAATGTACCAATGCAGCAAAAAGAAAAAAAAAATCAGTGTTTTTAGGGACTTCTACTAATGTGTTTCTGAACAGAGCAGCCACACTCACAGTCTCACTATCCCCAAGAATTGCACTGCATGCAAACAGAGAAGCTGGACAAAAGGGACTCAACCATGGGAAATATTCCGTGAAACTTGTGGATACAGCACAGATACGCAAATCCTAAAACTGTTGAAGTATTTAAGATAAGTGATAGTATTTAAAAATCTATCAAAGGCAGGTAAAACCACTGGGCAGCGAGTTAGCAATACTCAAAGCTTTTATCAAATTTGTCAAGAAGCATGTGCTGAACCATTTACAAAGCCAGCTGCATTCATAATTTATGAGGATAATTATTCTTTCTTATATATTTTATCTTATAGATGTCATCTAGTTGGTTATTTGTATTTCCATGTTACTTTTTTTTAAGATTCCAACTACTAACAGCATCTCAATGACTGCATCACAATATCCTCTGACCTGCATCTGTGTGCTCAAGAGCTTAGTGTGGAACTGTGCAAATACCCAGTAACCTACTCCCTATCTGTTTATCTTTATGGGAAACCAGATGCACAAGATGCCTCACAGTCTTCCTGAAGTGCAAATGTGCATCCTACCTAATCAGGCTCTGCCAAGGACATCCCACCCCCTCACCAGTTTCTTGGAGGGCTTTGATATGTCAGTTGAACAATCTCAGCTGTTGTGAAGGCATCCCTGACACTGACATTGCTATGTCCTTACACAGCAGGGTTTTCTAGGCAGTGCTCAGGGCATTTAAGCATTGAGGGCGGCAGTTACAACACCTCAAGTGTGTGAAAAAACATCACACTCAGAGTCACAGTCATCATGAAACTCCTTCATGTCTTTTTCTCAGACTCAGTGATACCTTCATAAAAACTGTAATTAATTTACAATTAAAAGATCTGTTTCTTGCTCCCAGTTCAGTGTAGGCTTGGACCAAAAATTAATTTCTTTTCTTTTGGGACTTGTTAGACCACAGATCCATCAAGAGCAGGAGAAAAGGAGATCCATTCTGTCCCCTCTTGCGCAGAGAGGATGGTTCATCCATCTGCATTCAGCACACACACCTGGGCAGCCTCTCTGAAAGTAATGGGTGGCACAGATGTCACTGTGAGTCTAATTTGACCTGTAAAACCTTAAATTCTGGTGATAATGTACAACAAGGAAAGAAGCCAGCTGGAGCTAGAAGCAGTGGCAATTAGGAGTAAACATCTTTGCACTGGCAAAATAAACACAATTGATGTGAGAAATCAGTGAGAGACAAACATTGAAGCCCCTGATGTTACCCTGACAATCCTCTTTTCAGGGGAGAATGATTTTTTATTTTTTAAACTGCTCACAGATTTTCTTGCATGGAAATAAAGCAAGTTCAAAACCAAAGAGTTTGATATAACCCATCAACAGACACAGCTGGAAGACAGAGATCAGGATGAACTGAACAGCAGAGCCTGTATGACAGAGGGAAGAAAAGTGGTAAAAGATTTCAGTTTTAGTCAGAACAGAGTTTGGCAAAAATTCTGTTTCAATTCTGTTCAATCATATGCTTGAGTAAGTTATTCACCCAGGCCAGTAACATCTGTTCAGGAAAGGGGCCAACTTTAAAATGTGTTTTTTCATCCCACAAAACAAAGTGTAATCTAAGCTATAAATATACATGTTTTTACTATGCTGGATAAAGTACATCTTGAAGAAAAAAAAAATTCTTTAGGACTTTTTTTGTTTCTAGAGACATTACTCATCTGATCCTGGATCCTTTTACATACTCAGGGAGCTCACTGCTTTCAGCAGGATCCTTAGAACTGCAAGGAGATATCTCAGACTCAGAGATGTTCTTGCCCCTTATGAGATCAGAACCTCCCAGGTCCATTCTCCACTGGCCCATTTTTCACATCATGCCTAGTAAGAGCTGTTTAGTCGTTCTGACAGCACAGACAAAAAAAAAAAAACAAAAAAAAAACACTCCAAAAGCCACATTGTCATGTGAAACTAATGAAAAACTTCAAAATTATTCAAAATAAACAGAAAAGAAGGTATTTTCGACTTTGGATTTTTTTTGAGATGCTTGATGAGGTCGGTATATTTTAATGAGGCACTTCCAAGCAGACACATACACACACAAAGCACATACACACACAAAGCAAATACTACACTGCCTCTAAAAAACCCATTTTAAATTGATAGATGAGTGTCAGCTTTGAAGAACCTGACCATGCAGTGGCTTGATAGCACAGAAAGAAAGCAATCTGCAAGTTCAAGTCTGTTTCTTTTGGCAGCAGAAGGACTTGCTAATGGATTAATCATTTTCTGTTCAGCATGAGCGTTAAACAAAAAAAACATTTAGGGCTCTATTCATCTGCGTTTCCGGGTCTACACTTGCCAGCCATGGAGGCTCTGTGGCTTTGTGCTCAGAGCTCAGCTCTGACTCACATTTCCCAAGTTTGGAAATGAAGGCCCCACAAGACATGGAAATCACAGTGTCAATCCTTGTCCTCCCTTCTGTGCCTGCACTGGCGCAGCCCTTTGAGGTCCTACTGACCCCACCTTCAGGGGGGCCACTGGCCATCTCTTCCTGGTTTACTCACCTCCTAACAAGTTCTTAGATGCTGACTGAGGGCAGCAGATCCTGAAGTTGGTCAGCCATGAAGAGCCACAGAAATGCACCCACCAGTTCAGAAGAAAAGCCCTAGAAAATTAATTTCAATGAGAAAGAGGGAACTGGACGTGCATTGAAGGAGATGACTTCCAGCAAGAAGGAAACAGGGCACCAGAGAAAAAGGAAGAGAAAAAAGGCACATTTAAGAGATATTTGGCTTCCTAGGGAAAGGCTTATTAGTGCAGAGGCTGTTAAATATGTTTGCACATTACTGTGCACAGGAACAAGGGAAAGCACCCATACCAATAAACAGATCATGCACTTGAGACACTTTACCCACTTCAAGGCAAGGAGTACCTTTGCCTTCTGCCTTTCCAAAAACATCTGAAATAAACAATGTGAAACTACAATAGCTCGTCTTTACTTTTTGCAGGGCACTCGCATGGTGTCTAATGTGCTTCAGATAAGTATTTTCTTTTAATGCATTGGAATCAGCAAGATGGGAATCTTTCTGATGGAAGGATGGAATAAAGAGAAAGAGTCTTACTGGAAACAATTTCACCATTTACTAGCAAAATACTTTACTGTACAACAGCAATAGTTCATGGCAGGGGCTAAAATTACAGCATTACACTGAAATATGTCATTAGGGTTGGCTTGTTGCTGTCATTTTTTCCTTTAAAAAATGTACTTTCTACAGAACAATTTTTAAGAGATTTCAGACACCCAAAATATTACTCTGACTCTACAGAATCATGTTTTAGATGCCTTGTTTCACTGATAGTTTCAACAAGGAATGCACAGAATGATCAAACCACATATAAGTAGCAGCAATTATTGGTACATTTGAGATGAGCACAGCACGAAGGATAAGTCTAAAGAAAGAATAAGACCCAAATACTAAGGGAGGAAAAAAAAAAGAAAAGATTGAGCAAAAAGGTCTGAAAAGCAGGAAAGGACTAGCTGTCTGCAGGAAGCTTGTATTCTTGTGTGAGTGTGAGTGACCCAGTGTTGGCTGGAATGTTATCTCTATGTGATCTACAGAATTTTTCTCTTAACTGTAGCAACTGAAGAACAGTGAATTAAAGTCTTAAAGAGAAAAAAATCAATAAAGAAAAAAAGAGGAAAATATGACAGAAGAGCCTTTCAATGGCTGCATAAAATGACTCTAAAATGATCATGGGGAGAACCCCCAAATTTCCGTGCTTGCAACAGAAATACCTCGCAGAAAAACCAACAACCCAAACACAAAAATGAGGGTCTTTTTCCTTTTGTTTTGAACTCTATTTGTCAGTGAGTTTCTCTATTGCATCACTAGGACTGACACATTAGGTCACAGTAAGCTTTTCACTGACACTGCTAGCCCCCAAAGTAAACTTCTGCCTGTTCTTCCTTTACAATCTTGAGTTTTTAACCCAATTTATCTGTTGGAATAGACAATATTTAGCTAGAAACTCCAGTGGAAAAGTCCAAAGGATAATACCTGGCTCCTTGCAGCCTTGTCAAGCCAGAAAGGTCAGTGGAAAGGTTTACTCCAACCACCCTTTCCTTCATTCGGTTTTATCTTTAATAGAGAAGTCCTGCTCTCTGTGCATCTGAGAGTCACCCTTTAATAAACCTTTGTAGGTTCCTTTGGTTTGAGCTGCACTGAACCCTGCTGTTCAGGCTCTTGCTATAAATCTGTAGCCCCTAAATAGAGCACCTCTCTTCTGAGAGACAAGGCTTTGTATACCTGCTGTCTGCAGCCAGCTGGAGTATTTCCCTTTTCCCTCCAGACTTGTCTTAACCATTTCCCCACCAGCTGCATCAAATGTGATATATCTTTCATTACAATGTGATTAGGTTTTTTCCTTAATCAGTTTATTTGCATTTATATTCTGCTGGGTGATGAAGGTCCTTTTGCAAACTTGAGGCATATGAAGGAAACGTAGAAGGTCTTAGGTTCACCACAGCAGTTCCTACCACAGTAATCAAAATAAACAGACCAGTGCGTCCACGTGTTCCCAGCTCCCATCCCTGCTTGTAAGTTCAGGAGAGGCAAACCTTCCTAAACCTGATCATTTTTCAAGCCCTCAACTGAAAAATCAAAGATTATTGCAGTAGAGTATACAGCTATAAAAATAACTTTCCACTTCTCTCTGCCAAAACACCATGGAAGACCAAGAAGTCCTAGTCCAAGAAGACAACTAACTTTAGAAAAGGTAAACACATCCATGTACATCAGGGAATCTCTGCCAAAAGAAGAGCATCTTTTCTTTAAGTCTAGGGAACAGACTTTTAACTACTTTGCAGAGTTGAAAATATAAACTACTCAAAAACATAAGATCTGTAGCTGCCTCTGTTTGTCATTGAGAGGAAGCAAAAAAAGAAGAAAGTGTCTGAAAAGCTCTATCAGAAGAAGGATTTGTTTTTAAACAGAGAAAAAGAATAAGCAATATTGCTTCTCAGCAATAATCTCCTACCTACCACTGTATCTGTTCATGACGAACTTTTCTATAAAATAATCAGATTTACAACAAGGTCCATTCAGTATCAATGGAGTAGTTCCTGTCTATTTGATAACACCAGAACAGCACCACAGATCCATGAATGCCTGCTTGTGCCTATAGGTAATTACCTCATCACCCAGCCTCTGTGCTGGGATTTACTCACTTCTGTGCCCATTTCTAACTCAGGTAAAGTGACTTTCCACTCACTGCCCAAGGTCATACATCTGGTAAATGATTCCAGAATAGAATATGACTCTCTGTGCCACTTAATAACCTCTCAGAGTGTGATAATAGAAATTTGCCCAAACAAAAAGAGAAATGTATGAGCAAGAGGTAGAAATGAGAAAGCTGGTTTTTAAAAAAGGTGGTGTCAAGGGTGTCTCATCTGGCTTTTCAAAACCAACTGTTTAAATACACAAATACTCCTGTTCAAATTTCATCACTCTACAAAGCTCAAGGGTCAAAAGCAGGCCAAATATGACTCACAGGTCCCTATGTTTTATCAGATGCCTGCATTACTTGGTGCTGAAAAATATTGCGTGTTGTTTTTTTCTTAATTCTTCCTCCTGCAATCTCTAGCACACCAGTATCATAAACTGAGTCAGTTTTCAATTTAAATTATCAAAGAAACATTTGCTTGTATGTTACAAATAGGTGGATTATTTAATAGCACTATTCACATTCTTTTAAGGTTTAGCTTGGAACTAGAGATAAGTTCCCTAAATGCAACCAGGGTTTACATCTAATGTACATACACATTGCCCCTTGATAAACCTCATCTATTTTCCAAAATTGAGGTTAAGGAATCTGAAGGTAACTAAAAGAGGGATAATTACTGTTAGGATTTGATTGTTCCTTGGACCTCAACTGCAGGTGCAGTCATTTAATTTCATTAATTACCAAAGTAAACATAAGCAGAAAATCCAACAATTTTACTGACATGCAGCCTCTAAAGAAAAATACTAAAATTTTACAGTGTTGTGAATAAAGATAAGAAGTCTAAAATATGTTCAGTGAAAAAACTTGAAGCTGTTTTCATTAGTATTTGCCATGTTCTGCAGGTGGGAATGCTGCCAGCACCTGGTGTGGGAAGCAAAGGTCTAAAAGTAGAGGAGAAGACATTATGGGGGCAAACTGTGCCAATGGGAGCAGGGTGTTCCTTAGAGCTGGGTGCTGGGAATAGGAAAACAGACAACTGATGGATGCACTGGGTACATGGAGCAATGTCTTAATTACCCACTTTGTTTCCGACATTGGGAATATTAGTTCAGTGGGAAAAATAAGAGTTAATTAGACTAGTTACCATAATTGCATGTGATGGCAGCATGGCACCCCGGGAGTGTCTGTCACACAACCAAGCTGAAGGCTTTGTGGGATTGCTAAAGAGATCTTGCTCATCCCAAATGCTCTGTTAAATACTTAAGGAATAAGCCCTCCCCAGGATAAAACCAAGTCAAATGAGATGTGTGGAGCATGTCTGGTACAAAGATTTCTCTGGTACTCGCACATCTGCCATGTGACAGCTGGCAAAGGAGTACAAGTCATTGCTGGCAGAGAACAGGTTTGCCAGATATAATATTTGAACAAGTTAGGCAGGTTTTATCATGATCATTTCATATGTCATGACAACTTAAGAGCAAAACAGTCACCACAGCAAGTGTTACATCAGATTTGAGGTGGCTGCTGGATACTGGCCACAGAAAAGTTGTCCCATAGAGAAACACAGCTACTACTGACCTAGTAGTCAGGGATAAGACTGAGCTGGTATCAAGTCATTAATAAGTAAAACTGTCAAGATTTTTAAGCCAGCTATGTTCTCCAATAGTGAAAAATTAAAATTCTATCTTTGAAAGAATATATATTGCATTTATCAGGTACAAAGGAGGTCAGAAGGCTTCTCAAGACACTTTGATATTGAGACAGCTTCCCAATGCAAATAGTGCCAGGAAGGAGCCTAAGAGGTTCAAAACAGAGATTGATATATTTACTAGTTTTCCATTTAAAATTGGGAATTTCCCACTAAAAAGCAATTTGAATTTTTTTTATAACAAGGTTTTCTTTATAGTTTTCACAGTGGAATGCA
This sequence comes from Fringilla coelebs, assembly GCF_963513975.1. NCBI lineage: Eukaryota > Metazoa > Chordata > Aves > Passeriformes > Fringillidae > Fringilla > Fringilla coelebs. Next base: position 18,060,137 of record NC_140036.1, read on the forward strand.
GCAGCTGGCTGCTCTCTTTGGCGGTGCCCAGAACAGCCCAGTAAATCCCTGTGAGCTGAGGGAGAGGTCTGTCACCCAGTCAGGAGTAGGAACTGAGAAACACCACAAGAGCTGAAGTTCCAGCTCTGCCCTGGGATGTCAGAGCTGGTAGCTGGCACTGGGAGCCTCACAAATTTGCGTTGGGTCTTGGTCTGGTTTGACAAGCATGTCATTGGAATTAGGACTTCTCAATTTTTTGACGAATAAGAACTGTCTGCTCAAACCATACCCTATTAAAATATTCCTTCCCATCACCAAAAAAGGATCTATGAAACTTTGAAGACATTTTGGGGTGGAGGAAGAATGGGAGGATGAATGAGAAGATTTGAGGAGTACTTCAGCACAGAGGAAAGTCAAAAAAGTGAAAGTATGGGAAGGGAGGGAAAGAAAACCATTTGAGACATGAGAAGATAGTAGGGCAGCTACATTTGGGGAAAGAATTTGCCAGCACAGCTAGTGGTAATCAGGAAGGGAAGGTTTTTTTTCTCTTTTCTTCCACAGTGCTTTGATTCTTGAATGCTCCATCAAGCATTTGAGGCCTGCAGCATGATGGCTTTGCATATGCTGTATGCAGAAGATCCTGTTGCAGGAGGATTGCCAGAGCAAAACTGAATTTGCAGTCCACAGCAGCTCCTATAGTCAACCCCAAACCGAATGTCTCCTCTTAAGGGTTGGATTTAGCTGAGAGCTCAAGAGCAGGACCCACCTCATAATCCTAGCACCGGTTCCCTAATCCCAATCAGCATCCTCAGGGCATCTTTCCAGTGAATTACTCTTTCTAGATCCCATCACCCAGCCAGAAGTAGGAATAAAACTTAAATCAAAAGAAGAGTGATGCCTTCTAGCAAAATATGCTGACTCAATAACAGTCTCCTTCTGTCCCCTGGCAGGGGAAATAACACCAGCTGCAAAAGAAAGAACTAATAGAGATAAATGACCGGAGTCACACGCAGCCTTCTCAGCTGTCTTTTGAATGGTGGGACATGAACATCAGCATTGCACCCTCAATTGGCTGAGCAGGGCTGGGGCCTGGCTCTGCCCTGCTTGCATAAAGAGCCCTGCAGAAGCAGAGCAAGGTGGACACAACCCTCTAAGTAGCCCAGCCAGTCAACATTAGTGAAGCCCTTGGTTTCTAAACACTGAGCTGCACCGAATTTGAATGCTCCACTGATGACTGAATTGGTTAGGAATACAACTGAACAGCAGGCTGAATACCCAGCGAGGTATTGTGGGTAATTAGAGATTAATTACAATCCCATAGTTTGTATCATGGTTCAGGGTCAGCACGGGGTCAGTGCACATGGCAAACTTTGAGAGCTGTGACTGGATGGATGACGCCAGCTCGGAGTGGCTCAGCAAAGTGAAGCGTACAGAAATGAGGAGCCAGCGAGGCTGGGGAGTGGACTCACAGCCAGGGCACTGGCGACAGCAGTGACACTGAGTTGTGGGGCCTGCAGGCACTGAGAAAATGTTAACAAGCAGCAGAGAGAATACAGCTGCACTAACTATCCAACTGCAACCCTGACTTTTCCAATTAACCTTTTCCAGGCTTTCTAAGATTTGGGATATCTGGGGCACTGTCCTGTTGTCAAAGAAGGCTCTTAAAGAAAGAAAAGTAGTGAAGAAAGCTGCCAAAAACGGGGGAAAAAAAAAAGGAAAGAACCTCTTCTATTTTATATGGCTATTACATTTTTATTTAAGGCTAAATCAAGAAAAATGTTTTGTCAGGCTGCAATGAGCTTTTTGGTAGACAGCATTCATAGGAAATGCTTGCAGTTCAAAGCCCATTTATCATTAAAACCCTTCCTCTCCCATTGCCAAGAACAATTTGTCATATTTTTATCAACAATCAAGATATGCAAATAGCCTAAGACAGCTGAAAAGGCAAATCCATAACCCCAATATGCAAAATAGACAAGTGATAATGCAGTAGGTTGAAGATACAGAACAGAAGTGTTTGGTGGAGAGAGGAAAAAATTAGTATAAAACTCCCAAGTGGTCATTTTTGGCAGTTAATTATTTGCAGGAAGTTTTCCTCTTTTAAAAAAAACAATTTTTTTTTTAAAGATCATTAAACTAAAAAGCGAGCCTGTGGCATTCAGAGGAGGGTGAAGAGGAGACTGGTTCTTGCAAGGGCCAGCTGGTATGTGGAGGATATACCCGGCCTCTTGTGTGCCCCCAGCCGTATCTGCAGGTGGCTCCTGCCGCTGGGCCGTGCTGAATGAGGATCTGTGTAAATTCCCAAACATATGAACATCAGTTCCTTTCTGTACAACAAGGGAGTATTTTCCCTTCTGCCTGGATTTGATTTCCAGAGGCATCTGTGCAGTTGCCCAATTCCTGCCCAGTGCTAGGAAGCATTTAAAATTATTCTTAATTTCAAGGGTGGCAGTAATATTTACGCTATTTCAATAATAGATAAAAACATTCTTCATTTTCTTTTTCAGGTCTGGTCTCTGGATATGAGTTTCTTTAGAAGTGTAAACTTCATGATTGCATTGACAAAATAATACTGTGGGTTTTTTTTTTTGTACTTTGCATCCATACATATCAGAGCTTTCATTACAAAAGCAGGTTTCTAGAGTTATCTCTGTTGGCAAATGAAAAGGGGAGAAATGAATTGACCTCAGTAATGCAAGAGGCAGGAGCAGAGATGAGATCATTATCAGTGATGACTCCTGAACCAATATCCTTGCACCAAGTCCCAAAGATAACAATCCATAAGAAGCATCATCATGTTTACCCAATCAATATGCTCAGGATTACCTTAGGGTTTTTCTTCAAGTATCTAAATCAGAGAAATGAGCCTATAAATCCATGAGTGAAGAGAGGTGAGAACAGCCAGAGCAGTTGACTGCAGGAGCAGGAATGTGCAAGAAGAAAGAATAAAGAGCAGTTCACCTGTCCAGAGGGTTGGGAAGCCCAAACCTCCCAAGGAAGAGGGTGGCCAGTTGGAGGAAGCAGCACAGCGGGTGCAGAAGGAGAAATGTCCAAACACAGCAGTTTGAAGACCAGAAGTGGCAGCCTGTCCAGCCCTTTCCCACTTGCTTGAGTCAGCTATCCCCTGAGCATGCAGAGATCTCTCTTTTCAAGAACCAGCAGTGTTTTCTGCAGTCTGTACACAGCACAAATGGTACACAGTTTACACAAAGGGATTTCACGCTATAAAATAAGTAACATTTGAATTTCTCAGCAAAAAGTACCAGTCCACCCTTTCAGTTGTATCAGATGAACATCACTGCTATTCTGTGTGTTACATTTATGAGGTTTTCTCTTACACTTTCCTTAATAACAGGTGATTTTGTGTTGTTTCATCCCAGGGTTACAGACTCCCACAGAGCCATTACAGTGCAAAATCAAAGAGCTTCTGTGTTTAATATTCTAAAAATGAATAAAAAGTATACAAAGTGCAATCCAAAATGCTTCCTAAAAATGCCTATTTTCCAGTAGTGTATAAATATGTTTGGACAGGTAAATATCTTACCCATGGTTCTGGGAATTGGGGGATTTCCTGGTACTGAGCACAAATGCTGAGTGCTTTAATGATTAGTGGGAGTGCCTGACCTGCCTGTGCCAAAGGATTGAACCCAATGCCCCATTTCTGCTTACATACAGCACTGAGCTGGATTGGGAGTGAGGGGTGATGGGTTAAAGAGATGCTGAAAGGATATCACTCTCCAGTCTCTTCAATTATATCCAAAATTAATTTATGGTTAAAGAGAATTTCGTAGCTGAGATGGTGATGATCCCTCTCCAAAGATCCCTACAGGTTGTCCTTTTGTATTTCATTGCCATGTCACTGCATTCAAAGTTCAAATGAAGCAATGTCAGTCACAGAGACAGATGTGTGCACACCTTGGGGCATACACAGACACAAATGGCACATAAAATTTGCATTTTCTATGTTACAAGACTTTAATAGATTAAAAATAAGGACTGTCTGGGTCTTTAAGTTCAAACCTCTTAGCTTTGGAAAGAACGGGTCCATACAAAAGCCTAATAACTTTGCATTGTATCCATATGCAAAAAGCTGTCTTATTTTCTTTAAAAAACACAGAATTATGCATTTACCTGTGAACCTCTCAGCTCCACAAGACAGCAAGGAAATCTTAAAACTGTTAGCAATTTTAATAGGAACAATTTTCATTTGTGAATAGCAATTACTTCATATGAAATATGTTTACTGTTGTCTTCAACTTCCCTCTAATGTAGCCAGTGACTTACGTTACACCTGCACAGGAATCCAGCCCTGGTTCATTCTTTGTCTCTGGCAGCCACCTTGGGAAAGGTGTATTTTTGGCCAGATCCCAGTGCGCAGTTGGAGCTGAATTCCATGCTGGATTCAAACATATTCATTGTATACAAACACAAACTGTTTTGACTAATCCATTTCCTTGATTTCAGGGATGGTAAGCCAGTTTGCTCACAAAAAAAAGAACAATCCTTGCAAGTGTTTGCCTTTACCCAGAAGTGACTCTCCAGGGAATCAAGAGAATAAAGGTTGCAGAGATCTGCTATAGCTTTTTGTCCTTTTCATGCAAACCTTTCCAGATAAAACAGAGCAAGAAAAAAGAGCCAAAATGTTTGTTGCAATGAAATAAATCAAAATAATACCACTGGTGCCCAGATTCCACCCTGATTTTCAAAAAAAAAATTGAGAATATCCTCAGAAAAAGATCTATTCTGCACTAGAGGCTGACAATGAATTACCAGAATTTAAGCAACAGCAAGAGAATGGTGTCTTGGAACCAGACATTCAATGCAGTTCAAGTATGTAAAGAGTATTTGTAGAGTAACGGATAACTGCTTGTAATTTTCCACTGATTTTCCATGATTTTCCATAGAGCTGTGCATTTGAAAGCTGTGAAGGGACACAGCCTTTTGCAAGCTCTCTATCAGCTGATGACAGAGCTGCATTTTCCCTTAATTTCTCTGGAGATACCACTGTTGGCCCTGCAGCCAAACTTGTGGCTGAAACATTTGTCATTCCCAGATCAGCACCTAAATGTAAAAGCCAACAGAACAACATGACAAAACTGGCCATATGTCATCATTTTCCCAAAATGATCATTGATCTATGTCTCTGTAGAAGCTTCCAAAGGTGGAGCAGGCTCCTGGTAAGCGTAAGCCTGTGTTCAGACATAGAAATCTGCAGAGGGAAAACAATGCCCAAACTCAGACCAGACTGATTGTACAGCTGATATGGGAGAGCAGAAGCCAGGGAAGGGAGGCACCTCCTATTGTAAGGTCCCAGGAGCAAGCACAAGGAAAATCTTCCTTGAAAAAGGAATCAGAACAATTTCATTAAAAGGCAAAGAGGATTAGCTGTGCCACACCTTGGGAGCTGGAGACAACCAAGCAAGCTGGCACAGCACTGCAGAGCACCCTGGCATTGGGTTCTGAAAACTCACTCCATCTGGGTCTGACACACAGAGAGCTGCAGGAGTTGCTTGCATGGGCTGTTCCTCTTCCACAGACCTCATAATAGACTTTTCTGCCATTTTAACTGCTGTAAAGATTAACATCCCAATGCAGTCTTCTCAGATGAGAATGAATATTGATTGTTTTGAAATGTGAACTTTTTGATGCAATTGGAAATTCCCAGAGAATGGAAAATCTGATTATCAGTAGCTTCTATAGGACAAAGGGGAAATGGGTTAAAAGGAAGAGAAAGGCACAGCTAAGAATTGGATAAAACAAATAGAGAAAACACACCAAAATGTATGTCTTGGACACCTTTCTTAAGTAGAAACTCCTTGTACCAGGAAAAGTTGTTTCAGTCATGAAATAAAAAGTTAAAAGAATGTGTGGTTGGAAAATTCTCTGAGCCCTATTTAGTGTCTTTTGCTAGAGACTTGTTCTTGTTTTGAATTCCTACTCCCATGCAAGGTGAACCAGTGTATTTTTATCATGTATACATGATTACATTGATATATTATTAAAACAAGCTAATCACTACAGTGGAAAAAGGCAACATAAAATAATTAATAAATAATTTGAAAGTAAGGAGCATATCCATATTTTACCATCCCTCATTCAACTACCACTAATAAACTTTATTAATCATCACTGTTGACCAGCCAGTGGCTAACCACTCTGTTACTTGAGACTTCCCAGACCATATTTCAGAAATTTAAGAAAGACAACTCATGTTTCATGGAAGTAATTAGACAGGCCCAGTGGCTAATTATCTGGGAACATTCTAAGAATGATTGACTGTCATTTACTCACTATGAGATGAGGTGTATTTTTTCCAGAAATATATCTTGATGTTGCATTTATACAAAAGGTCAGGCAGACACATTCACAGAGAGGTGAGAGCAGCAGCGATCAGCAAAGTGATCCCGAGCAAGTGGAAGTCCTGGTGGAAACATCTGGATCTGAGTCTATCCAACACTATTAGGAGCATTTACAATTCCATCATAGCAACCTTGCCATTCACATTTCCTCACGTCCTTGCACCATCCCAACCTTGCTTCCTGGTGTTTGCACCACTAATTTCAACACGGACAGGTTTCTAATGCAGTAATTCTAAAAGAGGGAAGATCACCAATGGTCTTCCCCTGGAAATCAAAGAGGACAGAACTGATGCATTCTCTGTTCTCATTGGTGGGTTAGAGTCCTTTGGCTTTATGATGGAGTCATGACTTCTGGGATTACACCTTAGCACACAGAGACAGATTTGGGTTTAAACTAAAATTTGCCTCAACACATTTGGGAATTGTAACCACCTCTTCATTCATATAATTTAATCTAAGTGACATCTTTGATGGACAGTCAACAAAGTCTTAAACATTTGAAGGAGTTTTTAGCCAACAGTAAAACAATCACATACTTTTCTTAATCAGGTGTGTATTTATTATAAACTCCTGAAACTCAGTTTGGTAACTTCATAGCTAAACCAACTCCCTTAGGAATTTTTTTTTAAATAATTTCAAGGCAACTTGGTTAGAATCATTAAAGAACAGCTTGCTGTCTGATATTATTTTCTACTTCATTTTTGCAGGTGGCATACCAGCATAGAAAAAAAATTTCAGACCAAATCACGCTTCCATCTGCTTCTGTCTTTGGTAGGCATTTAAGCAGAACTTACTTATTTTAATCTTTCTATTTGACTGACATTTTCTGAGTGGGAGAATGACATTCAGTACCAGTTCACAATTTTTTAATGGCCAATTGAGAAATTAGAGAAAAATCATGATCTCTGAAAGAATTCCTGCTCCAATAAGATTAATACTGCAAACACTAATGACTTTCTTATTATCATTTCTGTATGACAGAAGCATCAAGTGACATTACTTTACAGGCAAAAATCACTGACAGCTGCCATCCTTAATCCCAATTCAGGCCTGCTCTAGGCAAATCTTACATTCTTAAGAATAAGAATTTGATTGAATAAAGGCAAGGTCAGCACTTTCAACATAGTCACAAGACAACTCATTTTTCACTTATCATTTTATGTTTGTGTATGAACTACCTACATTATTAAAAGATGAAAAATTTTATGAAGAACAGACAGTTTTATGGAACTCTGTGGTTACAATACTGCTGTTTGTCAGGGGTAATTTTATTTACTGTTCTTATCAATACACTATTGTGCTAATGGACAAATTTACAATCCAACCAGAGAAGTTCAGAATACAGGGAAAGAGGAGGTCACACAAACTTAGAGACAGAACCAGAAACCCACCAGTAGCAGGGTGAATTCTCATGGTTGTGAATTTGCACTCCAAAGGGGTTAAGAGTCTGTGGGCTTCAATGCTGCTGGTGAAGTTCACTCCAAAAGCACAGGTGATAAACACATTTTTGTAAGATTTCAATGAAAACCAAAACAGACTCATGCATTTTACTTTTGCTTGTACAGTTTTTGGGTGACTGCCTGGACAGAGAAGTACAGCTGTCATGGACATTACTATTCTGTGCTGATTAAATGTGTATTGTTAATGATAAAAAGTAGAAAAGGGATTATTTTATTTTTATTTTTAAAAGAAATTTGCCCACCTGTTTTTTTCTAAACCAATACTTCTTAAAAAATGGAACGAATTACTAAGTTCACATTTTACATATTCAAAAATTACTAAGTTCAAAATTTACATATTCAATTACCAGACTTTTCCTTGATGGTCAAATAAGTCAGTTTTTTGTTCAGCCTCCCCTAACTGTCATGCCAGTGCAAGTACAAAATGTACTTATCTACTGGCAAATGCTCATGCCAGTTTAGTAAGGCTGAGTGATTCATTTGCACTGTGGTATTCATGTACTATAGATAGGCTTCATAAAACCTTCAATGATTATACTTAATAAAAGTGAGCTCCAGTGACAGCAAAATACACTGAGGGTACAATTAGAGACTAGGTATTGGATGAGTAATGAATATGAAGCTAATTAAAATTCTACTACTCACCAAAAAATGGCTGCTAAAGTCTGATTCAGTGCTCCTAATCATTCTTTAAAATATTATTACTGTACATGTAAATAAATCCTTAGGCAGCTCATTACCTACTTTATATAATGGGATACATTTTAGTCTTTAGAAACTTATGGGTGTTTTAACCTGTTTCTAAAGGCCAGACATAATTTGGCAGAATGGACACTTAACAGAAGTCTAAATACCTATTTCTGAATATTTGTTAATCATTTATTCTTCTTACATATGTCAATGCAGCTGAAGTAACTGGGCTTGTGACTGGCCAACTAAACGTAAGCCAACAATTTATTGGGCAGACCTTTGCCATAATTTTCTCTTTAAGAGGTTTGATGGCTATTAAACCTGGACATACAGGTCACATCATGTAGCTCTGAAAACTTTCCCAGACAGGTGAGAAAATCCAGAGGTGAAAGTACCTCCTTGCATGGTGCACTCTGTCCAAAACATCCTTAGTGAGCTTAGAAGGATGATACACTCTATTCTTCCATCCTCTATCTGTACCCCTTGGTACAGATGCACCACACATGGTGAAGGGGTAAATCATAACATGATGGTTAAGGGCTGTGATGTCCTAGCAACACATTTTTCAGGCATGGAGGGTCCTACTTTTGTTTTCCATTTCAAAATTAATTTCTGTATACATTTCTCAGCACATTTTTCACTTCAGTGTTTTTGCAAGCATTTCTTCCACAATTAAAGAGGCAATAAATCAGGAAACAAATCAGGAAGCTCAGATACCAATTTGCATCTGAGCACTCTGACTTCTCAAACTGTTAGTTAGCCTTGGTATCTATCTAACTCAGGGCAGAGCTGACTCACGGTGTCTGCTCCCACACACATGTATCTTAGGAAACAAGAACTAGAGTTACAAGATGAAACAGAGCAGCCTGCAGAAGTCTCCAGAAGTCTCCAGAAGTCAAGTGGAGTGACTGCATGTCAGGGCTCACTTCAGCAAAAGTTAATTCAGGTCCTGTTTGAGGACCTGAATCATACCCCAGGGTTGGACATTTCATCAGGCAGAAAAGCTGCCTTAGACCTCCATGCAGTACTATGGCCAGGGTAGAGGAGTCACATCAGGCACAGCTCTAATCCTCTCCTAACTAATAATTAGTGCTCTGCTTTGGACAGGCACAGGATTACCTTGGAAAACAGGAAACAATGCAAGAAGCATTACTCAAGAAAGTCCTGATGTTACCCACGGTACCTGGAGGGCATACATGCATGACAGTTTGCACCAAACTGTTTCACAAACACACCACAGCTACTGATCCTAGTCTGTCTTTGACTTATTCAGAGGTATAAAGGCAACCTTGGATGGTCTGAGACCCAAACGTCTGGACCTACCTCTTCCCTGTAACTTCTAAGCTTTCCAGCATCATCTCCTAATGCAGAACTGGCAATTATTATACCATGGATTCACCAGCAAATCCTCTGGTGTCAAAAGGGAATCTCACCTCTGCAAAACTGTAGAAAGCCAAATTTGGAGCAGGAATTAGGGTAGAGCAGGTAGAGTAACTACCAAGAATTTTCTTTCCTTCTGTTTCTATCATCTAAGAAAGGGACAAAGAATAAAACCAAATTCTGGTCTTTTGCTAGACTGGTTATTTTTACATACTGCAATAGAGTGCAGTGTTTGCTGAGAAAAATATAAGTAGAGAAGTTTAATTTCATAAGCATGATTGGTTTAATTTTGCCAAACTGGCAAGGATTACATTCTTTGGCCCAGCCTTTCATTTCCTTCTGAATATACCATCTCAGGATAATTTAAATTTGCCAAGAACTATTTGGTGAAAACCAAACACTTCAATTTGTGCTCACCTTGCTGGTTGCCATGCCCTTTGCCAATAACAAAAGGTTTTAAGATAGAAACTGGACTATTTAAGCTTCATTAATCATTCATACTGTTCAAACACATCATCCAGTAACTGAAGAGGGGTTAATGGTAGCTAACTTGAGGCTGTTGTCAAAAGTAGGTTTAACTTTCTATGAACTCACTGGACACAAAGAATGCAGCCTGCTCACTATTCTGAATGTCACCAGCTCACAGCAAACTGATGACTACTAATGGTAATTAAATACCTCTGCAGCTATTTGTACCAATAACAAAGAGTTACTGTCAGAACTTGAATGAGGTCCATCTGCCCATTTTTAAAGAATGTTAACATTCTGTAAATGATAAAGCAGACAGCAACCCAAAAAGGGGAGACAAAATCAAACTTGTATTATAGTCCCTTTCTGGACCTGCTCTGGACTCCCAAATGTTTCTCCTCAAAGACAGAAGCTTAAGAAAAAAGCTTGCCTATAAATCTGCTTTTCCACTGTGGATTACCCCACTATTTCCTTTTATCAGAAACAGTAAATCCTCAGTTCCAGTGAGGTGATGGGGAAGGGCCATTTTACCGCTCCTCTGTCCACCCCCACTTCACCATGGACATGGAACTTGGTGTCAGCTGGATTTGAACAGAGGATGGAAACCACTTTAATAGTTAAGAGTTGCTTCTCTTGGTAGACTGCAAACTGTGCAGGGGTCACCTGTGTGTATTTGCAAGGACAGCACAAAGGTTCTTCCAACGTAGTCCAGTACAGTTTTACTAATGTGCTTGACTCTCATGATGTTTGTGAGTAGGTATGGAAAAGAACTTTTCTTCTCTGCACCTTAATTATGGTATGTATTTTTCTAAAATCTAACACCCTAGGATTTACACTCCATTCAGGAGAATTATTTAGATTGAACCCTTCTGGGTTTGTCCAGTTAATTTCATTTGCAGATAAATTAAATGTTCAACTATTTAGTGACACCTTATTTATTCAGGAGGCAGTCCCCACACCTCAGGCAAAGCTTTGATCAGACTGGGCTGTTACCCACTGCAGAATAAACACTTTATCCAAGTGACTGCTTGGTGGTAGCAGCTCGGGAGTAGTAGATAAAGTCAAAACTTCTGCAGTTATTTACTGTATTTATTGACTCCCTGTTCATAACAGGTAAATTTATGCTAATGATAGAAAAACATTTGTTTCATCTGACACATCAACAGTCCTACAGTGCATCAGCAGTACCTCAATAACAGGTTTCTCTCTGTCGGGGAAATATTTTCACTCTCTGTAACCATGACCACATCTAGCACCAGGAAAGCTGGCTATGGCCCACCACTGCCACATCTCCAACACATTTGTGATGCCCAATCTGAAAAGACAGATTTTTTATTTTCTCTGTAGAGTCACCTTGGCAGATTACTGTATCAATCCAATAGTGTAATGAAAGTACACACTTATTACTACCATTTTACAAATAGTGTATCAGATTCCTTAAGATTTTCTGCTGTAGCAAATAATACTACTGGCTGCAATTAAATTTTCAGCTTTCAGCCAAAATTAGAAACTGTGAAAACACTGGTTTTGATTGCAAAATTTTCCTATTTTCAAAAGGAAGGAGCAGCATTGCTATCATTACTTTAGATATTCTTCACATTTCTTAAGCTTCTGCCTTATTATTAAATAATTACTCATACTTATTGTGATGTTTGAGAAATGGTTAAGAATTTTTTTTCCTGAATTAAAATGAATAAATTAGAATAATAAATGAAATTATGCTCTGGAGCAGGGAGAGCCAAGGACAATTTAGAGATAAAATTCTCATCTTTTATAGCATCATTTTCAACGTCCCAAATAAAAACCCCCACTTTTCTTAGCTCTTAATTCAGTCAGGCTCTAAGCATGTGCCACGTAATAGTCCTGCTGTCTGGAGAAGTGAAGCTCTCAGAGGTCAGCAGAGCTACCATGTGCCCATAGCCATCTACTTTGCTGCCTGTCTTGCTAAATCAGGAACTGATATGATGTCTAAATATTCTGTCTGCATTTGCATCTATTGCTGGTGCTGAATGATGCACCTGTGTGATGGCTGAGGCTATTACAGAGTCATGCCTGTACAATGCCATAATCCTGTGCATGCGGTCAGAAGGATGTTTACAGGTCCTGGGGCACAGATGTTCCCCTGTACCCATGGCTGCCTGTACAGATGTGTGCTTCCTTCCGCCAAAATCTGCAAAACACACATCTGAGCTGATGACATACGCAAACAATTTCTGAAAGTCCATTTTGACCCCTAGAAGCACAGCAATCTCCCAAAGGTGTTAGTGCAAGCACATACTCAAAACATTATCAATTTCATACTGCCTTGTAAAATTCAATTTCTTTCCTTAGAGATAGCGAAGTTTCTTTTATAAACAGATCAGAAATTCCATGATCACTCAGTGCAAATCCTTTTGTTGTGTCAAATTTGTTTAAAAGCAGCTTCTGGGGACAACACTTGGATCTACATTAATTCTGGCAAATTTACTATAGTACATCCCCATCATTCCAGAAAACTGGCAGAAGTCATGTAGCTAACATTACGCTGGTGTCAGACTGTGTATCCACAAAAGCTGTTTTAATTTACGTGAACTGATTTGAAGTAAACTGATGAATTTCCAAGTGTTGATTGCTCTGATGGAAAGAAGGGATGTTAAGGGGAAGGGAAAATGGGCCACTGAATTCACAGACCATTCATTTTACAGCACACTTTCTTCACCACTATTTGTGTTTGACTGTTGTGCTGCATATATTTAATACATGTACAGAAATATAGAAAATAATGAGATTTTTGGCTGTTCTAGTGAAGTGTTCAGTCACATAGCCACCCAGATTCTTGGGGAGGAAAGCAGCTGTGGCCTAACTGGGTGTCACTGACCTTCAAGGACTGACTTTACAGATTTCATCCTCATCTCTTTTTAAGAGAACAGCCCCCTCTCCTTTGCTTGCTGTGGCAAAGGTGTTAGACAGGCTATAACAGACCCACAGCCTCCTAGCACTTCACAGCTCTCACTGAACTGCACACTGAGACTACCCAGGACTTTGGAGACATGAGCTGGTGAGCTCAGACCCCACTACTTCAAAAAAGACCCCCAGGCACTAGAACTAAAGCAGAATAGCACTTCACATGAACTGAAGAACAGCTGACTTTCCACACAGGGAAGAGCAAAATTATTTTTTAAAAAGTTAACTGAACTTTTTGAACATCACCAACGGTTCATCTTTGAGATCACACTGAGCTCCCTGTGAAGATCTGGGCAGCTTCATATCCCGGCTGGCAGCGTTGCAGTGAGTCATTACTAAGCAGATAATGATCCAAAAGGGGGAGTAAACCTCTCCTGTGCTGATGAAAGGACTCGTGTTGGGATGTCAAACATAGGTGCTACACGTCAGGCCTGCAGCTGCAGAGTCAGACACACCATGGCCTTACTGAGCCCTCTGAGCAAACACCACAAACTGCTCACAGCCTTCCCCGTGCGGCCAAAAGCCGATGCGTGAAGGACACTTCTTGGCAAATGAGAGGGAGAAGCAAACCTCTGCAAATATCAGAGGCCTCGTCTCTCCTCAAGTCTGCAACCTTTTCCTGAAGGGAGGCTAAAAATCAGCATTCCAGAAGATTAAAGCTGCAGGGTTCCTCTGTTACCTCCTCTTTGAGGAACGGATCGTATCAAATTTACATATTGATTTCTTTGATTAACCAACACAAATATTGCAGGGGTAGCCTGTGAAGCTCTAATAAAGGCATGCACCAGGAAGACACAAGGCAGCCAAATGAAGTTACAGAACTTTTGCAGTGAATGATTTCTCCCCATGATTAGATTGATTAATGTGCTGGCAAGCATTTGTTTTGTTAAGTACAAACTGCAACAAACTGTTGATATGTCTGCATGATGTGTATTCACAGTGCTACTGAACGGGTTTTGAAGCTCATTTGTGAAGTTGTCAGGCTCAATACAGATAAACATTGTGTTTGATATTGTTTTTGTGGGGAGAGATTTGCAAATTACATTGTTAATCCATCTCTGAAGGAAGAAGCATTTATTGTTTCAGAAAAGTGAACTTGTTAGATGACGTGTTTTGAAGATCAAGTGCTGGTGCACTATATTTTCTCAAGTGAATGTTGAAACTTCTTCCTCTGCTCTGGGAAAAATAAGTAAATATTTCTCTAAAATAGCAAGAAGAAGCTCATTATGATCACACAGTTTACAAGAGCCCTGTATGCTCACACTTCTTTCTGTCTCACTGTGCTCACAAGGTTGTAGCTTGGTCCTTAAATTCTTTAGAACATCATGATGCAATTTATTGCTGTTTAAATTGCACATGACAGTTCAAATAATGTCCCCACACTTGACTAGAGATTGCCATAACATATTAAACCCAAGTATGTAACTTGATCCTGTAATGAACTAAAATTTATGAGATCAGTTTGTACTATTTTCTTTGCTCTTTTGTGCACATGAACAGAGCTCCACAGTGCTAAGGAACTCCCTGTCACCTTCCTTTCAGTTTGTTAAACTCTTCAGAAATTCTGATACTGTTATTTATCATCACTGATATTGTTATTCTACTGATAGCATGTGCATGTTTGAGGCTGGATAGTGGCTTCAGAAAATCATTTTGACTGTGTACACATCCCGTGTACCTGGAATCACCTCCCCTTTTCCCACCTATTTTACTTGGTCTGATCAAAATGTTATCCATCCCTAAACTCCTTGTTTCTCTGAAACCCTTAGACATAAATGTGGCCCTACAGATAATTTCACTTTCAAAGCAGGTATTCAAATACCTGGGCTCTTAATGGTGCAATAGACCACCACACAGACATCTCCCAGAAGAATATTATTTAAAGAACATCTTAAAAAACATCTGCAAAAATACATTCCTTATTTTTCACTGGTGAGATAAGATACATGTGAGAAGTACCAGCAAATTAACAAATTCCATGGTCCAACATCATCACACAGTACATGGACATGTTCTGTCCACAAGTGCAAAGTTGCACTGGTGCCACTACTGAGCTTACTATCTTAATTTCTGAACAACTCCCCTGACAGCAAAATGGCATTTTTTCCTCAAAACATACATGCAACTAATACCAGTCATGCAGAAATCAATGCAGAAGAAGACACAACATCATAGAGATTTATCAGCTGTGTTTGTAGTTCACACTCTCCTTGTAGAAAGAGCTGACCTTCTATATTAAGCAAAATAATCGAGGTCATGCACATCACAGACAACAGCAATCAAGCTTTTCCTGCCTGTTTGTTGTCTGTGTCATTATTAGAGTATTTGCAAATAGCTATGAAATTCTAGCACCTTGAGTTACTCAATGAACCCGCAGAGACATCAGTGGCGGAGTCACATCACCTAACTTGAAGTCCATAATTCAGTCAGATAATCTCAGTTATCCCTTTAAAATCACAGGCTTCTCTGCAGAATAAAGCAAGGCACTGAAGTCCTGCTGCATAGGGTCAGCCAGAAACTTCTCTGCTCTGACTGTAAAGGAGATATAAAGTGACTAAGCCAGCTGAGAGAGGTGCCTAAAGCTGAGGTATAAATACCTCCCCTAGGATGGGTATTTTTAGAAATGGGTTGCTAGAACTATTAATTCTAAAAATAAAAATTACAGCTTTACAGTTCACATCGCCACTTGCTATATAGTATATAAGATACTTATGCTTTGACCCTCAGGTTTTACTGGAGGTTGCTTTGTTTTCCTACAGGTAAGAATTTTCTCCTTCCTAGGTCTGACCCAAATTTTTCTTCAAATTAAGATGAAGAGCTCTTGACCTTGTACAGTTTGCAAGAAAGAAATTTACATCTCCTTACACCAGCCAGCACTGAAGAAAACCTTCTCAGAGAGAAGCAAATCTCGAGTGATGCAGACTAGAACAGACACCTCTCTATAATGCACAGGTTCACTGACATGCACTGCAGCAGGGATGTGTTAGAGAAAATCCACCAGAAAAGAATGCTTTTTCCTGTGCCTATTTCCATTCAAGTCATGAGATTGTGGGGAGCAGGATGTGGAAGGGAGGAAATACTGTTATTCCACATTACAGACACGAAGCCAAGTGAAAAATCCACATTACAGGCAGCACTACACCTTGGAGACAGAAGCTCTTGGCTCTAATTATTGGATCACTCTCCTCTGGATTCTCCTGGACCTCCATCTGCCCTTGCACAGTCACACTTAATAAATAGCACACACTAAAACAACCTGTACAAGGCAGGCCTTACAGCCTTTGCTTTCTCTGCAGAGAAAATGACCCTAAAAACAGCAAAAAAGAGAAATGTGTCAGGCCTGCTTCTACCCTGGCTGAAACGGAATGGTGAAGCAGGGAAGCATTCCTACATGCAGTTTAAGGAGCCTAGGGGATTACTGGGCCTTCTAAACAACAGCCCTGGCAATTTCTCAAGCACAGTGAGCATGACCACTACTCAGAGCTTTGTGCATTAGCCCACACCAAGAATGAGTTGGTCGTGTTTCTGACATGACTGGTGCTTTGGAGGGATCCTTGAATACAGCTATGTCTCTTGTTGGTTAATGAGGGCTTTGAAAAATTGCTCATCTTGGCCAGCACAAAAACAAGCATTCATGGAATGGAAACCTTCCCCCTTTAACTGAAAAGCTCTATGTAAGCAAAAGGTTGCTTCGTGTTTGACACTGTTTAGCAAAGCGTGGCAATGAGTGAAGTCTCCTGCCCCTTTACACAGCTTGGTATTTAGATGCATTCTCTTTTGTGCTAAAAATAACAAAGGCAGTATTTGGAAGAAATCAGAATAGATGAGCTGATACATTATTGATAGAAGTTTCAAGCAGCCTGCCACTCTGTTTTGTTGTGTGGTTGAAGCTCAATTTTTAATGAAGCAACCTATGAAAATCTGATGGGGTGAAAAACATGACCTCTAAATGATACTGTACACAGAAGTTCCCATCAGATAGCTGAACTGCCCTCTTTCACATCCCATCAGAGATTTACCTCAACTTGACCCTACAGTTTACAGGCAAGAGAGACAATACCCTGACTCAGACAGGAAAGGTGGCATTAGAGGGGTGCACAACTCTGAAAGAGAGCTAAACAAACTGGCCTTTTCTCCTATTGTGAGGAGCTTCCATCATGTGCATACTGACTAATGCTCCATCCTGCTAGAAACACACCTCCAATTTGTTGAGAGCATGTTTAGTAAAACATTGTTTGTACAGAAAAATCCATGGGAATCACACCATTAAGTGCACCAGGAGCAGAACGGCACGACAAGGAGGTACACTGAATACCCAGAAAATACGAGCAGAAACAGGTTTAAAAACATATGAGCATAGGATTAACAGAAGCCAGTCCTGGAGCATTTTTTCTTTATGATGCAAGAATGAAGGATTTATACAACTGGGGTTTTTTTGTAAGGGGTTAAGTCTTCTGTCTAAAATAACTATTCTACAATAATTTTTTACTTATTCCTTATTCCTTACAGTTGTGATAACATCCTCAAATGGCAATCAGAGAAACTACTCTTCCATTTTCTAGAGCCATTTTCTAAAATCTAGAAATAAAGCAGATATAAATAATCCTCTTTCATTCAATTACCTCCTAATCTGATAACAAACCAATATGTGTTTCTGATTACCAAAAAACTAATACTGGCTAATTTACAGTTGCTGCCCTGTACACAAAATGTAATCTACTGGCCTGGAGTAAAGTTAAATTGATGATAAAAAGATGATATTCATGGGTTATATTCAAGGGCTTACTACTCAGAATAAGGAAAGAATTAATGGAAAATGCTTTCATAAAATTAATTTTAAGATGTGATCACATGTCAGGGAGATAGGTATGAATGATTCAGTAACACAGCATGTAAAAAAAAGAGAAGCTCAACATACTTCACAGAGAATACTAACTCATTAATACAAAACTTTATAACTTAGTAAAAGCTCATTTTTTCCCTGGCCTTCATGAATCAACTTTGATGAAGGCAGTGGAATCACATCTGCAGATTCCAAGAAGGAACTGGGTGTTCAGGGCTCTCCACCTGCCAAGGTAAACTGTCCTTATTCAGTTCACGTTCTCAGAGATGTCATGGATGGGTGCAAAATCACCAATCTGTCTACAATGAGTTTTCTAGTTCTGGAATAAGCATTTTTTAATTCTTTAACACATGTTTTTTATATTTCTAAATAATACTATATGTTTCTGCATTGTACCAATCTTCAGAGAAAATTCAGAAATACTATAGAGCATTCACTGGCACTTCATAAGTGAAACTGTTAAGGTACAATACAAACATAACTATAACCCTCCCATATTATAACTCATGAATGTGAAAAGGTATTCCTAACACATTACTCAAAGAGCATCACTTGTTATCACTAATCACTTCACAACAGAGTATAATCACTTTCACAATGGAAGAACAAGGAAAAGGGGAAAAGAGCAAAAGAAAAGAAGTAGAACAATACTTGTCAAGAAAAATGTCAAAATTAGAACCTTGATCTCCTCTGAGTTACATTACTGAAAATCCACCAAGAGCAGAGAGACTTTTGCTAAGTGTTGCATCAAGAAATCACCTGGCTCTCCAAAGTGACCTACATTCAAGTCATGCTTAATCACAAGACCCCTCTTCTTGCCAGACTTCTGAACTCAGCTCCAGCAGGATATCTTTTCTTTCTCTAATTTGTTTTAACCACTATACTTATGTGCCTCTTGGACTGAGATTCACAGACAACTCTTTTTAAATATTAAGCACCAAATTAAACTTCTTGTTTTGCTACCTAGCAGAATGGAAGAATGACCTTGTGATTAAAAGGGCTGGACGAGGATTCAAAACTCTGGTCTAATTCCTCACTTCAGCAGAGGATCCTTGTATGACTTCATACAAATCACTTACTAAATCTCTTTCCACTTCAATTTCTTGTCATAAAATAGGCATAAATGGGTATATTATCCCTGTGGCCATGCCATGAAGATTTGCACAGTCTCTAGCTGCCCAGTGCAATGGTGTGTCAAAGTCAGCAGCAGATTGCAGCTATGACTTAAATTCTCTTCATGGAAAATGTCCCACATACCTTGCTAGAAAGCTTAGGCCTGCTACAAAATCAGTTAATATGATTCTCTTCAACCAGAATGAGAGCACATTTACAAAATGTGAGGAAGGCCCTCAAGCCTACTGGAGCAGGCACAGCAAGATGTGCCATGAACCCGTGGCCATTCCCACTCAGCCACTGCTCTGCAGGGGTGTCAATGCTGTCCCCACTCCTAGCACAGCACCCTACTACAAATGTTTTGCTTGTAGCAAGGGACCCCACTATTGATATAACCTATCATTAGAGTGTTACAGCAGCACAAGCTGGTCAAGCTGTTGGCTCCAGCTTCAAATAAATCTAACCAGAAATGGCCCCAAAGGGACAATGTATCCTGCACAAAGCACGCTGCAAACCCTGCTGCCTGTGTCCTCTGTGAGTGGCACAGGGCTGGTGTCTCGGGACACAGTGGGGTGGCGTGGACAACTAAACATGAGCAAGGGTGAACAATGCTGCTCCACAGACCTGGGGTCTGGGATTCCGTCCCCCTCCCCTGATGCTTTTAGAGGGTTAACTTTCTCACAATCAGATATTGGGACAATCTAGAGTTTCAGGCCCACAGCCTGTCCAGCAGCTTGAAGCGAGGGAGTTAAGCATGATGCCCCTGATAATTTGTGTGTTTCTCATGCAGTTCTGTTTACCTCAGAGAATAGCTCAGATTCATGTGGTGGCTCATCTGTTTGTTTCCCAGGAGTGTCCTCCTCATCAGGTACAAATGACTTGTTGTTTCCCCGTCCTGTCTGCCTCCTTGGTGACGGATAGATGAGACCCGTTCCCTGTGCTCTGGGACTCTAATGTGATCTGGGTCGCGCTTGTGGCAGGCAGGGGTGGCGCGGGGGGAGAGGAGTGCAGGAAAGGGGCAGTTAACACTGTGAGAGCTAAAATCAGGGGAGAGGAGTGCAGGGAAGGGGCAGTTAACACTGTGAGAGCTAAAATCAGGGGAGAGGAGTGCAGGGAAGGGGCAGTTAACACTGTGAGAGCTAAAATCAGGGGAGAGGAGTGCAGGGAAGGGGCAGTTAACACTGTGAGAGCTAAAATCGGGGAGAGGAGTGCAGGGAAGGGGCAGTTAACACTGTGAGAGCTAAAATCAGGGTGAGGAGTGCAGGGAAGGGGCAGTTAACACTGTGAGAGCTAAAATCGGGGGAGAGGAGTGCAGGGAAGGGGCAGTTAACACTGTGAGAGCTAAAATCAGGGGAGAGGAGTGAAGGGAAGGGGCAGTTAACACTGTGGGAGCTAAAATTGGGGAGAGGAGTGAAGGAAAAGGGCAGTTAACACTATGAGAACTAAAATCTCTTTGTAGCTGAGCGTGTTCGCGTGCATTTCCAACTTAGCCGCAATTCGCTGCCAGCTGCTTCACCAGCCCCGACTCAGGGGAACAATGGCTCAGGAGAAACGCTGGCAGAAAAGGCAGGTCTAAAAATAGATCTTTGGAGGGC
The DNA here is from genome assembly GCF_963513975.1 of Fringilla coelebs. NCBI lineage: Eukaryota > Metazoa > Chordata > Aves > Passeriformes > Fringillidae > Fringilla > Fringilla coelebs. Next base: position 18,080,967 of record NC_140036.1, read on the forward strand.
TAAAATCAGAGGGGCAACATTTTGAGAAAGCATTATTTTACTGGGTTTGCTAGAAGGTATATTTTGTGCAGAGTGCAAAGTCACCGTGTTTATTGCCTTGGACTTTTTGAGTGCTCCTGAAGGCCCAATTCTACCCTCACTGAGAGGCAAATGGAAAGTCACCAATCCCTTCCTTATACTTTTTTACCTTTACAGTTATGCAACTTATAGCCTAACTCACAATCCACTGTTTTGCTGGCTGCCTGCCTGATGACACAAGATGCAATTGTATTTATAAAACCAGCCTACACTCCTTTCATTTTTTCTTTAGAAGCTCATTTTTATAGGCAGACTTAATTTGGCAGTTACACTTCAGCAGGGATCACATGAACATTTTTTCTTTTGATTCACATAGTTTCAGATGCCCTGCACTCCATTCAAATTCAACTCCACACACAGCGAAGCCAAGTTTCACCAGCACTATGACTGAAATCATACATTTCTGGGAACATCACAGTTTCAACAGAAAACCTTAAACTGACCCCATTTCTGTCAAATCTGGCTAGAGATTCATCAAAAAAGTTCACAAAGTCTGTAACAAAACCTAAGTAAAAGCTCTGTCTCGGCTCTTAATGATATCCACATGAGTTGTGTTGCTGACAGCAGAGGCAGCAGGATTGGGATCCCACTTAATTAACCTCCACATTTTGCACTGTGCACAGAAAACATTTCACACAATTCCACTTGTCTCAATCAACTGGCTCACTTAATAAAAACAGGTCTGGGAACATGCTCCCACTGGATTTGGGGCAGCATCTTTGGCTTGCTTGCATTCTCCACATTCTCTGGTAGGAAATCCTGTTGATTTCATTTTCATCTTTCTCTCTCTCTCTCAATTTGAAAAAAGAATCTATGATTTTCCATCATTTCCACTTAGATAGAAATATGTTGTGAAAGGTAATTTTATTGCTGAAAAATAATCTTCCTAATGTCAGCCATTATTTCACTCTCAGTGTGACAACTAGGGTAAGTGTTGGAAATCACTGCATGTTTCAGCTAAAGTATCTTGACAACACAAACGAAGAAGAAAAGGTAGTCTTTTTGTTAATGAAAACTGCACTGTTATTTTGGTCTATAATGGAGAGATTCATGTAAATGATTACCTGTCTTTTATACTAAAGTAAAATAGCAAAAAAACCCCACAAACCAGCAAGCAGGAATAGTGGTTTCTTTCCTTCCTCCTTGAATTTGCTGTTATATTTACTGTAATGAGCCCTTTCACAACATAGTACCTCTGATGTAATGTTCGTGGTTCTCTTAGTAAATTAAATCAAAATCCATCACCAGATTGAGGCTACCAGCTTTGCAAAAACTAGGGAAACTGTAGCCATGCACTTTTTAAAGTAAACATTATCCTATTTATAGATCTATAGGCATGAGGTATGTAATATTATACAGTAAAACTATCCCAACCCATATTTCTGCAATTAACACAACCACCTGTATGTAAAATCAGAGTGGAGGATTCCTTCCTTTGGGGATTGAGGGACAGATGATATCTCCTACTGCTCTCATCCCTCAGGGCTCTTCTACAATGCTACATTTCTCCCCTTTCTCCACTACACCTGCAGACAAAAGATCTGTCCTACTATGTCAGAGTGTAAAATTCAAGTTCAGAGACAGGGAGAAAGAAAAACATCAATAAAGTTGCATTGTTTTATGGTTTTTTGCCCAACTTGAAAGTTGAAAAAGGAGAGAATTTAAAATTGTTCATAGTTTCCTCCTCTTTTGTAGCTAGTGAATGAGAATATTGTTATTAACTCCATAAACAGGCTTTTAATTAGCTTTAGCAATCAAGTCTGCAAAGTCCAAGTAGCAGGGAGGGCTGAGAGAGAACTGAAACTACAGTGGGCAAAGCAAAACCCAGCAGCATCTTCAGCAAAGATGCTTCAGTATCTCAGAGCTCTGATGACTTCCGGTGTCAATTACTGTTCTCAGAAATTTTTTCACATCTTAAAATTCTCCTCTTAAAATTCTAGGTCATCAGATCTGCCCTTTGCAATCATATTACAATCTCTCAAATTTACGCTTTGCATTCAACAGAGAATTTCCGATGAAGTTTTTCAGTTTGATTTTCCAACTATCCAGAAACTCCAGTTAGTGCTTTAGTAGATAATATATGTGAAATTTTTGCTCCTTGGATTTATAGATTGAGATGATGCATGCTGGTATTGCATTTGGGCAAAGCTTACTCACACGAGGAGTCTTTTCTAATGGAAATAGCTTCATTTAAGGGGGAGTGAGCAAGGAATTTGCTGAATTGGATGAGAATTCCCTGAATCTATTCCTGGTGCAGATCTAACTTTCTTTTCAGTGCCTGATGAAGAAAAACAAGTAAAAACAAATTAAGAAACACTTCTAGAATTTTAAGAGAATGAGGGACACAAATTGACAGACGGCCGTGACTCATTGCATCGCAGTTCTGTAGAACAGCAAGAAGTCCCCAGGCTCTTGATTTCAGGAGAGTGATCCTGAACTTCCTGCTGGGGAAAAGATGGAGCAAAGCCACTCTGGCTTGACTTCCTACCTAACAGTACTGCCATGTGTGTATATATATCTCTACACATACATATCTACACACACATAAAAGTTGCCTATGAAAAGCACAGTGTAGGACAATGAAAATAGAGGAATTCTATATGAAGAGTTTGGACCAAGTCTGTGGCAGCTTGTTAATGAAAGAAAAGCTGTCTTTCACTTTGCTGAAAGACACCATTTTGATACTGGGGCAGTGAAAGACACTGGGAAGGGTCACCTGGTGAGGGAAAGAAACTAAGATTTGTGCACTGATTCTTCTTAAGTTGCTTCTAGGGTTTTCCCTCTTACATGCAAAACAAAAGCAAACCATTTGAAAAAACTTGTGCAACAATTTAGAAGCATTTCCCATGTCAAACAGCGCCACAGGGAGAGGGTCCCTTGTGCCTTACCAAGAGGTTTTCCCATTAAATTTTACTGCAGCAGTGTTAGGCAATAGACAGAGACGTTGTTAGCCTTTACCTGCTCTGCAGTCTTTTACCTGTCAAAGTCTTGAAAAATAAATTCATTTTTCTACGGTAATATTAAAAGCAAACACAGCCCCTTCCTTCAAATGTCTGCCCTTCCCAACTGAAGAAATACAAAAAGCCTGGCAGTACCGAATGCTGCTCCTCTTGCACAGAAATGAAGAGGTCTTCCATAAGCTGTCAGAGTCTGCTGATGTCCAGGAGAGCTCCTAAGGCCCTGAAAGTAAAAGTTGGAATCTCTACCTCTGCCCAAACATGTACATGGTTTCTGAGCTCAGGAGTGGTCTAGCAGGGAATTTCCCAAAGTAAGAAGTTATAGCAGAGACAGGTAAAGATCCACAGTCTGCCTCGGGCTATTTTCCAGCACCAACAGACTGCATCTGCAGGGGCACGTATCTGAACTGGGGGAGCCTTCCCAGCAAGAATGTAACGAGCCACAGGAAACCTCCTCTGGAAAGGGACATTCACAGAGGCCTGACCCATCCCACCATGAACCCATCCAGGTCCCATCAACCTGCCCATCCTCCACAGCCTGTCTGAGCTCCCTGCCAGGAATGCAGACCTGCTGGGCACTGACTGCTCCACACACACAGATGCCCACCGGGACTCTCAACACAGGCAAACCCAGCTCACGTTGATTCTCTGCCGTTTAACCAAGCACACAGCAGGAAGTAAATGAAATTCGGCATTTCCAGTCCTTCAGACCTCCTGCCTGTCTTCTGCTTTGGCAGCTTCCCTGTTCTCATGCCACATGTGGTCCTTCCCCTTCTCCTCTCTGAGCAGCTTTTTGCTCTCCCTGGTTGTTGCAGGCCAAGGAATCGGCCTCAGATGGTGAGACAATTCCATTTTCCCACTAATTCTTTAGCGGCAGTCGTTTTACGGCACAATACCTTGGAGCAGACCCACAAACAAAAAATTAGAGCTGCAGTCCACACAACATATTTTCCTTGCTGGGAGAGAGGGAAAAGGGTGGTGTTAGTCTGTGAAACAACACTCGCATGCAACATAGAGCAATAGAGTAAAAAGCTCTGAATTTCCCCCAGAGTCAATTTACCAGCAGTTCCAACTCAAAGGCAGAGAGCAGGTGGTGAGCAGCCCACCCAGAGGAACATGGGCAGCATGTGCCACACCACTGCTACCCTGTGCAAATCAAGTGCTCCCCTCATAGAAACAAACACCCACGTTCTGTCCTCTGTGCCACTGGGGGTACGGCAGGAATTTGGGCCAGGAAAATGCATTCACAGAATTGTAGAATGGTTTAGGTTGGAAGGGACCTGAAAGATCATCTTGTTCCAAGCACATACATGGAGATAGTTGTTCTTGCTGCACTATTTGAAGAAAAAGTAAATACATTTTCTAAAGCAAAAGACATCTTTCTAGATGCCTACAGAAGCTGAGGCCTGACCTTGATGCACTGTTACCTGTGACTAATGTTAACTGGGGCAAGCAACCTCACTTACACTGTTAGTGAAATATGCAAAAAGGATCATGGATTTTTCACTCAAAATTGTGGCAGAAATTTAAATATGAATTTGCTCTTCCTTTCTATTAATAGCAAGCAACAGGTTTAGGTGACCCAGTCATTCTTGGGAATTGATTTTAAACCTCACACTCAGACACTTCTGTGTGGCAAACATTAAACCAGCATGGGAAGGGGCTGATATATTTTCTACAGGAAAGTCTTTAAGTACTTAAGCCAGAAGTAGAAAAACCTTTCCAAAAAAATATTCACTTTTGGGATTAAGTGGTATTTCTTGAGGTTCCCATTTTAGTCAGGACTATAGTACCAGCAATCAGAACAATCCCTTATAAATTGAACAGACCTAGAAATATAAGGACAAGTCTTAGCTTTCATATAAAGTTAGATAAGGAAGAAAGGCAAAGGAAGCAAAGGCCTCAGTATCTTTGAAATTTCATGGGTATTATGCACCCAACATCACACTCTGAAATGTCTTAATTTTCCTTTCAGCTTCTTGGTATTTTTTTTTAATATGTTTTGAGAAACAACAGCTTTGTTTACAAATCCTACCAGAGGTGGTGCTTGCTTCATATTAGGAGTGCAGCAAAACCTCCAGCACCACTCTACCTGCTTGAGACAAAATCTAGTTCTGCTCAAGACCTCTGCACTCAGGAGAGGCTCCTCCAGAGCACAGGAGGCAGCAGGGCACACCAGCCTGTACAGAGGACTGATCCCAGACTCTGACACCCCTGTCAGCTCCTGGCATCCTGCTGCTTGTGGCAGCGCTGCTTTTCTCAGCAGCTATTCTACCAGGACTCACCAAGAATACAAAAAAAACCAAAATATATCCTAAATATGATGGTCCAAAACCATAAAAGAGTTTGGAAACCTTTTTTAGGGACAAAAAAGGGGAGGTTTAAGGAGGAAGGATTACTATTCACTACTTTTTATATAAAATCTAATCTCACGCAGTTCATACTCATCCATATACAATGGAATGGAATTGTAGGGAGCAACTGTCTTATTTTCTTATGCAGCATGTTCATTTGTGGGTGGATAATGGCAAGAGCAATGGGTTGGCTGGGCTTGGTAATAGAATGCTTTGCAGGTATGGCAAAAAATCTAAAACACAGCAATGACCAAGCTGAGTTTGCTGTTCCTCAGAACAAAACCCTTAATTAGCTGTTCAGGAGGATATTTGTCCAGCACACAGCAAACAGGGCAGTGATTTGTGATGGGGACTGCACGTTACTGCAGTCTTATTCATCAAAAAAGTTGCAGTTTGGTCATGGATGATGTATGACCAAGAAAATGAGCTAATTTTCTCATTGTCATACAGGGGCTTGCCTAATTGGGAAAACTTTTGGTCTCCAGAATCTTGACACTGATTGCCACAACGTTTTTTAAAAAAAGAGAGAGAGAAAAAAAGAGGGATTTTGCCCATTTTTTTCAGAACAGAATTCAGAACTTTATTTGTAGGAAAAACAAAGCTAAAAGGCTTAAAGGAAGGAATTTTGACATTCTTTTTAGAAAGTCTACTTCTGTGGAAGAAAATCCTACTTTTCAAATCTATACTTAAGTGTAAGAAAGGATTGTTGCCTAAAAGAAGCCATTTTCCTACTTTCTCATGCTAATGTCCTGTTTATAACTGACACCTTTACTACCTACCACTATATCAATTTCACTTCCCCAGAGAAAGAAAAACCAGATCCTGTGACTAGTGTACTGGATTGATAATCTAGCCTAATGCTGACAGATAAATGCACTAATTTTCTTCTGTGGTTGGCTCCACATTGCAGAGTAAATCTGCTTCTAACAACTGTCTCAATAGGCTCTGTAACCTGTCCAAGAGATGATGTCAAGTGCTACAAGGGCCTAGGGCTAGTATGGCAGGTAAGAGTTACCACTGGGATAAAGTTACAGGTGAGGTTTTGAATGAGAGGGTTATTTTAAATAAAAGCCTGGCTGGAAATACAGATTGCTTTTTAAAAAAAAGTTGAAAGAGTAAAAGAATAAAGAACAACTTTTATAATTTTGGGGGGGGGTGGCGCTCCATTGTTTGTATGAAAATCAGCATGTTCTTAGCTAAGGTATTGCAATATCCAAGAAACACAAGGAGTTATTTCTCAGGGTAGTACTACATGGGAAAATGATGGCTTTGCCCTGTGTTTGCTGGGTTTGGTAGTAGCACAGAGTCTGTGGAGCACTGAGACTGTTTGTAACTCAGGAGCAGAATTCAAGCCTGAGCAGCATTCCCTGAGCACAGGAGGGTACTGGAGGATACTGGTGCCTGCTCCCACCCCCTGTGCTGCCAAAAGCCTCTGTGCATGCAGGTACCAGGGCTGTGCACTCAGGCAATGATGACTGTGTCACTGGACAGACCAACCACAAACATTGGAAGGAGACAGGACTTGTTATTTTAAGGTTTAATTCCAATGAGGGAAAAAATGCAAAACAATTAACTTATTTTCTTTTTTTTATAATTTCATATCAAATATTTGGATCATTTCTAAGAATTTCAGCAGCAATGACAGAGCCAGGAAGGTCTCAGTGTTGCTTTGCTATTATTGGTTTTCTTGTTGAATTCCAGGATCACTGTGCCGGTTGCTACCAATTTATAGCACTTCGATGTTCATTTATCATTTTGACCAAAAGAGTAACTTTGGTGGGCATTTATTGATTCCCTCTTTGGAAAAGATCACAAGCATTAGCTTTTTAAATAAAAAAGGTGTCTGGGTTACACGGATAACCCTGGCACTGAGGGATATGTCTCTTACTCTGCTCTAATGTCTAATATGTTCAATCAGCTCCCACTCCCCTAACCTGAAACAAAAATAAAACCTCATTTTAATCACATCTTTTTCCCCTGATTTTCACTCTCCACCTCCTGACCTTTCCATGTGAAGAGGATCACGCAGAACATTTCAGCTTTTCTTAGGCTAACTTTTGCTCACTTTGAATAGCACTTATATAGGTCAATAGCATCACTTCCCCTTTCGCCCCCCTCCCCATCACAGAAGAAATACAGGATCTAACCTCTTTAATGCATCAGTTGACAGGATGACTTTTTGTTTGTTTATGGCACAGGAAGTTTGATATTTAAATGAAACTAAATATTCAAGAGAGAAACTAACTTTATAGATTCTGCTCTTTTTTTTTTTTCATATTTGTACAGCAGCAAGCACATCTGCCTCTGAATGAGGCTCCTTAGTGCTATTTCAATATGACTAACAGTAACAGCAGGAGTACTCAAACCACAAACTACAGCATTCACAATGGTGGATCTATTCTCATTACAGAATATATGAAAAAAGTATGCTGTTTTAGTAGTGCATACTATGGCATGCACAAAATCCCCTGTACATTGTAGGCAAGCTATAGTTCACTGATTTCATTGCTACAGAAAAATGCCAAAAACCAGCCAATCCCTGAATGAAGCAGGTCACTGATTTGGTCATATTCCAATATGTTATTGTTATGGTCACAAAGAGATTATAAAATGTGTGTAGGAGGACACAGAGAGAAACTAGTGTTTGACAGCAACAAAGGTATAGATGTTTTGTGCACTTTCTGAAATTTTCTACAATTAACATAGATTTCTATTCTTTTTTTCTTTTTTTTTTTTTTTTTCCTGAACATTTCTGAATGCCCCTGTTTTCTGACCAAAGGAAGCTAAAAGTTTCAGTAACATTTCAGGCTGACTGTTTATCTTTTAATTGTGTATGACTATTCAGTGAACCCAATCCTGCTCCTGTGGAAGTCTAATGAGAACTTGGGTACTAAATTCCCTGGGAACTGGATGAAGCCTCCAACTACTGACTTTGTAAGGCTTCAGCCATGCAAAACCCTGCTGGCACAAGTAACGCAGAAGGGCAAAAATAAAAATTCTGCTTCTTTGAAATGTTTAACCACAGCTCATTTGTTAATACAGTAGTTGAAAGGAGAAAAAACTCCCATTGATTCTAAAAAGTATGGAAAAACGTATTATTTTTTGGAGTGCGACGCCTTCGCTAGATGTTAGCTTTGGAAATATTTAGACATAAATCAATTTCGTCCCAAAATAGAGTCCAAAAGGAAGCGCGGTCGGGAAGTTGAACAAAGTCCGGCATTGTGCTCGGCGGCACGCTGGTCGGGCTGTGTCACTAGAGGGCACTGCCACATCGTCCCCAAAGGCACCCGGACAAAGGACGCGGCTGCCCGGCTGCTTAACTCGCGCACTCCGCTTCGGGGCTTGAGAAACGCGTTTTAATCACATCGCACAAATTAGTGATTTTTTTAACAGCAGTGGGACTTCAATAACCGGCCATATTTTTAAACAGTTAGTGCATGGAACCTTCGCAGGATAAAGTTCTGACTCTGCGCTGCGGAGCTCCTTAAAAATAGTCTGCACTGAGTTAGCAGTTCTCATCAAAACAATTCAAGGAGGCTGTATTTGGGAATTACGCTGCTGAATTAGCACAACAAATAAAGAATAATATGGGGCATAAGGCAAAGGAAACTTACACTTGGGCTGCTTCCTTTCTTTATATTCAGTGCTGCTCATAGGCACCCTGCCCAAATGAGTTTGGGGGAAGAGCTGAATCTGGGAATCACAGCGGGAAATAGGGAGAGAAACAGAACAGAACTCTGCTTTTCTTTCAAATAAATACTATTTGCAACAACTTGTAATAATTGCCTAACTGCATTTATTAAAATAAATGTGCCTCACTGAAGAGAAGGGTCAAAAACATTTAAATATTCCAAGTTTAGGCATTTTTAAAATGTATTTTTTAAATGTTTTCTTTGATGGGTATGCAATGCTTGTTTCACTCAGTGTTAGAGGATAAATACAAATGAAGGTTTTCTTTCAATGGTTCTTGCTGAGAGAGAGCACAGAGGTTGCTTTCAAGGTGGCTAGATTTTTGTTTGAAATGGTGTTCCCCCATTTCTCAAGAAACTCTGCTTTGTAGTCCATTGCTATGCACCTGAAAACTTCCCACTGACTTCCAGGGGAAATTTGGCTGCTCAGGAATGTGGGATTGGGCTCTGGAATGGCAGTCGCATACAGAGAACTTAACAATGCACAAAAATTTAACCCTTCAATGGAACCACTCACAAGCTTAAAGCTGGTCATGCATATATTACCCTGCTTCATATAGAAGACAGCCAGCAATGCATTCGCTATATTAGAAGATTATAAGGAAAAAAAACCCAGTGAGAAGGTTTGGGGTTTTTTTGAAAACATGTGGTTCATCCAAACATCTAGCTTCTTAAGGCTTCATCTGATCTAAATCCGATTTCTGAAAGCTCTTGAAACTTGGCATCTAGTTCAGGGCACAATCCAACTCCCTTTAACCAGATAAGAATTCAGCCATTTATAATTGTAGTTAGAGGCAAGCCCGTGGTTATAAAAAGACCAACTAAATTCCTGCACTGTGCTTGGAGCTCTGCAAGTGAGCACTTCATTAGTGAAATGCTATTGCTAAATTTAATTTTAAAATCAGTTTATTGGAAGTTTTAAATCTCACCTGCTTTATGGCATCCATCAGGTGAAATGGTCACCTACTAAAATGGTCTTGTTTAAATGGGGCTGGGAAGAAAGCAGAGATGTTTCTGACTTGGAGGCCTCTTATGTCAGATCCCAATGGGCACTGACAGAAGTTACTTGTGAGCTGTAGACAGAATGGCACCAAAGCAGGGTGAGTGGGTGCCTGTGAGGCCAGAATGTCTGAACTCTATCAAGTGCTGCTGAGCAAAACAGCTTCAAGGCCACATGTGGTAACTGGGGAGACAGTCCAGCAGCTGAGAGGGGATCCTGTGGCTCATGGGACGAGCACCAAACTCCAAATTATCTCAATATGTCTTTTCATTAAAGGAGCAATAAGAGACCCTTTGGCTATGAAGAAAGTGCAGCTGGGGTAATATTAAAAAAAAGAAGCCAAGTCCTAAGGTTTTGACAATTGTGTGTTTTCCTATTATGAGTTATGGAAACCTAGTTCTGTGCAGACAAGCCTGGGAAGGGATGAGTGAGCAGAATGCAATGTCTTTCCTAATATAAACAGATTATTTTGCATTATGGCAGATTTAGGAATGTAAAATGTTCACTCTGTAGCTAGTTAAAGACTTACCATAATTGCTTTCCTACTGCTATTGCTTCAGGATTGTCTGTCTGGTGGATGTTGCTTGGTTTCTGGACTCTGTTTGCAGGGGTTTCTGGAGAAGGAAAAGGAGATCTGAGGACAGACCTCCATAGCTGCTGCCAGAGACATTCTGCACTGTTCAACAGCTCATAACTCACTTAATCCACGCTGAGAACACGCCTTAGAAACACACAGAATCCAAAACATGAAAGGGAACCTTTGCCTACTCCCTTTCCAGGTGAGCAGCTGTTTGGGCAGCACAAAAATATGAGGCAGGGAAAAACCTAACCAGGCTGAAGTCAGCAGCAAAACATGCCAGAAAATTTGGAGTTTCACCCCAGACAATACCAGCTGAGCACTAAAAAATTGAGTAAATTCCCTTTGCCTGAGCCTGCATCTCCAAACAGAGGCTATAACCACAGTGATTGAGCATTCAGCTGGGGCTAATATGTTTCTAGAATAAGAAACCCAACAACTATTTGTTATGTTGAAGTGAGAAACTCTGCAATCCAAGGCAAAAGTCTACCTTCAAGCAACCCAAGTATTTTGCACTGAAAGACAGATGTAGGTACCAATTCAATACAAGATCAACCCCAAAAAGCAGAATCCAAGCACTCCCAAAATTTGGACAAGAATTCTAGTTCGGGCTTGCAAGCAGGTCTGCATGTTCAAATGGATAGTCAAAGACAACCAGGCTTCTTTTGTCAGAGAACCACTTTCTTAACTCTGCCAGCAGTGCTTCAGACTGTCTGACATTTCGTGTGGTATCTTTTTTTTTTTTAAACACAGAATTAAAAGGAAAAGAAAAAATCCTTAACCTAATACCTTTAGAGCTTTTGTTTTGGTTTTGCAACTTCTCTCTTTCTGAAAAGAGCACCAAGTAATCTGTTGACAAGAGAAGGAAAAATATATTTAAGTAAGGAAAAACATGCTGCTACAGTAAAACTGTGTCAGGTTCTATTAATTCAGTTTTTCATTGTCTGATATTTCCAGGCACAGTGGGCTTTTTGGTAGACCTCTGAGCTCTGTTTTCTAACAGAGGCATAGCACAGGGCCTGTCAGGAAGAGGCAGTGCTCTCATTGTTACACACCTCAAAGAGACAATATAATCCTCATGCCTTCAGAAGGGCCAGGACTGAACCCCAAAACAACAGCCCTGTCTTCCTTTAAAAGGGTGAGCAAAGCTCAGTCAAAGCCTTGTTAGTGCATGCCTATGAATTATTCCCTCATCAAGTGGCCGATCACACTGCATTAATATCGTGGGCACATTCTGCTTTGTTAGCAAACCTGAATTCCACTGCGGCACTAATGAAGGACCAGTCCTCATGTAAGACATGATATCTTCAGGATGTGTCTATTCTGCTATGAAATTATTTTCTTTTGTGAAGAGTATTATGAGATTGCTAACTGGAAAATATTTAAACACAACACAAGAGGGAAAACATCTCTTTTGGGGAAGTTGCATGAATACACAGTAATGTAATTCCAATAACAGCAAATGTGTCTAGTCAATATTAAGCATCTGTTCTTAGTGTGTGAGCCAGGGAATCACTGAGCATTTTACACGGCACTCCTACAGAATTTGGTTCTCTATTTGTAGAGATTGAAGCAAGAGGAGGCTTTGGCAGATCCTTGTTCTACCCAGAGTGTTTTGCAAAGTCCACCTAAGTGGCATCATGGTTTTCCTGTTGGATTAGATGAAATCAGATCCTTACCAGCCGGATATTGAATTTCACAGGTAGCAAAACCAAGAATAACAACAGGTTCCTTGGTATTAATTTGGAAGTATACCATGAAGCTGAGGCCAGCCTAGGACTGATCAGGCAGAACAGGGGACTGCTGCACACAGCAATACTGCATTTCAAGGAAACACATTTTCCCTAGTCTCTCCTCCACCACTTGCATCACAACTGAGCACAAAAATCCAAAATATGCAGGAAAAGAAATCAAGTTATAGCCAGATGTGTTGTACTGAATTAAACACGGTGAACCATAAAACATATTTTCTGAAGTTAACTTCGGTTTCAGCCTCAAAAATATCCATCTACTTCGAGGAACGTTTCCCTGAGATTGCGCGTCCTTTAATAACAATAGAAATAGTGGAATAAATTTTAAAGACTGTGTGCAGTGAAAAAATGCTGATTCTAATTTGTATCTGTGTCTCAGAAAAACCTGTACCTTTATTTTACATATCAGACCAAAAAGAATTCCACTCTGAATGCCACAAGTTTAAGATGTGTAACCAGTACCAATCAACACATTCGGTCCTAATCCCCTTTGCCTGACTATTTTGCACAAACCAACCAAGTTCATCCAAAGCAAAACTGATTCCAGAATTGATCCAAACCATTCTGAAATAATCAAAATTTTTCCCATAAATTTCAAAGGGTTTTCAGTCTAGTCCGTTAAACAAGCCATTAATCAACTTTCAAATGGGAAGGCTGATTTAGAATGTAGTTAAGAATTTGATAACCTGTACACAAAACCCAGGTTTTTCTAAAGTCTTCAGTGCTGTCCAAGCTCTTCCCCCATTTAGGTGAGCAGAAGTCCTAACATAAGGACTTAAGTGCCTTTTAAAATTCCTCTGTCCTGCTTAAATTTAGACACATTAATCTACTACCAAAAGATGACTATGCATCTCTTACAGGGCCTGATCCTTTCCAATTTACACAGGAGTAACATCATATGCTTACCAGTCTTGGTGGGATTCTTCAGTGCCCACTTCCACAATATCAAGAATAATTTATAGAAAACCATAACAAGATGTGTTATTCTTCACAGGATGCTTGCATATAGTCTTCCTCACTGAGTCTATAATATTCCTTGCTTGGGTGCTTTGGGATCATTATACTCTGAGTCACTTCTTTTTCCTTTATTTTATCATTACGTGAAGTAAAACTCAATTTTAAATAAGCTTGTGTATTCCACTTCACCAGTGCTGACAGACAAAATGTCACATATGCTACTTTTTTGTTAAGAAGTTACTATTCTCTCTCAATTGCATAATCCTAACACAAAGTAGAGAGTATTTGAAGGTTTGTTTAAAATTATTCACTTTCATTATACTGCTACAAGTGGTGCTGACAGCAAAACCACTTGCTTGCCTAAAATAAAATGAAACATAAAGGATTTCTTTTCTTGCATATGGAAAGTTGTGCAGGCTACTTTACTGCATTTGTTAAGTTTTACAGAAGTAATCTCACTACCTCAAATTTCATTTAATTTCTACCAACTAAACATCAAGCTTTCAGAATTATTGCATAAAATGTTTTTAATTTTCATGTAATAGCAGACAGTTCTCTCTCCTGTTCATTACTGATGTTATGATGAGTAAATTCTGCCTCAAAGAAAAATTTCTTTTCTTTCTCCTCAGTAATAATATGTAAAAATTCAACAAGCAGAATATAGTAGATGAGGGAAATAACCAGAAGAAATGCTTCCAAAATGTTATAGTCCTAATTGAAGACAAAAGGTCCTCAACTATTTATCATTTAGAAAGAATGTTTACTTCAGTAACATTGAAATAAAATAAAAACCCTTAGCCCTGTGCTCTTCCTGAGGTTGTTCATCTTGCTTCTGCCACCACACCAGTCAAACAGGAAGAGCTCAACACACTGCAATGAAGGGGACAGTATGTAAGCAATTTTTGAGATGTCATGCATGCAGGTCCAGCTGCTCAGCCATCGTGGTTGTTAGCATTTGGCCTTTTGCCATCAGCTGACAGCCAAGCAGAAAATAAACCATAAGGGTTAAATCACATCTACTTATAGACCAAATATGCTGGCCCAAGGCACACTGCAATGGTGGCCAAGAAAAGCAGGGGCATGGGGAATTAGCCTTTTCTGTAACACTTGCTGCAGGAAGAGGCCAAGCCAATCAAGAGGTAATTCCCCTTAACTGTATGTCCAGGACATTTCTCATGAAACCCAGACTCTACTTTTGCAGTGTCACATTTGTGTCATATATTTGATCTATGGAAGTGTTTAAATTTTATTAAAAATGTGTTGCAGAGATAAATTCAGTCAGTCAATCCAACAGCTCTCCCTTGGCAAAAACCTAGTTTCTATGTCTCAAAAGTTGGTTTTTGCAAGGTGAGCACACTTTTAACAATAAAAACTGGGCTAGTGATAGCACACACATATATATCTATTAACTCCTGCATAGGGAATTGAGTTTACTTAATTATTTGGTAAGCTTTTTTTTTTTTTAACATATGAAAATCTGAACAAAATATTTCAATGTACAAAGATCACCTGGAGAAATTTCTGGCTCCAGACTAGATGACTGTGGGCACAGACAAGATGACTGTGGTGTCACAGAAAGCTCTGTGGCAACATTAGTAGAGGCAAGAGACTTTAGCCACTCTCCTGCTGATTTCCTATGCTGCACACAGAAAACCCTCAGAACTGATAAAAAGGGGTGTTATTTTCTATCAGAAAGCATCTGATCAGAAAAACAGAAAAATCAAAGATCTTACCCTGTGCACACTGTTTCATACAGCACCTGAACTGCTACCCCTCCTGCAGATTCAGAACAGCACGCTATGATTTTTCCTACTCTTTTGCACAAAGATGTGAAGCAAAACTACAGTACCATTCAGTTTAGGACTAGAGGGAAATGTTTCTTGATCAGGATCCTCTACTTCTCCAGATACTTGGTTATATAAGAGTATTAAATAGATAAAGAACATTCAGTTTACAATCACAGTTCCAGGTTACAATAAGAGGAGTAGTAATACAGACATCTGATACCAAGGAAGGTACACACGGGTAACAAGAAGATGTGTTCTTGTGCTTACATGTCCCCTTCATCACTTATTGAAGAACACTCACAGATCACATCAGCTTCTTGTTAACACCAAGAACCAGTGAGTTCTCTGAGCCTCACCCTTTCCTCTCCCTCTGGCACTCAGTGAGGCAGACGGGCACGGATGCAAACTAATGGTTGAATTTTAGAGCCGAGCAGCAAGTGTCTGCTCTGTGGCCAAGAAATGGGTCTGAGTGAACGCTGCAGTAACTGAAAATCCCATAAATGAGGCAAGTGACTTCCTTCTCTGCTCAGCCAGCTCTGCCCTCACAACTGAAGAGCTGGCCATGGGATGGAAGAGAGGCTGTTTTCTTCCTGGCCTTGCCTGAGGAGATCAATTTCTTCCAGCAAACCACAGTCATTCAGGTGACACCTTTCTTGCAGAAAGAGAGTCCAAATGACTCCAGGAACCAATGAAACCAGAAAAGCTGAAGAGTGGGCATTAAAAACAACACAGTGACTTTGCTGTAGTAACAGCCAATTATGTCAAAGAGTGGTAAAGCATCAAGAAATTCTGTAGAGAGGCTTGAGTTGGCATTGGTTGAAAAAACACACATGGGACTGCTAAACCAATTCATTTGTTGGAAACATTCATTTGTTGTTCAAAATTACACACCACACCAAATATGAAGCACTATTACTGTAACTGAAAAATACTATCCCATTACTTTATTTCACTATTAAAAACCCTAAAATCTTATAGTCCCAAATAATTCAGAGAATAGAGTATAAGTAAATCTTAATTGACAGATTAGGAATGTTTTCATGGATGGAAAGATGCGACAGATATTAGTGAATTAAAGGCAACAATATTCAGGTTCTTAGAAAACCCATTTTCTGAGTATCCACAGGGTCCAGAATCACTGAGATGTAAGAGATTAATATGTAGAAGAAACAGCTGCATTTAATCCTCACATCTGTGACAGGTGGAGATCATGAAAGGAACGCTCTTATAAATAAAAGGGACCCATGTTGTTAAGCTTCTCTTCTCACTCCAGGCCAGGTAAATCTCACAAGAGAAATGTGTGTTCTGAAAGTGCTGGAGATTATATAAAGAACCAGACAAAATGCAAAAGCTGTACTGACCCAAAAAGACACAGAGGCAGCAAACAGCACTAATGTTTCTGTGGATGCAAAGCCCAAGGCAACCTGTCCTCTCTCATTATAACTGAGGGGGATTGGTTCATATAAACTCTGGATGTTCATGTACAAAGAGGTTATTGCATGACCTCTGATTCATGGTAACTGTCTGTGCATGTGCCCTAAGCTGGTGGCTCAAGTAACTGGAATTAGCTAATTCCTCTCTTTCACTCAGAGCAGAGGGCTAAGCCAGCATGAATTAGTTCACATTTTTCAGGAGCTAAAAGCATGCATGGAAGATTGTAGTAGATCAGTTGATGTGCAGGAAATACCACATATAGGGTGGTATATGCAGGCTTATACCACATATAAGGCTTCACTTGTGTTTATGTTTTGGGTTCCTCTTTATTACTGACTAGGGGATACTTCTTTTATCTGTATTTTTACACATGTTCAGAAGGAGTCCTTGACACACATACTGGAAAGGAATAATCATGGCTGGTAGATGCTAGAATTCTTTTTTATAGCAATAGCACACACACTAAGCAAGATACCTTGCCTTTTAAGCAAAGGTGAATGACTACATACTCAGCTGCTGCTGTCACCTGGGATGCTCATCATCTGGGCTTCTCTCTGATTGTGGCCAGCTCTGCTTCACTTCTGGAATTTGAATTCTGAATTCACTGGGTTGATCAAACTTCACCTAACCATGCCAGACCATCTCTCCACTTCTCATCAGTTTCTCCTGTTCCTCCAAGAGAGATTCTTCAATGCTGCCTCAAATCAGACTGGTTTCCAGGGCCACTTACACAGGACATAGCAGGCAACCACCTGCCAGTGCCAAGTCTTTTGGTTGGTGTCTGACAGACATCGCATGCGGGGAATTATGTTGTGCTCCAGCTTGAGAGATAGATCCTTCCTGCAGGACCCTGTCACCACCAAAAGTTTCATTAGCTCTGAATCATCAGAATAATATTGCTCCATGAAGAAGTTTCTAAAAACAGAAGCTCAGAAATTGAGAGTATGCTCCCTAGGCTGACATTATCATTTAAATATCATTCCTTGTGGTATTTTTCATTTGAGAACCTAAATATACTATATAAAGCTGGGGAAACTGAGACAAAAAAGAAGGAACCTGTTTCACCAGCATTGCACAGAAGGACAGAAGAAAATCCAGAAACAGAAAGCTCAAATCTTGCACTTTTACATTCAGAGTTACTCTGACAGGTCCTGCCTACGTACCGACAAAATTATTATCTAAAATTATTTGCAACTCAGCTGCATGTGGCCCGAAGTGAATAAATTGATCATAGTGAAGCTTAAAGACACATGCATTCACTCTTTTTTCCTACAGAAAATAGTCTATGAATTTTAGTTGCAGCTTGTTCCTTGCAAATATCTATGCCTGAAGAAACATTCAAATGATTCTCTTTAGACACCTATGTAATATAAAGAAATATTTTTGTCATATCATAATTTAAAATTGAGCCTAGAAAGAAAGAACCCAGGGGATTCAATGAACTTCTAGTTCTTTATAATATGTGGGCAACAGCACACAATTATTACAAAGCCTAAATATAATATAAAACGTAGCTTGACAATAACTTAAACTGAACTTGACTGTGTTGGTGAGCTATTGTGATAAAAATTAACATGTTTGGGGAAGTCTGATTTGCATTACACAGTGTCTGTAATCAAATTACCTCTAAATGTTATGCCATGTCACACTGCGTTTGAGATGTTGCTGTCAAAAATGCATACATACGCTTTGCAGTTTGAGTCAACCTGGCTTCCTTTTAAGCGATCATGTATGCCTCTGAGCCACTTCAGCCAAATGGTGGTAAAATACAGAGGTTGGCAATTCAATTTCATTAAACCTTTCAAGAAGGCAAGAGCAGATAAGCTTTGCTTGTTCGTGTCAATGATAATATTCAGCGCAGCCTAAATCTAATTCAATAGGTTCGTTCCCGCTCCCTTGTCACATTGTCATTGCCGAACCCAGTCCCCCGCCGCCCCCTCCCCGCTCCAGCTGCGGCAAAACTTTGGGAAGTGCTGAGCCCACAGCCACGGGCGCCTTCCCCACGCGGTGGACGTGGGGCGGGTGGAGCCCAGCCCTGGGGTCCGTGCGTGGGGCTGGGCCGCTCAGGTGGCGGCTGCCGGACACCGTGCCCGCTGACCTCCTTGCAGGCACAGATGTTTACTGCACTTTGGGCGATCCGCAGAAAGCAGAGCAGTAAAGTAGGCCAGCTTGCGGGAAGGCTGTTACCCACAATTCATGGAAAAATGCCGGATAGTTCCCACTAGGTTGTGGTCGGCTAGGAAACGGCAACTTATTAATCTTGTGTCAGAGGGCCAGCTGCAAGCCTGGCAGTTACCATATTTCACCACCAACTCCGTGTCTGGACAGCCATTGTCTATTTTTTATGAAAAACTCCACAAATCAGCTGCTATTTTCCCCCCCGTACGTGCAGAAACGGCGCTTGGGGGCTGAGGTGGCTCTGGCGCATCATCCACACGGCGGTCAGGTTTGCTAATTCAGAGCGACTGCTTAGTTTCCAACTTTAATGATATTCCCTCGGCATATCACTATGGTTGCCTGGCGACCGGATTTCAGCTAGGCCTCTCATTTGATTCCCACACATCAGACCCTGAAAAGCACTTTTTTTCCTCCCTCCGCTTTTGATTCCGGCTCCTCTGAAACCCTTCCCCCTGCGGTGTCGGTATGGGTGGGCAGCGCGGTGGCAGAACAAGGCCAGGGGTGACGGGAGGCCTGGAGGCTCCTGGTCACACATCAAGGCCTGGAAACAAAGCCGCCAGGAGCCCTTCCTGACAAACACAAATTCCCTTCAGAAAAAGCAAATTTGGTCTTCCCTTCGTAGCGTGGGTGTCATTTTAAGACTTTCTTTAGACACTTTACTAAATCTGACGCTTTCCATTGTTTTTTGGGCCATTTCTCACAAAAGGCTTCCTATTATCAACAAGTTGCTATTGGAGTAAGCAAACAGCTTGTGAAGGCCTGAAATAATCTAATAAGCAACGGGCTTGCGTGCTTTATGTACCCACACCTTTATGGGATACAAAGTTGTTTGGATAAATAATTTTCCACTTTTTGCTCAGTTTCAATTAAAGCATCCTTTTTAAAGTAATGGTTTTGTTTAGCTCTGCACTTTCCCCCTAGCATATGCACAAACTCCCTCTACACAGTATAGTATAGCCATTTTTCATAAACTGCTCTGGCTCAAACAAAAGAATTTTTAAAACATTTTGTTTCTTGGTGCAATTAAGGTCTGATCAACAAGACAGATACAAGGGCTGCACTGATTTTCTTATTCTTCTCTTGCCTATGACTGAAAGTCTTCAACAAGTTAAAGAATTGACTACACTGGAAGCCAGATCAGCTTACACCAGCTGAAGGCTTAGTCCTGAATCTTTAATGTGCTGTGGCAAAAAAAAAAAAAAAAAAAAAAAAAAAAGAACATGTTAACTGTAATGAATGTTTGCTAAACAGTTTTACAAACAAAACTCAGGATTATTTCAGTATTAAAAAAAAATCAATAATTATACCAGATGGGGAATCGCCATGTATATAATAACAACATAAACAATTTTCAAATATGACTGTTAAGGAAAATGCAGCTGGCTGGATAATTTACTAAAGGTTCAATATGAGCACTAAAGAAGTAGCTTAAATACGTGTTCTGCTTTTTGTTTGCATGGCTTTCAGATCATTCCTGTACGGCCTGCTGATGGATATAAAAATTCTTAGTTATTTGTCATAAACCACTACTCAAGTGTCTATAAGTGATGAGCACAGTCACACCCAAAGTAATGGAAATGCATCAACAGGAGGAGTAGATCAAACCTGGTTAGCCTATACAGACCTGAGCTGCCTCATCTTTTGTACTGACTGCAATCTTGTGTTGTTTAGAGATCTTCAAAAATCCCTAACTCCTCAAGTTATTTGGTTACAGGAGAACCTTAGCTCATTATTTTTTAAAGAAGTTCACAGCCCTTATGTTTGAAGAAAAGCCAAAGAAAAAACAAACAAAACTCCCAGAGAAAAACAAACAAATAAACCAAACAAACAAACAAAAAACACCAAAAAACCCCACAAAACCAACCAAGAGAGCTGAGAGTTCCTTATGCTTCCAAGTTTTTATTTTGAGATTTCCTGATTTTTCACGAAGCTTCCACATTTCAGGGACACAAACAGTGTCAGTGACAATTTTCTCTGTACCATTTATTGTCAGTTTCATCCTCATTTGAGACTCAGCTGAGGAGAAGTTCAGTTCCAGAAATGGAATTTGCAATTGGAAGTAGCCACGTCTCAGAAAATCTCTTGAGAACACAGGTCACCAGCTAGGAAATGCGGGATATACATTTCTGACCTCCAAAGGCACACAGAAAAGTTTTAAAGGCTAGCAATGTGTTTGCATTCCATGTGTCAAATTAATTTTTCAAGGAGTTGTAGATGTATGATACAAGGAGATAATTTCCTGGCAGACAGTGCTGCTCATCAGAGTTATCATCACTAAATGCTAACACCTGCAGGACAGAAAGTTCTAGTGCATGGGTAAATTGTTTTGCTTATTTATACTGAGACAAATTGTTCTCAGTTACATCAATAACAACAATATCAGGGAAGTGTCCTCATTTTCCCACAAGTGGGAAGGAGAATTCTGCCACTGCATAGCATTTCATGAGAAGTGAAGCTAAAAGAAGTCAGCATATTGGAACACTTTAAAATACATTTATACTACTGTAGCTCTAATTAAATGTACCTCAAATGCACCTTGTGAAATGTATGCTCACACGAACATACAAAGGATTTAGACGCGTAGTCCCCATTACTATCTGCAAATTTCTTTGTTGAAAGAACAGATGTTTGATTTTGTGTTAGAGCTAAAAGTAGGACTTCTAACCTTTTCCCCTCTCTCCCCTAATCTAGAGCAGGTTTCAGATCTGTATTCTTTACTCAGCAACAACTAGGTGCTCACAAGTTAAGCGATTTAAACTTTTTTTTCTTATCAATCATTTGCATTGAAGATACATTACCCACTGCAATGTTTCTCACTTATTAAGTTGTTAAGGATGTTGTTTTGTACATTACACTCCTGACATGTTAAAAAGAATGTTTTTAGATTAGTGTTCAAGCTTCATTTTTCTTTTTGCTGAAAGTTTTAATTAATACATTAAACACATTGTAGCTGTGCAGATGGGTAAAGGAGATACCTATTTATACATTCTATTGATTCAGTTCTTCCAAATTTTAGTAGCATCAAGCTATACATGCAACAAGAACATAGTGCCCTTTGAGAATTGCTTCCATACTGTTTAATCTAAATTGAAATACACACACAAAAAATCTTTTCTGCAATAATGGGATGTACACACCACATTAAATTACTCTACCCCAACCACTGTAAATATATCTCAGAATGAAAAGTAAATGTTCAGTATTGCTTTGCTGCTGGAAGGCAGCCTCGTGGTGCAGTCTGGAAATAGGATTGCCCTCTAGTTATCTCACAACCTTCTAGCTGTGGGCAGAACACCCAAAAAAGGTAGATTTGCCAAATAAATACTTTATCTGAAAGCTTCTCTCATATTGCAAGAAATTAAGGTATCAGCATTAACTTAATTTTTGTTGTTGTTGTTCTTTTGTGGCAACACGTTATGGTTCTGGATCTGGTTTTTCACTGCAGGTCAGAAGTTTGGTATGGAAAGCTTATTCGGGACTGTGATAATGGACTCTGGAATTTTCTTATCTGTTATTTAATTGTATGGCTTCCAGTGAACACTGGGGACTGGATTTGATAACCTGGGAAAGCTCTTCTGCTTTCTCTGATCCTAAATGAAAGGCAGTGAACAGGGCTAGAGTTAAAATGAGTAAGAGTCTACATGACTGCACAATTATTTTCATTGGCTACCTGTAGAATCTTTTAGTTGTTTAAAAGGATACATAACCATTTAAAAAAAAAAGAAACATAAATAAGGCTTTTGACAAAATTGTAATCAGAGTTTTAATACAAAAATGGACATCCTTAGCTCCAGATTCACTCCCTCAAAAAGAAAAAAAAAGAAAAGTTCTGGGCATACTATCTATATATACATATGTGTTGCTATTCATGGTATATTTAGAGTCCTAGATTTTAGAAAAATACTTCTCTGTTGATTGAGCAATAGAAATAAAACTGAGCAAATACAGAAGGCGCACAGCATGCCCAGAATGAGGTGGTCAGAGGCAAGGGACTGGAGAAGAAGCACATCATCTTTCTTGCATCAGAACTCTTGTGTTTTAGTAATCAAGACAGGTTAAGAAAGTCTTTGCCTAAAACATGACTATTTTTTTTAATGTGATTCGTTATAGGTCACAGAAAGTTTGGCCCATTTTCCACTGATTTGAGATCCAACCAATAATGAATCAGAAGCAGAACCAAGAATAGATCTAAGGAGTTCTGAATCACAAGCCACCTCTTTCTCAAAACACCCACTCCCTCCCAATCAGACAGACGTCCCTTGTTTCTAAATAAATGCATTTGGTTACAAAATGAATTTATTTATTTTTAGAAAAATTGCTCATAGTGACAAAATTTTCCATCCCGTTAATGTCAAAATACATTCTGTTGCATAAGACTTGCACTCGTGCATAAAATTGCCTCTCTTGCCATAATTAATGTATAGATTGAAATTTTAAGACATCTAGAGTTGATGATGTGTCACTGAACACCCCCATTTCTCTTCTCCACTTTTCTTTCACACTTTTAGAACACGACAGAATACCTAAATACTACAGAAAGTCACACCACACAGAGAAATGCATTTTATATTGCTTCAAAATGCAAAAAAATGTTGCCCCACATGAACCCAGTACAACTTTGTCACCTTCCCATGGCAGAACCAGCTGTGATAGGGTGAGCTACACCCCTGAGCTAACAGCTTTGTATTTTGGTTCAGAGCATTCGGGGACTTGCATATCTAGGGCACAGCGCTCCTTGGTATCAGCTTTGCTACTGCCAAACTTCAGCAAAGCATCTGCCTTATGCAATCAAATGAAGAAATAATCCTGAAATGGTTCCTATTCCTTACACCACCACAGATATCTCGAATCAGAAATCTTTCATCTGAATGTGTTGTTAAATTAAGATCTGTGAGTGGTGCACAGAATTAAAATGAAGATAGAATTATCTCACTGTGATTTAATTATCTCAATTATCTGAGTGGCAGAGTATTTCTACAATGCAGAACCACCTCTGATGAACAAGCTACACTCAATAAAATAAATAGCATATCAAATCACTGCATAAAATTTGAAAATAAACTAATTTCAGGGATAAAAGACACTTTAATTTCCTGTCCTCCATTCCTCCCTTTTCGCTTGCATCAATAGAGTAAGAAAGAAAAATATCTTGGCAAAAACCTTAAGTCCTGTCCTAAATAATACATGAATATTTAAAGAGCAACTTTATTTTAAAAGAAATCCCTTGGGAAAAGCATCCTTTCCTAACTGCACATGCAAGAGTTTGGAGTGTCTGAGAAAATTTTGAATGAAGCTCCAGACATAGAGAAAGCCTCCTCACTGCCTCTGCTCTTTCTGAAATGTTTCCAAAAGAAAATAATCTCTACACTTAACAGACAATCTCAAAATATTTGTCACTGACAAAAGACTCCCACACACACCTTTTTCTTTTTTTTTTCTTTTTTTTTTTTTTTTTGTGGCAAGCATTGAGTCATGGAGAGAGAAAGTTATTTGCCTCAAATTTGTGCCAGAGCCCAGCTAGTACCAGACCTCTGTTTGTTCATTCTCCAGTCCTGTGTTTTAACCACGAGACTGTTCCTTTCCTGGCACTCATTAGAAGACTGGAATGTACTTATAGTCATGATTTTCCCAGTCAAAGGCAAACACATGAAAGAAAAAAAAAAAGAAAAAGCAAGGTACATAAACAATGGGGGTTTTTTAAACATCCTTACATTAGGTATGTTAGAGAAACCAAGGATGGATTTGAAAATGAAGGTGGGAGGCAACTGATGTTAGCAGCAAAAGCTGAATTGATCCAATAGGTCTGTGGACATTTTCTGATTTAACATATTTTCAAGTAAGCAGTAGATTTCCAGAGCCTGCCATAATTGCCAGTGACTGCTCTGTCACTGCATGATGTGAATGAATGCTAAAAATAACACACATTCTATGTTGTGACTGCCCAGTACAGATTCCATTCAGCCTGGGTTTGTGTATAATTCCTGTTCCGCCTTCACAGCACTGATATGCAGAGAAACTTCAACAATGGTCTATTTTTGTGTAGTGTGGATCTAGAATGCAGATTAAATCTATACACAACCTCGTCTTGATCCACCCTAAGACAATGAAATTTCATCTGACACAACTCAGATCAAAACATTTAATTACAGAGGGAAGACAAGCCATGGTACAGTGCCAGAACACAGCCATGAGAAGATAAGTTTTCCCAGTAAAGGTATCTCACCACAGAAGCAAAACTTGCACTTTCAAGATAGATCATGAGCAAACAAAAACTCAAGCCAACATATTTCTCAGGGGATGTTTAAAATTTATGCCAAAATCCATTTCACCAGATGTTGTGCCCTTGAAAGCTTTTGGTTAAAACCAATCTCTAAACTAAACTTGTTGTCTATTATTCAGTAAGCAATTATATCTGGAAGAGATTGATAGGAAACAATGTATATTAGGATAAAACTCTTTCATTACTTACACAGAACCAAATTTGCTGTCATCTCTTACACAATATATATGTCATCACAGGGAGGCTGACAACCCAAACCAGACAAAATCTCTAAATGAGCAGACTGCTACAGGCAGAAAAGAGAGTTCCTCTGTCCTTTCTGAGTGACTGGAAGGAGAAGTGTTTCTATGGAAAACACTGAGGGAAAACAGGAGTACAGTGCTGTACAGGAGGGAGGTGGCCCTAAGGCACTGTGCAGCACAGAGACACACCCAGAGTGTGAAATGCAGGATTTGGTCAAGTCAGGTCACAGGGGCAGTGAGAGGCTACTTCATGGATCCTAAATACATTCCATGGCAGGACCTCAGGAGCTACTTCAGCTTTAGAAGGACAGCCTGGATTCAACTTCTACATCCTATTGAAAATATATTGCCAGGTGGGCATGCAAGCATGGCCCCAACACAGATGCTGGGGGGCATTACTCAGGTCTCACAGAGGTTCCTTTGGGACCAGGTGTTAGCCATTAGCACAAAGTACCCTGGTGGCACATGCCACTCGTGCCCAAGGTCAACATCACTTCCCAATCTGCCATCAGCTTCATGGAGGAGACAGTCACTCAGAAGCATCCTTGTCAGTGGAATGATGGCTTGCCTTCCTGTGGAAATTCTGAGGTTTAGGGGATTGGGGTGTCAACAGCTTTTGGTTGTTGTTTTTCGTTTGTTTGGGGTTTTTTGCTTTTTTTGGCAGGGGGAGCATCTTTTGAGGTGGTGGTAGGGGTGGGTGTCAGCAAATCAACGAAATATGAACAGCAGCTCTGGAGAGCTACCTACAACTCATAAGGATGGTAATTCGATTTGAAACTACATACCCTCATCTCATTCCACAAGGGGAAGAGCACAGACGGGGGATCCACTCAAGGCAGCACTGAGATAGAGACTTTTTAAGAATATGAGTAGTCCCATTCTAGGCTTGTGTGCTTTTTAATAACAACACCACATTAGGTCTCTTCAATGGATCAAACCTGAAATACAAAACTGGACATGAATGTAGCTAAGGGTACAACTGAAAATTGTAAAAAATCACTTTGTGCAGAAGTTCAGAAGACAAATTTGAAGCTGCTCTGCTCCAGTAGCTGAGATGAGAGATTACGTTTATAAAAAGGAATTATCTACCTTATTAAAATTTTGCAAGCTTCTGTTGTCTGTGGGTCATCTGACTGGTACTCAGCAAATAGTGCTGAGGTTTTCTTTTTCCTACTTTGTAAATAATGAGTGAATAAGAACTTACTATGAAGTGCCAGCTTAATTTTAAGGAGCATTATCTGAGGCCTAGTAAAATCAGAGTCTGAGAGGATTTTTTAGCTGAAGACTTGCACAGCCATATCAGCACCAGGTTCATATTCTAGACTTTTTTGTCTAAGTCTAACATCTATTAAAAACAGATTCACCTTGTGTGCTATGGTAGAAATCAAGAGGAGTTCTACCACTGATTTAAAGAGAAACAAGGCTGGATAGGTAAACATACTTTAGCTGCTGTTAATGTGATGAGAGAAAAACAAAACCCACCAGTATTTGATAGCTTATTTAATGGTATTTGTGTTTATAACTATTAGCCTTTAGAAAACAGATCCCAGAATGACCTCCAGAAGAACAAACTCTCTATAAAGAAAGTTCAAAAAAGAATTTAGCTTATCTTTTAAGCAATCAAAAGTAACTACTCAAAACACATTTTTCTTTATGCACTAGAATATTGCATTGCACTGTCCCTCTCTTTTGAGTAACTATGTAAGCACTGATTTCAAAATCACTATCTAAATTCCTGGGGGAAGCAGAGCAACAATTTGCTGCAGTGGGACTCCCCTGATATCTGATGACAGAAGGCATGATCCCCAGTTTTGTGTCTAGCCCATGCTTGGTTTTGTGTGCCCCAAGCACCAGTTCCCCAGTGTGTCAGGGTTACTCCCAATGCCCAGAGCGCAAACACGCGGGGCGCAGGCCCCACGCTGGGACAGCACTGTGACAATGTGCTCTTGTCACAGAAGCTGCCACAGAGGCCTAACTTGGCCCTGGCAGGTCTGTCTGCAGAGTGGCTGCTGTCCCCAGGCAGCTCTACCTCGAGATGCCAATGGACTGATGTCAGCTTTTGAAATGAGCTTACTGGGAGTGCCTAGATTAGCTGTGTTGCCAGGCTCTCGCCACTCTAACTCCCTTTTCCACTTCAGTGGGCTGAGCTTTTGACACTCTGAAAAGCACCATTTAAAATTAATTAAAGCTCCTTATTTTGTACCAAATCTCAGCGCTACCAGCTCTGTTTATTATGTTTTATGCAGGGTAGGGGGTACCAGTCTGCAAGGTGCTCTGGGCTGGGCTACCAAAACTCACGGATGAGGAGATATTCGCAAGGCAAACAGGATGTTAATGGTGTTTCCACAAATCACAGCTTTTGCACAGTTTACTGGACTCCTCTGGTGGAATCCACATGTCCCACTCCAAGGCAAGGCAAAGTTCCTGGCAAGAGCTTCTTGTGGAGATTTATTACATTATTTTTTACTGCTGCCTACAGCATCGTAAAGTTTTACTTGTGGCATACACCAAGCAATTTAAAAAAAATAATTTACTATAAACTTCCAGAAAATAGGTTAACACACATATGACTGAGCCAACTATTTTTAAATCTGTATGTTACAGTGGATTTATAAGTATTTTTTAAGAGCTGGAGGCAAATATTGTCTTTTGGTTTTCTTTTCTGAAACATCATCTGCCCATCTGATAAAAAACAATAAAGGAATTTAAAGACCCTTTTACTACACCTTTGAACTGTCACCTACAAGATCGGGTAATGCAGTCATGTAAATCTGTGCATGCAAAATTTTATTAGATGGCTGCTCATTGTGAAGGAGAGCACAACAGTGAACTAATCCAGCACATGGAGTGTTCTTCAACACTTCATATTTGGCAAACATCAAATTTCTGAACTACCCACCAAAATGTAAATGGCATACTTGATATTCAAACTAACAGCAGGTTGTCCCATACCAAATAGTGTTCTTTAAGGGTTAGACACTGATTGTTTAACACGCGGCACTTCCACGATATTTTCAAATATACTGTTGACAAACACTGAGGAGCAAAATGTAAAACAAAAGGTGTAAAGTGAAATGATACAAAAGCAACAGTTAGAAGCAACTACTGCATTCAGAGTGCAGGGGCACAAAACATAAAGTAGCTGTGGCATTTAAGATCCAGCGAGCTCAGAGGATGCCCAGCTAGTCAAAACAATTAGTCTGACACATCATTACTCATACTGGAACAGCTTCACTCTACATTGCTTTAGACAGGGCAGTAGCATAATAGGCTCTTCAGAGTTTTACCGCAAAAAAAATCTCCTGGATTCAAAACCACTTACAAATACAATTCTGTGAAATCCTCCTTCCTGAACAAAACTAAAAAGAAGGGAATTTTTGGATGGAATTTGAGTTATGCACAGTCATGACTAGAGAAGTATAAACATTAGGAATTGCTGGGGATTTCAGAAAGCTGTACTTTTTTGTTGATCCTGCTTTTTCAGTTACTCACAGAGCAAAAAAATAATTTATCTATCTACTAGAGAAAAATGTGTCAGAATCTGGCCCTAAATCTCATACATGTTAACTCTTCTGCTGCACAGTTTCAATTTTAATTCAACTATGTGTTTATGCCAGTTCCCTCTTGGCAGTATAGATTGGGCAAGGTTAAAAAACAACACTATAGACAGAATTATTTCTTTTCTTATACTCGCACAAATTAGAAAAGCTTTCATTCAAAAGGAAGAGAAAGACTGTAAACAAATTTATATCTGTCAATATCTATAGTACTTGAAATAAGTTAATATCCTTTAATTTGAGACTTACAGGACTCCTCTGTGCTTCTAAGCATCCCAACTTGTACAAATGTCCTTGCATTAAGTTAAACTTGCTTCCTTGCTCTGCCCTTGTGCAGATTCTTGCACCTGTGCTGTGAGAATATAAATTGCTTCCAAATCAGAAAAGCACAATTCTGTGTACCAGCACCAGCATGAACTAATATCAACACAAGATAAAAGGCAGAAGAGAATCAGGTATTGAACACTACAGCCCCATAAGAAAGTGTCTCCAGAACATAAATGATGTTACAAGTTTCCTTTTTAGCCTTTTTCTCATACACCTCTCAGAGAGCTAAATCAGGTTAATAACAAATATATCTACATGACACATACAAGGGCTGAGTCCTAAGAGGTCTCGTTGGAGATTAACAGGACTTCAAAAGTGGCACAGTATGGACTGAGACCTTGAGCCACTTTTGTGACAAATCCAAGTGATAAAGGTAAATAAATTGCAAAATGTCTCTGCATTGGTTACCAGTGTCCCATAGACCCTCCCAGCATCTCCTCCCAGCCCTGTGCTGCCCACTGTAGGGCATGCTCTAGTTCTTCGCTACACCTCCGTTTGCTTACCTTTCTCATGAGACAGAAAATGTCCCTTCTCAAGAGAGAAAATAATTCATTAAAAGAGAAGTTATAAACCACTATAGATCAATTTTGTACTCCTACTCGAACTTTTTTGAATTTATGCTAATAGAAAGTCTTTTGAAAATTAATATAGGCCCCTATGCCAAGGATTTAATCCCATCTCATTCAAATTTCCATCAGTTTTTAGGTGTTTGTTAAATGTGAAGAATCTGATTTGACTCTCCCAAAAATTTTATCTGCTCTCCTCAGGGAAAAAGTGTCCATAGGGTCCCTTTTTCTTTTTAGCTAAAAGGAACAAAAACAAGGTTTCTCACATCAAAACACCATGGATTAAATCCCTCTTAACAGTCAGATACATACATCGTTGCCAAGGATTATTTTTATATTGAGCTAAGAAAAAATCTCACTCTATCAGTGATGACGTTTTTTCCTCACTACACTCATCGGTAATCATCTATCTCTGCATGTTTCTACCTTTCTGTATTTGAAGGCTGAAATATATAAACAGAGGCTGTAAACGAGTCTCCACCTGCAACTGATTGGTTTATAAATTGTCCATTGGTTGTTGCATCCTACAGACGTGAAAGATTTTCCTTCCCCCGTTCAACCAGTGTAGCACAAATACGTATTTAAACAAAAGCAAAAACATCATCAGTGCACATTCTCTTTTCTTGTCAGAATGGAATTGACAAAGGAATAATCCCTTGTTGAGAGTTTTCTCTCTTTCTCCTCTCTTTCCCCCCCTGCTTAAAGGACTATGAACATCTGCTTCCCTTGTTTTCCTAAACAAGTCTTTGAAAAACATCAATTCATCCTGCAGGCTTTAGGAAGTTTACTGATCCTATCGGCGTAATAGCACACTGCTACACTCGAAAGAAGGCAGTAGTGCTCTCCACTATTATGACCTTTTTAAAGCATGGCAAAGGCATCAGGCACTCTAGCACATCCTTAGTACTACATGACAAATTAAATAACGAGATAGTCATGAATTACCAGGACTAGCAAGGATTTTTTTCACCCCAGTGTTACATTTTACTTATTTATTTACATCATCAGAAGGAAATGATTGCTCAGCATCCAGCTGGGCCTTCAGTTGTGCTGTTCAAAGGGAAATCCTTTCAAATGCCAATGCAAAGATCAAGGGTTAAGGTCCCAGTTCTGCTCTTCTTGCAGATGCTGGAAGTTGCTTATCTCAGGAGATTTTGGCCTATCAAAAACCAGAATATCACAGCAAAATCTGTCATTCTCCTAGGAACAGAAAGGCCATAGCATTTTGGATTTGCTAGGAAAAATGAAATTTGGATTATTCCCGCAAATGGCAATGAATAGTTTGTTTGGGATTATTGGAGAACGGTGCAAAATAGAAAAAGCAAAACACTTGTATATCTCGTTCTGTCCAGCATTTTAGCATGGATACTACTGGCCTGGCCTGTGTTTTTCTGCCTAAATCCTCCCATAAAGGTAAGATAGGCTCTCATTGTAGAAAGTGGCATGGGAGCTGCAGGAAGACAGTTGCCATATTTCAACACTTGCTATCTACTGTTATATATAGGAAAATTGAAAATACATTTTCAGTATGTGTGGTTTGACAGTTCTGTCTCTCTTACACTAAGGCTAAAGTGCTCATTTTCCATGAGTTCACAGCAAGTCTTTGTGGAGCAGCTTGTTTTCAAACAATATGAGTTTTCACCTGCACCAGTGAGGGATGGTATTGCCAAGCCTGAAGGAGAATATATTGATTTTTTTATCTCATAAACAAACATAAACAGACACTGGTGTGAAATAACATTGTCCAGCAGATTGTTTAAACTGTCAACAGTAAAGGGAAGCTATACCCCCACCAAATATCAGTGTTCAGTCCAGATGGGTGAAATGATTTCTTTTCTATTTGAAAACTCCACTAAATTCAGTATTTTCATTGAGTTTTACATAGCTGCTGTGGTAAATGGCTCAGGGTCAGATCATACAGACGCAATAATTAAATTAAAGAAATTAAGAACATCAATGCCTTAGACATAGAATACATAGATGTCCCTCAACTTCTCAGGCTGGTTTTGATTTCAACCCCTTTCTGCTCTGGAATAAGAGAAGTAAGGAATTTGGCTATTAATTTTATATAGAAAAGCAAAGAATATTTTTGTTGAGGTAAATTTCTTTGTCTGGTAGATCCTGACCTTGTTCTTCTCATTTCTGTTACAATGCTGCACTGGCTCCAGCATTTCCATACCAGTAGGGATGGAAAGAAGGACAAGACTGAATAAATTCCAGACTGAGGTCTTGTGTGGCTGACTGAAAATTGCATAGCCTGTCCCTCAGAACACTTGGAAAGGCTTATGTAGATTCAAGCCCTCAGTGCAGTAATACTGCACTGAAGAGTGAGGAGCCACTGATTCTGTGGACACTGACATTTGCTAGAGAGACAGAATGTTTTCTAGTAAATACCTTTATTTGGTATCACTGGATATTTGTTGTACTCATTGGTGTTTGGTACATAGTGCTATTTCAATAAATGATTGATAAACTGACAGACTAAAATGGTAGGGAAGAGAAGAATCACAGCACTTCAGAATTAAATTTTCCCATTTTTCCACAAAGCCATACGGTATTTTATATAAAATTTAGGTCAATGTTAGACAAAATGTTTTATAACTTCTGATACAACAGCCAAAACTAAGCCAAACCCCTTTCAAACTGTTTAAAAACTGTGAAAATAAATGTTGACTGCAATCAAATTTTATTACTTCTTTACCATGCAAAAAGCTGTGAAAATTCATTATAAATTTGTAAATAATTTCAATTAAACTGACTGGGTTTAGTAAATAAAACATATTTTGTTTCACTCTGGAGTTTGCAATGCTGAAGCCTATTTTGTGAGATTTTCATAAAAGGAAGCAGTTAATAAGACATCTTGAAAAGGGTTTGGTGTTAGATTTTCCCTTCATCTTGGACATTGGTTGTAAAAGGTTTTTGCTGCCAGATGGTTTCTAGCTAAACATATTTCCTGTACAATACTAGGTACATGGATGTACAGAAGGCATTAATATGGCCATCTGACAGCAAAGTCCAACAGAGGATCTGCATATCTCACTGCAGAGTCACACGCACAGTACGACCGGCTGAGTTCAGCTGATTTATTTTGTTTTAAAGAGGTTCCTCACACTGCAGTCCATGGAATCTTTGGGTCAGGGTGCACTGGCATACTGGAAAAGGGGGAAGCTCAACCTTGCTTGCTTCTGGTGAGCGGTATCATAAACTAAAAATGCACCAATATTTGCAAGTAAAGTAAGTCTCAAAAGAGTTAATAACTTTCCAAACTGTGAGCCTTTATTAGTGTTCCTCGTCACAGGTTGCATTTCTGAAGAGCACTGTGGTATTCAAATAATATAAATAAACAGCTTTTGAAAGAGAAAGGAAAACAAACAACATTTTAAAAACACATATATAGCATAACACTGTGTACAGTTCTTTGTTATGACCTCTCTTTACACAATTTCAGTGATTTGAAAATTAAGATTCTCGATGAGTCAAACTGAAGTGGATGCCAAAACTATTCAATATCAGTGAAATGCAGTTTAGAGTCAATAGGATTGGCCGTCTAATGACGATTAAGTATGCTATAAATTTAAATCTTTGAACTACTTGTTGAGATTTATTCAGGCAGACAAACAAAGATAACAAAAGTCTTTTGTGTGTTTGTCACTCATTTCCGTTGCTCTGTTGTTGCAGTGTCAAATAATGTCAGTTATTTAAGCACAATTAATGTAATTTTAAATTCTCAACAAATTAAATTATAAAGACTAACAGTCCAAGGAGGACCCAGCCCACTTTTCTTGTACACTTTCTTTTTTCTCCCAGTTTTGTGGCAAATTTTAAATCAATGGGAGGTTAGTTTCAACCTTGATTCTTCGAGAAACAGTCCATTTTGATTTAAAAAATAATTTTATATTATTATATTATTAATATATTTATATTAAGTAATTTCTCTCTTGTTTTGACGAGTTGAAATACATTTTGAAGTATAATTCAGGAATATGAAATAATTTTCAGAACATTGGCAAAACCAGAGGGGAAGAGGTGATAAATTCCAAATGACTCTCCCTTGTGCCAGGATTGCTTGTTTTCCTTTATGATTGTATGTGTTCATTCAGTGCAGGGGGAGCTGCCTTTTTTAATCCAGGACTTGGCTGGTTGCTAAGTTCATTTTAGCAGAATAGGAAGGCAGCGTTTTAAAACAATGCCACAATGTAAATGACCCCTGAAGGAAAACTGGAGGCTAGATAAGGAAACATACAGTTGTTTTCATCTCCTTAAGAAAAGAATGTTAGGTCTTTCATTTAGAAATCTTGAAAATTAATTGAATACAAAAAGTTCATCTACGTCTAGGCTTGTTTAATCAGACTGGTATCGGGAAAGTTATTCTGTAGAAGCAACTCAAAGCTGGTCTTCTCAAAGAAGTAAAATTAGCACCCATTGTGGTGAAATTATGTTGAATTTCATATAATTTAGTAGGAAGGGGGTCAGATATTTTACATTTTGTGAGATCATATCTCAAGATTTAGTGCAGCATCTAGAATTTCTTTGCAAGTAATAAAGACAATGATCCATTGTGTACTTCTATTACTAATTATTCTGTAAAGATTGTCTGTTCCAAAAGATAATTAGAAAAGGTGAAATTTGATTCCATTAAACAGAACTCATCTGGGACACAATGAAATTTTGTTGTGAAGTAGTAGACTCACTTTGAAGCCAAATAAAAAGCTTTTACATTGATGGAATGAATAAGACTGTAAAAGCTCACACCCTTTTTTTTCTCTTTATTCCTGCATGGGCAGCATTTAAGAATAATTAGGCTAAGACTGAATTATGTCTGCAAGAAGTTTCAGTTCTTGGTTATTTCGGGAAAAAATTGTGTCTTCTGCTTTTTACACAAATCAGTCCTTAGTATTTCTGTTGCAGAAGTCAACTGATCAGGCATAAAATACCAAAAACCAAAGTGACCTAAACTGGCACAGGACCCAACTTCCCTGATTCCCCAACTCAGCCTTCCAGCTATTACTGGGAAAACAACCCCAGTGCTGCCCAAAGAAACTCCATACAAGGCTCACCCCAGGACAGTTCTGGATCTGAGGAGAAAATTAAGCTGGCTCCAGGTCTTGATGCTTTTTCCCAAACTCTATAAACTATAACCTGCTTGACCAAGTGATGATTTAGCAGCGTGAACCTGTCTACCCAAAAATAGCCTGAGGTCCAGTCAGGAGCTGGAAGACTTAACCACTTTGCTCAGACACCAGAGAAGCCAGAACTGCTGCATGAAATATGTGTTTGAAGTTATGGCTGGTACTGGATTCAGATCTTTATTGTCTCATTTGCAGGTCATATGAAACTACTTAATGGCACAGGTCTTATTGTAAAGAAAAGAATGGCCAGAATACATTGGCAGCCCATTTCTTTGAGGATAACCACTAAACACAATGCACCAGGAGATAATACGCTTGGGAAAACTCTTTGGGAAAATATGTGAAGCTGCCTGAAACCAACTAACCTCAGCTCACTGGACCAAGTCCAAACATTACAGGCTTGAGTTTGGCTGACTGGAACATAGAGCTGCTCTTGCAGCCGGATGAAAATGTTTCACCACAGCTGTCATGTCCTGGGACAGTCCTTTACAAGACCCCAAGGCCTGCTCACACATCCTGGGATGAATGG
Organism: Fringilla coelebs; assembly: GCF_963513975.1. Taxonomy (NCBI): domain Eukaryota; kingdom Metazoa; phylum Chordata; class Aves; order Passeriformes; family Fringillidae; genus Fringilla; species Fringilla coelebs. The sequence goes on from NC_140036.1 coordinate 18,116,359, forward strand.
CTGAGAAGAAAGAATACCTTAAGAACTTCCTGGCCAAGAAGAGCATGAAGATGCAGAAAACAAACAGAAGGAAATTTCTAAACCAGATTCTAACCAGCATGCTCAGCTCCTGCATTACTTTCACCTGCCTTGACATCCCCAAATTAGATGTCTGATTGCTATCAGTAAAACAGAGGGCTCAGGAGATATTGCACAAGAGGGCATCTTCATATAAAATTCTAGGAACTTCACACTGACAAATAACTGAGCACATCCCCACATCCCTGTGGAGAAAGGAAATGTGATTACCAGCTTATAGAAGGAAAACCAAAACACAGAGTGACCAAAAGAGCTGCCCAAAGTTCCATTGATAAGGCTGTGCCTTTCTTGATTCCAGGTAAGCATCCTGAGGACACGGTGAATTTCTTCTCAAGGATCACTCTTTTAGTGGTTTTGCAGAAAACCCCAAGCAACTCTTTTCCTCACAGTATGCTGAATGGATGTGGGTTTATTTTTTAAGACCAATTCCTATTTTAACAGAAAGTGCCATCGCTAAATTCTGAAATAAAAAAGAATTTCATCAAACTGCAATCTAATTACAGTGGATGTTAAGAACACATGTGGCTTTTGGAGCTTTGTGGAACATTCCCATGAAGAGATACTTAGCAAGTGCAGCTTTGTGTACATTTCACAGAACTCTGCCAGCATTACTGACTTTTACCCAGGTCTGAGCCTTACTCTAGACTGAAGTCACAAAGAAGGGATTAGTAGGGCTACACTGAGGCTGTCTGTCACATAGAAGCTAATTAACTGCTGATTGGATGCTGCTAAATCCCCGTTTCCATTTTACACACCTTCCCCACAAAAAAGTAGCTTTCATCTAGTAGAAAAATAAAAATTGCAGTTCAGGGTAGTAATGAAATAAGCCTCTTCTGAAGAAAAGTTGCTATATCAATATGCAACAACAGCATGTTAATGTTGAAACTGAGTAAATTGCCATGCTCAATTCATCCCTTCTAAATATGAACCAAAAATATAAAATTACAACAACAAAAACCCAAACTGTTCTTCAATAAAGTATCTCTAGCTTCATTCTTCATAAAGTAAGCTTGAAATCTATATGCTATCTGTTGCCTCAACTCAGTAGCATAGGTAAAAATCTAGAGCAAGCTGGACATGAGGTACCAGATACAGTGAAGGTATGGCTGAGAAAATAAATAGATTTACATTTCAATTTGCATGTTCTGCACAAATGTATCGTTTATACCAGTTTCAAGGCAGTCAAAACTACCCTTCCCTTTCACAGAAGCAAGTTTACACCAAAAAGGGGATGTTGGGAGATTCTTCCCCACAGGTAGAATGACAACTCACTAATTTTCCTCTGATACCTTTCCAGTAGCTGCCTCGTCTCAAGGCATGTAAGCATTTACTAGATGACCTGAATTTAGTTCTTTTCTATTTCCTGAATGTCAGTTTATTATTTTCATGCATTTTCTAGGTGCTGATTTGAATAAATAAAAGAAAAAATTGTATCCTTCCACATTTTTGGAAATATCATTTTCCTGAAGTTCAAAATATAAAAGAAGAAAATTAAGGAAGTGTGTGGCTATGAGAAATGTTTACTTTAACTGTCTACGCTGCTAAGCACTTCAATCAGAACTAGTAATTTTTTCTTTTAGAAATACCAAGCTATAAATTTATTTCCCAGCTGCAAGGAGAAATTGCTGATACATAATGTGTCTGATTTTCCAAAGTACCAGGCAGCTACCTTGAGCTGCTGCATGCCCTTCATCCCCTCTGTACATAAGACGAAGGCCTTTTCTATATGAGCACACATCGAAGGTTTACATCACCCAAGTTAAAGAGAATTTCAGAGGTGAGAATGGGAAAGTAACAATTTTAAGGACACATCACAAATGACAGTGTTAATCACCAATAAAAGCAAATTGCTGTTGAATAAAGGAAAGTTTCTCCACTGACAGAAGAGAATGTACCCCTCAATTTGAATCACAGAGCAAATTGGTTTTGCCACATAGAGTCATACTTTGTACTGAGGCCTTGGTTCTACAGCCCAAGATTGTAACAGAACTTAAATAGATAATATAAGTTACAGGAGGAAATAGACAGGCATTAAATGTGAGCATAGGGACCAAATGAAAAGGTAGGTAATTCAAACTGAATGCGAAGGTTGGAAATCCACTAAGTGGAAAATTTACTCCTATTTTTGTCATTATTTAACTCCTCTCCACACTGAATATCATAAATGGCTCCCAAAGTCCAAATTACAAAATGACTCCATTATTATATCAGGAATATTTCTACATTAGCTGTGAAATATATATGAAAGGTGCTCACAAATCACAGTTCACATGGCCTAGCCAGTTATCCTGGAGCTGGCAATCATGCTAGGGATGCCAGAGATGTACCAAAACCTACACAGCACTTCAGCAAGACAATTTCTGAACTGTCCCCCTCGGTTTAGATTTCAGCTAATGCCAAATGCAAGTACATGAATGCCTGACATGAAGGTGAAGGAGGAAGAGAGAAGGGAAGGTGCAGTGAGAAAATATCAGCTGCCTTCAGAAATTAGGTATTACATGAAAAAAAAGAGCTCAAGACAGAGGGTCAGGTATCCTCTGTTATTAGGAACAAGCAGATTTAGTCATGGTTCCCAGGCACTCATTAAAGTGAAACTCAATAGTCATTATTTTATTACCAACCCTAACTATCCAGTGGATACTCCAGTCCCACCACTGTCAGTTTGCTGGGAGCAATGAGAAGCTGCCTACTGCAATCTGCAGAGACATGAAGGGTGTGATAGAGGGAAGCACAGGAGCAGCTTGCATTTCCTTTGTGTTTCCCTTGTTTAACACCTTGGTCCTCAAAGAGCAAAGTAAAGCAAAACATAAATGTTCGAATAAGGAATAGAATCCAGTCAATGAGGTACCCAACACCTGTATGGCACCTTTAACAGGAACAGTGCTGTGTCTCTCAGGATTGTGCACAGAGCTCATTTCTAAGGATCTTAGGATTTTTTTTTTTTTTTGCATAACCTCAGTTTTGTTAAGTCCTACTTGTTTCCTACTTGTTACCCACCTTCACTCTGTCAGCACTGCCTGTGGAAGAAGGAGGTCTGAGAAATGAAGAAGCCAAGCTCCCTGCTATTACTCTTTGTCCTTCAGAAAGAGCAAAGGTGAAATTCTGGCTTTGTTGCAATAAATAGAAAACACGCCGAAACCTTGAAGGGCAGAATTTCCCTTCCAGGCTGTCACCTGTAACATTAACGCCCTCTATCCACGCTCTGCTGCCTCCCTCTATACACACTCTGCAGAGGACAGGGGTTTGCAGGTGGATTTACAAAAAACAATGCCATAAGCAAGAATGGGAAAGGCTTTCCAAAACATCTGTCCCCAGGGAACATGATTTCCCTCTAGAGATATGCTCTTCACCTCCAGTCTGTTACCCTTTGTACTCAAACCCCATCCTGACCTGAGCAGACAATCATGCACAGTAAGAACCTCATGAACTTTCAGTATTTACTTTTTGCTTCTAAGATTCTTACCAGTCTCCCAAGGCTGATGTTTCCAAAGGAAAGGACAAATTGACTCTTAAGAACCAAGTCTGCAATGAGAATTACATTTCTTTTAAGTTTTGAGCACGTGCTATGGTTTTCTAGTATACACCAAGGAAAAGAAATCCCATGTCTTGTAATAAGTGGGGTAAATCACTGCTAAAGAGGAAATTATCCCTGTTAGAAAACAGGAACAGAATTACTTTTTTGGTGCTTACTTGATTTATGATTTTTTACATTCTCCATTATTTTTAAAGAGCTTTTCCTTATGCAAACAAGAGCATTCACTGATCAGCACCAGTATCTCTTTGCTTTGGTGTACATTAAGAAAATTAAATGGAATATTCTTAGAAAGACATCTGTGCCTGGGGTGACTCACATTTGATCAATCCCTGTGAACAGTTCTTTTCAGAGGATGTGCAATTATTTGCTCAGTTAGGCTTAAACTTTTTATTTATTTAATCACCCTCCTGTAAAGCTTTGATCTGAGCTTCCAAAACCCATTTTTCTAACCACTTCAGTGACATATTTTAAGTCTTATTTTCTAATCAACTTCAGCCTGTAAAACATGCAATGTTCTACTTAATGCATCCTATTAGGAAATCAAGCTGCTGCATGGATTTTGAGATCTCTCATTTTGCAACCCCGTGAGCCATTTGGAAGCATCATTAATGTCATTATTCCAGGGGAGAAGGAGAGAACTGGCAGCAGAGTGAGCCCTCTACACGGCTGTCAGCTCTGCCCTTCTAACATTTGCAGAGTGACTCAGAGGTGAATCACAGGTTTCTGCAGGTGTACACTAGGGAGAGCTGGATGATTTCCATGTCACAGTGGTTGCAAATGTTTACTTCATTAGTTCATGGGGTTACTCAGCAGTCCTAGCCAACTCAATTTCTCAATCTTACTGTATGGCAGTTTAAAAAAAAGGAGAGTAGATTGCAGCTTTGAAATTAAAAACACAAGATCAACAGTCAATTTGTAATTAGAAAATCTGAGCAATGACTGAAGGTGAATGGATTTATGTGTAGCTACTGTTAAACAGACATTATGAAACATTTCTAAGTGTATCAATGTTCGATCTATTGTGCTCTTCACCATAAAAAAAGGATCCAGTAAAGGATATTTACTAAAATGTCCAGTAAAGAATATTTACTATATCCTTCTTCACAACAGTACACAGCAGTACACTATGCACAAAGGATAGCGACCTCTATCCACTGAAAATGCATTTGCCACAAGAAACTCACAGCGATGTCCTACTTAGCAACTAATTCAATAGTTTCTTCCAAGTGTCCAGATGTTTCCCAACAAGCCTTTGCATGCATGAGAGCAGTCACTTGGGATTTACATTGATAGCATTTCCCACTCACTGCTCCTGGTGTGGCTGGAGATTAAACTCGTGTAGCCTTGTCTGCTCCTTATGCTTCAGGTTTACAAAGGATCCAGCTGCCATAGGTAGGACAAAAATTCTGTGTGCAGAACACCAGGTAGCTGTGTAAATCTTTAATTTCTCTAAACTAGATTTCATAAGTCACTTATCTACCCATTTTTTTAGTCTATTTCAGTTATTTTGAATTTTACTATCTTTTGACTTCATGCTTACCTGATCCCCACAAGATTGTGTCATTGGCAAATTTTATCTTGACTTCGTGTTCCTGCTTTAAGGTTCTTATTGTCTAAATTCTCTCAGGACTGATCATTGACCTGTACCCTACTATAAGTGACCTCTTCTGGGCATGAACTCCCAAATGTTTCCACTGACATGAACTATTTGTTCTTAGATGTAGAAACTTTTTTCCCCACGGTCAAGGAAAACTCTTTCCTAACCTTTTCATTATTTTACCTTGTAGACTATGATTTGCATAGTTACCACACCCAAAAATTTTGGAAATCTTGGTGGGATTTTCTCTCCGGTACAAGCCCAATAAAAGGTTACAACCAAGTATGTTAATTCCTGTAATTAAAATTGATCAAGCTGTCTGAGACTCACTAGAAATACAGACAGTAAACCCCAATTTTCCCTTAAAGAAACTTTACCAGTTCTAGGGGAGAAAAATGCTGCCTAAAAATTGAAGACTATGAAGAGAAAATGGAGCTAAATGACACACAAAAGCTGAACATTCTGTTTATCCCAGATATCCTTCACATTTTATGCAAACAGCTGACATCTTCAAAAGATCTCATTAGAAGGTACCCAGCCAGAGAGCAGAGTGCTATGTCAGCTATGCACTCAGTGCATGACTACACCAATGACACATTCCCTTAAGGATGCACTTTTAATCCCTGAAACACTTCTCTCCCTAAACTATGACCTTTCAAAAATAACGAAGAATAACAATGCAAGGTTGTGAGAAGAGAGACACTTAAAACACACGTTCAAAGCACAGCCCTGTAACCCACTATGCTGTTCTGCATGATGGCATTGAAACTGCCAATGAAATCCAGGGATCTCTCTGGAGTCACAGTGTGGCAACACAGAATTGGCCATGTAGTGGTTACTGATAAATCTCGCTGGATAATTCTGGCCAAGGGTCCTACCAGGTGTCATCTACATGGCAAAAACCTCCACAACTTGCAGTTGCAACACAGTGGTCTCTGTAACCCTGATTATCCCTTCCAATGGTGCACTCCCAGAAGAACAGACTGTGCCCTAAAGCCCCGGGTGGCATCAAAGAGCAGAGCTGACAGTTGGCACAGACAGATGGAGGCTGGAGGAGGCAGGATCACACAGCAGGAGGCTCAGCACCCCTCACCAGGCTCTGCAGCACCGGCCAGATTGTGCTCTGGGCAGCACAAAGTTTCCTGGACTCAAATGCAGGAGCAGTGCTCAGGTTACTAAGGCGAAACCTGGGGAAGGAAAGCCTCCTGCTCTGTCACAGCTAATCCAGCTGTCTGGGAGCTGCTTTTTCCCCAGACACAAGGAAAGGGCAAGTGTAGCAGGCACAGGCCCTGCGAGCCTGCCTTGGCGTCCAGAAACAGGATGCTGAGTCAGGATGACTGAACAAAAGGAGCCCCTCTCTCCCGCTCTCGGACCCTGGCTTATCTCTCTGTAAAGCTATAGGTCACTTTCCTTTAACCCTTACCATTGGACAATTCTCAATCCTCCCTAACCCTATATAAACCCCTGTTTCTGCCCGGCTCGTCGGAGCCGCTGTCCCTGAGACCCTTCGAGACACTCCGTGGAAGAGCTACGAAGAAGACCAATAAAGACATCGTCTTGGAACCTCATACAGCGCTCTCCTCTCTTTCCCGGTCTTGCGAGTGCCTGCTGGGTGCCCCAGCCAAGCCTAGCTAGCCTAAAGAGCTGAAATCACTCCTGAGCTGATAATCACTGAGCTGTATATCACTAAAGGCTAGCTAAGGCATAGGCTGGGTGCATTGCCAGAGCTTGGGCTGGTTAGCCCCCCTCAGAGCTGAGCTATCCGGCTTTAGTGCAGCTCCTGGGTACACCCCGTAGCCCAGCCAGCGGCATTAGGCAAGAAGAGAGTGGCTCCAGGGATCCTATATTACAGGGTGGAATAGTGGGGTGAGGACACTGTACAGAAATTGTACATTGATCTGGTCTTTAATTTTTGTATTATTTTAGTAATTGATGTTCCAGATCCCATGAAAAAAAAAATATGGTCAGGTGAGGCAGGTACTGAATATGATGAAGGCTTACAGTCATATTTATTACATCTCCCCTTAAACCCATTCTGATTCTGACTTAGCATCCCACCAGGGCAATGATACCCATAAATACCCATTTTCACTCAGTAGCAGCCATCTAAACAGGGTTGAAGACATATTTTTAAGTCCCATTAGAAAGTGATAGTGTTTTAATCAAGTTATCATCCTAAAATCAGTAGCAAATTCTTTCCAGATTTTAAATACAGAGGACAATGGCAAGCGAGGAAAGAAACGCATTTCAAAATAAAGTATGAAGCTGAAATTATAAAAATGCTGTGCTAAGCTGTAAATCACATGGCACTGCAAACCAATGTTTAGATGTGCTTTATTTAAAAGCTATTAGCATGTTATGCTATACTTACTTAAGTAAACTATAAAAATGCTCTCAAAACTAGCATTAGCTATTATGAATCCATTTCTGCCATGAACACATTGCCCCCAGGGTAAAGGAGCACTAAAACGTACTACAGCTATAAATATCCTGGTTTTCACATGGCCTGATTGAAAACTATGTAGGTGTGCTTGGCATTTAACTTGGGGAAGTCGTGTCAGCTTCCCTCCCTTCCTCCTCCCCATGCTAACAATGCTGTTTGGCAGCTTTTTCATTTTATCTCACCACAGATCTTTGCCAAAACTTGAATCTGCTCCTGACAGATTAACTGCCACCGTGAAAGAAACTAGCTTTTTTTTTTTTTCCTGCGGATTCTGATTGAAAGGATAAGCTTGAACTACAATCTTCTCAAATGGCCTGGTCTTGTCTCAGGCCTGGAGTTGGGAAATGAGGACCAATACAGTTGGAGAGGCTTTAGTTAGTCAGTAACCACACTTTGAATTCAATTATTTGAACAGTACAACAGACTGTGAGACCAGATTCCCAGCTGGTTTTTAACTTATGTTTTCACTTGCACCTGTGCAAAGTGGGCACAAAATACTTCTAATTTGGCAGTTGGGAATTAGACCCCATATTTACATTTGCTTCCTGATTCCTGACTTTATTCATCAGCCAGCATGTGGTACACAAGCTGATGAATTATTGTTTAGCTTGTTTTGAAAACACATCACTTGCAAACATACTTTAAAAAGATCTGCAATAATTAGCTGCATTTTATTTTCCATGCTAACTGCACCTTTTTATGCCTTTTTATGTATACATGCATATACAAGTACATTTATATTCAGTTAAATTTAGTCCCTTATGATTAATTTAGGGTCAAAAGCGGGTCTGAGTGAACACAACTATAAAGGTGGAATTCAATATACTTATACCAGCTCTTAATTCTGCCCTTTTGCCTTAAGAGAAATTTCCATTTTCAGTGTACAAGGACATTTTAATTATTAACTATTTTGCATTCACTAAATATAAGCAAGACTGTAGGTAATTCTACCCTTATGTCTTGACCAAACAATGTTAAATTATCCTGCATTTTCTGTGGATCAAGGGGCATGCCTGCTGTTATATTGACATCCAGGGACCTGACTGGATACCTGAACCATTCCCTGTGTCCAATACTGAAGATAAAACTAACTTCAGGCTGGGGAAAGACTGATCAGAATCATTCATCTGGGTTAATATCTGTAGGCTGGGGGTCAGAACACCGTTGGAATATCAGTCACAACATGTGGGATATTGCTGCCAAAAAATACGGAACTGTAATAATGCATAGGAGGTAAGAAATGTATGAGGCCATATACCCCCAGACCTCTTCTCTTGAAATAATATTCCAAGCCAAAATTTTTTAAATTGTCACACCAATGTAGGGAAAGCCTTTGCCCACCTTTATTTACAGAATAATTAGCACTGAAGTTTAAGTTTGATTTTAATCTGGGAATGAAGTGTGTAAATCTGAAACATTATGAATGGGGCAATAATTCCCCAGAAGTCCACCCTGTTTCCCTGTGATGACTTTTGGTACACAGGTCAGTGAAAACATCCCACAGATGTGCTGGCTGCACTGCCGGCTGGGCACCCCAAGGTTGTCCCCATGTGATCTGGGAACAAAAGCCCTGCCATCTGCCACTTTTCTAACCTGACTGGATGGACTTGGGAGAGGCCATACCAACAGCTGAGGAGAGGAGAGAGGGCAAATACCCATCCAGCTGTGGAGAGATGGCTGCTGCAACAGAATCATGAGAGAGAAAAAGATTTGCCCTCAACTGTATAAATTCTTGCTAGACCCTATTCCAAGTGGGGTGTATTTACAGATATACATTTATTTACATAAGTGTGTAGAGATATACACACACATGAAGTTCAATAAAAATTGTGTGCTATCTCATGTATTACCATAATCTAGAAGGGGAGAGGGGGAAAGCCCTTCATCTTCCAAGGTTTTAGCCATTCTCCGAGGCAAAAATCACTCCTAACCTTGTCTAAAGGGTGACATTATTGCAAAGCTAAGGACATACTTAAAAATCCTTGAAGGAGTTTGCTTTAAATACTTTTGAAATGTACTCTGTTTTTTTTGTTTTGTTTAAGTTGGGATGGACAATTGACTATTGTGCAAAGGTAGATTGCATCCACAAGTCGATATCTGTAAAGCAATTTAAAGGTCACTTTAACAAGTCCAGTAATAGTGAGCATTAGTGATTTTGCAAAGAAAACAGACATTGCAAGATAAACCAGAGTGTTCTGAAGGTAACAGCTATTCTTTCTTCTCTGTGTTCCCAAACAACTCCATCCTTGTCATATCCAGTCACCTTCCAGCAGCACAGTAAGGGATGTGGCTACATGTCTTACATCTAGTGTACTTGCTTCTCTATTTTCTTCTAAATTGCTATTATGTGATGATCTTGCCCTGTCTAAAATCAACAAAACCATGGCAATTTAATGCAAATTAATACTCGCACACAGAGAGCTACCAGTAGAGTAAATCCCCAAACAACTTCATGTATTTATTAGACATTTAAAAAATGTGTCTGAATGAACCTGACATTTTTTAAGAGTAGAGTTTTTTGTGGTTTATGGTGTGGGGTTTGTTCCTTTGAACTGAACAACCCCTCACTACAGTCCTGTGAAAAGACAATGGAATGATAATATAGCCTTTGCTTTTATCCTTTATAAAATAAATGTTTAAAAGTCTTACTTATAGTCATCCTCTTAAAAGCAGTTGGTACTTCTGACAGTGATATCTAGACTGGAAGTTTCTGCAAGCATAGTTGCATAAATATATCTCTAATTACTCAGCTTTTATATAGCCTCTGGATTCCAGAAAGAATAAGAAATGTGACACACGATCAGGACTGCGAGTATTTTTTCAAAGTTGGATTAATTAACATCATCTCAAAACCAGAAAGAACAAAGTTACCAGGTATGTGGAACATTAATCACATCACTAGTAATTAGTGCTAGAATACAGAAATAAAAAGACAAAATGAGGCCATAAGAAATTAGTCTAATCCAACTAAAATTTACCAGAAATACTGTAAGAAGTAAAATTAAAACTACACGATTTTTTTCTTAATGGATAGAAGGATGGCTAGGGAAAGCCTGTCTGTCTGGGCCAGATCAACAGAATAAGAATGCTTGGGAAAAACAACAATGACAGATGGGAAAATTGCAATGTATGTGATTCAACTATGTTGTGCTAACACCAACACAGAGGTATTAGAGGGCAGTGCATAAAGCAGCAATAAACACCCATTAAATACATGGTACATTTTAACTCATGCAGTCTTTCTGTTATGGGCCTTAGAAATTACAAGATCAGCAGCAGAGCAAAGCACTGAACAGACCCACAGGGACCTGGGACTACTAATCACTGAGATGGATGTAAAACAATCAAGTTTGTCCTCAGAAGGATTTTGAACACCTGCAGAACAACATCATTTTGAAGGAACTCCCTCAGATGCAAATCTGTTGCCTATTCCACCAACACCAAGGCGTCTCCCCCACTCAGCACAGGAAAAATGAATGTGCTGCAAAATGTCACTCATGGCACAGCCCAGCTCTACCACAGCAAGCAAACACCTGGGAGAGAACTGCATGTACAAACTCAGCTCATGGCTGTGGTTGTTCAAAATGGCAACAAAAGTAAACAAAACAAAGCTAGGAAAATAACCATCACAAATCAATCATCATGGGCACTGTCATCTGCTCTTTGCTCCTAACTTTGTTAAACATTCTGCTTCTCACTTTTTCACTCCTTTTAACCTGACAGGCCTGCTGCTGACAAGTAGAGGTGAGCTTCCTAAAAAATCTGAACTCTGGCAATCTAGAAGAAAATTCTTTTATCCTGAAGAATTGGTTTATGCATTCTCAACCATTTTCCTGCTCACCATTGCTTATTTTGATATGAGCTTTCCTGTATGGTCAGGCAGGTTTTCAGTTTGAATTATATATGGCAAGGCAATAATGAGGGACCACTAGTACAAAAGAAAGAATTCACTTCAACAGGTGAACTTGTCACTAGGGCATGATGCACATCCTGGGTATTCCTGCACTGTGATCTTAACCTCAGCAAGCCCAATTATACCCAAGCATGTGAACTGGGAACAGATTTTTCAAAGCACAAGAGAACCAACCTTTCAGGTTCTCAAATAGTTCACAACCTGATCTCTGCAAATGTGTTCCTATGAATGAATGTTATCTCAAAGCATATAAATAGATTTCAACTTAAAGAGAGATTGCAAAGCTGACTGTTTGCTCTGCATTATTTGTTGTACTTCATTAGTCACCTGAACCCCATGCATCTGAGCACAGTTTACAGCTGCTACTGCCTCATGCCATTCCTTGGAAAGGGGTGAGTGTTCCCAGACATGCTCAATGAGCAGACAGGGCTTAGGATGAGCAACTAAGCAAGGCTGTTCTCTGAAGGATATGGACACAGGAATAGCAACTTCTTTTGCTAGTATGAGATCATCTTTTTCCTCCCTGAGATGTAAAGGTTTAGTTTCCAACAAAGGTCTGGTTTTTCATCATTTAGACTCTGAATTGAGAAAGCCCCAAAGTTTACAGAGCAACACTGGAATGGTATCCTTAAACATTTGGCTAAATCAGGGCTTCTGTGTCTCTATTGCAACACAGCTAATATCAAAGAAACTAAAAATAAAATCCCCAGAAGTAAAAGAGATCTTTTCTTCACTTGTGGCTTATTGGTTTTCAGCAGATAACCACTTGGTTCCAATATTAATTTAAAAGACAAAAGGCTGAGATACCATCAGCGTAAAAGCAATTAGACATATTATTTGATGGATTAATATAAATTACATTGTTTAATTACAAGATCAAACAAAATATTGCTGGTTTCAATTAGAGCAATTCAAACCAGTGGTGAAGGAAGAAAACCAACTGATTTTTTGAATGTTGCCATCCAACTCTCTCCCAGAAAGGTTAAATTAACTCCATGAAGACATAAAAATTTACAGTAATGACAACAAGTCACTATATAAATACTCTCAAATACAATTTAGCCATTCAGTACTTTGGATTTTACTGCCAAAACTTGCAATATTCATAATAAGGTGCATAGAGAGGTGGGGGGCAAAAGAGAGAGGTGGGGAAAGATGTAATCCCATACCAGAACCAGATCTTGTCTCATTCCTGCACAAAGACAGTCCTCTTTGTGTAGCAGCTTTTGTGCCACTTAGCTTTAAAACTCTACATTACTGTTGGACTTGTAACCAGCCCACCTCACTTTTCTCCTGCACTTCTTTCCCCAAACTGCACTGTCTTCCTCATGGTCCTATTACACAACATAAGGGTGTTCATTTTCAGGTATTGCTCACCAAGTGTGATATCTCCATCCCTAACTCCTTGTCTTAACCATCCTTGTGCTCTTCTCCAGTTTCTGCATCAGTTAAGGTCCTCTTGCCCTGAGCTGTTCTTATTGGCACTTACCTCTGTAATTTTGTTAAAAAGTCTGTCTCTTTGCATGAAAAATGCTACAAACTGAGGTCTTTTATCAAGGCTATGCTTCAAGAGGGAAATATCAAATTTTCTGCAGCCTAAACTAGCACAGTCCAGCAAAAACTGCATGTCCCCAGTTGATGTGATCCACTAGCACTCCAGGGCACCATTTCCATGAGGGGTCCGGACAACAGATTTGCTGCCAAATACCACCCCATTTGAGTGAGCTGCTTCTTCTTGCCTTTGTCCATATGCCCTTCCCTGCTGTGGGTCTGCACACCACTTCTCCTGCCTGAATGGAACCATCACCGGCACACACAACCTGTGTGCCAGCCCAGCTTCTCTCCCAGGACACCTGGAGTAGCTGCAGGGAAGAGAAGGAGCAAAGCACCAGCTGGGGTTCAGGGCTCTTCCCTGCTCCCCCTCTCACCAAGGACTGTCTCTGCCCTCTAAGCAAAAGTACTGCCAGAGCCATCCAAACCCGAGCCACAGAAACCTCATGAGGAGCGTGACTCTGCCTGCACTCAGAATAAGGGATTCTGCCTTTAGGCTGTGCAGGAAGAAGCACCTGACTGTTTGATTAGTATTTTCTGTGCTGCTTTGAAGCGCTCTGCAGAGCCCGGGTCCTTGGCCCAGCACAGCTTGCTTCCTACCCTTTCAACATTACAGCACTGGTTGTTCCATCACAACCTGTCCTCCCACCTATTAACCAGGGATGCAAAAGAAATCCCAGTGCAAGCCAGGCTAAAAATGAACGTGCCCATCATAAGAAGAAGCTTAAATCGTTACCTGCCTAATGCACTGGCAGAAAAGAACAGTTGTAGGACATGGCATAGTACATATACATAACGAGCAGTGACCTTCACTGTGGTCCTGCTTGCTGAAATTAAGGATTCCATCTCAGAAATCTCACATCATCTGCCCAACAAACTTCCTAAAAAAGAGACAAAATGAAACATGGGGAGACGAAGAAGGAGAGCAAACAGCTGCTGTGGCCAAGCTGATAGAGGCCACCAGAGCTGGGCCCAGAGCTCTGACAGCCAGCACCCAACTGCTTGGCACCAACATCACAAAGCACACAGGCTTAACAAGTTGGATTTCCCTCTACAGATAACAGCAACCCAGATAAAAAATGGAACTAACTCTCTATTGAGGATTTTCGTTCACCAAGATGTAACAAAATGCAAAAGACCATGTTTTCAACTCTGCTTTCCAATACATTCCAAGAAATATCTTCCTTTAAAGCCACAATCTGTATGAGCACAGCAGATTGACAGCCTGTTGCTCTGGCAAGGCACTGCAGTTCAAGTGACCACTGAATTCACACCCTTTATAAATGCATTTATGATTTTTTAATTGGTCTTGGGGCCTATCACGGGTTCATCCTTTCATACAGGAAGTTTTAGGCTTCATGGGCTGGACACGAAACAAATACAAAGGATGGCTAAAATGTAAACAAATCATTTGACTACAGGAGTCAGTGGAGATATTTCTCCATCCAGCTTGTGGCTTGAAAGCTTCATATCAAGCTTGTTAAACTTGTCTAAAATATAATCAGTTAAATATATTTAAAACAAGAAACTCTCAAGTATAAAGAACCATTTTCCCCTTTATCCAGGGTTCATTATTTGGGCTTCTGTTTGGAGGGGGGAGCCAGGGTGCTGGATGCAAGGGAGGTGGTATATGTGTGCAAGAGGGAAATCAGAAATAGAGCAAGTAAAACATCTCCAGCCAGACTAAGCCAACAGGAATTATGCTAACTTGCTCCTGCTAATCTGTATGTTGTGTTGGTTTTGCTCCACTGTTTGAATCCACAACAATGTGAGGATGCTGCTCTACAGAAATCCCTGCACAGCCAAGACCAGGGGAGTGCTGCTGGTTTCAGCTCCTGAGCTCTGCAGGCAAGAACAATCTCAAGCTTGAGCTCAAGCTGCAGCTCTAATTAAAAATAAAGTATGGATGACTCATTTCACTGCTTATTGTTAATGGTTAAGCTACTGGAAGAAGCCCTACCGGAGCCCCTCCAGACCTAACAGACTCATGTGCTGCTCTAGCAGGGAGCACATTTTGTTGAGAGCTGGAGTTCTGGTCACAGGTTAACAAGGACCATTGAGGGCCCTAGAGCCAGAAAAATTATTTGCAATATATCAAAACAGAGATCTATGCTGGAGGAGGCAAGGGGGAAGTAAATACACACATACAGTGTAATTGCAGTATTTTCTTCTTGCACGGGATGATATTTTCACCCATTGCTTCCAGCCCATAGGTAAAGGACAGTTTCCACTACAGTGAAAATTGAAAGCAACAGAAGTGGGGCTGCATAGATGTCTATTTTGGGGCCATGCTCAACCCAAAATGAGCAGGACTTCCTGGATCTGATACTCACATTCAGTGTAACCCCTTTATTTTTGCTGCTAAACCCAGAAAAAATTATATTTAATGCAGGCATGTTCCAAATATTTCACCACTATATAGCACTGCAGATCCTGTTTTTGCTGGCGCTCCTTATTTCAGCTTCCTATCAAAGCTGAGAAAGTTATACCATTCTCAAAGGTAGAAGAGCATGGTCTTCTGTTACATCTGCAGTGCAGTTACCTGAGCCAACAGCAAGTGAGCTCGTTTCACGTGTCAGAAACAACAGGGTGCTGGATGCTAGGGGGAGGTATATCTGTGCAAGAGGGAAATCAGAAATAGAGCAAGTACAGACCTCCACACATGCTATTCCACTTTAAATCCCCCTCTCCAGTAACTCAGGAAGAGCTCTCAGGAAAGGCAACTCTACAGTGGACAGTGAAGCCAGCTCATTCACCCTTGGCTTCATTGTCTCTAGAATGCTCTACACCATGGACAGGGCAGACCTTCATCACACACAGATACAACCTCATCTTGTCTAGAATGCATCTAACTGCACTGGGGAATGCTTGGAGCACACAGCTTAAGGTTTCTTTCTGTAGCAATGACATTGATAAATGAGTTTACTGTAAATAAAGTTTCCTTCACGTATCTGGTTTCCTCAGATATTCATTCATCTGGAGTGACTTGTGTTTTATACGTCGAGAATCCTTTATTTTAAAAAATGCCAAGAATAATGATTCAGTATCTGACATTTTATCACTGTCATACTTCAATGTTATGATCTGCTATTAGCAAATGCATTAGTCCATTTATATTTTATATTCTACTTCTAAATGTTTTAAAGATATTTTGGTAACACTGTCCCTTCATAGATGGTATTTCTTGAGAGAGAAAACATTTCCAACATGATCAAGAGTTACAGAGTGGGCTATCTATAGCAGAACCTATTGTATTAACAAGACAAGATTTGTTTTAAGTTCAATGGAGAAAAGACACCTTTGAATTTGAGAAGTTAAAGGGTGTTGCATTACCTAGGCACAATAGGGTAAGTTAATGATGAAGTTTCAGTTTTAACTTGGAAACTGCTGGGTTTTGTAGGCTTCAGCCTGTCACTAATAGGTATATTTTAACGAGATACATGGGGATTTAGGGGAACAACTCCCATTATTGTTAATGGGATTCACACAGCTAAATCCCTGTGCTGGAAATGTTTCTTGTAATATGTCTTTAATATAGCCTCTGTGTGTGTGCACATACATGTATGTGCGTGTCTAGTTAATGGTTAAATGTATAAATAGGAATATTAGGCTTCCAAGTGTTACTGTTTCATTCCATGGTGTATAACTAAAGTGGAAGCAAAATACAAGTCCTGAAAGTGTGATTTTTTGACAGCAGTGGGTAAACCTGCTCTGAATGCTTGGCAGGAACAGGGACATCACATCAGTTGCACACCTGTGGGCTCATAGGAGTGAGGTCTGCATCCCTCCCGCACTTTGCTGCATATTAAAGCGGGGTGACTTTTGTACAGTCACTCTTCTTCTTCCAACTGGATCCCAGGCAGAGGAAGGCCATTGAAAATCTAGTCAGGGACACCTGGGAGCACTGTGCATTGAACTGGAGAGGAAATCTGTGAAATGGCTGTGTTCTGCTGGTCTGCCCCAGAGCAGCTGCGGGCTCCTCGGGTAGTGACCAAAGCGGAACCTGGATTGCTCCTGGGAGAAAGCTGGGCCTGTCCCCTGCAGAGCTGGTTTACCTGCACATGGCAGCAGCAGCAAATGAATTGCAATAGCTCTCTAAAGAGTTTTCTGAATAAAAGAGAATTTAATTTTAGAAACATGAAGTACGCTCATATTATTACCCACCAGGTGGTAGGCGATACATGCAGGAAGCAGTCAACCTAAAAGAGACTCCACAAGAAAAGAAGCATGATTATCTGAGGGGCCAAGCAGCACCTTGAAACAGAGCAAACACATTGCATCAAAAGGAGTGACCACCAGGATGCTGGATTTTCAGAAGTACACCTGAGGGCACAGCAGAGCTGAGACTTGAATCGGTACAGAGAGCTGAACATTGAGGGATGAAAAGCAAAGCAGAAAGTTAAAACTTTTTTTTCCTTACCATTTAATCAGTGAAAAAGAATTAGGAGCAAGTCAAACTCAGGTGTCAAAAATAACATCTAAAAGGCTGGAACATCAGATAGAGTTATTTGATGAGAAGCATCATCCAAAACAGAATGAAACTTTGCAGACGGAACAGGGCTTATGGGTGGGGAAAAAAAGAGAGGAGAAATTTTATAGTCATAGCTGAAAGCAGTGGCATGCACATGTAAAGATTCACAGGAAAAAGAAGTGCTATCCAGTGGAAACATGCCTCAACACAAAAAGGACAGCTGAACAAGCCCCCAGATTTGGAAAGCAATGATAAGTACTAGAGCAGGAAAAGGATGTACTTTCTAGAAGAGGTAAGGGCCAATAAATAAAGGTTTCATACCATTGAACATGGAAGGCAAAAGAAAGATAATCTATGCCTGTAGTGAAGGTGGAAAACAGAATTCTGTGTCCCAGTGACAGAGACATCCAAGAAAGAATATGCAAATGAACATGCACTGATTATGGTTACAGAGATTTCAAGTGATAATTAAGACATCTGCTGAGGTCTGGAGCCAAGTTAAAAAAATCCAAAAGGATATGTGACCTAAAGAAAAGGCTATTGCCCATGCTGCTGGCCTATTTGTGACTATTACATGATCAGTGACCACCTTGCTTTCATCTGTATGGGACAAGAGGTAATTTAACTCCTGAAGCAGATAGGCATCAGTCTTAAGACTAAACAATGCAGTCATGGAAGAATATTCACCTACATACAGAGGGGTCAAAGAAAATAAATAGTATTTCTGGTTTAGGGTGACTTCTGTCCCAGTGTGAACATGGGACTATCAAACAACAACCAGGCTGAAAGACATGAAAGACATTTGGTCATTTTTAGAGACATCCATCTCTCAGGCACTCTCAACACCTCTCTGAAGCAGGTATCCTCTTGTTACCTTCAAAGAATTTAAAATGTAAATTGAATCTACATTAAGAAGGTTTTTATCACTATTTGTGGAGCAACTAGCTCTGGCACCAGTCCTGAGAGATGCATCTGATCATTGGTGTAGTACAAACAAGTAAAAAAGAAAATGTTTTAAAATAAACCAGGTACTTACTCCCCTAAAAGTTTGCCATTATCCCTCCAATTTGTCTGTTTTATAATGCTGAAAGTGACAAAGGGTCATTCATTGTGGCTGTAAATCCATCAGAGCGGGACTCAAGCCTAGATCTGCCATAACACCTGTGTAAGTGACCCAGCTTCTGGGATAAAATATTCCCACTTCACCACTGGTGCTCTCCTACTCTGCATAATTTCTTAAATATGAACTGAGTAAGGAAGGAAGTTACTCTACAGCCTGATGGTTAGGACAGTGACACAGAAAGAAACACATTAAATTCCTGACTCAAGCACAGCCATTTAGCCTGGGCTGGCTGGGTGTGCTGGCCAGAGCCTGTCCTGTGGCAGCAGCAACTGCTGCAGGGCCTTGTTAGTGCAATGATCCCAACAATTACTGGAATGACAAGTGTTCTCCAGCAGCCTGAATTTATTTTGATGATGCACACAATTAGTATAAAGGTTTACAAAATGGATTCAGACCTGAATAAAGCCATCACCAAAGCAAAGGTACTGTGACCCTTCAAAGATTCTCTCTTATTTTACTTCTCTAGCTCCTTCTGCAAACTTCAGTTTTGATTTGAATGCCATACTCATTTTGATAACAGATCACTCTTCTACTTCCATATCTCACTGCCAAATGGGACTCACCTGTTATCTCTGATTGCAGGCAATTCAAACTTAAAGCAAGCCTGTCTATCACCTACTGTTTTAACAGCTGATTAATTAGGGCTACAGGGATCCTGTGGAGAGCTTTATCTGAAGAGCGGCTCAACCATTAGTAGAAGAAACTTCCTTGTACACTCCTAGCTCAGATAACAAAGTAAGATAATAGTTCACAATCCTCCTCCAGCTAATACAAATAGAGGCACTCCCTCTTATCCTAACACATGAGTCAAACCTATCCTCATGATATAGTACTATAGCTGTGAATTCTCCAATGTTTCTGAAAATGATTATCAGACAACATGACATTGTTAACCAAACTGTTACTAACAAGGATAAATTGCCTCTCTTCCTTTCCTCTTCTGTCTTTTTATTCTATTTTTTTAATTAACATTGAAAGTAGCCAACTCCTAAAGAAATATGAGGATGCACAGTGGTCCTGTTCCCATTTTGGGCTATCATTGCCAAATAATGAATTCTGTCTTTGCCTTGCAAGAACTTTAACTCACTCCTTAGTATTCATTTGAATGATGATTGGTGATCTAGAGCATAAGAAATTCACCATTTTTTCAGTGTTTATTCCTCTACAGCTGTTTCATCTACATTTCTGCTTCCTGCCCATGAATTGTCCTTATCTTTTCCTATGAATTTGGAACCCCAGTAAGGCAGGTCCATACAGCCAATGCATTGATATGCAGAGCTCAGTTGTGCAAGGCAATGTGATGCTCTGAAGCCAAAACATAGGTTGGCTCCAACATTGATTCACCAAATTAATGTGAAGAAATGCCTGTCAAGTATGACCAACACACTGGATTATTGGCAACATGCACCTCAGGAATTCTTTAAATCCTTGGCTTCCAGAAGGTGGCTTCCCTAAAATTCTACTACTAGCCACCCCCACTGAAGGCAATTATCTGGGAAAGTGAGCATTTTGTCAAAACAAACCCATAGAGTCATACAGACTCAACATCCTGCTGCTGCCTATAGGGGCGTTAAATCCAGTTAAAAAACAAATACAACAACAAAATACCCAACCAAAACTGAAAAAACACAAAACAAAAGGGCTGTAACCCTGCAAAAGCTTTTTTTTTCTTTTGCTTTTAATAGAGAGCCTGCATGAAGAACACAGCGTTTGCCCGTTCCTGAAATCGCAGCCCATCAGCAATAAAAGCAGTATTTCTAACAAGCTCAGTATAAAATCTCGTCGGCCATGGCCACAAAATCATCTCTCATTATCTCATTATCAGTTAAGATTCTAAAGTGAGTTTTTTATGGTACATTTCCAAATTCCATCTGGATTGGCTGGGTTTCAAATGGCTGAAACAACATGACGTTTCTTCAGGATGCAGTCCCATTTAAGTGAATCAACCCAGTGCACTTACAGATGTTACTCATTCTCTAGTTAGGTAGGTTCTTTACCATCAGGAATATATTGCTGTCATAAAGAGAAATTAGTCAAGGAGTGTGCTTCCTGCAAAAATCAGCTTTACAGAAGAGAAGGAATGAATGCATCAACATCCTTGATAAGACATCTATGTTTTTGAAAGTACTTCGTGCTGAATGCCAGACTTTTGATCTATTTCATACATATTTTACCAATTAAATAAATGCCATATTAATCTTTTCTAAACAACCTTGCAATATCCATTTGTTTGAACGATTTCTCAAGAAGAAGATTAGAGATTTTAATACCTGATTCACATTTGTTACTGAAGTCATTACCCTGGCAAGTTGAAGCAAGTGCAGAATTGCCAGCCAGGCTGAAGGAAGAGGCTGGTTTAGACCTCACTCTCAGAGGCCAAATAATGCCACCACTGTTATTGACTTGTTACTTTCACAAGCACGGGTTTATTTTTTTCCCCACACGCAACAATGAATAAAGCACCAGCAAAACTCAAATTCCAGAGAATTTACTTTCTGTCCTAAGATCCCAGCCAGTTGTTTCCTGCAGTTAGGCACCCCTGGCCCAGAGGTGCTCATCAGAGAGCAGCACATTCATAGGGTGCTGGGCAGCATTTAAATTACTGGTTCTGCATGTGGGACCAAATCCAACACAACCTTAACCTGGATCATCCTCCAAAATGTGCAGTGGGATTGAAATCATATTTTACCTGACCTGTAACCATTATATACCTCAGTGAAACACAGAGATTCAGCAGGACAAAAATGCAATCCCTTTGTCTTTTTCAAGGGAAAAGTGCTTGCATATATTTTAGTGCTTTGGAAAACTTCTTTTGGCAGAATCTGTGCCAGGACTAATGACATATGGTATCTTTCCTAGATTTGCAAGTTGAAAAGAGAAGGAGAAGACCCCTTTCATTACAGCATAATAGCAGGCCCGTGACAGTTCAATAGCTGTAATGAAACATGACAACCCAGGTCTGCTTCCAGTGATGTTTCCAGCCAGAGTCTGAATTGCACACTTTGGAACATGTGTCAAGTCACAACTAAATGCAAAATTCCTATACATTTGGGGGGAGGGGGATCATCCTAATTTTCTTATTTTGTAATGATCAGCCATTTTCAAATCACTTGTCTCCACAAAATGTTGTAAATGGGTACTTGTTCTAAAATAAACATTTTTTCCTCCTTATTATCTTGGGATATTTAAAAACATTTTCCTGAGACCTGGCCCTGTAATCTGTGGCCGTGATCATTATACTTAAACAAAGAGCAGAACATGCAGTCACAGTCAAGTAAAAAGATTTTTAAAAGCACGTGTTCCCTGTCCAGCTGGAAAGAGTCTGAGTTCAAATCTGGCTGCTCAAACCTGTCTTTAGGTGTGCGTCTCATGTAAGTAAAATACAAATATTTGTAGTGTATTGCAGTTTAATAGTAAACACATGTATCAAAAATCAAAATGCAAATCAGGATTCCCTTCTCAGCATCCTAAATTTAGATCCTCTTCACCCAACTGGCACAGCTTACAAGGATTTACAATCCTTTCTTTATATCAGCCAAGGCTTCTGACTATGAGTGACCAATTTGTTCTACATTGAACCATTTGCCTTGAAATTTAAATATCGTGACCTAGGTCTACCAAAAGTCACAAAATTTTCCTACAGCTCCTAAGACCTACGATGACAGATTCTCTTTGGTTAATGTCTGCTTGTAAACTAAAATGGTGAAAAATTCACCACTTTCATTAAATGAAAGCTCAGACTGTCATGTTAACACATTACTCCAGAAGTTATGACTTGAAGAGAAACATTAAATATTTCTGTAAACTCTGAGAGAAAAATACCCACAGCTGATGATACTGACTGTGCACCCACTGGTGCACTTGTACAGGAAAAATGCATCTCAAGTCTCATGCAGACATATGAGATCAATCCTGCAGAAACAGAGTGGGTTTATACGTGAGGAAAGACAAAGTAAACTCCGTCAGCTTGGCTCCCAAAACACTCGGTTGGAGCCCAGACTTTGATGCTTCATGGTTAAGAAGTGAAAATGTTAAACAAAAAAACAAACAAACAAACAAACCCTCTATAGATTAGCAGGACTGCTGTAAGTTAACAGATTTCAAATTGCTTGTAAGCAATGGGGTTCTTCCATGTTCCAAGCAAACTGTTCACACAGAGTGGACAGAATCCGAATTCACCCATTTGCCAGCCTTCCTCTTCACTGTTAACTTTAACTTAAAACAAAGGCTTCCTCTAACATTTCTCAAAAGTTGATTTTTCTTTAAAAATAAAAAATCTCTCTGTCCTCATTTTTTCCTCTCCCCACTCAAACCTTCTTAATGCTCCTGTGGTGGCACTAATAGGATTCCATTATCTGACACACAGTGAGTCATCACAAAGAAACAGAAAACCTTGCTTCCCTATGCAGGAGTCAAGTACCTGCTCCTTTGTAAGGTCTCAGCAAAAAGGTCTCTGTTCAACTTAATTCCTCTCTTTACTGCCATGATATAAAAATACGGGTGCTTGAAAATGAGTATATAAATACAGGGTGGACAAACAGTCAACAAAAGTCACATAAACAGAAAAGATATAGTTGGTTGCATTTTTCATTGCAAAGTCCACACCAGTGGGTAACAGGTTCAAGGACTATAGTAATTGTTTGAAACTTTCCAGCATATACTTTGATATTGTCCTAGGCCTGAATCTGTGATTTGACTGTAAAAAGATGAGGACTGTGAACAATTTGGCTCTGCACTTACGCTGTAAAATGCACTTAAAGCTGAACACAGAAAGTGAAATTAGGCAAGAATTATTCAATTTAGAAATAACTTGTATAAACCCATTGAAATGCAAGCTCTGGAAAATGCAAACAAACTACATATAATTTTAACCATTATTGTACTAATAGGGTCAAATTCTAATCTCAGTGACCTGGGTCCATCTGCTTTGATCTCTTAAAGGATTGTACACATCTGCCTAAGAACGGACCCCATAATTATATGCTAGCTGTGAGCAAAATCAGTCACAGTGAAAACAAACACCTGTGCTGTTCTCAATTGATGGCTCACATATTCAAAAGTATTTAACATTTTTTAGTTTGGATTCTAAACTTCCTGCAAAGACAATGGGGATTTCTATTGTTGTAATGAAGGACAGAGGCTGTCCACAGAGATATATTTTTAATAAAATCTTCAAACAGTCATTTTAAGTGAATTTCACAATGTCTTTGCTCAAAAATGAGCCGTTCACTAACTGAAGGTAACAACCAAAAAGAAAAGTTAAGGGATAAAAAAAAAGGTTGAAACTGTAGGGACTGGGATATTTAATCATTGATAGCACTGACTGAATTGTAAAGAGGCTCAAAAGAAGGTGTATGTGAATGGAGATGTCAGATTAGCTTTCCTACTGGTTGGGATTTCAATAACCCACAGTAGATAAGATACAATTAGTATTCATATATTGAGGCCAGAGATTTGGAACCAGTTTTCAAAGTATTGTCTAGCCTTGAAAAAGTATGAGCTGCTTTATTAAATTTTTACAAAATATGTATTTTAACAAAATGCACTTCACTTCACAAGAGAAGGAAAAGTGCCAGATGATTGTCTTAATGTTTCAAACACCAGAAAACCAGCTGAGAAGCAAATGATTTTTGAGAGTCCTGGAAACTGCACAACTGATCTATCAAGACTTCCACTGTACTTGAAAGGTCCATGGGTCACAGCCGCAGGAAGTCACATTTTGAGACCCAGCTATGAAGTTATTCGAATGGCCCGAAGATATATCCCACATCAAATGGCTGACCTCCTGCACTTGCATACTGCAGGTCAGCTCACATTTTTTAGCCAGAGGCCCTCGCTGATTCCCTTTCATAATGCCCTGGAACAAAGAAACACACTCTCAACTTTCTGGGAAGTCTCCGTGGGTTACCTAGAACTCAGCTGGGCAGAACCGAGCCCAGCCGCTCTTACAAACAAGGGCATCCATTTCAAATGGAGGCAAACACAGGGCACGGGCGAAGGCGGCTTCCCAGCATTTCAGAGACTGTGCACACTCACACTCATGCACGCTCACACTCAGCCACACTCCATCACCCTTGGGCACATCCGGGCACACCCGGGCACACCCGGGCACACTCGTGCCTGCTCTCACACTACTCACACTTGTGCCTGCTCTCATACACTACTCACACTCGTGCCTGCTCTCGTACACTACTCACACTCGTGCCTGCTCTCTCACACACTACTCACACTCGTGCCTTCTCTCACAGACAACTCTCATTTGTGCCTGCTCTCTCACACTACTCAGACTCGGGCACTCTTGCACATTACTCACACTTACCCAATCTTGCACAGTAGTGCAGTAGTGTGAGTGTGAGTAGTGTGCATGAGTGTGAGTGCGCAAGAGTGTGAGTGAGTGTGCAAGAGTGTGAGTGAGTGTGCGAGAGTGTGGAAGAGTGTGAGTGTGCGAGAGTGTGTGTGAGTGTGCAAGAGTGTGTGTGTGCAAGAGCGTGAGTGTGTGAGTGGGCAAGAGTGTAACACAGCATGCAAGAGTGTGCGAGAGTGTGCATGAGTGTGCGTGAGTGTGAGTGGGTGTGCAAGAGTGTGCAAGAGTGTGCAAGAGTGTGAGCGGGTGTGCATGAGTGTGCAAGAGTGTGAGTAAGTGTGCATGAGTGTGCGTGATTGTGAGTGGGTGTGCAAGAGTGTGCATGAGTGTGCAAGAGTGTGAGTAAGTGTGTGTGAGTGAGCGTGAGTGTGCAAGAGTGTGAGTAAGTGTGCATGAGTGTGTGTGAGTGTGCGTGAGTGTGAGTGGGTGTGCAAGAGTGTGCATGAGTGTGCACGAGTGTGAGTGAGTGTGCAAGAGTGTGAGTGAGTGTGCGAGAGTGTGCGTGAGTGTGCACGAGTGTGAGTGAGTGTGCGTAAGTGTGAGTGGGTGTGCAAGAGTGTGCGTGAGTGTGCACAAGTGTGAGTGAGTGTGCGTAAGTGTGAGTGGGTGTGCAAGAGTGTGAGTGAGTGTGCAAGAGTGTGAGTGAGTGTGAGTGGGTGTGCGTGAGTGTGCAAGAGTGTGAGTGGGTGTGCAAGAGTGTGCATGAGTGTGAGTGAGTGTGAGTGGGTGTGCAAGAGTGTGCGTGAGTGTGCAAGAGTGTGCATGAGTGTGCGTAAGTGTGAGTGGGTGTGCAAGAGTGTGCAAGAGTGTGCACGAGTGTGCATGAGTGTGCGTGAGTGTGCAAGAGTGTGCAAGAGTGTGAGTAAGTGTGAGTGGGTGTGCAAGAGTGTGCGTGAGTGTGCAAGAGTGTGAGTAAGTGTGAGTGGGTGTGCAAGAGTGTGCATGAGTGTGAGTGAGTGTGAGTGGGTGTGCAAGAGTGTGCGTGAGTGTGCACGAGTGTGAGTGAGTGTGCGTAAGTGTGAGTGGGTGTGCAAGAGTGTGCACGAGTGTGAGTGAGTGTGCGTAAGTGTGAGTGGGTGTGCAAGAGTGTGCGTGAGTGTGCACAAGTGTGAGTGAGTGTGCGTAAGTGTGAGTGGGTGTGCAAGAGTGTGAGTGAGTGTGCAAGAGTGTGAGTAAGTGTGAGTGGGTGTGCGTGAGTGTGCAAGAGTGTGAGTGGGTGTGCAAGAGTGTGCATGAGTGTGAGTGAGTGTGAGTGGGTGTGCAAGAGTGTGCGTGAGTGTGCAAGAGTGTGCATGAGTGTGCGTAAGTGTGAGTGGGTGTGCAAGAGTGTGCAAGAGTGTGCACGAGTGTGCATGAGTGTGCGTGAGTGTGCAAGAGTGTGAGTAAGTGTGAGTGGGTGTGCAAGAGTGTGCGTGAGTGTGCAAGAGTGTGAGTAAGTGTGAGTGGGTGTGCAAGAGTGTGCATGAGTGTGAGTGAGTGTGAGTGGGTGTGCAAGAGTGTGCGTGAGTGTGCACGAGTGTGAGTGAGTGTGCGTAAGTGTGAGTGGGTGTGCAAGAGTGTGCACGAGTGTGAGTGAGTGTGCGTAAGTGTGAGTGGGTGTGCAAGAGTGTGAGTGAGTGTGAGTGGGTGTGCAAGAGGGTGCATGAGTGTGCAAGAGTGTGAGTAAGTGTGAGTGGGTGTGCAAGAGTGTGCGTGAGTGTGCAAGAGTGTGCATGAGTGTGCGTAAGTGTGAGTGGGTGTGCAAGAGTGTGCAAGAGTGTGCATGAGTGTGCATGAGTGTGCAAGAGTGTGAGTGGGTGTGCACGGGTGTGAGTGGGTGTGCAAGAGTGTGCACAAGTGAGAGTCAGTGCGTGAGTGTGCAAGAGTGGGTGAGTGTGAGTAGTGTGCAAGAGTGTGAGTAGTGTGCAAGAGTGGGTGAGTGTGAGTAGTGTGCAAGAGTGTGAGTAGTGTGCAAGAGTGGGTGAGTGTGAGTAGTGTGCAAGAGTGTGAGTAGTGTGCAAGAGTGGGTGAGTGTGAGTAGTGTGCAAGAGTGTGAGTAGTGTGAGTGTGAGTAGTGTGCAAGAGTGGGTGAGTGTGAGTAGTGTGCAAGAGTGGGTGAGTGTGAGTAGTGTGAGTAGTGTGCAAGAGTGTGAGTAGTGTGAGTAGTGTGCAAGAGTGGGTGAGTGTGAGTAGTGTGCAAGCGTGGGTGAGTGTGAGTAGTGTGAGTAGTGTGCAAGAGTGAGTGTGAGTAGTGTGAGTAGTGTGCAAGAGTGGGTGAGTGTGAGTAGTGTGCAAGAGTGGGTGAGTGTGAGTAGTGTGAGTAGTGTGCAAGAGTGAGTGAGTGTGAGTAGTGTGCAAGAGTGGGTGAGTGAGAGTAGTGTGCAAGAGTGTGAGTAGTGTGAGTGTGAGTAGTGTGCAAGAGTGAGTGTGAGTAGTGTGCAAGAGTGGGTGAGTGTGAGTAGTGTGAGTAGTGTGCAAGAGTGAGTGAGTGTGAGTAGTGTGCAAGAGTGAGTGAGTGTGAGTAGTGTGCAAGAGTGGGTGAGTGTACACTCTTGCACACTACTCACACTACTCACACTCACCCACTCTTGCACACTACTCACACTCACCCACTCTTGCACACTACTCACACTCACACTACTCACACTCTTGCACACTACTCACACTCACCCCCTCTTGCACACTACTCACACTCACTCACTCTTGCACACTATTCACACTACTCACACTCACCCACTCTTGCACACTACTCACACTCACACTACTCACACTCTTGCACACTACTCACACTCACTCACTCTTGCACACTACTCACACTACTCACACTCACCCACTCTTGCACACTATGCACACTCACACTACTCACACTCTTGCACACTACTCACACTCACCCACTCTTGCACACTACTCACTTACACTACTCACACTCTTGCACACTACTCACACTCACCCACTCTTGCACACTACTCACACTCACACTACTCACACTCTTGCACACTACTCACACTCACCCACTCTTGCACACTACTCACACTCACACTACTCACTCTTGCACACTACTCACACTACTCACACTCACCCACGCTTGCACACTACTCACACTCACTCTTGCACACTACTCACACTCACACTACTCACACTCACTCACTCTTGCACACTACTCACACTCACCCACTCTTGCACACTACTCACACTCACTCACTCTTGCACACTACTCACACTACTCACACTACTCACACTCACCCACTCTTGCACACTACTCACACTCACCCACTCTTGCACACTACTCACACTCACTCACTCTTGCACACTACTCACACTACTCACACTCACCCACTCTTGCACACTACTCACACTCACTACTCACACTCTTGCACACTACTCACACTACTCACACTCACCCACTCTTGCACACTACTCACACTCACACTACTCACACTCTTGCACACTACTCACACTACTCACACTCACCCACTCTTGCACACTACTCACACTCACACTACTCACACTCTTGCACACTACTCACACTCACTCACTCTCGCACACTACTCACACTCACACTACTCACACTCACCCACTCTTGCACACTACTCACACTTACACTACTCACACTCTTGCCCACTACTCACACTCTTGCCCACTACTCACACTCACCCACTCTTGCACACTACTCACACTCACCTACTCTTACACACTCTTGCACACTCACTCACACTCTTGCACTCTCACGTACACTCACACACACTCTTACACACTCATGCACACTCACTCACACTCTTGCACACTTACACACACTCACTCACACTCTTGCACACCCACTCACACTCTTGCACACCCACTCACACTCACGCACACTCATGCACACTCACTCACACTCTTGCACACTTACACACACTCACTCACACTCTTGCACACCCACTCACACTCTTGCACACTTACTCACACTCTTGCACACCCACTCACACTCACGCACACTCATGCACACTTACTCACACTCTTGCACACTCATGCACACTTACTCACACTCTTGCACACCCACTCACACTCTTGCACACCCACTCACGCTCTTGCACACTCGTGCACACCCGGGCACACTCTTGCACACTCGTGCACACTCATGCCTACTCGCTCACACTCATGCTTCTCTCACACTACTCACACTCCTGTCTGCTCTCATACACTACTCACACTTGTGCCTGCTCCCGCACACTACTCACACTCGTGCTTCTCTCACACTACTCACACTCGTGCAGACTCTCACACACTACTCACACTCGTGCCTGCTCTCTGACATTACTCACACCCCTGTCTGCTCTCACACACTACTCACACTCGTGCCTGCTCTAACACACAACTCCCACTGTTGCCTGCTGTCTCACACTATTCACACTCATGCCTGCTCTCTCACACTACTCACACTCGTGCCTGCTCTCACACACAACTCTCACTTGTGCTTGCTCTCTCACACTATTCACACTCGTGCCTACTCTCTCACACTACTCACACTCGTGCCTACTCTCACACTACTCCCACTTTTGCAGACTCTCACACACTACTCACACTCGTGCAGAATCTCTCACAATACTCACACTCGTGCC
This sequence comes from Fringilla coelebs, assembly GCF_963513975.1. Classification (NCBI taxonomy): domain Eukaryota; kingdom Metazoa; phylum Chordata; class Aves; order Passeriformes; family Fringillidae; genus Fringilla; species Fringilla coelebs. Next base: position 18,146,011 of record NC_140036.1, read on the forward strand.
TGCTCTTTCACACTACTCACACTCATGCCTGCTCTTTCACACTACTCCCACTTGTGCAGACTCTCACACACTACTCACACTCGTGCCTGCTCTCACACACAACTGTCACTTGTGCCTGCTCTCGCACACTACTCCCACTTGTGCAGACTCTCACACACTTCTCACACTGGTGCCTTCTCTCTCACCTCTCTCACACTACTCCCACTCGTGCCTGCTCTCAAACTAGTCACAGTCGTGCGTGTTCTCACACTACTCACACTCATGCCTACTCTCTCACACTACTCACACTCATGCCTGCTCTCTCACACTACTCACACTCGTGCCTGCTCTCTCACACTACTCACACTCATGCCTGCTCTCACACTACTCACACTCATGCCTGCTCTCTCACACTACTCACTCTCATGCCTACTCTCTCACACTACCTATACTTGTGCCTGCTCTCTCACACTACTCACACTCGTGCCTGCTCTCACACACAACTCTCACTTGTGCCTGCTCTCTCACACTACTCACACTCATGCCTGCTCTCACACTACTCACACTCATGCCTGCTCTCACACTCATGCCTACTCTTGCACACTACTTACACCCATGCACACTTGTGCACACTTGGGCACACTCATGCACACCCGGGCACACTCGTGCACACTCTTGCACACCCAGGCACACTCAGGCACACTTGTGCACACCCGGTCACCCTCAGGCACACCCGGGCACACCGTTGCGCACTCTCACACGCTCTGTTGCAGTTCATTTTAGGAGACCCTGAGGTCTCTGGGCTGCCTTGAGCCTCCGGGACCCCAGAGCACCTTCACAAAGATACAGTGGCTGATTTCAGAGGTTATTTCATCCCCCTCTGCAGCACATCTCAGCAGTTGTAAAGCACCTACTTCCATGACAGCAAAATAAAGGACCAGACAGGACCCTCAGGTTCCCAGTAAGGAAAGACACTCACCAAACATGGAGAAGTTAAAGAAACCAAGCTGAGTCCAAGCATTGGGAAAATTTTCCAAGTCAAGTCACTGACCCATCTAAAACATTTGTTTGGGAACTGTTTGTTTTCCAAATGCTCACTGAAAATATCAAGTTCTTATTATCAAAGGCTGAAATCCCGTGAAAACAATTACTTAGAAAAAAGGTCACAAGTGTGCAGGTTTAGTGAAGCTAATGCTGGTGGCACTGTGGTGCTGCTGGTAAACACCTTGTCTCTGAGGAGAGACTGCACCAGGCAGCTCCCAGCAAAAGCAGTGTACTTCCTGCCACAGGGACATCCTCCAGGGAGCATCCAGCAAGTCCCAGCACTGCAAACTGCTCTCATATATCAAATGAGAAAAATTTTTCTGGTTATTTCGAGCTGTAAAATGGAAAAAAAAAAAGGAACAAAAATCAGCCTGTGCTCAAATCTGTACTCACACCTAGGAAAAAGAAGGATTGAAAAGAACTCTCTGTATGTGTGTACACACTCACGTTAGCTATTAAAAATATGGGTGTGCTTAGCAACTGAATAGACCTCTTCTATTTGGAGTATTTTTTTAAATACAATTCCCGAAGCTTAGTCCACATCATTAATGCCGTGAAAAGTGAGGCTACTGTGTGGCTTCAAAGCATAATCTTTTTTCAGAAGAGTAGACATCTGCTGCATTCATTTTACTACAGAGGTTTTTATAGAAAGAAATTAAATAGGAGAGAGGCATGTAGGGGAAAGGGGTTTTTTTAATGTAGAGGAAAGAGTTCTGCCCTCACGTTAACATAATAGGCATCAGTAAAGGAGGACTGGGACAGGCAAGCTGAGCTTTGCTCTCCACTTTGGGTCAGGAGAGTGGTTTAGGTGCTGTGGCCAGGCTGCAGCCCTGGGAACCACCACTCTGCTCCTCTCCTGCAGTGCCTCTGTGCCTCAAAATCTGGGTTTGAGAAAGCCATCAACTCAAAACTTTTTTATTAACTAGTTTCATATGGGGATAAGTGGACCTGGGAGCAATTGCATGCACGGGAGGCCGGTGATCTGAGAAGAATAATACACAGGTAACCAAGAGGTTGCACAGAGCTGCAACTTTCTTGTCGGCTTCCTCGACAACCAGGGCAAGGCACACCACTTCAGCTGCAGTCTTCTAATCTTCCTTTTCTCACTGTCCTCTTGTTAGACCCTGAATTGTTCAGGGCAGCCTGTTCACCACCCCAGAGCCTGAGGACACAGCCAGGTGCTCCATTGCAGCCACAACAGCTCTGGAACAGTAAGGGCAGTGTTAGGGCCTCATCCCTCTACCCTGCTGCCAGAAGGTGCCTCCTGTGGATGTTACCAGGACTTAAATCCTTAGGATGTAGCTGTTACTTAGCCAAGGCAGATATATGCTTTTCAAAGTATCTAACCTACTGTGCTCAGAGCCACTGACAGACTTCTGTTCTGCTGATTACAAACTGACATGCAGGAGGGAAGACACTGCAGCTGCCCATGCATAAAAGGGGATTTTCTCAGGGATACACCAACAGGACATCCTTCCACTGCTATTCCCCACACATCATTTGTCACTCAGCTCTATTGCACAAGACTGCTGTAGCTGGGGTTTCCAAAAACAACATTCCAGAAGACTGCATCATCCTGGACTAGAAAGCAAAAATGAATGCATGGTTTTCCTTAGCCATAAAATTCAATGTATATACACAAGAAGGTGATGATTATTAATTTCAGAGTCACATAATATTATCAGATATCTGCAAAACATGTGGAAAGGTAAAATCAAGCTTGCTTTTCAGGAGAGGAAACAGATACAGAATTTCACCTTAAAACACTTTTGAAGCTACTGCAGACCAGCAAAGCATGGGTTGCTCTCCATGACCAGGTAGCCCTACCAGGAAACAAGAGCAGCAGCAGTGAGGAAAGGGACACCTTAAACCTTTGGGAACAAGACCTGATGGGGTGAGACCAGCAAAGTACTAAACCTGACTGTTGTGGAGCCTCCACCACCCCATGGCTTCCAGAGAATATGGATAAGCAGCAGCCAGGAACAACGTGATTACATTTGTGTCCTTTGAGGCTGATAGACAAACCAGATGTCTTCAACACAATAATGCTGCTACTCCACACCATCACACCTTGGATTCACACAATTGCTTTCTGTCAGGTACCACATCTGAGACTCCCCAGACTCACAAAGACACACTGCTAACCTGGAGAAATTCAACCTGTTGCAGCCAGCTGGGTCTCAGGGGAAGCAAGATACAAAGCTTTGAATTGCTTTAAATGTTTTGATGTTAGCAAGGTATGTTTTAAAATAACTCTTTCCAGGAGGAAGATATTTGCCAGTATGCTGTGACTATGATTTTTGTACAAAAAACAAACAAAAAAACCCAATCCCTAGGATTATTTTGCCTCCTTGAGAACAAGTTGCAGCTCAAGCATTTACCTGACAATAGATGATGTAATCCTTCTTATACCAACAATAAGATGTTGAGATTCAAAGTCAGCTACAACTTGATTAATAATGCTTGAAAGGCACAAAACTGACAGTGCTGATACTGGGTTCAAAAAGTTGAGGTAGAGAACAATAAATGGGAAAAAAAATAGAAAAAAATTGATCTGCACAAAAAGTTACAACACAATCACTGCTCCAGCTATAATACAGCAAAATTATAAGCTGAAGTACATCACTACCATGAAAATGTTACCCCAGCTTAAGAAATGAAGTCCTCAAAAGAAAACAAAATTTGTGGTACAAACGTTTGTACCAGGAAAATACTGAATTTCTTTACCATCCTGCCTCCACAGTGAGGCTCAGATTTCCAGATCTTTTGCTATTACTCATACAGACAGATTTCCAAAATGGCTGTGTGTTGGTTAAGTAGGATGAGACATCTTGAAAAGTTGGTGCTCATTACATGATATTGAAATGACAAACTTATGAAACAGAAAAAAACAGATGTACTCTTCTATTAGGACTCTCTCAAAGGGAGCATTAACATCCATTGATCTGCTTCACTATCACTTTCTCTGTTAAAGTCTAGTGCCTGCTCTAGACTAACATGCACTCCACTCTTTTTGTCAAGCAACACCCCTTTAATTTTCATTTCAGTCTTTTGCATCAAAACAAAAACTGCATCTTATTGTAACTAATATAATTTATTTATACTTGATATCCTTTGAAAAAGTGATGACACACCAACAGCTCAAGCATGAAGCACTTTTAATTATTCAGATGAAGTGACAGATGATTATCAAGTACATTTCCTTAATATTTAAATAATAACTAAAAAAATTGTTTGCTTTTAAAAAGCATATGAAACACAAAATAGAACTCATTATTCTATCTTCTGTGGTTTGGAAGACACCTGGGGTGACAGGTCACACAGTCATAGGAACTTGAGCAATCAGTCCATCCCTCTGTGTGAAACATTTTCTCTGATGTATTGCTCATTTCTTGCCAACACTCTTACCAGTCACTGTTTTCATCACTTGCCTTGTGTTTATCCATCTCCTAACTCATTACTCTCCTTGACAAGCCCTTTCTTGCTCAATAATTTTCTTCCCCCTGCTTGCTACCATCTACTAGTGACAAAAATTTTCTAAACATACAGTAAATTGGGTTTTAATTACTCAATCTGCTTTTCAAACATTTGCAGTTTACTCAGGTGTGCTGACACTAAAAATAAAAAAAAAACCCCAAAATTCAAACGTTTAGTACAGTAATTCTGGCATAAGGCATCATGATGGGGCCACCCACAGGAAGAAAATGCAACAGAAGAGGAAAAAATTGGGTAAAAATCATCAATGCCAGATAGGAAAACCTGGAAACTGCCTATGTACCATAATGTCCATGGCCCAAATACCCATATTCTCATTTTCCAGGTGTAAGTTGGCTTTTTTTCCCCAATCCTATTGTTTAACATTGGCCTGATAGAGTGAAACATTTTCACCATGGAAACCCTAATGTCATGACAGCTGAATATAAAAAGTTCTTCTGAGGCCTATTCAAACCTTGGGCACATACTTCAGTTCTGTCAGGTCTCTCATCAATCCATAAAGATTTTTTTTCAAAGTTTGCTTATTGGTTACAAAATTTAGCAATCATGCTGCTGCTCCAGTGGCATCATAGTAAGAACAGACTGTGGGTTTTTATTTTGGCAGAGAGGGACTGGGTGGGGAACTGATTTTGGTTAATAGAAGGACTTGGCTGGAAGCCTTTTGCTTTGGCTTTTTTCCATCAGAAAAAATGCCATTTGTGGCATGACAACAGAGTTTCTCTTGACCAATTTGGCTCCTCCCATAAGTAACAACAAATCATGACTACTTTATTGCCAACTACGTTCCAAGGAGATTTTCTCCACCACCCATGAGTGGGAGATGACAGCACACGTGAGTGCAGGGAATTCAATCTACTGGAGATGTGGTTTGGATTACCTAATTTGTAGATGAAAATTGAATTACTATATAGGGATAAAATAAAATTTTATGCAAATATTCATCCCCTAGGAAATGGAAGACACTTAGAAACCTTTTAATGCGGCAGAACTGATGAGATTTTTGTTTTACAGAACAACTAGTTTCTCAAGCTCCACAGATTCCAGAACTGTCTTTCTTGGTAATGTCAAAGACATAGAACAGCACTATCTTTCCTTTACTTCAGTTCTTGTAGCTAAAGTACAGGTCAACAGAATTCTGAAAAATTATTTATTTTAATATACGTCTATTATTAAGCCCTCATCTTTTAGAATAAAAATGCAAGTGAATTTCCAGTTTAAGTAACCACTTCCTTTGATCTCCATGCAGACAGTGCCTGTTGCCTAGAATGAGAATTAATATTATCTAAGTGTTGAAGTAATACTTTTACTGTGAAAATCCATTGAATAAGGGCTATCACTTGAGCATACCAGTTTGAAGCCGCAGTCTGACAAGTTACAGAAGAAGGAAAGCCAATGGAAATTACACGTTGGTGATTGGTTCTGAAATACCAGTTTGCACAAATTTCTATATCATTTGTCCACCCAGTTCACCCAGTTTATGTGATCCGTAAAACCCCTGGGAATGTAAGAAACAAGAAACCAAAAATAATCCCCACCTCCCCTAAAATCCATCAAAAAAAGGGGCAAGAAAAGAAATTAAACATATTACTAAAACATTTTCTCTCAGAATGAATAGGAAAAGAATGTTTAGAGACATATTCAAAATCATGTTACTTCTGCTACAGTTCTTTTTTAAAATGCTCTCTGTGACTGCTTAAGTTCCTTTGACAGAAATGCTTATTTCAACACTTACTGTATCAGACAAGAGAAATCCCTATATATGGTGAACCTTCCTCCTTTACAACAAATTTAGTAGTGGACCTTAATACTGTGCCATTATTAAAATCATTGTGATTGTGCATTAAAAGGTCACGCTCATTTTCTAAGCTTTTCCTGTAGAAAACATACACTTCTACTATATCTGCACTGTAACTTGAGGGCTGCATTCACTACAATTTTCTGAGCTGTGGGGCTATAATCTTCCTTTTTGTTTACTTGTCAACAATATTAATGCTTTCTATTTTCAGCACTTTACTCTTTTCCCAGTCTGAAGATATGTCAAAAGGCAAAAAAAAACATTTAGTACTTGAATATGTAATGCAGTTTCATCTTTAGGCATATTTGTCATTATTCAGAGGTTAAGAACTTCTACTTATTTCATAAGCATAACATCAGCATATGCTAACTAAATTATACATGGTACATTTCTTACATTTAAATAGAAAATAAAATTTTCTATTAAGAAGTGAATGGGCAGTAAAAATATTTTCCAAGTATTACTCTTGGAAAGAGTTCCCAAACTCTTTCCACATGATTTTTCCAAGCCTTAAAGGACCCCAGATTTTAGTACTGCTAAACCAGGTAATCACAAAAATGCTGAAGATAACTCTGATGAAGAATTCTATTGTAGGGTACAAAGAATACTGAAGCCCATTAGTGTGATTGGTGGTTGTATCACTCTCTCTATAAGCCTAAAAATATTTCACATGAGCCGAGTTAAAAGTTTCCATTAATCACTGTCAGCAACAGAAGCCAATTCCCATAACAGACTATTAATTTATGCTGTACTCCACTTTGTTCATGAATGCAGCATCTCATGACATTAGTAAGAAAAAAACCCACTAATTTAAGATCCAAGATTTTTGCTGTACTCCTTTACAATGTCACAATTTCACCATTGGCAATATAATATAAGTCATAATTCATAAATGCCAGCAGTCCTTCCTTTGGCAAGGTCCTCATCTTCCTAGATCTTTGCCAAATAGGATTAAAACAAGTTGAACTCTTGGCAACATCTTTTGGAACTCCTGGAAATTTTAGCACTTCCCAATCAAAGGGTCCAGATATCTGACACACCATAATGCTTCAGGGCTACTTCTTGAACTGTGATACCTCACAGAACATGATACTGGCATTTGGTCACAATGTCTTTTTTTGATATGTAAGATTGACACTTACTGCAATTACCCTTTCTGCAAGATTCTGCTCCAGAGATGTGCAGCCTCTCAAATTACTGACAGCCCTGCCACAAACCTGACTTTGTTCTCTTAACCAACTACTCCCCATGGCATTTCATTAAAGGGACATTTTGACTGAAAGCAGTCTTGCCAAATACCTTTCTACTCATAAATTGGTTTGTCATTCCACTTCTGGCTGTCGTTGTTGAATGACCTGCAGATTTGGAGGTAATCCAATTAACAAGTGGAGCAATTAATATCACAAACTATCTTCATGCTAACTTTGAGATAAAGGGTTAAGCATTTTCCAGTGACATGAGATCTAAACAACATATTAACACTTCTTACATTTATGCAGCCTCTTCCACCACACCTCTCTCAGCATCATCAAAAAATGAGTTGTTGCCAGTCATTGTTTCTCTTGGGATCCCCCTGGGGACTCAACAGGATTTTTGCATCTACACTCAGCTCAAAATCTATTTGTATGGAAGACAGAGATACTAACCTCATCTGCCTTAAAATGAAGCATTGGTTTAACATGTCACAAAAACAAGGAAGGACCAGCTTAAGACAATGGACCTTAATTTTTCTCATATTTTTTCTGTTGGTGATCAGTTCTGAAATACCAGTTGCACAAACTTCTACCACTTTTTGAAATATTACACTTCATCTCTTGAGAACAGTAGAGGATATTATGCAAACATCTTGCCTGAGTTCATTATCAGTCCAGTGTGTTTAATATAAGAATTCCTCTATATTGTGAAAGAATGGTCCAAACAACAAAGCAAGTTTCCTCCCACTGACTTTTCTGGAAGCCAAAGTCAAGTAAAATATTAGTTGTGATAATTTTACAAAAGAAAGCTTTTTGATTATTGAAATGTCTTCCCATGGCAATTTTGTGCCTTCCTTGCTGCTATGATAAGCATCAGGGGAGAAAAAAAAATTCAGCTCCTTACAGAGGAGAAACTGTGTCATACCCACCTTTTAAAAGTGAGTCTTCCAGGATCAAAGCAGAACACAGTAAAAGCTTTAAAAAAACTGTGCTGTTTTACATCAGGGCTGAATTTAGCTCCACATCTTTGGCTAAGACTTTAAAAGGTAGCAAAAAAGAATGAAAAACAAGGACAACACAAGGTCACTATGATGGAATGAAAATAACTGTTGAAAATTTGCTTTTTACTGTTCCTTCAAACATTCAAAAATTGTTATTTATTTAGTCAAAATGCTAATTTTACTTGTATGGTGAGAAATAAGAAGTATAAGAAGGTAGTGGCTCAACAGAACCGAGTGTTTGAGCAGAGACTCAAGAATAAACTCTCAAGAAAATCAGCTAAACAAAAGGAATCATTAAACCAGTTGACTGCCCTAACTGTGGCTCCACTCACTTCTGCCTTAGATAATCACTTCTAGATGTGTTACTTTCCATTTGTCCCAGCTGGCATTCAGTGTGTTTGGATGGTTAATTTATTGGCAAATCTATTAAAGATACTTTGGGGAACTGCTTATTTCTATATGAAATTCCAACCTCTATCGTATCAGCAGCACACAAAACAAATTACTCCATCCCAGGATATGGACTTACGCTTGACCACTTGATGCCAGTTGACACACTTGTTAAAGTACTCAGTAGGTCTCCAATGACCTATTGTATGTCCTGAAAGGCATTCCTGCTGACAATCAGTCTGCATTTCATCCCACTGTCAAAAGGGATGGGCAAAGTAAGGTTTATTTACCAGAGAGATGTTCTCTCACTTTCACATGTTCCCAGAACAAATAGCATATCTGTACTTTTTAACATTAAATATTTGGACATATTTAGACTTGACTATTTCCTTTCATTCCAATGAATTTCCATTCAGGCCTGGAAATGCCAAACCCCAGCTTGGTCTCATGAACAGCTGTGAGTGGGATCAGAAGTGACAATGCTTGAAACCTCACAAAGACAGAAAAACACTTTTCTGAGATTTGCAGCTCAGTAGTTTCTTACTAATGAAACTTGAAAAAGCACCCGTGAGCATAAGTGCCAACCCAGCTGAGAAAAGCACCACAACTCCCCACTAAAACCCAAATAAAACAAGTCCCTGACTGAATGTCCTGTTAGTAGAACTAAAGGGAAGCCTCAGACTGGTTGTGAAAATTTCCTTTCTCCTGTCTCTGCTAAACTTCAAGCTTCCTTATAAGCTTTTCAACACCTACAAGAATATTATGAAAAACAAAGACAGAAGAATTGTTATTCTTGGATTACTTGGGCATAAATAGTAGTCAAGATTATGTTGATTTATCTAGACTGTTCTTACAGATCCCTGCTAATGCAATATCCCTCACTTTGAGATCTAGTTGCAGTCAGAGTAATACTTATCTTAAACCATCCAGAGGTCCTCCATCTTTTTCTAGTCATCCTCTTCTTTCTACTGGAAAATGAGGTCTAAAAGGCACAGTACTACTCTTCAGCTCTAGATTATATAAACTGCAAAAGTGCTTGAAAGCTGTTTCCAAGACTCTTGTGGGGTCTCCATAGCTTTAGTGCCTTTATCACTGTAAAGCACTGTAAGACTCCTGTAAAATGGCAAGTGAGGGTGGAACTTGTAGAGGCATTTATGTGTCTGACTACATCACAACTTTCCTCTGTATTTCTTTGTGCAATTTTGTCTACTATGCATATTCTAGGTTTAACTGCATACAGCTGATTGCCCACTGCACTGGCCTTGTAGCTGTGCATTTCAATGGGTTATGCCTGCAGAAAAAATAAAAATCTAAATATAGAGGAGTCCCACCCTGAAGAAACAGTAAAGAAATCAGACAAAAACACTCTGAGTTGCAGAACACTTGGCACCAATATATGTAAAAGAAGAATGAACTCCAGTTCACTTGCAGACAAATCCTACTGCCTTGGCACAGTTAGTCTGACAGCTAGAGCAGTACCACGACAGAGCATAAATCAGATCTTAATCATTTCATCCCTTTTTTAGGAGGAGCACAGCTGGTAGGATCAGAGCACACCAACTGGGACGTGCCATTTGATCACTTCTATTTCCTAAAGCTTGAGGTTTAAAGGCAACCTTAGACCATTGGCATGTCTGAGTGAGTAAATTCTTTAACACTGAGGCCAACCAAGGAAGGGCAGCCCCTCTATGCACTATTGACTGTCCTGCCCTCTGCAACAGAAGGGCCTTGGCCAAAGTGCTTGTTGGTAATGGCTCCTGTGCCACCTCCCGACCTCGCGGATGAGTCATGAGCCAAAGGCATTTTAACCCAGTAGAGAAGGTCATGTACCAGTACCCAACAATGGCATGGGAATAGCCTCCAAGAACCTCTTCCCAATTACCATGGGCCATTATATTTCATACAGTTACCACAAAACTGGATATATCAACCAGAAACAAAATATAAATACCTAAATTTAAAAATCTAATTGTTTCTCCTTTCACTTTGCTGATTGAGGTCTTTAAGGTAGTTACAGCACAGCATTTTATTCAGCCTTAAATACCACAGGCTCCTTGCTCAATGTTCAATATCTTTTAGGATGCAGAACCCTGAAAGTACCAACTTGTCATCAGCCCAACCAATATTCAGTACCTAGAGCAAAAAAATCATCAACTTCCATTCACAATACACCATTTTAAAAAATATATTCCCCTTTCTAGTGTATTTCAAAAAAATATATTTCCCTTTCTAGTGTATTTCATTGTTCCCACTCTCTGACCATTGCACAGCATTCACAGCTAGGAGGGAATAGCAGAATTTAAAGATGAAGAAACATCAGAAATGATACCTAATAACCAAATAATTTTTGCTCTGTCTTCAAAGAGAAACAAACTAACAAACTAACACCAATCTTCCATTATTTTGCTGAGGATATATCAGCTTGTTTTTACCACTATAATCCTGAGCACTGACAGAACATTAACCACCTTCCTGACTTCCAAAACTCTGTCAATATTCCCATATATAAGCCTATCCTATTTTGGGGGTCTCCTTTATGCTGAACAAAGACAAAAATACCACTGCTTTTGTGTGTACCACACAACAGATGTTTTTTTCTCATCTCTGTCCAGTAACACAACTATGCCACAGTGTTGCTCTTCAAAAAAAAAAAAATTTAACTTTATTATTGTCCTTTCACATGGCTTTATCCTGGATGCTTTAGTGGCTGTTATCAACTTTCTACACTTCATAACTTCTGAACTGTATCAATTGTTGTTAGTGTCCCTTTTCCTATTCATTATAAATTGCTTTTTTATTTCTAATCTCTGCTTTCACTTCAACACTGAGCTAGAAAAGGCTTTTAGGCTTTTTTCTTGGCTGTAGAGTCATGGATTTTTGGACTATCTAGTGTACCTGTACTTTATAAGAACCTTCAATTTTCAGCCACACTTCTCATGCTCTTATGTCTTTGTGGAAATTATATCACATTCTTCCCTTTTTTGCTATATATAAAGTTTGCTACAGGTTTTAACAGTTTTCCTTACAGAATCATTTCTTATGGATAAATAGCTTCAGGCTTGGAGTGGTTGCTCTGCAGATGTTATTTTCATACTCTCAGAATAACCTGTCTGGTACCACTAGTTCCTGTCACCCACCTCCAGTGCTAGCAGGGTCACCAGCTCAGGGTCTCATCACCCTCTGCAGTAGAACTGATTTACTGCTAAGCTGTCACAAAATCCTGCTGAAAAAAACCCTGCCTAAGATCAGGGTAACATAGGACTGTCTGTAAGCACATTTACATGTGGCAGGATTCTGTTAATGTCCCACCTTTAAAATAAAACAAATCATGCTCATGTCAAACTTGAATGACTGATAAAGAGCAGACTCTTTCTGCACAGTTGGTATTTATGAGACACCACAGAATCACAGAATGGCCTGGGTTGGAAGGGACACAGAATGGTCTGGGTTGGAATCATCACAAGGTCTGAGAACAGCTGGGGAGGTAGGAGTCTTAAGGACCATCTGGTTCCAACCCTGTGTCATGGGCAGGGAATATCCAGTAACATAATCTCTAAATTCAAGTTAGAGAAAAGTCCAAAGGAAAATTGTGTTCTCTGCAGCTTGGGATGCATTATGTTTCCAAACATCTCCTCTCACTGCAAAAAAAACAGATTCTGATTGAGAGCACCTGTGAGCAGCAGTGTTGATAGAGAGCACCCTGAAATCCAGATCTGAATTTAAAATCCTGAGACCTTCAATTTTAAAGTCACTTAGAGGAAAATGGACAATTATTGATTTTATGAGGCCCTTGGGAAAAGTTCAGAAAGTGTGAGGTTATATTTGAAAATTGTTTGCAAACAAAAAATGTGCCTTAAATTGCCTCTTCAGTTCACAGAAATAATAGGCTTCAGCAGAGTTAAGATGCTACTAGTTTTCAAAGTGTCAATGAAAAAAAATAATGGAAAATGCTCAAAATGTTGGTACATCCTTGTAGCTCAAAGTGTGGTATATGACTATTGTCACTTCTGTGCACTAATTACAGAGAATGGAAAAGGGCAACATTAAATAAAAAACAGATGGGGAAATGTCATCCAGTTAATTCAACTCCGTATCTTTCCAATTCACAGGAAACATTTTATTTCTGGGTCACAATGGTTAGTGCCACAGCACATTTTATATGCTGGGAGATTTTACAGCAGAGGGAGTTCTTACATTACATCTTTTCCTGACACAGATTTTCTTTCCCCTATAGAAGATGTGTAGCATACACACACAAGCCTAGGATAACTTTATTGACTTTTCAACTCAGAAAGTGCCAGGTTTACAGCTGCATGTTCATGACTGTTGCTCTTACATCCATCATGAGCACCCAGTGAGGGAGAGGGGCAACATATTTGTACAGAACCACATCACTAAGCACAGAATCACATCACTAAAATCTATTTTAGATTCACAAGGGGAACAATTAACAAGTGCTCAGCAGCCAAGTATCCTGCACCCCTCATCTTCTGACCGCTGGACTTAACCTCAACAACTTCATCTTACTATCTCACTTTGGATGACATCAGCTCACAGCTTTGTAAATTAAAGACTTGAAAAATTACTAAACAGCCCATATTTTGTGTATAGCATACTCAAACATTGCTCAAATCTCACAGCTGATTACCAGGACTAAAAGCTGTTGTGACGATGAGTGGGACAATCCACGCACAACCATCCCTTCACCACATGAATACAGAGCATCAACCTCTGCTGCTCCACCAGTAAATCTGCCTTGTTTTATTCCCAATTTACTGAACCATCTACCAAAAAGGAAAAGGAGAGTTGAGGAGTCCAACCCACATTTCATCCCACATGGTGCTACTGTTCTCCCTGATGAACAAGGTGCCGAGTCCCACATATGATGGGAAAGGTGAGTCAAGTTCCAGCCTTCCCCTGCAGCTTGCACAGACTCCTGTACACCTTGCCCTGCTCGTGACTTTTTTGGACCACTTGCATTTTTATGTGGCTCTGTCAAGCTGCTAAGGGCTTCCCTAGAGAATTAGACAGAAAAGGCAAGTAGGGATTTACAAAAGTCAGGAACTTGGCCTAAATTAAACAGCATGTCACAGGTCAAGTAAGAAACTCTAGTTAGGCTTGGCAAGTTTATCCCTGGTAAATCTGAAAAATCTATTGGAAAAAAAAGGACAGATTTAAGTCAAGGATTTCTTTTTTTCCCTGCCCAATAAAATCATTGATATCATACATATATGTTTTAACAAGGTTAAAGATATGTTGAAATGCAGACATTGACTTCCATTCAGTTCAGAAGATTCATCCAAAATTAACACAATATTAGCCTTTTCAATTTAGCAAAAGTAGAAGAGTGATAAAGTACTCCTTCAGTGTCAAAACTCTGGTTTACATGTGTGTACAAGGGAAAGAGAATAAAAATGCAGCAAAAACATCATCATTATTATCACTGTAATATTTGACAATAGTCATTTTAGAGCACCGTTCCAGAACCTGAGAATTCACAGGCCATTTACAATCATTAAGGAGTGGAGGATAATAAGACACCTGCTGGAGTGAAGTAGTGGGAAAGGATGCACCTGACCAGGAGAGACAGCATCTCTGTGGAAACAGCAAAAGGAAATACCTTTTCAATCAAATTTGCATACTCTTGTATTCTAACCAGCATGACCCACCTTCCTGTCAAAAATGAACTGATGGAAGAGAAAGGGCTTTACTAGGCTGTATGCAGCAAATACTAAATTTTCTCAGCTTGCCTCTAGAGAATTGGAAAACAAAACTTATTTGGGAAGATTTGTAGGGTATTTTTAGTTTCATATCTTCCATAGGAAAAAATAAACACTTATGTGATTGATAGGAATTGAGATGCCGAGTTTAAAATACTCCAGGCCAGAAGTCCCGTTAAGAACTACCAACAAGACAAAATATTTGAAACTATTTTGAGCCCACTAGCTTCCCTATTTTATTTCTCCAAAACATTTCATTCTTCCTGTCCTCAAGCTTTTTAAATTCTGGCCTTGGATCAAGCACAGCAGAATTGCAGATCTACTACCTTATGATCCCATTAAAAAAAATCAACCCCCAAGACCCCTCCAAAATGACTTGCTCACTCTCCAAATTCCCTTTTCGATAGCAAAAGTAGATTATATTTAGCCTAGGTTCCATTAAAAATTGCCTGTCTTTAAACAAGGTGCTGGTTTTTATTCTTTCTGCCTTCAGTTATATAAGACTTCACTGCTGTCTTCACTATGATAACACTCCAACAGTCTAAAAAATACATTTCAGGTGTTCAACATGAAGGAGGTTGTGTGAGTTTAACCTTCCTTGGGATCCTTGTGAGCTTTTTGTATTTAATACTTGTTTTATCTGAAGCCTGTGGAGGTTCTAAAATATTAGAAGACACACTTTCTGAGAACTACCTTTCTAGTAGCCTGAAGATATAGCCTTGATGTTGGGCAACAAAGTTATTCTCTGTAATCCCCTTGATGTTGTAAATGAAAAAGAGGATGGAGCTAACATCATCTGAACTTTGGGCAAACCATTTGCTCAAAAGCACCATCAAAGAACCAAGCCCTGCCAAAAAGAGGGGAAAAAAAAAACTTAAAAAAAAATTCCCAAAGCATACACAAAATGAAATTGGTGCAAATTAACTTCATTGTATTTGGAGACCCATACAAAACAAAACCCACCACAGTCTATAAAGGAAAGTCAGAGAAGACAAGGATTGAAGTTGTAGCTTCACAGTAGCTATCTTTTAACAGCTTTCCTTTTTCCAACACTTTAACCTAAAAAAAACTTCCCATTGTTATGCCCCTATTCAACCTCCATTCGAAGTCATTCACTATGCATTAATTACCACTTTCTTCAATGCACCGGGAAGCTCCCAAACATGCTCCTGTTTTCAAAGAGGCACACTTCCATGGCTCAGCTTTTTATATGCAGAGCCGGCTGAATTTTTTTCCTCTGCAGACTTTGAGATTCCCCTAAATTTTGCATACTGTAACTGTTCAGAAAGGGAGGGGTGAAAAGACAAAAGGCAGATTTCATGCTTCCAGAACAGTTGTTTGCATCTCTTTCATTTTTCTTTCCAGCTGTGAGAGGCAGCAGAAGGTTCTTTAGCAGGTGTCCTGCCTGCCCTATGGTAATTTTTAACTTTCCTTTACTTACTTTTATGTCTGTTGCATTTGTAGAGGTATTTTCTCTCCTCCTGCTTTATTGCTGTTTTTCCTTTCCTTTTTTTTCCCCCCCTTTTAAAAATATCTGAATTTCCCCTATTATGTCATTCTGTTCAGCTCTGAACTCAAATTATAAAAGTGAGCAAGGGACAAATGTTCAGAAGTCCCAATATATAAATTAAATCTCAGCTCTTTCCTATTCATTCCACAGACTTTCATCACTGCGAAACCACACAAGTGCTTCACAGACACAACTGACAACATGACAGACAAAACCATCTCTGATATCAAACCCCAGCATCCACACCTTAACCTTAAATCATATAACCTCAAATCATATAACCTCTCTCCTGTTAACCTGTCCCAGTCTCTGTTGTAAGGACTTCCCTGGGCTTAATGTGTGGATGAAATTAAGCATTCACATGTTTAAGTAAGTCTTTGCAAGATTTCACAAAAGGCAGTTATTATTTAAATGATCAAAAATATATTTTTCTTTAAAGTAAAATAAGTATTTTCCAGGGACAAGCTGATTTTGACTCCTGTACTGATTTTAGTTTTATTTGCAAAGCCTCTGCCCTTATGACAACAAAAGATAAAGGAAATGGGAGACAAATAAATGAATCACAGTTATGAACCTTGTGTAGAAATTCAAACACTTCAATGACAGGGAATTGTTTTTAGATTTGAAAGAAGAAACTCGCTGCTAAGCACAGGCCTACGTGTTTCTGGTACCATGTCCCCCATTTTTAGTGTGCAAACATACAATGATCATCCACACTCAAAATGCATTTTGACAAAAACTCTGCAGAATTTTTTGTAGACTGATTCTGCACATTTTATTCTGCAAGCCAAACAACAACAGAGGGTTTGAACTAAAAAAGAAGGACTGCTACTGATGTTGTCAAGGCTAAAAGGTCGCTGTCATCTGCACAGCGTTATGGTCATGGCAGTTTGAATAATCACATCACAGTGCCAAAGCTCCTGTCCTCGTCCTGTACAAAAGGCCTCTTCACTGAAAGTCACACAGGTGATTTTTTTACAGATACTGATGCATTTTAATAATTCTCAACACTGCTGCTCCAGCCAGTAAGTATTGTAAGAACAACATAACTTCTATTTAAATGATTGCAAGGTAATACCAAGAATTATCTTATTTGACTATACTTATTTTACTCAATATAAAAATAAGTATCTTATATAGCATATTGTCTTTGCAATAAAAATATTTTCTTTTAAATGGTAAGATTTTAAAGGGCACCTTCCTGCCATTTAAAGGCAAAAATTAAATAAAAATAAAAATTTTTAAAAATTGAGGAAGTAAAAAGGTCAACATTTTTAGCTGCTTAGCTCTCGGACTATTAATTTAAAAATCACATCAAGTTTCTAGTTTATTTTTGCGACATTTTACAATGGCAACCTGCTGCTTAAAGAAATTATTCCTACCTTTTTCCTGCAGTGAAAGTAGCATCCAAGAAAGAATAAATCAGGAAGCAAGTGGCAAGAGAGGTCTCATAAGAGAAAAGTTGTATTTCTCCTGAAGGGGAGGTAAAAAAAGGGGAAAAAAAATGAAGCAAAAAAGAAAAGCTCTAGTTCAATCAACACAGTTCAAGTGCAAAGCATGATCCATAGAAGAAAGTATTTCTATTATGGAAATACAACCCTTTTTAATGATTGATTTTTAATGGCATCCTGATAGAAATATGGGAAAAATATTTCTTTGTTGTCTCACTTATTATTTTTAATAATAGTTGAACAGACACATTTCTGAAATGGCTTTTTTGCATTTTCATAAATTATTTAAGTGCAAATTGAAATTTAAGCCCCAGCCCTTGTACAGAAATATACTGGAGAATACCTTATCCTTCTCTGCTTTTTAAAGCATTCACAAAAGTTTTCACATTAACTTGTTTCCCCTGCTACAAAGGTGTGCTCACATTGAGTAAGGGGTATGGATTTAGAGTGACACCAGCTGAGGTGACACAGTGCCCATGTTCCCGTGGCCCTCCTGCAGGCTCAGAGCACCGGATGAACCCAGGGACATCCCTCTGACTGCAGCTGCCCACGAGCACCTGTGAAAGCTGCAGGGCTAATCCCTTAAATACAGTTCAATGTACAGGTCATGGCTTGCAAAATCACAATCTAGCTCTGTATCTGCTTCTATCATACTATACAAATGATAGCCCAACAGATGAGCCCAACAGATTCAAAATTGCAACCAGGACAGGCTCCCTGTTTCACAATTACAGAGTACTGAACACAATAGCTTTCTGATTCACAAGCCAGGATTTCTGGGTGCTGCAGAAACATAATCTGTATTTCATAATTCTAGGATGTCTTCCATGTCAGAGGAAATCCCTCAATTGGTGATTGACACACAGTGACACACCGCACCAAGACAGGATCCACTATATGATCTAACTTCTCATATCTGGTCTCTCAGCATTATGAATTGACAGATAATTTGTACTGACTTAGAGGGATCTTTGGTTTTACATGGTGTGGTTATTCTGACATGCCCATGACCTGACTTTGCTGTTCACTGAGTTATTGCCTGGGAATGCCACGGTTATTGGGTGAACAGCTGAGCACGAGACGGAAGAAACCCATGCAGTTACACCATGGGACTTTTTATGTCACTTGTTGCATATTCCCATAATATCTCAACCCCAAATAAAAATTTGCTTACAAGTTACCCTGCCTAAGTGTCTGAGTATCAGTAAGCCATTCAATTTTACCACAGTTTCTGAATGGCTGAGATTCTTCTACAGCCATGTCTATGCAAAACAACAACTTCACCCTCCACTTTAGAATGGGGTCAAGTTTTTCAGGAAAAGCTTGAAAATCCAGTTGAGCCCACAGACTATAACCTGAGTAGAAAGAAAAAGACCATAAACTAAAAGTATGTACTATTTTAAGCCATCAGAGACATACAGAATTCCACTGAAGGATATTTTAGCAATTGGACTTGGCAGTCCCGTAGGCAGCTGTGATCCACAGCTAGGAAGCGGAGCTGAGGTGATTTCTGGTTGTGGGGTAGATGCACAGAGCAGATCATAACTGTCCCCTAAGCCATATGCTGAAAGAAATATCTTGATTTCCTACAGTCCCAGAGCTCCTGCACAGGGCCAGGAGTTGGACTCGATGACCCTGATGGGTCCCTCCCAACTCAGCACATTCTGTGATTCCAAGGGCAAAGCTGGGGGCACACACTGAAGGGATCAGCACTGAATGTTTAAAGGGATAACAAAGAACGGGTAAACTCAAAAGTCAGTGAAAGCCCAAACACCCTCTTTTCCACCCTCATTTTAATTGCAGTGTTTTTCTGACAGTTTGTAGTAGGTCCTGAAGCACTTTTCAAGTCAAGAAAACATGTAAGCAGAAGCAATTTATTCTATTTAATTTCTTAAACCAAACAAAAGCAGAATGCATTCCTATTATAAAGACATAGAATGCATTCAAAAAATAAGTATGTGGAAACCTTTCTTATGAGAAACAAGACAATATGTAGAAACAAAAGGTCTTCTGGCAGCCTTTTGCTATTATTTTCCACTAATGTACACTTCCACAAATTATAGAGGGCCACAGGATATACTCCAGACTACATGGCCCAAATGCCTTCCATGAAGAGGTATCAAAAGGCCTATTAAAACTGAACATTTAACTAATTTGAAAAATAGATCTAGATTTGATTTATGTTTTGTTGTGGAAGGTAAAACAGTTTCTGCTGTTTTCATTACACTTTTGAATTGAAAGAGAGGGATAATTAGCAAATGTAATGAATCGGCTTGTGGATTTGGTTACAAATAAATTTTAAATAATAAAACAAGTAGATGGGAAAATCTGGTACCGTATGTAGAGCCAGAACAACAGCCCTGTACTGCAGCTGCTCTGGAGGACTGTGTCTATCAATCCCCACCCAAAAACAATGCTGGATATTTTGGCTGTTTGATACCACTCAACAAGAAACATGGTTGGGTACTAGGGAAGAGCCAAAATATCCAATGACCCAGCTAGGACAGTGGCAGTTTCTGAGGTATGAAAGCTGGATTATTTAGGTTCCAAGTCTTCAGTGTGCACAGAGAAGAAAAATGGATTTTAAAATCTGCCGTGTAATTATCACCATTTATAACAACTCCTTCCTACTCTAGGCACACTCTGGTCATTCCCCTTCTCCCCAGTCCTTTTAAAGCAGCTGTTTCTGGAGGACACAAGGTCTGATTTTCTGCTGAAGTGAACTTCCAGGCTTTCGCTTGTGTTTTATGGACACCTCTGCAGAATTGAGAAAAGGTCCCTTTATAAATTATCAAGCCGAATTTTTGCACTGGAAGATCAAGAAAATCTTGAAGCTGCTTCTTCATATGACAACATTTGCAAATTCCACCTGAACCATGGCAGTTGCTGATCACCTCTGTGAATGCTATGCACAAAAAGGAGTTGGCTTCTGACCCCTGGGGCTCCCATGCAGCATAAACAGCATTACTTGGCAATTCTTAGGGGTAGTGTTTGTTTGCTATTTCCCCTCTGAATTGCCATATTTGCCATGCTGAAACCTTTTTTTAATGCTGTTGTAGTGCATGCAGATGGTAATGTAGGCATTTACACACACAGTGACAAGATTCAGATATCCATTACTTGCTGATGATCATGCCAAATATTAAAATCATTGCTGCACACCATTTTTATGCATTTATTTACAGGTATCAAATAAAAAGCCAAGGACTAAAAAGAAAAAACAAATATAGATCATAAAGAGAAAAAAACAAATAAATTTGTTCACTGTGGTGTTGTTGACAGTTCACAAGACTAGAAGCTATGAGACTTGAGGGTAAAGCTCTGCTGCTGAACTTTTATTTATGTTTCATTTAAACCCATCAACACTGATCTAAACTAAAAACTGCAGGGAAGGTAATTTTCAAGGCTAGGAATTGTAAATCCTTACTTCCTTCCACTGAATCAGCCTCTTCAGACTCTCAAACTGGAAAGCCTTTGGGGCAGGCCCTCTCTAAATACCACTGTGGTGTCCGGCACAAAGTAGTCAGATATTTCTTTGTCCTCCTTGGTCCTTCAGTATATTTAAATATACTGGTTTCAGTGTTTATAATGAAAAAAAAAATAACCTTGAGAGGAGTACCTTAATTGTCAGTGTACTATCGCTTCTTTCCAGCTTAACTAGTTATGTTAACTGTCTACATTAGCATTTCAGGTCAAGAGTGTCTTTAGGAAGCAAAACTCCTGATTGTCCCCATCTGCTGTGCTTTAGTTCCCAACACACTGACCTTAGTGCATACAAACTTTCTTTCACAGGAGACTGAACTGCAAGAGATAGTTCATGACTATTCTCAATTCAATTTTTAATTCTTTATCCAGATTTATCACACTGTTCATGGACATTCAGATAAATATGACCAGGCTAGAGGGAGATTCAAACAAAGTCTATCCCAAAACACACAGTGTGAATGTGAGGTCCCCAGCACCAAATACCCTCAGATTGCTTTTGTAGATGCAACTTTTAACACCTGGATTTCACAGTCCCAAAAGTGCCACCCAGGCACTGGAGAATCCCCTTAGAACAAGGGAGCTACAATTGCCCCTCAGCATGAAGACAGGAAAGAAGGCAAATGTGCTGAAAACTTGTCCATTGTTATGAAGGAAATCAAGCACTTTTACCTTATTTTTAATCTTCTTTACAAATTCTCACTTTACAATCATACCTACAAGCTTTTCTAAGCAATTAACTCAAATAGGAAAATTGCAAATAAACCACAACAATTAAAGTGGGGTAGAGGGGAGTTTGAACACAGTGTCTGTGTCTTTAATCCACCTTTTCATCTTGTACTACCCACCTTCAGTGCTACTGTGTCCACAGGATCACAACCTGCTTCTGTGTTCAGCATACATCTCTTTTCATGTGAAATAGGATAGTACACTATTCCCCTACTACTTTTTTTTTTAAGAAAAGAAACACACACAAAGACAAATTCACATGACCAAAGTTCATACCATATTTGGTGACAAAGCAGGAACTCAGCCCAAATATCCACAATTAGCCACCATTCTAGTCTCTGTAACTTGTAGTTTTCAGGCCTAATTTCTGCCACAGGCCTTAGGTATTTAACTGTCAAGCTGTTTACACACCAAATGCATTGGTTTTTAAATACCTGCTTTCTGCCTGTACTGAAGCTACTACATTTTATTTCATGCTTTATTACTTGAGATATCTGCACAAGACACAAAATGTTCTATAAATCTCAGTGACCTTTTGGGTAGCAAAAAACCCCTCAGCACCCATATAGACCTAAATTTGTTATTGTGGTCAATTACATGAGTGCTGAGAGAATTCAGAGTAAACACTCATCCAGTGTTAATTGCAACTGAATAAGGAGTAGTCAGCACCAACACACCCTGAGTCTGACTGTGCTAAGTGTGTGTTTATTTTCACCTGTAACCCATTACTACTCTTACCATCATTAAAGAGGAAAACTCCCTGAATGATGAGAACAATTGCCATGCCTGGAGTTAGACAATGAGGTGAACACTATGTGCCACAAGCTCAGCCAAATACTAAAAAGGCTTTTAGAGCATTATGGGAAAAGGCACCATGAAGTATTGATCACGAAGAATGGCCGTACAGATTGATCCATGTGATCTAGTGTTGCCACTGTCCTCTGTCAAAAGTCAAGATCACTTCACTCAGGGCTATTAATAGTGCTGCTCAAAAAGGCAAGTGAAGCCTCCTGCTTTTGGAGCTAAAGGATTTAAAAATTATTCTAAAATCCTGCGTCAAAAATAAACCAAACCCAAAAGTATATGTCTTATATGCTCTGGTTATACTTTGTTGGAGTTGAAACCATCACTCCCCATTATTTATGTGGTCTGAAAGGCAAAATGGTACCTAAACCATCAGTTAAACTAACCTGAGAGAAGGGCCAGACAGAGCAGCTCTTCCTACAGCTGGTTTAATAACCAGATTTTATTGTTACAGCTGGGATAATCAATAGCAATATAGAGAATGCATCATGCTACCTGAGTTTTTAAGTCCAGTTTTGAGAATAATCAAATCTCTTGAAGGCCAAAAGATACCATGTTGTGGGATAAAGTACAGCACAGACTAAGGAATTGTATCCAGTTAATCCCCTACTGAGCCAACAAATCTCTGGATTGCCCATCTTCTCCAGATGGAAAATCCAAGCTTTCTTTTGGGAGTTTATGCCAACAGTTAACTATCCATGATACTAAAAAACACAAACCTTGTTCCTGATGTGTATTTGTCCCACTATAACTTTTTTCTGTTGACTCTTGTAACATTCCTTGCTAAATAGTCCAAATCTGAAATGCTCCCAGAACATTAACAATTACCTGGACTACAAACAAAGTTCTGCTATTACCTGTCTGACAAACTTTTTGTATGAACTGCACATTATAAAGTCTCAGAAATTTATGTCGCTCCAAGTGGGGTTTGGTAGAGAAATTCTTTCAGCCAAACTCTAAAGTGCACTTCTGCCTCCAAAAAGATGACTACACATCCAATTGCATTTCAATCTGCTTTGTAATAAACTAAATAGATGGTATCCTGAGACCAGGAAATTTTTGGTAGCATTTTTTTCCTGTTTTTGCAAAAGAGTTTTATCACCTTATTCATATTCCATTGATTAGGGGGAACTGCATGCCCTCTTTTACTTCCACTTTTTTTTTTTTTAATCTTTGTATCTATTCTGTTTGTATCTATTTGTTGAAACCTCTGTATTGAAAAGATTAATTTACTCAGCATTCCAGCATTAGTAAAAGTAGTTTTCTTTGTGGATAAAGACAAAAGTCCTGTATCCCTTGCCATCAACCTCAGCTTCTTAGAAGAGTTTTTTGTCCAAATGTGACTGCAATCCATGAACATGCTTTCAAATAAAATGTGTTGGGTTTTTTTTTTTGTGCATTTTTGTTGACTCTCATTTAAAGTAAAAGAAAACTCTTGAGTATTTTCTAGTTGCCCTTGGAAGATCTTTTTTTCTTTACAGGTTATTTGACATGAAGGTTTCTTCACAATTGAATCTGCTTTGCATTGCTTTCAAGACATGATGTCTGAGTTTTTCTGTTCAGAAAACCAATTGGTTTACTGAAACAAAAGACTATAATTTCCACATTTTCCAGTACAGCAGTTTAACTCCTCCTTTGACTGTTTAACTACATGAGTCCAGTCAAATTAAATGAAACAACTAGTCAGACCTGCAGTGACATAAAATATAGACCAAGTCACTTATGTCACTAGTGCTTAAATCCAGAGAAACTTTGCAGAAAAGATACCATGATGGCCACTATTTAAACCATAAAATCTCCTTTGTTAAGTCTTTGACCCAAAATTAGGTCATCAATTACCCAGCAATGCAACCCTTCCCCAGAATTTAACCTTCTGAGGATAAGACAGTGCTGTTTTCCTGTTTGTACCTCAGTATCACAATTACTCACCTGCTGTTTCCAGTCTGCAGTTGAGAACTGAAGGTGTGGCAGATTTGTGAATGTTATTTGCACAAAACTTGAATAGTTCTGTACTACTTATGGGACATGTCTGAAAACCACAACAAAAAGAAAATTGTGTCCTCGGAGACCCAAAGACTCGCCTCACTGGCATCTCAACAATTTTTCAAGGACTAAACCTGTGCCTTGGTGTTTTTCCTAAAGGGCTATATTTTAATGAATGACAAAACCCAACAACTGCAAAAAAACCCCACTGAATATGCAAGATGAACAAATCCTGATATCATCAGGTCTAACAAGCACGGAACGCTGCTCTCACCATTGCTGGCCAAGGCCATGTCCCCACTGCAACAGCACACATAAAGCCATCAAAGTATGTGCCAGGTACTTTTTGTTCATTTTAGAATTAGATGTAAAGGTCAAAAATAGAAAAAAATCCAAGCTTAAAAAAAAAGTGGCAATAAAGTTGCTTCTGTTTTTGGTTTTTCACCCATTCCATTCCCCTGCTCTCTGAAAAACAGCATTTTTCAGCCAAGGCAATCATTTTATCAGATCTGTAATGTAATCCACCAGCAGCACTTCTTGCATCTGTGCAGTAGCCAATAAAGAACTTGGAGAATCACCAGGAACTACAGCAACCTAAAATCCCTTCATCTTTGCTGTCTCAGAGTGCACACTCAACTTAGCCCAGCAGAGCCCTGCTGCCTGTTTTGTTTGAGGAAGAAGCCTGGTAAAGCTGTTCCTTCTTCACCTTAAATTTACCTTTGCCATGGAATGGAATATTTCAAATACACTGTTCCTAAATATGCAAAACAACTCAGTACAATTTATAGAAAGGTCTAACACATATATTTCCTGATTGCTCATGAGATATCTTGTCTCTGAAATTCTAGTTCTGCAGGAAATGAAAGAAAGGACTGGGAATGTACAGGTCCAAAACTGTATGCCTTCATGCTGAGCCTTGCTCCTCTGCCTCACTCCTCCCAAGTCAGCTTCCAGGGGAATTCTCTAAAAACCTACGTTAGGTAAAGATTATCCCAGGGGTGTGGGACCAAGGATTCCAGGCACAGAGGCTTGTTCTCTTTGCTACTGCTTATCACCTATGCAGGAGTTCCTGAGGCTTTTACAAAAAAGGTCATCCCTCTTTGGAAATACCATCAACAAATTATATCTGCAAAAGGCTGGTGTAGCACTATTGATGTTTCAATGGGGTGAGAAGTTCTCAAAATATGAGTTGGATTCAGAGCTTGAGAGTTTTCTCCCCAAAGCAATGAAAATTTTTATTTAAATCTCCTCAGAGGCAGAGGCTGAAAACCACTGGCTACAAGGGAAATATTCCTGTTTAAGTGCACACACATACACACATTTATTTTCACATGGGCCACAAGTATGAAAGAAGTACCATCAGCTTTTCATAATTCCATCTGCTGACAGACTCTAGTAAATCCATTTTATCACAGTTCTTTTATGCAATATGACAATTAACATTCCCTCACAGGAGGATGATTTGGTTTTCACAGATTTAGTTGTTCTGGGTTGATGGTATATATAATCAGATCAAAAAGAATGCAAATGTACCTAGAAGTTTAAATTTGTGCAAGATGGAAGGGCATCCATGAAATGGGGCCAAACTTCCAAATTCCTAGCTTGGAATTGGGCTGGGATTTGTCATGAACAAAGTAGTTGTGTTTTCTAGTGAACTCTGGGTGGGTCAGTTCCCTGCCAAGGTTGCTACACTGAATTCCTCCTGACACAGAGGAATTCAGATCCATCAGCTTTTCTCTTGCCAGCTAGGATGATCCTGGAGAGCAAGGAAAAGATGCTGAACTGGGCCAGCATCAGCAAGGTTTAGTGGCCAAAGAAAATCTCAACTCGTTCCTCTCCTGGTAGGAATTTTTGTATCTATCATTTCAGTCACAACTCCTCTAGCAGTGGGTCTCTGCTGTGAACAATAATACCTGCTTAAGTTGATTTGTTCTTTAGTGTTTCATGCTTTTATTTAGCTGAGATGAAAAGAGGAGGGACAAGTGGATGGAAAAGAGTAAAATTAACTATTCCCCCTCCCCCAACTCTACTGCTTATCTCCACCTGAGCAGTGCCTGAGAGAGGCACAAATATACCAAGACATACACAATGCCTGGGAACCTTGAACAATGTCCCTTTCTGAGCTGTTACATCTCTGCACAAGCAGTCAAGCTCCACTTCTGTTGGAAAAAGCTGGTATTCCCCTCACTCAGTACTCAAATGAAACAAGTCAATTATTTGTGTGAGCCCCACAGAATCATCTCCATAACCCTCTCCAGGACCCTCAGGCCAACCCTTGACACAGGAGTGTAATCGTGCAGCACAGGAATCAATTACACTTTTGGAGAGAGGGGTGGAAAAAATGACTTTGCAGGCCCACTGCAAATTGCTGGGGCTGTCCTCTGGCTCTCACACGGCTCCAATCCAGGAAGTGCCTCTCAGCTCAATTTTCAATTATGTTCTCATCACAATTTACAACAGACAGTGTGTAATTTATGGCAATTACCTCTTCTGACATCCTCCTTTAAAAATTTCAGATAAAGAGACAGACAAAACCTGAAAGTGAGCCAAGCTCACCTGGCCTGCCTGCTGTACTAAGTTGACATTATGGGGAGAAAAAGGTATGTCTGACAAGGCTGTGAAGGAGATACTTTACAGAGTCGTGAATGCCTGCTGACAACTAAATCAAGCAGAAGAGGAACATAATTGTTGTGGATGCATTCCTTTATTTGTTAATGCATATATACAATATCATAACAACTGAAAACTGTGTAAAGGGGTAACAGGGAACACAGTCTGTCATTCTGGGTAAAAGACCTGTGAAAAATTACTTTACTATAAAGTCATCCAAGTCATTTGGTTTATCCTTCCTCCCCCAGCAAGATAAGTCATACAGAAAGAGCAAAACACCTAAAATAGTGTAAGATTTTCTGGAAGGAAAGTTAAATATTTTAAAGAATAAGAAGTAATCATTTGGCTTTCTGTGACCTACAATATTTCAATATTTTTCAGGTATTATGCAGGGATCTTTGCAGTAACAAAGACTTATTGTGGTATTTTTCATTTTCCAAGATCTGAAAGTAAAACTGAAAAACCCTGTGAAGCAAAACTAATGTAATTTCTGGAATGAAATCTAGAGCTGGTAACAAATATTTTGACAGTCCTACATCATCATTCTACAATAAGACCTAAAAAGATTGGATCAATTTCACAGCAATTTCATTATTGCTACAGATTTTTTCCTTTTTTACGACAGTGGGGAAACTTCCTTTAGTTTTTATTTTCAGAATAACTCATTTTATTATTTTGTTTACTTTAAAACATCAAAGAAAAAAAGCTTTAATTGAAAAATGTTTTTCATACAATGTTCCTTCATCGGAGTTTTAAACTGGGCAATTCATCGCCAAAAGCCAAACTGAAATCTCAAAATCCCCAGTGAAAGAGGGACACCAGAAAAGGCTCTGACCCACTGAAACCTCTGGGAGTTGTGACACCAACTTCAGGTGAGCAACATCTATATGTGTGCATGTCGCAGAATCATGGAATATGCTGAGTTGGAAATGACCCATCAGGATGATCGAGTCCAACTCCTGACCACACACAGGACAACCTCAAAAGTCACACCATGCACCCAAGAGCATTGTCCAAACCCTTGCTGAAGCTTCTGTTTATATGAAGATCATTTGAAAATTTCAAGATGACATCTATGTAAACTGAAAATTGCTTTGTGCTGTAATATGCATCTATATTTGCAAGCAACAGATGGTGCCACAGAATTTCTCCTACAGAATTTTTGTCCCTGGCAGGGAAAAAAAAATGCTTCTCAGATATTCAAGGACCACTATCTTTCCTAGTGAAAGCTATCTCCTAGTATTTTCAGAGCTCATATTACTGTAAAAAACGTAATTAAAGCACCTTTAGTAATCCATTGCTTGGTTTTAACCACTACTTATTTTAGAGCACAATGTTTATTAAATGACAAAGCCCGAATCACATATCTGAAGTC
This sequence comes from Fringilla coelebs, assembly GCF_963513975.1. Classification (NCBI taxonomy): domain Eukaryota; kingdom Metazoa; phylum Chordata; class Aves; order Passeriformes; family Fringillidae; genus Fringilla; species Fringilla coelebs. The sequence goes on from NC_140036.1 coordinate 18,174,573, forward strand.
AACTATGAAAGGAGGTGAGTGAGCAAGCACTCAGAGAAAATGCATCTTGCACTGCAGAGCTGATGTTTCATAAGAGACAGTTCCCCATGTGTGTAAGCACAGGTCACAGAGGGCATGGGGGAAAATGAACCAATGAGGCACCAAGTTGTGGGCATTTGTTTAGCCTTCAATATCAGGCCAAGAATCCAGCTGAGAACAACATCTGGATCTCCTAGCTGAGTATCCCTTTTATTGGTGGAGAGTACAGAGAAATAGTTACAGACTGTATTATGTTAATTACAACAAAGCACGTAGTTACTAGCTGAAAAGGAGGAAACTGGTGGGATTTTCCAAACTGGGGAAACTCCAGCAAACAGATCACAAATGGAACAAAACAGCTTTAGCTCCAAGGTAACACATTCCTTGAAAAGGATAATAAGGGCCTGCATGTTCCCATCTGTTCAAGGGCCCAGGAGAAAGTCTGTGTGGTTTACAGAAAACCTGCAGAATCCAGCATTATTTTACAAAAGGCACTGTGAGGGCTTTGAGGGAGGTGAGGTTAAACCTGGGTGGTGAAGATTGGTAGGCTAAGAATTTGTCTGAGGTTCTGCTGAAACCAAACAGCTACCATGTCTCCCTTGTGAGTCAGCACTAAAGAAAATCATCCACTTAAGCCTTTCCATTAGGCTTCAATATCAGCAAAGAATCTCATGAGACGAAGTGGATAAACACATAAATTTGGCAAAAATTAATGAGAGGCACAGGTCAGGTTGCAAATAGGTGGACTTCATCCCTTCTGAGTAACGACACATCCTCACAGCTCCTACCTACCAAACAATGCCATCACAGAGTTAACTCCCTGACCTAGTGAGACCTATTCCTGTTTTAGCTCCTGGTAGCCAGACAAGGGGCTGCCCCAGAACCCATGTTCAGGAAACACCACAAACAAAGCAAAGGTGAGGAACACTGCATACAAAAGCTTAGTAGCTTTCCTCCTACCTAAGGAGTTCATAGTGAGGGATGTGATGGGTATATCGCGTTCATGAGAGATCTTGCAGCTGTAATTTCTTGCTGTGAGTTCTGCATGACCAAACATGACTAAAGCTATGGTCCTCAGTCCATAACCAAACCAAACACTTAGAATCTCTTCTCTCCTATCTACAAGGTTAGCAGTGAAAATCTGAACCTTAAAATCTCAAGAGTCTGAGTTCTCAATTAGTGATGTGAAGAAATAAGCCTGCCTCTGCTAGAAGATACAAGAAAGAAAACAGACCACAGGTACATTATGATACTTCACCTTGGGTAACTACAAGTAAAAATAATTTATGAAAACCTCACGGATAAGGGCAAACACAACAGCAATTTCACACGAACTGCAACCCCTTTGGAAAAGTCAGGAAAATATTAATTCACTACAACATAAAGGGGGTAAGGTACATGCCTGTACAGTAAGGTACATGTAAACATAAACTCCTTCCTTAAGTTTCAGGAATGAAAAAACCCAACAGTAAGTTTCGGCTTACTGACAACAGCAGCAGGGATTGTAACAGAGAATCAAGGTAGCCAAAAAACACAGGCAGGTCACTCTCATGTGTCATTATGTGAATCAAATTACTCTTTCTAGAAAAGGACTGTTCCATGAAACAGCCATTCTGTTTAGGTCAAAAGAACTTCAGGAGCAGTGTTAGTTGGGTGCTCCGATAATGATCCAGGCACAACAGGATCAGAGACCTGGACTGGAGCCTTGGGGTATGACAACAACATAAATAATCAACGACAACAACATATTTTGGATAGAGACATGTGAAACCCCATCCACAGCTCACCAAAGTCAATGGAAAGATTCCCCACTGCCTTGGGCAATTGATGGGAACCAGAAGTAAGCATCAGCTCTTTTTTGAGCTCTACCTCACCACTTGTTATTTACCATAACACATTTTCCATGTCTTCTCACCATAAAATATTAAGAGGCTTGCAAAATCAGCAACTGTAATACTTTTGTTTCCTTTTTTAAAAAATCAATAAAAAATAATAAAAATCAATAAAAATAATAATATTATTATTACTATTTTAGCACTAAAATAAGGCAATAGTACATGTGAACAACAATAATTGTACGGGTAATTAATATGAAACAGAAGTCTCTTTTCCAAGGTGGCCAGCAAGGACTTTCTAAAGATTAATGGAGAGGATTGGTGAAAATAAGTATAGGGCATCAACAATACCTTGAAGCATCAACAGCTCCCAAAGACACATCACAATTTCAAGTGGAGCCATCAGACCAACAGAAATTATCTCCTTTTTTATAATATTGAGATTCTATTTTTAGTTTGCAGTAAATTATCAACCTCTAAGTAGGATGAAAAAAGTTTAGCAGTTGCTTATGTAGAAATATTTTAACCTAATATGCCTCAGGTATATGAGATTTCATGTTAATAGAAATACACATTCTTCAGAGACAATTTAATCTAGATTTAGCTCTGGTTCTGTTACATGTAGGTTAAATTCTGATGTCAACAGGGAAAAGCTCAGTAAAGCCCAGGTATAGCATAGCTGAGAGTCCAACTGAACTAAAGCGTAGTTTACAGGTTTTACTGTTCCCTACATATTTTTACTATTGACTAGTTTGCATTGCACTAAAAACAAAACAGGAAAGGAAGCAGATTCAAAAAGAGAACTTTGACATCTATCATCCCACAAAATCATTGGAAATTTCATCGATATTTGTGGTCCAATTACTAGTAAAATGGAGAAAAGAACAAAGTTGGAATTGCAAAATTTTAATTGTCCTGATTTGGGGGAGGAGGAAGAGAAAAGAAAAAACAAAGTCACCAGGCCTTTACCTCAGAAGCTCACAGGCCTTGCTGCAGCCTAACTCAATAATTACATTGTACTGCCAGCAACAATTCCTTTATTTTTTTCTCGCCTGAGGGTTCCAACACATTTGCACCATAGGGAAGCCTTTTCTCTTTACATCTCAAAACTCTACCACAAACTCTTCCTTTATTCATAACAGCCAGATCCCCAGCTGAGATAGGCACTTTCGTATTGCTCTAGATGACAGTTTTCTGTGTTCTTTCCAAGCTCAGGGGGTTTAATAAACATATCTGGCAATCTTTCGATAGCTGGAGGGCCTGGGATGACACTGTGTGCAAACAATATGCTCTCACTGCTAGGGAAACAAGTTTATTCAATTCAATTAATAGATTACAGTCAAGATACTTGTTATCCTGCAATGAAAAATAGGAGAAGGACTATGAGACTTAAGGTAGGTTGTAGGATTAGCACCTGGCAAAACAGCAAGCCAGGCAAAATAAGACAATAAACCCACTTGTTGTACATTGCTGGGGCTTTTTTTGCCATATAAACAGTGGCACAGGCTCCTGGTCTCAGTACAAAACTGTCTTTTAACTCACTTTAAAGGAGCTTGGCCCGCTGAACATGCAGAGCCTTGGGTGCAGCACTGTAAAAAAATATATCTCTGTTTCCTCCCACAAAATGGGGATATTCCTTTTCATTTACCTAACTACAAGGGGTGTTTTTCATTAGACATGAGCAATAATTCTTTCTGGCTGAAACTGCACTGTTTACAAGCCAACTACAGCAGCCAGGATTTGGTTCCACATTTGAAAAGCATTGAAGTAAAATTCTATTTTGAATTTAAACTCTATTCAAACCAAGGCATTTTCTTAACAAACAATTTGTTGAATACAGAATTTGCTTCTAGAAGAAATATCTCCAATGCAATCACACTGGTCTAAATAAGAGAAACACTCATGCTTTCTTGAAGTAAAAAACTCCAGGAGCTGGTGGTCCTATGTACCCCCCTCCTTTAAGAATGGATCTGCAACAACTTGTACTTTTGAAATGTTCTCAGAACAAGTTTAAACTCGTAGAAGCTACCACAAGAGAAAATCTAATTTAACTACCAAAATGACAGGTAAGTTTGCCTGAGGGATAATTTGTGGTTAAGGCACATACAGGAATACAGGAGGTAAAATCTTATTTCATACCATAGACCTGAATAAGTAACCCAATATCCAAATGCCTCGATTCTTATATGTTAAAATGGGTTAAAGCCATTCTTTTATCTGGTTAGCCTATTCTGTCTGGCAACAGGGGCTGTATCTGGCCATGCCTCCTCTGGGCAATGGCTACCCAAGTGCTGCCGGGGTCCTCAGCTACCAGTCAAATTCCAGCTCAGCTCAAGGGCATAAATAACAATCACTACTCAAGTAACTCTGTTCCTATTTCAGTAGACAGAGGCATCATTTGTTCTTCCAAGTACTGGTACTATTCTTTTTTTTTAAGTTGAAATAAATTAAGAATAACCTAGCATAATAAATAAAGTAACACAACTAGCCTTGGGGCTGGCAATCCAATCTGCAAAATATGGTACTAGGAAAATTATGATGGAAAAATTATGAGAAAAGGAGTTGTGTTTGGAAAGAAGAAGAATGTCCCAGAAGACTGAGCAGCCCTCCTAGTGGTATTCTTGTGAATGTGATATTTGAGATAAAAGTCACCTTTTTGTAGCTGGGTAAGGTCACCCATGAACCTCTCGCGCATCTGAACCCCAGAAGGGGCTCACTCTGATCCAGATGTGGTTTATTGCAGCTGTGCAAGCCAGGGAAGGAGGGAAGAGCTTGCAGGTCCTGGCAGGAGTAAAGAACTTTCCCACTAAATCACTTCTGCTCCGCAGCAGCTCTGTGTCCATGAAGTCACAGAGCCAGGGGCTACACACTTGATGCTACTCCAGCCCATCTTTGCTCTGAATAGTTCTGTCCTTAAAGCCTTGAAACAGAAAGGTCAGGGACTCGAGACTCAGTCAACAGGTTCTTTCTCTTACTGTAACCCACATGTATTCTGTGATCTAAACATTGAGTTTTCATTTGAACAAATGCTTGAAAACCAAGTGTCTTTCACTGGGATCTCTGACTGTTTCAGAACTGGGTCACAGGAATTAGAACAGCTGAGTGAAGAATCAAGAATTAATTATTTATTTACCTAACATAGGTGGATCCTTTGTTCTTAGATTAGCCAGGATCTCATGATGAATTTCCTTGGAACTCAAGCAGTTCAGCAAATGTCTCAATATGTCTATTCTGTGGCCTGCTCAGCAATTTTCAAAATTTCAGCTGAATTTCAGTGTGCAGCCTAATCTCACTGTATCATTGCTCATCCACAACTGAAAGATACTACAGTGCTACTACAAGTTCATGTAAATTTTAAATTCAATTGCTAAAAAATTCCAAGCCAAATCTACTTCAACCCATACAGTCCTATTGCTTGAGTATTTGCAAAACTCAAAGCCACATATCTTTGAAAAAAAATTAAGTTCTAAATGAAATACAATGTTCTTATATTACTTATTTACCTATAATAACTGTTGTATTGAACACAGTGGGAACTGGACTGTATCCCAAGCAGTAACATTCCTTCACAGTTTTAAGTTCTTTTTACTAATGGAGAAAAGGCCTATGGAATTTATAGGGATATGAAATCAGTCAGAATGAAACATTTATGTTTTCCTTCCAGCTCCAGCAGGTTGCTCTGAAGATGCATAGAATCTAATAGGCAGTTTCATGCTTCCAGCTAATTTTTACTCATTGGGTAACTATTTTTGCAAAGTATAGAGAGCAGGGGAAAAGAAAAAAGTCTTGGTAGGAATATGATCCTGAACTAAAATACAAAATAAAAAAGGTTTTCTGCCAGTTTTCTTGTCTAGTTCTTTAAATACATGCTGCATTTTATACACTAGATCCTGCTCAATTTGCAAGGAAAGTTTGAACATTTTTCCAAGATTATATTTCATTTCTTACAAGGGTAAGAAAATGGCATTTTTTCTTTTGCTCTATGAAATACAGCAAATAAGTCCATCTCTATTCTTTAATTCCTGCATAAAACTCAAATTCTGCTTCCACTTCAGTCAGCAATAAACAGAATTAACTTTTAGCAGTCAGGATCAGCACTAAAATATTAAAGCATGTGTTACAACAGAAGAAAGCTGAAAAATATTATACACCATAGAGCAGAAAACTAGGCAGAGAAATAAATGCATAAATACAATTCATATTCTGATTTCCCCTTCAGTTTCAAGTGCACATTTGTTTGTTTTATGAGAATTTGCTAGCTACAACAAAAGTTCTGTAGAAAATCTTGATGCTCTGACGTGCTAAGGAAAAGAAAGCCTTGTTTCTTTAAAGACAAAAATCTGTATATAGCAATTAATATTAACATTCTTAAGAAAACAAATGTCACACTTAATTTTTAGGTCTTTTAAGAAATACTAAACTTTTAGAAATACTAAAATATTTTGCTTGAATGAATGAGTCTAATCTCTACTACTTACCTACTTGGGGTGGGTGTCTATTCTCAGAACAAACACTCCCTGAACTCAGTGCACACTGTGCTTGAGGAGCCACTCGGCAACTTGGAGCTGTGTACTTGAAAATAGTTTGTATCTGTAACTGCTATTAAATGAAAATCAGTACATCGCTGGTTGGGCAGCTGCTAAGATTTTATAATCACACAATAGAGAGGATTAAATGCTTGTAAAGAGTGCATTAGACTAAATTCTGTGCTCAGTTGCAATTGTATGACCCTAGGAAATCAATGGGGTTCCACACTTGCAAATGATGAGGGGTTGGGTCCATTCCTTTAAAAAAAAAATAAAAACAAAACCCAAGAAAGTTCTATTTGAGAGAAAATGATTGTGCTTCTCCCTCTACTGTTCCATGTCTCATAGCTAACATCTGGTGAAAATTAAGAAGCAGTTTTCCCCCCTTCCCCCCCTCACCCCCCAATCAAACAAAAAAAAATCCCCACAATACAAAACCCTGCATATATATCTGATGTATTTTATACATATTCATCCTCATAACTTGACAGATGGGAGGAATCTTGCAGTCATTTCTGAAAGCAGACAAAAGGCCGTTGGTTCTGCTCCACATGATGATTTGTGAAGACAGAATATCACCCGCTTCCGTTGATGATTATATAGTTCTATCCATCTGTCTGCCACTGGAGGTTGTGAGAGTGAGATACAGCTCACACCGTCTTCATAAACAAAAGTAGACTGTGCTGTCAGTAGTCAGACACGCCAACTAATTGGAGCTGTCGACAGACACAATATTCTGTGTCAACAGCTCTGGTAACAGTTTGAAACAGCAATGATATGTTGGGTGATGGTGAGGATGACACATATGTCTCTAATAGCATGCTAGAAATCTGACATAACTAGAAAAGAATTACTAAAATGTAATTCCCAGCCTCTAGTTCTGCTGTTCAGACTTCCCAGTCAGCACAGAGAGGAAAGAGATGCTTGTGTGTGTTCATGTTCTTGTGCTTGTACTCGTACACATCTTCTTCTGTATCACTTCATATGCTGACAGCTTAATTTGATGCTCATAATGCCTAACTTAAAAACTAAGCTTTCTGCTGAATTTCAAGGAATCCATCAAAATTCCTACACAAATTTAAAATTAAACAGGGGAACCATCTCCATTGCTTTCTTATGAACTGGAAACAAACTAAAACAGGTCAAACAACAACCTAGCTAAATGGACAGCTCTTACTGCATCTGTGCAGGAAAGAAAAGTGCTATCTTACTGAAAAGTGGTTTGGTGGACTCATGCAAGTGATATATTGCCCTCTGATCTTGCTAAGATTGATAAACATGCTCGCTAAGAGCAATAAACATTCTTCATTTTAAATTAAAGCCCAAGGAAAAAAAATTGCAGAATTAGGGCCTCAGTTTCTCTTCAGCAGAAAATCTTTCACCATCATCACTCCTTTAGGATTTTAAAACAGAAAGAAATCAGTGTAAAAGGTTTATAAACAAGGTACTAGGCAAAGAGAGAAAGTGGAGGTTTGCTCTACTCGCATCTGTATATGCTGAGCTTGCGCATTTATTTGGCTCCTCCCTTGCCAAATGCAATGCAACATTGGGCACACTAGGTTACATAACTACATAATATGCCAGTGTACAAAAATACACCTTTATTTTCTCCAAAGAACTAAACAAATATACAAACATCACAGCAACTGTGGTAGTTAAATGAATAGTAAAAAGTCATTACACAGGCTCCTGCAACAGCAGGTCTGGCATCGCACCTCAAGGCCCCCAGCGGTACCCAGAACCATGAGATCTTACAGTCACCATAAAACAAGGAATAAAACAGAGTGACAGTCCATTTATTGATGCACATGACCAATTGTAGCCATTGAACAACAAGGTCTAGAGGACATGTCATCCCAGAGAAGCAAGAGGAGGAGCAAGCTGGAAAAGGCACAGAAGAGCCCAGGTGAAGTTCTGCAAAGCCCCTGGGAATAGGCTGGAGGTGGCAAGTCCACAAATGTATCCAACTACAGGGATCCCAGTTTAGGAGGAACAAGGCAGAGCCCAGAACCTCCTGTCCCAGGAGGGAGGATGTCAGCACCCACAGGGCAGCAGGATCCCATGAACCACAGCCCAGCACTGAGGAGGCCTCGTACACTCCCATCAGCTGCCTTAGCAGCTTCTTGCCAAACTTAGAGGGACAGAGCTGAAGGAAGCAGGTTGGAAAAGACGTGCCCAGGGGGCAGGAAGTCTCAAGCATTCCTGAGAAACGCGCAGTGACAATAGCTGAGGTTACAGAGGAAGAGCCTAGTCTTGTTTGTGGCATAAATCCCTATATTATCTCTTGCTGCTTGACCTGCTGGAGCAGCCAGCAGCACCAGGAGCATGGCGTGCTGGCCTGAGCCGGCTGCTTCCAGCCAGGAGAGGGCACACAAGGCAGTTCCCTGCGACACTGCTTGCTTGGCAGCCACTTATTCTTCCCATCTTCATGGCTGTTTCTGTGCGCTGATGTCCCTCGTGAGCCATCCAGACTGTGCTCAAAATCATAATGGAAAAAGAAAAGACTAAAAGATAAGCCAATATCTGCTGTTGCCAAAGCTGCAAAACTAGGAAAACCTGTCAAAATATTGTAAGAAGGAGAATTTTAAAAACAGGAGTGTGAAAAATAAAGTCAAGCAATATTATATTCTCCACCTAAACACAGAGCAAGTTGCTACCCAAGAAGAAGTGTGTATAAATAGTGTGTCAGCCATTTACTGTGAGTGTGACTCTAACAGCTGGGCTGTTTGTAGGAGATGCAAATTTGGAGCCATTCAAGGAAGGAAGAATGAAAGCTTTGGCACTCGCTGGGCAAACACTAACGGGTTTGGGAGAAGGGCCAGCAAAAGACAAACTGCAGAAAATAGTGGGTGGCCAGACTTAGGACAAGGAATAGTTGGGCAAAATACCACAAACAATCCAGCTCAAGGCAAACACTGGACACTTCAAAAGTTTTATTTTTCAATTCCACAGCATAAGCAAAAGATCTCACTGCAATCACTGCACTCCCACAGCCCCAGCAGCCCTCCTAGCCCGCAGACACTCACTGATATTCATCTTGCGTTACACTCACCCATCCCTACAGTGCCTGGCTCTGAGTCATCCCTAGTCACAAGGACAACTCTATTACTTGCCGTGTTCAAAAGTCAGTGAAAAAATACCAATAAAACTTCTGCCCCAGAGATCAACTGAAGGAGTTTGGAGAAGCTCAGGCTGCTTTAATCTAAACAAATAGGTGGGCTTTGATACCAAAATGGTGCTTACAAGAGACCCTGTAGCTCATGAGTAAAGTATGATGGTATTTCAGGACTTTATCCTCCTGCCAGTTCTGTGAGACACCAAGATTTTACAGAGTCTGGTATCTGTTACAGATACTTATGGCAGAATTACACCAGGTTTCTTTCAGGTTTTGTTGTTTTTTTTCTTAATGAAGCAAATCTAAGCACAGCATCAACACCCTCTGTGTTAAATCACATACATTTATTTCAGCAAAACAATCCAGGGCCTAATGCATTTTAAGGTCAGTTCATTATTCAACCTTCTGATGCCTTTTCATGCTGCTTAGACTTGCTGCCTTGTACCACATCGGTATTTAATAATTATTCCAGCTGTCTCCAAAGCCCTTTCACCACACCTTGTGTGGCACATTACAGACAGCTTGGATTTTTCAGGTACAAATTGCTAAACAATTACTGATGAGAGAAAGGTCATAATAATAGGTTACAGAAGCCTTTGCAGCCTGCCTTTACTTCATGGCCATTTATAAAGAACCATTTCATCCCATTGTTATAATGATGAGAAGGAAGTAGTTTAAGGTAGTTATAGACAAGCAAACAAAAGGCAGGAGAGCAGTGCTGTATAACTTCTACTTTCACTTCCTGCCTACTCCATTACTTCTGGCATTATGGGAGAAATAACATGATTGGAATGACCTAAAGGTTATAACAGGTGGGCAAGGTTTGCCTTGTCGAAAGCAGTGCGAGCACTGTTGGCTAAACCTTTTTGAAAGCTGAAAGTGGTGCCGTTTAACAAAAATACTAAGCTGTCATTGAAAAAAGTACATTACTTAGAAATAGTATTTCTTCATGGGCTTTCTTATCTCTATTTTCCCCCCTCAAATGGGGTTGGTTTTTTTTCCCCAGAGGAAAAAAAAAGGCACAAAGATGAAATCTCTCTGTAAAGTTGAAAAGTAGAGGACAGATTTTGCACTGGTAGAAACTCCATTAGCTACATATGAACATTACTAGTTTTAAAATGGCCAAATCAAAGTCTCAATGGTCCAGTCTACAGCATTAGAAATCAGGTAGCCAAATTTATTTAGATTCCTATGAATAGTGTGGAGACAGTAGTTTTATTACCCCGAATTTTTTGCAAGAAGTGTCTCTGCTAGCTGTTCCTCAGTACTTAAGGTGCTGGGATTGGATCCAAATATATCACAGATTTTCAAGCCCAGTCACAGTCCACAGAAAAATCCAGGTTATTTAAAAAGAACTTTCCTTTTGAAAGAGGAAATTCAGGACAATTTGATTGACCAGGAAAAAGCAACCTCAAGCCAAGCCAGCAGAATAGTGATGGAAGCAGTAAGGTAATAAGTAATTTGCCACTTTCAGCTAAAGGAGAGGACTCCCTCAGCCTTACTTAAAGATTTTTAAATTTATGCAAGTTAAAAATAATACAGTAGTAAAGGCAATGGGCCACTAATACTTCCCAACATTTCCACCCATGCTCAAACATTAACAGACCTTTGTTCATGAGCAGCCCAGTAAGCAGGAGGCAAGTCCACTCAAAGCTAAGCAAAACCCTAAGTAAGGAACAAAACAAGACCTGGATCTCCATCAGGAGGTGTCATGGGCTTCCTTCTTCCAGAAGGAAACCTGAGGAAATTGCTGGGGGCAGATCTCCCCTCCCCCTCCAAATACCATCTTCCATTTATTCACCATTGATTTTCATTACATTGGGTCTTCTTTTCTCTAAGCTTCACTTTCCTTTCCTGCAAAATGAAGATTAAGACACAGGTTTACCAATCAGAAAAGAACTGACCCTTGGACCATCCTCATGTACATCTTATATTCATATGTCCAAACTCATCCTATATACAAAACAGACAAGGCAAATTATTTATCTCAAAATATATTAAGGCTGCATCATGTATTCAGCATAAATTAGGCAGGATTGGCCAAGCTTTTTTTGTGATTGATAAAGCCTCACTAACTGCCAGGGACTGCAACAACACACACGTACTGTGGTCCACGTGACTGCAATGTGCATTCTTCACACTTTACCCTGCTCTCAGCTGCAGATCACAAAGACAGAGCCAGAGTTGTGCCTCCCAAAAAAGTCCATGAGAAAAAACTTTGCTACTTCGACAGTTCTAGCTTTAGAATGGGAAGAACTGTATTCCTTGCTTCAAGACTAAGACTAAGTACAGGGCAAAAGGATTTCAGCACAGATTGCTTGTGTACTGGCAAGTATAGAAGACGATCAAGCCCTGACTTTTGTCAGATTTCCATTTATTGCTGCCCAAGATTTAATCAACTAGATTGATAGCCAACTATTAGTTTAATTTTGGTCAATAGTTATTTAAAAAGTAAAAGCAAACAAGTCTGTAAAACAATTTAAATACATCAAAGTTTATATCTCACGTTACGTAGCATATCCCACTCTCCTTCAGGAATCCAGCCAGGCAACCTTTTGTTCCCTTGGCCAGTTGCTGGAATAATAGCCTCTCCTTTGTTTCATCGTGACTTGATTACTATAATTATTTGCCCGCTAGACTTCCAGCCACTGCTCTGGTTGTGAGGAGTACAGAATACAACTGCTAGACTACATGCTGCATCTAAGTCTTTCCATCACATTACCCCTATATCCCCATATTAAGAGAGCTCCATTGCTTCCCAATGCAGCGGCGGCCTGATTTTTTAGATCTTCGTACTAATTTACAAGGCTTTACATTGGAAGCCTCAGATAAATCTTTTGCTGCTCCATGTCTGAAGAGTCTTAGGGCTGTACTTGTATATGCTTTTGTCTCCCCCATAGTGTTTTAGACCCTGAACTTGTTTAGCGTTACTCACATGAGCAGGTTTACAGACTTCAATGGGACTACTTACATGAGTAAGAAGTACTCATATGAGTAGATATTTGCAGGCTCAGACCCTAAGTGACTTGGAGAGCTTTACTATTATTCACTTCTTGAAAAGCACTTGCAAAGAAACAAGAGAGGACTTACGGTATTTATTCAGAGTTATTATATATTCACCATGTCTTCTTCTTAAGCCCTCTTTGTTCTTGAGTACATGTACTCTATCTACAGTAGCGATACACAATATTTCTCTCGGGGGATTTTCACATGCAAAAGTAGCGGAGGGTTTGACATGTTGGACTGTTGGGGGCTTTGTGTTGTTTTGTTTTGTTTCTCCCTGTGAGAATTTGTAGATACCAACTTGAGACAAAGAGGATTTTGTTATTTCTTCTATTGCAGCAGCACTAACAAGCTTGTGCCAGGGAGTAAGGCACCAGTGCATAAAAGCATGGTTCACACACCTCACAACAAGCCATCTCCTGCCCCTAAAGTGTAAAAGCTGCAATTTCTCTACAGTTTAAATTGAACACTCTCATTTTCACCTTGAAACACTTGTTTCCTTCATGCATTTTCAGCTATGAGGACAATCAATTTTGTCATTAGACTTACAGCACCCGGGTCTAGAATGGCACATTTCTACAAAAGTTTGTATTTCCCACCTATATGATACACACAACCTGACACACTTATTCTTTTATATAATGAGAGATGTTCTCTTCTCTGGAAGACTTGTATTCCTTGGGAGAAAGAGGGGCAAAGTTAAAAAGCTGCATTGTTCTGTAGCCTGCCACGCTAAGAAGTTGTCCTTGCTGGGAATGCCGGATATGTCACAAAAAAAAGTGCAAACTGGGCTCACTGAACCCCCCAGATCCTTTAAAATAAATTAAATGTCTTTTCTAGCAGAACACAATGGAAAGGTACAGATAGATCATTAAAAACTAGAGGCTTTCAGAGGCTCTCAATGGTGATTTTTTTCTCTCTGAAAACACCAGAAGAGATGACAGACTTGATCCTTTGCAGTGCAGAATGCTCCTGAGCACCCTCTATTACTGTGGATGGGATGGAAAAGTGGAGGCATTCAGCATTAAGCATTGCTCCTCAGCTTGCACTGCTGTAAGCTGCTAGAAAATTCTTGCATTCCACACATAGCAAAACCAGTCCCTCAGTTCAGAGTGCCTGCTACTTCCAGAAGAGAGACCTGTGAGCTTTTTCCACTGGAGATTTCTGTACTTGGTTACCAATACCAGTCTAGCAAGAGTTTCAGGTAGATTTGCGCAGGAACAAACCGATAAAAGTGAGTCCTTGCTGTTTTCCATCCAGGTTGAGCTGCACCCTAGGCAGCATTAAGTCTCAAATGCACACCTGGTTTGAGGGTCTGCCCTAAAGTCTTTGCAGTAACACATAAAGAAAAAGCCTGAACAGACAAGGTGAGGGCCCAGAGCAGGGTGGGATGCTATAAAAATGTGGTGGAAAACTGTCACTATTTCTTCCATCTATCCCTTCTTCCCATTAGCCAGGCTTTCCTTAGGAAAGCCTTAAAGGCTTTCCTTTAAAACAAAAAATTATTTTATATATATATATAGATATAGATATATAGATATATATAGATATGTATGTATGTATGTATATATGTATGTATATATTTGTATGTGTATATATAATTTTTATATCCTTTTAATCTATATAATACATATTTTAAATATAATTATTTTCTATATAATCTATTTCTCTAATTTAAATATCTAATTTTAATATAGATATTTTTATATATATAATTTTACTTGAGTGTGCATGTATATCTATATATATACACACACACACACACAAATATACTCAAGTGAAATAAAGAAAGTGTGACATGGAACAGGCACAGCACTACCTATCATCACATGTTACTTGTTTCACTCTAAGTAAATCAAGGGAGGGCGAAGAGCAGGCAGGGAAAAAGCACAGCCAATGCAAATGCAATGGATTTCTGCTGGTACGGAGCCTTGCCTGGTCATGAACTATCCCAAAACAGGGCAGTGAATGCCTTGGGTCCAGCCATCTCTCAGTGTGTTCTGTACCACACAGATCTTTCTCCACTTTAAACTCAAACCTGGGGAACTTTCAGCTGGCTGAAAGACAGAAATAAAGCTTAATCCCATGGCTTTTCTCAGAGTTCTCAAAGCTCTAGTAATAAGGTGATTTTCCTTTAAGAAATGCTGGCATACTACTGTCTTGTGTCAATTTTCATGGGTCACCATGAAAACAAGATGGGTGGCAGGAAATTAAAAGAATTTCTGTTAAGCTTGCAGCCTTTGAAATCCTTTAGGTCTGAGAGATGGCAACTTTCTTTTCCCTTCCCCAACTTTCACTTCTGAGACACAATATATTGCTTTAGGGTTAACCCTCTTATTTCTGCCATTTTCAAGGGAGAGAAAAACCTCCTATATCAACTCCCTTGGCAACTGGATTTTGGCAAGCACCATGTACCAAGAAGCAAAATTAAAACATAATAACAAACTTAATAGTTTTAATCAAAGTAGTTACCATTTAAGATTCTTGAAGCTAAGTTCTAACAAAGCTTAAACAGAAAGGGTAAATGGAGGTAAAAGTACAGTGGGAACACTGTATGAGCTATTTTCTTTTAAAAGTCTCATTCTGCTAATTAAATCCTTTATCAAATATTTTCTCATACCAATTTTCACAATTTATATTCCCTGCTCATATTTAATATTCCAGTGCCCCTTATCTTTCTGCTTCCTTGCCTGTCTCCCCTCTCCAGCTTTGTAAAATTCAAAATGGGACAGGGGCTCCCAGACATCCAGCTAAGATCCCATAAACAAGCTCTATTGTTTGCTCTCCTGAAACCTGGACTCTTTCAGAAGCTCCTGGCCACCCACTCACATACACAAGTACACATGTTAGAGGCTCCAGCCCCCCCCCCACCAATGTTTCATTCTGATTCATTATTTAAGCTATTTTAAAACCTTGCCCATTTTTCCATAGGAAAAGATGTCTAATTCCCAGCCAGTTGAAGGTAGAAAGCTGCCAGCTCTTCTGCAGTTAAGTGCCAGATTTAGGAAATGCAGACAGCATGTGAAATTCAGCAGTGCCAGAGGCATTTAAGAGGGCTGTGCAGGATCTCCTGCTCCGTAGAACAGTGGAGGCCCAGAGCTCCCTGCATCCCTCTGCTCCCCCCTTCATCAGACTGCACATCCCAGAGCTAACAAGTGGGGAGGGAGAGCAGAGCAAGCCAAGGAAGAAGTGGAAGGATCTGGTAGCCATGACATGAAACAATTAACTTTCACTGAAGTCAGCTTGTGCATCAGCACATCCCACAGACCCAGGTGCACAAGACAGACCTAACAAATTCCATACACATCTTTCACAAGAGGCACTCAAGTTATCTAAAGGAACTCTGTGTCCCACACACAGCTTGGACTATCTGTAATTGCACTTCTAATATTTTATTCAACACAAATAAAAGGTAGGAATGATGCAGTACATTCTTCTTTATAATTACCTGGAAATCAAAACACTGGGGTAGGACTAAGCTGTCCTCCAAACACATCCAAGTGTTGGATTAGCTGGTAAAATGAGAATCACACTTTCAATAACTACGGAGCATGTGTGAACAAGCGGATACATTCCCGTGGCTTTGAAGGATGGAGGTTTTACCACTTCCTTTTACTCTGAAATTTCATATTTTAAACATGAGAAAAATAAACCTTAAATACAAAGCATTTGCTTTTAAGCAAATCCTGCCTTATTCTAATGGCTTATGGTCAACATTATCACATAACATACTGCCATTTACAGTGGAAGGCTGAGGAGAACAACTTCCCCTACAAGTCTGGTAAGCACCCAGGTTATTAGTCATTATTCTGCTATTTAACATAATTTATTTTACTGATCAACTGCTCCAGTGGAAGAAAATTAGACACTGCCATGACGATACTAGTAAATATCTATGGGATTATAAAGAATGAAAGAGGGCATATAAACGTAATATGTATCGCAAATTTAGCATTTTTACATGCATTATGGTTCACTCCTGAAGACAAATGTATTCAGGAATACACTTGTCCTCCTAAGATCTAAAGGACCAATCCTTTGCTCAGTTATTCCAATTACACACCAACAAACCTTCACTGAAAGCAACAGAATTACAGCAAAGCACCAATGAAGTTTAAAACAGAAAACATGTTGAGAATGGGAATCTGAGAACCCCAAGCAAACTGGAACCCCACTCCCTCATGGTATATATTGGCCTAACTCCACTGTGATTAGTGTAGACAATTTACACTGGCTGCCAATCTGGTCCTTGAAAATTAAGGACAGAAACCTAAACGTATTCGGGAAATCTTGGCATTGTCAGGCTAAATATGTACACATGCCTGATTCTTTTCTCTTGTCCAGTAGAGGATGCAGCTTGTTAAGACTTTTTCCAGCAAAATATATATGTTTAATTTATGTGATTAATTTCTGTGTTAATGAAGGTTGAAGGACCGAGAAGGCTGAATGCATCTATTTATCCAGGGGCCAGATAAAAATTGCTGCTCAACTAGTCAGCCCGACCCTAATATGGAAAGCCTCAGCCTTATTCAGGGTGGGAGGACAATTAAATTTTTATGCTCATTTAATCCTGTGCCCTTTCAGAGCAAAGGCTGACAATTGTGCCCAATTTTTCCAAATGTTTGCTGTTACATAACCTTGACAAACCCACCAAACTCAATTTATGCAGGGCCTGTTGACAAAAATCTGATTGCAACAATATTCTGACACTGTCTGGGGTTAAACCCTAGATTTAGAGGTTACAGGAAAAGACAAAAAACAGCACTCTAAACCAGTACTTTATTACTTCCTACCTGCAGCATGTAAATTCATACTACTCTTTATATTTAGACTACAAAATGCTTTTATATGAAAGGAAATGCTTTAAAAAGCCTTTCTGCTTCTGAAGAACGATCTGTAAAGCTGGCAATATTTTGCTCTGATACGCAGAAAAATTGTTTCTTCCAACAACTTAAATAATTTAATTTTTTTTCCCTTTTCTTCTTCTATACTTGTCACCTGGTCACTTAAAACAGAGATTCATTTAGAGGAGCTATACTGTATCATTACTATCATTATCATCTGTGCTTCTGTGGTTTAGTGCAGTCAGT
This sequence comes from Fringilla coelebs, assembly GCF_963513975.1. Classification (NCBI taxonomy): domain Eukaryota; kingdom Metazoa; phylum Chordata; class Aves; order Passeriformes; family Fringillidae; genus Fringilla; species Fringilla coelebs. The sequence continues at coordinate 18,192,160 of NC_140036.1, forward strand.
TTATCTTATTCCTCTTACATTCTTCAAGAGAGATTCATTTAAGTGTGACCAAGTCTATTATTTTAGGTGCCTCTTGCATCTCTATTGGGCATTTAAGAGTTGTAGAACTCTCTAATTTATTTAAGCAGGGCACTTTAAAGCAACATCTCAGTAATTTTCTTTGAGTTTAAGGAGCCCTTCTATGTTTTCAAAATGCTTGAAGATCCTCTGCTCTTCTAAGGACGGCAAATATTTGAACAACAAATAAAAATGTTAGAAAAGCAAGTTCAAGATAGATATGGGGGCAGAGAGAGAAGACAAATGAGTGCAGATGGATTTTTTTTCTACATGGAAAACTCTGCAGGAATAGCCACACCAATATTTTGGTCGGCCAAGTAAACACTGGTCATTCCCTCAAGTGATATATTTTTCTTAAACATGGGATTTTCAAATTGCTTTCACATAACTCTTTGTAATAAGTCACAACAAATCAATTAGCACAAGGAAATACTTCCAACTAACTTTTACAAGCAGCACAATAAACATTTTATCTATGAAACTCTGCTAGAGACGACAGGGATCTTATCAGCTAGAAAGTGGACCGGAAGGAAGCAGAATTCACAGTTGTGTAGAGGGGTTCATAGTTCACAGAATTCACAATTCTGTTTTTTATTTATAAAAATAAGACACATAAGTATGATTACATGTATGTCCATCACTGTCAGGGAGAGATTTCTACTGACTGGGCTCAGTATGAACACTGTGGTTCTGCAGCCCTTCCCTAGGCAAAACTCTCCCCCTGTAGCTCTCTACATAGGAAAACACAGGGATGTGAAGAACACACCCAGAAAGATATTTTATAAAGACTAAAAAAAATGAAATGAGAACATACAGAGAAAATTCCTGAAGTAAATAAATAGATAAATAATAGATAAACAAAGACCATTCAGAGAAAGGCCATAGGGAGCAAGTGACACAGCCTGAGGGAGGGAATCAGGAAAGCCAGCAAAGAAACAGAGCCCTCCCATTGGCAGGGAGAGAAGGTAAATCCATGTTACACAAGGCAACACATGAAGCTTAGTCCAGATCCTTACACTCTTTTTTCCTCCTCAGGACCAGTTAGCCCAGCTGGAATGCCAGACCAGCTTCCACTGCCCATAGCTTTAACACTTATTTTTGAGGCTGCTGCCTGCCATCAGCTTGCCCTGAGGCTGATGTAGTGCTCCTGACTGGATGTTTTGCACCTCTCAGCGAGGGCAATAAGAAGAGCCTATACAAAGGACCTAAGTAATTTTGGGTAATAAACTTAATGAAGATTGCCCTACCACTTTCTTTCCTTTCCCATATTACTAGGAATGTACTTATCCAGTGGGCATTTGTCAACTTTAAACTGATTTTTTTGCAGGATATGGCTTGGCTTTTTTCTCAGCTTCTTGTAATTTATTAAACATGATGAAAGATGAACAAATACATAGTTTAATTTTACTTTTGGAGGGGGGAATCCTAAGAGTGAGAGATCCCAGGACACCAAACACACCAGCTGTTCTTCTATTTTCCCATTCTTCACAGTAATGACAGTCTCAACACTTGTTGCCAAGCCTCTTTGGAAAACATTTCTAAAATAAACATAGCACACATGAAAACATGCCAGAACACCCTCCTTCACAACAAAGATTCTCCAAGAACAGAAGATGCAAGGGCTAGTGAGTAGCTGGGCTTCATTCTGGCCAACCAGAAAACTCACTAAAAATTATAGTCTTTGGTAAGCCAAGAAAAAAATTCTTCTTCCCTTCTCAACCCAAACTAATAGATCCCGATTAATTCCCTGAATGTGAAACCATACAAATCTGAATTTGTTTAAAGATACCAGTTCTAGCCAGGGAAGATTAACCATGGTCAGAGTAGCCACCCACAGGAGCTATTCAAGAAGATTAAATGTTGGAACATGTCAGCAAGGGAAGCAGAACACTCATCTCTGATTTTACAGGTCAAAACATCACACATAATGTTTTGACTAAAAGAGAAGTTATTGGTCCCAAATCAGATCCTCTGGAAGCATTTATAGAGGATATTAAATTAGGTGAACTCTTGATCTCTTCTTTGAAAGCCATTTCTCTGCACATCCGTGAATGAAAGCTTTGGAACATAAATTTTAGTGTCCTCCTTTTCAGCCAGTTCCTGGGAATTCATCCATAATAGACAATCTATTATACTCACAGTTTAAATGTTCAAATGCATGAAAGTACTTTTTGGCCAAACTTCACCAACTCAGGGGTTTTGAGTTCTTTCCTCATAAACAAAGCCCTTCAGATCTTTGCCATGTTTGGAGGCACTGCTTAAATATTTGCTTAAATTTGCTTAAATATTTTGCAGTCCTCCTGAATAATCTTCTGTTTCCTCAGGACAGAAAAAACTAGCCAAACTCTCTGTAGTTCTCTTCAAGATAGCAGTATTTCTACCACTGATAGTTCAACACAGACACTTCCATCTAACTTAGAACCAGCTTAATTTTTTGTCCCTTACTCAGCATTATTTAGGTATTTCCAATCCCATGTATAACTACCCAGCAAATGTTTTTTCCCTAATTCTTCTGTATTTTAAGGGTTTCCTCTCATTTTACTGCTTTGTTTACAGTTGATAGGATCATAAACATCTTTTTAAAGTAAAATAAAAGAGCTTGTTGTGTTGTTTGATATTTTGTAACACTGAAATGTTGTGAGAATGAAGAGCCTCAAAGCTGCCTTGGCAGGTAAGTGAATGAGAATGAGATCTTAGGAATTTTCAATTGCACTGGAAATGCCCCAGCTTGGCCCAGGTATAACACTGTGGTTGGTCTCAGGAGACATGAATGGGTTAAGTGTATAAAGCACTTCATTTTCCAGCCATGGCTATGGTACCTTGGGTAATTACTGCAGCTTAAGCTAGACCACACCTTAGATAAACCTGTAATGCTGGTGTTTTCTGCAAACATTTTCTTTACTGCAAGTTGTGGCTTGCCTCTCACATATATTTGCTCTCCATTCCCAACTTGGTTTTTCCTTGCTAGTTTGTACTCAGTTGAACCAACAAATCAGAATTTGTTGACTTAGTTCCATACCTGCTCAGTCTTTGCGTGACACAGCCACACCAGCTATGCGGTACCAGCCGCCGTGGGGGCCTGATGGCTGCTTTTTGTGCCACATGGAAAAGGCTGGGGATGAAAGAGAAGGAGGAAGTCCTTCCAAAGAGAAACACTTTGTTTTTCTTAAAGTTGAAAGAAGCCACCTTGATTATAGTTAGCACTAAGAAGGCAAATTCAGTTTTGGGGATAAATGAACATATGTCCAGCTCTCTGGCGAGCGTTTTCAGCAAACTTCAGAAATGTAGGTGTTAATTTTTCATCAGACTAAATGGAAAGAAAACATCTCTGGGTACAGACAGCTGAGGGCTCCACCAAAAGCAGTAACTGTGGAGATTTTCAGTGACCTGCTTGCTTCCAGGTGTCTGCCATCACTCCTGGTAGAGCTGCCATCCCTCCAGCCCAAGCAGTGCTGCAGCACCGAGGAGCACTCGAGGAGCGCTCCCCACTCGGGGAAATCTTCAGACAAGCAGGGATCTGCTGGACCTGTCGCCACCAACCCAGCTCAGTCTGGAGGAAATACCTTAAGGATGATGTACAGAATCAGCCCACAGCTCCTGCCAGAGGGAGGAGCAGTTGCAGGTGAAAAGCTCTTTTCTTCCCAGACGTGGAAAAGGATCTCTGTCCACAGCACCAGGCTTTCTACAGGCTGATGATAGATGCACCACACAATATTAATTGCAACAGCAATCACTAATCTGATAACTTGAGCTTTCTGAGTACATTCCAGCAAAGCAAAACAAGGTAATCCTCATGCTACCTGACATTTGCCCTCAGAAACAAGCCTTTATGAGAAACAAAAGCGTATATTAAAAGCTAAGGAAAAAAAGAAGATTAAAGGATAACATTTTTAAAAACACCTAGTATTTCACCTAGTATTTCACCCAAAGAAAGCAATCACTGACTTCAGTCAGAGCAGAATTTGGCTAATGTGGACCACACTAGGACATCATGGCATGGCTACAAATGACTAAAAGACCAAATAATCCAAATTACATATTTTTTCAATGAAAAAAATCATATCACTTTATTGCATTAAAGTTCACATTTGAAAACAAAATGAGTAGCTTAACCTTATCTAGTGTTTTTTAAAAATTCACACTCAATAAGGCTTCACCTAGTAAAGAAATAGGTTTATAAATAAAGAAAATAATAACACCATAGTTATGATCTAAATATTTCCATGAGTCAAAAGATTTATGACACTTAAGTGACATCTGGACCTAAAAAGCAAAATCTAATTTTCAAAAATTCTGAACTTTCAAAGCAGAAAGTTGACATAGAAGAAGTTAGTCAAACCTCGTTATGCTAAAGGGACAACTAGGATCGTGTGTGTTTTGGGGTAACAGTCTGAGCTTGGAGAGACTTCGTGCTGCCCAAAATGCAGTCACCTTCCAGGGTGATTTGTATGCAGGGCCTTGCCACTTGATTTTAAGATGTGCACAGCTTGACATGTGGCATTAAGTGCAATAAGCATGACAAGAAGAATAACTAACAACTTTAACAGCAGGAACTAACTATATAGCAGCACAGAATTAGTACATTGATACTGTAAACACCTGGTGCAAATAAGACAATACATCTCAGTTAAGCTGCAGATTTATATAACACTTTGTGGAACTCTGATGATACATCTTTGCTTTTGGGTTCTGTGTTCACTGATTTACATCCCTTAAGACTACTATTAGCATGTCAATGTCCTGAACAGCTTCCCTAACAGAGTGATGCTAAAAAAGCAAAAAAAATTGCTTCAGAAATGGTGGCAGTAGTGAGAGAGAGGGGTTCCTTCCAAACATCACATTTTCTGTGAGAATTAGACCCAGCTTCAGCAGCTTTTCTGGCAACCCTCAGTCCCCATTTCAGAAACAATTTCTTCATTGAGAAGGAATATTACTAAAGGGTGAGAAATTGGAACAATATGCTACCAGAAATGGGAGATTCACTCTTTCAGTGGGACCACAGACTTGGCTCCTAGTCCTGGCAGGTTGTGGGAAGCTGAGATTTAAAGCAGCAATATTTTCACCTCTACAATAGCTATTCTAAGCTGCTTACAGACAGCTTAAACAAATGAATCCTGAGACTTCCTCACTTAGGCTACAGCAAGCCAGGCACATGATTCTGCAGGTGGAAGAATTTGAAAAGCACACTAATACTTTTCCAGTGTTCTAAAACATTCTAAACCCACATTCTCTTTCAACATGCAGGGAGCAATACAAGTTTTTCAGCACAGATTAAAGATGAAGATCACACAGTTTGTGAATCCTAACTCATCCAAAACCTCATAAGGTACTCTCATTGCCCTTTATTTCTAGGCACAGAAGTCTCCAGATTCTCAAATGCAGATTCACAAACATGTAAAATGCTCCTTCACTGCATTGTTTGAATTCTTTCCAGTTTCACTGATTTTGCACAATGCTTTGAAGTAAGGCTAGTTATTCTGTAAGTGAACTACTTATTAAATTATCATCATTTCAGAAGATTATCCATATGAAGGATAATTCTGAACCCCAGCACATTCATGTATAATACATACACACCATGTTCTTGATTGAGAGAATTAACATTTACATGGCCTAAAATTCAATGGAAATAAAACCAGATAACCCAGAAGCTTTGTGCTGATTATATGTCTAAATAATATCACCTGAGTCCTGGTAAAGACTCTCCTAAAATTAATTGCTAAGCAGAGGAAATATTTCAATTTATGTTACAAATAACTTGAACTCATCAAGAATCTCAAGATCAGGTTTTTATGATGACAGCACAAAGCATCTGGAGAGTCTTCTGCAAATGTTTTACTTTCATTTCTCGCATACAATATTAAAGAGCCAATAGAAGACGACTACAAGAACATACTTGGAAATATTGCAACATGCTCCATTTTCAGTTTAAACTTCAGGTATCAAACTTGACCTATAAATAAGTATGAGTTAATATATTCTTGAGAAGAATTCTTCATCTATTTTTATGCAGACACGCAGCAATATGCATTCCTTCCCCTCTGCAGCTAGATAGGCATAAGGGAGGAATGCAAGTAACAAATCTATTCTTTAAGTTAAAATAACTTGGCATAGGTTCAGATCCTCTGTCCAACAAGTAAACAACACAGTTGAAAGAGATTTCATAAGCAATAAGAAGCACAATAAAGGAGCCTTTCTGTGGCTAAACTCAAATAGTTGTAATTTACTGAGAGCAAGAGAAAGTAATTTTGTAGTAGAATGGATACAGCAACATGAGGTGCTAAATTGCATTTTGAGTTTCATCAGTGGCAACTGTAATGAAGATGGACCTTATTGATAAAATAATTCCTTCTACCAGCAACCTGAGTTCCACCACACTGTTAACTCATGCTCACCCAGCTGTAGGTGTTCTCTGGATACAATCTGTTCTAATTCACAAACATCCACAGATTCTAAGGGCTGTACTCAAACCAGTGATCGGAACAGGGACAACTTCATTTATTCTCAAGTACACTTAAATGAAAGCCTTTCAAACACAAATTTTAACAGGTCCTCATGTATTTTCCTCTGTCGATTTTGGAAGTAAATTCATACTTTCAAACGTCCACTGGCTCTAAGTACCTTCTACTTGTGCCCTCACTAATGTCTGAGTTTGTTCCTACCGTACCAACAATGAGCTCCATCCAGCCAGCAGCACAAAAGTAATGGGGGGAACAACTGGAATCTTTTAGTCTTTTATACTCACACAGTACAACAACCTTACAACAGAAAATATGGTGGAAATATGGCTGTATATTTATTCCTAAGTACAAACTTCAGCATTTAGTGTTGTGAATGACCAAAACGTTTCCCAATACAGGACACCACCTCTTCAGCTAGGAATGCAGGTTTTATAATTAACATATACCACAATATTTTTGTGCTCCTTCAGAGCCAACAGCTCAGTTTGTAGCAGTTGTACCATGGAGAAACTGTTCTCATCACAAAAATGACAGGGTGAAAGCACCATTTTGTCAAGAGGAAGCATGAGCAGGAACACAACCTTATCCTCCCTTGATGGGGCATATACAGATCCATCTTGAAGCAGAAATGTCAGCTCTAAAAAATGAGGGATGCACTCAGTTTTTCTCCAAAACTTGAAAAAAACCAGGAAGCTTCAAGTCTTGCTGAAATTTTAGCTGGATAGCCCTTTCTCCTGATGACCAAAGATAAATTTGAAGCCCAGGCAGAAGGGATTGGCCAGCTCAGAGTCAAAGGATGTAAGGAATATTCAAGGATTCAAAGGACCTAATGGCCTGCATCCAGTGCAGTTTCCCAGGATTTCCTACTGAAGGACGAAAACTCTTCAAAAGACTTTCTCCACATATACTCAATCTGTTCTTTACTGAAAATCAAATTCACACTGGATAATTGTTCACCTCCAACATGTCCCAGAACGTCAGGTGAATAGACCAGCCCTTTGCAGGAAGGGTAACAGGGAAAACTCTCATCTTTCAAACCTCCATAGATAATATAAATTTGCATTTTGGCCTTAACTGGATGCATTCCTTGGAAGCCTCCGAAACACACCACAAACGTAGAGGTCATAATTGCCTTAATAAGAAACTGCGGACACACTGTTATATCTAAAACTGCTGGAGCTCCCCATTTCCTTAATCCCCAGATAAAAATTCTCTGTTTTTAAACTGTGACCAGTCACTGCAAGGAATAACACTGGGATTTTTCTATAGCATACAACACAGTGGACTCTGGTCACATTCACAATGCAGTCTGAGGGTATTAACTTCATCAGTCTGCTCCCACTGATGCCTTTGCATTCTCTAAGGCTGGAGATGCAGTCATTGTTGGTGAATCAAGGAGCTTCCTTTGAATTTCCACATGCTAAAAGGAGGAAAATCAATCTCAAATTCAATGCTCTCTCCCCCGCCTCCTTCCAAATGGAAAAAACTGCTCCCGAAGGTCACGACGGCACTACCCTCCGAATCTTACAAGAAAGACATTAGAGCAGAACACGATCCTGTGCTCCATCATTACTGGGGGATATTGGAAAGAGGACAAAGGAACGAGCACACATAAGTGGGGAGTGGGCTCTTTTCTTGTAGTGGTCACATTCAACTTGTTTGTTCAAGAAAAAAAAAAAAGGAGTGGAACAAGACATGCATGCCTGATGCTCTTAGTGCCTAATACACTGGAAAAATTGTTTAGGAACAGTTCATCCTTAAAATTACTCTGTAAAACCATCCGTCATTGAGATCTTATTTTATCTGTTGCATATATGTTTCCTGTAATCCACCATATTTAAATGTACTTCTTTTTCCTGTGTTTTTAGCTTGATTTTCATGTGTTTTGATGTGGATGGTACCCTGAACTGTCCCTTCCTTTCCTGGTCCTGCTGATCAGTGATAGTGTACATATCTAGGGCTACTGTTATCCTGGGGCTATCAGCTGTGTGAAAAATCTTTCCACAAGGAGCAGAAGCCAGTATGGATACTGAGCTCATGACCCAATCCTGTTCACCACTACATGTTCTGTCTACTTTACAGCTCGATTCCCTAACAGCCCCAAACTGAGGGGGGCAGTAGAAAGCAGCTTGCCCAATGGCAGCACGCCACAGATACTTCACTAGAACTGCTCTGAGCACTACATGAATAAATACACAATATATTGTTTCAGTTGAGGGGTCAGAGAAAATGTGCAGTCTAAATAGTAAATGTGTTGTATATTTAATCTTTCAGCTGTAGGACTACACTGGGGAATATCCCAATTTCTCTTTTTTTTTTTTTTTTTTTGAGAAAGGTGTGTCTGGGGTTTCAAATATATTTGACACATAGAAGAGATACTCAAGGATTCTATCACAAATACTCATGTTTTCTTAGACCACAACTGAAATTTTAAAAACTAGTGTTTAAATATTGCAAAATCTCTACTTTTTAAACACTCTGATGACTCCAGAGTAAAAATGGTACATGAGGAAGCCAAAAACATTTGATGCTGACACATGTTTTTAAAGAACTCAGCCTTGGGTACCAAGGGTCACCAGCCTAGAGCAGAACTGGATCACAAGCTCCAGTCCAATATGGGCAGGTGCAATGCAGTGCAATTACAGCAACTACATCATACACCTCTCACTTTGACAGTAGAAAATCTTCCAATTTCCAGTCTAAATTTATTCATGGACAGTGTTTCAAAAAGAAATGCAATAAAGTATTGTGCTGTGACTTACACCTTTTGTATTACTTAGATTATAGAAACAATGAAATATGTCATAAATGTCACCTGGATTTATTTTGGTGTGCTGCTGAATGACATTCAATGGTTGACTCGTCTAATTTAAGTCTGAAGCGACTGTTAATTCATGTCTAGATTGCAGCTGAACAGGAGCCAAAGTTCATTCCACTTTGGTTTTCTGCAAAATTTAAATCAAGGAAAGTGCTTAGCATTTTTCTATTCTTATTCTGTTAGCAACTTAGCACATGTAGGCTCCTGTTTAAAAAAGTGAGGAAGCTCTGGGCTGACAATGACCCAGCTTTGTCTGTGCATAAAGATGCTCCAAGATGCTCATTCCTACCTTGCAAATCTGACCCCACTCCAAAAGGGGAGGGCTACAGTGCTACAGAAACTGCACAAATACTTCTTTTGCCAGGAGAAAACTGGAAATTATTTACTTTTTGATGAGGCTAATCTCCGGCTTCTGCTTCAAACACAGAGGAAACTCAGAGCAAGGAATGGAACTACCCTAAAAGAGAAAAGTTTGCTACCTGAGTCACAGCCAGTGCAGCTGCTCTGAATCAGTCTGTGGTCAAACTGACAACATGTACCATCTTGTGAGCTCCCTTCAGCAACCAAGGTCTGGTGCAGCTTAGAGGTTGTGTGCACTGGAGTTGGCCAAGTTCTCACCAAGTGAGAAGAAAGCAAACATCTCTACACCACATACAGCAGTGATCAATACAAATGCTGCCCTGAAGTCCCTGGCAGAGGCTGCACCAGCTCCAGCAGACAAAATCTCCATAAAAAATACAAATTGTCACGAGTATGTCACAATAACTTGCAACACACCTACTAGGGATCGTGAATTAAAAGGCAATTCCTTTAAAGCAATATTGGCCTTGTGATATCCCACTTCAAGAACAGTGAAATGTGCTTAAGCGTATACCCTACACATGTACAGCACATATGCCTAGAGAAAAACAGCATAGGTAGGAAAGGGAGGCTACAGATGGCAGAGCAGGTTGTCTCCTTAGTTAAAAAAAAAAAAAAAGGCAGAAGGTCCAGTGCAGGCAAAATTCTGGGAACACATAACAAAAGCATTAGGGAACATCAACAAATAGAACAGAACAAGCTGCAAAGTGTCAGATCACTCATCATGGATTACAGATGTGCCATTTCATGATGCCTTGGGTTTTAGCTTTTATATTTTTCAGATTCTCTGCCTGATATGTAACTCTGAGACTTCATATTAGATGTTGGCAAGTTCTCTTCACAGGGTAGTTCAACAAAACAATCCTTTCCCAGCTAGAGAATCAAGAACAACCTTACCCAAAAAGCCTAAACAACCGTGACAAGAAGGGGGCAAGCCAGGGCGTTGAGACTTCATGACCTGGAGCTGTAACTGGACAATTGAACCCAATATGTAAATGAACCAAAACTTTTAAAAATGTAAAAACTCGTGACCAGGATCCATCTTGGATTCAACCTGGGTGTAGCCCTGGCCAGGCTCTTGTGCTGCCCACGCTGCATCCTTTTAAAGCTTTTCAATAAATACTTATTTTGTCCATTTAGCTCTGTCTAGTCTCTGTTCCAGACAGCCTTTCTAGGCATCATTCACAGCTCCCAAGTTTTATCACTGACACTTGTACCTAAGAAATTTAAATCAAAACATGCCTCCAAATCCCAGGTAAATATCAATTTTGCTGAGTAGGCTGAGCTTAATAAGGTATGCTATCTTATTTTCCCTGTAATGCACAAATTTATCTTTGTTTAAATACTGAAATGCATGCTTCAGAGACTCCTATCTAAAGTGCATCTTGAAGAAAATTATTGCTAAAAGAGTCCTCCTAGCCCTTACCTGTCTTTTAAAGTCCTAAGGGGACATACCTGAGGTTATGCATCTCTTTTATTCTTTACACTATCATTTAATGTAGTGTTTATGAATGAGAATTTGCCCAGAGGACTCAAGCACCTGCCTGCTCTCACCAACAGCAGCCGTAAAATCTCCAGTAGGGTTCTGCAATCATGGGGCACGTCCAGAAATCATTTGTGCAAAATACAGCATTTTGTTGACTTCAGTTTGGCCAGGAAGAGTAGTGATACCATAGCAGGAACAATAAATTCCCTGTTATGTGGGCTCTGGTTATAAAGCCAAGTGAATTCAAATAGCGTGGGGATCAGTGGCTTTTCTGAGTAACAATTCTCCTGCATTGCCACATGCTGACCTTGTACCAGACCACTTGTAGAGCTTTAAAGACAGTCCTTATGCCCACAGAAGAGTGTTTTGTGTTATACACCAGCTAAACATCAGAATGTGCAACCACGCCTCCAATTTGTCCTCTCAGAAAAGCCACATGGAGTAGATGTATGTGAGGATGGTAGAAAGGACAAAATGCCATGCTCCCTCAAAATTCCATCATCTGCATTATTTAATGTGGAATGGTAAAATTGAACTATTTCACACAAAAGGGAAAATCCCCTGGAAATTCAGGAGGGAAGTTACCAGCGGTGTCTGATACCCTATTTCTTGTCATCCATATTCTTCAAGGTAAGAAACTTCACTATGTGGGAAAAGCATTTTCCAGCAGCTCTCCAACAATTCCTTAGGAGCTAATTATTTTGTCTCACTCTACCTGTGCATGTGGGCTCCAAATTGTACCCTAAGCCAGCACAAAGAAACTGCAAACAGAACTTTTTTTCACTCTCCCAGGTACAAGACTCTTGTCATTTGTTACCCTCTAAATTATCTACAATTATTTTGTTTAGCAGGCTAATATGGGAACTCTGTTTAATATGACAGAAAGAACAATTTAACTGAGTTGTGCTTTGTATCACACATTAGCAATCAGCACGTTAATAAGTCTGGAAGATTGATATCAGTTTGAAAGGCAAAACCTACACAAAACAATTAATTAAGAAAGTTAAAACAAATGAACTGCTCAGGGTGGAATCGGATCCATGAGACAAGCTGGTAAAAGCCCAGAAGGAAATACTCTAATTGAAAACGGCAGTAGAAGGCACACAGTACAGTTAAACATTATCTTATCAGAAAATTAGCAAAATGTAATTTTTTTTTATTGGATTTTTACAGATGTTATTTTTAACCACATCAAAAAAACCCACCTCATGGCTATTGGCACAAATTGTCATAATTACTATAATTTGAAGTCTGAGCTGTGGAGTGACTGCTCAGATAACTATCTCGTCCTCCTTATGCTGTATTAGGAAAGCAGCCGGGAGACATATCCTCTCATGTTTTTTTGTACTAGGTTTGGACTTCATTTGTGTCTATTATCCAATCTCATTCTTCAGAATACTAAAGAATAAATTCTTTTCCCCTACCTGAAACACTGGAGAAAATCAGGAGGTTAACATTAAGAGAGGTAAAGTTGACTTTAATTAACATACCAATTACCTCCCATTTGCAAGCAAATTGTTTTATTTCCTTTCATATGCTCCCTGGGGAAGTCTATCTTTTCTTTTCTATACATGGTCATTGACTTTGGGAGGAAGAATCAAGCTCTAAGCTCCCAAATGAAGAGAGAACCAGAAGAGAAATAGTTAGCATTTTAGCCCATGTCCCAGGAACCACATGCTGTGGGGTTACCAGCATTTTCTAGCCTTGAAAATTGGTGTGAAAGTGCATTACAGATTGTGATTTGCACAACTCTGGGAAATTAGCTCTCTCTTTTGATTGGTTTTTGCTAATAGTCCAAATCTCTAAAACACACAAATGTTGAAGAATGCTTCCTTCTTTGAAGTGAATGTTTGGGGAAGTTAAAATTACAAGGGGGTAAATGGAAACACCCCACAAATGGGATATTTAGTCCTTATGCAAAATAACTATACAGCATTTTGATAATGTGCTACCAACACGTATTTTGAACTGTGGCTCCACCAGCACCCATGAAAGCTAAGTAAGGTTAAAAGTTAGCGGAATTTCAATGAAGGACTTTCCAAGGAAAATGTTAAGCACTTAAGGAACTGGTGCTGGTACATCAGTAAGTGACGCTCTCCCTGTATGTCAGGAACAGGACAACCTCTTCCCCAAAGCAGTACAGAGCTGATGTTTCTAGAAACAAATTACACAGGTCCTGGCTCCTACACACTTGGTAACCTCTAAAGATCTTACAGTACCCTTACGGTACAGCTCTGGACTGGAGCTCTTCCTCTGAGAATCAGGAACAGGAGTCAAGGTGAGCAACAGTCTTACAGCTACAAATGTGCAGGTATAACACACATGCCACAGCATGCAGCCTGAGATGCCTCATGCTGTCTCCTGGCCTCCACCTGCCCCAACATGAGGGAATTCTCTGCAATGTCCTGCAAGAAACCTGGTTGCCCTGTCCTAGGGCCTCTCAACAATACTTGATCTTCACAGGAAAATCAACAAGTAGGTAGGGATTGTCCCTGCTTTATTCATGAGTGCACTTACTCACAGAGAGAATAATAAAGTCATAGAACTCTCAGTAGAAATAAGTGAATCCCAGCAACTGAAATGTTCTGACTACTCCTGAATCTTACAATATGAATAAATAAAAATACAAAGTTTCAAATCACAAGGGACACACTAGTCCTGATTCCCATCACACTGCCTTGTTACAGGTAAAAGAATACAGAAGGTGAAAGCAGGATGCAGAACATAGCCCAGCAAGGCTACCCAGGTGTAATTCTGTAATTTTACCATACTGTGAAAACTAAACGGGTCATATGTTCAGTAGATCTTATATCCAGGAGGTCCTGCCAACATCCCACAGGTGTGCACAGGAGTGCAGAATGTGAAAGGAAAGCAATTATGTGGGTGGGTACACACACAAAACGGAGTTTCTAAATCCCGGATGAATTCATTCCACACATCTGCATCCATTTCACATTAAGGAATTAGATAAAGGGGAAGAGGAAGGGGAGAAAAAAAATTATCTTTTAAGGATAGCTGAGCATTAATGCTGCTCTTTGGCTGGCTCTGTCCTCAAGCATTTCACCCTTCCCTAAGACCTACTCCAGCAGATCCTTTGTAAATGGGCAGTGGCAGGCCCAACCCAGGCATCCTGGGGTCAATACACAAGTTTTCCTTGATTTCAACCCCACCTCCTCTGCAGACTGTGCTTCTAGACTAGAGAGAGCTGCAAGTAGGAAAAAAGTGAGAGAGGCATCCCCCCCTCCTTCCAGTTTAATTGACAGGAGGGATTTTCTTGGGGATTTTAACTTGAAAACCAAACAATAAGCTACAATCCAGTCATTGTTCTGGTCACTTTACTCACATGTTACAGACCTTTATTTTATTCTGTGTCTGTTTTTGTCCTCTCAGTTTACACTTGTAGAGGTAGGGACCTGACTATGCATCTGTGTTTTAGGAGTGTTTCCACAACGCAAGGGAGAGGTTATACTACAAGCACACTAATTGTGACAAAGTGACATTATACCAGGCCAGCAAGGGGAGTAATAAAAGTTGAAGCAAGGTCTCTTGGGTCTCAGAGAACACAAGCTATAGAGTCAGCTGGACTTCGTGTGTGGCAGAGGGGAAGAACAGAAGTTGTATCCCTGTATCACACTACCCTCTGCAAAATATGTGCCTAGAGATAAATCAATATCAAGCAACAGGTGATTGCTGCATTAAATTAACTTACACCTGATGGATCAGGAATGCAGAATACAATCTCTTTTTAAGTGCAGAAAAATTGGTGCTGAGAAATTGGATTAACCTCCTCTGCTGAGGAATACTTTAATCTTCTCTCTACCTCTCCAATTTCTTGTTGGTTTTTGAAGGTACACTTTACTTTGTGTAATTGCCCTTCCCTGTTTGCAAATAAAGGGTTGTATCCTGCAGTCCTTTCCCTAAATGGCAGAATTTGGACCTTAAGCTCCAGTACATTATTTCTACATTAAATTTTCCCCTACTATAAGAAAGCTTCACCTTCAGTGATTGTTAGATTTATTGATTGTTAGTATTAAAGAACAGCAAATTAATGTTATGAATATATCAGCTGCTGTTGTGATAGTAGATTTTTAATTTTTTTAATCTCAGCATCTGGAATCAAGTTCAATATAAAAGCTAAAAGTATGAACTTGTAACTCACAAGATTTCAGGAGAGTACTGAAGATGAAGCCTGAGTGGAATGTAAAATCTCACAACGCAAAGCAATGTTTATTGAGGCGATCAAAGGCATCCAGTCCACAAGGCATACATCACCTCCACGTGTTTCTACTGCCCTCTCTTCTCCCTACTTCAGTAACCCCATTTCTATTTCTTCAGCACCAGTCCCATTTTCACCCTATTACATTTTGGTTTATGTGTCTCATGTCCCCTGCCTGCTGTACCCCAGCTGTCTCCAGCATTTCCCCTGCGCAGCGCTTCAGATGCCAAAGCAGACAATCTCCCAGTGGATCCATTCCTCTTTGTTTCCCAGGCCTGTCAAATGCATTTCACACCCAGGAGAGCTCTTCTGCACCAAGTATGACAAACCCTAAAACTCAATCATGCTTCCAGCTACCTGATCTCCACAGGTGCCAAAGAAAACAAAGTGTAAATGAGCTTCAATTTTTGTTCAAACCCCAAATTCTTAAAGTGGGTAGGAATCCATGAACTCAGAAAGTCCTTACAAAATTACTTCCCAATAAAGCTATATATATACATAGCTATATATACTCTGTGTTTGTGTGTGTATATAAACAACCCCCCAGCCATTCTCCAAAACTCCATGCTCATGGGCTGCCAAAAAAGAGCAACTCATTTTACATGCGCTAAATAACTCAAACCATCTGGGAGAAGGAAACCTCGGCATTTAACTTTTTCTGTTTTTCCCTTTTGCACTTCATTTAGCCCTTTCTGCCCACGCCTGCTGCAGCCCAGGGTGCTCCCCTATCCCAGGATTAGCAGAGATCTCTGGCGATTGCTCACACCTGCAGCTCACAGCAGCTCCGTTCCGCTCTGTGCAATCAGCCGTGCCTCCGTAAGGCCATCAGCTCCGGGCTGACAGGCAAACAGAGACCCACCTGATGGGTCAGACCAGACACCTGCAAAGAGGCTGCAGCAGGAAGGACAGGGGACAGGGAGGAAGGGAAGAGGTGGAATTACACAATTAAAAGACCAGGTTGATGTTTTGAAGGGGAGGAGAATTACCTGCTACCCACAGGCACATCACAAACATCTGACTGTGAAACCAGCACTCCTATGCAACTCCCAGTGAAGTTGTTTGCTTGTTTAATACTCAGTGGAGTAGGTCCCATTGATAGAAATCAATCTACTAGTTTCAAAACAAGAGTTCAGGTCTCCTAATAGTTACTGTTTTGGAAATCTAAGTTGAATTTGCCACTGAATCTCCGTTTGTACAGAAAGACTGGTGAAATTCTAAACTATTGCTTTGTTAGAGATGAACCCTGAATAAGTGAGGCCAACTGATTTTCCTTTTTTTCAATTATATCTGTGAAATGAGAACATGAATCTCTGACATTCTCCTATAGCTGGATTATGCCTGTGCTGGACAATTACCTATTACTGAACATGGAGAACACCCTAAACCATCCATAACTAAACATGATCAGTAGGGTGTGTTTATGCTTCAGTGATTAGTTTCAACAAAAGAGCACACAAACCCCAAACTGTGTGTGATTACTGCTGTCTCAAAGTACAAATGTGCATAACAGTGTTCCTGAGCAAGTATCACAAGTGTGACACAGGGCCCAGCACAGATTCATCACTTGATAAGAATAAAATTGTATATTAAAAAAAAACACACGTAGAAGAGAATGTCAGAATTAGTTGTTTACTCCTGCCTATTCTCTGTCTTAAAATTCACTTCAGATTAATTATTTGTAGGAAGGGGTCTCATGTCATTATTAATATTATTTTAAGTCTTGTTCTGGAAACTGACAAAACTCAGGCCTCAGCTGATGTTATTTACTTCTGACCCATACATTCATCAAAGCTAAGGATGCCACTTCTAACCACTTTTAGCTCCAGCTTATGAACTGAAGTTTAAAGGCAACACTTAGGGAAGGGTTGGCAATAACTTGTGCCTCTTCAGGCAGCACTGAGCCCCAGGATCAATTATTCTCTAACTTTACTTCTCGTTTCTAACTACTGCAGAAAGTGCAGAAACCTAATGTTGATACAGGAAAGAGAAGACATCATCTCCTTGCTTTGTAAAGGGACAGATAATAAAGCACTGTAACCTTGAGCTACTGCAGGGCAGATCATGGGCACTCTCCTTTCCAGGGCACTCTGTACCTCAGGACTAAACAGATTTATTTTGCCCCAGCCATGGCATTTGCCCTTGTAGCAACATCAGCATGACCAAAACACCCAAAACATTTGCGAGAAGCACCTCAACATTTATCTACCAGAGAGAGAGACGGGATGTGTGAAGGTGAGGATGTTACAGCAGAAACACAGAGGCAACTGGCCAGGTCTGTGTGTATCCTGTGTCCACCCAAGACCTCCCACCAGTAAGGTACCCACGGAAAGAAGGCATGAGGAAGTCAAAGACAATTCAACACCATGGTTCATTTGGACAGACTGCATGACACAGCCCTCAATAACAAAGCCAAGGGCTCTTTCCTCTCTTATCAGGAGCGTTCCATTACCAGTGATGCCAGATTGGAATGGCTCCAATCCAAGTACACATTTGCTGACACTTCCTACCTCTGAGCAAGTAGGTAGGAATTTTATCCCAGCTTTTCCTGTCCTTACCAGCTCTTCTTTCTACGACCAGTAAGGAGCAGAAATTGTCAAACCCTTTTGAAATTTGTTTCACAATTACATGTAAAATCTCTGAATATCCAGCAGCATATTGACAGTCATTCCTGAGTCTTGGATATTATTTTGCAGCTAAAATCAAAGTAAGAAACAATTAGCATCATCCCACTTCGTAAGAGAGTATTTTATCAGCTGAGTAGAATGCAGAGCATAATTATATGGCTACATCCAGAGATTACACACTGCGTCAAATGTCAAATCATGTTGTGTTAACCACCAAGTTATCCTGAAATTGTTCAGAGATAAGTGAGAAAGAATTTGGTCTCTCTCTGTGTGGTCTCTCTGCTGGGTGCATATTTTCCAGCTGTTATCCCCCTGACCTGCATACCTGCTGTGGACTCCTTCAAGCTTATCAATCAAGCTAGAGAACAGAAAGCCTAGCTTGACATCTGACCAGCTAACAGGAAGCGAGGAGTAACCCTCTGCTATCTAGTCCCTTTCTACTTATCCCTGTGATGTAGGAAATGAACCAACACCTTGCAGAAGAATAATGAATGGAGCTGATGGATCAAGGTCAAACAGGCCTGACAGGTCCTTAAAAAAAAAAAACTCAAACCAAAAAATCCCCACCAAGAACTCCCTATTTACTCTTAAAGTCAAACCAATACAGTCAACATTCACTTACAAATGATTAATGTAGAATGGAAACTTCCTGCTACTTCTCTGGTATCAGGAATAAGTAGCGAACTTCATGAAGGCTTTTTTTCATTACAGGCCCAGAAAAAACTTAAATCACCTATTAGTGCCTTTGAAAGATCATTTCTACAGGGCACATAGCTTCTGTTAATAAACACTGACTTTTATTTGGGGAACATAATATTTGAAAGGAAAAAAGGACCAAAAGCAGTAGGACTCCATGTTCCTCTGCTTTACAAGTATTAAACCCATTCACATAATGAGAAAATGGACACACAATATAATTAAGTGACTGGAAGGAAAAGGGTGTCAAGGCCAGGCCTGTGGAAATGACAATAGCCATTTAATCTCAGCCTTCTACAGAAGCACCAGTCCGTGCATCTTCAGATGATCTCCCACTGGAGACCCAGGAATTTTGCTTGGTTTTCAACTTACTGGTGGCATTTTCAAAATTTTCCTTTTTGACTAAAACAGCTGTAAACAGGCCCAGCCAAAATTTAGTTTATTTAGTGCTGCCAAAGTTTTAAAGTGTTCTTTTCTAATCTATTGGCACTTGAAGATTTCCAAATCAGTAGAATACAAAACGTGATGAATTAATCATCTTTCATGATCCCCAGTCTTAGAAGGCACACACAGGTACAAAAAACAAGATCAACATTATCTTCAATCAAGGATGTCCTGAGTTTTATTAATAAAAATCAAAGCCATGCACTTTCTTTTAAGCCAATAAGAAAGAAATTGTGAAGGAAATTCAGGACTGGAAATATTGGGTTTTAAACCACTATATACAACTGGATCTGTATCCCTTGAGGGGAAAAAAAAGCCCACCACAAAGAAAAGACTGCACCATGCTTGGAGCTTAACTTTTTCCTTAACCTATATCCTCCCTTTTAGTGCAGCTGTTTACCACCATCTCTCTGAATCTGAGAATGTATCTTATATGAATGCTTTGTCCAATTTTAACGGAAATTTACAATAACCAACAGATATGTAAAAAAAAGAGAAAACCCAACAGAACCTAAAAAAGATTAAGAGGCTTAATTTACACCACACCTATGCAACATGAGGTGCTTAAGCAGTGACAGCAAAGAGATTCCTTTTCTCAGAAAAGATCAGATATGAGAAAGTACAGAAGCATTAGTAGGGCCCACCTGTGTGTTAGTCTTAGAGCACACTAATGTAAGTTTGCTTTTTTTATTATTTATTTATTTTGCACAGAATAGGGAATGGGTAGAATATAAAGGATAACTCCAGGCACCCTTTCATAACTTTCTAGTATAAAAATTCATTAGCATTCCACAAATAATGAACCTTTTAAACCCAACTGAATGCATTGGTTGAGTTAGCTTTCTGAGATTTGTCTCCTCCCCTCCTCATCTAACACTTCAAAGGAATGCCTCTTTTCTATTAAAAGTCTCTGTCTTGTAAAAATTTACCACACTCTAGGATTTCCCCCAGTGGAATACACTATTCAAACTTGTAATTCAGGCATCTTATTTTTAGAAATTTCCAGGACAACCCCACCTGGAACGTGATTGATCAGAGAAGGAAGAGGAGGCTGTGTTTTGGTAATTATACTTTCTCCCTCTCCATAAATCATAGAAATTCAATATAAAATAGTTTTCCCACAAACTTCAGAAAGAGAATCCACATGCAAGTCTGGTAACTCCTTTCTAGCCCAGCTCTGGGGTGAAGAAACGGACACAAACAAACCAGGACTGGCACCTGCACAGGGCTGTGTAACTCCAGGCAAACAACAAGGGCAGCTGGGATCTCAGAGGTCAGGGCTGGAGAAGCTTTGCTGCCATCTTCTAACAGGAACAGCAGAAGACAAACCCAAACTGAGTGAAAGGGGGAATCAAGATGGGGATAGACTTGAAAATGGGACTTTTATCCAAATACTGCTTGAGACGGCAGCAGCACACTTGATCATGCAGTGCAATGCTAAATAAACAGTGCTGCATTTACTTGAACCTCTTCACACTGAGGGCCATAAAGGAAGCCATTGGTACATTTTGTCCATGCAAATTAAACCCAAATAAGAATCTGGGGGAAATCTGGTAACTCAAACAGGCTAGGCCAAAAAGAAAACCCAGCAGGAAGCCTACCAGGTATTTCTGAATTTACTTCTTATTTTATTTCTACACTGATTAATTCTCTTGAATCACTGTTAAGGAAACATGAAAGGAAAGTAAAATCATAAATTCTGCTTCCTTTCTTATTTTCAAGCAGGAAAAGCTTGAGGGATTTTTTAATCAAGCTTCAAAATTAGCATTAAGATGCAGTTACATCTAAAACAATAGGTAGAAATGTATAGTGCTGGCTTCTGTTAGTTTTACAGAACAAATAGACTGGAGAGATAAAGTAATATGAAGTCATCACAAGTAGGTTTTTTCTCTTGCTACTGTTCTACACAGCTGTCTTACAGACCAGAGTTATAAAATCAGTGTTCTACAGTCATTTCAACAGGCATGATTACCAAAGTGTGGGTTGATCCAGGCAAGCCACATCCTCAAAGTTCCCAGACACTGCAACGATCAACAAAGCACAGAATTAAAAGGCACCAAAGCAAGGGTGACTAAGAAATTGGAATTCAGAGACTTTGAAGTAGGGATGGATCGAACATGGATTTCTGTTCACTGCAGAAACAAGAGCAGAACTCTTGTGCAAAGTACTACCTAATGGAAACTTAGCCCTTACCTGAACAACACTCACTAAGTGGTACAAATATTTCCTACCCAGGATCAGAGGTGACAGCATAGCAGAACATTTATGCCAAGGTCATCTTTCCAGACCATGCTCAAATAGATAGTCATTGCCAATTTTTAGTGACATATTAAACCAGCATAACAAAATGAACCTTTAATTTAGGATTTTCCATTTAATGATCTCAGAGCTTTTACTGAAAGAGGAGAGCAAATTTAAATTAAATATTCTATATTTTGAGGGGATTTAAGCATAAAAAATTAAGATTGAAAGTAGTATGCAATATATCAATGTGAATGTCAGTCAGACCTGGTTGGAACATACTGAACAGGAGACTAAATATTAGTGGGAAAAATAGGGTGATCACATAATATACAAGCATTATTCAATGGATGTATGAACTGAACAATGAAGATATTTGATGCTATATCTGTAAGGATTTTGTGGTCTCATCCCAATTTCTACTCGGCTGCTATAACCAGAAGGGCCATATAATGAAATCTAAAACTTCCTACTAGCATTTCCTCTTAGCCATTTTAGGAGACAATTGATGGTCTCTGGTCTGCTGATAAAAAACTTAATAAAGAGAAGAATTTGCAATAACACTAGGTAGGAAATTTGCAAGCAGGTGATCAATGCTCTGCAGGGACACAGAGTGAAATCTGCTGCATTCCACATGCTGCATCTTCATATTCCAAGCAAAACAAGCCCCATCCAGCTCCATCCATTCTGAAGCTATTCAGATGTGGATTTCTTTTCCTGGATTCCCTAGATTCATAAAAGGGAAAGAGCAAAGCATTTTCCCTCTGTAGCTTTTTTCTGGCTACAAGTACAAGAAGAACAAAAAGCTGACTAGCAGTGTCACCTTCCTCTTTTGCAATTTTGGTTAAAGCCTTTGATTCCAGCTCCACCCCACCAAACTGCCATAAATCCATGCAAGGATCTGGTCTTGACACACACACACAACGAACAAGAATGTCTGCCATGTACCACAAGGACCTTGAAACACTCAGCTCTATATCCCTACACCACGTTCATCATTGTGAAGAACATCAGGAATTACTGAAATGCTGCCTATTTGTCAGTCCAGGGTGCATTCATCATCAGGGTTGCACAGCCACAGCACACATCAAGCCCTTACACACAGCACACACCCCTGTTCACTTGGCACCTTTTGCACAAAAACCTCTAAGAAAATAAGGACCAAGATGCACCAGTTGTTACAGTCACCTGTGTCACAGAAAGGGCCTCTCTATCAGGCTCCATTGCCCTGATTCAGAGAATAAATGTGCATGCAGTGCCACCTCTGCTATTTCCTCAGATAAAAGGAAAAGGCTTCCATCTACAGTTCATTAAACACAGTCTTAACTTTGCAATGTCTTCCACTTTAGAAATGAACAGCAGCTTTGATTATCTTTGTTTATTTATTTTTCAAGGATCACATTTTTTGCCATCAAGGACAGATAAAACCTCCAAACAAAAAGCACACCAGATAATTATTTTTAAATATGTGTGCTTCTGAGTCACACTATGTAAAAGAGAGATACTACTTCCCACATACATATGCACCAGAAAGGAAATTAAAAAGGAAAAATGAGGAAAGAAACCTTTTCTTTCCTAGTGAAAACTGCACACAACACTAGGGGTATTTGGTAAGAAACACTGATTGCATTATTGTTATTTGAGTTTAGATTCACTTTAATTTTCAATCACATCACCTGTACTCTTCCAAAACAGATTCAAAGACCTAAAAGAGCAGCTTGATAAAAGAGAGGGACAGATATTTAATTATTTATTTATTAAAAGGACATTTTTCCCAGACTTTAACTAAACCTCATCCACTCTTGTCACTCTGGGCAGACAGTTGAAAGCAATATTAGAGGAGGTAATTGCATAGATCAGTCAACAGCCTTTGTCCCCTTGCCACTGAGACTTACAGTAAAATGGGCACAAGAAAACATTGTACTGGATTAAAGGCAGGTCTTTTTCTCCAGTTGCTTGCTGCTTACCAGCTGTTGTGTTCAATGGCAGGGACAGAAGCTCTGGTGGTATCTATAGGGGAAATCTAGCCTGACACTGGCTCCTCCACCTCCCACCCCCACCACCCCCCAAGCTTGAAACAGATTACTCTTTGTTTTTAAAGTGAAACTTTACCAAAAAGTATTCTATCTTGTCATCTTCCATTAAGTCATTAATCATGTGTGCAGAGCACTTTACTAGCTATGAATTTTTAGGTTTCTGCATTTACAAGAACACCACTGCTGTAACTTCTCAGGTTGACAAACATTTTTCTGAACCCTTTGATCTTATTTGGAGCAACTCATGAAAAGACTCAGAGTAGCTGCTTAAACAAACAGCACAGGGAATAGACAGATTTCATTAACATTTGATTGTAAATCACTGGCAGCAGCCCACATGCTTTTAAAAACAGCATGCACTGTCAAAGAAAGACTGTACCTGTTATGAGTATGTCAGAACAGCTGCAAGAAAACTCCAAGTGTACCTTGGAAGTGACAGAATTACAGCTGCAAAGTACAATGAGATTGAATACAAATTGAAGGGCACCAAACAGATATGCAACAATAGAATTAAAAAGCCAAAAATAGAAATTGTTTTTTGTCAGAACATACATCATCAGCACCATCTTTAGGAGGGGAGTCATCACTCAGGTTTTGACAGCACAGATTGTAAATGGATTCTGTTTCCACAATAGTACATTTTATCTTCACATTCTGACCTGATTCAAAAGCATTGAAAAGCACAGTGTTGAGACTAGCACTGGAATTCTTAAGCCAGGTCCTACCATTTTAATCATGTAGTTGTCTAATAGGACTATTACAAGCAGCAAACAACATCAGCTCCATTGCAGCATTTGCATCACATAAGTGCATTTTATGAGAAAACAGTCAAAGACAACTCATTTGTAGGTGTACCTTTAAATACCTTTCCCACCTGAAAATTACAGACAAGAGAGAGTTGAAACAAGTATTTTGTTATTGATTACAGAATTTCCTAAGTTGCAGCTCACCTCAGAAACTATGGTCTGAACTTTTCTGGAAAAAAAACCCACCTCATGCTGAAATAATTACTCTACCATTGCAAGTTTTTTTTACTGAAGCTTCTGAAAATAAAAATCAAAGATATATAAGAAGTTATAAATATTTTTTTACTAAATACATTTCTACCTTCACTCAATACAGCTCCAAAACAAATTATATACATTTTTCAATTGTGTTCATAGAAATTTTAATTCAAGTCTCTGATCCATATTTTGTAGTCAGGTACTTATCCTTGTGGACTGAACCAAAACCTCAGACCCAAAGGAGTGTAAAATTTTGAAATCATTTACAAAAGTTTGTTATGAACTGACATAGAGACAAACATCTTTTTTTGTTTTCCTTTTATTTCCTTTTTATGAGAAAGAAGTTTAGACTTGAACCGATACCTAAACTCCAAAGTTTTCAAAGCAAGTGGCTCCAAGTTAGTTCCTGTTGGAAGGGGAAGCAGTGCATAATTGTGTGGCCATAGCCACAGAAAGTTTCAGCAAGGAAACCCCCTCCCTCCATCTCCCACCCATTCTCACTCCTGTCCCCCTGTCACAGTTTGCCACCCTGTCTCCTGCAGCAGCCTCATGGGTGGAATTTATTCGGGATTCCCCACCAGGACCGACACCGTGTACCTGGGAGCTGTTTCAGCCCTTCTCCCACTCTGCACACCAATCCTTCCCCAAGCATCAACACCCACTGGGGCCTCTTCGGGAAAGCGCTGGAATTCCTGCACATTTGCCTTTGTTTAGAGTGGAAACAAGTGATTAACTCTCTTTACTGTTAATGGAAGTTAAGGGCAGTGGTTAAACTTCCCACTTTCAGCAGGGTTTAACGCACCTGAGAACACCACCTTTTACAGAAGGAAACAAGAAAACATGCCAGAGCTAAAGAAGCAGTTGAATTTGATGTAACAGCCCTTTTTGTAAAGTTAACTGCATTGAAGTCTCTGGAGAGTCTCAGGGTTGGAGTCACAAAACCACTTGCAAAGGAGTTTACTCACTTAGAGCTTACATTAGGAGACTTCCCACAAAAGTCAAGTCCTAGAAGCCTATGGCACAGCCCTATAACAACACACCTTTGTCCCAGGATCCCACTGAGCACAATATCCTCACATTACCTTTACAAAAGGTCCTTGGAAACGTGCAGTTGCATTAACTCCTTCTGAGACGTTTTGGACATCTTTACATTCCCACAGAGATCCACCTCAATACAGGGCAGACTATTAGGATTGCAGACAGACAAACACATCCCAAAGGAGGAAGATTTAATCATCTAGGAGAGACTGCACCTGCCTTTTAATATTCTTTTTTGGCTGTCAGTTGTGGCCACATCAGGGCACCCAATCAGTTGCTTATATACATTCCATGAACTTGCAATTAAGATTCAATACCTCAGATGAAGACACTGAATGCTGAGCCTGAATCTTATTCCCTTATTAACAGATAAACATAGAGAGGGCAGGACAGTGGTTGACTGGTCTTATTTCAGATACCATATCACTGATTGCAAATTGGGTAAATTAGCCTCACTACACCAATCTGAGGAGCAAATCAAACAGTAGGATTCCAGATTTGCAGATACAAAAAGGTGGGTTACAGCTCCATGGCCAACTTGCCAAATTACCACAACTGCACATGAAGAAGGGAAACTGTCTGTCAGACGTGGATTTACATATGTAATTAGCAGGATTAAGGAGAAAGACACATGTAAGTTTTACCCATACATGTTTTTGCATGTGTACACATACACAGGGCAGAAAGCCGGGGCTTGGAAATGTCCCGATAAAACAACCTGTAAGGTAAGAGCTCCACAACACAGAGAGGCTGGGCAGAGGGCCAGGAGCTCCTGAGTTGTAATCTCATCTGTGCAACTGAATCACTGTGGGTTTAGGCAAGTAATTAAACTTTCCACTGTCTTGGTTTTCTACTTGTGTTAGATACAGCCCAGTATTTTTCCCTTTATGTATGAGAAGGGTAAATAAAGATAAGAGCTAGTACTTTACTGCCTGCTCTTTGCAGTTTAAAGTACCAAGAACAGGAAATTTATTACATTACTTGATCCTAGATTTCTTCTTTCATCCCACAGATATACAATGATAGCTGCAGAGGATATGATAGATTTACGAATCCATCAGTGCAGGCACTGTATAAAACCAACTAAAATTAATGATTTCATGACTAAGACTATGAAATTTTCAGATCATTTCATATTACAAATTAGTTTCTTAGGGGAAAGTTTTTCTGTTACATTAGTTTGATATAATGGAGATATTGCCATCTCCTGTGGTGACAGATATTTTATCAATATCTAGTAACAACCAAAAAGGAAGTTGTAATATGTATTCAATGAGTTTGATTACTTCATCAGTTTACATGATTTTCTTAGAACTATAACAATAACACAACAGCTCTAAATCCTTTTAGGACCTAATAAATAAGCTGCAAAGCAAGCAGAAACAGATGCCCAGGTTCAGAGAGTGGAAGTCTTCTCTGAGATATGATTTGCTTTCTTTGGCCCTTGCAAAGCTAAAGTCTCACAGCTAATCTTAACCCCGCTTGACCAATGTCAATTAAAAACAGATCAGAGTGCAAAGGAAAAACACAACTTCTATGATAGGTAAAACAGCACAACTTAGATCCTGTTCTACAGTGACTTATATACAATCGTTAGTGTGTAATTTACAGCTCTTACCACCTCTGTTTTGACAATTACTCAATTACTGTGATGTGTAATGGGCTGCCAACTGCACAGAAGGGACTGAACCAACCCCTTCAAGGGAAGTCCTACATGATAGGCTGGAGGAGATGGACACAGCTGAAAGGTCACAGGACATGAGACTCATGTAAGGTAGTGTAGGTCCTTTCCTTGTTACTGAATTGTAAACCCTACTTACAATCTCCTCTTTTCACCTGTGAACTGACTTGGAACCTCTCTCCTTGAATCTGCCCCAAGTAAACATCTCCTCCGTGGAGAAAGTGAGAAATATTATGTGATTTACCACCATAAACTGAAGTGGAATGTTCCTATTTAAAGTTTATTGCATCTATTATTTCAATAGAGCATGACTGTTTCCAGCAAATGCCTGTAAGAATGCCAGCCCTTTTGTATTGCCTGCAATTAGCTTATCTCCAATTATATAAACAGGTACATGATGACAGTCTTCAGTAATAGAGGTATTATGGGGAAAATAAGGGTTGCTTTACTTTGAGTGTAGGTCTTAGCAGAAAACAGATTAAAGCTTATGTGGCTATACAAAATAATAGATAGGCTAATTCCATTGTCTGCCTCTCCTAAATTATTTTATTAGATGGAACATATTAATTATAGTGAAAGAGAGCCCCTGACTCTGTTGGCTTCTAATGAAAATTTCTTTGTATGATCACGGCAGGATTTCCCACCATTTTCTCTTTCTGATGAAATTAACTCCCTATGGTTGGTCACCAGGATAAGCTCATTTTAGCCAATCAGCTTGGGAGCTGCCATTTACCTCACAAAGAGAGAAAAAGGTATCTGCTGTCATAGCAACCAGTGGCTTTGCTCTGATCATCTTTGGATCCTTTAGCATAATGAAAAACACCGGCTTGCTTTTTAGATGATTAATCTTTTCCCCTGTGAACCTACTTGAATACATTAGCAAAACAAGTATGAAAAATTTGTTTATCCCAAGATAATCATTAGAAAATTACCTGCAAGAGTAATTCTCATTAGGGCAGAGTTTGTGAATAGGAGACCATATGGTGAATGAAAGCAGCAAGAAGCAAGAAAATCTCAAAGCTGCAACAGGTTGCAAAGTTTACCAGATTTCAGACTGAATGTGGAAATTGGTTAAGCATCAAAAGTTGCAAAAAAAAGTTTTCTTGCTAAATTATAATAGGCTATGAGGAAGACTCAACAGAATTTACAACCAGGCCTGAAAACCCTTACCTACACTGACAGTCCTTTTGTGTATGACCAGTTCTAATTCCAGATCCCAACCACGTCTTGTAGCCCTGGAGAATCTTAACTTCAATGGTGCTAAGCTCCGAGCTGAAATCATGGAACTAGATTCTTATCTCACACTGGTGGGACTTTAGCTGTTGTTATTTTGATATTTAAATGGCATTATAAGATTAAAATTATAGAAGATTTTGTACAACTTTTGAGAACCAACTCCAGGAGAAAATGCAAGAGAAACTTGAGATTTCATAATACACTCTCTGACTTCTTTGGTATTCAAAATCTTATTTTAGCTATGTAAATGATGAGAAGTTAATATTATACTGGGGCAAGGTGAAAGAAAAGTGAGATCATTTGCAGTATTGAAATAGTTTAATTATGTTATACCCACAAGAGGTCCCAGTAGAACAGACTTGGAATTCATACTATGTAAAGCTAAAATGACTCCTCCAGTTTCAACAAATCATTAGAAAAAGATAGAAAAAAAAAAGGAGGAGGAAGAGATAAAAATTCCTATGAGGTATCAGCTTTGTTCTGAGAGCAAAACCTGATGTGATTCTACAGTCTGTCTCAGTACACTGGAGCAAGACTGTTCTTACCAAAGGATGTTCCTCTCAATTCTCTTGTCCATACAGATAGATTTCTCACCTCAGCAATAATTCTTTTCAAAACTGGGTTGTTTGGATAAGTTTCTAGTCATAAGCCTAAGATAAATAAACCAGTAATGTCCTCTGTTATCGCACTCTGTTTCCCACAAAAGAAAAAATATTTTGATTCTAACTCTTTTGAAAGCTTAACTGGAGTGTTCTAATGTTCTTGAAGAACAGAGTCCCATCCTTGAACTTCAGAGCCATCATGCACTGTCTTCCATGCTCTAAGTTACATTATAATGACGGAGCTGTTAGAGGCCATTTCCCTGTGCAACACTTTCATTTGAACTCAGTGAATACATATTTTACATCAATGATACAAACAGTTAATTTCAAAGCTCTACCAGTTGTTAATAATGGTTTTCTAGCTATGAGAGTTTTGTATGAATCTTTTTTTTCTTTGAGTGGTGAGCACTTGCCCTACTCAGACTGTATCTCCTTACTCAGACTTCTAAGAGACATCACAAACTAGGTAGGAAACCACATCCTGGATTACACATTTACTGTTGAGTGAACCCAAACCAAGTCCATTTCTTTTTCAAATGCCTAATTCCCAACAGAAAGACATCCCTTACAAATAAAACATATTGGATTTCCCAGAATCTGGTTTTCCTCCACTTATTTATTTGTAGCCTCAAAGACAAGCTGGCTGAAGAGCACAGAAATGACAGGGACGACTCTTCCCATTGTGGGTGAACCTAGGAAAAAAGAAAACTCCCTAGCTATTTATAGCACAGCTCATGACATACCTACATTTTTTTAGAATTTTTTAGAGTCTTACCAAAGTCCTTTTTTCCACCTGTCCCTAGGCTATTTCATGGAAATACCCACAGATAGATCAGAAAAATGTTCAAACATTGAGGAAAAACAGGGAAAGAAATGTGTGTATTTCCAATTCATGGGAGTACTTGGAGCTGCTGGAATTTGAACTTCACTTTGCAGCTAACTTTTCCGGCAGGTGACCTTAAATCCTGGATGAGCTTTGTATGAATTTCTAGTGGAAAATCTCAGGAGAATGGTCTCCAAACTGAACCTCCTTGATCTAAGATCTAGGTGGCAAGAGGTCCCAACCAACTGCTGCGTAAAGCAAGATCAAAATAAGCATGATTAGCATATTCAAAAATCCATTTTATTAAGCCAAGCCTCAAGTATTTAGCATGCAAATTTTTCCAGGGCCCTTGATGGAGCATTACCATCGGCACCAACCGCTAAAAGCTAAGTGATAACAGATGCAATAGCATCTCCAGGGTGACTTCAGATTTTCATCCATATGAAGTAATTAATCCTTACTTTGTGTATGTCTGCGTGTGTTTATGTGTTTGTTCTATTATCTTACCTATACTATCTATAGTTATCAGCTTAGATAAAGCAATTGGAAACTTAAGTCACCCAGCGTTATTAACTGTACAGGAATGCACAGATCAAAAAGCATACATCTTCTAAAATGTTTATTCATGGTCATTTCTTACTTTCATATTGTGTCAATTTAGCACTGACAAGAAAATCCTGTGTATTTGATGAAGAGCTTTTTCCATACCCTTAATCTACCTCATACCAGTCAAGAAAAGTGAAAAATATTCTTTAACAATTAGAGCTCCACAGACACATGTTGTGCATTAAATGGTAACTATGTAATTAAAAGGAACAAATTTAAAATCTGACAACAATTGGTGCATCTCCAGCATTTAAAATGATTCAATTATTAATAATTCATGCTCAAAACCCCACATGTGGGCAATGAAGCAGAAGGAGAGATGAAAACGAGGTCTGATCCATGACTAACCTTACATCTGTACAGAGCCTGACTAAACAGAGTTACAGCATTATGTTTTCTACAACATTTACCCAAATACAGTAGGAAATTGTCATACCATAATATGTATTTGCAGTGATGCTCAACAGTTAGTTAATAGCATGGGGGAGGGAAAAGCCATGCTAATGCACAAGAATCCACTTACATGTACAGTTCCATACCAAGCCCTGTGAATCAGAGCACTGAGTGGCTTAGACACCTGAAAGATTTACATTTCACATGAGTTAAAGCCAAATTTGCTTTAAAAATTTTTCAGGCTCCAGTTGAGCCTTTATGATTTTTGGTGCTGGTTTGAACAAAAATCAGGAAGTTTAATCCCTAGTACTGCATGGTAAGACTTTTAATGAGAAACAGTCATCCTTCTGAGATGCTAGTCTTACATTTTAAATAGTAATTAGAAGATGATTCACATTGTCTCGTAGCTCACTTATCCCATCCAGCAACTTGTTCTGAAGTGTTATTAGATCTGCTCCCATGAATTTATCCTGAACTAGAAATTTGCACAAGCAACTCAGAATACCACAGATGTCTTTGTAACAATTCAGCCCAAAATCAAACCTCATAAGTGAGAATCCATCTGTTAACCTTCAAGAAACAATTGCTTACTTCCAGATCTAGGTTTTTGGTCTTTTCTCTTTCCTTTTTTTTAATCACCTTTCCTTATATAGCTTTCTGGGCAAATTTGATGCTGCAATAATCTGCATATGAAAACAACAGCAGTAATGTGTCTGAGTTAGCTACAAAGACCTTTTTCAAGCCCAACTCAATGAAGCTACACATTATGCTAAAGTCCTCCTGATCCAAGAAGCTTTAAAAGACTGAGGAGCACAGAAAGGGAAAAGGTGCTAAATCCTTGCATTAATAATAATAAAGGAATATTGAATTACTACTGTGATTTGTACCACTACTGTATTGTTGACAAAACTAAGAGGAAACCTCCCAGGACAAAAATACACAAACAGCATCCTTAGAAATATAAACTCTGACAGGCATATGCAGTGTTATACCTTTCATTAAGTGCCACAAAGATTTAAGAAGCAGCCCACATTATATTTATGAAGAACATATCCATATTTTTACCATTGAAATATATAGTTGATTTATGTGGATTGAAACAGATTACAAATATAAAGTCAGTATTTTAAACACACTCAAAAAAAGTGACATAAGTAGATCGGTTTACTCCTGTGACCTTTTTGATGTCCTGGTTCTAATCACTGTTCCATATGTGGGGGGGATGAAGGAAGAGACATGTTTATTCTGCAGCTGATTTATTACAAAATTAAGACCATTCAGATTCAAATTCCACCCCTCTTTAAATACATTGTTGCTGTTCTCTCTTTCACACAATTTGCCACCACATGTAAAGGTCAAGTCCACTGGTAAAGTAATTCATATGGTTATCCAGATCCCATCCAAGCCATAAATTAATGTGACATAAACTGCCTACAGCATTTCTTCTATTTCTAATGTTATATGCAGGCAAGTCCAGCCTAGTGTACTGATAATTAAAGCAAAAACTGCATATACCTCCCCCAAGAACACACAATCCAAACAGGAAGTCAATTGGTTCCAGTATGAGACTTGCTGAGGGAGACAAGCAATCACCTGTAGCAAATGTTAACTTTCAGCCTTCAGTGGAAATATTAAGTCTGCTTTACTTCACAGTTGCCACCTGTAACACAATCACAGAGCGAAGAGCCAAAGGAGGAAAAAGAAGCTGCAAAATCTCATCAGAATCCTGATGTTCCTGATTTTACACAAAGCAACCAGAAGAGCTGCAGGCTGGTCTCCTAATGCTCTGAAAATTAAGACTTATGGAAATCACATGTGAACATATTGTTTCTCAGAACTTGCTGCTTTCTTAAAAATCTCAAGCCCATGGTGGAAGATAGTTTACAAATGAGTTTTACTTTCTGTAGCTAAAATAAGCTTCTTTATTTTGAAACCACAGACTGATCATCAATGATGCCCTCAGGAATAGTCAGAGAAGATTAAAATAGGTGCATTTTTTTCCTCTTTTTTTTGGGTACAGCTAACAGTTTGATTACTAAACTTAATCCCATAAATAAACTAGAACAACTCACCCTGCAGACTTCACTGGAAATGAACTAATATGCACCTGCTGAAGATTCAACCCACAAGGAGGTAGTCTCCTTGGAAACCACTCCTGATGGTCTGAAATACAATAGAAACAGTCACTGAAGAAACTTAGATTAGTCTAGGTGCTGGGAAAGGTGATGAAAGACCAGGATTTTGCCCCAAAATTAACTGTCTGAAGAGGGAACACTCAAGTATGTTATGTAGTGTAAGTAGTGTGGGGAGCCCAGGGTAGACCTGGGAAGAATCTGTATTAAAGAAATCAAGCAGAGCCTATGATATGTCATCCATCCCTAAATTACTATTTTCTTCACCAAGGCTCAGTGGCTGAACTAACATCTTCAGGGCAGTTTAACCCAAGAGAAAGTAGTTTACCCAGCATGGCTCAAACTCTGGTCTAAGCCTGGACATTTACAGCACCTGCTAATACTGGCCTGTTCTCACATGTTTTTTAGAACATCTTTCATTCCTGATTAGCATTACAAACAGCTACTTTCTGCTGTCCTCTCTCTCCTCCCAAGTCTTTCATAAAACCTGCTGACTGATTTATTCAACCACTTATCTTTTAACTTGTTGTCACCAGACAGGTGCACACTTGCAACAACCCTTGTAGCTGAGTCCATTTAACAGCTCTGTTAGGGGCCCCATCCTTGCAAGACACTGAGCTGCACAGAATTTAGATACACATGGACAGCAATGATTTAGGGCTCTCTCCAACTTGCAGGCAGTGCTCAGTGCCTTAGGCATCAGTTTCTTTCTTGTTAAGATGACTGTAAAAGGACCATCCCATCTAACTGTTTAATGTTATTTTAATGGGCTACATTACATGAACTTGATACAGCAGTGGTTATCTGGGTCAGAGGCTCCATTTGCTCCAGGGACCTCAATCACAAAAGTAAATCCTACAACACAGACAGATAAGAGAGTTCGGACAGTGTTAGGGTCCAAGCCTGGGTGATCTTGTTTGCATATTTCAAACCCACTTGACCACACCTGCACTCAGATATTTTTTTGTTGACATTTTCCTGTCAGGGACTAGAGATGAAGAGGAAGAAAAAAAAAAAAAAAGAAGAGCAAATTCAGAGGGAGATTTACTCATTCTTTAAAGTCACTAAGACAGTAAAAAAAACCCTAAAGAGGTAATTCACTTAAGCAGTTTTCAGAATCCCTCTCTTCCTGCCATTCTCCACTACTCCTATCACAGGCAGACCTTTCATAGGAGCTGAATTTTGACACTCTGAGGGAGCGTGTAGGACAACGACCATGGTTTACACAGCCACATAAAGAGTGCATTACTTAGGAGGTAAAGCAAAAGCTAATAGAGACATTCTCCACAGAGATCACCCCAGCTGCAGGTGAATCATAGATGACCTCAGATACATCTACACACACTCCCTCTTCTGTGCTGAAACCAAGCTCACTGCAAAGAAAACACCACCACAGAATGTGAAGGGAATGTTTAAGCAGTTTCAGTCTACTTCTCAGATATCTTCCACTAGTTCTCCCACAGAAAATTATCTAGAACTCTGCATGTGAACTCTGGACTAAAGCTTTTTCGGGGGTGATAGAAGTCTTTTAAAGAAGGAAACCAAGTGCAGTCTGAGTAATTTCAAAGACTGAAGATTCTGTTGTGAACACTATAATGGTTACTTCCAATTCCAGCTCAGTATCATACAGCATGTCCTGCAGCTACAGCCCAACAACTTGGCTAAAATATCTGGGCTCAATTCAAAAATCTTAATGTAGTAAACATTTACTATAATTTCCAGGAAAAGTTACAAGATCACACTCAAATACACACACAGTGTTGCAGACAACACAAACAGCATCGTGTGTAAAATTAACTGTCAGCTCCTGTCATTTGAATTTTTTTAGACTCAAACAATTTGAGTGTTTCCATGACACCTGAAATCCCAAAAGGTTAGGTAACCCTGCCAAAGCTCTTGAGTATAAGGGTTTTTTTTACCCTAAACCATTAAATCAAATCACATGAAAACAAAATAAAGAATTCAAGTAACTACTGTGGGAAGAAATTCAAACCAGCAATAACTTTAAGTATATTTTATCTCATTCCTGGGACTATCTTTTCATTTTCTTATTCTTAACTGACATATCAGGAAAAAGGTTCTTGGCAAATATCTTCTCATCTAGCCAGACTCCTAATGCCCTTATTAGCATACATTTAAAGATCTTGTTTTCAAGTAATCTTCTAACTTAGCTCTCAAATCAGTGTTAGGTAGTTCATTTTTGAACCTTAGTCAGCTGCATACCCTCCTAACTCAGATAAATTTTTTTCTCCTACACAATACAATCAGTGCAACCAACTCTCCTGCATGGTGTGAGCCACAAAACCAAGAGCAGATGCTTCTGTGTTAGGGCTGACAGAGACAGCCTTCTCGGAGAGGACCAGGGGACAGTTTTGTGCTGGGAGTGTCTCACCCATGGTTATACTTTTTTGAGGGTGCAGCAAGTTGGAGAAGGGGCAGCTCTGTGTTCATGTCCAGCTGCTTTTCAAGGCCTCAGATTCATAAGGTGCCATCAAGCTTTGGTCAGAAGCAGATTGTTCTGACACACTCCACATGGTCAGCTTTGAGAAATGGCTGCATACCCAGGAAAAGGTAATTTTAGAGGCACCCTAAGGAGCAGCACTTATGAATGAAGCTGACCATGGGGTTTGATATTTTTGTTACTTGCTTCAGGGCTGAAAAAGGAGGTTCACAATCCTGCCATTTGGTTTATGGATAATGATACCCAGCATTTAGGACCAGACCTTTTTAAACATATTCTATGCTAAAAAGATGAAGGCTATTAATTTAATGAGACTCATACCTCACATAAATCCTGTAAGGACAAGCATGATGAGAATGATGAATGAGAATGAATGGTCTCTTCTCACAGGAGACCAGACACAACAGCGCCATGCCACAGCAGGTTAGCTGTACCAGAGGCAGAACTGTGGGAATAAGGACCACTTACTCCCTAGACAGAAAAATCCACATCAGGCTGTGAGATGGGGGATTTCATGTCATCATTCTGAGGGTGAGGTGGGAACTGAGGCTCTGAACCTGACCCAAAGCCTTGTTGCAGGGAGATGCAGCTGGGTGGCCTGGCTGGGAATGAGCCTTTCCCACCCTTAGGGAGAATTTCTGCCTGGCCCCAAGGAAGCTTTCTCACAACAAACCCCTTCATATTGCAAAACTGCTCAGGACTGACCCAAAACCTGGAGTTTTCTTGTCAGAGAGAGGGGCTGCAGCAGGCAGCTGAGGGCTCCTTGAGGCACCTTCCCAGCTCCTCACCTTCCTCCTCATGGCACTGACACCAACTGGGAGTACCTCAATTTGCTGCTGAAGCAGGAGAGCCCCAGGAAGAGGGGCTCTTCTTCAGCCACTTCCCCAGAACAGGGTTCCCCCCTTCTTAGCCTTGACTGACATTGGATTTGTTCCAGACCATAAAGGGAATGAGTGAAGCCTATGAGCTTCAAGCCTCAGGGCCAGATTTATAGGCAGAAAGAGAATTCTGTGATCTTTTTTCTTGTATTTATTGTTACGGTCAAAATGGGCCTCTTACTTTCAATCTGGAGACACTTTTATTGCTCACCTTTTCTCACATGTCCTCAGGCATATGGAGTCACAGCAGAATTAAGCCAAGCCTGGGACTCAGTGCAAACCACTGCTTGTGTGGAAAGCTTTCTGCTCCCTGGGTTCCCTGGGTGAGGGCAGACAGCTGCATCTGCACTGGGGTAGATCAGTCTGGTACCAGCAACTGAGAGAGCTCAAGCAGTTCTCAACCTTTACAGCCCATAGTTAACCATTTCATTAAAAACACCATTTGAAAAATTTCCCTTGTCAAACAAGAAATCAAACTCAGGCAGATAATACATCTTCTAGAAAAATGTCCCCAATTCAAAATTTCCTACTCATTACACCCACTGCAGTGTTTTCCTTTAAATCCTTTAAATGGATTTCAAGTTGGACAAGGCCCATGGTAAAGTCATTCTTGCTCCTTGGTAAGAGACTTCCTTTGGTTCAATACCTTTATAGCTCCCGAATTTAGGGAGATTTTGTTTTTCTCTGACTGCTTCCAGAAACTGGATCTTGTTCTGGAAGACACCTTTTCATATATAATTTGTAGATGCACATAGTAGTCAAAGAGTTACCAGAGTCACAAGCTGCTAACAGCAATTCAGCTGAAACCGTGACACTTTTTACTTTGCACTGAAAAATATTAAGAATGCTCAAATACCTTCACATCTCTGCTTAGGGGGACTAGCTGCTTGAACTGTGATGACAGATGACTGTTTCACAGCTGAGTGTTTACTATATCCAAATTCTTCCTTTTAAGGCACTTGTGTGATTAATTTGCTTTTTATCCAACTGTTAAACCAATTTAAGCAATTATGAGATATGGAAGAAGAGGATTCATTCCATTTAAAGCCTTCTGAAAACAAATATCATAACCATAAAGATGTGGGAGTGAGTTTTCTTGACTACTCAGTGTTCTTTTAACCTTAACTTGATCACACCAGATTAAAAAAAAAAAAATAATTACTTTCACAACATGAGTATTTACTATTCACAAGACACAAACCTCTGCTAAGAGATGGGGGAGATCCTGAAACTACAGTTCCATTGATAGGAAAAATCAAAATGAAAATCATCTTTAGAAAGGGTGTAGGAAGAAGTAAATAGAGGAAGTTTCATGAGAAACAAGCAGACAAAAGTAGCCCCTCCATTGTTCTTCCCCACCCACAAGAACTAAGTTCTGTTCTCAGTGAAACCTATAGGGGTGACAAAATTGTCTCCACTGAAATAAATGGAAAAATTCCTGAGAAACTTCTTTAGCCTCAGCTAAATGAGAAGGACAGACTAGATCCTGTTCAGACTTTTAGCAATTTTGCCTTCAATTCCTGCACACCTCAGAACAAGTTTCTGCTTTAAACTCTTTCATTGCCATTTTCTCTGCTGTAGCCTGAAAATATTTTGCTTTGCAACCATTAAGAAGATAAATGCATTCAAGGATATTTTATTTTTTGTTAAAGGAGAAAAGTAGACTTTTTTAAACAGGAAAAAAATCCCCTTCTTGCTAAAGAACATAGCCCTTGTCTACCCAGCAAAGAAGAGAACTGGGTTGACTTTACTAATTTGTCCCAAGTGGTTGAAGATCCTCTGATGGATTTTTACAAGATACAGAGCATTATTATTGCATTATTTTACCTACTTCACTTAGCATATTTTATGACAAGATTCTCAGGGAGCTCCTGCAGAGTGCAAAAAGGTAACTTTAACTGAGCTGTCTGGGAGCCTGCCATTAACCTTTCCAAACAGGTTTTGCTTTACGCTCAGGACAGGGGTTCATTAATTGGTTGAATGAATCAGCCAGCACACTGAGGTCTTACAAATACAGTCACTTATCTCTTTACATTTAGTATGGACATCTAAGTGCCTGAACTTCCATGCTTTTACCTGAACCAGCTTAAAAGGGGACTAGTGCCTGCATTGCTGGGCTTGTTTTTCCCCCTGAAGCCTGCAAGCTGCATCATGCCAGAATGTGGCACTCCTCTGAGATATCAAAACTTCCAGACAGCTACGTTCCTAAAGCAAACACCACCAAAGAATATGACAGCCCACACACCTTTAGGGCACTTACATTACAGACATCAGTACATGTCAGAAAGGTTTAAGATGGGATAAAATAAACAGGCATAGAGTTATTGTCCTTAATTATCCTATGGATTTTCCCCTTTTCCATCGCTTTTTTTTTTTTTTTTAAACACAGAACCAGAAAAACGTGAATGATCAGCAAGTCTGGGAACACTGTGAGAATCAGTGCAGTTGGACAAAATCTTCACAGAAGCCTCAGAGCCAACTGGGGCTTGCCAAGAGACCACCCACAAAAGCATCTGGGGACCTCACCAGTGCAAAGCTGACTGGCTCCCTGGAAAGTCCATGAAAAGAAATAGCTTCAGAGCCTTAGTCAGACTGTCTTGTACAGACACTGCTATCATCTCCCTGATTCAGTCACTCTGAGCCATGCTCCAGCCATCCCTGAGCAGTACAGACTGTTCAGCACCATCCCACAGCAGGCCCTGCCCATGATCGTTCTGACAGTGGCAGCCAGGTCCCACAGCACACACACCAACATGACCAAGGGTACTGCCACTTCTAGGTAATGGTAACATTTAACCCCAACAAACTTCACCATCCTACACATCAAATATGAGAATCCTCTTTCTGTTCCTGGACTTCTCAGGAAGACACCTGTGGATGTTGGGAGCAAGCACCAACTTGTAAGGCCCTCTTTCTTTTTTCCCACTCAGTTCCATTTCATTATTTCATTTCAATGCCTGATATACTGTATAGGATAAGGAAAATGTAACAACAGTTAAAAAACTGTGTATATTAATTGATAAATAAACTTCACACAGCCATCATCTCCTATTGCCACCATTGAAAATACTGGCTGCACAAAGTTGGAGAGATGCACCTGCAACTTTACCAAATCCATTCAAAACACTTCAACATAATGTTTGGATCATTCATTCTGAGCAGAGCCTTTAATTGCCCTACAACTCTCTTTTTATTATTAATATGTGCAAGATATGTAGTATGAAGAAAATAAACATCCTGCAAGGCCTGCTATTATTGGATATACGTTTTGGTTTTTTTTAAATAAACAAAAAAAACTGATGTGGTCAAGTAAATATTGTGAAGACTTTCTTTGAGAAAGGAAAATTTGGAGAGCAGAAGACATGAGGCACACTGCAGGCAGGATGTTACACTGCAGGATTCCTCTTAAATGAATTAAGCAGGAGACCACTAATTTTGAGAACAAGAAAAAGAAATACTACCTAACAAAAAAATTATTCTATCCAATTTTATAATCACAAATTTCAGTCTGCTGGACAATTTTCTGCATTGGAAAATAAAGTAACATTTTAAGAAATGTCGACGTCTGGTTCTGGAATTATTCATGCAGAGATTTCTTTGAAATTTAAGTGGAGTTACCTCAAACATATACAGGTGTGAGGAGCCCAGTCGCTTCAGGATTAGCTGTTCTTCAGAAACCTTAGCAATGATATGAAATTTGAAGCTCCTCTTGAACTTTTCTACTAATTCAGTAATTACTGCTATGCCTGAAATTGGCCTCCTTCCTGTAATTGCTCAGCATGTATTTTCAATCAAAGAGGTTAACACCTGAATTTAGATTCCAATTAACACCCAAAATGGACTTTCAACAAAAAGCTGAATAAATCAGGGACTTTTCCCAGCATAATATTTCAGTAGCCCACATAGGCAAACACACAGTACATGCTCTGGAAATTTGAAGATTTGCAACAGAGCATGATCAAACCACTGTCAACTCATCAGATTTGTGGAATATTAGGATTACAGACATCACCTGGGATAAAGCACTTTGCATGTGAGCACACAGACACATCCGTTGCTTTGTCACCAACTACAATGCAGTCTTTTCACTCCTGCAATTTAACATGCACAGAGATGGCACTCCAAGTTTCAGCACTGAGAAATGCATATAGAAAACATTTTACATACTGGCACAACTGGAAACCACACCTCTTTAAAGCCTAACTTCAAACTCAGGTGAAGGTCTGCAATCCTCCTTAAAGCAGACAGGAAGGACATTGTTTTAAACAGCTGTTTTCAAAGGGGTGTCCTGCTAGAGATGGAGAGGGGCAGGGACAAAGGGCAGGTGAAGTGAACTAGACATGTGTTATTAAAAGAATGGGACACATTATTAGCTCTTAGGAGAAAAGTGTCATGCTATAAAGGGAACTGCTGTCTTCCACCTGTCATTCTGAGGGAAAGCTTATGACCCCAGTTCTTCCCCCAAAAAAATACTTCCATGATGAATTCTACAGAGTCTTAAAACATTTAGGGGAGCAAACTAGAAGGCATTTTCCTTGAGGAATGACTGAATTAACAGCTAAAGGCAGTCAAAGTACCCTATATTCTCTATGAAATTACATTGCTGCAAGAGCCTGATCGAAAAAACATATCATTGTGCTGTACAAGGCTTTTCATGGTAGCAAAAAAAAAAAAAAATATGTTGCTTGTAAGGCTGGCACCTTTGGCTCAGGAAATCTTTGAGTCCAAAACTGCTAAAGCAGAAAGAATTTCTGGAGCAGTGTTGCCATATGCTTGTATTGTTCTGATGCACTTCCCCAAGCACCTTCCATTGACCACAGATGGATACAGGACACACATCTCAGTAGACCTTTGCTCCAACCTGCTATGGCTTTTTTTTTATTCTCATGTGTCCTCTGTTGGGTTTTTTATTATTTTCCTTAAAAATGAAAATTGTTTCCATGGAAACAATTATGCCAGTGGCATGTATGAGTTTAGTAATGTCCTTAGGAAACATTTACAGTCAGTTCACAGAGGTCAAGATGTCTTTATGAATATAGATCTTTAAGCAAAGGTACTGTTAAGACAACAAAAACAAGTTCAGAGGTTTCCCAAAGTAATAGGTAGTGACCACATTTCATCACTGTCCCTTATTTCAAGTTCTACATCAAAATGTTTCCTTTTGAAAATTTGGCCTCAGCTGTGAGTGCTAAGCTTTTGAAAATAGGATGCAGAATGTTCAGTAATGTATAACCTGCTACGGGAAATGTTGTCTCACTCAATAAGTTCTTTGTCATAACTCTCTGACTTTCTGTACACAGACTGTCCCAGAGGTCTTGGTATAAACATAATTCTATTATAATCCAGTGCTGGAAGAACTACTATACAACTGGAGCTAAAGGGAGGGAAAAAATAAGATTAAGATACACTCATAATTATTCCTTTGACCGCAGAACAAACCACAAGACAATGTGACATTATACTCACTGTTTACCAGCCCATATTTATAAAAAAAATCTTATCACACTATAAAAATATTTCAACTTTTAACCCAGCAATCAAGATAGTGCTTTTCAGATAAACAGGAGCTTTGAGAGCCAGCCTGTGAATGCTTCTTCCTTGCACGAAAAGGATGCAAAGCATTCTTCTTTTTCTGGCCCTCTCTATAATGACAAGAGCATCTCTGTGTGCTGGTTTGTGGATGTTCACACAGTCCACAGGGATGAAGTGATGGGGTCTGCAGAGAAGGAGAGCAGAAGCACAAGGCCATGCCAAGCTTCTCCCAGGGGATGCGTGACGCTGCACTGCTCCCTGCTCTGGGCTGCATCTTCGCGCAGCTGAAGCATGAGGTGAGAGGCGCCTTCAAAGGCTTACGGGGCTGCTAAGCTGATATCCTGATCTCTGCCCAGCATTCAGCCATCCTGTCTCTTCTGTAGCGCTCTACTGCTCTGCAAAGAGGATGTGCAGCCAAATCCACACGTGGAAAGAAACTGGTTCACAGCTTGCTGGCTGGTAGAGCCTTAAAGGAGGTCAGGTTTTTTAGCAGCATTTTGAAAAGGTACAGAGAGAATTAGTGTGGGAGACCAAGGTAGGCAAAGTGTTCCAGACAGCTGATGCGGTGGCAGGAGGAGATCCAATTTAAATTCACTTTAGTATTAATTGTCAGAAAAGGATGAGATCAGTTTATGAACTAGGAGCACTGTGCAGTCAAAAGTTACAAGCCCAAGTTGTTGCCACAAAG
Source organism: Fringilla coelebs (assembly GCF_963513975.1). Classification (NCBI taxonomy): domain Eukaryota; kingdom Metazoa; phylum Chordata; class Aves; order Passeriformes; family Fringillidae; genus Fringilla; species Fringilla coelebs. Next base: position 18,234,673 of record NC_140036.1, read on the forward strand.
TAGCTGAAAGGCTTTTCTTTTGAAAAGATTAAACTTCAAAGAATTGCAGAATAAGATACACAAGAAATGGCATATGCTTTTGCTCGATAATGTTTGATTTTCAGCCACCCCCTCCCCAGGCCCTATCACACTGTAAATTCTTAACACTGAAGTTGCAACTAAGTAGCTGTTTTATAAGATAAATGACTGGGAATATGAAAGACTTCGACCAAAAAAAAAAAAAAATAGGCTGCATAAAATGGATTGAAAGAAGCATGGATAGCACAAAACATTACCCAGTGTAGGAGGCCAGGGTTTTGCATATTTCTTGACCTAAGGAAGTAATACAAACTAAGAGATCAATGTGTCCACGACAGCTTAACCCAGTGGGATGACATTTGCCTTGTAAAAAACACAGGATATAACATCTCAGACACACCCTGATGCTGTGTAGAACTTGTGGTAGTGAGGGGTTTAATTCTCACTGAAGCCAAAAGGAGAGTGGGTCACCAAAACATGTTTTCTAACTGGGACTTAAATGATTAAGGATAAGTAAAACTCTGAACATATTACCTAATGCAAAGAAAGGTAAACTGAGGTTGACCTACTAGTGACCAAAATTCAAGAGAGAAGGCAGTGGAAATATTTCCTCTTGAGGCATGAGAGGCCTTACTGGCACTTCCCCTTTTTTTTTAACACGTTACTTTGACAATAAGAGCAATTCTCTGCCCGATTCAGTGGGCTGTGGGGCTAAAGAAAGACAAAGGAAAAAACTATCACAAGGACTTCAGTCTGTTTGGAAACTGGGGCAGGCCTTTCCCAAGACAGGGCTGGTTTAAGAACTGAAAGTATATTTCTCCTTTTGCTTGTTCATATCTAATGAACTGAAGGATTTCTGTGACTTAACTGTGTAGAAAAAGACAGACAGATTCAAGGGAGATAGAAAAAGGACAGTTAGCTAGAAAAAGAATTGTATCTCTTTTAGGATAACTGCCACTAATAATCTCTTGTGATCAAGACATACATTAATGTAATAGAAGTTGGAGCTAATGTACCATACCAGGGAACTTGAGAGGTTTTTTCCATTCACTCTGAACAATCCCAGAGTTTCTGGTTTAGGTTGATTTTTTTTCTCCTGTGGTTCAAGAAGCAGTAATATTTCCAAATACAGCAAATAACCCCAAAGTCTTGAAGGTAATTAAGTAGTGCATCACAAAGCAGAGAAAAGCAACACTGATTAGAGAGGAGGAAGTGGAAAAGCAACACCCTTGTAACTCATCACTTAGATCAGCTACAGCATCCATATGGAAGTCAAGAGTTCCTTGAGTCCAAAATCCCTCACAAACCAAGACTGGGCTAGCTGAGAAATCCTTTCTTCCTTAAAAATTATGTTCCTTGGGAACAACAAAATTCCCACAACAACAGCCAAGGAGTAACCACACACCAGATATTTTGGCAACCAACACATAGCACGGAACATCTCTCCTGAAGAGGCAAAGTCAGCCTTGAGTCTACTGCTAAATTCGCCTGAACACAGCTTTTCCCTGAGCCACAAGTACACTAATTTAAAAATTAATAGCAACAATTTGCTCAGTAACTTTGGGACAGGGAGGTAGAGACCTACCTGAACAGCAAGAATGAGCTCCTCATCTTATTTTTTTGTGAAGGATTCATCTGCCACAATCCGTGAGTGTATGGCATAAAGCCCTGAGTAAGCAAATGGCTTCAAATTATCCAGTGGTAATTATGAATGAGAGAATGCATGCTGGAGGTGGAATGAAAGAAAATTAAGAGAGATTAATGTGAAATATAAGGTTATAATTAGACATAGGTATCTGTTTTCTACCTGGTTTTGCCCATGGGGAATTTGGAAAAATAAATACTCTTATTTAATAAAATTCTCAACGCCAACAGAGAAGCAGGGCAATTTTTTAAAAGCTATGACAACATGTGCCAGACAGACTGTGTTGCAATGGGTTTACATTTCAACATGGAATGGGTTGTAAGAGAACACAGCCTGCTATGGCATGTTTTGACAATAAAAAAAAAAATTATAGCTAAAAAATTGTTTCCAAGGGGAAACAAAACCAATGCACTGATCCTGCACTAGTACTATCTACAGAAGCCCCCATGCATGAAGGAACTGAGAATTCTAAGATATGATTGAGATACTTTAACACCTGGGAAAAAAAAAAAAACAAACCCACACCACCTAAAAAACACCAGACAAAAATCAACAGCACAGCTACTCTGTGAAAAAGACAGATTCAAACTGTTGAACTTGTTCTTTGCTCATCTTGGCAGTTATCTGGAGGCTGAGAAGCAGTATTCTGGTACAATGCAGGATTGAGCATTGATTTTTCCAAACAGTTCTGTTATCCTCTCACTTTGCAGTGCCACTATCTACATCAGCTAAGGCAACCTCTAAGAACCCATTGACAGATGCAAAACAGTTTCAAGCATGCCTTTCCTGAAAATTCCAATCCCTCTTCTCTTTAACACATTTTTCTACTTCTAAATGTAGGCTTTGGGCAGCCCTGAAGATGGTGACATTCATTTTCAAGAACTGAGCCTTGCTTTGTTATTGCTTTTACTATTCAGATAGACACGGAGCTTTCTTTCCTCAGTCTCAATGCCCAAAAACATCACCTGATCTGAGCTCTGTTTTCAGGTTCATCACATCCCAGAATATTGTGAAGAAATTTCTCTTTGTTAATTTCTAGAAATCTAAGATGAGACACTACTGAGCAAACTCTCCATAAATCCATATCAGTCATATCAAGACTTAATACTGAAGCACCAAGAGCAGCAGAGGTGTGGGCATTTATGCCTGTAACTAAAGTGTAAAATTACTTCACTTTTTGGTCCTAGCAGGAATAACACAGCCCTTGACAATCAATGGCATTTGTATTTTAGTTCCATTCTATCTGAACCCATGCGCTTTAAATTTATTTTATTTCAGTAGGTTGTGGCACTTGCTGTTCTTAGCAAGATATCTTGGGCAACATTGTTTAACATTGCTTGTTACACCTCTTTGAAAGAATAGAAGTTTACTACCCACCACAAAAGGCTCTCTTTCTACCCCTAAATATCAGCACCGAATTCAAAGGCTCAAGCATGCATTCTTGGGGAAAAAAAAAAAAACCTAACAACACTTTTGTTCATCTCTTCAAGAGTTCAACACAGTGAAGTTACCCTAGACATCAGCACTGTTTAAAAGAGCATAAGACATCTATGGCAACCATGCAGTCTATTTTCCTGAACTGGTTCCCTCTCTTCAAAGGCATTTTCTGTATCTAGATCAAAGTCCTTAGGAAATTTCTGGGGTTTATGCACCCTTCACATGTTTCCTACCAAATAATGGTTCACCTCTTTGCTCCTCCTCCTCCTCTACCTGTCCTTTCCTACCTGAATATGTTTCTTCAACTTCGCTGGTCCAGCAGTTGGAAACAACATTACATCCTATGATTGTGCAAGCCTTTCCCAGCTACGGAAGATATTCCTCCCACTCCAGCAGAAAACCCAGCTTGAGACGTTTCATCTCCCAGATATTCCTTCATTGCCTTTCCACCAGCTACACCAACAGAAATATTTGTCAGGCTGCAGCATTTCCATCCACAGTGCAGCCCCAAGGCTTTGTGTTGTGCTGGTTTTTAGGTGTCGATGAGCAGGCAGAAGTGGTGGGGTTGGGACTCCCCAGGTGAGGGCTGCCACCAAAGGCAGCACAACACAAAACTGTGAAATAATTTCCTGCTAGCAAACCTTTCACTGGGTTTAGATCAGTCAGAATATCAGGGTCTGGCCAGCTGTTCAGGGCTCTAAGTGTAAAAAGGTTTCTTTAATGGCATTATTTCTGAGAAATAAACAATTGCCTGTCACTCATTACTGCACACAGGTCCTCGCATCTCTGAAATGCTAAAGACCAGCATCTTACAAACAAGGAAAATGAGTTGTTAAGCAATTGGAAAATGATTATACAATTATGTTCTGTTCGGGTACCATTAGTCACAAGGAAGATGGAATGTATCCAAGCTTTAAAAGTCAATTACTCATACAAAATTATGTCTGCTGAGAGTCACTTCTTTAGGGTTCAATATCTACAGTGCAAGATTTTCAGAGAAGACAACGAAGGAGGGTATTGTGGTTAAGCATAAATACAGAAGCCAGGTTTGAGTTCTATTCCAGCCAGAAGTGGTGAGCAAGCTGCAACTGGCATTAAGTCTGAACTGGTATAGACAGTCACAGACTGATGGCAGCAAAGCTAAGCAGATTTGCAGCAATGCGGAAACCAGCTCCTGCTTCTCATTAGAATGGGTGTGCAAGAGTGAAAGCCAATCACAGTTTACAGGCTGCAAATTCAGCAGTCCCACCACAGTCACAGTCTGTCCTACTTACAAGCAGGGTATTTTCCCTTCAATCTAAAACAGAGCCCTTTTTGGCCAAGACTACTCCTGAGGGACCATTTTCATGCCAGGCTCTGTAACCTCCATGTCCTCCGTGTCCTTAGGGAGATTAGAATGGCCTCAACTACACCTTTGGGACTCAGTGGGCTGCTTTTGGTCTCTCCGTCCTATAGCAAATTTTATGCAGTTAACTATTCCAGTTTAAGTTCTGTAGTTTTCTTTTCTGCTTGTACGTTCCAAACATGCTTCAAGTTCATTCTTGTGTCAGCATTAAACATTTCACACAGGTGTGGCCCCAGCAGAGCCGATAATAATGCCGCACTTTCCCTGACCTTTTGCCCAACCTTCCTGTAAACTGGCACATCATCTTCCCCCTTTCCCACCAAAAAGTAGTCGTTTTGTAATATAATATGCAGCCTTCGACTGTGTTGGGGCTGCTGTGCTGCTCCATTGTGTCTCTTGGAATGCTTTTTACTGGTACTTCAATGTAGTAAATGAAAGGGTGTGATACAGGACAGGTAATAGACAAGATTACAGATTGTGTCTACTTGTCATTAGCTGAAACTAAGTGCTATATCAACAAACATCATCTGTCCTCTGCCAAAAAAAAAAAAATAATCAGGATGTTTCAGTTGTTTCAGTTTAGGTAGCACAGGGTTAATAAAAGAAAACCAATCCCCTGTAGTTGATCCAGTACAAGTTTAGTCATTGTACCCATCCAGAGCCGACTCTGATTTCATTCCTGAACTTCCTCATCAAGCAAGCATCAACTTATAGCAAGTATCTTCTTTCCTCAGCTACTGTCTTATTCTGTTTCACTAAACACTTCAGGACGTGAATTCCACCTTCAGGACTATCTTGTGCTCGTCATACTATGCAACTAAATAATTTCTAGTCACAAAGGAACCTGCGTTTAAACCTGGAGTCTAAGTTTGCCTGGCTAGCGAAGAAAGATGAGATCTGGGTCTGTCAAGGTGTTTTGCAACCCTACTTACAAAAAGCACACTAAGGAGAAGAGCTCCAGCACAGACTCTGAATCACGGGCTATACCAGGGGTGGAAATCCATCTCCTTCCCTGGACAAGCTATTGTTTGAGCAAACTCAGCCAAAGCCCCAGCCACATCCCTTTAGCCTGCTGAGGCAGTCACTCCCTGCCTCTGGTGCCAGTGCAGTTGCATGGATGGGTGCAGCCAGTGCACCTCCTGTACCGCTCCCACTGCAGCCTTCCAGTGTGGGGGATAGCACCAGCTCAGCTTGTTCCAACTTGTTTTTCAGAAGGACAACAATGAAACTGGTAGCCAGAGCCCTGATACCGGTAGCAAAGTTAAATGAATAGCACCTTGTGCCTTGCCTTGCTTGCAGATACATCCTCACAGAAGCACATTTGCATTTAATAAATAATATTCCCTGTATGAAAATTGTACAACAAAATACTTGATTTAAGTTCAGGGCACTACAGGCTTTGGACCAGTACAAATTCATAGAGCTCCATCAGAGTTTCTATAAGTCAACACCTGCCCAGCACATCAGTCCTCACCCAGTATCAATTTGTAGAAAAGGGCCATGAACTTGCATGGCAATCTGCCAAATCCCATCAGCTGAGAAACTGTCCTGACGAGCACAATGTTCTCAGGGATGACTCACCCTCATCAACATCACCATTAGTCAGAATATTTTCAGAAGCAACTTTAACAAGGTTTAGGGGGCTCTTTAATAAACATGCATTTAAGTAAGCTGTCTTGGAGCAGGGAGATAAATGAAGAAGGCCTACTGCAAGTTAGAACTGAAGTGTGGCAAAACAATTCTGCAAAATGTTTTATACCTTATATAATCTCTCCTGACAGAACCTCAGGGGTTCACATTAAACACCATAAATCAGACCACCTGGGGCTCCCCTATGATTAATGCAGCTGCATGCTGCAAGCTCCAGTAGACGAAACGTTCTCTTTTATTGTAAGAAAGTAATAGGGCATAGCCCAAGTCTGCCAGAAAAATGCACAAATCAAAAGCAGGCCCTGCACAAAATCAGCTTCTGATGTGTTCGTTTGCTCTGAATGTACGTGGCAAGCTGACAGTCAGAATCACTTTGTCCCCATTGATCACCAATGCTTTTGCCAGCAAGGTGAGTAACATGTGGAACAGCCAATTCTAAAGAAATGTCAGTTCAATGGAAAATAAAACTGAGACATTTATTTTATTTTTCTATCTCCTCCTTAGTGAATTTCAGCAACTGGGAAAGGCACCAGACTCTCTGCACTGAAGGCCAAGAGCACTTACAGCTCAGACAGGGATGCCACAGATGTGGCACCACAGATGTGCCTGCCCCTGGAAAGAGACCCTCAGCGTCAGCAGCACCCACTCATGCACAGGCCTGGACATTTTGTGGCTTCTGTCCCTAAGGCCCATTTTCATTACAGAGAAAGGTGTCAATTGCTGCCTGCCAGAGATGAGAAACAGATGTGAAAAATCTCAGAATATATACCCATGAAAAGTGATGGGGGAAAAAAGTAGCAATTTTATCCTGGTAGTATAGCAGTAACCTTCCTTCACTTCTGTCTTAGTCCTAAACCTGACTGTTAACACTGAGGGGGAAATTCTGTCTTGTGAGAACTTGTCTGAAGTGAGCCCATAACATCTTCCCTAGGAGAAATTCTCACTTGTCCTTAGAAACCCACATTGCCCAAGAAGTCAGAGATTGGTAGAGCCTTGATGTAGTCCTACAAAATCTTTGGTAACCAATATGACAAAGAACGTATCATTGCCATGAGTTGGCTTGAAGCAGGATCATGACATGTTGAACATCCTCTCTGGTGGCCCTCCTATCTTTGGTACAACTAGCTAATTTCTGTGTCCTGCCTTATTATCAGACCAAGATAGTGTTTGAAAAATGCAATCACTCAGATAGGGCTTCATGCAAAAAATTCTCTTATTGAAGTGATGACATCTCTCTTCTCAGACATCATGTCCCAGCCATTCAATAAAACAAGGAGCAGATCTTCTAGTTGGGCTTAATTTAGTGTTTTGTTTGTGGGCTTTAACAGTACACACAAAATGTGACAGAATATATGTGCACATCCAAGGAGATTACTGAAGAAAAGAAAATGAGAGATGTTTGCTAGATAATGGACTAGGGGAAAACTAAGTGCTGTTTTGGTCCAGTACAACAACAGAAAAAACTTGATAAGTTAAACTACCACCTGAAGGAAAGACTTTTGTAAGAGATCACCCTGACCTGATGTTGATTTTGGTTAAGGTTTGAGGGTTTTTTTAAATATACATTTTATTTATTTATATGTACACATAAGCTGCCTTCAGACATGTCTTCCTATGCTGAGGAAGGCATAGGAACTGCACAATCAGAGCAGAAAGTCTGTGCCTTATTAGGAAGCCTAGAGGAATTGCTGCTACCCAGATTGGGAGATGCACGACTTGAGAATCATCCCAGTATTCAAGTAATCTTAAAAAAAAGAAAAAAAGAAAAAAAAGGAAAAAACCACCAAAACAACAAACCAAATAAAACAACCATATTTTCTTCCCAAGCAAATTAGTTACCAGAAAAAGCATTCTGCCTTCTAGCCCATCACCCTGTTTGACAGTACCTGTCAAAGATAAAATCTTTCAATGAATTAAGGGAGGGGAAAGGCCAATCCCTCCTAGTTATGGTGCAGCGATTTACATCAGTATAATTACATCTTCATTACTGTGGAGACTGACTAGACCTCCAGGGAAACACGACTGGTACATAAGAACTTTGATTTTTAATTGCAATAGATCTGCTACTATATATCTAAATCTATTGAAACACATTTGAACAAGCAAAGATTAATAAAAAGATAGTGCTAGACAGTTCAGATTTGTGAAATGTTAAACTAATTGCAGTGCATTCTTTCCAGCCTTGAAGTGGTAGTACACTGCAATTGGGTCATGACATTACATTGCAAGGGTAATATATAGATCTTTTTTTACTAGCAGTACTCTCTTCCAGATCAATCTTAATACAAATTCCTAATGCTTCACAATTCTGATACTTGCCTATAATTCAAATGCTAATATCAGTTTAACCTGGAATTTACTGCAATCACTTTCCCTCTGAAAAGTGCCCTCTTTTAATCAATGGAAACTGCCATTCTTAGGGCCTTCTCTTCAAACAGTGAAATCAATCCCCTCATCACTGGCAGGCTCTTCAGATAGAAGAACACCCAGCACTTGAAGAAACTAGTGTAAAGATGCAGAACGCACACACTGCCTTCCTTCTCCAGAGACACACTCAGGTCTGACACCAGCAATAGCACATCTCACTTCACAGCCCCATCACACCAGCAAGCACCTGCAGTGAGCCTCGCACTTTATCTGTGTCCTAAACAATTTGTCTCAGAGCTCATTAAGATGAGTTTTTCCCCCAAAAGAAAGCCTGAAACATCAGATCCCCCTATGCAGTACTTTTATACCCCTCTGCACATATTTAAAGTGGGAAGTGTTGTTACCTCCCTTATGCTTTTGCATGGGCTGGTGTTCATGTCTGTCTCTGTGCTTGGAAGGCACTTTAACTTTACTAGGGTTGACCAAAGACATACGTTTTTCAAGGTTTCCAGATCCTCCTTGCAGCCTCCCCTCTCCTCAGCCAGGTGGACCTGCAAGAGTGGCTCCTGCTAAGAACTGTTCTCGCACTCAGTACTTTATATAAGGTTACACTTTACACAAATAATCAAGAATATATGTGAAAAGGAAGGAAAACAAATAAAATATTAAACTGATTAAAAAAAAAACACCCCATGTTAATGTAGCCTGTGGCATGTCCTAGAATTTTAAGATAAAAACTAAGTTTTCCATGTTTTTTCAGTCTCTTGTTGATCCACTTGATTTAAGTAGGGTGGATCCTTAAAACAGATTTCAATTTGTTTCACCTGAATTGGCAATTGTAGCATTAGATCCTTCATGGGCATATTTTAGAGAAAAACATAAATTAATATGCACGTGTATATCTATATTGAATATTAGTAAACTTCCTGTAATTTAATTATTAAAAAACATCTTTCATTTTCATAGTGCAGTTTTTCTGTCTCCATTCCACCAAAATGGGGGGGGGGGGGGGGGGGGGAGGAAGGGGAGAGAGAAAGAGAGCTAGCCTTAAAACATAATGGAAGGGACAAAAATCAAATCTCTTCTGAACTAAAACTTGCTCACTATGAGGAATTCCATTCCGACTGCACCCAAGAGACCCATTCCTTTCAGCAGACCTGCTTTCAGGTGCAAAGCATCCCCATCATTTCCTAGGACAGCATTTTGCACAGCAGGCAGAAAGCACTGCTCCTCACGTATGCAAATTCATCCATGTCTTTGGGGCTCCTCTAGTGCCCACTCATTCACAACAAGTAAATCACAGAGAGAAGCAGGATTTAACTCTGAATAGCTTTGCTTTTGCTGATATAACTTCGACCCTTGATGATAGTTAATGTCAGGGTTTTTTTGCATTCAATTAATTTAACGGTCCAGATTTTTAATTTGCATTTCATTTAACATTTCAGATTTTTAATTTGCCAGATATTGTTTATCTAGTATTCATTTCAGCGCCATTCACTGTATATACAGTGCATACTCCTCAGTAATTAGTGTGCAGTAAATTAATTCTCTCCTTGTTCCTTCATCAGATATTGGATTAAGAAACTTCCACTGTACCAACATAGTGAACTAGATTAGATATTTCCCATCTATAATACCTTTGTTTAATATTTGTCTTGTATATGTTATGCTGCCTTAATGCTTCACATGATAAGAAATGTTATAGTTAGAAGCAGAAACCTCCAATTAATTTGGAGTCACATATTTGTTTGAAATTATTATACTCAAATTAAATGTGTTCACATGGTTCTACAGGGTCTACTCCTTTAGACATCCCTACATTTTCTTTAAGAAAAACATGGTTGTTGTATTTATAGAAAGGATATTAAAGCCACCTGATGATTTTCATCAACTGTCATGAGCCTTAAATCAGATCCAAAGTAAACACCTCGTTACAGATCTGTCTTCTACATTCTGTCAATACGGGCCAAAGACCAGCAAAAGTGTCCTCTTACAAATCCAGGGAAAATAATACACAGACTCAATAGAAGGGAATTACCACCACAGTCCACTGAAATTCTGCGTGTTTTGCAAACACTTTCACAGTTCATTTCACCTTTTCCACGTCCACTGAGACACACAGCACACAGACACAATTGTTCCCAGGTCAGTCCAACCTCGGAGAATACCTTTGCTCAGTGATTAAGGCTCCTCTGTGCAAACTGTATTCATCTCTACCTGAAATGACCTTGCAACATTCAGCCACCTGCATGGTTTTGATGTAGCAGGCCAACTGTCCAAAAGGTTAGAAAATATCTTACAAGAAACCTTTATGCCCAGAGAGTCAGTGGATATTTTATCAGGATGTGTTTGTTTTTCATGCTTTAAAAGTCTGCAAATTTATGAATACAACCTATCCCTTCTATCACGGAAGCAGGTATAATGAGTGATGTGTGACAGGAGGCTGAAACACTGGTCCTTCCTGAACCTATGCCCAAAATGTCTTATGTCACATCAAGCACCAGGGCAGACACACACTACTGCAATCTGGTTTGGACAAGCCCTTGCACTGGCTAACAGGGAAAGGCAAAGGGGTGGAGCAGGGATCTGGGGCAGAAAGGGTTTGGAGTTTGTTTTTTTTTCCCAAGCAACTCGCTGCTGAACAGCATGAACCATGGGCCACCTAGGATTGAAATTATCCACAGCCATGTGGATAGCTCCCAGATTTCCCCACTGCTTTTCTATTCAAACCAGCAAGACATACAGGAACACCATTTACACCTGGGGAATGGCAGCAGAGGACAACTGCTGCTTCTCTTCTCCACCAACATCTAACACAGGACATACAAATGTATTAAAAATAATGAATTTGAAACAAGGCGCTGGAAAAATATCATTGAAATTCTTTGGAAAGCTCATAATGAAGATAACTGTGCCCTCCTCATCCAAAGCAATAAGAGCTTCCTTTCCACATTTACCACATTTTTATTGAAAGGCTACAGAAATCACTCATACATGTGTGTGGCTGTGGGAAACTCAAGTTAGAGCAAAGGAAAAAAAAAAAACCCACACCTACAAACTAAGAAGTCCTGCTGTTCCTTTCTTAATGAGATAAGTAGATATTCCTAAAGATCAGGTTGCAGTTGTCCGTCTCTCCCCCAGCTGCTCAGAGTCACAAGGGTGGTGAGGGCAGATGCCCTGTGCCAGCTCCCCGTGCCAGCTCCACGCTCCCACTCACTGAGTGTGCTTGGCATAGGAGAAGGGAACACACCTGAGCCACAGCTCCCACCTGTGCTGCCCAGCATTTGGTGCATATCCCAAACACTTGGCAAAGCACAGGCTTGGGAACTGTCTACCCTCTGACAACTGTTTGCCAGTGGACACAGAAACAGCAGAATTTGGTTCCAAGCTCTCTATTGTTATTGCAGCAAAAGAAAGCAAGTCATTAGTATGAGACATTGAATAAAAGCAGATCTTTGAAGCTGTAACAAGTTTATAGTAATATTTCTTTTGCTATTTGGGTTCCATAAGTCCAAGCAACATGCACCAAAACAAACAAAAACAAAACAAAACACCCCAACACACCACAATGATCTTACAAAAATGCAAAGTGAGATGAGGATCTTACAGGTTGTATTTCTTCTCTGGTTGAAATATATTTTGTCTTAGAATAAAATATAATGTTTTATTTTATTTAGAAAGTTTAGGCTTCATTTTTATTAAACTAAAATATTCAATTTATTCAGTAAATAGCCTATCAGGATAAAGGGTCACTGAGTATGCCAAGGGAAAGTATATCTTTTGAATTAAAGGATCGAAAACTCAGTCAGGCAGAATACTGGTTGCTCTCAAGAACATTATGGGAACTAATGAAAGAACCCCATTTCCTGCCTTATACAATTAAGTAATCAGCTGCCTTTGGTTACCCCTAACAACTTACACAGACAAGGGGATTACTAAGCAAACAGACTGCAGCATTTCAGAATACACAGTCAACGGGAATGCTGAAACAACATGCATTCCCAGGGGAGTCACTACCTTTTCAATTTTAAGAGAAGGAAGTGGGATTATTGAAAATTTAGGACTTGGCAGACCTTTACAGAAATGCTCTGGCTGATGTAATGTGCACTATCTAAGTTAAGTACAAAAATAACCCTTGCCATCTGAAGAATGTTTCCCTTACTACCTCTTCTCCAAGATACAGTGAATTCCTGATCTGGTTCAAATGAAGGGATGCTTAGATACAAAATAAAACTATCTTATTTGGGCCAGAAGAGATTATTATGATCATACTTAGATGAAATAGAGTGCTGTGAAAAAGTCTGATATTGAACAAACACTGTAGCTTCAGCTGGGGCCAAATTTTACATCTGAAAAGTAAGAAAATTTTTCTTAATCTCTTCAGAGAGACTTAGTTTGCACAAGCACTAAATAAGCAGTGAACAGCCTTCCCCACTGCCTCCATAGGTGCCTGTTGGGGACAGGCAGAGTTTCAGCGCTCAGCACTCACTAGAAGTTTATTAGATTTATGACTCTGGCGGAAGCAGTGCCAAGAAGTTTGGGGAATCCACCCCTAAACAAACACCTCGATGAGTGGTGGAATAAACACAGCTTAGTTTTCTCACAGCAGGGAAGTAGTATTTGGGGTTCCTTTCTCCTCATGTTAATAGACTTTGCTGTCCTCTTTTCAACTAATTGGTACTGCTGGTGGCCGGACTAGGAGTGTCATAACAAAACCCAGAAGTACTTTTGTGACATTGTAACCTTCTGGGAAGGGCGAGGGGAAATTTCCATTGTGTCACTGCAACCTGTCAAATAAAAATCTGAAAGTCTGTAAGCAGAAAGGAGTAATAAAGATATTTATAATTTGTTGAGAAATAAAAAATAACGGGAGAAAGAACGCAAGCAATAGTCTTGTTCTAGAGTGACTGAATGTCCAAAGAAAATAAAAATTAAAATGCTACACTGCTCACTTCAAACTGCCAATGTGCTAGAAGTGCTGAATGGAAGAGTGCTTCAGAAAGAAGGTAAATATTCGCTCTGACTTACTATTATCTGCTGAGCCACTAGAGACATATTAAATAAACAGCTATGCAATGTTGAAAATACTTCCAAAAGAATAAAAGAAAACTGTCAGCATTGCCAAGAGATAACACAGAATGAGAGGAAAAAAACCTTGTAGTTATGAGACATGGAAAGTGAAATTTATTGTAAAAGTGCATTGCCTCTCAGTAAACTCTCTCCTGCACCATCAGGCTCCACCATCCCCACTACAGGGTGATCTAATTATTGGGGAAACATTTGCTAAGGACAGCACCTGGCTGCTCTTTGGTGTTTAACTTTCCTTTCCTGCTCCCACAGCCTCAGGTTCTCAAGATCCAGGCATATCTGCAGAGTTGCTCATGGATACAATAATAATCTGACTTGGCCAGTGGTGGCAAGTACAATAAGTGACTTGACATTACTCAGTTACCAAGCTTTGCACTGCTCTAAAATACCATGATTTTCATCTTCCATCTCATCCTGGACAGACCCAAAACTGGCTCCAAAACTGCTGATTATTTAACTTGTCCCCCTTCCCCAGTGTCCTCAGGTGTTGAGCTGAGCAATACAGCTGTATATTACAGCTGTACAACTGTGTGCTGTTAGGCAGAATTTACCAAGAGGATTAGGCAATCTGACATCAGATGAGATTAACCACTGAAAGAGAACCTCAGGTCTTTTGGTTGTCCTAGTGGGTTGGATTTAATTGCAAATTGGTCCTTTACCAATTCCATCCAAAAATACTAAAAATGCCACTGTAAAAAGCCTTCTTTGAAATCCATCATGTAAGATCAGCCACACTTTTTACACAAAACTTGGGGGCCAAATTTCATGAGGCACCACACCACTGCCTCTCACCTCAAATGCAAATCCCAAACCAGCCCAAGCCAGTGAGCAGGTCAGAGCCTCACCCTGCCCCTGGAGCAGACACAGCTGCCACCTGCCTGGCTTGGACTGCCATGAGCTTGTTGGTACAACAAACCTGCTCCTGACTTCATGAAGAGCATTTTGGCATATAACATCACATGACCATCACACTGCTTTTAGTACACACTGATGGTATTTTCCTGCACAGTATTAGGGAGCCAACACTTGGCAACGTGCAGCTTTGTCCCTCCCCAGACACATTTTTGTCACTGAAAGTCTTCCTATTCCATGCTACCTCCTCTTGAGCCTGAGCTGTGGAGTCAATAGCTGGGACTCATGATCAGATTTAGACCCCTGGACAGATTTTTTTAAAAAGAGGTATTTTTCGCCTTATTTCAATGCGCACAGAACAAATTTTAATTTCATTTGAAAATAAAGCATTTTTAAATGCCCTCTGTTGCTTTCTTAGGAAACTTCCCACAATTTGTAATCAAACCCAACAATATTTTTTGTGCAAATCCTGCCTCTGGTTTTGGGAAAGGAAAAAAACAGTAATACCTGGAATAGCAGACTTAGATCACAATCCAGAAAGAGGCTAACTCAGCTGAGAGGCAGCTAAGCAAACCAAGATGCCTTAAAGGAGGCAAGTGGTTTATTTGGATTGCTCTGCTCTTACAGGTGGAACAACACAGCTCCAGACAAAGGACAGGGCTGCATCCTTTCTGTCACAGTGAGACAGAGCTCTGCTAACATTCCATGCATTTATTTAATCATTGCTGTTCAGCAGAGCTGGTCAGAGACTCCACTCCCCGGAGATGCTGTGCCAGATCCCTAAGGAGATCCATCCCCAATGTAACAGCCACAGTGCAGAGTTAGCGAGGGGGCTATTCCAGCCAGGAAGGTTAAAAAAAAGTACAAGGCATCACAGAAAATGTCAACACAAACTGTAAGATTCAGTGAGTGACTAAAGGCTGCAAACAGAAATACAAGCAAAAACTAAGCTGTGTTTTCCAATCACACTTGACAGGAATACCGGAATTGCTGTGGGTTTAGAATGTTCTCTGGACAGTAATAGCAACACACCCAGAAATCTTAATATCTCATGCCAGAATTCTGAACAGAAAACATCCAGCAGGTAGCTGGTATAACATGGATCTAGAAAGTAAACTATCAGCTTCCCAAGCAAGAAAAGGCTACTGAGTGCAAAGAGATGAAAGAGATTAAAGAAACAAATCAGACTACCTGCAAAAATGGATGCCTTCAGCCCCTTCCTATGCACTGCTTATGTATCACAGTGCTCACAATTGCTTTTCCTACTTTGCCATTTTGAGATGATTGCTCTTTAGATTAGAGAAAAGCAAATAAAAACTAAGACATAATGAACTGTAAAGGATTAAACTGGGTACTTCACACAACATCTGCAATACAAGAGCAGGGAGATGATCAGTGAAGTTAAAAGGCAGTGTACCTAAACAATACATGTGTAAATGCATAGTTTGCTGCACGCTATGGAAAAGTCTGTCCTCACTTCCTCACTCCCCCTCAGCTTTCACGGTGACACGCTGGGAGATGGGTGGGTTTTATCCTACCTTCCTTCCTTTTACACAGAAGGTCTTATTCACTAATTCATCATATCTTCATGGCCTTAAAAATCCACATCTTTACTCCAGATCTCCCACTGTTCCAAACTGAATCCTTTTCTACTGCTAGGATACCTGGGAAGGATAGTTATTTTAAAAAATTGCCACACCATATCCAAAGCAGATAGATTAAATTCCCTCCCTTCACAGTTTTGTCCTTTCCTCACTCTTGACCATACCACCATCTTTCCTATTACATCAAACATAAGCTTATCTTGCTTGGCAAGGTGTTTCACACCTTACCCCATCTTCTGCTTCACTATCATTCCAATATACCAGCCTGAAAAACATTTGCTATAGTGACAGACTGAAAAAAAAAAAAAAAAAGAAAATACACACCTTCATGATTTTAACCACACCACGTCTGCATTCAGTGGGGCTTCCTTGCAAGCACCTGCAAGCCTGTTAACACCTTCATGTGCTTTCCCTAAATCATACGTAAGGCTCTGATAACTCACATTGCCTCACCATTACTTTTTGTGTTGGTCAATAAAATCTCATAACATTCTTCCACTTTTGCCTATCCATCTGCTCTTCTCCTCCAAGGTTGTAAGCTCTTTGAGGCAGCAATTCACTTTTTGTTTTCTGTGTTTGCTTAACACAAAGAGGTCCAGCCTTTGGACAAAGAACAAGCACTTAGAGTACTCATCATCACAAATACCATTGGCATATAGAACTTCCATAATTTCAGGAAATAAAACAAATCATGCATCATCATTATTAACAGCTCTTTTTTCCCATTCTCTTTTGAATCAGGGGAGCCCATATGTTCTCACTATGGGTTTTATTGTATTCCCTCTGAAGAATCTACTACTGGCCCTTGTCAGGCTACTACTATGGCAGCAAGGAAACCTGTTTTATGTAGGCTGATAAATGAGCCAATAAATTCTAAATCCATTGCCATGGATGCTTCAATTATTACTATTATTTATTGTCATCTGCTGTGAGTTAACTGTCTCCTTGGGGCTGGACCAGTTGGCAGTGCTGATCAGGGTGGAAAGTCTTCTGTTGTGCTAAAAAGAGAAAACTGGTCCCGTGGAACTTAATAGGGAAAATGAGAGGAATATTAAAATAGAAACAGTTCACATGTAAGCAAGAGCTCCCTATGGAAAAGAGTCCTCCCATTGTTTGCCTCTTTTCACCTGCTGCATTGCTGATTGGAAGCTTAAATGAAGACTTTTTCGCAAAAAGGAATCTAAATATTTCAGACAGAAAGTTGGCTAGAAAACCAAAGATAACTGATCTAAAGAGATGACTGCATGGGAAGAAAAAAGCAAAGGACATGAGATATCACAAAAAGGAAGAGCAAGTCTTACACAGAGAGCCAAATTCTGAGATATAAATCCCAGTTGAATACCTCAAGTTAGGATTTTACACAAAAATGTTGAGTCAGGGATAAACTGTTAATACTTGAAATACCTGAACTTGCTTGTCAAGTATTGGGGGGGAAATGGGTGGGTGGGAAGCCAACCAAACACCAAGGCCCACATAAACAAAAATCCCTGTAGAATTCTGGAAAGGGAGATGGTGAAAAGGAATAAGTGAATGGCATAAAGAACACAGCACACACTGCATAATATTAACTAGAGATTAGAAACTCTTTAACCCCCGCAATCAGAACATGATAGCAAAACTTGCATGCCTTCTAAATGGGAAATAATGGGATATCTGGGTATTTATAATACAGCATACCATTTTTTAAAATTAGAATAAGCTAGTTTCTAATAGAATTCAGATACAGATATGTCCTACACAAAATGCACTGAAATAGTGCTTGCCTAACCAGCATTGCCATGTGCATCTAGGGTTGATTTGCTGTGAGATTTACAGAACTATACTGGATTACTGCTCAGCTCTAAACACATCTCTGGTACAGACAAACAAAGTTGAAAATGATGGATTGGTTGTATGCAATTCATTTGACAAGCACCAGAAAGTGGAGAGCAGGGAGAGGAGAAAACCCTTTACTAAAGCCATGTAACCTGAGTTAATGAAATTATATTTAACTAAGGGTGTGTATTTAGACTTGATCTTACCTTGGTGACTTAGCCATTAGTAGGAATTCATTGTTTACCTCCACGATCCTTATCGGTACTTAGGCAGTGTTTGCACGTGATTTTCAACTGATTGCTCAACATGCTCTGTGTTAGACTGTTTTGAAATAAATGAAAACACAGCAAGATCACAGAGAGCTAATCTCAATTATCTAATCTGCTTAAAACGGCATGGTTTCTTGTCTTGCTGAGGCCACATTACGCTTCCTCTATGGGCAGAACTGTACCTACTGATGCCAAACCAGATATTTGTTTCTACTTCTGCAAGACTAAAATTTCTGTCAGTGAAACGGAAACAGTTATTACTCCAAACTGCTTTTCTTAGGTCATTTGAGGACCACTCCTCAAGAGGTAATAACCGCCTATAATGATTATGGGTCCCTATTGATATCTGCGATAATTGTGAGTGACACAATAGATGCTAAAAAAAAAAAAAAAAAAAAAGCCTTTCCCCCTTAAAAAAAACCCACCTCAGAAATACCACAAACCTCTAGGAAACTCATCACAGGACAGAGAATACTGGGCTCTGAAAGCTCAAGAAAGCTGGATAACTCAAATCTTTAATAATACAGGGCAAGGGTGAAAATCAAAACTGAGTATTTTGACCTAAAGTCCAGCCTCTCACTGCCTCTGGAGCACAGATCCTGTCCAAAAATTCATGAAAAGAACCAAAAAAACAAAGAGTTCCTGGAAAACCATTAAAACAATGGGCAATTTACAAAAACAACACATGATCAAAACGTTGCTCTTTATAGTTTGTATGTTTGCACTGGCTGGAGAAAATAATAGCCAAAACTCTCTCACTCAGAAGGATTATGCTTTAACTTTATGTAATCAGTTCTAAGATTTCACCTTGTGCACCTGAACTTCGCAACCGAACTCCCCGAGTAACTTCAATTCCTATGTCAGCTTCTTCCAAAGATAGCATTAACAATTAAGAGGAAAATATTCATCTTAGCACCTAGAGAGTTAAGGCAGATACTAAAGAGTTTGCACATTAACCTGCCAAGATCTGATGTCTGTTGTCTTCTTAGAGAATAAGTTTGCCCTTGGGACATATCTTTCAAGCAGCTGGAGCCCTTATGACAATTAATGAGAAAGACTTCTAGGAACGCTTTCACTTAAACTTCTATGCAGTTCTCTCTCTCTCGTTCTACACCAGCCATTTTAAATGCATCCTCTGATGTGGAGTTCAGCAAAAGAGCAATACCCTTGTGCCCTACGGTCCTTGTAACAGGCTCCCAGTAGCAACAGCCAGGTAAATAAACCAGAAGTATCACAAAGTGCTATTGTGCAAGGGGGAAGCGTCCATATCAAAGCTGTCAAACATCTGGGTTTGAAGCATGTGGCCAAACTGAGCTGCTACATTTTCATCTTCCCCAACACAATATTTCCCATCCAGCATCTAATTGCCTCAGGGATTAGACTGAGCTACGTTTTCCTTCAGACTTTGTGACCATTGCTTCTCCATGACTCCTCACAGCATAAGGCACCACTACTGAGGGAATAAACAGCATTCAGTGCAAGGGCCAGGGAGAGGCACATTAGAACAGCAGGAATTAGAGCAGCTCTGGCATTTTCATTACAGAATACACCAGTAAGGAAGAGCCCATCTCAGGATGGAGCAACTGAATGGCAAAAAGACTCCATAGGTTTGCTTAAGATTTCATGAAGTCTCTGTACTTGGCTGATGACCTTCCTTTTGAGACAGATCTTTATTATAGTTTTTTAGCCAGGAGTTCAAAGGAGTAACACTGACAAAATAAGGGAGATGATTCCCTCTACACCCCAGACCACAGCTTGGCAGAATGATAAGGAATTATATTGCAACCTTTTCTTCTACCATACAACAACGTGAATGCTCAATCAAGAAGCAGCAATGAACATAAAGGTTCAGAGACAGTTCCTGGTTAAGCACCAGCATTTGCATGCTGTTGGAATTACTTTGACTTCTTGAGACTGCAAAATGAGGTTGATCTTTTCCCAGAGAACCACTGCTGTCTGATTGCATTCCTCATGTGATACACGTTCAGCAAAAGGGGAGAAAATCTGAAATATTGATTTTCCTCAAATATGACTAGATTCTAGTATGAAAATCACTTCTAACTGAAGAAGGAGAAAGCAAGATTGAAAAGTTTGGGCATTTTCTTATATACTAATAGCATACGACTGCCTCCCATTTCAGCAGAGTTCAGACTTAAATGACAGAAGCCCAATTGCTCTAGAAAACGAATATGCAAGTGGAAAGTCTGAACACTCTCTTGTCATAATGCTTCACAGAAACCACAGCTTCTTTAGCTTAATTTCACACAAAATATGGGTCAAAGTTCTGTACTGTGATGCTTTGTCCAGAGCTGCCCAATGAGCACTGCTAGCAATTTTACCATATACCATTAGAGCAAAACTAACTTATAACTGTTTAAACCCTGAATGAAGCAACAGCTCACAGATTTTTCTTCAGCACAATTGGCAACTGTATGGCTTGTTTGCACATGGCAGAATTGAGCTTTGTTTCTGCCATGACTATAAAATGCTGATGTTCGTACTGTGAAGCCTTAATTGGAACTGGTCAAGAGCAGTACATTCTATCCAGGTAGCAAGGAAAATCCAGGAAATGAAAGTGTCCTTATTGTTCTGAAACTACAGAAAACTGAAGGATACAGTTCCAATAAAAATAACCTGGAAATATCGCAGGGGGAAAGACTATTTTTTTACGCATGAGAAAAAAGCACAATTTGGTCTGTTGCAAAAGAAGACACAGAAGTAGACTCTTGCTTTTGAAAAATGCCACAAATGTAAAAGACTTGATTGGCCTGAAAGTTGGGGGGTTTTTAAGTAGTCACAAAGCAACATGATTATTGCCAAAGCTTAGAATTTTACTATACTATTTGTGATAACCTGATAAAACCCACAAAATTTTCATAAGTGCACCAGTTTCTAGAATATTGGCATGATTTAATAACCTGTTTTGTTTACAAGGCACATATTTTCAATTCTCATTGATGTGAACAAAGTAATATTTTTAATCTCTTTCCCTTGTTTCGAAAGATCTGACTCATAAATCATAAATATTTGGGGTTGGCCATGTGTATTTGACCAATTTTTTTGCCTAAGGAGAGACTCAGGCAACACTTCTCTTTTGCCAGAAATAGTTCCTGGCTAATGATTTCTGGGAAGACTTGATCATTATTTTCACGGGGCACTGGAACAGATTCTTTGCATGAGGCCAACAAAGGAGTCTGTCAGAGAGTAATATGAACCTTGCCATGCTGCCACCCAGAAAGGGAGCCTTTTACAGAGAGCTATAGAGGTACCTGGGGAGGATGCTGCCACTGCTGTACCCGAAATCAATATGTTCCTGCTGCCTTTGATGACTCAGGCAATATTCAACTTACCTCTGCAAAATCCAAATTTAGTTCTGACATGCTGCTCTTTCAGTTTCGCTCAGGCTGTCGAGCCTGTGCCTGCCCACACCCTTTTACAGACTGGATTTTACTCTTTGGCAACAAGCAAAGTGATTCCTGGGACTATCAAATCAACCAGATGAAGACTGCCTTCTTCTCACTCAAAATATTATGCAGCACGATTCTCCAGTTATTTCCCTGCAAGTGAGTCTGACAAGTGCTATATAATGTGCAAACCAACTTACACAAACAAAAGCATAAGAGAGCATGAGCAGAAATAAAATTATGCAGAACAAACTTAGAACAGTTGTGAGGCTGCACAGACAGCAATTAGTTGACTGGCAATGCAAGAAAAGATGAATTTACCATTCAAAAAAATCCCTGAGCAGCACATCCAATATACACTCTACAGGAACCAAAGACAATGCTTCCTCAGACAGAAGAGCTGTACTGACACCAGCATGAATACCCTTTTTTTCCCCTCTCTTTGCCAAAAATGAATTTTCTAAGGACCAGTCTCAGGTGGTAATGTAAAGATCGCTGAATTCTATCACCAAGTCATTATGTGACCTTGAGGAAAAAAGATTCAGTCAAGTGCAAGGGTCTCCATTTACCTACTTTAGAATAGGTTTATAATTGTAACATTTATTGATAATGCAGAAGAGTATACAGGTTGTGAGGCTTTAATGAATTGTTAGGCACTTCAAGGTCCTCAGTTGCATAATGGCAATCTTCATTAATAAAGTTCTATTTACTGGCTATCACAACCCTCACTTCTGTAAATATATCAGTATTTTTATTTATAGCAGTTCTAGACATTTTTAACCCTATTTTTTGCCATATTGTAGCCCAAATATTAATTTTTATGAACATCTAGGATTGACTGATGGAGGAGAAAGAGAGAACTGTATCAAAATTCCCAATCTGTTTACCCATTGTATCCCCCTTGGTTCTGTCAGAGGTACGAAGGGGGAAGGGGGACTACTGCTCGTCAAAGTTTGACCAATTAATTGCAGCAGGAATCCATGAAAAGGGAACAAAGGGATATGGGCTGTTATGAAGAACGAAGTTGGTTTTTTCCCTCTTCCAATTCACAATCTGCCTTAAAGGTAAATTTTACCATTTTCCCTTCCCAAACAATAAATAGGATATCACCAGTCTGCTTAAACACAGCATTTCTTCCCAATACAATAAGCATCATTATCATAATGATTGGTGCCGCTTAACACCCTCTAAAAGTCAGGTTTTAAACGCAGCCTTTCTAATGCAAAGCTCAAAACCAGCTGTTGCATGCCCTGACCTGGGGTGAGAGGCAAGGCAAGAACATTCACGGGTCCTACTCAGCTCCTTCTGAGAGTTTCCCTAAGAACCCACTGACCACATCTGGCCCGCAGGAATATTGCCATTGGCTACAGATTAGTATTTTACCCACTAAATTTAAAAATTACACAGCAAGTACATTAAGGATCCTAACTGCAAGGAACTGTAAGGGAATAGATAGACTTCACTTCCATCTGAATTTAAGCAAAAAGGAAATGATGGGTTCTGGTGTCTTACCTGGGCTGAGAGGGGGAAAGGGAAATCAGTGAATGAAACATTGTGGGGAGGAAAATAAAAAAAGATGATTTAAGTTTCTATTTTTGGACATACACCAAGTTTTTGCGGGAGCTGGGGGGAAAAAACCCCACAACTTACTTGCTGCCTGACAGTTCTGAACAATCACAGAAGTAATACCTGGTATTCAGCAAAACTAAGAAACTCTGTCGTCTGTCAAAAGAAAGAGTGAATTGTCTTAGGCAGGAACACCTGATCTATTATTAATCCATACTTCAGAATAGACTTAAAATGTATTGACATCTTCAAGCAGAAAATGACAATGTACAGGCTCTTTTAAACTCCTAAGGGAAATCTAGAACCATAGGTGAAGCTGCCATTAAGGGGAGAGAGGAGGGAAAGCAAAATTATACTTCTTTACAAATAGCCTGAATTAGTTATCATTACTTATCAATTACTTATTGTTGGGTCATTGATGAGCTCAACTTCATGAGGTGTCTGAGAACATGTGTTTGAAAAGGGATACCCCAACTCGGGAGCATTTTGAAGTAACTCACAAATCATCTAACTCAGTCAAAAAATAACTCACTTGAGAATGATATAATTACTTTCGGTTTGCTTAAAGCCAAGGAAAAGTTGACACAGTGATTAAAAGGAGGGGGGGAGTGCAAGCAAAAGAGAAAAAAAAAAAGTAGTTACTTTATACTTTTTGAAATTGGGCTATTCGGGGGCCTAGGACCTGAGCTTATTTGAAGAAAGATTATCTTGACAAATTGGATAAACATTTTGTGCATGACAGGACGCTGATGGAGAGTCTGTTCTGCAAGCACACCTGGGGGATAGTTTGCTTAGTGTGTGACCAAGGTGCTCAGCTAACCCCGAGTCCTCCCAGGGTGCTTTGTTTACCCTGTGACAGGTATAGGCAGATCTGAAGTCGAGGCCTCCATAACAGGTCCTGCAGACTTTGCAGATGCATTTTTCCCTCCTCTATGGGACAAAACACCTCTTGGCTAGACCAGACCAGACTACAAAAAGCTACACCAGAATTCAGCAAACAGCTTGCATTTAAGAGAGCCTGCAGGCTGGCATGCCCAAGGCCAGTGAGTGATCTGTGCAAGTAAGTCTCAGATCTCCATCTCTCCTCACCCCTCAGCACTGACCAGGGGGAACCACTCCAACACCATGCTAGAATCATCATCAAGTAGTAGAAGAAAAGCATGCCTATAAACACAACCTACTGGTTAGTCAGAAGGAGAGTGAACATCACCTGTGGAGACTTTTGGCTTCCTTGCCTCAGAAAACACAGGGGCCATTATGTTCTGCCTTCACTTTGATGTCAGAGACTGAGCAACACAAGACACCAGACCAAGGTGGCTGATGGCTGCTGTGCAGGTAGTTGGTGACACCTGTTACCATCACCTGAAGGATTCCTTTGTCCAGGCAGGCAGGGTGCAAACTTCTGCTTCTTGCAACAGAAGCAGTGGTACGGGCAACTAAACCAGTGCAGATCCCAACAGTCCCCCTACACGGCTTTTTTCATGAATTAATTCAGGAGGACAAGTATTCCATTCTCAAGCCCTATATTCCCAAAGCTGCCACACAGTCCTCCCTCCACCTTCCTGGGGTGGTTTTCAGCCAGATGAGCTCTGGAGCTGTGGCAAGTTGGTTCGAAGACAAGCATTTATGCCAGAGCAAAGGGGCAGAAGGATGGAGAAAGGGTAGTAAAAGAGAAACAATTCCATGAAGCTGAAGCTGTTGTGGAGCCACTCTTTAGGATGGCAGAAGTTTACACTAGCAGATGATAAAAGCTAGGATGGCAGAAGTTTACACTAGCAGATGATAAAAGCACAGATCAGAAATTGTTTTTTCCAAAGGCCAAAAATTTTGTCCTAGAATCACTTTCACAAAATTAAACAACCAATCCCTTAGATGTGTTGTCTCCCCAGCTCAGTGTGGCTTTTGCCTGCACTTAGTCCATAAAGATGGCTTCAGCCACTTCCTACCTCCAAAGCAACAAGCAGGGCCCAGGGGGCAGTAATGGGGGACACAAACCCTTTGGAGAAAGGCAGGATCAGGGTGGGACTCACCTCATTTTGGCGGCTGCAGGTTAATAAGCAATGTGGGTAGAAAAGAATACCTGTTTTACACTCCAGCAGCCCATCATCCCAAATCCTAATTCTCTACATTGACATCATCTGGTCTCTTTGGGGGGCAATTGGTTTCCTCTACCTCTTTGTAGTCACAAAATATTTTAAGATGAGGAAGCCTAAAATTGATAGCTTGGACTGTCCCTTTGGACATCAGCCATTGAAGACAATATGCTAAGATGGGAGAGGCCCATAATGCCCTGGTGTCCTCTAGACCACAAAGGCAAGAAAGCACTGGTGACTTGCCATTTAGCACAATATTGCTTACTGGACCAACGCAGGACCAGGGAGATGTTCACAGCATTTATACTGAGAGGTAAGAACAGACCAGTTGCCCACAGCAACAACCAACCACTTCTGTACCACATCAATAAATTATTCTTCTCCTCTGACTAGCAGTGACAAGCAAACAAAAAGCCAGAGCTGCTCTGCAGCAAGGCTGTGGCATCTAACACATATTTGATTTAAAGCCTACACAAGAAACAAGGAAGCATTACCAAATGCCTCAGAAATATTTAAGAAACTGTTTTTAACATGGGAAGGGCCTTCATTGATTTTTGCCTTTCCAACTTAATTTTCCAGAATAGCTGCCATCACTGGATCCAAGAAGCAGCAATCAAAGCAGTTAAAGGCATTATAGAATTGCTCTGCTGCAGAAAACATTTTCAGCCAGACCATTTACATTCCCTCACGTGCTCAGGCAGAACACCCCAAAGCGAACACACATTTCTCATATGAATTATGACAACTCAGAATAACTTCAGATAGTGCCCCCATGAAAAGAGGTGAGAGAAAATTTATCTCCATCCTGTGGAAGCAATATGAACCTTCATAGTAGGACCTGGATTCAGCAAACAAGTAGTCATCAGAAAGTGATCTGAAAAAAAAGACATTGAATGATAGGAAACAAATATTTTTCCAGGATATAACAGCCTAAAGGACACCAGTAGAAAGTTGAGGAGCTCCTAAAAGCAACTATGTATCTCTGGTTTGCCCTGGGGTTATTTAGGTGTTGAGGAACATTTTCATGATGCAACCCTCGCATCTTGTATTTCATTAGCTGAGTGTGTTGTCACTATCCTGACAGAAGGGATTGTTTTTTCAGGGTGACTGAAACAGAATTAGGACAATATTTCATTCCAATTCATACAGTTATTATTAAAAAGCTATTTTTCCTTATTTACCTGTGACACTACCCTGCACACACAAAAAGAACAAAGGTTGTCAAAGGCAGAGTCGGCCAAGCAGGAATGTTCTGGCTCTGAATGTACGTGATGATGTGAGCTATTGTGCCCCAGCTGACACGGCCATGGCTCCATGAGCACTCACAGTCAGCGCATCTCTGCTTGTGGGAAGGAATCCAGACTACAGAGGAAAAAATGACTTTGCAGTTTAATAGAAATCCTCAGGTACAGATGCAACAAAAAAGGCAACAAAAGCTTAGCACAAAGGAGGATATTTAGTGATGTAACACCAGACCTCGATGCAAATGTGCCTGTATGTAGGCATGAGTGTCAGCTGTAAACATCCCTTTTTGATGGAATATGCATGAGACGCACACATTATTGAAGTCCTTTCTCAAACAAAAAAAGATACATTAGCCTTTCCAATTTTATTCTCTTACTTTCTCACCTCAGATTTAACTTTATTCCGTTTCAGACAAATTATTTTAATTTTAAGCTGGAAAACATGCAAAATAATATTAATTTGCTCTGTAAAATTGATCTTTGTACACAAAGTACCCCACAAGCCCCTTATCTGCAAAATTCCAGGTGTCCTTACAAAACTTCCAAAAGTAATTAAAAAAAAAAGACATCTGTCATCAGATCAGCTTTGCATTTCCCATTCGAGTGATTCCCACATTTCTGAAGATCATGCTTGTGCTCAAGTGGTGGAAGTCAGACAACAGCAATATATGATACTGAGATGGGTAGATGGGTATGCATACAACAGAACTTTCCATCAGCACAATCTATCAGGCTCCAGAGATACAAAATTAGGCTTTCAAAAGTAGGTTTCCTTTTTAAAAATAGGACTTGCATGATTTCTAAAAATGGAGCAGAGAACAGTGCCAGCAGAATGTCTGCAAACAAGCTCCCTCTATATATTCCAAGTTCAGAGAGCAGTGAAGCTGCAGCATTCCTGCTTATTCTGTTTTTAAAACTATGAATTTCAACATCACCTGGAACCACTGATTTGATTCAGGTGGCCAACACACTTTTGAAAGAAATCTGTTCTCCAAGCTTTTGCTACCTGTTCTAGCTAAAATTGGCTCATCAAATACTGTACACTCCCACTTGTGCATCACCCTTGGGTGCTAGAGAAACACTGTCTGTAATCAATACTCTCACCATACAGCCCATTCCTGTTTCTTCTCTTTTTTTTTCTTCAAATACTGTGTGTGGTTTTAATCTCATAAACAAAACATTCACAGCTGCAATGAGCACTCTCTTGCTTTACCCTGTCTGTCAGGGTGTGCCCTCCCAGAATACCCATCCCAGCCCGTTATGCAAAAGACAACCGATCCTTTATGGCAGAAACTGCCGAGCCCCATTAGCCAGGCAGACAGATGCTTTTGGAGCACAGATCCCAGAATATAGGGGAGCCATTGTTTCATTTCAGAGCAGGCCAGGGAGCCTCCATCACATGGGGGAAACCTTTGATGTCTCTTGGATTTAGAAGACAAGTCTAAACGAAAACAGGGGCAGAGCAGCTTCTGCTAAGCAGGGCAAACTTTTCCTCTCTCAGATGAGGGGAGGTTTTTTGTAGGAACAAAACAGGCTCCCACAGATGTGACCAGTGAGGAGACAGAGCTGACTGGCAGGACAGAAAACAAAGGCTGTACAGGGACAGCCTGGCAAAGGAACCAGCCCTGAGCAGAAAAAACAACCTGGTGTGGTGGCTAAGGGGAAGAGAAAGAACACTAAGGGTATATTTAAGTATATGTATATAAATATGGTGATATTTTTAAGCTCCAAAATATTTTATATCAAATTAACTTGCCATTAAAGGTCTGACTGGTGATCTTCTTCACCACAATAACTCAGTATAATGTGACAAGGCATGGCAATATGAGCATCTTGAGGACCAATAAGGTGAATCCTTAACTTGCTTGTTCTGGTTTTAGTTTAGCTCTGCATAAAATTAAGATGCAAGTCACACCATATGAGACAGCAGCCAGAAGCAAATCCAGTAAGGTCACAGGCACAAAAAGTCTCTCCTACTTTTCAACTTGCTTCCAAATTTCCAGGGTCGGTTGCAATGGTGCATTGTTCCTTATGGTCATCTTTAAGCTAAGAATGAAGTGAATTTCTTATCTTGCAGATAGACAATTACAAGAACTGCCTACACTCAACAGTGACAAAAACTGTTGACTCTCCTGGACAGTGCATTTCCCAACCAGGTGTCTGGCTGCCAGTCAGACTCAGGATCCACAGAGCACTAAGGGAGCAATCAGGTCCAAAGTGTCTGTCAGAGAGCAGGGTGCTTCTGGTCATACACAGGTACACCTTGTCCAGACCCACTGTTGAGGGGGAGAGGGGAAAGAATGAAGAGCAGGGGGAAATTAAAAAAAAAAACAAAACAAAAAACCAACCCCAAAACAAAAACAAAACAAACCCCAATGACCCACAGTTTAATAATCTACTTCTTGGGACAAAACATGCATAGACTTCTCTGCTCCAGGCTCAAGTCTAAGCTCCTACCTATACGTGACTTCATGCAAACAACGTGAGCAAGTCTGGATTTATGAACTAGATCCTCATAATGCAGCTTAATTTTTTAGGAAAAACAGTTATGCATTAGTGTGGAACACAGTTGTCAAATTCTGAGAATCAACTCAGAAATAAATACAGTAATCCCTACATAAACAGTCTGTAAACCACTTAGTAATCTTGGAGACAAGAACCTGCTATTAAACATAAGTGGTAAACTCAGAGAAGCATTTAAAATGAAGTGCAAGCAGAACATACATGACAGATTTTTTTTTTCTTTTGGTGCCTTTAGAAGTCAAACAAGGAATTCTAACTGGGTGAAATAAGTTATGTGCATCCCCAAGCTAGCAGATCCTTTTTTTTCCCCAAGTGCATTCATGGAAGATATTTTGTACAATGTTTGTACAAGGTGAGTATTTCTTTATGTTGAATAACGTTCTTGTTGGAATGCTGGATTAATGCACAAATAGGACAGGCATCTGGATGGCTTGGGCAGCTCCCCTATTTCCACAGTAACAGAGGTATTCAGAGAACTATCAAATTCATATTTTAGTGACATGAGAGAGTTTATTCTGGATAATCTACAGACAAAATTAATATTAAGTAGACAGTACTTCTTTTGTAACATGCACAAACTTGACTCCTATCCCAATCATAAAATCTTAAACCAGAATTAAGAATCTTTTGCTCAAATTAAGTTTTGCCATACAGATATTTCTTTAATGTGTCCGAATACATCAATCCAACAAGTAGAGATGTCTTTTGAGACACCTCATTTAGAGTTACCAAAGCCAACAAGACTTCCTCTCTAACTTTTAAAGCTTTTATAGAAAAACAAGCAATCAGAATATTTGGAGTTGGGTCCATTCACTCTAGTTACAGCTCTATATTCTATCCCTAAGACCACTTGCTTTTACACTAGCATCATGCACTCACTTGCTTTTTTCTGGTTAGGTTTATTCTGTTCTAACATTGCCCTTGCAGGAGCACAAGAATGGTTTATTGGGAGGCCAAACTCTGTGGTCCCAGCCCTCCACTGCAGATCCCATTATTCTGGCATTACTATTCACCCCCCAACAGAAGTGTGCTAATAATAAGGGGCTCAATGAAAACCAAACAAAACTACCCTGCCACAACTCCACGTGAATGTTGACCTAAGAAAAATAAAGTGTGCCTCTTGGATATACATCTGCCCACTTTGCACAGCAGATAGCAGGGGGCCTGCTGCAGGTGCTAAGGAGAGGGATTTAAGCCAGCTTCCAAAGTTCATATTGATAAATTGTGAGTGTATCACCAACAGCCATCTGCACACACCTCGTCACATCTGCAGGCAGCTCAGGGAGGTTTTACATACAGCTGAGCAAACCCTGGCCTCCTCCATCCATGCTGGAATTTCAGATCCCTCATGCTAATTCAGCTCTTACCCTTGCCAAGAACCTCATTTGTCTCCACCAGGTCCCATCTCAAGGCCCTTCTTTTAACCTTGAGACCCACAAGAATCTCATCATTTTCATCATATTTCACCACATCCTCATCTGTATTTATACACAGACACATTCTACCAAGACTTCCCTCTTGAGACTGCAAATGCAAATCTGGACAATTTTAGGGACCAATATAAAGACATCTCACAGCTCACATTGTTTATATTCCAACCTCACAATTCCTTCTTTCTGCAGACTCAGTGCCCACTTTCACAGGATGACTTAAAAAAAAAAATCCAGATACGTATGTGCTATTCTTATTAACAAATAAAGGAGACTGTAAATGTAACAACCTTGCACCATGATTTGGTGCTTCTACAAGCACTTTAGCACTATTTAACATTATTCTGATTCATCAAAACAGATAAAAACCAACACAACTTTAAATACATTTACATTTTGCACAGCTTTAAGTACAAAATACATTTTGCTAAATAGAGACAAGTAATTTAAGTCTCCTCCATGAGGTCATTGGTGAACTAACATCACAAAGTTGAAATTTCAGACTGACAGAAGTTCCAGGTTTTTCCTGCATACCCTTAGATTAAACTCCCCTTTAGATAAAAAAACACCTAAATTAAGCTTAACTTTTGCCAAGAGAATCCACTTTCAGATTATTTTGTTTTTCTTTTTCATAAGCCTGCGACTTTCAAATAATCCACAAGCAAATAGCTCTATTCTGTAGATTAGAAATTATAAAAGACCATGTAATCAGCTGACAAAAGAACTGAAAACAACCCCAGAGGAAACGCAGAGCTGCTCTGCAGGCTCACAATGTGCTGCTCTGTCAGCCTCCCACTCCTTCAGCAGATACTCCTGACATTTCTTGTGTCATTACTGGACTTTATGAATGGGACTGTAGGATGTTTGCTGGAGAATAATCAGAAAGGGAAGGGGCATGGTATCACAGACAAGGGAGCTGCTTCACTCTCTGCTGACCAGACCCAAGCAATTAGTTCACTGCTTTCTCCTGCCACTAACTATGAATCACAGCTCCACGTTGTATTAAAGGTTGAATTGTTCCTCCTTTTTTAATAAGGATGCTTAAGAAATTAAGCTATTGTAACCTCAAATAAACTGCACGTGGTTTGGTGGCTTTACTTACTTCACATGTATCCAAATGTTTAGGTACTTATACAAAGTCTCATCAACCTTTTTGGGCCAGAAAAATCAGCTGTAATTCTCACCAAAGAGAGTTTCCCTATGGAAGATACAGCTCTTTCCATTTCTGGGGCAGACAGAACCATCACAAACACAATTCCTACCACTGCATTTCCCTGCTCCCACTTGGCTTGCCCAGCCACACGAGATGCAAATTACACATAAGGGAAGGGAAAGCCCTGGTGGAGAGAATTGGTTTGCAAGTCTGAGATGAAACAGCACTGCCAGTTGTGCAAGAGATTACAAACAAGAAGGAGGAACCCACTCAGGGTCTACCTGTTGTCATCTGCTCTTTACAAGCCTGAGGAGCATTTTGAGTATTTTGAGAAAGTTCTTTGGAAACAGCAGCCTTACAAGCTTCTGGGGAACAGACACTTCTAATAAAAGCAATGGCCCAGCAGATAGAAAGGATGCAAAAGGAAAATGAACCACAGCACCTGCCCAGGAAAGAACTGAAACTGCCTGAAAGAAGGGTTGTGACAGAGCTGAGGCTCCCATGGGAGTCCCACATAGACAGGCAGATCTGTTCAAGATTCCTTCTGCTTATGGGGATGCTCTTTTTGCTTCACTGATTTCCCTGGACCTTGAGCCTGCCAAGTCACAATGCATCTGGGGCAATATCTGGCAAATCAATAAAGATCTTCAGACATTTATTAGGCTCTCAGCATCACCATGACTTGGTCCCATGTGATCACAGCCAGTCCAGTTCCTCCATTCTGCTGATAAATAACACAGCTCTCAGGGATCACCTGGCCAACCATCAGTAGGTAGGGGGAGGATGTTTTCTGAGAACTTCAAAGCAAAAGGGCTTTCCAAGGTGATTAAGCATTGGGTATTTTGAGGAAGGAGCCTCAAACCACTGATACAGGTAACTGTGAAGCGTGCTCTGTTTCCATCCCACCTGCCAGCCTGGCATACCCAGCAATGGCCACTGATGGTGGCAAAAGCAGAGTCTGGCCACCAGCAGCCATTAGCAATCCCAAAGCACTTTTCCAAAGAAAGGGATCTCTGCTGAACTAAAACCTTGCTCTGTGTGGGATTTCTGGGTGAGGTACTTGCAAGATGCTTACCTTGGAGACAAGCAAATAGAGGAAAAATTATTCACAAGTACTTGCTTGAATACAAAGGAAACCAAGTTTTAATCTCTTTATAACGCTTTTGCATTAATTTTTGCTAAGCTTTAGAGTACTGTGATTAGTAGAGAACATTTTTATAAGTGAATTTTGAGTTTAAGTATCAAAATGTTCAATTAAAGTATGAACAGAATATTATAAAACTCATAATTCATGATGTCTGGTGGAGTTACATAAGCTAGAAAGGAAACTAATACCATCTGCCATGTAATTGCTCAGCATCAGCAAATGACGGATTTTGCCCATACCAGGAATAATTTTCCTATGGACACACATAATCATTATAGAATGCTTAAAAAAAAATAAGAGTTTCTCAAACTCAGTATTATCTCCCTGCTAAGTCGATGTAATTATTAGATTGTAAAGGCACATAGACCCTGGATGCATTCTTAGTTATGGAACGTAGTTGCTCAGTTTACAAAAGCATGGCTACCCATAATGAATTCATGGAAACTAACATCAGGTGATCAAGCTTCAAGAAAACAGCAGAGAACAACAGATATAGGACAAAAGAAGTTATATCAAAGATTTAGACAATCCATGAACATATCAATTTTAGTCTTTTTATACAAAGAGTTTGGCCTGTTCATTGTCAAGTTTAGTTGTTCAATCTTTACAATTCAAGCTTTTCTTCAAAAAAGGAGACTTTTTGTGTCTATTTAATCAGAAAATATTTTTTATTTTGACTATCTGGCTGAAGATGTGCCCTTAAATACTGAGGTTTGTACAGCAAGTGGAGCTGAAAACTGAACTGATCCCATCACAAGCAAATTATCAGCTCTCCAACTGTGGAAAGCAAAACTTCCCTTAATCTGATGGCAAATAACATGCATTTCTCCAGCAATTCCTTCTTTGGCTAATCAGTCAGGCTGATGGATGTTTAGCACTTACCTTAATGCAGATTTTTGCTTTAGCTAACATTTGTAGAAACAGAATCAATTACAAGCTGGAGATTACTGGCCTGATGGGCTTTCATGCTATTGCAGTTGACCGTGCAATTGGGTTTCTAAGTGACAGACACCACAGGACAGTCTCAGCTTGGCAAAATCCTCCTTTACTTTTCCACTTATCTAACATATTTTTCATTCAGCACTTTAATTTCCCACCCTTTGCCTTTCTTTTTTTTTCCTGAGCCATCTGAGCAGAGCCTATGCACACACATGTGCTTTGCTCTTTTCTGATGAGGAAATGCCCATACCTGGGTGCCCCCAGCACAATAGGACAGCCCCACTGGCACAGCCCTGGGACAATTACAGTGTTATCTTCTTGACCAGTCAATATTCAAATGTGGAAGCGCTGCGTGAGGGAAGGCTTTAAATGTGGGAGCAGCACAGAGGGCTCTTGGTCAACACAAAATAAAGCTCAGCAACCCTCTAGAGTTAATGAGAAACCTGCACAATTAATGCTTTTTGCCAGCATGATCCCAAGCAAAAGAGCATTCTTGCAGTTAAATATTTTTAAAGAGGCAAATAGTTCCTGTTTAAATGAGTTTGATTGCTCCTTTCACTGCACTAATCTTTACTAAATATTATATATTTACTAGCAGTAATCACTTTCCTAGAAAAAGTTGTAGAATTAGGAGTCTTCAGTAGCTCTATGAGAAACATTGGTGCTCAAAATCAAACCTCCCCAGCAAAGGTGGGGAAGGCCCAGCACTTCACAGAATCAGGCCCAGCAATAAAGGTAATACAAATGTTTCCAAAAAGTCTCATCCATAGATTAGATGAGTGTATTTAGGGGAGCAGCCCCATTAAAATTTTAGCAGGTAGATAGCATATGTAAGAGGGAGGGTTGTTTTTTAAATTAACTGTCTCTAGCCTAGAGCTAGAGTCTCAAATGTTTTTACAACACAGCAATACTCCAGTTCATATCTGTCAGCTGGAATACTTGCAGCTTCATAATTATTAAAGTTGTCTGAACTGCAGAGCTACAAGCTGGATGGGGCAGCCTGCCATAAGGTACAGAAACAAGGCACTAGCATTTAATTGCCACACTTTCTCTCTGCACTATCCCCCCAAAGTACTTCACCATAAAAGAGAAGTGACACGGCCGCTTTTTACCACACTGATTAGGAAACTTCCAGAGTCTCTCTGCCCTACTCATAGTTTGCACCCATAAGCAAAAACTTGCAGCCCTTTACCAGATGGTTGGCTTTGGCTGAAGTCAACCAAAAGCATCAGAATCTGCTGAGAGACAGACTGGAAGTATCCTGACCTGGGCCTTAACTGCACAGAACTGCACTGAAAAGCCAATTTGTAGCGACACAGCACTGACAAAGCCAATGCAGCACCAACAAGAAGTCATTCCCCCTTAAGCATCTAAAAGAAGTGGGATGACTTGAGCACCACCAACCCCAGGAGGAGCACAAGAGGCCACGGGCATAGACAGGTGAATTTAAAAGACATGATGAGGGCTAGTTCTCACCCACTAGACTCATGAGGTTTACTGAAACTTGCATAAATGCAAAAACACATTGTTTTAGGAATAAAAGATTTTGGGACCTCTTCCTCCCCTCTCCAGGAAAGTTATCTAAACTCATTGGTACCTTCTGTTTTATTAACACCAGCAGCTCCTCTTGGAACAGACCTTCTACTGAAACAGTATGTGCAGCA
This sequence comes from Fringilla coelebs, assembly GCF_963513975.1. NCBI lineage: Eukaryota > Metazoa > Chordata > Aves > Passeriformes > Fringillidae > Fringilla > Fringilla coelebs. The sequence goes on from NC_140036.1 coordinate 18,269,926, forward strand.
GAGCTGAGGAAAAAAATACAGCTGTTTTCCACTGCTTCCCTTCATGGCAGGTTTCCCCAGTGCCTCACCAGTTCTCTGGCACAGACCTACTGCCAAGTCTGGGGCCACAACCTGTCCCAGCAGTGGGAAGGACTCATACACAGGAGCCATGCCATGTTGGGGACACCATTCTTCATGCAGAAGATTCTCTAAATTATATTTGCATTGAAAAATGTTTACCCTCTGTGTGTTCCTCCCCAGGAACAACACAGATGTGGCTTCAGGTTTTTTAAGAGACACTTGGATAAGTGCAAACACATCTCTTTTGTAATCAGCCTGGGCTGACCCTGTTTAGCCCGAGGTCAACGACCAGTGGCATCTGACCTGCCGAAGTTAATGCAGCAGAACAATAGCAGAGGGTTGGCAAGGCCTTATCCTATTACCTTTTTGATACCAAATTAATTGTTTTTCTTCCTCTCAATGATTCTCTGACCTTTCAGCTATATGTGTTGCAGGCACAAAGTGATGGATTAAATTTAAGCAAGTACATTTCTTGACATTGTCTCACAGATTTAAAAGTTATTTAGGTCTTCCTTTCAGCACTAAGAGGTTTAAGAATGTGCTTATGATTGCAACCCCATTTGATAGTTAAAGAACACCACAAATATTAATTAGCTTGGCAGCATCAGAGACAAGAAAACCAAAGAAAAGATCACAGCACTTATTACCAAAAAAAAAAAAAAATTCCACAAGTAATGAAAGGATACAGATGCCCTACAAACCATAGGTAGGCAACACTAGATGGTATTACCTTAATTGGTAGTGCTTTATTATTTGGCAAACCCAAAATTCTTACTTGTAGAATTAATGCAATTAGGCTGATATTTTTCAAATGGAGAAACAATCCTTGATCCTTTGCTGGATGAGGAGTGTGCATGGAATAGCTATTGATTCGCATCACAGCTTTGATTCAAGTTTTTACTTCCCTGTTGGACCATTTCACCACATAAAATAAACTGAGGTGACGTGGTGGGTATCAATACCATATCAAAAGAATTGAAAGAAATCTCTTCAGGATTTCCCCCACTGTGCATCATAAAAGCAAGAAATCCTGAAAACCTGATTAATCTAAAATTCAAAACATTCAAATTTGCCTGTAGGTGATTGTGAAGCATCAAGACACTAGCACAGATGCAAGTTCCTTGTTTGGCTCAGCTCTCTGTGGGCAGAGCCACCTTCCCTGCTCCTCACAACCACAGAGCACAAGTGTCACGTTCTGTCAGGCTGTAACACCCACAGCAGACAAAAATAGTTTTCCTTCAGACAGTATTTTTTAACTATGCTAGCTGGCAAGGGCCAAATCATCAGCCCGATACAACCTGGATCAGTTCCTCTGAACCCTAGAAATGAACACGAATTTGGGGCTAACTCATTTATGGGTTTCAGGTGTTTTAGAAGACAAGGAAACCTGGTTCCCACCATCCTTTAGCCTCCCCCCTCCAAAAAAACCAACCACGCAACCATACCAGTGGAAAGCTTGGTTCACAGCTCCCTTGATCCTCTGCACAGTCCAGCTATGCTCTAGCTCATGTAGCTTTAAGCATATACTTAACTATTGCCAAGAACACTGCCAAAACTTATTTACCAAAGATATTTTTCAAATAAACATGCTAGATTATTTTATTTAATTGGTAGAATACAGAACCTCATAGGCATTTTCTCAAAATAAAGAAAACACTTTTTCCTGGTTAGATCACCAAGACCCTGAAGAATTGCATATTTAGTCAGTGAAAAACATATTAATTAAGGTATTACACAAATTAATTTATTCTGATTTAAGCAGTATTGGATCATAAGAAAAGAAAAAAGGATCAACAGAAAGGAAATGTTACATCAGTGGCACCAGTGGGTAACTTAACTTATTCAGAGTTAAATATTCCCTTAATTCATTCTCCAAACTTCAAATACAGATGATTAAGCATATACATTAGCAAGATGAAGAGCAGAGGATTTTACATGACAGCTCTGCCCAAAAGTGACAATAAAACCTGCCTTAGGGAGAAACTGGGAGAGAGGTAGTAAAAGGCTAATCTCGTTATAATGATTTATGGTTTATGGAAAGAAAAAAGTCATAGTCTAAGCCGTCTTCAATTTTTCCAAAACATTCATACCTGCATTTAAATGCTCCAGGAAGAACAGAAACATTCCCCTCTGTTTCCAGGATAACAATATACTTCATTAATCAGAAGCTCACAGGAATATGTTCAGAAAGTGCAGAATGGGACTAATTTGATTTTCAAGACTGATAACAGCAAGATGAATTTCACAAAGATGAGCCTGGTTGTCTACACATTTGGGTGCCTTTCTGGCTGTGGGACAACTCTGCAGACACACTTTTGGCTTCCAGTGACTGTAGTGCAACAGGGACAAGTCCCATGACATTATCCTGAGATATTACAACTGTAAATAATTTGGAGGGTGTGGAAAACAGATAAAGTCAAATTGCTGATAGAAGAAAACCATAAAAAAAACAAATATTGTGATCTTTCCCAGAGCAAAGTTATTAGAGCAGCTGGATCAATAACAGACAAGTCAGAATACTTATTCCAACTGCACTTTCCATTTTGGAGAGATAACACCAAAAGCTGCCCAACAAGTTCAGTCTTAAATACCTATGTAGTGCAATTTTCTATATTGCTGAATTAGAATAGTAAGGCATATATAAAGGGGAAGCAATACAGGTAAGAAAAAAATCCTGCACTAAGAATGTTAATGGAGGAACTGGGGTTAAACTCCAAAAGAAAAAAATATACAAGCAAAACTTTTGCAAGAAGATGCCAAGTATTGCAGGAATTACAACAGGAGAGATCATACTCCTATTCCTTTTTATCAATGTTTAGGAAAATCCAGCACAAAATCCTTGTGCTCAGTGCAATTTCATTTCTGGTGTAAAGACCTATGTTTTAAAAGCCTGATGCATTTTAGCTAATTCCCCATGATTTGGGTGTAGACATGGTGCAAGTGGTCAACACATGACTAACAGCTCAGTGAAATCTCCTCTTAAATAGACTGAAGAATTAATATGTAATGCAGGTGAAAGGACTAATTATCGTCTATAAATAATGAGATTGGCTTGGGAAACTTCAAACTAGAGGAGGCAACTGCACTTTACTTTTGGGATAGGTGGTGGTGGCTGTTCAGAGCATTTCTGAAACACAAAAGCAAAGACTGCACTCAAATGGAGAGTAACTGCATGTCTGTGGTGCACAGATTAAAAATATTTACCTTATGACTTAGAAAACATCTTTTATGAATTCCATTTATTTCTCATTTTTAAATAACAGAGAGAACAGGAAACTTGCTGGTAAAAATCACAGTAAAAAAAATTTATATCACCACACTCCTAAGTACATTATTTTCTAGACCCTAAGCAACTTAAAAAATGTAACATCTGACAGCTGTAAATACGAAGAGTTTAAAGTGACAGCCATGTACTATAAGATCTATTTATCTTCAGGGTTTCAGTTCTCATCCATCAGACTTCTAAGCAACTTCTGCTTCACATTCCTGTAGAGCAAGGCTTTATATTGTGGTCCACTGCTCAGCCATGGATTAGCCTAGAGAGGCAGCTGAAGCAACCACAAACCCATGCACAAAAGACCACAATATTCATCTTTTTCTACAGCAACACAATGCAAGTTTTTGTCAGCCAATAAAGCCACCATGGGTAACATTACTTCCCTCTTTCAAAGAGTGAGACTAAGGGGTAAAAGACACAGTTCCAGAAAAGGGAAAAAGCTCATATTGGTTACACCTCCACCTTAAGCACAGCATGGACTGGAGCAGAGGAGTTCTGGGACATCAGTCCGGATACACCTAGCTGGAATAAACACAAGCCCTGCCTGAGCAGTTCCTCTGGCAAAGGGAGATAAACTTAGCAGAGAGATTATTATTCTGGTACAAAGCAGCCAGCAGAGGGAATACTTGCTGATACCACCAAGAACCAAAATTCCCTTATTAGATGCTCTTCTGTCAGGTCAGTATCAGCTATTATTGCTAAAAAAGACTGAGCAGGAGAACTTTTCCAGGCTGCCTCTGGCCTGTGGATGATGTGAGGCACACCACTACACTCCTCAGCATCTCCAACCATAACAAGGGTAAAGCTTTGTCCCTTCTTTGTGTCCAGTGTACCTCTGGAGCATCTCAGAAATGGACGGAAGAAGTTTTATTAAGCTGCACAAAAATTCAGTGAAATTATTCCCTTTTCTAGTTCCATTTTCAAACAGCCACATCTGGTTGGTTCTGTTCATTCATCACTTTTCCAGCACAATAAATTCCCCACAAAATTATTTCGGAGGTTTTGGTCAACAAGAAACTTCATCAACATCATTCACATGGTCAAGTGCTGCCATCAGCTTGAGAAAACACCAGACCTCAGGGAAGGCCTGCACAGATGGACATCACCAGGCACCACCCCAAAATTCCTCCTTCAGCTCACCCAGCCCCTCTCCTTGCCAACTTGCCCAGTGCCATTTTATTAAGGCTGCAGCTCATTGAGCATTCAACAGCACAGCTCCTCACACGCCTCAAAATAAGCCAGCACATCAGTGCTACCTTTCCTCCCTTACCCTCAGCTTTCAATTAAATTTAGAATTGACTTTGAAAGTACAACCTGAGTGTATGTGGTTCAAAATGACCTTGTTACAACTTTCCTTACCTTTCTGAGGAGGGCTCTTGTACTCCAGCTCAGGTTTTAAAACGTAGAAACAGGAATTTTCTCTAAGCTCCTGCGGCAAGCTACAAGTCTCAAGCTGTTTAAAGTCTTTAAAGGTACATCCAAAGCTAAAGGGTGCTCTGCAGAGAGAGATCTGGGAGCCCAGGTCTAGGAGCTTTCAGGAAGATATTTAAAACCTTCCTACAAGTTAAATGTTTTTTTAATAAGACACAGCAAGTATTGAGCTCCCACCAGACCCAGACAGAGTGACTGCAAGCAAGGAGGTGTTATAAATATTCTCAGTAAAAATCACAGCTGGGCTGTATCGCATTAGATTATGGTCTTCACTGCAGAAAACGTTCCTATTTTTAGCCTTAGCTGATGCACTCAGGTGATGACTGTTGTCAGGCCCAAACATCAACACCATAAGAATAAAATCCTACCCCTTGGGCTCAAGATGTAAAGACACAGAGGTTCTAACTGGGCCATGCCCATCACTGACCAGTGACTTCTAATTTATTTTGTGTATGGGCAGTCCCAGCGCTATGACAGACACAGCAAGAGCAGCTCCAGCTGGGATAATGCCAGGGGTTTTGTCCAGAGCCAGCTGATGTTGCACCTTCCTTGGCAGCTGCCACCACCTGAGGCAAAGGGTAGCCCCAAGTGGTGCAGTTCAACACCTCATATTTGTGAAAAACAAATGAAGAAATGGCTGAAACATGGGCACATGTTTCAACACCCACCTCATCCCACCTGGGAGTGACCTCCTCAACTGCAGTGGGCTGAAAAGGGGGTCAAGACTGTAGATGCTGATCTACGTAGATGGCATTAAACAGATACTGAGGAGCTGAGATTCCCCATCAAATTCTTCTGCCACAGGACATCTCTGTATAAAGTTAAAAACAGAGGCTGGGAGACAGGGCTTCATAAAATGGGGGTGAGGCAAATGGCTCTGCCTGACATTGTCCACTCTTGTGTTTCACCTGAGGTAGCTGGATGGCTCAAACTTCAGGAGAACTGCACTGAACTGACAGAGTTTAAACCAACACTGAGGATATGGAAATGTTTTATACTAACAGCACCATGGCAAATTTCCTCAGCTGGAGGCTGCTAACACAGGATTTGTTGGGTTTCTGCGCCTGCAGACATGCAAGGGATGTAGTTGCTGGTCGTGGCCAGAAATGATCTCCTGATAGCCACAGGTGCGCTCTCTTGTAAGACTTTGCTTATAGAAGAAAAGTGGTGGGGTTTATTTTTTTCAATGGCATCGAGTGCTTGTATAAACACCTGATTAAAAAATTCAAGACCAATTTGGGCCACATGAAATGCACCTTACCCATTCTGTGAGGATTTCAGGCTATGTTTTTATTTCCTCTCTACCTTGAGTCTAAAATGTTAAAACTTGTAGAGCACAGCATAATAAAGCAGCTTGTGCCCGAGAGCTCTGCCAAGCATAACATCAAATCTTTCAGAGAGTGAGGTTAGATAAAGCACCAGATACACAGCAAATTCTTGATTGAAATAAAACACCAAACATTTCTCCTTGGCTGGCAACAGGTGAATTCACAGAACAGGTTTCCTTATTCACAGGAGTTTTGTTTATAGCAAATTCAAGGGTTTCCCTTGCTTCCCAGGAAAATTCCGTCTTGCAATATGTTTAAAATGTTATCAGCTTGGAAAAAAATAACACTGCTTTAAACTGATGGGAAAGGAGCCCATTGGCTCTAAAGTTACCATCCCCGAGTCGGCCACTCGATGCTGTTTGGGGCCTTTGTTCAGGCTCAATCAGCCGTCGAAAATCAGCGCTCCCGTCACTGCCCGTGCTGGGCGGGATGACCAGGAGGGTTTCCCGCAGCCAGGATTGGGCGCTAATTACCTGTTCAACCCCCTTGTAAATACCTGTCAGAGGAGGGACAGCTCAGCTCCCGGTTGAGAGGGGACTGAGGCAGCAGGACCTCGCTGGGGCTCCCCCCTGTGCCCCCCACGGCAAAGACATCACCACAAATAACATCTACAGTTCCTTCCTCCCTCCCTCCCCTAACTTGCAAAAATGTGTTTTACCAACCCTAAAGCTGAAGGTGGGGGAACCACCAGCAAATCCCTGTCCATGTTAGTACCTTTGCAAAGCATAAAAGTCTACAAATTGTTTTTTACCGAGGACTGGCATTCACCGTGGTTGTTAAAATCTCGAAGTCCTAAGCCTGAATAGGATGGGGAAGGTGACTGGGGCTCCCTGGGCCTGCAGTCACTGAAAGGAAAATTTATCTTAGAAACAAATATTGAAGAAATAAATGCGGTGCTCCAAAGGCCTTTATTCTTCTGTCTTGCACCCTCAAAAAAAAAAAAAAATACAGAGATCCTTTGAAGAAAAGATAAATGGAAAAAGTTTTCTGATAACCACTGGAAGTTTTTCCTGTCACAGCAGGGAACGCTGTGGGGGAGCGAGAGCCTCTGCCCGTCAGCAACAAACACACAGGGTGGCTTGGCTGGGCTGTGCTCCTCACCCCGACATCAAAATAAGCCTTTCATGGGCTGTTTCCCGGGGAAAAGGTTTATTTTTCCACCCAAATGGGAATGGTGGGAAGCTCAGCCGCAGCCCCCCCGGCCGGGAGCGCAGGTGGGTTCGGTCTGTACGCGGCACTGTGGGACCAGGGACCGCTGCTAACAGCAGCGAGGGGCAAAGGAAGGAAAAGGGGAGGCGGGTGGGGGGGGAGAAGCTTAAAATTTTGCAGGAGCAAACAATCCTCCTGCGGGCAGTGGTAAATAAAATAACAGCAGCGGGGTGATTTGCAGCCATGTAACGGGCTTTTGTCCGGGCCCATTTCTCGCCGCCGGGAGGGTTTCTGTGTTCCCTCTCGGCAGGGTCCCGATGTTCCCCCTCCGGCTACAAAGGCCGGGGGCTCCGGGCCCTCCCCGGCGCTGCCCCCGCTCTGCCCGGCTGCGCTCCCCCTCCTCCCGCAGCCTGGGGGGCTCCGGGGCCTGGGGCTCTGCGATTGCGGGGCCTGAAGTGCTGGTGTAGGATTTGCCACCTTTAAAAACAGCTTTTACTCATCTTTTTAACTCTTTTTTTTTCTTTTTCGCCAGTTTACATGAAGCCCATTGGGCATTTTGTTCCCTGTTGGAAAGTTAGAAGTATTTATAAGTCTAATTAGAGGCATTTATAAGAGTGATTAGTGTGAAGCATCAGCTGCTGGCAGCATTCTGTGTCTCTCTCTCTCTCTGTGTGTGTGTGTGTGTGTGTGTGTGTGTGTGTGTGTGTGTTTACACATGGATGCAACGCTGCAGTTTACAAATTGTTTCTGTGCCTGAAAGCTGTGAAATGCCTTTAATTCCCCCGGCAGCGATGGCCACAGTGGGCATTGCATGGCTCTGTCCAGTGGCTCAGCACCACACAGGATCACATCTCTGGGGAGGGGTTGTGTCTCCCTCTCCTTGTCCACTATGTAGGAGCAAGCGCCTCAGCAAAACAAGAAAATTAAATTACAAAATTAAAAATAAAAGAGGAAAAAAAAAAAAGGACGAAAAAGCATATTATGTGTTGAAAGCTGCTTAGACCCACAGGACAGAGATCAACATGGCCTCACTCCTGCCTGCCGACGACTGCCTTGTAATCACTCACCTCGCAAGTGCAACCTTGTCTTTCTCTCTTTTTTCTTTGCTGCTGGGAATTACCTCTGCTTCACCCTCCCTGGACCTGGGCTTGCAGCCCAGACGCAAATGTCTCTTGGGGAAGAAACTCCCAACAATCGGCTTTGGGGAGCAAAACCATCAGGATGTGAGCTCCAACTCCAGCGGGGGCTGTGGGGCTGCCCCGGCGTGAGGGGAGCTGCAGACCAGCCGGGCCACAGAGCGCCCCAGCGCTGAGTGGCTGAGGGCCACCGGGCCAGAGGGGCACGGGGATTCTCCTCCGGGGCACCGGGCGTGTCTCTTCCAGGGGGGCACGGGGATTCTCCTCCGGGGCACCGGGCCTGTCCCTGCCAGCGGGGCACGGGGATTCTCCTCCGGGGCACCGGGCCTGTCCCTGCTAGGGCGGCACGGGGATTCTCCTCCGGGGCACCGGGCATGGCGCAGCCGGGGATGGCCGGTGGAGGGAGGGTGCCTGGTGCAGCACAGGGTGCTTCTGAAACATCCGTCCTGCAAACCTCGGTGCTTCCAGCCTAGAGGCACTGCCCTGAGCCTGGGCCAGCGCCACAGGTCGCTGTGGATGCAGCGAGCACCCCCCAAACTCCTCAGCCCGCTGAGAGCACCCCAGGAACCGCAGCCCAACCACCAGCCCGGTGCTGGGCTCCAGCTGCCACAAACCGAACTGTCTGACAAGCTTTTGAGCCAGGTTTAAGCCCTGAGGTCCTGCTCAGGCACAGGACAGAGCACTGTCCCGCTCCCAAGACTCCTGGGACAAGTGTCGGTGTCCCTGTGTCTCCCCTGGCCCAGGGACAGCCCCGCAGGTGCCGTGCCAGCGCTGCTGCCTGCAGAAACACCTCGAGGTAGAGCTGGTTAAAACAATTTGAGGCAGCTCCCACGAGTTCAGGCCCTCCTCGACCAGGGATTTCTTTTTTCTAGCCATCATGTAAACAGAATTAAAAGGTCAGTGCTGCCCCCACATGCTTACAAAAGCTTTTGGTTGGAATGGCTTGAGAAAGATAGGGAGGTATGTAGGGAGCACTTTAATAATATATTTGTTTTGCATACCTGTGGTCTGTTTCCCTGTCACAAAACAAACAAACAAATAAAAACCCTTCCTTGTTTTCTGCTTTCAGAAACTTACGTGAAAAATATTTTCAGATTTATCCACATCAATTTCAGAGTTATGTTTGGAGCATTTTCTGCAGAAACAGTCTGTAGTAAAGATTCACTGACACATAGCAATGGTTTAACCTCACTTTTTAGTATTTCTTTTTGGGGAGACATTTATAAACCGATAGTCCCCAAAATCACCTTAATTTTTTTTTTTTTCACTTAGTCTCCCTTGGTCTAGTCCATGCTGCCCTCATAATCCACATAGTGATTATCCTGAGGGCAGACAGAAATTGCTTTTTCATTTTTCCTATGTCTATGTCTGTACAGCTACAGAAAGTCCCATACAAACTGAAGGTGAAACACAAAAGAGAGGAGTTACAATGAACTCACTTTACTCCAAGTAGTAGCAAGTGGCCATGTGAAGGGATGTACAAAAAAACCAAGCTATTTTTCTGTCTCTGGTCTTTTCAGTAACAGGGAGGTTAAGGTATCCCTCCTGGCAGGGGGTGAGACTCAAATGTCACACTGAAGAATGACGTTGTGTGTGTCCCTTTAAAAACTTTGAATAGAAACTAGTTTAAATTTGAATCTAAAAAGATAAAGTGAACTGGGTTCAACCTGGAACTGGCTAAAATGTTTCATGCTGCATGTTCATGAGGGGAAAAAAAAAAGATGACACTTTTTTTTTTTAATCCAAACGTTGCTTTTGAAAATTTTCAGTGGCAAAACATTAAAACACTGCTTTATTTTATGACAACAGACAGTTTCTTTCACTTCAGAGTTACAGCAAGAGGCAGATCCTGATACGGGGTGGAGTTTCAGCTTGGAAATCCCCTGGACTTCTGGCTCAATTTGTTCTTGTGCACAAAAAAACAGGCACCACAGCCAATAAATTTGTTTCAAACAAGTGATGTGTACCCAAGCCCACCCTAGGCGTGTGGGCAGGAAGGATCAGGCAGGATGTGGGCTGCTGCAGAGCAGCACTGCCCACCCAATCTCCATGGCAATGAGGGGTCTCACCAGCTGGGTCAGCCCCAGCAGCCCTGGAGGTGTCCTGGGGTCTCCATGGGCCTGCAGCAGGTGGCAGCCCCAGCCAGGTCCCTGCTGAGCTGGCAGAATGCCATTCCTTGTTCTGTGGGACAGAGGGAACCACAGAAGGTGCTGGGAGGAACGAGGGGACAGGCAGTTGCAGGTCCAGTTCTGTGTAGATGTTTTTCTGCAGTCCACACAGGAAAGTTTGCCACAATAAATTTCATTCAGTCTTTGTTTTAGTCTTTGGAGAAACTTATTTGAATACATCTACTAAAGAAATTTCTCCTCTTGCCCAGGCTTCTTTCAGCTTTAACTGTCCTGAATATGTAATCTCCCATCTTGGAATACAGGTATTTCAGGGCTTCCACAGGAAAGAAAAAACAAACCAAACTAAATCACTGAATTCAGACAGTACCGAGACCAGAGGTGAGGTTATAGAACAGATTGACTTGGATGGAGTAACAATAAAACTTATGATCCTGCTTTCCTAATTAGCCTGGCTACATGGGTACCAAAATCAGAGCTGGAAACATGCAAATGTCATGAAACCACACAAAAAATAATACAAAAGTATTTTAATGTTATCTGATTAGAAATTCCATTTTCAGAAAAGTAACAAATAGAAATGGCAATATTACTCTGTAAACATCTTCTCTCAGATCCTGTGAAACCTCCATGCAGATTTTTAAATACATTTTCACAAAGAAAACAGTGTAGAAAAAGAACAAAGAATTATAACAAATTTGAGAGAAGTCCTGAAAATAATTTCAAAAGGACATGACTTCAGCATAAAAATACATTTGGAGGAAGAGCATCTTTTGTTTGTTTAGCAATGCTCAAATTTTTCCAGCAGGAAAGCTGGATGGGCACGCTTTGTACCGTCCCTTGTTATTTTCAATTAGGTAACAGACATGAAGTTACTTTGGCATTGTTATAAACAGTGGTAGTTCTGAGAAAGGTATATTGAATGCCAGAAGGAAAATGAGCAGGAAGATGTAAGTTGGAGCCTGATCCTGCTAACCCCTGCTCCTCCAAACAATCCTCTTTCTTTTCTACTTACTGTGCAGTCTAAGAACTTCAGGATTAAGTCAGGTCTTAGAACCATAATTCCATTTATTTGTAGAGGCAAACATGCCTTTCGCTTAACATAAATGTTTTTATTTAAAAGGAGGTTGTCAATTTGAAAGCGTTTTAAATTCACGTTTAGGAGAGGCTTTGTGCAGTTTCACACAGGCCGGGGGATGGGCTGGATCTCGGCAATTCCAGCCCCCGGAGCTGCCCTCCCCAGCCGCAGTCAGCCCCTGGCAGAGCTGGGTGAGCAAACGCTCCCCGTGTGGATGCACAGCGCAGAACGGGTTAACCCTGCAGAGCCCCTCGGGGTGCCCAGCTCCCGCAGAGCTTCAGCACCAGCGCTGCTCCCGTCCCGGCACCCCGGCCGGCCCCACGCAGCCCCTTCGCCGCCAAAATCGCTGCTCCAAATCAGCAGTGGGGAAAGAGCTCCTGCAATTCCAGCGTCACATCCCTGCCGTGAGCCTGCTGGGGCGCGGGCAGCGCCTTGTGCTGGGATGGGGACCAGCAGCTCTGGGAATAAACATCAGACCCCACACTGAAACAGAGGGACAGGAACTGAAAGTTGTCACCCATCACCGAAACTCCTCCTGAGAGCCAGTGTGCCAGCAGTGGTGCCAGGACACACAGGGGTGTGCACACAGATGCTCACAATTTGTCGTTTCATTTTATAGCTTTTTTCCTCTTGAATTATCTCCTGTAAATAAAGAAAACAGAATGTTATTTAATGCTCACAGCATTTTTCAAACAATATTACACAAGTTACCAGCAAAAAAAATCCCAAAATGTTGTAGCAACCCACAACCCCTTTCTCACATGTATTAGCAAATAGTTAATTCTGGTTTGTTGCCCACAAACCTCAGGTCTGAGTTTTGTTGCATTTTTAAAGCCTGCATCAGAAGCTTAACCAGAAACAGTCAAATCATCTTTTTCGAGGCATTCTTAGTTAAATAGCATCATATGTACTCCCTGCAAAGGACTAAAAATATTCAGCTGTGGTTAGGTTTTTTTTTGTTTATACATTTCATCCAGCTCAGAAGTGCTGCAAAACAGTCAGCAGTTGGCATCCTTTTTTTCAAATAATATACTTTCTAAAGGGAGAGTTTTTATAATAGCTTGGATTCAGCTAATGGATGAATATCAGAGATTCATTACATTATGTTTCAAAGGCAACTAGGCTGAGACATTAAATAACCAAAAGTCATTTTTACCCCCAAACTCTTAGACATTTTCTCTTAAAAGAGCAGTAGGGCATATTTTTTCTCAGTTCAATATGAATCCACTCATTACCCCAATTTCAATTGTCTGGGTATGAAAATCTCAGGACTTAGGTTTTTTCAGTGTCTCAAGTGTAAGAAGAGAGTCATGTTACTCATGTTTACCTCTGCCAAACAGCAGCTGGAATATAGTCCCTCCGGGCAGAACACTGTGAGCATATTAAAGTACTAAATGATTCCCAGGAAATTCATAAAATGTCCTTTTCTAATGGTTCAAGGTATTTTTGTGGAGGCAGATTATTTACTATTTTTAGCTTTTCCCAGTGTCTACCTTGTCTAATTGCTCCTTGTGCAAGTGCTCTGGCCTGGGGCTATTTTTCAGCTCTAATTGCAAAAGAAAGGATTACATGGCTTTGCTTGTGCTGGAGATGGGGCTCAAACCCTCAAAAAAAAAAAAAAAAAAAAAAACCAAAAAAAAAAAAAAAAAAACAAACCAACAACAAAAAAACTCCACCTCCCAATTTCATAGCTACCCAGAACATTCACTCAATTTGCTGGTCTCATCTATAACTTCAAACCTGCTGACAACAGGACCGCAGGTAGGTACCTGCTGTGTGCTGTCAGGGAGCAGGGCAGTCTGACCAGTGCTGGAGTTTTCCAATTGATGGTTCTCTCATCTACTTACACAGTACAGCAATTACCAGAGGTGTTACCTTTGCAATTTTCTTTGAAAAGTCATGGAGAAATTCCCATAAAATGCCCCTTGTTGCAATTCTAGTTGAAAATCCTGGAAACAGAGAAGCTGGGCTCTATGCTGGGAATAGGCAGTGAGCAGCCAATTTTGGTTATAAACTTACCTGCCTACCTAAGCCTGGGGAAGGAAAACCAAAATGGCAAGTTATTTTGACTTTGTTCAAAATGCCAGGATGCCACAATGAAAACTACCTAAGCTGTACTACCTGAAGATAAAAAAAAACCTATTTTGTGCCCAGGTTTAGTTAACACTGTTTTGTGGATGCTCTTCGGCGTGTTTTAATTTCAGCCCACTGGGTGGGTAGCTTTACCAAGCAGCAGTCTGGCAGAAGCCCCTCTCATTTCAGAGCTTAAAACTCACAGCACAGCTCCTCCCAGAGAGGAGGGAGATGGACCTTCTCCAGGAGAGTGGAAAAACTCAAATCTGCAATTTTGCCTTGTCTACATAAAGACTGCTTGCATTTTGGCCCAAGCCTGAATTTGCCATTAAAGTAGCCCTTGTCTATAGAAATGTTAGGAGACAGCCCAGGCACCATCACAGCCTGGTACATCCCTGGAAAAAGCAGTCACTGTCATCTCCTGTGAGGGTACAGCACTCCTCCAGAGCAGCAGCTATCTGAGAATAATTTCATTTTCCTGTGATAATACAAACATCAGCACAAAGGCCTGGTCTATGAGAGCAGTTGTGCAACACTCAATAATTTCACATCCTGGTCTGAAATGTTCCACAGGCAGTTGGAAGGTCCAAGGCTGAGATCCAAAAGCACCAATGTATTCACAGCTATGCAAATATTAGGAACTACTGATGTCTCAACACATGCAACATCTTACATTATATTTAGCAGACTCCACCTAAATTCACCTGCCTACAAGCTGTAAAGATTTACCAGAAAAAAAACTAGAACAGATTAAGCCAAATAATTTTTCAGCTATTAATCATTTTTGGTTTGTTTGAAGTTTTTACCGCTTGGGAGATAGAGGTTCTTAAATATTCCAACGGGATCTAAGTCACTAACACATCTGAGGCACTCTGTCCTCGTGCATGCCCTGAGAGCCCTGGGTTTGCTCCCTGCCTCCTGCTTGCTCTGCAGCCCATGTGATGCTTTGTTTACCCACTGCACAAGAAGATCCATGCACCAGCCATTCCCAGCAGAATGATTGGGAGTCCACGGCTTTCTTATGCCTGAGTCTGCAAACACTGGGCACTGATGTGCTCCCCTCCTTCCCACTCAGTTCCCCTCTGTGTTTTGGGTTCAAAGTGAAACTATCCCAGATTCAGGGACCCCGAGAGAGCAGGACTTGGGAAACTCCAGGAGAGACACTGAGGGCACGAGCGTATTATCAGAAAGAATTTGAGTGCTCCCAGCAGCCCAGCAGCAAATTAGAAAGTTTTGGCTCCCAAGAATGAGTTGTGTTGTTTGTTCCTGCACACTGCAGCTGCTCGTCCCTCTCCCTCCCCACCCCCCTCCTTTGGGTGGTTTATTACACACAAGCTACTAATGAATGGGAGCCGCTGTTTTACAGTACACCACACTTACAGGACTTATCTCTAGGCCTACCACAGATTTGACTGATCAACAGCAGGGCACCACCATCATAATTCTTCCTAGAAACAGGAGGATAAAAAGGGGTTTGTTGGAGGTTGGCTGTGTCTGCAGAGAATCCTGCCTGCAGGGCCTGCTGATGCCATCACTCGCTGCTATGGTCTTTGGCCTAATAAGGTACAGAAACAAAGATTGTTCACTTGTTCAAGAATACTAAAGTACCCAAGTGACGGAGAGTGGAGGCAGCAGGGCACACATCCAAGTGGGATTAAGGCCACAAGTGCAATGTTACAGGGCTGACTGGGTGGCAGAGGGAATATCTGCCTCTGAAGAAAAAAAAATATCCAGTTCAAACGTAATTTATAACATGTCACTCACAGTCAGAGGTGGCTGTCATTAAGAGTTAAATGCTGCATTGTGTTCAACTTATTCCGATAAGAATTCTCTAAGCTGCTTATATGTTATCATAACTCATGAATAAGTGGAGCGTGGGCAGGGGAGGGGGGAGAGGCTCTCTGGGGCAGGATGGGACCCAGACTGGGAGGCAGAAACGCTGGAGCAGAGCTGGGCTGCTGGGCCCTCAGTGTGATGCACCCTCAGTACGCCACATTCCAAGGACTGCGCATTCCAAGGACTCCACAGTGAGTCTTAGAGTCTGCCAAGCCCATGGGACTTGTCAGGGTCCAGGCTCTGCTTGGACACATCCACCTTCTTGGCTTTTATGCAATTCTCCAGTTAGGGAGCCAGGCAGTAACACCGAGAGGATCTAAAATGGTGCATTCAGGTTCAGCTGGTCTACACAGCAAGGCTCTATGAAGGTTTAAGAGCTGGAGCTGAAGGAAAAAAAAAAATGGGCAACATTGTAGCCAAGTATAAAGCCCCTAAGTTAATAGTGCTTACTGGAAATGTAACTGGGAACCCAACAGAAGAGCAGCAAAGCAGCTTCTTTAAGGACAATATTAAATTCCTCTGACTGACTTGGCAGTTTGGAAGCAGCAGGATTGTTTTCTCTAGCTTAAGGAAACCCAGCAACAGACCCCACTGAAGTTCAAGCAGCTAGATCAGGCCCAATCCCACTAAACTTTCCAGGCTTATCAGGGAAATTTTTCCCTGCAACATTTTCCCTACTTCATTTTGGATGTAGAGGGAAAAACCTCTGTGGAATAAGAGTTAGAATCATAGGAGCCCACTGATTTTCACAGAATTAATCATAGGAGACTGTTCATTTCCACAGCTCACTTAGTGCAAATAGCCACTGTAATTCCCAGTTAGAAGTGTTTCTCTGGTGCAGGTCATTCAGAAAGCAGCAGTTTGTTTACTCACTGGCTTGGGCTACCTGGATCACGTTACACCTGCTGGGGCTGCTGGTAATGTGGGAGGTTGATTTTAAACTGGCACTGTTGCTTTTATAAAGCCTTTAATGTCATAGGCTCTGGCTGTGTTCAAGATCTCACCCATGAAGCCAAGGCTTAAGGGACTTTGTGCTGAGACATCCCAGTCCTCTACTCCTCTGTCACTCAAGTCAACAACCACAACTTTGCTGCGGTAGGTGTGGGACAAATATTTCAGTCCCTGACCTGTGCCTGGTCTGACTTAAAGACCCAGGGACTCTGCTTTGCCCACACCACAGAATCACTGCAGCAAGTACCTGGTTTCCTGAGTACCAAGCTGAATACAAGTACATGACTTGCTGCCTCAGTGCTGTCTTCACCTGTGTTGGAAAGCCAGAGGGCTGATCACAGTGAGCTCCTGGTACCCAGAGGTGGCTGCAGGACGCTGCAGATGCAGGGGTGCATGGTGTGGGTGTGCAGGCACAACAATGCTGCAGCGCATTGATGTTTCTGGCCTCTACAGCTCTGAGGAGCTGACAACCACAGCCCTCTGTCCCTGCAGAGAGCAGACAGTTCCCTGCAGCCACCTCTCTCCAGGAGAGAACAGAAGATGACTCAGGAATCCCATCCATCCATTCCTCCCCCCGGCCATGGCAGCATCTGGAGCTCACCCACGCATGGGAGGTGAACCCACGGAAACGTTTTTGTGGGTGGGTGTCCCCACGGGGGATGTGCTTGTCTGTTGTGCAGCTTTAGGAGTGTGCAAGTCCAAATCCATTTGTCTGGATGCAAGTTACAGTAAACAATTAGCAGAACTTGTCAGAAGAAAAGTTAAAATAGATGTAACTGATGTGTGAAGGCGTGTTTTACCCAGCTCTAAATCATGTTGGCTGTTTGAGTTGTGAGTAGAGGCGGGTTGTAGATTAACTATGCAGCTCAGAGACCATTAAGGCTTCCAGAGGAACAATTAGTCCAGAATTTGCATTTTATGAAATTGAGCCTTTTATAAAACTTACAGCACAGCTAATGAGAGAGATTTCTTCAAATAAGTATTTCCTTCTGATCTTTGTCAAGTGGGGTTTGTAGCATCTTGCCAGGATATGAGAACCTGAAAATGTAAAAGGCAATATTTCACCAAAAATTAAACCCACTGGTTTATCTTTACCATCTGTGTGAAGTGTAAACAGAGAGAATAAATAAATAAATACTGAAAAGTACATTTGTTTTAAATAAATGGGAACAAAGGGTTTGACACATTTGCAGTATGTAATGCTGGTTTTTAAACATGATTTCAACCACCTGACACATTCAATTAAATACAGAAAACTCTCCAGGTTGTATTTGCATTCTGGAAGAGCAGCTACAAAAGAAAGTGTAAGTGCAGCAAATCATTCTGAGAATAAACTGATTTGAACGGAGAATGAGTTCTCCCTGAAAGGCTGCAGCACCACTGACTTTGTAGTATTACTTGAAAAAGCTGCAAGTATCTTATTTTTCCCCATAAAACAGATCCACTTTGGGAAGGGCAGACTGACAGTTTGATCTACCTTCCGTGAAACCATGAGAGAAAAAAAAAATCACTTCTAGGAGCACAAGTTTTCAGTAAGGCCTCTTTTTTTCTCCAGTATTCGGGGAAATTCCTAATGCAGTTCATAATCTTTAATTAAAAAAAAAAAAAGAAACCTGCATCAATAAATGATGGAAGAAAACCAAATCGCTTTTCCAAGCAGTGACACTGCCACTTTAATAGTTTCCCACTGTACTTGGGGTTAGTTGCCAGAGAAGCCTTGTTCAGCCTATTTGGGGGCCCCATGAAATGCTGCAAGCGTTACTGAAATGAGCACTTGTCTTTTGTTGAGCTGCATGCTAGCACCATACAGTGCTGAGCTGATAAATCCACTTTTTCTAACACAAGCATTTTTCAAACAAAACTACCATGAGACTGATGAGTAATGCAAAAAAGACACACACACCCCTCGCAGGCGCTGCTGACACTGACAGCTGTTAAATTCACATATTCACAAAATGAGATGGGTTACATAACTGGAAATTACAAGAGCGACTCACCAGCGAGAGGAACTGCTAAGCAAGGCATCACTGGGGCTTGGAAGGAATAAATCCCACATTTCCATGTGCACTGTCCCACTGAAGGCTGGGATAAAGCTGTGCCTTGAGCACACAGATGTTGCTGGGCACTCCTCACCCTGCATCATCAGGCTGTTTGTAGTTTGTTCAGTGTTGGGATTTTTTTTCAGCAAAGTGAGGATGTATGTGGAAAAAGGATATATTAGTTCTGCTATATATGTTATAACACAAGGGTTGTTTAAAAGCCCAAATGTCACATTTTGCAAGGCATGATGCAAAATCTCTAAAAGGTTTATTGTCAAATCTTGAGCAGCTGAGAGGGCAGTGGAGAAAGTGAAGTGCTGGGTAGAAGAGTTAGCTTTGACAAACCCTAGGGAGCTTTTTATTTGCATCAATTTTTTCAGATATATAAGCACTTTGCAAAGATGTTGTTTTTTTATCATTCTCATTGCATGGCCATAAAGCTGAGCTCTGGAGAAGGTCTGTAATCTTCCCATGCAGGACAGGAAGGCAGTGACACCATGTCACCCCACCACCACATCACCCGCCTTTATTTCAGCATCTCTTTCTAAATTGGTTTGAACACTTTGACAAAAGGGCCTGGTTCTGGTAGGGCCATGGAGCAGATGATGGAGGAAAGGCACCATTAAGGGCTCCTGAGGAATGGCAGGCTGTGGAGCTGGTGGAACAGCTCAGGAGAAGGAGCAGTGAGGGAAGATGGCAATGTCTGTACAAGCTGCCAGGCCCTCACGTGTTGCTGAGATTGCCAGAAATGAGGTTCTAAAGGGGGCTAATCTGGACATAAATCAAAGCAGAAAACAATGGATGTCTTTATGAATAGCCATAATAAAAAAATCCAGTAATTAAACCACCATTAACATCAAGCTAAATTTTATACATTCAAAATTATCTATGCTTCAATTTTTTCTGCTCATGGCTGAATTCATTCTTCTTACATAGTAAGAGAGGTTTTATTGTTATAAAAAACCCACCTAAAAGCTTTTTTTATAAGCAAGTTTATCAAACAAGAAATAAAGATGAAATGACAACTAAATGCATAAAGTTCCATGTACTTTATCATGTTATCTATAATAAACTAGGCTAATGCTAAATCAAGATGCACAGACAAATCAGGAGAAAAAAAAAGAAACACAGAAATGAATGCTTTGAGAGTGATGTCACCTAAGCTGGTGTGTAGGTACAGTCTGCTGCGTAGGAGAGCAGTGAAAGCATAAACAGAATACTAGATGTGCATTAAGCCACAAACAGAAATAGCTGTGAACAATGGCAAAGTCTGGTTGCTCTTGGAACCTTAATGTAAGGAAACATCTTTATAAAAGATGAGACAATAGTGGGTCTATAAATGACAGCCCCGTAGGCAGGGAAGGATTAAGAACTTCCTATAGTTCCTAAAGTATCAACCTATATTGTAACCCTTCCACAAAGGCTGCCTTAAGTGCTTTCTCTGAATTAGTCCACCCAGAATAGGAAAAAGCATCAGAATTAGTTTGACTTTTCCTCTGGACACCAGCCACACACTCTCAAGGCAGAGAGGAAGAAGTAAAAGCAGACGGAAGCTCAGCACTTGTTTAGGACCTTTTGCCAGCACACCTGTAAGTCCCAGTGCTCATTTGCCCTCCCTGCTTCCTCCAGAACCCAGAGACCTTTGCCAGCCCTGATCCAGGCCGTGGCAACGTGCTGCTCTCTAAAGCTGAGCTTCTCTGTCTCTGCAGAGCACTGGCAATGCAGGCTTTGGACACAAGCAAACACAAACTAGGCTGAAGCTTCAGTGTCCATTTATCACTTTTATTTTCTTTTTTTTATTTTGAAGTGGTGATTTTGTGGTTTTGTTTATTTGCATGAGTAATAAAAACCATTCATTTAACTGGGTATACGTTTAATTTAAAAACATTAACAAGATACCTCCCAACACCTCAGAGCCCATGACCTGGGACATATTCCTGTACAGCAAACATCCTCTGAGCTTTCAGGTAGCAGATTACCCTCAGACCTCAGATTCTCTTGCAGACTGCCACATACTCTACTAATACAAATTTAAATTGAAGACTATGGACATTACTATTTAATACAATTCCACAGACCAGCCACAGCAAACTTTCAAAGGCCTCAGGGGTTATCAGTGTCCATAGGACTGGGGCTGGGAACCACCACAGACTCTGGTGGTTCTGCTGGTTTATCTCTAACACAGCTAAAACCATTCACATACATCCCTCTGGTGAAACTCAAAGAGCCTGCACTTCAGAGAGTTTCCAAGAAAGTCTGGTGAAGCTGTGTGAGCACTTCACTGCACTGATGGAGAAGAATTGTCCACTGCAGCTGCTGCTAACAGGGACCTCTGGGCACTCCAAATGCTTGGATGAAGTGAGCAGGGTGAAGAAGTACAAAACATGTATGATCAGTAATCTTACAAGTAACATTTGTAGATTTGCAGCTGATTATAAATTCAATAGGATCTACAAAGGTCAATGCTAAAGAATTTGCAGCAAGTTAAAGATCTTGAGATCTCCTTGTTGTTTCCTCTGCCTACAATTCCTCATTCCAAGCTGCAGGCTTTAGCGCAAATTTGGGGCAATTCTGGTCCAAAAGTTCCAGTGGAATAGTTCTGTTTTCAGAAGTGATACCCTGTCAGTAGAACTTGGTCCTTGAGTGATGACAATACGAAGCAGATGTAAGTATATATTTTTTAAAAATGCTAAAAATTACACAGATGCTTTTGAAAATATTAAAGATTCACCATCCACCTATTTACAGTCCTATTTATAATTTTTGTTTTCTGAAAAACAAGCAAATATTCTGATTCTCACCAAGGGCTGTAAGCGTCATCTTCCCAAACTCAATCACAGAAGCCCTGAATCAACATGCTTTCTAACAGGAATAAATTATTTTCAGCAGAGGTCTGTTAAAAATCACCACCAAAATCCAACTATTATTAGTATTCAGAGTAGACTTAAACAGTGTCACCATGGATATCTGAATGTGCAGGTGCAGGCCTTAAATTATTTTATGGCAAAATTCAGCCCCGTTTCTTACTCCTGGTCTTCAAACCTGCTCCCACTGGAGCAGATTATGATGACCCTATAAGAGTCAGGACCTTGGCCAAAAATCCATGGGTTTTGGGGGGCTTTCTGCAGAGTAAGGCGTTACTGCAAGTAAAAGTTAGATATTCTTGCTGTTGCAACCTGTGGGACTTCTCAGCAGCACAATGATGTTCAGCACAGCTCAGATGCTCTTCCTGAACTGTATTTTATGGCCCTGTCTCTGTACAGCTTCTCCAGCCTCAGGGGAACTGCTCAACTGGGAAGGGACTGGGAAGAAAAATGTCAGAGCTAGGCCCTGCCAAGCACACAAAGTGTTTGGGCAAGGTTCTCACTGCACAATTCTTCTAAAACTGGGAACAAATATTAAAGCTATTTTCTTCCTTCAGAGCGTTTTTGAAGTCACTTAAAGTCTGATAGCACTTTCCAGCTGGAAACTGGACTTTGCTCCTCAGTGTAGTTCCACTTACTCATCTGACAAGTACCAATTACTCGTGTGAGCAATGCACGAGGTTCTGTAGCAGTGGGGATAA
The DNA here is from genome assembly GCF_963513975.1 of Fringilla coelebs. Lineage (NCBI taxonomy): Eukaryota > Metazoa > Chordata > Aves > Passeriformes > Fringillidae > Fringilla > Fringilla coelebs. The sequence continues at coordinate 18,291,975 of NC_140036.1, forward strand.
AACACAAGAGCAAATCCACTTGCTCAGAAGGGCAAGTTTCTAGATTCAATAACAAAATCAGAACTCTGCAATAGCTCCTCCCTCCCCCACGTAGATTGTTGCTTAAAATCTTACAGGAAAAAAATATCATGTCCTTTATGAACACTGTTCTCTATGAATACCATGATCAATTTTTTTCCTACAGAAATAGGTAAACAGTTTTGTAGCTTTTCTACTTGTACTGCAAATCAGTAAAGGAAAACTCAGTGAAATTCTCACACTTTCGTTTCACACTATTCTTAGTGTTACCTAATTTCCCAGTTTAAAAATAGATTGCAGGGATTAAGAGACTTTTGAATCTAAAAAGAATGCACATATTAGGGAAATTACTACCTAAAGTAAATAGCCTACTTTAATAAGCAGTCTCCTAGTTTGTATGATATTAAGGGAAAAAAAACACTTCACAGGCATCTAGTTTAACACATGTCAGCCAGCTTCATTTACAAGTTCAAAATCCAGAGGTAGATAAAATATTAGTTTGGAATATGCAAAGTGCCAATTTTTTGTGTATTAATGCACTGAAGCACTTGATACAATGTTATTATGGAAGGAAAAAATAGTTGCCAGAGGGGTTTATTTAAGGAATGGTTACTGCAAATAAAAACTTTCAACTAAAAAGGATTTTTAAAATTGTTTTTTAATATGCTTTTAATGACCTCTACTCCTCATACCTACCTCCTTGCTTCCCAAACTGTTTGTACTGTCCCCAATAACACTCAGTGGAAAGCTGTCGTTCCTGGCTAAATCCTTACTTAGGTTGGATGCTATGCCTCCGTTAGACAGGGTCACAAGGTCACAATCGATTTTGGAGGCCACCTGGAGAGTCCAGGCCGTGAACTGACTCAAAAAATTTATATCAGAGCTGGAATGGTCCACCTCCCAGGGCTCAGCCTGCGTTAACACCCCAACCGCAGGATGGAGCCTGCCAGGCCCAGCTCAGAGAGAGGCCAGAGTTGTTGACCCCGTTAGCTGACCTCTTCAAACTTCAGGAGAATTTTTCTGGCAGTTACCACGGTGACTGGGCACTCCAAGCTTATCCTTCTTACTGAAAAAAAAAAAAAAAAAAAGAGGAAAAATTAAGAAGGAAAAAAAAAAACGTTAAAATCTACCTCATAGGGATGTCTGTCAAGAATCAAATATGTAAAAGTTTTAATTGTTTGCTTCTCTCTTGGGCTGCTGTGGCTCTAACTGGCACATCCGATGTGAGCATCGAGAAAACAGTTTGGCTGAAAGCATTTCAACTTGTGAAGAAATAATGCTCCGTGGATTTAACGAGAAGCATTTCTAGTATCTGCTGGTGATCACAAGTGACACACTAAGAGGTTTATTGTGAAATAATGTTTATTTTTCTTTCTGTATATTTCTCCAAATTGCTACCATTTCTCACTGAATTGAAAAGAAGCTGAGACAAGGCTCGGGGAAAGGATTCTATGCTGCCTTCTGTTTTTTTCCTTTTAAAAACTATCTGCTTGGTGAAACACTAAGTATGCAGCAATACCTTGCTTTGGTCTCTCAGAAGAGACTGCATAACCTATTTAATGTACCATGAAATATTATTTAAGAGGAAAAAGCAAAAAAAAACCCCAAAAGTTGTCAGACATCGTTAGTGCTGGTTTTTTCAGGCACTTTGAAGACTAATCACTTCACACATAAAATTTAGCAGGTAAGCAAAGTCTAGTGATGCTGACAGAAAACACTTGAAACACATCAAGGGATCACAGAGTGCGCTAGGTAAACAAGAAAACAAAGTGCACCCTTCATTTCTGAAAAACAGAAGGGGAAAACTGGTGCTTCTTAATTTCAGAGCAATCATATATTACATACAAAGCTTTTATGTAAATTTTCCTCATGCTCCTCTACTTGAAATAGCATCTTGCAAAAGGGAGCAGTGAAGAGTACACTGCATTATAGCTGGAAAAATCCTACTTAAGGGCTCCTGATGGCAAACTGTCAATCAGTATTCCCGGCTTGTTATGAACTGCTCGTTTCTGGAGTACAGCTAAACAGAGGTTTAATGATTGAAACTTTAAGGGCATTTTGTCTCACACATGGTTCTGAAGTATCTTCTGTTGTTTGAAGAGTTAAATATGGATATTCAAATTGCTGCTCAGCCACTGCTCTGCTCCTCCTGGGCTTCTCCAGTGGCAGTGCTGAGATGGCAGAGGGGACGAGCTGCTGAGTCGCCTCTCACGGAGGAGATCACACAGACCCTATGGACACAAAAATAAAGTAGGAGGTTTGGGTGTGCCAAGCAAAAAGCACAGAACTGGTCTTTTGTTCCAAACTTACTTTTCATTTCTGCTGGAAGGATGAGGAAAAGGCAGCCCAGCGTACGTGTGTTAACTAACATTAAAAAAAGTGAATGTGGGCACGGTACAGGACCCTTTCTCCTTTCAAAACTGATTCAATTGCTTTGAAATATCATATGCCTCAATGCTAAATAGATGCATAGACACTTAATAATATTATTTAGAAATAGTGACTTCAACATGAAAATAATTTAAATTAAAAGCACTTAAAGATTGTTTCCCTGTTTTTAAGGATGTGTTAGAAAAAGGCTAACTCTCTCATTAGGAGATGGATTTTTTCATTTGTTTTTTGTTATGGCTATACAAACTGGTTTTATACTTTCTCTTTTATTCTCTGCATGAAATAATGTAAATTGAAACAATCAGGTGGCTGATCAATTGGCTAGCGGGAAGAAAAAAATGTTTTCTAAATTCTATTTCTTCTCTTTCTTTTTGAACAACACCATATATATAAACATGTGCCTTTCAATTAGATACCATGATTTATGAAGTCATGGTCAGGGCTAGCCAGGTTATTGACTCAGATTAGAGCTATGATGCCAGCTCATTCCCTGGTGACAAACACTGACTGTCCTTCCCGCAGCCAGGCACCCCTGGCAGCCTTATGAAAAGACCTTGTGGTTGGCACAGCACTGAGCAGGAAATGAGGTCCTCTCCGGTCCGGGACAGAGATGACTGGAGCTACAGAAAGCTGTAAAGCAAAATCAGCATCTCCTGAGTCACAGGCTTTAAGCTCTGGTGGGCCCCGCAGTTCCCAGGGTGACCTGGCCACCAGCGCTGCCTCTCCCACACCCCCGCCAGCCCCACCAGTGCCCGGGGGAGCACCCTGCACATGCTGGGCTGCCATGCCATGGGACTGGTTTCCTGTGGGAGAGGGGAACAGAGGGCACTGCAGTCCCCCACTCTCCCCATGTGCCCCAGCCTGGTGCTCAGCATCCTCCTCAGAGAATTTTTTGGCACCCTGTGCGGTATTTTTCAATATCACAAGGCTTTTATGTCAGCCTGTAGCTTGGGGATCTCTGTGTGGCCTATCCTCCTCCAGGAATTTCACATATAAATCACTGGAAAGCAGGAAATCCCTAAGTCCTGGTAGGAAGCTGTTTACCATGTTTGCCTCAGCACAGACAGCTGCAGACCACAGAGCATCTTGCCTTGTAGATACCACTGCAAGCCAGACACCTGGACCTGAAATAGGGGAACTTGACCCCCTTCCTCTGAGATCTCTGAGCCAGAAAGTGAGCTCCTGGAATGGGGTTAGAAACTCCTACTGAATTCATGGAGTAGAACTCCCTGATCTTCTCTGTGTAACACTTTCACTCCAAATTCCCTCAATGCCATTGAAACAATAATATTTAGACCATTTGGGGCTGAGATTATTGCTTTAATAAATTGGGTTTTTATTGGTTCATTGTGGCAAATAAGCCCCCGATTGATTTTGCTCCTAATCAGCATGGAGAATGCATTCCGCTGTAATTAAATCCCGTGTAACTGGGCACTCTGTGTTCGCTTGTCTCTTAGCTTGCAGTGGCATGAGATCCAGCACATCAAACGCTATCCTCGCCACGATAGGCACCCTGCCAGCCCGGGGAACGATGATGCTCGCCTTCACCGTGCTTACAGCGGGTATGGCTGGAGTGCGTTTGGAGCAGCGGGCAGCGCTTGGGAGACGTAGGAAACTTATGAGAGGAGGAAGATGGCCAGGGATAAGGTCCTTTCTCTCGAGGAAGGTTCGACCCCCCTCTCTGAAGACACTGCTAGAGAGGCGGGGGCCGTTGGCCCGCCCGCTTCCCCCAGGTCCCCGCAGCCCCGGCGCGGCTCCGCTGCCGCTCCCGGGGGCTCCGGCCGGGGCGCCCAGGGCAGCCGGGTCCCCTCGGCCGGCGGGAGCGCGGCCGGGCTGCCAGGCGGGCAGTTTTGAAGAGTCGATCTTCATAATACAAATCCCCCGGCTTCGCCTCCCCGCCAGCGGCGCGAGCCAGCTTTTTAATTGAATCCCGGGGATTTGGCCGCAGCCGAGAGCCCCGGTTCGGGCCCCAGCGCCGTGGGTCCCCCCTCCCGAGAGCGGGACCGTCTCTTGAGGGCTGATCTCTCGCCTCTAAACCGAGGCAAGGGGGGGCTCCGGCGGCCTGGGGGTGCCCCCCGGCCCGGGCCCCCGGGAGGCAGAGCGCGGGCTCGCTGCACCCCGGGGCTGGGGGCGGCGGGGGGGCCGGGGGCAGCTGGCGGGGCCGCGGCTGCTCCTGGCTGCTCCCGCCTCTCGTCCGGGCAGCGCTTTAGGGGGGGCTCAGGCCGGATCCTGTCCATTCTATACGTTAATGCTCTTTTCTCTCCGGCTGCAGGGAAGCAGGCCAGCGGATAATTACCCCTCACTGCAATCCGCAGAGCTGGCCTAATCCGAAAGCTCAAGTGCCCGTAAGTAAAACTTCAGGAAAAGTTATTGAAACTGACAAATACAGGGTGACAAATAATCAATAAAAGCCCAGTCCCACATCCTTTATTGTTTCCAGGCACTAACAGCAAGTAATGAAACCTCGGCGAGGACGGGGGAGGGAGCGGCACGGACCGGGCGCTGGGCTGGCTCCTGGAAAGCCCCCACTAAAAGAAGCCCAGGGAAGAATCCGGCAGGATAAGGGGGACGATCCCGTCTCTATGGGGGACAGGAAAATGCCACACTCCCAATACCCCCTCTTCCCCAAGCCCTCCCTGCCGCCCGGAGCCGGGGCCGGGACGCTCCGGATGGGCGAGCCCGGGAGGCTCCTGCCCGGTCGGAAACTTCTGCCCGAGCCCGCGGGCAGGGATGCCCCGGAGCCCGGTGCCACCCGGCAGCCTCGGACCACGCACCTACTTCACGCACCCGCACAAAAAATCAGGCGCTGTGATCTGCGTTCTGAAATCTATAACATCCCTGAACACCCAACGCGCTCCTTCTCATTAGCATCTCGGCCCTGGATTTTCCACGCCGCAGTTTCTAAAGTTTCAGCGAGGGACGCCGGGCAAGATAAATCCGTGCTGTCGTTTCTCTCCCTTTCTGTCTCTCCAAATTAAGTTTTGATCTATCAGTTTAAACACTGGCCAGAAAGTTGATTCACTTTCTGTTAGGATTTCGGGTTAAATCGGGGGCTCCTCCAGTGTCTTTAAGCTTTTGAGCTGTGTAAATGAACTGCAGTGTCACATAATCGATGGGGAAAACTCAGCTGTCACAGATACGAAAGCAGCCTCCTGCCACAGCAATAACGTGATTTGGCATTTCAAAGTTTGGAAACGTGCTGTCTGCGCGTCCGGGGCTCGGGGAGGAAGAGGGACGGGGGCGATGCTCCGGGGCGGGCGGGGGGACAGCCCCCAGCCACGGTGGCCCCCGGCCTCGACAGCCCCAAGAGCTGGCGCCCCGCACCGCGGCACCCGCTGCCGCTCCACTGCCGCTCCCTCCCTTCCCGACACACGCTGCGAAAGTTGTTTCCCAACTTTGGCGTTAGGGGAGGGTTGACCCAGAACAAATCTCAGTGTCTCGGTGGCCTTTCCAAAGCGGCCGTGCCCCCCCCGCCCCGAGCCTGCGGGACGTGCCCATCTGGAGCACGCACCGTGAGAGCAACTGTGCCGCGTACAGCCACAGCGGCCATCAGTCACTAAAAGCCACACGCTTCACTGGACCGGGGATAAAACGAAGTCCTGGTGACGCCTGGTTAAACCACTGACCCTCTTGCGAGGGCTGGAGAAGGGGGGAAGGCGGCCTCTTCCCGACAAACGCAGCTTTGGGGGGCTTGGCGCGGGGCTCTGCAGGACCGTGCCCCTCTCCCGGGGCTGGCAGCGCTGCCCAAAAGGGGACTCGGCGCGGAAGTTTCGGGGTGCCCCATGGGGGGACGAGGGACGGACGGGGAGGGCCCCGAGCAGAGTCCCCGGCCCGGCCGTGCCCCTGCGCGGCAGCGGGGGCGGCAGCTCCCGTGGGCACGGGGTTCCCTCCGAAATGGTTCTTTTTATACCGGCTTGGGTGGAAACACCAACCCGCGGGCAGGGTGTGCTCTAAGCCGCGGGGTAAACACTGCCCTCGGACCCCAGTACCTGCTGCACACCCCGATTTACCCGCACACATGCGCAGGAAAACAACTCAGGCAGCATGTCTAGATGCTTTCTGGAGGGGGACGGCTTTGGTTTCAAATTAGGAAGCTCTCTCAGATGAACGATAAACTCCGCTTTGGTCAGGCTATGGTGTTTAATCATATCTTTGTGGTTTTGTCCTCACCAAAAAGGAGCCCCGGAGGCTCAGTCAAGAAACAGGATTTCAGATAGTTTGATTTGGCATAAGGAAACTTTGCATTTGTAATATTATAAGACTCCGAAGGGAGAAAGTGAAACCTCTGTAGCTGAGACGAGAAGTGTGCCTAAGTGCCACTGTGTTTCAATCCCCCTTCGGATATAATTTAAGTCTTTTCTGGCTTACAGTAATATGCTCTCCAACCTTGAGGCTATGCAAAAGGGGGGGATTTAATGAGGCCGAGTTTATACACTTATATAATTTAGGGGTTTCGCTGTAGCTGTAAAATGACAATTGGTACATGTGTAGTGCAAAAGAGCTGAAATCCCATCCAGGGACCAAGTTGGTTATTTCTGAGGGAGCTGTCATTTCCAGCAGGGGGGCACAATGAGAAGGCCAGGAGCAATGGAGCTCTGATCTCCACCAAGGAGAGATAACCACCTGATTAAAATGGGGCTCTTGTTCCCTCGTTACTCGATCGTCGTGTGAACTTACCTTATTTACAATTATAGGCAATGAGTGAGTCGCCCAGATTGTAATACACCTATAGCTTTGGGTTTACTCCTCCCTTTGTTATCGAGACCATCTCTCGGACAGGTTTCTGGACCACTCATAGCATGTGAGCACAGAAACGCTCGGAAGGAGGGAGGGATGTGGATGTGTACGTTCCGAGCCCCGCAGTGCGAGCGCAGCGCCTTCACCCTCCCGCACGCCCCCGCTGGGAAGCGAGCGGGAGGCCGGGCCCAGCAGAACCAGCCTGTGGAAATCAGGATGTTTACAGCACACAGACACGTGTGAACACCACCAGAAAGCGAAGGGACAAGAAGGCATTAGGTGAAGGACTGTTTTGTACTGCACATCTGGTATTTGCTCATTTTTCAGGTGAACCCAGGCACGGCGGCTGTTGCAGGGCACCCCCTTCTCGGCTCACTCTGGAGACCAGGTGTGCACCGGTGGCATCAGACAATGATGCACCTCTACGCTGAAATTTAACGCACTTTGTTCTCCATTTTAATATTAAATGGCGCAGTGTTTGCCAGATTATTATCCCACTATTGCTTGTGCATTTGTCTCTTATGTCTAGTGCCTGTCATTACACAAAGCGTTTTGAAGAGCTAATTTCAAAAGACAGAAAGTCTACACTTACTATAAAAGTCATTAAATTAGCATGACAAGCATAAAGTTCCTAGGTTATAATTTGGTTATAGATCTGAAATCTTCCCTGCTTTCTCTCTCCACTTGAAGGATGAAGGCTGAAGCGAGGCACCGACTCGAAGTTAGGACAATTGAGCTGTCGATTGTTTGGTGGAGAAACAGGGAAGAGATGCGGGCTCCAACACCACCTTTTTGGCAGAGCAGTGGGTGACAAGAAAGAGTTCTGATTTTCTCTCACGTCTCCCAGCCGCCAGAGAAAGGTGTGATCAGATGGTCTTCTACTACAACAGGTGGGAGAAAAAAAAAATCTCGATGCATTTCTCGTCGATTAAAATGTTGCTGGAATAGCAGGACGCGTGCCTTTTATATCCCGCTAAATGCTAAGATGGGAAGATGTGTTATAAAAGCCGCCATTGGCTGTTTCCCCTAAGGCTGCAACATCCCCTTCATTTTAATCGCTTCTTGGTTTCGGAAGAAAGCCGTGGAGAGGAGGGGGAGTGCTCCTTCCCCCAGCTCCCCGTGCATCTGCAGTGACAGGGGACTGCAGGAAGCCCCGGTGATGCCAGGAGCGGCAGCGTGGGAGCGCCCGCTCTGCCCGGCCGGGCATCCTCTCCCTGACACGTTGCATTTGGACAACGAGAAAATTAGAGAAGGGACGGGGCATTCAAAAGCGGTGCTCACAGAAGAGGCTGCCCTAGTAGTTATTTTGTCTAAAAATCTGCTGTCAACTTTTTTTTTTTTTTTTCCCCGTCAGGATCAGCGAGGCGCGTTTCTTTGCGCTGGCTCGTTTGCTTTTAACCAGGCATGCTGCGAATTGTGGAAGCTTTCCATTTACCTTTTCTTCTTTAAGCGTTTTAATTATCATCACTGACCTGTTGGGCATACCTACAGTATCAATGTCCCTTTTACATCGCTGCCTTCCCTTTCTCTGCATGTTTCTGCTATTTAACACTTGCTACCTTTGCCATTAGAGTCCTAGAGTGACCCCCATGGGTATCTTTGAAAGAAAGACCCTCTGCATTCCAGCACTGCCTCCTTACCCAAGTAATAGCAAAGGGACCATTCAGACACATGGACCACACTGAAGCATTAATTAGGCTGATGAAATCCATAGAAATGTATGGATTCAGCATAATCGAGTTTCTTCTGCTGACTATAGTTAAGGAATACGTGAGCAGCTGGGAGAATAGAAAGTACTGTTAGGGTGAAGTCATGCATGTAATTGAGTATATTTAACATAACCATTTTAATGATCGGTGATTAAAAGTGCATCTACTTAAATTGTATACCTCTGCAATTTGTCCATATCAACTTTGGAGCACACACAAAGAAAAGGTCGTCATATAAATTTATAAACAAGATCCCTTCCTAGCTACACATGACTCGAGCTGGAATGATAACTCAGTAGCAGCGAGGGGGGAAAGGCCTTTCGCGAGAAAATAGCTACGCCAGTACGATATTAATTAATCACTGGTTTGGCCCCTTTTCTCTCTTGTGCAGTCACGGTATTAGAAGTGCATAATAAGTGAGTTTTCTTTTCATCCGTAATTATTTATAACAATCAGATCACTCGGGGAAAAAAAATCCCTGGGTTTCTTTCCAATATTAAAGGAATATCTTTTCCCTCGCTTGACAATAGTGTGTGTATGTGTGTGTGTGTGTGCATACACATATAGTCAAATAGAATATTTGGCTTTTTTTTTTCTTTTCTTCTTCTTTTTTTTTTTTAATCGGCAGACACATTGCCGGAGGTCCAGCAAAGAAACGCTAAATGATTAAACTTCTCCTGACGCTAAACTTGCACACGGAGAGGTTAAGGACTAGAAACACGGACAGTGTTTGAGGGAGCCGTAGTTGATGGGCACGGCCGTGTCTCGTCGCAGGAGACCCCTGAGAATGAGAAATTAGCAGTCGAAATCTGCTAGTGGGGACTGGATCCCACAAAGCCCACGCGTTGGGAAGGCTGAGTGTCTCTCTCTCGCCTATTCAATCTGCCCAGGCTGGTTGCAGCGAATAAATAGAGTCATTGTGGAGCCCATACACAAACCGACCCAACTCCCTCCCCCACCCCTTCTCGCCCTCCCCCCGTCCCTTTATGCTTAAACGCACACAAATCTGCAGCCTCTTTGCACTAAGAGGAGCCCAAAGTTTTCTTCCCTTTACTGTACAACGCCTGTGGGAAAGGTTTATTCACACGTACGGAATATGTACTTATGTCGGAGAGACGGGGGTTCACGCTGGGTGAGGGCAAACAGGAGCCTGCCAGGAGCAGGACCCATCCTGCCCTCGCCCCGCCGGGCGGGCGGGCGTCCCTGTCCCCGCGGAAGATAACGGTTCAAAGTAGCCAGATGCATTAAACAGCCACAAAAGGGGCCAAGAGGGATGGGGAGCGGGGGATGGGGGGAAGATTCACTTAAGTTTCTGGTGGAAAACTTAAATGCTGCCGTCTCTCCCTCTCCCAGCATCGCTGCAAGGTGAAATCCATTTGGCCGCGTCCCTCCCAAGCGGCCGCAGCCCGGCGGGGCGGGCGGCAGCCCCGCGCCCGGGGAACTCGCTCCGTGCAAGAGAATTTGCAACCTTGAAAGCATATTTTTCTTCCAGCTATGGTGGCACTTAGATGATAATGTAGGCAATGAAACTGGGGAGATTTATATCTTTTGGAAAGTAGGACGAGCCAGATGGTAATAGCGTCATTAACAAACAAACTTAGGATCTGCAAGTGAAGCTTGAAATTGGGAAAGAGATCTGGAGAACAAAAGGAGCTGCTGTTGGGGGTGGGGGGGGGGCGGGAAGAGTCCCTCTTCTACCGGCCAAATCTAAGAGCACATTCTGGAGGGGCTGCTCCTGCCCAGCACTAGATAATAAACGACGGCTTTTTCCTCCCCCGTTGTGACTGAGAAAGGAGAGAGAAAACTTTTGCAATAGGCAAATGTGGCATTTATTTATGTGTAACCCTTTGTAGTCTCAAGTGTCCCAAATGGGCCTTTAATTCAAATCCCTAGTTTGATACGGAGGGATCGCTTCTCCCAAGTTTATTTTAGAGAAACAAAGCGCCGCTTGTGGAAGTTGAAGGGCCAAAAGTTCAGTAATTATTTTTTTGAATTAATAGCAACGAATAAATATTAAAGGTTAAACGTTATTTGCTGTGAGAGTGGAAACATCTGAGGGATTTATTGTGTCTTCGAGTCTTTTTTTCTTTTTTTTTCCTTTAACCCCCTCGAAAGCCACTCTCTTTGCTAGAAGGCACCAACACAGCAGGGGCGAAGGTCCCAAATCAGGGCCGGGATGAGGGATGTTCAGAGAGGCCCCTGGCCGGGCTTCTCTCCTGCATCACCCTTCGGATTTGCTCTCCAAACCCGCTCCGGCAGGTTCTCGATGTCCAGGGAAAAGGCCTTCAGCACAGATTCACCCAGCTGAGTCCATAAACATCCGAGACCCACCAGCTCCAGGGCTTCAGCGGGAGGGATGGGCTGTGTGCCTCCGAAATTTTAACCAGTGTGTTCCCAAATGCCACAGAAATGTTCGGAGGTCTTAAGAAGATGCCCGTATCTCCCTTCCAAAGTTGATGGTTATTAGATGATTAATGATTTAAAAGACGCCTGTTAACAGCCCCAGGTTGAGAGACATGGACCCACGCTCTAAAGTAAAAACCTATCGTGTTTTTTTTTTTTTTTTTTTTTTTTTTTTTTTTTTTTTTTTTTTTTAATGTGCTGGAGATCTTTAAAAGCCCCGAGGACTTACCCTTAAGGCATTATTCAAAGAAAAAAAAACCTGAGACTGGCGGTTCGTCACAGGCAATTGTAAAGGGTTTCAAAGGACCGATCAAACGAGTTGGAGAGTAATCTACATTAAAGTCCGGATGGCAGTGTTACAACATGCACCTGCAGGGTATTTGCTATCCGTGCCCCTTACAGAGCTACAAATCACCATTAAAGAAAGCTGCTTAAGCTTCCTCCGCGCTTCTAGAAAGACTTACTCGGGCTCCTTCACTTTGATATTTATACATCTTGTTATTGATAAGTGTGGGGTTGTTCAGCGCTCCCTTCCCCCTCCAGGCCTGTCCCCGGGCACTTTTGCACCAGCCCCTCCCCGCCCCCACCCCGCGCACGGCTCCAGGCAGGCGTTCAGGCGGCCCGGCCCCACGAACGACACGCGTGGGCGTGGGGTTATCCCCCACTCCCTGCCATGTGCCGGCTCCGGGAAAAGTTTCGGTTGATTTTATGGATGTAGTTCCCCCGAGGCTCTGTCACCAAGGCGACCGGGGCAGCCCAGGCAGCATCGGCACGCGGGATGTCCCGGCGGATTTTCTCACAGTTGCGGGAGGCGCAGACATGGAAATGAGCTCATTGCGGGGGAGTGGCGGCCGCCTGGGCCGCCCCCGGCCCGGCCCGGCCCGGCCCGGCCCGGCCCGGCCCGCTGGTCCCGGGGCTGCGGGACTCGCTCTCCCCTTGAAGGTATTTGGGGGAAGTCGCGCAGTTTCCTCGCTGGCCGCGCAGAGCCCCGCAGCGGGCACAGTTAACCCTTGGCACGCCGCGGGGCCGCGCCTGCCGGTCGGGAGAGCCCTGGCGACCCCCGCGCCCTGCTGCGCCCCCTCTGCTCCCGCACTCCCACGGGCAGCATTCAGTGGGCTCGGCGCTCCCCCCGCCAGGTGATGTCAGCGGGGAAAAGTAAAGTTGTAAGACAAATAAACAAGCCGGGAAAGCTAGGAGGGAAAAAAAAAAAATCAAGATTTTTCTACCCACTCGAGGTAAAAAAGCTCAAAGGTCAACAGGGATTCATCAACCGCTTCCCACGGCTGCAGGCAGGGCGATACAATCAACTCGGATTTCTTTTTCGGGTAATTTTAGTGATTTTAGTGTTTTCGGTACTTCCCTCGAGTGGGTTCTCGCAAACGAACAAAAACCGCACCCGTCGCAGGTGTGAGGCTGCGGTGCCCCGGTGCAGGTGCCCCGCTGGGGGCCCGGCCGAGCGGGAGGGATGCCGGGGCCCCGGGCACCCCCGAGGCAGCAGCGGGGACCCGCACCTCTGTGCCCTGGTGACTTCTGCCGCGGGCAGCTGGGCGAGCACCCCGGCAGGGAGCAGAAAGGGGCCTCGCCGCGCTGGCGGCACAAGAGGATTTAGGTGGTTTGTCAAAAATCAACTCATTAAACCCCACGCACTAACGTAAGGGACGATATCGCGGATTTGGTGTACCTGCCTCATCTCTAGACGGCCCTGCCAGCGCGGAGGGCTGGCACCCGCGGCCCGCCGCGTCCCCTTGCTCCCCCCCCGCCCATGACGGGGCTCTCTCGGCAGCAAAGCGCGCATTGTTGGGGCCGGGGGAGCTGGGACGGGCCGGGGGCCAGCAGCGCTGCCAGCGCCCACCGCAGAAGTTTGCCAAGCCAACTCCTCTCCTGGAATTGTCCTCGGAGGGGCGGCGATGAGGAGGGGAGCGGGACCCGCCGCCCCGAGCGGCCCATCCCAGGCAGGGCGCCTCCAGCGCCAGGCAAAAACCCGCGCAGCTGCGGGACCGGGCGGCAGAGCCGACGCGCACCGGGGTGCGCCCCCCTCCGCCAGAAGTCGCTCAACTTCTGCCTTGGAGCCCGGCCCCGCAGCTGGGACAGGCTTCTGCTGCTGCCAGGGTGGAGCGGCAGGGTTTGGGTCAGCGGGGCCGGGCAGGGGGGCCGAGGCAGGGGCACCCCAAGACAGAGGGTGGCACATCGTGGGGCGCCGCCCGGGGGCCCGTCCCGCACCCCCCGGCGCTGGCAGGCCCTGGCACCTCTCCTGCCACATAACGGCGAGCGTAACTTGCAGCCGCCTCTAAACTGTTGCAAAACGAATCCCCGGCAGGTTCCCAGGGCTGGCGAGAAGGTGGCGGCACTGCCGAGCGCCCCAAGCCCCCCGGCTGCCCCCGCCGGCCCGACACCCCCCAGGCCGCAGCTGATGGGGGGGCCCGGGGCGAGCGAGGGGCGAGCGCGCCTTGGGCCAAGCGCTAATTCGGTGTGTACGCTTAAGGCGGCCATCTGAGGGCTGGATAGCAACGAGGGGAAAGGGGTGTATTCGCGACTGGAAGATTTAGGTTGTTGCTAGGATGTGAGAACAAAAAATCTTCAATAAGTCGGGGAGGGGGGAGGACGGGGCAGAGGGGGAGGAAGGGGGGTTACAAGGTTTGTCACAGGGAAAAGTGCAGACATCTGCTGGAACTTCCATATCTAAGCTGTTCATTTACAGGAGCCAACTTCTGAAATCTCCACAATTAGATCTGCATTGTTCTTTCTCAACAACACTGCCTAGAAAGAAAAGGTCTTCTCTGTCGGGGCCAATCCAACGAAGCGTTTGACGTTATTAAATAATAAAGCGATTGTGATTTACATTGTTGTTCAGAAAAAGGGCCAATTATCCACTGTTATGTTGCCATAAAGATCATATTAACTCGAATTAGTAATCAAACAATATGCTAGCGTTAAAAGTATAGAGAGGACAACGCGACTGGTCTTGTTGCATCCTCACTTTTTCTTGTAAAACCAGAAGCATAAATACACTTGAAAGAGGCTCAGAAACTTCATCCTTAACGGGGGAAAAGCGAAAGAGGTACCAGCGTTTGTGATTAATGGTCCTCTGTGTTGACTGTTTTCAATCAATTCAAAGCCACCCAAATCTCATATTGATTTTTCTGTTTACAAAGTAATTATTCTTTCGAATATCACGGGAAATGTTTCACGGTACTCCGAGAACCAAGGCGATGTTTTTATGTAAAATCTTTTAGGATTTTGATTTTGGGGTGATTTTTGTTTGTTTTTCATTTTGTTCTGAGTTTGGGATTTTTTTTTTCAGACTAACGCTTTCTAAAGGCGTCTGAATTCCAAGCAAAGACGAACCTCACTACCACCAAAACGCAAACCCAGCCGCATCCCTGCATTCCAGCAAATTTCCTCTGCCATAATCAAATAATTATTTTTATTAAAGCAGTTATTAGGTTTATAACTCATTTGCCACTTAAATTTGTGCAACCAACCAAGGCGATCTAAATAGGTTTGAGTTGCCCCTTGGGTCCGGGATGTAAGCGGTAAGAAGGAGGATTAATTATGGGTGTGTGCAGCAGGAGGACACAAAGGCTGTCCGGTGGCGCGGGGAGCAGCGCGGGGCGCAGCCCCTTTCCCGGGGGGGCTGGGCTCCCCGAGCCCCCGGCAGGGACCGGCACCTCCGGAAAACTCCCCCGCGTTTGTTTTTGAGCTGCCGCGGGGCCAAGGCTGGGGCTGGGGAGCTGCAACTTGTTGGCAGTAAAAAAGGCGCTGTCAGGTGATGATGCTCCGACGCGTTTGAAACGTCCCGAACAAGTGTAAACGAGACGTTTTTCATACAGGATTATCGATGTGATACGATACGATATGATATGATGAAACGATACAGCAGCATCGATCTCTTGTCTCCTATTTGGACAAGGTCCATTCTTTGTGCGCGGGATGACGGGATCTGCCCCCTGGAAACGTGCTCCGAGCGCCCAGCGGCACCTGGCTGGTGGCTCTAATGTCATTTATTGCCAACACGTTTTGTTATCGGCTGGGGGTGGGGGTTCCTCGGAGCTCAGGTAATAACCGGGTAGCTGTCAGCTTCTCCCGTTTAGCACTACTCAGGCAAGAATGGCTTTGCCAAACCGTTCCAGGAGCTGATGCTATTTGTTACCACGATTAGGGGAAAAAAAGAACATTCACAGTAACACGGGTTTCTATAAGCAAACGCCGGGCAATTTTCCTCAGCGCAATGCATCAGCAAGTATATCCAAAAGAGCTTAATCTACTTCTTGCAGGTTAGGTGCAAGAGAAATCAGCAAGGGCTGCTCCGGGATGCCATGAAAATCCCGGCTCATTGGCTTGGCCGCGATAGGACGAGGCACATCAAATCGAGGCGGAGAGGGACAGAATCAATCAGTCCTCTTGGCTGAGGGGTGAGCCCTCGCCATGGAAATAATTTCGAATAAAACTTGTGTAACCAAGTGTAACCTAGCTTACTCTGAGCAGATCGTCGAGACGGTAAAAAAAAGTTAAAAAATATATTATGGAAATAAGCCAATAAAACAATCTGGACTGAATTAATAAGAGTGCAAAGTTTGTATCCATGTATAAGGAGAATATATTAAGCCAAAAAGGAGACAGGTTATCTCTAAACAGGATTAAAATGCGTTCGTGTATAGGATTAGACCATCTCATCCATTTAAAAACAGTGTCTCTCCTCCTCCCCAAAACACTTTATTATATATAAAAAAAAAAAAAAAGGCAAAAAACTTTCCCCGCTCGAAGCACTTGGGAAATGCGTTTTATTAATCGAGAGCCTTTTTTTTTTCTTGTAATCAAATGCAACTGATGGCCCTGAATAAGCCGCCTTGTTAGGAAACGGGCCATTTTTTAAAACCTGTGATCAAAACAGACCTGTCTTCAGAGAGAGCACAGCAGATTTAAATGTTGGTCAAAAGGAGTCACAACTGTTCATTAAAAGCAAACCCTAACTAGTGCTAATGTATAGCCATTTTGTGAGCTCAGGACTGTAGAAAGAGGCGAAAAAAAGTCTGAGAGTGTGAGCTGATGCCGTGCTGGCTGGCAGTGTGTGGTCTATTGTAGGGAATGTGCTTTTTCCACTGAACAGAGAGCCCCCCTCTTTTATTCCCCAGCTCTACTGCACCTGCACTGGATCAGGGAGCTACTGCCATTCACCACATCAACAGAGAAGACATCTCTGACAGCACTCAATTCATTACATTTCTTCCTGCTTTTCAAACCAACGCACAAAAAAAAAAAAAAAAAAAAAAAAAAAAAAAAAAAAAAAAAAAAAAAAAAAAGTATTGCCAATCAGTGCCTGGGGTGCAGGGAAGAAATCTTACAATACTTTATATTCGCCGCTCATTTTGGATTTCATTAGTCAGAAAACTCACTTCTCAGCCAGTTACAACTTTTTTCTTTTCTTTCTTTCTTTCTTTCTTTCTTTCTTTCTTTCTTTCTTTCTTTCTTTCTTTCTTTCTTTCTTTCTTTCTTTCTTTCTTTCTTTCTTTCTTTCTTTCTTTCTTTCTTTCTTTCTTTCTTTCTTTCTTTCTTTCTTTCTTTTCTTTTCTTTTCTTTTCTTTTCTTTTCTTTTCTTTTCTTTTCTTTTCTTTTCTTTTCTTTTCTTTTCTTTTTCTCTCTCTCTTTCTCTCTCTTTCCTTCATCTTTCTTTCTTTTTCCTTCTTTCTTTCCCTGCTTAGGGGGCTGCTGGAAGCAGGAGTTGGGGCCGGTGCCACTCCCCTGCCTCGCCGGGGCTCCGCAGCCCCGGGAGAGGAGATGGGCCCATGCCGGGGCTCCCCAGGAGAGAGTTTATTCATAATTCATGGGAGCAGAGCAGCTCTCCGGAGGCGGGGGGAAAGAAAGGGCCGAGGAGCCCGAAGTGTCCTGCAGCAGTTGCGGGGGGAGCGGGGTGCGGAGGTGTCACCGGGGGTGCCGGGCCAGGGGCGGCGGGGCCGGCGGCCACTGCCGGGAGGGGACGCGCCGGCCCCCCTAACCCATGGAGAAAGTTGTTAACGGCCAAACTTCTCGAAAGGGACTCCGGGGAATTTGGGGGTAGCTTGGTTTCTTGAAGAACCGTTTTTCAGAAGCATTTGCAAGAGAAAGAAACCGAGCCGAGGGGTTTAGATTCAGGTATTTGATCTCGCCGGACCCAGACATCTAATTAGAGTGGCCTCGGCGATTGAAATGGTGTTAATTCCCATTGTTCCCCGCTCAGATCCCTTGGCCCTCCACCGCTGGGATGCTCTCCTTTTCAAAATTCTAAATAAAAATATTTCTATTTGAAACAACCAACCAAACAAACAATATCTGTATTTCCCCCTTTTCTGGCCCATTTTCCTCCATCACAAGCAAAAGCAAAAGCAAACTCCTGAGTATTTTTTTCGCAGACGCTGGCAAAGAATAACACCCCCTCTGTGGGATCTTAACAGAAATAAATCACAAGGAGCTCTTGCCTACCTGAAGAGTAGGAGGAAATCCGACTGTCTGGTTTCGGGTGTAAAGTGTGTATCGATAAGGAAGACACAGCCGACTCAGAAACGGGACCAAATTAATCTATGGGTTTCTTTACATCACCCCCTGTTAGGACGTGTGCTTTGGAAATATTGATTCATTGCGACAGGAAAGTCGCAACTACTGTGTGTGCATAACACGGGGAGGACACGCAGCGAGAACCCGCAGCAACGCAAAGCCCACTCACGGGAGAGCCAGATTGCTTTTTAAGCTAAAACTAATAATTTCATAACTGATTCACATTCAATCTGGCGCCAATGACGTCACGGGGTATTAGCATACGAGGAGGGATGAAGCCAGTGTGGCTGGAGTTGATAAGGTGCCTCCTGAGGAATTCGCTGCTTGTTTTAATACATTAATTATTTCTCTGTCTTCCTCTACTTCTTCAATTTGTAAGAGCTTAAAGGAACCATCATTCCCAGCGATGCCAGAAGGACACGTTGGAGAGCTTCTCCCGTGGCAGCGGAGCCCGGCAGCCGGGGGCAGCGCGGGGATGAGCCCCAGCCCCGCTCCCGGAGCTCGGCCCGGCCGCCCTGCGGAGCGCTGCGAGACTTGGTTCTAATGGAGCCGCCTCCGGCCCTGGGCGTCCCTACTCGCCCGAGTAAGGTCGGCTGGCCCGGACCGGCCGCCCCAGCGCTGGGAGCTTCCCGCAGGATGGGAGGCGGGTTGCAGGATCAAGCCTTCAGCTTGGAACGCGTGTGAGTTGTGAGTGTGCGTGAGTGAGTGTGAGCTGGTGTGCCAAGAGACCCCTGCAGAGCCTTCCCGCGGGAAAGCCTCTGGAGAGGCCTGTGTCTTTCCAGAACCCGGTGGGATTCTCCCCCTACCCCTCCTCATCCCCATCCCCTGCCGTTAATCACGATTTTCTGGGGGGGGGGAAAAAAAAAAAAAAGCGCCCACATTACGTCATCAGCCCTAACTGCTGCGGAGATGATGGGGTCACCGAGGACCCGGGGCGGGGGAGCCCGCGGGGGCCGGGCCTCCCCTCCCGTTCCCTGGGGCAGCGGCCGCCTGTCCGGGAGCGGGGGCACATCCCGGCCGGGGGCCGGAGCAGCGCTCTGCCCGCCGCTGGGCTCGGGACAGGGGGACGCGCTGTGGGGAGAGGGCAGACACAGTCCAGCCTCGTGCCCCGGGGCTGACAGCTCTCCCCCGACGTCCCACTGCCCCCAGAGCTTGTAGGACCCGGCGGCATAGCCCCTTTGGCCCCACCAAGCTCGGTCGGGCCCCGCGGAAGCGGCCTGACAGCTCCCCGCCCGTTAGGGTGACCCTCGGGGACCCTCCCGAGCTGCGGCCGCCTCGCTCTTCTGAAGAAGGCAACTGCCTTGGAATAACCACTCGGTGACTTGAGTCTGAAACACATTTGGAGGAAAGGAGGGAGGGAGACGCGCTTTTATCAGGGGGTCGGGGAACAGGTAGGGACGGGCGCAAAACACAAACAAAACCGAGAAATTCTTAAAGAATTAAATTTAAAAGGGACAAATTTAAAAAAAAAAATAAACACCAAAACAAAAAACCTCAAAACATAAAGCCACTCTGCACAAGCTGTCGCCCACATGGCAGAGGTCCCGCGAGGCAGCACCAGAGGATGAGCCAAGGATAAACTCCTGCAGAAACTTCTCTGGCCCGGCCGTGCTCCATTCCCCGCGGGCGCTCGCAGCGAGGACCCCCCGCCCCCGGGCTTCCCCCGCTCCTGCCGACAGGGCTGCAGCGGCCCGGGCCTCTCCTGCCGGACAGCTGGGCCCGAACCCGCAGCACGCTGCTCGGGAAGGGCCGCCAGTGCTCTCCTCCAACATTGCCAAATTGCAATGAAAAATTGCAGCTTGTTTCGGCGCGCCCCCTCCCCCTGTACGCACAGGCGCACACGGATACAAACACACGCACACACAGGCACACTCACACACGCGCTCTCACACGCGGCTCAGCCGCAGCAAACCCTCTGCGAACTCCAAAGCAAAGCTCCAAAACCATCCTGCGAGGTTCGGGGTTTCGTTTTGTTCCTCCTCGCCGCTCCGCCCGCCCGCACCTGCCGGCGCAGAGGCTCCGCCGAGCCCGGAGCGGCCGCGGTGCCCGGGCAGGGCCGTCCCGCAGGACGGAGCTCGCCCTCCCGCTCTGGCACGGCCAAACGCGCGGCTCCGGGAATTTCCATTCCACCCCGGGCTCCTTTCCTTTCCAATTCGCAAGTGAACCAGCCCCCACACTCACTGTAGCGCTGTACGTCCTCGCCAAGTGAATTGATTCCTCAAAAGCAAAATAGTACCAAACTCTCGCAATTCCCCGTGCCATCGTCAGAAAAACTGGTTTTAATTACCAAAACTGAAATAGCGGCGGTGCTAACTAGCAGGCGATCAAACCGCAATCAAACTTAAATCTCTGAGCAGTTAGCTATAAACTGTCAGCAATTGAAAAGTAAACCTGGTGCACACAAAGGCTCTGTTTAATTTTCTTGTTGTAATGGCTCTAAATGAGGACCCCATCACTATGCAGTTAAGCGGTGTTGCTTGTCCCCCTGAGGCGCTGATCAGTTCTTTTTAATGTGAGAAAACTGGCAGCTCGAAGCCCGTCAATGGAGCTCCCACAACAAAAGTCCTGAAAAGCTGAATGAATTGGGTTTGTAATTACTGCTTCCCTCTCCCCCCTTGCAGCTTATCTCTTATTCATTCAACATACATTATTGTCACCTAATCGCACACTCCCAACGTTATTTTGGGGGTTTTTGCCTTTTTTTTTTTTTTTTTTTTAGTATCTACTACTACGGACATGTTTGTTGTAGAAATTAAACAAAATAATCCTCCCTTCTCTCTCCCCTCCTCACCAAGAAAAATGTTGAAACGACAGTGTCAGGCGAGGCTGACTGGAGTTTAAAAAAAGCAAAGACGAAGCTCTTCTGCTATCAGAATGTCAGCATTTTGCATATATCCTCGGAAATCTCACAACCACCGAAGCAGGTTTTACATTTTAGTATTTGAGTTAGATCAGGATTTAAATGACTGAAGTGTATCTAATCACACCTATCAGTAATGGGCCTCTTTCTTTCAGTGGGACTTACATTATATACTACTTAAATTGCTGGGCTATCTACCTCCTCTTCGGAGGCAGATATCTAGCTCTGCTGCCCGTTGGGGACGAGGAGGAATTAATATTGAGAGAAAACACTCTGCTGTGGGGATCACCGTCACTCCTGATGTCCCACCCGGCACCAGTGGGCATCTCAAGGAATCAAAACGTGGTTTCGGCCAAGAAATGTGTGTCGGCAAGCGAGAGCCACGGGCTGGAGCCGGGGCTGCGAGGCAGAGCCTCTCCCCAGATCCCCCACCGCAAGAAGCTGTCGGTTGCAGAAATAAGTACAGCTATTACAACCAAATCTACTAACAGTCTAAATAATTAATTGAACCATTGCTCTTTGACCCTTGGAAAGTCCAGTAGGGACCCGTTTGTAGTAATAATACCCCCGAATGAGCCCTTGTCAAATATTCATTTAGTGGTTAATGTGAGCGATTTCCCCCTGGGACAGTCTGTAATACCAGCTTCCCAGCTTTGGCAAGAAACCCTGCTAATCTACCTCTCCAGTTCCGCAAAATATTTTAACACCCCAGTACTTAAAAAGCCGTAAAAAATCACAGGGGAAACTATAATCTTATCCTTGGGTTCACTTCGGCTGTGTAGAAGGTTAGAGAAACATTACACTGGCGCTCTTGGGCCGAGCATCACTCTGGCTATAAAATACACAACAATTCGCGAGAGGGAAACCACGGAGAACCCCAAAGGTCTTCAATAACCAAAATAAAAACATACCCACGAGCTCTGCTACACATTTCAGCTGCCATGAAGCCCAGGATAATGGCTTAGGTGTAAATGGCGTTATTGAATGTGTTGAATTTAAAATGAGCAGTGGACAATGGCGTTCCTCTAAGTAGCACTTTAAAAATAAAACAGTTCAGCTGTACATGTAAAATGCTTTGGGTTATCCTCCCTAAACGGATAAATGGATGGAGGGATGGATGGATGGATGGATGGATGGATGGATGGATGGATGGATGGAAGGAATCTGTCCAAGGGATATCAGGTTTCAACCACATATATTCCAAATCGTACTCAGAAATCTAAGCTTAAACAAATTGCCCTTATAAAAAGTTGCTGAATTCACTAAGCCTGAATATGTGGCTTAGTGCCTTTTGTTTAGGGGTATTAGCTCGCCTTCTCTATGCGAATTGTAAAAGGACCAACATTTCCAAATACCCCCCTCGAATATTTTAGTTAGCACTTCAAAAAGGGGCCAAGTTTTATTGCTGTTAATTGGCTAAGATTCGCTTTTAAAAATGGAATCGTGATATCGATTGGGCTTTTATTCCTGGTTCTCTTTTCTCAGCGAGGCAAGCAAGCGGGAGCGGGGATGTGGGCTCGTTACCACGTGAATAATCCCCAAATGCATTGCAAACGCTCACTGCTCTGAAAAAGAATGTTTTACTCGTTGCACTAGCGTAAAAGACACAGAAAAGGTTGAGAACCTGCAAAAACTGTTGTCCGGCCCAAGTACCGCGACGGTGCAGAAATGAAAGAGACAAAGGGAGCTAAACTACAAAACCAGGCAGTGAGCAAATCTCCACGTCTCCTAGTCTGGCAATGCTAGTTTTCATCTGGACACCAGGCTTCAAGGATGGAGGCCAGAACTGGGCCTAGGAAATAGCAATACCAAATAAAAGCCACAGCCAGTCAGGTAATTTGTGTGTGTGTGTGTGTATGTGTGTGTGTGCGCGTGTGTGCATTTTACCCAGCCTTCTTCCCCCCCGACCTAAAGCGAAATCCAGTGGCTGACAAGAAATACTGGAGAGAAAAGCTCAGCAACGCTTGCCCCGTGCCGGAGTGCCCACTTTGTGCCTTGCCTAAGCCAAACATCACATGCTTTCCTTGCCACGTACCACATGCCATTAGCAGAACACACGACCAGTTTGCAATCACAGTATTTCAAATCCCAAAATGCGTACCTTTATTATTATTATTATTATTATTATTATTATTATTATTATTATTATTATTATTATTATTATTTACATCTCCCTCTCGCGCGTTTCCCATAAGGGAAGCCGCGTTAGCAGCACCAAATCCCCGCTGGGGCTGCCGCAGGGACTGCCCAGCTGCGCTGCCCATCGCCCCCTGCCCTGCCCGGGCCGCGGGGCCTGGCGCCGGCCGGGGCCGCCAGCGCGGAGCGGCGCGGAGCCCCGTCCTCGGCAACTGCGGGTACGACTGTACAAAGTAAAACTCTACCTGGCACGGACGGTGGATCTCTCCTTCTATATGGCGGGCGCCACCGCTTCTCTTTGGGGCTGTGACCGGCTGCAGAGAGTGTCCGAAACGGGGCTACACCGCGCTGGCAATTTAAGAAATAGGATTCAAGAAAGAGCTGTGATAAAACGTGAAAGTCTTTGGCATTCGACTGTTTTTGTTTGTTTGTTCGGTTTTTGTTGTTTCTTACCTCTGCCCGGTCAACCCTACGCCCGCCCCCACCTCTCACCTCCTCCTGCGCGGCCCAGGAGCCAGGAGAGGAAAGTTTGGGAAGCGGCGGACAAAGGGAGCGGGGAGGGCTGAGCCCGGCCAGGCCGGGCGCGCTCGGGTTCCCGGCCGTGGGAAGCCGGCTCCCCTCCTGCCGGCCCAGCGGAGGGAGGCACGGTTGGGAAAGGGAAAAGAGAGAAGTGCCTTATCCGCCTGTGGGAGCCGGGAGGCCGCGGCAGTGCCCGCGGCCCGCCCGCCGCTGCCGCCGGCCCCGCCAGCCCCAGCTCGGCCCCTCCGGGGGCAACAAGTGGCCGAAGGCAGCGGCGACAGAACCCCCGGAGCCCGGCGCACCCCGCGTCCTCGGGAGGGAAGGGAGGGAACTGGGAAGAAGCCTCTCACTCCGCGTTCCCGTCCCCCCCGGAGGAGGCACAGGCAGTTATTCCATTAAAGCTATTGTACTTTCTCTCTCTATATACATACCTATAAAAATATTCATGCGTTATATATATATATATATATAGTTATATATTACTGCATTATTTATCGTATTTGGTTGGCTACGATGATACCTTCTACTGCATGAATTATTCAAAAAACATCTTGCGTTACAAAAATAAATCCAAGACTCAAGCGGAACTTCAGTGTCCATATGTCAAAAATTTATTTATCTCAAACTGTGCATAATGGAGTAAAAACTTAACTTGAATATGTACCTGTTATAAGGATGGTATTAGTTCAAATATATACATGGACTGTCGGCAGACTGATTTCAAATAATACAGAGCCGAATCTTTAAAATACAACTACGGAAAATGAGGAGAAAAAAAAAGAACTTAAAATATCATCACAATAAATTTACAGAAATATTACAAACCATAAGAAAATATTTCAAACACAGTAATTTCAGGTTGGTAATTTTCCTTTTTTTTTTTTTTTTTTTTTTTTCCTTTGAACAGGATGAAGTCTGGAAACAAAAAGTTATTATAAATTAACAAACGGCGTGTGAACCTGCATGGCATGGCAATTTTTGCTTTTTAACAAGAAGTAAAAAAAAAAAAAGAAAAAAAAAGAAAAAAATTTAGTACAATCTAAACGTTTGCCCTTTTCCAGCAAACCAAGCCCATGGTTCGCAAGTACTCATCCTACCTTTTTTATCTTTTGTACAATTTCTAAAACAATTTAAATGTCCAAATGCCGTAAAATAATTTCCTCTCCTCTCGCAGCTGCTATAAATTCAGCTGCCACAACCACACTGGTCCAAGAAGACTCTAATTTTTAAAAATAATTGGCAAATTCGCGAGCTTGTTTTTTTTTTCTTCTCTCTGTATTGCCAATGGACATTCTGATTGCCATGTGTCTTTTGATAAATACTGTACAAAAGTTGCCTGCAAATATTAAAACATCTTCCTCTTCGCTCTTTGAGTCTAGCTCTAAATATTATTGGTAAAGACTTTTGCAAACTTTCTGCAAAGTTCCTACCGTTTTAACTAGAACTTTTTAAAAGTTTTGTGTAGTTGCTTCCCCTCCGAGATCTATACAAGTTCCTTGTCGGTTTAATTTCTGACCCCCCCCCCCCCAAAACCCCACCCCCACCCCCCTTCCGGAGTTTTCTCTGTACAAAAATAGTCCAAAAAAAAAAAAAAGTCCAGAATTTCTAATAAAAGTTTTTTTGTGTTTGTTTTGTTTAGTTTTCCTTTCCCTCCCCTCCCACCCCCCCCGGCCCCTTTGTCTTACATATGTGATAGAGGGAGTGTGCCATTAATGGCTGTGCCAGGAACAGGTGCACTCTGGTAGTGTTGGGACATATGAAGTCTGCTTGGGGCAGCTGGTTCTGGTACTTCAGCACCTGGTAGATACATGCTGATCATGTCCCGAAGGTCCCCAGCTTGGCAAGGAGCCCTTGAATGAGACGAGGAAGTGACTACGGGGGGACTGGAGCTGGATTCCGTCTTGACCACCGAGCCCCTGGAGCCCAGGGCCATGCCCGGGGTCCCTTGCTGGGAGTAGGACATGCTGTAGGTAGGCGATCCGTTCATGTAAGTCTGCGAGCTGGTCATGGAGTTGTACTGCAGGGCGCTCACGTCGTAGCGGTGCATGGGCTGCATCTGCGCCGCGTTGTGCGCGTTCAAGCCCGGGTGCTGCGGGTAGCCGAGCTGCTCTTGCATCATCCCATAGCCTCCGTTGGTCCAGCCGTTCATGTGCGCGTAACTGTCCATCCTCTGGTTCACCCCAGCTCCCAAGGTGGCCCCAACCCCTACCCCAGTCGTCATGGTATTGGTGCCCGGTGCCAGTAAGCCCCCCGGCAACGTGTACTTATCCTTCTTCATGAGGGTCTTGGTTTTCCTCCGGGGTCGGTATTTATAATCCGGGTGCTCCTTCATGTGCAGAGCTCTGAGCCGCTTGGCTTCATCAATGAAGGGTCTCTTTTCCGCCTCGGATAAAAGTTTCCACTCCGCCCCGAGCCGCTTGCTGATCTCGGAGTTGTGCATCTTCGGGTTCTCCTGGGCCATTTTCCGCCGCTGCCCGCGGGACCACACCATGAACGCGTTCATCGGGCGCTTGACCCGGTCCGGGCTGTTCTTCTGGTTGTTGGCGGCCGAGTTGGAGTTGCCTGTGCCTCCCCCCGAAGTTTGCTGGGGGGCGGGAGGTTTCAGCTCGGTTTCCATCATGTTGTACATTCAAACTACTTTTGCTGGAACCAGCCTTGAGCAGAGAAACGAGGAGCAGCCGCAGCGGAGTCCCAAGCCGGACTTTTTTTTTTTTCTTCCTAGGGAGGGGTAGGAAAGGGGGGAGGGGGACTCCCCAAAACCACACTTGGATCAAGATCAGGATCTTCTTCTTCGCTGATGGATTAATAATGCTAATAACTGCTATTATTACCGCCGGAGTCTTGATTTTAAAAAACTTCTTCCTCCTTTTTCCCTTTTCTCTGCCTGCCGCTCTCTCTCTCTCTCTCTCTCTCTCTCCCTCTCTCTCTCTCTCTCTCCACCTCGGTCTTAAAGAGCCAGCAAACTACTTTACCCCCTTTTGCAAACACACACACTCTCTCTCTCTGCCTTGACAACTCCTGATACTTTTTTGAACAAGTTAATAGACAACCATCCATGTGATGGGGGCTTGTCAGGCAATAAATGCGTTCGCTCCGGCCAATCAGCGCGCGGCGGCTCCGCCACTGAGGACAAGTCTCTTCCCCTGGTTTTGCATGAAACGGGGCGGGGGCTGGGCGCGCCGGGACGGCTCGGCGGGGAGGCGGGCCCGGGGGCGGCCCGGGCGGCCACTGGGAGCCTTTGTATCTCCCCTTCCAGCAACAGGTCACACACGCCTTTTGGAGGAAGTGGGTAAACAGCATTGTTGCTACGTGGTGGTTTTTTTATTTCTTTTCTTTTTTTTTTTTTTTTTTTCCCCTTTAAGTTGATGTTGGCTTGGGGCTAGGAGAAGCCATAGGGGGAGCGGAGCGGGGACGGCTTCCCCCAGCCCTGCGCCGGTGCCCCTCGGGACAGAAGGGCCGCCCGGCTGCGCGGGGCCCTGCGTGTGCCTCGCTCGCCCCGTCCAGGCCGTGCAGTCCCCGTGAGGCGGAGCCCGCAGCCGGGCCCTGCTGCTGCCGCCGCCGCTGGGGAGCGGAGCCCGCAGCGCACCGCCCGGGCAGAGGCTGTGCCCATCTCCCGGCCATCCCCCGGGCCCCGCTCCGCGCCGCAGCGCGCCAAGCCCTTCCCCCCGGCCTCCGGCCTCGCAGCAGGGAGATGTCCAGTGCAAACACGGGTTTCCCACATGCCATCCCCGCCAAACACAAAGCGGGGCCGGGACCCCTCTGCAGGTGCTGGGGAGGGGTCGGGGCCGCGCTCCGTCCGCCTCAGGGCCCGGCGGCACCGTCACCCCGCGCCCATTGCGGGCCGCGGGCGGCGCCGGGTGGGCGCAGCGCGGGGCTGGGGGGACGGCGGAGCGCTACAAATACGTAGTTTTGTTTCCCTTGTTGTCACTACACGGGCTGCACAAAGCCCCGGCTAAGTTTACTTCCACTCTCTTGTTGGGATCTTTGTTGCTAAACCGCACTTGACGACAAAGGAAGGAGGGGAGAGAGGACGCGGAGCGGGAGCGGGGGGAGCCGCTCGCCGCCCTGGCCGCGCTCCCCCGCGCCGCTCCGCGCCTCCCCTGCCTCGACGGGGTTGCTCCGCCTTTCGGTGCGATGGCGCTCACGGCGTGGAGCCGGAGGGGGTGCGGGGCGGCGGGGGACCCGCAGGGGCCGGAGCGCGGCCGGGGCGCGGGGCGGGGGCCGGGGCAGCGCGGGGCGCCCCGACGGCCTCAGCCCCTCAGCCGCGGCGCTGCGGCGCCCCCTGCCGGCCCGGCCGCGCCCCGGGCGGGAGGCGCCGCCGGGAGCCGCGCGAGGGCCGGGGGGAAGGGAGAGGAAAATGACACCCCGGCGGAATAATAATGATAATAGTAATAATAATAACAACAAAGAATAAAAATAACAAAAACCGACCGGCCAACAGGGACGCATCTCTGTTTTTTTTTTTCTGTACGTAGAGTATGCAAATAAATCCTACCGGGTCCAATGCGTTTAATTCGAAAATGTATATATAACCCCTAGATAAGTGATAGGTTAAACCGTGGAAACATAGGTGCAAATTATGAGATGTGGGGTATAACTGGATTCTGAATGTCCAGACACTTCTGAATGCATGGCCGCTGTTAACTGTCTTATTGTTGTCCCTTTGGTCTCCAGTTGATAAAGTTATTAAAAAATAATTTTAGGGATAATTATTTGATTTTTTTTTTAAGGGGGTGGGTGGGCGGTGTAGGTGCTTGCTCATTGTGCTAAACCGATAAGCGAGGGCTGGCGGTGAGCAGGCAAGGGGTTATTTTTGCTCTGGCTGTAGCTGCAGGAGGTGCGTGGGGTGCACGGCCCAGAGCTCCACGCAGGACCAGGCATCGTGGGCTGCCTTGTGCTCGCTGAGAGCCTTTCGGGGCCTGGTCCTTTCCTAATTGCATTTATCATGCGAATAAAGGATGGGAAATGCCTAACAATTGTGCTATCGGGAGTATTTACGGCTCTATTTTAATTAACACTTTTAATTATCGATGCAATAGACTGGCATATATACATAATAGTGCAATAGTGCAATACAGGAAATAAGGTGAGGACGATGGCTCTTTTGGGGCATTTTGTGCCTTTCCTCTGGGTATGGAGGTTTGCTTGGTTGGGAATACACACACGGGTGGGCGGAAGCAGAGGCAGACCGGGAAGCTGGCTACAAAAAAAAAAAAAAAAAAAAAAAAAAAAAAAAAAAAAAAAAAAAAAAAGATGAAATGGTCCCTGATTTTCTATATTAATGACAATAACACCACTGCTCTCTAAGAATACAGCCAGGGAAGGGAGGCCTGCAGAGGAACGGTTTAATCTGAGTGGATTTAAAAAATCGTTGCCTTTGGTATAATTTATGGAAATGAAAAGTGCTTACATTAAACAAATAGTCTGCAAATGTTCTCAGCGATGGGCTCTGCGGCACACGCATTCTTATTTCCAGGTTATGAGTCTCTTAAAAAGAAAATGAATGTTAACTACTTGGATTTTATGTATTTATTGTTCTAATGCTCGCCGATTTTTCTAAAAGCCCTACGGATACAACCTATCGTGTTAACTGTATCGGAAAGAATATACACATTTTCATATTATTTTTTTTCCTGAACCTACTAGTAACCAATCTAAAGCAAACTATTAAGCAGACTTGTGGAGATGGGAGATTGCAGCTCCATTTTTTGTCCTTAGCTGCAAATAGAGGTTTAACTTGCAGTAATTAGGTGAGAACTAGCCAAGCATCTTACTATTATGATGCTTGTTAAAAACGCTTCTTTTCTGCATCTGCATTTGAGTGTGTTCCCCTCCACTCTTAATCTTCTTATGGAAATGAAGGCGAACGGCAGGGAACCTGCAGAGACTTAGAGAATGTCCTTGTTAACTGGAATTTCTCAGCATTGCTAATTAGCAGAGTTTGACGACCACCAGTATTGGGGAAAGCTCTGTTTAGCCACTCACAAACCCTTCCGAGGAAGAGCAGACTAATTTTATTTTGTAATTAAAATCTGAAAAGGCCCCTATTTGACAGTTAGGGCTATGAGAGTTTTATCTCCCCGTGAAATAATTACTGCCTTGATAACTCAATTTTCTGCAAAATGTCAACTGTGAGCTCCAAAAGTTTTAATTTCATTACGTAAAAAAAAAAAAAAAAATAGGCAAAGACGAAAATGTACAGATAAATTTCCTCTTGCCCCTCTTATGCTGTAGCAGCCCAGCGCTCAAGTTAGTCAGGGAAGTTTTAATGAACTAACTATACCCCAGTCTCTGGGGAATTTCAGTCATTACATGGTGGGTTTGCTGTGGTATCCCGAGGAAGACTTGGGGAGACAGAGTCTGGAACGCCCTGAAATAAGGGCCACATTCGGAGTGGGTACGGGCCCAGGACAGGGGCAGGGGCCCGGGGAGCCTTCCCCAGCCCCGGCAGGGTCCCGAGCTGCTGCAGGTGCAGGATGTCCTCGGCCAAAGAAGGATGTGACACGGAGAGCCGGGGAGACCCTCTGGGCGCTCCAAGGGCTCCCGGGAAGTTTGGCGGGGCCGAGCTGGGCTGACGCCGGGGCCGCTCTGCCTGCGAGGCCCGAAGGCGGCTCTTCGGGGAACCTGGGGGGAGCCGGGGCGCCGCGGCGAGTGTAATCCACTCTGCTTGCGTTTGGGATGTTTTTTATTATTATTTAAAACGGTTTAATCTCCTTTTTGTCCCTCCCTGTCCAGCAAGTAGCCCGATTGTCGCTCTCAGAAGTGGCATTACACGTACAAACCAAGGAGGGGGCGAGCCGCGGCCGGTCCCGCCAGACCCCATTTCGCCCAATAATTTCATTCAAGGGCTCTAAGGACCCTTGAAAGCCGGGGAATACCGAGGGAGCCCCGCGCTGCTCCCGGCCTCTCCTTTCATCCCTGTTCTCCCGAATGGAAGCGCGGGGCGAGCACACGTGCGGCCGGGCGGGCAGCGCACGGCCCGGGCCCGAGCGGGGCCGCGGGGCCCGGGAGCAGCGGAGCCCGGGGGCTGCGGGGCCCGGGGGCTGCGGGGCCCGAGCGGGGCTGCGGGGCTGTGGGGGCTGCGGGACCCGAGCGGGGCTGCGGGGCCCGGGGGCTGCGGGGCCCGAGCGGGGCTGCGGGGCCCGGGGGCTGCGGGGCTCTCCCCGGGCCGCCCGCGCCGCGGGTCCTGCTGTGCCCCCGGAGCGGCCCCACTGCCACCTCCCCTCCCGGCGACCACCGCACGCGTGAGCCGGTGCTGCGGGGCTGGGGCGGCAAAAAGAAAGAGCCGAGAGGTTAAAAAAGGAGAGAGTGGAAAAAAAAAAAAAAGGTGGGGAGAAACAAAAAAATAAAAAGAAGAAGCTCCGGTTTTTTCCAGTGGTGCAAAAGGAAAAATTTAAAGAAAAATTAAAACTCGGATCCTGGAGGGAGTTTAACGTACACAATAAGCAGCAGAAAAGCCGAATCGCTCACACCACCTCTCGAAGTCGCTTTCAAAAGGCTTCTCAATAAAAGGAGAAGCGATTGTCCAAACAGGCTTCCATGACTCTTCATAAATAGCCAACATCTTCCTCAAACTGTCCGCGATTTTTGCTCTGCATCTATAAATCACACTCCCGGGATTTCTTTCCCAAAGGAAAATATAAGTGAAGCCCGTACTTTTTCTCATGTGATCTTTAAAATAAATCAGAAAATCAAGATCAGTGGCGAGGATAAACTTAGGAATTACTGTACAACGTAACGGGGTGAAATTACAGTTGAATGTTGGCTCTTTAGCAGGAAGGCAACCCCCTCGAGCGGGATCCTTTTTGGCAGTCTATTTAAAGTTATCTTTCCTTCCTAGTTTTATAAGAACAAATGAGTTTTCTTTTCCCATTGTAGTTGAATGAACTCATGTATATTAAACACAAAACCCCTCCTGAAGAACGCTAACTGCTTTGCTTAAACCCACAAAAGCACAAAAATCCAGAATTGAAGGTTTCCAATTCCTGAATAAGTCCCCTTAACTCTCTCAGGCTCGCAGGAGAGAGACTGGGGACATTCTCTGAAAGTCTTAATGCCTGGAAGGGGCTATCTCAAATGTATTGTCTTTTCCTAAAGTTGAGGCTTCTATTTTATTTCCCTCTTTCCCCTTCACCATCTTTGTGTTGACTTAAGAAAATAATGGTCAAAAAAAGTGTCTGTTCATGGGATCACACGTGTCGCCCAAATCAAATGAAGTCCTCTTTGGCCCCAGCACAGTTTTGATGGAATTATTCCGGCTCTTCCATTGAATTCACACCGTTTCCCAAAGAAGCTGTGGCAGTTTCAATGGGAACGCCTGAGGCACAGCCTGGGGTGCTTCAAGGTTGCTTCTCTCAACGCACCTCAAACCCTGGCATCCCGAGGCATGGTTTGAAAAGTACATAAAAAAAAAAAAAGGAAAAAAAAAAAAAAAAGAAAAAAAAAAAAAACCCTTTCCAGTGATTCTCAGATCACTGACAAGATCGCCCATAATGGAGCCAAGACGGTGACTTTTATCTCGCTGTTCCTCATAGTCCTTAATTTGGAGCTCATTGACAGGACAGACGGTAATGACACTTTCAGAACTGTTATGGTCTGGAGTGACAATCTCTCCATCTCGCCCATGGTTTATTGACACCATGGGCTCATTGTGTCAACTTAGGCTTGTGATTTCAGAATTCTCCAGCGACGGGCTCGTTGGAAGGATTTTAATTCAAATTATAGACTAGCTGTCTATACAGTGAATTCATATTTAGACGGCGCTTAATCGGAGCAGAGAGATGGTGCTATAAATAATAACAACAACACTTCCCATGTGTCTATCCGCTGTCCTCCATCCGAAGATCTGAAAGAGCCTTTGCCGGAGGAGGCCCGAGCGCAGCGGAGAGAGGCGAGGGGGCCTGGGGCTCCTCCAGGAGCAGAAGGGAGCCCGTGGGGCTCCCCGCCGTCCCCAGCCGGCCCTGGCCCCGCAGGTGTGTGCGACAGGCGGGGCAGGAGGAGCGATTTAGGCGCACAACGATCTGCGTGGGCTCGGGTGCGGGGTGCTGTCGGCGGGGTGTCGCAGCCCTTTTTCCATGGAAATCATTGGACAACGGGGCTTCTCCGAACACCCCGCCTGTCCCTGTGGGAGCCTTCCCGTCGGGAGCGGATGGATGTGAGGGGAAAGGCCCAGGGGGTGCCCAGGGGCTGGGACAGAAGGGGCGATGCTGCGGGTGCTAAGGGCAGCAGGTGCCAGGGACGGGCTCAGAGGGAAGCAAGAAAAGGTGAAGTGCGAAATTGGCATTTGTGGCTGTTTTTCTGGTTTGTTTCTTCAAATCTCTCCTTCCACCGCTCAACAGAGAGATGTAGGAAATGCCGGCATCCAGAAACAGCTCCTTCCAAAAGACGTAAATAAACTAAAAATGCACTTTTCTTCCAAGTGGAGATGAACGAGACCGAGCCCCCCCCTTGCTGCCAGCTGAGCACAGAGCTGACCCCCCTTGCTGCCAGCTGTCTGCCAAGCCTGGGACCCGATCCCAGATTTACAGCATTTGCTCCCTTGAGTAACGTCCGCAGAATAAAACCCGGCAACTGAGTTACGAACCGCGCCCAGGAAAACCGCATTTTGGTTAAACTGATCACTCGGGACCCTTGTTTTTATGTGCCAACTCCTGCCCTAGGGAGGGGGGAGTTTACGACCCCTTTACAGCCCCCTCACAACTGCTGTTTCTAAGAGGAGCACTAACACCCCTCTCCTGGAACCGGGTTAATCATTCACCTTTCGGCAGGAGTCACTAAATTTTTGTAAAGTGCCTCCTGACGTTAAACCGTGTGTACAAGCGCTCTGTATTTTTTCCGTTTCCTGTGGTAATTGACATATAATGCCTCTGTTTATAACTGGCTTGACAGATCTATACAGATGTATATTTTTGCTTAATTTCGGAGTTATATATACCGAACGCATGCTAACTAAAGAAACAGTAAAGGAAATCTGGGAATTCCGTTGTGCAGGAAATCTGTGCAGGGCTCTTGCTATTATTTATAGAAAATGCCATGTCTTTATTTTGGGCGCTCTTACTACAGAATTGCCTTATTAGGGAGTCTCGAGCGGAGATCAAACTGAAAGAATGGAGAAAGTATGCTCAGCGTGACAAACAATAATATTTCATAAAAACCTACCCGAATATAATTTCCAAAGTGAAAAGTTTATTGTGAGACCAACAGCCATGGGGTTCATTTAATAGAAAAACTGCGGCGTTATGACTTTCATCCAGGCTGTCAACAGGAGATACAAAATAACCCCAATTTAATAGAAATAATTTGGTTTCCATTAGTCTTTCTCTTTGCACGCAAGACGCATAAACCGTGCTGGGTATTACCGCATCTAGCAAATACCACCGTTAAATGCACTACACTGAGCTACGTGCATGCTATAAAATAAGTAGAGAATTCATCTAAAAAGTTGGTGGCAATGCAGCACGTCACATTTTTTGGCTAATCGTTTTATATCACCAGGTTTCTTTTAAATCTGTCATCTCCACAGTGAGGAAATAAAATCGCACTCCAGGCATTCACTTAAGATAACGCTTCTTCCTTTCCCAGGAGCTGGGGAGGGGGTGTTTATTTTGCTTTTTTTTTTTTTTTTCTTTTTTTTTTTTTTTCTTTTTTTTGAGGGGGATTGAGGTGACTTTATTGCTTCGGGTTTAAACATATGCCATTTGAGAAAATGTTTCCTTAATGAAAAGGAACTGTTCAACGCTGCTTACAAGCAACACCTGTCAACACTGACTTATTTAAGACACGTTGGGAGGAAAACACAAGCACGAGCATCTGAAAGGCTGGCATTTGCTGACAGCACAGGAGCACCGAAGTTGGGAACGATGAAAAATTAATCCTGACTTTTTGTGCCTAAGGCTGCCAATAAAGAAGTTGGTCTGCCGGGGGTGTCCCGCCGCCCGCCGGGGCGGCGCGGTCCCGCAGCAGCTCCCCTGCTCTGCCTAGCTGTGGGAGAGCATCACTTATCAGCGTTTCTGGAAGACCCAAGCTTATGGAAAGCTCTGCTTAGAGAGAAATCGGTGGCACTTCACTTTTTTCCACCCACGTTCATATCTCCGGAGAGCAAACGGCGCAAGCTGGACGTGGCTTCCCTGCCCGTAGCTCCTGTTTCGGGCTCTCTGCTCACCTTGCCCGTCCCTACTTCCCTTTAACCCCTGCAGCGGCTCCCAGGCAGCTCCAGGCGCTGGCTCCTCGCCCGCCCGGTGCCGGTGCTGCCGTGCCGGTGCCGGTGCCGCCGCTCCCGCGGGCGCGCCCGTCCCGCGGAATCCCCACGGGCACCCCCGGCGCGGCCGACAGGGGGCGCCGCCCCCCGCGCGGAGCGGCCGCGGGAGCGGGGGGAGCCCGGGGAGCCCGGGGGGAGCCCGGGGAGCCCGGGCAGCCCGGAGCCGAGCGGGGTCGAGTACAGATCTTTAGTCGTCGTGGATAAAAAGAGATTAAAGGCTAAATTCTTTTTCTTTCTTTTTTTTCCCCTCTTTTTTTTTTTTTTTTTTTTTTTTGGTCAATTTTAACCAACTACGGAAATGTAGAGCTTTCATCCTTTGATGTTTCCCAGAAAGAAACTGTTATATCGGTTGTGAAATTACATCGTCTCAGAGCCAGCGAACCAGCCGTGGAGTGCTAAAATAATTTAATTAAAAATAATAATAATATGAGGACCCGAGCTTCCGCAGAGGCACTTAAAAGCTGACACGTGCCCCTCCATCTCCCTCTCCCTTGAGCTCCCGATGTTTCCTGACTGCCGTTTGATGGGAATAATTAAAAATAAGATAACCCCACGCTAGCTGGGGGCTCGCATCCATGGCTTGCGGTGCGCTGTCCTCGCCCTGCCCCTGCACGGCCGACCCTGCCGTCCAGCCCTGCTCTGCAGGGGCAGAAGAGTGCAAAAAAGCAAATGGCTAAATTCATAAATCGAATGTTGGACTTTTACCATATTAACCATAAATAAAATTGTAACCGGCTACCCACTTTCCCCCTAATACAAAACCCCTTCACCTGTATTTAAATAGCACGTCTTTAATTACAGCAGTTGGGGATGTATGAGGCTGAAATGAAATTAGCAGTCATTACCAGTCCTTTAACTCTGTGGTGCTTTTGATCAGCACTAAATTAGCTTTCCAGTCCTAACAAAGGCTCTATAGCAAGCAGTGGGCTGTAAATAAGACAGCTCGACCTGCCCTCAACACCTTTTCTCTTGTCAATCACAGCTCTATCATTCAGCCCAAGATTAACCTTTATCTACCAAATTCTTACCAAGGGAAAAAAAAATAAAAAAAAAAAAAGGAGGGGGGCGAAGAGGGGGAAATCCAACCTCAACTTTGCTAACTGTAACTAAAAAGAGTTTCCCTTTAAATGCTATTATGATGAGCCAACATGTCAAATTCGGGCCTTTCCCAGCCCCAAGTGCATCAGAAGGCAGCGGCGGGCAGTTAAAGGCATTGATGATTTATTATCGGCTTGCCCGGGTGCGGACCCCGCGCAGCCAGAGCCCCGGCCGGCGATGCACCGCCTCCGCCCGCGGTGAAGCCCCGCTCTGGGCGTGCGGGGAGCTGCGCGGGGCCGGCCCCCCTTTGCCGGGATTGGGCCGGGAGCCGCCGCGCAGCGCCGCGGGAGGAGCGGCCGCGCAGCGCCCACAGGGGGCGGCAGAGAGCGCCGCGCCCGGGGAGCCCCCGCCCGGCGGCCGCTCCGCGCCCCGCGCACCGCCCCGGCCGCGCCCGCGGAGCGCCCGGCCCGGGGCACCGCCCGGCCCGCGAACCCACGGAGCGTCTCCGGGAGAGGCGCGGGCGCGTCGCGCCTGCCGCCGGTGCGATGCGCGGCCGGGGGCTGCGCGCCTCTCCGCGGCTCGTCCCGCGGGGCAACGCCAAAATAGCGGCCCCGTCTGGAACGCCCCGGGGCCGCGGGGGAGAGAGCCGGCTCTGCTGCAGCCCGAGCGCTCCCCGCGGGCCGCGAGCTCCGCGGGAGACGAGCAGAGAGCGCAGAGGCAGCCCGCGGACCCGGAGCGCCTCCGCCCAGCGCTTCGCTCGCGATGCGCGGCCGCGCAATTTCGGCCGAGCCCCAACCCGAACGCGAGTCCCCGAGCTTAACGCGGTGGAGCTCGGAGTGGCGGGTCGTAGGTGGGAGCTACATTTCCAGATCGTTTTAAAGGTCACGGGGGAGGAGGGGGAAAAACTGTGAATGTCAAAGTTGTGCTGCAGCTACTTACATGTCGGTGCCAGAGCAGGGTGGTGGCTGTGAGCGGTTTGATTGGCAGCTCAACGCGAAAGTCCGCGCGGACTCCGGAGTCCGGCGCAGCCCCGGGGGTCTGAGCACTTTTCACCGGACAGAGGCAGTTGAAGGAAGCTCGCACGTCCCCTTCTCTTCTCCTCTCCTCTCCTCCTCCATCCAGGACAGAGAATGAATCCATTTCGTTTTTTCTTCCCCCGGCTCTCTTTCCGTTTGCCTACACATCCTCCAAGTCCTAGCCCTAGCTCTTAACTGCAGTCCCTGGAACAAGAGGGGAAAAAATCGTTTATGGCTTAAAAAAAAATCCCAATGGCTGATTTTGTGTGTGTGTTATAAGAATGCACCCACAACAACAAAAAAGTCACTTCTCTGTCCCCCACCGTACAGCAGAAGAATAATAAAAAAGCTTTATATTTTTGCAGTGGGTATTCAAAGATAATTTGATGCCATTGTTTCTGCTACAGATGGTTCTTTTTAATACAATAACACTGCTCTTTGTGCATACTACACACAATAAAAATCGAAAGCGTTCTCCTGAATAACCATTTTGTTCTCGCTTGTATACAGGCCAACAAAAGCTGCCGTGAGGTAATGGGTTCTGTTTATTGAAGCCATAGAATAGAGGTTTGATAAAGATTTTTGTATATGGGGGAAAAAAAATTAAAATAAAGACCTCGCAAGGTCGAGCTGATCTCTGCGTATTTATTACCACTGAAATATTTTATCAATATATTTCTTTGAGTTGCAGCTGCAGGGATCCCTCCTCCCCTCCCCCCGTCCATAATCAGCCCAAACATCTGTTTCTTTGAATTTGGGGAGATCTACAGTCCTTCCCAGACCTAAAAATCTAGACTTTGAGAGCGAGTGGGGCGAAGCGGCTCAGCGCGAAGGCAGCGGGCGCTGGGGAGGCGAGGCTGAGCAGCCCCTGCCGTGCCTGTGCGCGCCTATCTTTGTGTGCCCGGCTTTGCAATCTGCTGTCCACGCACACGCACACACAAAGGCGCAAACTGCTGCTGACAGCCCCCGGGATTAGCCCACGGGATTTTCCTGCCCGCGGGCGCGCCGCCCGTCCCTGCGCTCCAGCAGCCTCCGCGGCGCGCAGCTCCCGCGCAGCGCGGCTCTTGCGCGGCTCTTGCGCGGCTTTTGCGCGGCGGCGCCGCCTCCCGCAAAGTTCCTGAGCGGCTGCGGAGCCGCCCCGCAAGCGGGGCCGCGGCTCTGCCCCGCAAGAGGGGCCGTGGAGCGCCGCGGGCAGCGGCAGCCGGGCGGCGGCGGGTGCGAGGGTGCTGCGGGCTCCAGCAGAGTTCTGCTGCGCTGCTAACTTTCTGCCAAGTAATGAATAAATTAGCGCCGCTGAAGGCGGAAATAAATGTTAGAGGAAGCCGCCAGGACCCACAGCGATTTTTGTCGTGGAAATTGTTTCACAGGACAAGAATTCTGCGGCCGAAAGTCGCCCCGTTACCTAGTTTGGGATCTGGTTACGACTGTAGCGACTCGAAGAGAGCCCCAAAGCGGTAGAAAGTGCTTAGACAATAGGGCGCTGCGGGAAAGTTGTTAGTCAGTGACTGTGTTTGTCTACCTTTCTATAGGAATTAATGCCACAGTTCTCTATGCCTCTGTAGGCTGGACTGACAGTAATCCACCTCTGTGACTTCTGCCCTTTGTGTTTTCACAAAACTCGGCTCACTTGTAGCACGACAACAGCACGGAATAATGACTTTAACCTTCAAACGTTCTTTAATTAGCTTTTTCAGCAAACTAAAAGATGTTCAAATGAGCCCTTTGACAAAAACTGACCTGAGCCTTCAAATTCTACTTTCACTTTTGGGACTTAGACGTTATTGGTTCGCAACTCGTCTGAAGTCATCTAATAAGGGATTATTTAGGAACTATTACCCACACGCCAATTAAAGCCTCTCCGATGAAATTCGGGAGACAAAGATAAGCATCAAAACGGAAAATTAAACTATTTGCACATGGCTTGTTTTTCAACAACCCATTTTGCATCTCAGGATAAACATCTTCTCCCCAGCTCGCTCCGCCGGAGCGGGGAGGGTGCGGGGAGCCTCTCCGGGGCGGCCGCGGCCCCGCCGGAGCGGCCCCGCCAGCTCCGCACGCCTCCGCGCAGGGGCGGCGCTGCCGGGGCCGGGGAGCTCTGCTTGCCAGGCTTAACGCCAAGAGGGGACTCGTACGGAGGGTGGCAGAGCTCATCTCCAGCCGCAGAGTTCAGGCAACCTCCCGTCGTTTTGCAGTAGCCTTTGCATGTTCAGGAGGCGGGCGGGAAGTGGCAGAAAAGAGCCAAGCGTGTCAAAGTTCAGGAAATCGTGCAAGAACTTTTCTAGGATTCTCCAAGAAAGTACCGCTTCTCCTAGAGGACTACTTTATTTCTTAGAGCAGGGAAGGAAAGAGATTAGTAGGAGATGCATATTTTGAACCTACGGTGGTTCTTTGAGATAAATGGGAACCAGGCTCTGAATAGCTTAATACTGACTTATCAATGAAAGATGATTTTTTTTTTCTTTCCAGAGAGAACAACCCGATGGCTCAGAAATCTTACTTTGCTCTTAACCGCTGTATACAAATTCTGGTGAGAGTTTCCAAGCAAATTACAGCAGCATCCTACGGCAAGCTGACAAAGAGATTCCAGGAAAGCCACGCATCTAGGAGGGAAATACGAACCCCTCTCTTTAGCCTGAAGCACGAAATTGGCTTAAAGCTCATTTTGCAGATAACCAGAAACGAAATCACCCGTGCGTGGACCGGGTAGCTACAACTTTATAACGCTTTGCAGCAATTTCTAAGACTTTCTGGAGGGAAAGGAAAACAAACAAACAACAGTAAAAAAAGTGAACCGCACATTGGTTCACTGAGAGAAATTCGCATATACACATGCATTTTCGCCTTTGGTCTGAGAAGGGCTGGGCTCCCACACGAACGTTGGTACCCTTAAGTCTCTATGCCGAGACCGATCCCACCGGGTGGGAAAATGAGCGTCCTAGATTTTGACTTTCACAATTCATTTTAGTCTTGGGGAAATAACCCCCAACAAAAGACAACATCCAAATCCAGATCACCTGCATCCAGGTGCATAGATAAATAACGGATTACTCCAAATTGGCTATATATAGATGTATCTCTAGGCTGCATATTCCAACAGACCAGTAAGGTGTTTGCCAGACACGGTCTCCCGTAGAGGGGCTGAGTGCATGACCCAACACTGTGTCCAGAAAGAAAAATAATTTCAGAATTTTGGAGCTCCAACACAGGACAAAGCACTGAAGCTGTTTCAAAGCAGAGAGGGAAGATAGGCTGCTGCTGGTATTTCTCGCCCCAGCCAATATTTCTGCCCCTGCCGTGACCGCAGTGTCACTGCTCAGCCCCAGCCTGTGCCTGGCTCCGCCGCGCACGGCCCGCGCTCCCCGCGCCGGGGCTCCCGGGTTAATCTTCCCCGGAGGAGCTGAGCTTCACACCACACGGGACAAGCCTTTCTTTCGCATCCTGGCTCGCTGACAAGAGGGTTAAAGTTTAATACCTTTGGGCTGCCCGGGGGCCGAGCCCCGCGGCAGAGCCCACGCGGGGTGTGGAGCGCGGATCCCCCGCGCCCCCGAGCAGCGCTCGCTCGGCCGCCGCCACCCCGCGTGTCCTCCGGGACTCCTTTGCTGGGAAAAGGGGCTTCTCAATCTATTTCCAGAAGTTCTCAGCCTCTCGTTTCACTTTAGCAGCGTTCATGCTTTTTTAACCAAAAAGCTGCGAGTGGCGGCCGGGGTGTGGTGCCCGTGCGTGCTCCAGAGATGCACACCCGGCAAGGCTGGGCACGCTTTGCAGCGCGCTGCAGCCCCAGCGGAGCGCTCGGGACACCCCGGCAGCTGGGATTTTTTGGCTGCTGCCCTCAGCCCTCAGGGATATGAAGGGAGAACTAAAAGCAAAGAGGCTCTAGCACGCGAGAGTGGCTCTCGAGGAGCAGCAGGTTTGCAGAGCAGGCAGGCCTTTTGCTGCACGGAAATCTATGGAAGAACTTTATATCCGCCTCCTAAAATTGCAGAGTTTTCGTCCGTGTAGCTTTTCTTTTTTTCTTTCTTTTTCTTTTTCTTTTTTTTTTTTTTCCATGGTTGCTATGAAAGAGCCTGCCCATTTATTACCTCAACACTTTTTGCAATAATTTTGCCACGGGTAGCTGTGGTGCTAAATATGCCTTTAGTGAAAGATGACAACTTGGTATAAGATAAATTTGTCCTGGGAATAAGGGCAGAAAGAAAAGCACCAGTGATAATCTGTATTTTGTCCAAATATCTCTTGGACTTGATGCTTTAATACATTCAACTCCTTAGATGTCAATTTTCTTTGGAACCATACTTTTTTTACATACTAAAGATTAATTTATCAAATAAGTAACACTTGTTC
The DNA here is from genome assembly GCF_963513975.1 of Fringilla coelebs. Lineage (NCBI taxonomy): Eukaryota > Metazoa > Chordata > Aves > Passeriformes > Fringillidae > Fringilla > Fringilla coelebs. The sequence goes on from NC_140036.1 coordinate 18,332,928, forward strand.
GCAATAACTCTTAAATTCCTGGGGATGTTATGTCTACATTACAAATATATATTGATTCTGTTTTGGCAAATGAAATGAAAATAAACACACAATGAGCATACATGTGTGCCCAATATATACACACTTTCCTCTGCACATCTCAGGCCCATGCACATGCTGTACATTGTACATATGATAAAATACAGTCTGGGGCCTGGTGTGTAATGCTGCACATTTATAGGAGCCAGGAACTCCCTTCAGACACGCTTCCACATGTTCACATGACATTTGTATGTGCTCTTTACATCTTAAATACTGTGGGAAATGTAATTTTGAATGCTGAATTTTGACCATATTACCGTGGAGTAAGGTGACAATTCACAACCTGCAAGCAAGTCATTTCACAAAACTTACATTTTTCTTGCACCCTATTGCTGCTGTGAGCAGTCTGGAGCTGCAAAGGAGAGCTCCAGTCTTGGCAGGACGACCCCAGGGAAGTCCAGAGAGCTCCTCACTTGGAATATTTTGACTGGCACTTTTTTCCATCATCATTCATTTAAGATATAAGGGGTCAATTTGGGGAAGTTGATTTCTTTCTCTGTGGTCTCAATAAAGTTTTAAGTAGCCCTTGAAACTGTTTCAACAGTAACATCCGCTGATCCCCATAACTTGCAGTTTCTTACTGACTTTATGTGGTAAATTCAATTTATTTGGAAACACCCACACTTAGTTAGACTCTCACAATATTTGCCTGCTGTTATTTTAATTTTTTCTCCAAGACCTGCTTTCACTGTAACCACCACAGAACTCAAGTCAATCAGGGCCCATAATGGGCCACAACAAATGGTACTCAACACTTCTTCCTCTGAACAGCACAGGCCCTGGGCAGGAATCCCTCCTCCTAATTCGAAACCCTCCACACTATTACAGAGCAGCAATTCCAAGGTTCCTGACAGGTCAAGAAATCCAGGTTATTTGAAAGGACATTAATAAATGAGAATATGCAGAAATGACAAATACAGTTATTTGCAGCAGGAAAAGGGCAAAACCCTCGTACTGCAGCTGGCACTGAATTAAAAAGTATACAGAGGATTAGATATCAACCACTTCTATCAAATGCAAGGCCCAGGAACCTAGGGGGAGTGAAGTGTGTAAGAACAGATGCTTAGAAGGTAAAACACCCCAATTAACCTCATTATCTGTTACAAAACTGTACTATTAATATTCTGTGTTTTTTCAAATCACTGTTGTTGTTGTTGAAGAAAATCTGTTGACTAGCATGTGTTTTGCCGTAGTCTCCCAAATCAGCACTGCCCTTCTTAAGGTCAGGGAAACGTATCTTAAAACATTCATATATTTAAAAAATATGTATTGTCATTTTAATAGGCACTGTGGATAGTTTAATTTGTATCTGTATTAAATTAAACATATGGTGAACAGGGTATAATAGATTTTCTATAATTTAGCTGCCAATGTGGCAACAGAAGCCAGTTACTCTCACCAGCAGACTTGTCAGTGGTTTGTTTACTAGCTTATTTGAATTAAAATAAAGCTTCGCTTCTGCTGACTGCACATCATTATCTATGAGACCATAATCCTGCTAGCAAATCCTATATCTTCCAGAACTGGCTCTTTTGTTTGGGATTACTGAGAGCTTAGCCCATAACAAAGAGGAATAAGGCATCCCTCTCATCCTCGTAATTAAGTGTGGGGAGTAATTTAGAAACAAACCCAGAAAGATGTACAATTTGGAGTTCTGCTTCTATACAGGATTGGGGAACAGAAGACAAACACTGATTATGTTAGCACAATATTTAAACTATTAAAATACTGTACAACAGGAGTTCAGCTCTTTAAAAGAAATGGCAACTATCAATAAAGTATTAAGTTGTTTTACTCTAGAGACATTTTTTACCTGTCTGAAGGTATGCTGGCAAATTTGGGCGGAGCTTGAAGATGACCATTTAAAATGTTTTTCTACATGCATACATTACCTATATATCACTTTTACAAGATCTTTAGTTTTAATTTAAAGAGCATAATTTAATATATGAACCTTTATTTATTTTTTAAAGCACCCTCTAAATGTTTTAACTACTTCTGAGCAAAAATATTCTCTAGGAATGTGAATATCTCTGAACATTCTTGTTTAAGTTCTCTATTTTGATACCACCAAGATTTAGATATTCTTTTGGGAAAATAAGAAGCTTGAAGTTGCTAGCATTTTACAGCCACCTTAGAAATGACCATAATATTCATCAAGAAAATAAAAAATATTTTAACATAGGTATTTTGAGGTCACTCTAAATTATAGCAGCAAACTTTTGACTCTGGTGCTCAGGCTGTATTCCTGTCACCCAAATCTGTTTCTTCTGAAAACAAGAGTTATGCTATATACAAGTAATAGAAATTAACAACTAGGTCACAAAAAATAGAAGCCTCGGGAGTGCACAGATACACAATATCTATTTGCAGAGGGCTAATAAGGACAGGGGTTGATTTATAAAAGTCTTCGACATTAATTGTCACAGATGGGAATTCTGAGAACCTCTGTGAAACCAAATGAGGCCCTAGTGAATTATAAAGCAGGTCCTTAGACTTTAAAAACATTTAGGCAAAGTGACAGTTCAGAACATCTGTTAGCCTTCTGTCTGAGTATAAACTGGATGTCATGGAGTGCACAGCTGTAGGCATTTTCTGCCTCTTTTTGCCAACATCTGTCACAGCATTACAGTAATATAGGTAATTATCAACACCTCATATAAACTGTTTGCTATTTTAATTTCTGAATAAGTAAAATTAGCATTATACCCTTTTGCAAAAAAAAAAAAAAAAAAAAAATCATCCAGCCAGGGAAGAATTCACATTCCCTTTTAAAGCTGAATGACAGATCTCATCATTTTAGGAGAGCTGAAATTCAGACAAAAATCTCTACTACAAATAAGGTCCTTAGGATAACATAAAAGACTTAGGTGAGAACAAGTTTAAATATTCTCCTTTTCTCTCTCTGTCTCTTAGAAAAAGACATCTAAGTCTCATCTGTCATAAGCAAAGAAGATCAGTAGCAAGAAAAGATAGGAAACCGTTAATCATCTATGTTTTTTTCCATGCACAAGCAGCTGTCAAATGATGTATGTTTTACCACAGTAACAAAGCCAAGGGCTCATCAGCACCAAGCAGTTTTACTGTCAGCTGGTCATCCTTCTTCTCAGCAGTGAGAAAGTAAGAGATCACCTTGGAGCAGTGCACGGGAGCTCAACCTCACCAGCTGAGGCTGAAGTGAGCAGGGAAATAACCCACAGGACCTCCAGAAACAGAGGCACTTGCCAGGGTCCCCTGAAACTGAGCAGGAAGGGGTACACAGGAAGAGATGCTCCAGACAAAGAGGCCTCCAAGCCAACTTCTCAAGACCACGTTCAGTTACCCCATCGAGAGACAGAGACCACTGCCAGTCCTGAGGATCATCTGTGTGAGCGTGGGAGCACAGAGAAGGCTGCAAAAAGTGACCATGTGCTTTGGCTTCCTTTTAGTTTGAGTTTTGGAGGTCCAGGTGATACACTTTGTAAGAGCACGACTGGCAGAAGGCAGTTTCTTATCATTTGTGATAATCAGGCTCCAGTGAGGTGTTCCTAGCTGAACACCAAGATCATCAGCCTTTGATAACAGCGTCTGACTTGGTGGTCGTCCTAATGAAAGTGATTTTGTGAGTGCTTTTAGCTGTCTTTTAGAGCACAGGATAAAAAAATGGTAGAACAACAAAGCAACTGTCTAACAACAGCAGTGGCAACATGTCAGCCTGAACCTGCAAGTATGAACCTGGTGATAGAAAATAATCACGTGGCAATGAGTTTCACAAAATTTCATGGAAGCAATGATCATTCCCAGCTCACACTCATTTTGCTTTCACCACAAAAAGAACAGCACCTCTGCTAGAAGTTAATGTTCCAACATGGCAAACCTGAAAAAGTGCCGTTAGCTCCTTTTATAAAGGAGGCATATGGAACAAAGTGGTCACCAATATGCTATTTTTAGTGCCCCAACTACAGTCCAAAATATAATACCCAATTACTTGATATAGTGCTCTATACACTGTCTGAACAACAATAGTGGAGTGAGAAGCAAGAGAAAGCACCAGAATATGGTTTTGAAGTCATTCAGATTTCATGTATTTTATTTTCTTCTAAAAATAAAGGCTTTGAAAAGAGGTGCAGTGTTGTCCAGGCTGAAGGGTTGGGGGGGAGTGGGGGAAGAGAAGAGCTGAAAGGCAGATGAGAGCACATGGAGGTTGAGAAAGAAGAGAGAGAGACCTTGACTAGAGGAAAGGACAGCTAGGGCACAGATAGCCAGAAATCTAGAGAAAAGAAAGACAAAATGCATCTGGGGTGCACAGTCAGTTTGAGGACGCCATGCACACAGCTGTACATTGAACTTATAGGAAAGACCACAGCTCACCACAAGCCATCCAGTTGGTGACAATACAGGATTTTGCTAATTCTGCCATTTCCCCTAATTTCCACTCTGGTGGACTGTGAACTGTGGTGGCTGAGCTGCAGATGCATATATTTTTTTACAGTCTCTGCTAGCAGTGTAGTAATTTTACTGAGTAATTTTACAGAGGACAACTCTGTGCCAGTATGGTTTGTGGCTGATCCAGCAACTTTGGAAGTAGATGTACACATCCCTTACTGTCTAGCATTCTTATTTTCCCCATCTCTGTCTCTTACTGCCTCTTCAGCATTTATTACATGCCTCCTCCTATTTTCTTCTTGCGCACAGTCAAAATTAGCTGAAATTGTGGATCTGTTCCATGCAGTCTGAGGTCCACCACTCAAACAAAGCAAATTCAGTGGTGAGGATTGTTTCCACTATGGTCTTAAACCACTTATGAGATGTTTGTAGGCTAGAGACTATTTCTTTCAAGAATTCCATCCCTCCACTGAACAGATATTGCTCTGGCTTTTCTTGCCAACTGCACCACTGTATCCAGGTGGATGCCAGGCAGGTTTTACCAAATTATAAGGTGCAGGATAAACATTTTCCTCCTACTTTTGGTTTCAGTGTTAAGATTCTCAAACATTTATTTTACCACTTGCAAATAAAGCTATCTTACATATTCCCATCACCCTACTGCCTAAATGCACTGTTCAAATGTCAAAGAGTATGTGAGCTATTGCAGATCACATAATAGATGCCTACACATTCACTATTCTAGTAATATTTATTATTGAAACAGACTGTTTTGTAAAGAGCTTTGAGATACCTAGGCCATAAAAAGTGTGATATAAAACAAAATGCTATTCAGTTCAATAGATGTCTGATAAGAAAAGAACCCTAAAATTTGAACAGTTCCTCCTCCCCTTAATCAGCCTTAACAATGGTACCCTAGTCTTGGTGCTCCTGCACACAGCAATATCTGTCTTTTAAAGAGAGGAATAGGAACGTGCCACTGAAAGAGAGTGCTCATTGGTAGAACATTGTTAGGTGCTTTATAATTGATAGTTTTCAGCATCAGCACAAAGGTGAGGGCTTTAGCCTTGAATACTACTCACTAACAATATACCCACATACAGAAAACTAGTGCTAAATGTATTTATTAAAATAAATGCTTTAAAATAGTCTGCTTTTCATACAAAGTAATTATCTTACACTATGTGTAAAAGGTACTTTTGTAATCAATGGTATACAACCAGCTTCAGATACAACCACACACACATCCCATTACACACAGTGATGCTCATCAGTTTGCATGGGACTGAATCATTTTATTATGCTCTGTAGCTTAATTCTTCAATTCCTGTAGCTTCAGCTGGAATTCATCCAGATCAGCCCTGTTTTCTAAGATTAAATCAAAATACTTCAAGGCCACAACTAACAAATAGCACAATCAGCTCTAAACATAGAAGAAGGTATTTCATACTTTTTAGAGGCTCATAGTTCCTGTTATAATAGTGCCAAAGCAACAGGATTTTTTTTCCTTTTCTTTTTTTTCCTTTTTTTTTTCTTTTTGGCGCTTGTAACTTATTAATTACCAAAGGACAAGAGAAATATTTTGTGTGTATGAGTGAATTTTGTAGCAGTCAAAATAGACAGTCGCAGCCAGCTGGAGCATTTTAAATGCTCTAAATGTTCACAAGTCCTGCCTAAGAAGATAACCACTAACAAGCTAATGTATTAATTTGCTTTCTTAAAATTCATTGGATGCTCCAGCACAGGCAAGCAATAAAAGAAAAGGTAAAAACCAGGAAAAAAAAAAATCATCATATAGTGATTCATACAGGTCATGTTTTTTTCTGCTGAACTGGACAAAAATAATCTCACTAGTAGAATTAGATGAGTAATCATAAGGGCAAAATGTTTTAATTACTAAAAATGTTTAGTTTAATTTGGTTATCTTTATAATCCTATCATCTCTTCTAATTAATTCATTTGCAACTATTTGGATGACCATCAATTTATTCATAAAAAATATTTGAGGATTGCAGGTTATGCAAATTCTGTTGCTAATTAGTTAATGGCTACATTCACCCTGTCAGTGTCTGATGATCAGATACTTGTGCTTATAATTCTTATGCCTACAAACATTTTTTCATACAATGCACCAGAATATTTCTGTACTTGCACAGAGTGGACAGCACTGATCTTGAGTGGCTTTTTCCCCCCAGGATCAGTGTTTCCATGGCGAGTCCTGTGGGGATCTATCTTGTCTTTTCTTCTCCGCAGTAGGCATTTAGGGATAATAAAATAGTTAGTGAAGAGGTATGTTCTCTGCTATTTTCAATAAGCTGATGACAGTCAACATTACAATCCAGACCCTCAAAGGCACTGGGAAATCAAAGAGCCTTAGGCTCCTCAATACATTTATCCACACGAGCCTACATCTCTCAAGTATCTGATTTATCCTTTTAAATGTTCCACCTTGTGGGGACAGGGACACAGAACAGAGTTAAATGACCAAAGATCTCTGGATAAGATTGAAATAATGCTGGCTGATCATCAAATGACAGTGACACGACTTCTCTACCTTTGATTTTATCCTTCCTTTGTAATGCCCATGGACAATGTGGAGCTGTTGTTGGCCCTCACTGCTGCTGGGTGCACAGTGACAATGTCCAGGACACTGCTTAGCATCCAGAGAAGCAAAAAGGAACTCTGCTGCTAATTCTAATTTTTAATTGATATTCCCTTAAATACTCGTGGTAGCCCTACCCAGGTAGCAATAAAAGCTAAACTAGTAAACTAGAATCCTGTAGACTAATTTATTCCTGCTATTATAAGATCCCAGGATCCCATCCAGCCTAATATTTATAAATAGTTCCACTAGAAAAAAGTCACTGATGAACTTCAGCACATTGGTAGCTGCTGGACTGCAGCCTCGGTGAGTCAATTCATTTTGTTAGTGCTGCTCCTCCAGTGCCAAATGCTTGAAATTTGTCTTTTTGTGTCCTTTTTCTACATTTACTCACGCTTTACTCATACTAAATATCATGATATCATTTAAGATGCTCCAATTACGGAAAAAAAATAATCCAAGTGAAAAGTCCTTTGCAATACACATCATCTCCTCATCCCATTGCCATTAAAATGTTCAATTTTCAGAGTACCAAGCATAATTTTCTTTTCCTTACACTCTTTTTTTCTGGTATCTTGTTATATTTCCATTAGAACTCTGGAAAAGGATGTATTTCAGTGGATGATAACCAAGATTATAATATTTAATAGATGCAGCAGCTATTCTACATTTCAGAATGACTAAATTTAGTTCTTCTAAGAAAGCAGAAGTTTCACATTTCTTTTAATCAGGACACTTTTTGCAGATTAAGTAACACTACTTTTATTTAAGGAAAGTAAGAAAGAACATTTCTTTTGATTCTAAGCATTCCATGTAATTAAGGACACAAATTATAAACAAAATGACACATGCACACACATAGATTGGAAAAAGCTACTTAAATGGCCAAATCACAGAAGCCCTCATATGAGCTAATTCACTATCACTTCCTGCTTTAAAATAGCCCAGAAATGGGGTGCTCTACTGGGGACAGTGAATAACAATTTATTTCTAGTGTGTATAAGCCAGCTTAGCAGTTTCAGGATGGTAACCAGACTTTTCCAGTACCTTCCACAGACTTTCATAGCTTCATTTTGTGTGGTTGCAGATTAAAATAGCACAAGACCTGATTACATGAAATCTGACACCAGAAGAGTGGTGGCACCATGGCTGCATCCAGTCCTGCCTCCTCCTTCAAGAGCAAAGGTCAATGCAAGTGTCCAGTAGAGCTGCAGGACAGGGTGAGCAGAAAGTGGAAATTCCTTGCCATATTCACCCTATGTCCAGCCACATGAAGATCAGGAACTTTCTGAGTCTAAGACATTTTTAATAGGATTTTGAAATTCTTTTTCATTCTTTTATTTGCCCTCTCTGATTTTTTTTTTTTTAATTTCCTAATCATGTCAGCATTACAGAAATTCCACAGCAATGAGTTTCACAGATGAATTATGGACAATGTGGAAACACCACTTCTCAGTTTGTTTTTAATCCTCTGCCTAATAATTTTCTTTGCTGCCCTCATTCCTTGCTCTGGCTTTTGCTGATTCTGCTTAGGAGATTACTGTCACTATCTTCTCTCAGCCACTTCCCATTGGAAGTTCCCATTCCAACAAACCTGAACACATACTCAGTCTGTGAACAGGTTCCATTAAAATTATCTAGTTTATCTTGGAAATGTTCATAAGCAATTTTTATTTCTTGTTTAGCTTTTGAATAATTTTTCCTTTGATTGTTGGCTTTAATTACATTTTTGTTTAATCACACTCATTGTTTGGTGACAGAACACATGCAGTTCTGCCAGCAAGTGTCCAGCTGCCATAAATGATTATAGGGAAGGACAAGAAGGGACAAGGAGTGGTTGGTAACTTTTCAACCAGATCAGCAACACATTCTTAACATGAATCCACATGAATGCTCCCCAGGCTTCAGGAGTCCCAGTGTCACCATGGTGTCGTGGCTTTATGTCTGCCATGCCAACAAGTGGAAATTTGTATGGAAACCCACTGGGATGGAAAAAGGAGTCTGTGAGTGGTTCTCTGCAGTTTGCTGGTTGGAAAGAGCATGGCAAACCTGGTCCTAGCTTGGCAGGAGGGTTATGATGTGACTCTTCCTCCACAGCCCTTCTTTACAAGTAAATGGAAACTGCTCATCTATCCTGGCCTCTGTTTTTGCTATTTTTAAAAGATTTTGAGTTACCTATCTTTTTTTTGGTCTTTTTTTTTCCCTCTTTTTCAATATGACGATTTTACTTCAGAGTTATTTCCACAGGCTGCAGTTACTTCCTAGTCTAAAATGATAATAAATAATAGTTTACTTGCCATTGGAAAGGAAGGGTTTGTCTGCCTACAACAAACACCCTATGGAATCCTAACTGCCTGCCTGCAATTATGCTTCAGGTAACAACACCATCCAGGTATCTTCCCTTTATTTTCCTATCAAAAATTGATACTGCAAGAGAAAACATTGAAACAAAAAGAGGAACTGCAACATTTATTTCAGCAGTTAGAGTAGTTTCCACTGGACTTAGCAGAGAACTCAATGATCCCATCAGTGGACTTGACATTCTTAGCTCTGAGGATGTCACAGAAAGCTCTTTGCCCAGGGCACAGAGTCTTGCAGGAGCTGCTCTGCAAATTGTCAGATCCTTATTCCAAATTATCCAAAGCTTGCCAAGCCTTTGGGTATGTTGTATTATCCATCTTTGGTTCATCATCTCTTCCAACTTTTGGGAACAGTGTGGGAGAATTATTTTCATTTCTGGATAACGGAGTGTCTGGCTTGCATTTCACTTCTATTTGTGGCTGGTATTCATTTAATCATTTGAGTTTTCAGATGAGAAGATGTTGCAGGATTTATAATTTGTCAGTAAGTGAGTATTTTATAAAGACTGGGACAGACATCTGATACTCAACTAACACAAAAAAAACTTTTACTTGCTGGAATGACAAAGGCACTGACTGATTTAGCAACATTTTCTCAAGTCTTTCCTCAGAAAGTACTTTGTCTTTTTCTTCTTACTCTCATGTTTCATCTTGTGAGTTGCTGTTCCTCCTGCCAGCATCTGCTGGAACAGAAATGATTCTAAACCAAGATGATTGTCAGTTGAAAACAATACTAGGACATTTATTTTTACATATTTTGAATAAAAAGTTAGGTGTGTCTACCTTGAGGCATTAAGCCAAATTAAGGAAAAGAGTGAACTCAAATTTAGTTTGCATTAGTTCAAGTAAATAAATTCCTGCAAGATAACTTTTATTCAGAATAAACTGGCTTTTCTTTGTCTGTATCCCTGTCCCATTGAATTAGTTTCTTTTCCTAATAAGTCTTGTTTTTGTTCAGCCAGAGAGTCACAGAGCAGCAGGGTGTGTCCCTTGTCCCCAGCACTGCAGCAGCACCTCCCCTGCATCAGAGCTTCCCTGAGCACCTGACTAAACAATCCCATTTTTTTCACTGGCAAAATATAAGGAGCCTGCAAGAGAAAGGGAGTATACAGATGCTTTCTTGCTATGTTTAACAATTAATTTGATTGCTTTCATTAGCTACTGTTGTTCACTTGATGAAAGTTGTGCACATCCAGGGGTGATTCAGTAGCTGCTGCAGTGGTATAAAGTACAGGAAGCTGGAGGAGCTGGCCTGGGAAGATTCCCTTCCTGCACAAGGACAGCAGGGCTGTGCTGGCAGCAAAGTCAAAGCTCATTTGTCCCTTTCCCAGCATCAGGCAGCAGAAATTAAAAATGAGAAGAGTTGGCTAAGACACTGTGCTCCAGTGGCAGCTGATTGCCAGGGGAGTTGGGAGTCTTGCAGCCTGGCAGAACTGAAGGGCAGCTTGACAGTCCCTGCCCTTTCTTCTCAACCCCATGTCATGTCAGAAGCCAACCAAAGCTCCATCCAGCCAAGGGATCAGGTTTGGTGTTCCATCACTTTTTCTAGGCTCCCTTTTCCCAGAGCTCTGTATTCAAATTTGTAAAAATAAAAAGCTCAATGCCGCTGTTTTGGGTTTTTTAAAGAGATTCCAGTGTTGCTAACATCTCATTTTTATGACCAACAATGTTGTTTTAAAGTGTATGAAAACCAAAATGAAAAATGATTCCTACTTAATATGTGAAATTTGAAAAATACTTCTATTTTTTTTCATGAATCCCCCAAATGAAAACATTGTTTCATTAAAAAGGTTTGTTTTCCTCAGTTTGGAGACACAAGTAGAAATTGAATGATAATAGAATGCAGCTGTACTGTTAAGTCCCATATTTATTTTTGATCTTTGATCCAAGCACTATATAGGTTTTGAACATAACCACATATAATTATAATATTTCTTCATAATGTGATTTTCCAATAATTTTGAAGAAACTTTTTTACATACAACATATTCTAAACCTCTGCCACTTTTACTGATTTCTATCCTTTAAATTGAAAAGGTGGGTACTATTAAGTGAGATCCTTGGAAATTTTCACATAAGACAGACTAATCCTTGGGAAGAATCCATTCTGTGTGGCCAAGCTTTTCTCTTCTCATGGTAGTTGCTATGAGTTGTGAGGTTATTAATAATCCACATTTTCCTAGATTTTCAAGAGATTTTCTTCTCAGTTATTTTGTTCTCAGATAATTGAGAAACATGGACATGAGGACTAAGAATTTTCACCTGATTTTCTGGGACAGCCTGCATTTGGTGAACAGACCTAAGGCTGTCAGTAACCAATACCCCTGAGGGAACACTTACAGCAGTTTTCTCTGCTCGTGCCTGCATTGCAATACAACTGGGAAGCAGTCAAGGCATACTCAGCTGTACCCAGATAAAGATGATAGAAAGCCTTATTTACAAGCATTTTTCCCCTAAAAAACCTCAAATTGCAGATTATTCACCCAGTGCAGCCTAACAGCAATGCTACTGCAATCACACACACCCTTCTCCACAAGGGATGGCGCCTCCACCCTAAATCCAGACACAGTTTAGCTCTGACACAGGTCCCTCAGTCTAGAAGCGCTTCAGAATACTGAGTGCAAAGCAGTGCTGACAAATCCCCTATAGAACATTAATTACATTTTACAGTCACTTCTTTTAGCTGCAGAGCACAGCTTGCCTGAGTCCCAGTGTCCTTAAGCAGCAGTAATGTGGTGCCATTTTTCAATATAACACCCCAAAATATTCTGAAGAACACCTCATCTCATGTAGGCACATGCACAGTAATGAACTAAATCAGCAATATACATAAACTACGAGCCATAAAGACTGCAGGTGAAACTGTGGTTCAGCTTGGGAGACTCACAACTAAAAGGATGATGTTACCTGTCCAGTTTCCCAACCCTACTACTTTGCTTTAGGACTGCCATTGCCCATTAATTTAAAACCATCACTGTGCTCCAGACTGGGCACCTCAACAAAACTGCTGTGGAAGCTCTCCAGCAGTGGAGGGCCATCAAGCTGTATTTGCTTCAATGCAATGGACCTTGCAGACAGACCCCTGAGGTAGACAAGGGCTGTTCCTTGAGCACAGCTGGAGTGACTGTGCCTCAGAAGTGAGAACCGGTTTTCACCCAATGCAAAGAGAACCGCGAAGGCATCGGCTTCACCCAGGGAAAGAGGTCAAGTATGGAGAGGTCTGTCTTTATTCAGTTTCTAACCAGTGTTTTGTAAAAAAGGACGACAGCTAAAACATTCACTTGCTAAGGCAAGTGATCCTTGCTTCACTCTCACATCACCCTCCAGGCACTGTAAGAGAAGACAGAGGTTCCCTAAGCAGGTACCTCCATCAGCCTGACGTGGCTGCTGCGCTCACACCACCCACCTGCAGCTGGGCCAGGCTGTGTGAGGCTGCTCCCCTGTCCTCCCAGAGCTGCTGCACCCCTGCATATCCACAGCCACCCGAGGAGCTGACAGGAGCAGGCAGGGGCTGCAGCAATTTGCAGAGGGTTTTGCAGATTTTCCCAGCCAGTACATCTCCAACTAGCTGGTTAATTGCCTCCAGCTGTGCCTTCTTTCTGTTGCAGTTGGCAACATGCATCCCTTATGAATTTGTTGAGAAATAAAATACAGTTCCTCTCCTTCCTTCATCAAATCTACTCTGCTTGGAATTTTTTGCTTTATATGGCCAATTTTTGTGACCATCAGCCAAAGGTGAGAAAAAAGACCCATATGCAGAGACCACTCTACTTTGTGCACTTTTTTAGGTACAAGCCAAGTGCCCAGAGGAGGGAGATGAGCACATAGAAAAGGGCTTCAGTAATTTCCTGCAGCTTTCAGAATACTTTCATTTGCCCAAATCTAGTTAAATTAGATTAAAATAATAAAGTGTCCAGTCACTAAACCAGTTAATATTCACTGCAACATGAAGCAATAAATCAGTCTGGCCAATTACAGGAATATATGGTAGCCATCAGCTAAATTTTGGAAAAATCCCAAGCCTTTGACCAAGTATTGTGCCTTTTACACAGGGTTCTCAAACAATTAACAAAGCCCACAGTGGTTCTGCCTTAAAATCACAACAAACTTCAGCACCAGGGGATGCCACCTGCTCACAGTGACACAGCAAACCACGACAAGAAGTAGAGATATCTCAGCAGCCCCAAATTTTTATCAGTAATTTGTATCAAGACTTAACCTACACCCATCCCAGTGTGAGCAGAGCCAGGGGAAGCACTGCCCCACATGGGAAATAAATTGGACCCTGCAGGCACAAGGAACCTGCAGGATCTGGAGTCATGCTTTCCCTGAGCCATTTCTTTCCACATGGGGAAGAAAAAGGACTGGCAGTGACAGGAGAATAACAGCCTCTCTGCTAGAATACATTCAAGCAGCAGTGCCAACAAAGAGGGAAAGGCTCCTAGTTTTCTGTTTGTGATTACACTGTTTTGTCATTGCTGTCAGGATGTGCCTATGCAATATGTGCCTCTCTGATGTCTTGTGCCTGTGTTTCATTTTTAGTTGAGTGGGATGTACAGTAATTAGCCACTTATTCTCCTTGTCTATTCTCTGCATTCTGTTTCGTTTCCTTCTCTTACAGGATTTTGGCAAGCCTTGGGCCTTATTGGCAACTCCTTCCCTTCTCCCCTTCTGAACCTCCTCTGTTACTTTTCTTCTCACTGCCTGGGAGATGGGAGTTTATATATTTGTAAACAGGAGCTAATGTGCTAATATGCTCCAAATATGGACTGTGCAATCAAATTATCATGAGTTTGGTGGAGTGCTTTTCTCAATTATTTCCTCCAAAAATATAACATTCCAATTGCAAACAATTTACAGCCAACAAAATATTGTTTGAATCAAACATATGTGGGGAAGTTGAGGGTTTTGTAATTCAAGATGGAAAATTTTTGTTCCTGTTCTTTTTTTTTTTCCTCCCTTTCATTATGAGTTGTTGCCTTTGGGTGAATTTTTGCTTTGAGAGTGCAACTTGGTCTCATTGACATTACCAGGACCTATTTGAGAATAAAGAGTGGAAAATGAATAGCTTTCAGAGGCTTCAGATTGATGGAACAATTTCATCTCTCCTGTTAATGCTTTACAACACTCCATGAGTTTTTATCTCATATCAGAAGTTTTACAGCTGTAGGGACCCATTTGGAGATCCCCTTCTGAGTTTTCTTTTGCAGGAACATTTTCAAATTAGCAAAAATAAATGGCACAGAATCAAATCCAGAACAAGCTAAGAAAAACAAATAATTTTTCATTGGTAGTTTTCTAAAATATATAAATATATTTTCATATATAATAAATGGACCTCTACAATTTGCATGTGATAAGTGAAGAAATAACTCTTTTATTACTGCAAGAAAATTCATAGTGTAATACTTCAGATATGTTTGAAAAATCCAGACCAGTCAATGATTCTCCTCCTGTTTTTAAAAAGTAATTTAACTGAGGTGTGGAAATTAAGCAAGTCTTTTCCTAGACCCTTTTCTCACAGTTATTGCTTTGAAAATACACTTTATTATCAGGACCTGCTTTTTGTTTCTTTGCATTCATATGGATGTAAATTCAGTTGCTTCAGATGAAACCAATGTATAAAATATATATTTGAGCATATACATATGAATATATAATGGCATTTATTTATTTTGCTCAAACCAGATTTGGGACCACTCAGTTGAAGAAATGCTGACTGGAAGTGGCTTGACTCTGTCTCAAGAATAAAAATAAATCTATATAACTTTGCAAAATACCAAACCTATGTTTCCTTGCTCTACTAAGATATTCCCAAATTAGGATATAAAGATGAAATGGAATTTGAAGAACTTGCCTCAGAACAGTCAGAAATGTTTCAGCCATGCTATCCCAGCTCACAAGGAAGGTGTCAGACATTCAGGAGAAATCCTGCTACTCTTGAGAGACCCAGAGCAAGGACTGTGTCCTGTGCCCCTGCATGTGAGATCAAGAGAGTAGAACCCAATTGCAGGTGAATTTTTAAAATCCCAGAGAGCAGAGATGGCACAAGAGGGAACAGAGCAGCAATGGCTCTCATTACAAATAAATTCCCACCAAACTAGAATGAAGATGTGAAGCAACAACACATATGTATGATAGCTAGAACTCAGCTTTATGCAGCTTAAGAGAAGAGTAATTGATCACTGTAACCCTTCCTTGTAACGAGCCACTGGAGGGATCCTGCAGTTTGTCACCTGGGCTGTGGACTGCAGTGGGGGACTGACACCTGCTCACCCAGCAGAGCTGTGCAGTTGTGCAGCAGCTGTGGCTGCACAGCTACACACACACAGAGCAATCCTGCCACAGCTCTGCGCCGATCACTCCTCCCTGGGACATGTGGCACGCTAACAAGGAGCACTGCATCCATCATTTTCTGTAGCTTGACATCATTTATTCTTTAAGATGCAGGAGAGGCTGTCTGGATACTCCAGCATTTTGAACTGCTGGTCCTTAGGGCCTTATGAAGCAGCTCTTACATTTTGCACTAATCTCTTTTCTTCCCCAGTACTATACATTTTAAAGAGATGCCATATGGCACTTAAACAGACAAATCATATGGTGTTTTGCCCTTTCTTTCTAATTCTGTTGGCTTTACATTTCTCAAGTTGCATTCCCAGTTGATGAACAATGTCCTTAACCTCTTGAGTGGTCCTGGACGTCCACTAGACAGACCAACATGATACTTGTGCTGACTTCTAATATATACTGGATGTCAACAACGTTACTGCCATTCACTTCAGGAGCTGATTTGCATCTAAGCATAACATCAGGGACTCTATTGTGGCACCTAAGGGTAAACTGAAAATACAGCACAGCTGCTACCAAGGTATGCCTGAGCCTTTGCTTCCCTGGCATCCAGTTCCCAGACAGACAGCAGTCAGGAGCCACGGTGTTAAATGGCCAAAACTACTCTGAAACATAAAGTGCCCTTCCCATTGATGAAACCCTGTTCAGATTCATTTTTCTTTCAAAAGGAGGTAAGTAGCCACTGTTTCTGTAAGCCTCTTTTTATTGTCTAAGGAACAGAGCCACATGGGTTTTATGAAAGTTAAAGTCCCTTTTTATATGAGTAATTTGTGTTTCATGAAATGGAGAGATCAGTACCATGAGGTAGTATAGCAGATACTGTTAGAATATAGAGAGGCTTTTCATTTATTAGGAATAACACACATGGTCATGGATCCTTCATGGCCTCTTGTCACATAAGATAGAGCACAAAATGAATGGTAAAAGGAACAGGTTGAATTCACAATCTTTTCTTTTTTTCTCCTCAGTGTACAAAACAAGCCCATCATATATCCTGAGAATGAAAATGGTGTTAGTGTCCTGTCCACTTAGTACTTAGCACAGTAAAATGTCACATAAAAGCGTGACACCCACTTGTGCCTGTGTATGTTTATCTATAGAAATGAGACCTAGGAATACACACACAACCATCACTTGCATAGCAAAATAATGGTAAATGCTCATCTGTAGAAATGACTGGTTACAAAAGCAATTGCCAGTGTTTATGCAGTACAAACATGGAGGTGAAGTTAAAACACCTTTGAAAATCTGACCCATATTATTGGCAGTAATAAGTAAATCCTCCCTCTAAAGATAAAAGAGAAAGTATCCTCATTATTTAGTCAGACCTTCACACCATGAAGACCTAAACACAGAGGGGTTATCAAAATGCCCTTAGAATAATAAAATCAAGCACTGACAGAGCAAGAGACAAAGTTTTAAAGTGGAGGCCCCCTGACAAGGCTCTGCTTTACTCTCAGGCTGGCTGCTCTGATTACCACATCTGACTGCTGGCAGAGATACAATGCTGGATATTCATTAGTGGAAACTGCTGTCCTAGCAAGAACATTACTAGAATTATGTCAATTAATACCAGCTGAAAACGTCCTACGATTTTTTAAACACAGAAAAAGCACCAAGAGGTTTATAAAGTTTGAAGGTAGGGTTCTGAGGAGCAGATGGCTCCCACTGGCTGCCTGTCAGGGTGCAGGGGAGCCAGGGACCACCTGCTGCCCACCCTGAGCCCAAACCAAGCAGAGCAGCTCCAGCGTCTCAGCCCCCTGCGGCTGCTGCCCCATGGGGATCACGCCCCAGGAGCTCAGGGGAGAGCTGAGGAACATGGAGCAGGGCTGAAAATGTAAACCATTCCCTGGAAACCCAAGGCCTGTGTTCTCTCCTTCCTTGGAGCACAGTTTCAGCATCCCTTGTGGAGCAGTGACCAAAGGTCCCTCCCTGCAGGACCCACACGCTGTGGGTGAACACAGGCTGGGCTGTGACTGGGGACGCAGGCAGGGCTTCAGTGACACTGCTGGTGGGAGGGTGTGGAACCAGAAGGATCCATTTCTCCAGCAATTAAACTATGCTTCTTTATGGGCTACAGCAACTATTGTTGGATTACAATTACTCTGGAGACTGGTATTTAAAAACGGGATTACTTTAAACAGATATCATTAGTAATACACTGTTCACAAATATAATGGAAATAAACTAATGTTTGCAGTCTTAATTTACTTTTGAAAGTTACAAATGTCTTTTCTTTCCCCTCTTTCCCCTGAGAAAATATTAGCTTTCTTTGGTCTTATTAGGGAGTGTTACCAGTCCTGTCACACCAGCTTGGGACTTAAATCTGGCAAACTGCTCTCACTTGATTACTTCCTATTTGATAACTAACATGGAGATTTTCAAAGGCAGACAAATTTTCCATGTTTCATATTTAGACATCTCAATTAGTGTCTTTTAAAAATTTTATCTGAAGTTATATGCAAATTGAAATGAGACCACCCATTCCCATGTCTAAATGTAGACTTAGGTGTCCTGCATCTGAGAGTCATGGACTTCACTGCACACACGGAATTTAATCTAAAATAATTTCTTTGTGAGACATACAGAGACCTTAAAGTGCTCTTTGGTGCTAGCAGAGGTGTTCTGGATTTCATCTGGCATCACCTGGTATTCAGACAATCAAATGTTATTTAAAAATTTTTATAACTTTCCACGTTTACTTGGTCTTGATACAAACATCAAAAAAATACACAAAAAGAAATAATTTGAAGATAAACCAACAAATATTTAATGCCAGCAGTTTTCAACTACTCAGTACTGACTTTGCCCATACCACATTAAAACTGGGCCAGGAGATTCCCAGACACAGACATTCAAGAGTATTTCCATATTTACGTGTTCATCCCAATTTTGAGGAGCTGTACTTCTTAAGTTTTTCTTTGCTTACCATGGAGTTCAGTTCAAGCTCTGTTAAATCTACAAAAATCAATATTGAGTGTATGTATTATGTGACAGTTCCATCTAAAAGTATCTGCTGTAGAATATGGGCCAGATACAATAGAGCAGCCAAGCACATGTAATTTACCCAACAAACATAAAGCACTCCCACATTGATTTTTGCAGTTTTGTAGCCCCTAGTCACAGAGCAAAGAAAAAATGGCTTACTCATAGAGTGTGCCAGTACTTGAGGCTACATCATGTTTGTCTTAGAGCCTCTGATTTGGGTTGTCTTTTTGTTACCTTTGTTGATGGATTTTTTAGGTCATTTCATGCGTTCTCCTTTCTAAAGTGTCTACTTCTATGGCAAGAAAATAAAATGCATTTTCTAAATTCTTCGGATCTGTTGATTACTTTTCTCAGAGTTACAGGGTACAAATGGAAAATTGCAACATTTTAACAGTTTCTAAATGCAATTATTTAAGCGAGTATGAATAGAAAATTGCATATAAATAAGGGGATAAGCTTTCAGCAGTGTACTAGTATACTTTACACAGCTGGTATAAAGAGATTCCAAAATCATATGTGAGAATACAAATACATTTTAAAGGGACATTTAAAAAATGATGTGCATAATTATTTGCATAGTATAAAATATCTATGTATATGTACTATAATATGTAATTTAAAATGTTGTCAAATCATAAAAGGATAATACTTACACATACACATATATATGTATGTGTCTTCATCCTTATTCAGAAATAATAAATCCATAGGTTCTCAATGTATATTAAAATAATATTCTATTCATGAATGTCTGCTATATTAACCAATAAAATTTTTTAAAAATAGAAATTCAGTCATAGATTCTATCAGCATCTAGAGCTAGGTGGCAGGCTACAGTATATGTCCAGATTAAAAACTTGAAACCCCAACTTAATAAAAAACCCCACAGGATTTAAGCATGTTGCATGTCTAGAGCTTTTTTTCCATTTTATTTACTCATAAGTATCATTAATACCAAAGATCGAAAACCTTTGGTGTCATGTATGTCACTCTCTCTCTTCAAGTCTTTAGTAGTTGTATGCTTATCTATTTCAGTCAAATGTATTTCTTATCGAAAAAAAAGGAGTGAGCAACCTGACAATACAGTGTTATCGAATTTTTTCAGCTGAGACCCACATGTCATTCAGCATTCAGACATGCTTGTGCTTGATTGATGGATGGGTTTGTGACAAATAAAACTAGGATCAAGAGCTTTGCACCTTTTCCCCCATCAGGAACCAGAGTAAAGCATAACTCTATAACAATGGTGGGATTAGGGATGCATTAGCTCTCCATCGACCAAAACCACCCATTCCCATCAATACTTTGCACTTAATAACCTGAAGCTATGATAAGAAAACAAAAGAAGGAGAAAGGGACAGGAGAAAACAAATCAATAGAAGAAGGGAATGTCTGAAAGATGCACTGTCCAAATGAAGAAAAATTTTTGCTGAATTGCTAGGATAATGCCCCTTGACAAGAGAACAATGCACTGTCAAGGTTTATCAGCCAGGAGGCCTTTTGGCACAGTGTTTAGCACAGGTTTGGCATTTGAGTGGTGGCCCTTACTGTAGATGTAAAATACATAATGCCAACATGCAGACAATAACCACTCATTTTTGTTTTGTGTTAGCAGTTTGGATACCCAAAAGGAGCACAACTCCTTCTCCAGGTGTCCTGAAACAGATGCCACGAGCACAAGGAGCGGTCCTGTCCCCCTGAAGCACACGTGATCAGTGCTGGGCTGATGCTTCTGACTCAAACTTTGTGTTCAGAATAAGATTAATTTCTACTTGCAAATATATGTTTATATCTTTATTATTAATTTATATCTTACCTGTTCCTACAAACTAACCAGGAAGATCTGATTTAAAAAATGAGTGGATTCTGTGTAGCTTCTTGTCTTGTTTAGAATTGTGTTTTGGGAACTAGCATTAAGACTGTAAGTAAAAGAAAAGTGTTCCTCAGCCCTTCTCCTCTTCTGGACCAAAGTAAGAGGAAACATATTTCTTTAAATATTTGAGGCTTTCTAAGTGAGATAATGAAGTATCAGCCAAGACACAGCTTATGGAACACATCAATACAGAAACTGCTCCCCGTTTTGCAAGACTCGATGCTTGAATTTGATTCTTATGTGGGAACAGCTAGGAAATGCTTATGTGGGAGCAACTAGGAAATAATTTAGGTTTCTCTAAAGCTGTGCTTCAAGTGCTAATGATTTTCAGCAGGAATGTGGTTGATCAATGTTGTTCACATTGAGTCTTTTACTCAATCAGGTGACTCATTTTCAGGTAAGCCTCTGATATACAGGAAAAGTTCTAATATCTGAGATACTAAACAATAATATTTAAGTTCTAATTTAATGAAAAGTAACAGAGAAGATTTTAAAGTGTTTCCTCTAGAAAAGGTTTTTAAAGTTCACTGCCAGCTACAAGATTTTACTCACTACAACAATATGCATATGTTTTAATATCTCCCCATTAAATGTGCACTAGAAAGGGCTGAAAGGACCAACAGTAAAAGCCCAGGATTATAGAACAGTCAAGAGGTGCTGTGCTGCTCTCTCTGCCACACTCCTCCCTTGTCACATATGGAAAGTCATGGAATCTCAGCTTCCCTGTGTGTAAATGATGGTTCTGACTTACAGCTCCAGCCAAGCCCATTCATTCCCTGTGGCCACAGCCCGTCCTACAAAGTAGAACCAATAATGAATTAAAGGAAGAGCCTGAAGAAACAAGCAGGTTCCTACAAGTCAATACACTCTTTACAAGTTCCTTGATGACTACCTGAAGTTACTGAAAGGGTAGAGAATTAACTAAAAAGCACTACAGTGGCTGGTGCAGAAGCTGAAATGCATTCACATGAAGTGAGATAAGGATGGCAGGCAGAGGAATATTTTCAAGACATGCTAGAGGGTACTCAGAGGAAAGAAGAGCAAGAATAACTATGAAAGGAAATAGCTAACAGTGACTTTTTCAATTCAGTGTATATGACAGGAGTAGAGTCAAATGCAGCATAACATGTACAGAAGTAAAGGATGGAAATAAATTTATAAAACATGCAAGAACTGCAAAAGTGATAAATAAGGAAGTTTTCAGACAGAAACCTTTTTTTTTTTTAAATTTTTTTTTACGGCTGCTCTTATCATTTTAGACTTATGTTGCATTGCCCTGTGAAAAATGAAAAAGGTGTTACTGTCCTGTGGAGTAACCACCACAAGCTCTGCTATTCTGGTTTGATGGTATTGAACAGCCTGAAATTCAGCATGTCCAAGTTACCCCAGCTCTGATAAAACAAGGGATGACACTGAAGCACATCTCTCATTTCCTTAAAACCTTTCTGAATATTAGAGGGTCTGTCCAAATGGAGGTGACAGAAGCTTTCAGATCTGCCAAAACTGAAAATATTGTTATCATGGGAAGCAGCTGAGTGACTGATTCATCATAGCATGCACTTTATAGTAGAAAAAGTTATTTCAATACTATTACATATAACAGGACTCATTCTGATGAGTTCATTAGTTATAAAATGAAGTGCTAAGGGAAACCTTTTTATTTCATTTCACTGCACTTCTAAACTGTCTATATGTACCCCTCTACTTTTATTAAATTATCAAAAAATCTGTTTGCATTGTTTCTACTGGACAGATCCAAGCATCTGAAGTCTCTCATTCACACACAGTCTTAAAGGTCACTGCCACTAACTAAAATATATCAAAATATATTCTTTAAAAGGTCTCAAAACCAGTAACTTTCCAGTCAAAAATGAATGACGTAAATTTGGCAAGCCAACATAATGTAATTCACACAAAATCATGCAGCAAATGCCTGTTTTAAGTGCAAATCTCAAAGCTATTTTAACTACAGAGCAGTCCAAGCACCTGCATAATTAATTACTTATTTATTTCCTACCAGAAATAATAATGATCTGATCAAGATATCAGCAGTTTCAATCAGCCAGTTATTTCCTAACTAATTTTGGGAAGGGAGTGAATGAGCAAGATTGAATAATAAATTCCCCAATTCTGCAGTGAGCTGTGTGGCATGCAAGGAGGAGTGAGGAAGCTCTGTGTGTGTGTGTTCCAGGAGGATGCAGAGGCAAGAAGGGATTTTGGCACGGCGCAGTGAGGGTATCCAGACCTTCTCCCAGTGACAAGGCTCAGCTGGGGATAATTTGCTTTTTGGTGCTGTATTCTTTCACTTCTTCTTATTATCTCTCAAGTTAGAAATGACTATGGATTGGAGAATAATTCCTGTAGTGGTAACTGAAGACTTTAATCTATGGTTGCTCCTGGCATGGGAGTAAAACTTCCAGAGAATTTAGTAACTACCCTTCTTCAGGATTTTCAATGTAGACCTACAGACCAATTTTCCTTAAAAACATAAATGACAGGGCTAGGCCAAGCTTTCTGCTCCCCAGTGATTCCAACACCTTTTTCTTCCTGTTTCAATTTATTTGGATTTATATTTTATAAACCAGGTGAAAGATGCTTCTAAACCCATGCTTGTTTATTTGCTTATAAAGCTCAAACAATCTAAGTATCATTTCCCTCCAAATCCAGACACCACACCAGGCTTTCAAGACACTTGACAAAGAATTGATTTTTAATTCTGATGATGTCTCACCAAGCTGTTGAATTATGAGGAAAAAAAACCCCAAAGGCTTTCTCCCCCACAATAAAGTATGAGTAACCCTTTTAAAAAACAACACACTTGAATCAACGCTGAATTCAGAGAGAGAGAATGGTGTTTTGTCATGCTTCAGCCTCAAGAAATATAAGGTCAGGTTTTGAGTATTATGCTTAAATATGCATTGATGTCATTAATGTAAACATCTGAGGTTGATCAATGATCCATTGGGTACCTTCCCTGTTTTATTTATAGGTCTGCAGCTTGTGCACGACTTCAGCTCTCATGTACAGTTCATAACCTGCAGAGCATTTAGCAAAAATTAATGGGGTTTCTTCCCAATGACTTATCTTATTACCTTTATCAATACAGGGATATTGTCTGATGTCAAAATCAGCAACTCCCTTCTTAATTGCATAGGAATGCATGGGTAATTTCTTTTTGTTCAACTATTCCAAACATCCCAAGAAATGATTCTGGGGAAGTTGGCAAGTCAATACATTTCTATCAAAACATTATGTGTGCACTTTGTAAAGCAGATCACTAAAATTTATTCCTTGTGATCAAAAGGTAGAATCCAAACCAAAACTTGGATGGCCACAAGAAGGTCCACCACCTTATGAAGACTTTGACAGTTGGATCTTCAAGTTTTCACTTTGGAATCAATTCTTTTTCTTTGGTGGAACTAAATGCATATGCTCCAGAGGGTTTGCCCAACTTCTGAAGGACATGTGCCTATAATAGGCCTTTCTCATCTCTGTCTTGTTAACAAGTATATAAATAAGAGAAGGCTTCAGTAATTGGCTCAGAGTTACTAATGAATTAATTAACTTCAGTCTATTTTACCTAACCTTTAATAATAAGAATCTTTTTTTGGTCTAGCAATAGGTCTGACAGGCTGAAAAAACAGACATGCAGCAAAGCTCTTGAAAATTAATGAGAAACGAGGAAAGAATCAATGTACATTCTGCTTGCAGAGAACTGACACAAAAAAGACACAATAAACCATGAACAAACACAGTCAGTTTAAAAAATAGGTTAGAAAAAGTGGGCAAATTCAATTATAGAAGTAATTAGAAGATATAGGGCAAGGCTGCCTTTTGGGACTGTGCCAGAAAACATGAATTAATAAGAGTGAA
The DNA here is from genome assembly GCF_963513975.1 of Fringilla coelebs. Taxonomy (NCBI): domain Eukaryota; kingdom Metazoa; phylum Chordata; class Aves; order Passeriformes; family Fringillidae; genus Fringilla; species Fringilla coelebs. The sequence continues at coordinate 18,357,418 of NC_140036.1, forward strand.
TAGAAAGCGCCCATGTAGTAATTAAGAGGCAATCACCTATGGCAATGAATACCTGAAAACAGGCTGCAAACTATTAATTCAGTGATCAAAAATATTTTTAGATGATTAATATGGCAAATTTGTTTTAAAAGACTAATTTCTGGAAAGATATCAAGACAATAGCACATTATTTGTTCCTCTGGCATTTATATAGCTAATTAAATTTTATAATTTGCAACAACATTAAGCATTAACTGAAAACAGTAAAAGCAATATTTCCTCCAATAATTCTTTATTATAGTGTCTTCAAAATCTGTGAGTTAAGACTACCTTAACTTTTTTTAAAGAAAATTCAAGTGTTCTGAGCCAATTGCTTTATTTATTTGAATGATTTTTTGTTGTTGTTTATTAAAAAGACACCATGCATGAATTTTACATAATAATTTTCAGCTACTTTAAAACAGGTACTGAAACAATTTGATTATAATTCGAAGAACTATAAACAGAATTCTTTGATACTCAAATAAGCCATCACAGATGTTAATACATGGCCAAGAAAGATTTTTTTTTTCCATTAGAGCATGTTCCTCTCCTTCAGATACAAAAATTGAGCAAGTCACACTCAAGGTGTGCAATATCAGACAGGAAAAATAAGATCTAAACCCCTGCTAAACAGGTTATTTATTCTTTAGTAAATCAGGTAAGAGTTAATTTACTTTCTCAATAGCAAAAACTAATTTCTCTAATTTCTCTAAATTCAATGTTTTTTGTTGCCATTTCTGAGGATACTAAAAAAAACCACTCCAAAGCCTCCAAATATGACCAAGGGAAAAAAAGGACTGCTGGTAAGTTTCTACACAAATACTCTGAAATACTGCTACATTTATTGCTGCAGAAAGGAACAATCAGCCTGAGTGAGGCTGGCAACTTCTACTTGCCTTGAAACATTGATTTACATCTATTTTTTTGTCTTTCTATTGTAGCTTTAAATATTAAATTTTACATTTTTATGCTCCTAATTCAGAAATAGTTTCAGAACTATAAGCAGTACAAAAAAAGGGCATGGCTGCTAGAAATAGGCAAATTGTGTGAACTAAATGAAAGAATCAAATTTCATGGCTCAAAAATCTGCCCTGATCTCCAATTTATCTCACCCTCATTTTCTCCTTAGGAAGGACTATGGTATAGGAAAAGGACTAAAGGGAAAAGGACAGTAAAAGAATAAAAAATAAAATAAAATGGTGACAGAAAATGAATTGAAGCAACTGAAGGAACATAACCCTAAGGGAAAAGAAAGGAGGCAAATATTACAAAAAAATAAACTCAATTTATTTCAAAATTTAGTTGCTCCTGCCCTGTGTCAGCATATTTGGAGATTTAGGGAGAAACTTTTCCTTCAATATGTTCTAGAGGTTTCCTGTTTCAGTTAGAAAATCTTGGAAAAATTAAAACTCCTGTGAAAAATACACAGCTTAAAACTATGGGTGGAAGAACTTAGTGACCTCACACTGGTTTTTGTGAATGTTTCAAAATGAAACACAGTTTGAGATGTTGCTGCCACACTAACTCCAGGTAGCCTTCACAGGTCTCATCATGGGCAGCTTTCTGCTACAGTGCTCAGACAGAAAACAAATATGAGTGTGCCATGTCAGTGGTTTATAAAGCTGTTGAAAGAGCAACTCCTAAATCATGGAATATATGCTGAGATGCAGGGATGTTCTTTCTGTATAGGACAGAAGTAACTGGTGATGGTTACAGCTCTGATTCTGAACATCCCCACCCAGTTTTATGGTGCTGTGGCCACAGCTTTGAACTCCTGCCCACAGTTGTGTAAACATGACAGGGGCAAAGCCTCTAGACAGGATTTGAACCTTTCTGTTCCTCTACATCAACTCATTAACAGGAGTCACATTGTGATTGCTGCTCCATAGATCCATCCACAGGAACATTACAGGAACCTACCAGGGTTTAGGGACCCATCTAATCTCCATCACTTTTCTAATTAAGGGAGACAGAGAGGGCCCTTTGGAATCCACATCAAAACAGAATCCTAATTTAGGTGGTCTTCATGGCCCAAATGGAAAGACTTTTATTCTCCATTGACTGCAGAGACATCCTACAGCATCAGCTGGACAGAGTGCCCTGTAAATACTCCAATGTGCTCCATTTCTTGAGCACCAGCTTGTACCTCTAACTTTCTGATATTGTGACTCAGCAAGGCTCTTTTAGGATTTCTGCCTCATTTCTGTTGCATGCTGGAAGCTCACCATCTCCTCAGTTGTGCTAATGTATCTGTTTTGATACTGTAAAACAAGCTTTGGAACTGGTCAAGATCTGCAGCTGGTCAAGACCTACACCTGCCCCAGCACTGGTCATATCCTTTCCAGCTTGCTGGTCCTCATAGACCATAGAATGTTAAGGGGTTTGGATGGACTTTAAAGATCATCTACTCCCACACCCCCTGCCATGGACAGGGACACCTCCCACGAGATCAGGCTGCTCAAGGCCTTTTCCAATCCATCTTTAAACACATGGCAGGACTGGGGCATCCACAACCTCCCTGAGCAACCTGTTCCAATGTCTCACCACTCTTACAAGAAAAAATTTCTTCTTAACATTTAGCCAAAATTTCTTCTTTTCAATTTATATCCATTACTTCTTGTCCTGTCACTACAGGTCCTGATGAAGAGTCCCTCTCTGGCCTCCCTGTAGCCCCCTTCAGATACTGGAAGGTGCTGTGATGTCTCCACACAATCTTCTCCAGGCTGAACAGCTCCAACTTTCTCAGCTGTCTTTGTGGGTTGTACCCCTTGAACCCATTCTGTCATGGTGACCATTCTTGCCATTTGTCTTTCAACCTTTTCTGTTCTTTCTCAGCTGAGCAGGCTGGTACTGCACAGAAAATCCAAGCTGTAGGTGTACTATGGATTTATATATGCTCGTAATGATGGCTTTCATTTTGTTCCCCGCTTAAAATTTTGGTTTGGCTGTTCTTGACGTGACAGTTTTGCAGAGCTATCCATTTACTTCAAGATCTCATTTCTGAGAAGTGATGGTTAATTCTCAACCCATCACTTTATATGTAAAGATAGACTTATTTTTCCTGTGTGCATTTGTCTGCACTGAATATCTTTTTATTCTTCTCATTATTCCAGCATTATAAGATCTTTCTCCACATACCATAGCTGGCTTTTCTCTTAACTTTTCTGAGTAACTTGGTACCATCAGCAGATTTTGTTCCCGCACTATTCACTTTTATATTTTCAGACCACTTATGAATATGTTGAATAGCACAGATCTCCACAGGGTTTTCAGTGATGACCTACCTCTACTGTGAGCACTGACCATTTATTTCTGTACTCTGCTCTCCATGCCAACTAGTTATTTATTGATGTGAGCATCTTCCTTTTTGTTCCAGAATATTTTATTTTCTTAAAGGCTTTTGGGGATGAACCTTGTTAAACCCCTTTTGAACACCCAAGCAGTGATCTCAGCTGGGTCTCCTGGGTTCTCCTACTAGGAGATACCTTCAGAGAATTTGAATACACAATTAGGCCAGGACTTATCTTTTAAAACTTACACACAAAACTTCACAATATGCCACAATTACTCAGATTACACTATTTCTATTGTTTTTTATAATTTCTACTCATTTTCCCAGCACAGATGTCAGGTTTACTGGGATGCAGCTTCCTGGATTTGCCTGAATGTCCTTCTAAAATCTGTTGCTTTATTGGTCAGATTTCAGTCCTCTAGCTCAAAATGATTTGAGCTAAGAAGCTGTACACCACAATCACCTGTTTCTCTCCTGAATGTCTTTAGAATTTTCAAGTGAATGTCTCTACTCCTGATGAGTTTTTATAGCTTGTTTTGTTCATTTACTCTATAAACTATTTATGGACGCTTCCATTTGAAGCAAATCCTAAAATCTATTCAATAAATTAGGATTCTGGGATGGGATTCTCACCAGCCTCCCCCATGGTAAGCACAGGTGCAAAAAAATCACAGCTTTTCTGCTGTGGCTTTATATTTTTTGAATGTTCCTTTCATGCCTCGAGCATCTTAGAGATTTTCTGTCAGTAATCATGCTCCTGATGTGTTTGAAGAGAAAGGATATTATTACTTTTTATTCCTTAAGTTTATTTTCAACTTCTTTTGATCACTCTTTGTTGAATTACTTGTTATCAAGATTGACTCGAGGCTCTGGCTTACCACGCAGCCCTAAAAGCAATGCACCACAGGAGGTGTAAATTCATGGTAGGCTTGAACTTTCCCAGGGCTGAGTTACCATCTAGCAAAGGCCACCTTTTGTTGTCACATGCTGGCACCAATGCCCAGTTATACTGTGAATTGATCAGGCTGGAAACTGGCCACTGTAGGAAACTTCTCTAACCACACAGTCCCACCACACTTGTGCAATTGCAGGGAGAAGGGAAGGCAGAGATAAAGCTCATGGTGTAACTGGTGTTTTAACACTGAAGAATATTTAGATTAACTTGATTTTGAAGCTCTATCTAAGGAGCAAAGCTGGGCCATGGACCAGAAATGAGTGGGTGGGTGGGAGTGGTGAGGTGAGGACACCTAAGACTGCTGCCAAATCCCTCTTCTCATCAAACTACATGCTGAGTGTAATGCAGAATTCTGACACTCAGGGGCTTAAGATAATCAATTACAATAATCAAAGTTAAGCCTTTTCTAAAGGGGTATTTAGGAAAATTTGCAGGGTGTATTTTCCCTGCCCAGTGAAGCTATGTCTTGATTTTCAGATTTACAAGTTAATTTATTGGAAGAGTAGGAGGGGAGTAAAACCAGGGACTGGGGAATGTTCAACGCCATTACTAAAATACAGAAAGCTTGGGGGGTACTTAATCCCCATCCTGCATTTCTGTCATCAGCTAAACATTGTTCCCCATTGTGCACACAAGGAGAAGTGCAAAGCTGACCCAGCAGATTGAGATGAAAAGATTAGAAGAAGAAATTAAAGTCTCCTGGAGAGATTGTTCAGCTATTATACACTGATAAATTTTTCATGGATTTCCCTACATTTTAAAAAATCGTATTAATCTGAACTCAGGTGCCTTAAAAACATTCCTCTGATTGTCACTATTTCCCTCTGATTGCCTGGTAGGAACACTCTGGTAGACAGACCCATTCCTAGTTTAGCTAAAGGGGAAGATTTACTCAAAAAGAATACAGAGATTTCAGCATTCAAACTATTTGTCCAGGCTACTTCTGCTTCAGTTTCTGACCTGTCCTTCATTTAGATATGGAAAGAAAGTGTGAGCTCAGGACATAAATGCCTGATACCATGAGAACAGAAAATGGCTGTGCTGGGTGAGACCAAGCATCCCTCTGGCCAGGCACTTCTCATTCAGCAGCCAGAAGTGAGTGCCTGGAGGAGGACAGAAGAGGAAAGTAATAACATTTCCCCCAAAAACTCTTCCAGCTTCCACCAACCTGAGTCTGAAAGACTACTCCAGCCAGATGAGGCTCATGTGTATTTTTAACCTCTTTGGATTTCCCTTTTGGGAACTTGTTCAAGCTTCCCTTGAACCCATAGAAACGTTAAACTCTGACAGTACCCTGTGGCTACTTAATTATGTTATGTTTAAAGATCTGCTTTTGCTTCTTTTCCAGCTGCCACATCTGTCACCCTGCCTTCATTTCTTGTCCTGGCAAAGACTGTGCACAAACCGCGTGAGGGAACCTCTTTGTGTATGGTGCTTTAGTCTAGATACCTTCATCATCTCTCCCATCAGTCTCCTTTTCTAGGCATACAAAGGGTCTACTTTGCTTAGCTTCTTTTTAATGGAAATCTCTTCCTGTGATCATCCTTGTTGCCCTTTTGTGAAGCTTTTGAAAAGGTAGGGGCAGACAATATGCAAGATGTGGGTGTGCCATGTATTTATATGCTGGCATAAATATTCTGTACTTATCTTCTATCCCCTTCCTATTTATTCCTAATATTCAATGAACATCACTAACGACTAAGCAGATTCTTTCATGGCCCTGTCTTTTATCATCCCAAGACCTCATTCCTTGGTGGTAAGATGGCTGAAAGCCCATAATTTTATCTGCAAAGTGTTGATTATTCCCAGATGCATCACGTGGACACTTATCTAAGCTGAATTTCATGGGATAGTTAAGAAGCACTCATTGAGTTTCATAAGATCCTTCAGCCAGTCTTGCTAAGTGTCCTCAACTATATTGTCCTGAAAACCTGGCGTCATCAACAGACTGCCACCTAACCAGTCATCCTCTTGTCACTTTCCTCATGAATCAAAGAAGGAAGTTTCCTCATCTCTAGGCATAACCTACCCTTTCAAAAAGAGATCCCAATATTTCTTTCTCCACAGCGCTGCCTCCTTCATTTCATCTTGACAACTCCTCACCGGAGAGACAATAGCCAGTTTTGAATCTCTGTATCTTTTAAAAACACCCAAGTATTTTGGGCTCTGATGGATGTAACACACTAGACAAAAAGGTTCTCACATCAGGAAGGATGCCAGTCAGAACTCTCCAGTTTTCTTGGCATTGCACATACAGTGCAGTTCTTAGAAACCAATTCTCTGTGCAGTTCAACATCTGAGGTCAGTGACAAACACAGCTTTGAAAGAAGGGTACATTTGAATCCACTCTTCTTGTCAGATGAATAACAACAGTAAAGTGATGCATCTCTAACAAAACCCCCTAATAAAGGTTTTAAAGCGTGGTGATCATGGGAATTAGCTTGAGAGAACATGCAAAGTACAATCCAATTTAATCTAATTAGGGTTTTAACACACAAAAGTTAACACCTCTCCTGGCATTTATAGTTGATAAATTAAATATTATTCCAAAGAAAGAAAAAGGAAATTTTGAAATGCTTTGGTAAGTTTGGAACTGAAAAGTTTCACTTCCAGCACAATGTTTATGAATTTTTAAAAAAAACTTACTGAACATTTTTAGAAAAAAAATCTGCTTGAAAATGGAATTTTAAGAATGAGAAATAATAGCATCTTCGAGATTTTTTTTTCCATTAAAAAAGTACAAAAGACAAATTGAAAACATAAAAAGTGCTGTTTTGCTGAAATACCCATGTCTGCCTTATAGGTAACTGGCAGAACAGATCAAGAATGAATTCTCTCTTTAGTCCTCATCAGCATATTTACTTTTACAGATACACAGAACCTTGCAGGAGCCTGGGTTACTTTGTGTTTCCTCTAGTCAGTGCCAACATAATGCAAACCAGCACCACCTTTTAGCTCTCTTCTTGATTCAGGAACTCTCATGAGGAAATTTCCAATGAGTAAAGGATGGCTAGGAGCAAGGAGTATTATACTGAGGAAGCTGAAGAACTACACAATTTGGAAAGAGAAAATCTATAGGACTAAACTGAGAAGATAACTACAGAATGAAACAGAAAGAAATAACAATCAGCTGTGCAACTGACACAGTAAAGAAAAATTTTAAGAACTCCAGGAAAAGATGAAATGGGAGTGAGGAGGAGGCCAACTCTACCATCTACATTCCCATGAAAGTGCAAATAATTCATCATAGACAAAGAAAAGTTCTGCCAGGGACTCTGGGTGGTCATGCTGTCTACTATTTCTCAGCCTGTGATCAGTGGATATACTGAGGGTCCATGAAATATGTGACATACTAGAAGATGACTTACAAAAAATTGCAAATCTCCCATATCTTGTTGTAATTTATATTATTTGTGGTAGCCATCTCCTTACAGCTGACTTTTTCAAAGGTAAAATACTATATGTTGCAGGTATTAGGTGTCTCTCCATCTTCAACCTCATTTGTCGCTGCCCTCACCATCTAGGAAACCTGTAGCTTGGTTTTCCTACTGCTTTGAAAGCTCATTCAGGGCAGTTTCATGCAACTTTCTGGTCATATCTCATTTTTGTATCTTGATTACTTCAATTCTGTCTCTGTAGGCTCATCATAGTCCCTTAGGCTTGTCATTAAAAATCTGATTCCTTTTTGAGTCTTTGGCTAAGGCTCATGTGTTAACAAAAGATGTCTCAGTACACAGCCTGTCATCCCCTGCAATGGCACAGTTTCTGCTTGTGCCTTTGGGATCTGTTCTTTGAGAAACTGCTATCACCGTATCTTTACTAGTAATTTTTCCCCTTCTCCTTTATATGAAATGCCAATTGCTCAGATTTGTATAAAGTCCCATGAAATACACTGCTCCAATGTCTTATTTCTTAATGCTTGTCACATCCCACTAAGAGCCAATGCTCACTCGTTCCACAGCCTACCACAAGACCCAGGACAGAAGGCTCTCAATGGCATAAAGGAATTAGGTACTTTATTCCTATTGAATTTCATCTGAGTGAAAATTGAATTGAAAATCAATGGGAACTGGGAGAATAAAACCCTGTAATATGTCTAAAAATCTCTTACAGTGAGGTGTTTCAGCTGCTTTTCCCACCCTGAGGAAGAGGGTGAGTAGAAATGCTGAGGAGGATCTGTCATGCAAAGGAAACATTTCCAGGAGCAGGAAAGCTGGTAGATCATGGCTCAAGCAATGGGCTTCACCTCATTTCTCTTCCATATTACAAAACCTCTGTAATTTTCTATTAGTGCCCTTAGTCCAAGTCATTTCCCAGATCAACAGACCCAGTCTGTTCCCAGATACCTTTAACCACTGAGCAAGGACAAAAGCAATATGCCCAAGCATACAGCTGAAAAACTGGAGAGCAGGAGGTCCTCAGCATGTCAGAGCAGAGTCTGGCTCCTGAGTGCAGTGCAAAACCTGGCAGAGTCAATCTGCACCACAGCCACCCACTCCTGACCTTTATGGTGCGGGTGGCTTTGCCTTTTTTTATTGCTATTTGTTTGGTTTTATGCTTTTTCCCACCAAGACAGAAAACAGAAAAACAGATTGCCTCAGAAAACAGATGTCAAGAACAGATGTTTCCTGATGCTGTAGATATTATTTAATACTTATATATGAACTATGGTACTTGCATGTTATTCCCATGACTTTATTTATGGCACAGAGTTGCCTTCTACCTGAAAGCCACTAACATGTGGCTTGATTTTTTAGAAGAGCAGTAAAACCAACAACTGAACCAAACTTCTTCAGTAGAGTGACAGAACATCAACCAACAGGACCAAAGGGCTGGAGTTTTGTGGGGGTGAAGCATTAAGTTCTAATCACCATCCTACTGAAATCACAGAACTGCAATAATCATGGTAGTAAGAATGGACCCCACAGTGGAGAGCTTGACCAAAATTCATTTTGTGGAGACAGCTGTTATTAAAGGTAAAGGGCAATCTGAAGAGGCCATGAAATCCAGAATGCAGTTATGAGAGTCAACACTAAAAATAGCTGCTGCAAGGCATTGACATTCAATAAACTCCCAACACATTGCCAAAGCAGCAATCCACACCTAGGGGTAATGTAACTCAGCCCTTCTCTGCCTCAGTTTTTTTCATATGAAAAATAGCACTTTGAAACTTTAATTATAGGTAAATACTTAACAGGCATAGCAGTGTTTGGAAAACACATTTGGAGGGAGAGAGGAGAACCCTTGCATAGGACTAAAATGATCTTTGGTAGAAAAGTGCTGAAAGCTAGGGACAGATTTTTATCTCCTTGAAAATCACTTCACAAACTTTCTGACACTGATCCACTGTCAAAGCTCCCAGCTCAACCATATTTGTGTGAGTACTTGAAGTACTACCTGGGGGCCATAATATGTAACTCAAGAGTTATAAATTAAGATGGGGTAGTCACTGTTCAATGTCAAATTTTCTTAGTCACTGAAGACAAAACAAAACAAAACAAAGAAAAAAATTAACTAAAGTCGATTTGGGGTGTGTACTGTTCAGAGTAATTCCTGGGAATCTCTTAAACCACAAGTGGTAAAAAATTTAAATTGCACTTATGCCTTTTTACACCAGTTCTTTAGACCAAGTCAAAACCAGTCATAGTTTTCTTTTCCCGTGCACTTGAATGTAAGTTACTATTTTGTTTGTTCCTCTGGTAAATGAACAAAATTGGCAGATATTGGTATCTGGATAATTGTTCTACACAGTTCCTGTCTAAAGCATCATCAGTGCATTCTTTGGGAAGGTGTTCTTGAGTAATCAAATTAGATTGTGACCTACACTGTGCTATCATCTTCCTGGTGCAATAAACAACACTATCACATAATTTCCCATATATGCTATCAAAAGATCTACAAGAGAAGCCACTAATTTGTTGTTCTATGTAGACTTTCCGTGCAAATGACCTATTATGGAAGTCAACACTCTGCTGACATCTTTAAAGAAAGCTCTTTCTCTTTCCAGCCAAAGAAAGCTGTTGGGTGACAGCCATCAGTCAGCTGGGAAAGATGAATGATAAATACAAAAAAAAGAGGCTCCTGATAGAAGTGGGCAACGTGTTAATCTTGTAATCACATTTACAGTCCCTGCTCCTGTATTTCTTGCCATTAATACAGCCAGGGAGTATTTAAGTGCTGAATGGAATATTCTGCCACCATGTGCCTAAAGCCACCTTCAGGGATTCCCTGAGTGCCACTGTGCAGAGGCTGACAGAATGAAGGAAAAATGACGGCAGAAACTTGGGATCTGTTTTTGTAACATTTCACATGCGCACACAGAGATTAGGTCACACATTTACTTTTTTCCAACCACAAAAGACAACATCCTAAATACACAGTTATCCAAGCATAAACCAGAAACTGCTGACTCGTAGGAAAACAACAACTCTCACAAACAAAACACTGTGGTTATGGTTGAATGCTCGATGTTCCTATTACTTTGTCAACTGCTTGCAGTGCTATCTAATTATACTGCATTTTGGTTTTGAACAAGGTTTGAATGAATCCTGTCTACAGATACACAGCAAAGATACCAGATTTCCTGGAAATAATAGTCTGTAATTTTTATTTGGCATAACTGGCTCTTCTAAACTTCAACCCAACTTATATCAGATTTTTGCTTGCTCTTAGGAGACCAGAAAATACCAACAACAGACTCACTGCTAGCCTTTGAAAGGCCTGACTTCTGTGTGTTATTTTTGAATTACAATTTTTGTTTTATTATTAATTCTTATCTTACAATACCAGATATTTAAAAAGTTTACGTATATGTAATCATTCATTAAATCTTAGTAATTTCAAAAGAGATTATTTTTATGATGACTGTATTACAGACCTTCACAAATTCCACTTTGCTGTAATATAAACAGAATTTGTGCAGCAATTTATTTTGGAAAATGCTAGGTAGATAAAAACAAAGGTCAAAAGTCGTAGTGGATAATAGCTGATGGTTTTGATAATGCTAATTATATATTACTAAAGAATAAAGGTAGAAAGGGAAATATGAGCATTAAAAGAAAGATAAACATCCCAGTGCTGAATTTAAAATGAAAAAAACGAAAAAAAAACCCTTTAAATGTCTTTGTAGCTCACTGTCATACACCGAAGACATAATGAAGCCTGAATTAAAAATGTCAGTTTCTGTGAATGTTGATAACTTGGTTCTTTGTTGTACAAGTCAAAATGTGTCTGTTTGATGGGTTAAAATGACAGTCTGCAAATGGGAGAAGCTAGAGCTAAAAAAAGAAGACCCCCCCCACTTCCCAAAAGACTTATAAAAAGTAGGCCCGTAATGCAGTACTTTAAGGAGAAGACCTGTAGGGTAGAAGAGCCAGTATCTTTAGAAAGTAACCAAGCAGCACTAAAAGGCAATGTCCATGGCCAATCAAAACTATTTCTCTAGCTGCTGGGGCTCTTGCATCTCTGCCTTCACACTAGACTGGAAACCCTTTGTACTAATTGCCAGACTGTACCAGATTTTCTGGTTCAGTTCCATCCCATAATTGACCGACAATGATGGGCAAGGAAGGGGAAAAATTCAGGCTCACCACTGCAAGCAGAGGGTCAGAAATGGTTTCATAGGGAGCACATCACTGCTTGGCACTAAATGCAGGGTTAAGCAAGCATCATCTGTACTTTCTTCTAATGCCTAGGTTAAAAGGGGGATGGGAAAAACATCCACACTGCAGCAGGGCAAAGAGAACATTTTAAAAGCTGGCATAGCTTCTGCAAGAATCTTCCACAGAGACAAAAAAAATGCCTGGAGGATTTTTGGGAGTTGGTCTCGAACCGCAATATCAGTGCGGTACTTGTATTAAAATAAACAAAGCAGTTCCAAAATTCCATTTCTCCACTAAAAAAAAAAATCTTCCCACATTACAGTAAAAGTATTTGCCCATAAAGTTGTTTCTCCAAGAAAATAAAATAATTCACAAATGTAAGTGCTGAAAAGATCCAAATATAAATACATGTATAGAAAATAATTTGCATTGAGAAAACTAGAAATATTTTAACATAAAATGTATATCATTAACATTTAACAGACACTTTTAAGTTCACAAATAAATATTTACTGTACATCTAATCTAGTTCAGCACAGCTTATACATCTGTAAATTCTTACTGTTGTGGCTCTTTTGCTTACTGCTGAATTGCTTTAATAAACCTAGGAAAAACTTATTAAAAGAGGAAAAACCCCAAATTCTTTCAGAAATTTGACTAATGACAGGATATTTCTGATCATGAATCTTATTTACCCTCAGTTGTTCGCCACCCACTTCATTTTAAGCAAACAGCACCCCCAATAGCATTTCCACAAAACATTAAGACAGTTCTGAGACCAAAGTAAAAAAGAATGAGAAAGGAAAGAAAGAAAGAAAAAAAGGAAAAAAACCAATTTAGTGCTCGTGGCAAAGCAGTTCCAAACCACACGATTCCCTGTGCTACCCATGCCCTGGAAATATTCTAGCCACAGGTCAAACTCTTTCCCCTGCACTGTTCCCCTGTCCTTGAAGGACAGTTATTTGCAGAGTACCTGCTCTCACACACCTCACTGTGCAGGTACCACACTCCTCACTTGCAGCAGTCAGTTACAATTCAGTTTCTATGAGAGGAAATTCCATTCAATTCCATCCCCCTCCAGCCCCATCACCTATCACTCCAAGAATGGTTATTTTTTCCTGCCAAGCTGAAACCTGCTCCCCTCTCCACGAGCTCCAAATGAGTGATAAGCTGCAAAGTTTCAGAACTAGGCCAATAAAGTTAGCACCTTTCAGCACAGACAGCAGAGGACTTCAGCAAAATCTTACCTTTCAAACCCTGAACAGAGCTGTCTTTTATGAGGCCTATGCAGCTGACAAGTCCTGGGACTTTCTCAAGCACAGGACCCATACAGGTGAAATTCTAATAGGTGGCAAACACCTGAGAACTGGACAAGAAGACTACAAGAAAAAAGAAATCAAATGAGTAAAATGTCTTCCCAGAGCCACAGCCAGCTCTTGTGCATGGGGAGTTACGAATGCACTGGCTATAGACTTTTGTCCAAAGCTGTAGGTTTTTTTTTTTTTTTTTTTTTTAGTGAAGCTAGATTAGTTCATACAAAACTCAACAATACAGCACTGAAACCCATTGTTGATATTCAACATTTTTCACATAGCGGAACAGAATAGACAATACGGTATCTAGGAAACCATGGGCTGGATTACAAACTGATGATATCTCATCCTTCTGGAGGGCCTGTAAACCTTTTTATTACCTACCACAGAAGGGGGGAAGAAAATCCGAAACAAAACACCACAGCATAAACCACCCCGTATTGATAATGTTTGAACTCTTTTCAGAAATAAATGAATTTAATCTTTTTCCTAGTTCTGTCCTAAGCTCACCCCCCCCTGCAATATGCATACATAATGAAACACTTGCCTTTCACACTGCTTAAATAACTGTTAAATGCACAGCGTTCATGCCAGCCTGTGCCATGAGGCTCATTTTAAAAACAGCTTCCATGTTAGATACATAAAAACAGACTTATACCTGGTCTCAGAGTATTTCTTACACTTTGCAACTTATATATAATAATGCCTCTCGTACTCTGTAACAACACAAATCATATTTTCCTTCACACATAAACTTATAAATGCAATTCCTACTGGGCATATAAGAATATTCGAAAGAATTCAGCTGCCTGCTAATTTTTAACAAAAAATTCTTCCATTTTCAAACCCCCATTTAAGCAGCCCCTGTACTCGCAGCACATCACATCTCCAGCTGTCACCACACTCAGTTCAGTGTAAACTCCACCTTGGTTTTGCAGCACTTAGTGCAGAAAAGAAAATAGTTCTACGAGATCCATTTACCCCTGCACCGATTATTTTTATGTTCCAACCTCATTCCTTTTCCTCAGACTCCAGTTCCCATATTTTCCTTAAAACCCCAAATAGTCTAGGTAGCCACAGAAGTGATTGTTCCTACCAGTTTCTTTTCATCACTTCTGCAATTGACCAATTGACAACTGATTGATGGTTATCTTTTCACTTCCACAATGAAAGAAATTACCATCACTATAGCTATGTACAGTAAATGCCTCCAGAGTAAATTACATGATTCTAAAATTCTCCTTAGCTCACTTAGTAAAACATCAACACAAAAAGTTTCTTTTTTGCCTCTCTTCCTGTACTGCAGATTTGGCCTTTCCTGTCAGCTTCAGAAAAGAACTTGACAGCTTCTTTAAAAAGAGGAGTATAAAAGAACTTGAATAAGGGATGGCACAGGGCCGGGCTAAGGCTTCCATTCTCTGCAAGTGGCTATTCTTTGCACTGAAAAAAAAATTAGGCATGTGAGCACAGATAAGCCACATAAGAATACCCCAAAGAATATTCCCAGTGACCTTGAGATTTTGCTGCAATTCCGTATCCATTCTCTGCTGGAACAGCTTCATGAATTCTGAACTTCAGAATGACTAACTTATTTCCAGAATGTGAAATTTATTCCTTGTAAGGAGAAAAAAACACTCCCACAAAATTAGGAGGAGAAAGTGTTTGCCACTGCCAAATAAAAGAAATTTGTCCTTGGATTTTTGCAATAGTTCAGATGTATGGGGAAGAATTTGGCTCCATTCCCATTCACTGGTTTTAGTGATGATGAGATGGAAGAGAGATGCAATTCTATCTAAAACCAAACACCCCTCTCAATTTTGTCAGAATTTTTAGCTCCTGCATGGAAATATAGTGAAAACTTTTGATTGCTGTACAATTAAGGGCGGTTTTCAGAGCATTAAATATACCACTGAGAAAGACAGAATTATTTATTGGGTTTTGTTCCTTCTTGGAGAGCACTCTAAAATTGAAACTAAAATAGACTCATTATAGCTCATTATTTAAATAAACAGTAAAGGAGAAATGCAACTCTGCTTTGGGGTGGCCAAAAGATTTTGTAATAATATAAAAGCCTGTTTACTTTGCAATAAAAGATACTGCTCACAGATCCTGTCCAGTTCAAGTAACAGCCTTTAAAAGCTTCTTCTACTTTCTGACAATCTCTATGAGTTTTTCACACTTCAGGCCAGCAATATCATCAGCTTTTAACTACAAGCTTTCCTGTGTTTTAGTTATCAGCAAACATCAGGACTGTGCAGTCTTCAAGTCCCCTTCACTAATTTATTCAGGAAAGGAGTTCTCCTGGAATTTATGTTATGCCACCTTGGATGGATCCTTCCTGAGAGGTGGGGCCATGATGGAGGATTCACTCCAGATCTAAATAAGACATACAGAGTAGATCAAATGCTTCTCAAACATTCTTTTCAGGTTTTTTATCCCCTCTGAGTCTATCAGCAATATTACTTCTGGATATATCTACCCTGTACTGGTTTCCAAAAGAGAGGGGCAAACAAGAATCAGGAGAGATTTGATCTGAAATTCCCATACTCCAACAAAAGACCAAAGCTCAACCAAAAGAAGACTAACCATGGTCTGCAATTACCTGTTACTGAAAAGACTCCTGAGTGCAAAGGACCCTTTATTGTGAGGGAAAGAAAGGTATGAGAAATTACAGAAGATAATGCATTGCAGTTGTTTTACTACTATTAGAGGACTAGCGAGGGAATTCTTGATGTAAAACTCATATTGTTCATTTCTTTCATTATTGTTACTTTTTCAAAGAATTCTATGCCCATGTACCAATATCCAGAGAGAAATAGCTGGTATTAAAATCAGTAAATTACAGAGTTAGTGTACTGCTGTGCTAACTAGATGAAAGGAGGATGGCTGCTATTAATGTACATAAATATGATTTGAAAAGGGACAATAGAGAATAAAAAGGAAATACATCAGGTTCACCTTTAGTTAATTTAAAATAGCATTTAAAACAATTAACTGCAATTATAATACAAATTTGTGCTGGAAAGAACTGTACCAAAAATCAGCTACAACTGTCTTAAAATACATTTTGTGAAATTAATAATTCTTTCTAAGAAACACCTTTGTCCACATATACATTTGTTCTTAAATATTTCAAGCAGTCATATTTCCCAGCCCAATTATCTTTTCAAAGACTGAAAAAGGCTCTGATAAGCAATTATAAGACAACTCCTTCCCCCAAATATTTACTTGTAACATTAATTGAGCAATTTAACCTATGAGATTAAATGCTAATAGTTTTGAAACAATAAAATATTCTATACTTCCCAGCAAGAAAACAACTTAATGATGCAAAGAAGGAAAGATATAACTGGTTTTCACCCAAGAAAATTTTAAACTAGAGGCCTTGAAAGCTATTATGTGCTGTTATACACATGTATTTAAACTCAGCTTTTTCTTAACCTGCATGATGGCTTGACAATTTAAACAAGAAAAAGCAGAATAGAATTAAGTTTTTACTTTTGCAAGTCTGATTTCCAATTCCTTCTAACAGAAAGACTCATTTCAAGCCATTTTTGCATCACTAGGTGTCAAGAGCACAGCTTTTCTGTGATGCCTGACATGGGTTACTCACTCGAAGGTGAAAGGAAATTTGAAGAGTAACCTTCAAATCCTATTATGTCATAACTACTTCCCAGGAGAGGTGAAGGAGATAGCAGGGACTATGTGTATAAAACCACCTCTTTTTTCATTCTCTTGTCTCTGGGTGCAGGCTTTTAAGTATTTGTATAATATAGGATCTCTGCCTTTTTGTTGCCAAGCATTCATAGTAAGTACTCCACAACATAACAAGAGTTTTGAATAGAAGCCAGAAAAACATCTATCATTTCTGTTTTCTTCCAGATTGCTTCACTGGGTTTTACCACTGATCTGAACCAAATACGTGTTCTATAAAACATCTAATTCGTGTACATCAACTAAAAGGGGAAGAGAAAAAAGAAAAAGAAAAAGCTTTATTAGGCCAAAATTTAGGTTGGGATTCACTTAGACAATTCAAGGATCTGGTCATTTCCAAGACAGCCATTACTTGTGAAGAGAAGTTTTGCAGGAATAGCAAATACTTTAACTGCATCTTTGTGGAGTAGATCAAGTTGTAAAATGACTGCTCCCAGAGGGACACCAGCAGACCTTTCATGTCAAAAGGATAACTACCCGAAAGCAGAGCTTTCTGTAAAGGAGTTTTGAGAAACCAAGGCAACACTCTGCAAATACTAAGGATTTTGTTACAAATGATATTATAAGAGATTCTATCAATCTAAATAACCCCCTTTTCTGACACTCATCAATATGATTTTCGAATGCTTTATAGGCATCAACTCAACCAATATGACAGAGACTAGTGGAAAGGCTCTCAATATAATCCACAAAGCCCTATGAAGTTCAGACAGTAGTCATAGCTCTCATTTTAATGTGAACTAATTTTTAATCATAGTAAGTACTTGAAAATTAACATATCCTTAAACTCTCTTCTGTGTGTCACCATCTCCATCAAACCAAGTGTATTTATTCTGCTCCTTCTCTGTGCTGTGTTTGAGAGTCTGAGGAAAGGCAGCATGTGGAACGAGGAGTTACCAATGACAAAGTCAATAAAGAAAAGGTGGAATGTCTTCAGGACTGCAGCTTGCCTGGAAATTGCACCAGCCACTGGGTTTGCTGCTTTCAGGGCAGGCAACTGTTGATATTTAACATGATAGTCCATATTGGGTCTCATGACTTAGTACAGGTTCTTAAAGACTGACACAGTCTGTGCCACACAGATGATGAAGTCCAGGACTGCTTAGACAGCGAGAGGACTCGAGCTCTGTGTGTAATTCCAAGACATTGCTAGTTAAGAGGCAGACACCTGGCTTAGAGGAGTGGACAGAAGTATTTGCAACCACCAGGCATTCAGAATTCCTTCTGAACATCAGTTTGGAATGTGCCACTTCCCCCCCATAGAAGAACAATAGTCTTTGGGACCAGTAATCCTAAATTCTTTGGTTTTTAGTGACATTATTATAAAAATCCCACTAGAAGCAGCAGAAGGTAGTGAGCACTGACGCTGCTCCTTACAAAGCAGACCAGGAACAACCAACACTGAACAGAAACAACCTAAACACCAAAGCTGGCACGAACACCTGGTGGGTTTGTTCTTCAGAACAATCTGTCAAAAAACCCCCAAACAACCAGGAGCAGAACAACATGTTCAGAGTCTCAGAATGTACTTTCTAATGGGGAACAGGAGTTCTCTGATGTACCAAAGGAGAAGGAACAGAAATGTATAGAAGCAGAAAACCCGACCACTTTCCTCTAATCTCTGAAACTCCAGAGCAAGCTCATGTGAGCTCTGACCCTGAGGACGTTCATGTTGAGGAGGAGCACAACTACAGCAACATAACAAACAAGACAGAACAATGTAGGGAACCAGAGCAACTGAATATTCTGCCTGGGGAATTAATCCAGGACACAGAGCAGCAAGGTCAAAAGCTGGAGAGTTGGAGGCAACATTCTGCAAAGAGAAGCTGCGTGATCATTGTGTATACAAGGAGAAGCTCAGCAAACACGTGTGACCTGAATACCTGAATGTAACCAGCGCACATTGCCAAGACAGAGCTTTCCAAAAAGAACAAAAACCAGAACAAGATCACAAAAACTTTGAATTTCTCAAAAAAGAAGGGTTTTGTGGAAGTGCCAAATGCAGAGGAGTGTCAGCCAGTGGAATCACAGAATCACCCTCTGTGAGTCCTGAGTGGTTAAAAACAGAAAGAAGATCCCATCTGGGAAAAAACATGACCAACAGGAGAGTCATTTGCAGCTTTGGAAGAAGAAATAAAAAATAGTAGTAATTCTGACATACGAATTATTTGAAAAATCACAGAAGTATAATGGTGATCAGATGAAAAATAATTTCACCGTATTACATCATGTGATTCTACTCTTTCCTTGAGCAATGGGACCCAGTATTAACAAATCCATACTGCAGGCTTTAGGTGGGGATGTGTTTCTGCTCTGGATAGTTAAAATAGTTTATTTGAAATTAATTGCACAGAAAAGTGATCTAGTTTTACTGACCAACTATGAATTCCATTTGTCTCAATTCAAAGTGTATATGCAATTTAAAACCTAAAATTAGACACTTTAATCCATATTTAAAACCAAATAAGCAGCATGGGGTCCGTGAAAAGCAAGCTCTTTAACCACTCAATATGATTTATAAACACATTCACAAGGCTGAGGAAGAGAAGTACTATGCTAATAGTGCTGAATGTTGAAATGGAGACCTGAGGTTTATCCAGAGCCTCAGGAATCACAAATACACAGCCAAGGTGATCTCCTGTGCACTCCTTGCTCTTTTCTTTGGAGCCAAAAATTGCAAAAGACAGCAGAACACAGGGGTCTGTGATATTTTGTCAAAACTATGGACCATTTCCCTATAAGTTGTCCTGCAGTGACTGAGAATGTGAGGATCTGCACTGTGCTTACAGTCCATGGGACAACACAACCGCACATTCTTTAAAGCAAAATGATAAAAAATATTTTTGTTCTGTGTTTTGAAAATTAAGTTTTATACAGCTAATACCATGTAAGGTGCAAATAAATAACATCCCAATTGAATGGTAACCCAGTTGTCTGATAGGTGGTAAGGGAGATGTAAAGAAATGGGGATGTGGGCTTTTATAAAAGATAAAAATATCTGTCATAAAACTGCAGTAACATTTTGTTTCCTAGCCACATATATTACTAAATTATTGAATAATCTAATGCACAGTTTCCTTCATACAGCTGAAGCAATTCAAGCTTGGTATGCAAAACAAACAAACAAAAAGATAGAGCATAATTTGACATTTTCACACGCTTGGCATTGAAAGCAAGCTCATTTGGTTTTTTTTAGGAGTATTTTGCATTCTTGGAGTACAGCAGCAGTGGCTATAATGTGTGATGTAAGTGTATCATAGAATGTGTTTATTATAGCCATTTCTGTGTAGCAGCTACAGGGGAACCCCTTTGAGGCTAGATAAAAGTTTGCCAAAAATAATATTCAAATATCCTTTTAATCAAAACAAGATAAAGAGGAGATTAGTGCCACCAGTGTCAACACTACCACTTCCAAAACATATGCTCAAATAAAACATGAAAGCTTTAGGGGATTGGTTTTGCAAGCTTCAGTAGCTCACACTTCCTCTCTTTTCCAACTCTATGTATTATTAAAATGCATCAGCTGATGATGTGTGTTAATGACAAGCTCCATCCTCAAAGGGTTCTAATTCATTAAAGGGGATGATCAGACTGTAATTCTCTGAATTGAAAACAAAATATTTATCTAGATTACTAATTATGAATTTTATTTCAATGTAAAAGCTTAGATTCTTTTAATGTAATTTAAAATAAAACAATGAAAAAATATATGGCAAGAAAAACCCCCCACATAAATATCAAGCAAAATTTAATTCCCAACTAAACTTAATAGCATGAGGATTTTTCTCCAGAAAATATCAATTTTTCATTATTATGATACCTGATAAAGATCGAATGTTTTCTTTAATTCTAAATCTTGCTGTTCTTCCTCCCCTCCCTCCTCAATAACAATATAAATAAAAATAACAAATATAAATTATATATATATATTTTTTTACTTCCAACTTGTTAAACTTGAAGCTTTTTGAAGAGAGTGTAGGGCATTCATCAGTTATCACAATAATACCCACTGAATTTTTTTATTTAAAACATAGAAATTTATATTCTACCTTTGATTTGGCAAAATTTCATCTGTATGAAATCTAAGGATTGGATGTAGAAATTTCCAGTTAAAAAAGGAGTTTCTGTTTTGTTGTGGGAAACCAAACTCACAAGAGACATTAATTCAACTCAGTGCTGGGTGAAACTACAGGGAGCTGGTTCATGGAGTGGATCTTTCCTGTCTATCATCACTAGAAGAATTTCACCAAAATGCCAATTTGGCCCAAAATATGCATTTGATGGTTGTGAGGGACGGATATGGCCACCAAAGGCTGCTGGTAAAAATTAAAGCAACACTTAAATTCGGAGAGCGCTGGGCACGTAAACATCCTTAAAACTCACAGTTAACTACTTAACCAGGCTTGTGTGGTAGTTGGGCATTGTGTCTTTTGCATCCATGGAATCTTTCATATCACAGGTTTTTTCTGGGAATTCAACCCAGACCCTGGGGAGTCCCCGTGCCAGCTTTAACTCTGACACAACTCCCACACTGCTGCTGCCACGGCCACAAGCTTAGAGGCAGGGGAAGCAGGTATCACTAGCACAAATCCCCAGCAAAGCAGATGGATTAGTGAAAAACAAGGATGCAACTTCACCCCAGAGACCTTTCCTAAGCATCTTCCTCAGGACAAAACTGCCATTCCCTTCCAGGTGGTTCTATCCAGCGGAGCCGCCAGACTGCACAGAGTCACTGCTCCGTGCTTGCCACTGTCCTTTGTACCCCTCAGATGCAGAGTGCAGGGTTCCAGGGGGACAGTGGGCTGGTGGTGGCACTGGGAAAGGCCACACCTGGGGGTCTGTGCTGCAGAGCCACATTCAGTGGCATTCCAGTCCCCAGGAATGGGTGCCAACAAGAAGGAGCTGAAGCTGGGAGTGCCAGTCACACCAACTGCTCTGATGCTCTGGGAGAATGCAATGCTGAAAAGCACAGCCATGTGAAAGCAAAACTAGAATATTATACACATTTAAACACACAAAAGTTTGTGTTTGGCCTGCTCTGAAATTCCATGAGGACACAGATTTTGGGCACACTGACATAATTTCATCAGATGCTTCTCTTCAGGTGACCTCAGCAGCATTTAGATGAACATCTCTCTTGTTTGAAATAATGAGGTCTCCATTGGTGGAGTGATTCATGATGGCATTTTATGTAGAAGAAGCTGCAATCTTTATAAACAGCCATCACAGACACCTTACTCTGGAAATTTGGCATGCATTTAGGAGAGAATAAGTGTTTTAAACCATGGGTAGCAAAAATAAAAACTTCAAAGAAGTTTACAGTATTTTCAGAAATCTTTACTGAATTCATACATATTTACTGAATAAGCAGAACACTTTAAGCCTCTTTACTCTTCCTGTGACCATTACCAATGTGTTACTAAGGGCTCCCAAGGCAATAGTACAAAATACATAATGCCTGTACTAAATACACTCTGAAATTTTGAAAAAGTTATATTTAACTAATGCAGTACATCAGGAAAAGCACAGTATTTGAATACGCCTTCTAATTTTCACTGAATTTGCAATTAAAATAATTAACTATGTTAGCCACATTACTGTGTGCAAAAGAGATCAATTCCAAAGGCTTTTAGTTGCAGAAACAGTGGCATGGGATGCAAGGCTTCCTTGAAGGTTTTGAAATATGATCTTTTCACTATATAGTAATTGTACCCATAAAACTTGCTTGTATCAAAGTATGAAACTGATTCTAATGTGGCTTTTCCAGCCAGGAATTATCCACCATTAAGGTAATTACTAGGGGAGAACTAAATTTACATTAAACTCCCTGACATACTATGCCAAGAAAGTCACTGAAAAACTTGTGTTTATTTATATACTACTATGTGCTCTTTCCAAGCTTGTTTTTCATATCAGCAGTATTAGTACAAAATATAATTATTAGAAAAAGCTCAAAGCACAAAGCTGCTTTTTGAAGAGCACAGTTAAAGTAAACCAGACATAGCTCCAGAGGTGCAAAAAGAATAGCAGAGTTATTAACTCTAAAATTAGAGTTTTAAGCAGGAAGGTGGGAAAGGTGCTTCACTGCAAAGAAGGGCAACAGTGGAACTGTGCATCAATGGCAACAAATTACTCAAACTCACAGTACACATGACAATTTATTTACTGTGAAGGTAAAGATTTATTGTGCAGCACCCCCGAGTTCTAGCTCATCTTCACAGGGCTAAATTGCAATTTTCTTCCTGTGGTGAGCACACAAAACTCATAGTTATTTGTTTGTAGGGGAAGATCACATCTCTTCAAAACCATAGCAGGTCATTCACTACCAAAGGTCTATGAAAATGCCTCTCTAACCTGGGAAGTCTGGCTAAGCAGCACAAGAGGCCAAACCCCAAAGCATTATATCAGGCAAACATACCTGTGTGTACATAGAGACTGAAATGGTTCCCAAATGCTGCTCCGTGAGCGCTGCTCAGTGAGTATTTACCCTACAGGAGATGGTATCTGCAATGTAAACAATGTGCACTGCCCTCTTTGGGGCTGAGTTAATGGGGACTGTTTGCACAGGATAAACCATCTCATTCTTCCTGGGAGATGCTTCCAACAGAAGATTTAAGAGTCTTTATTTTCCTCTCAAGCACTGAGATGGAAACCAGGCTGAAAACCTTCACCAGAGGCTTTTGATTTAACCATGTTACTGATGCACCTCAGAGTTTTAGCATCTATTTAAGAAGGGCACCAAATCCTGACAACTTTTCTGCTCTTTGGTGAGGTTAAGCTAGCAACTTGTCCAGGGAAAGTAAAATTTTGCCCTCACGGTGGCAGAGAGAACTACAAAATACAACCCATTGGACAAGGCAAAAATAAAAGTTACTGTGAAAATTTAATTTTGTTATTAAATTTAAATTACAATTTTTGAGAACCATGAGGAACTTTTCCAAGTTTTTCACCTTGTGCTAGTTACCACCAACTTTCATGAACATGAAGGAGACATGTAAGCAGTATGGTTATGTAAGCAGATACCCAGATATTCCACCACACCCCCCTGCCCGGTGTAAAAGTAAAGTTAGAAAGGAATTGCTTTTACCTAAATTTTCCTGAAGAAAGTTATTCACTTACAAGCAATGCTTTTAATCTAAATACAGTTTTTCTTTTGGAAGAAATCGAGTATTTATTGTGAAAAAAGCTTGGAAAGTTATTTTCAAATCCTAACTGGAGTTAACAAACTTAACTAGAATTTATTTTTATAGCCAGTCAGTTTCCTTTTTGAAAATGTGTCCCAGTATGGAAATACAAACAAAATATTTGGTTTTCAGTACTTCCCAGTACTGTCAGTGCTCACAATTTTTAATTACAAAACTCATATGAAGTCTTTCCTCGAGTACTTTGCAGCAGATGCACAATGAATTTAACTCACAAAAATGAGCACTTGGCTAAGTAGCATGTCTAAGTAGTGTGTTGGAGGTTTTGAATTTCTGTCACTTATCCATGACCTAAATAATGCACAGTTTGAACAAGAACTGCACAAATATATAACAGACTTGAGAAACCATGGAACCAATCAGTTATATCTTATTTTATAACCTTATTTGGTATACAAGACAATGAAAAAAGGACTTCTCTATTTATAATTATGCTATTATTAAGTGGCAAAAGCTACTTATATAATAAGATATTTCTTCATTTAGTAGAAATATTGGATATTTTATTACTAGAAAACTTTATTTCTAAAAATTATAGTTCTGTTACTCTACTGCGATGCTCATCATTGGTAAAATCATTACAAATCCAATACTTAAATGATGGCTGTTGGAGTTATACACATCTCTCATACGTGTTTCAAAGCACTTTCCAAAAAATAAGTTTAACACAACATTCATTAGAGGAAAGTTGAATTTTAACCATTTCAAAATGAGGCAAAAGTTTGCCCCAAATCAAACAAGAACAGTGAAGAGAAGTCTGGCAGTCTTGGCTCTCCTTTTCTTTACATTTATGAATCTACATTAATTTATTGGGAAACACATTTAAAAAGAAGGTCTGTCCTACAGCAATGGTGTTATCACTAAAAAGTTCAAGAGGTAACATAGACCCCTAAATTCTATGTAAAATCTCCAAAACTTCTGTGGTTCCCAAACTAAAGTCATGCCCAACTCAAGACAGTGCAAACTAAAGTAGAGATGTAATCCTTTATATCCCTGTGGGCATTGGTAAGAGATTTACCAGTGGAAAGAAATGTTACAGCTACTTGGACATGAATTTTTGTGTCATATTTACTCTGCTTTCAGAAATCACTACCCATCAGCACGAGCCATTGAAATTCTTCTGAAGAACAGGAAGAGCCCAAACATTTCCTTCATGTCAAAAAAACCACAAGAGGGCTTCTATCCCTAGCAATTAAAAAATGGAAGTGCATTTCCTGACATGAGTTTTAATTACTGTATGGGGACAAGTGACCTTTTTGCAGACAGTTCAGGGGCGACTGTATGAAGGACCCATTTCCCATGAAACCAGCCACCAAAGATTTCATCAGACAAAATGATAATGAGCCAGTGCGGTTGAAATGAGCTGATTAGTTTTTCCCTCCAGCTGCTGTTCAATTAATGAACCACTTTTTAAAATTTTGAAATGAAGTTCACTAGTCATCTATTTTTATTTTCTTAAATTGAAAACTGATAAATGAATTCAGCCTCTCGGTGACACAAACAAAAATAGTTTGAATCTCAGATCTTGAAGAAGTGTTAGGAATTTGGAAAAAAAAAGGCAGTTTTAAAAGCAGTGTGACTATTTAGCAGCAAATATTCCTAAAGAACTGTTTAAATACAGATGATTGAAGTAGCAGCCAAAAAAGGGATGCAAATGACTCTTAAATGAAAGGTTATAGAGCACGAGAGGTATTTAATCCAAATAACAAACTGTTGTTGTCAATGAAAGATCTGATACAAACCGATTTAGATAATGCAGAAAAATGAACACACAATTTGACAGCTACCCTGGATTTACAGAATCATGGGATTAAATGCTTTCCACTTATTCAAAGAGGATTAGTCAGGATACATTTATTTATTTAAAGCAGATCTTTTACAGAACTAAAGAGTTTACAAATGATATGGAGTGATGGAAAATAGAAAATCCATATCAGCTTTAGCTTCTATCATTCAGCCACAGATGGGAAACTGCTTACTACCAAATACACAAGACAGTGCATTAGCAAAATAATAATAATAACAATATTAATAAATTTGGTGCAGCCTTAAACTATTTAGTCAAGGAAAGAGAACATTAAAACACTTGCACAGGCCATTTGCAGAGAAAGGCAATGAAATGTGAACACACTAATGAAACATCCACAACTAGAGCTGATCCTGGAAAACACAGGTGCAAAGCAGGGATAATGCTGGTGCAACTGCTGTAGCTGCACTTGGTCTGAGATGGAAGATATGAAGCAGATGAGATTGGAAAGCAAGATTCCTGCATGCAAGTCCAAGAACAGCTGAACACCCACTACAGGGCACTGATCACGTCACTTCACTTCCCAGTCCCCATTGCTGTTGAGAAGACATGAAAAGCACTAAAGTTTTAATTAAATGTCAGATAAGTGATTTAGTCTTATAGTAAAAGCTTCTCCTCACGAGCAAAATAATAACAGCAACATTGTTTGAAAGTTTCTGCCTGTGCCAGAATCATGTCAGAGCCTAATTTTCATCACTGTTGCAGAGTATTTATCAGCTCTGGCAGTGCTTTGTGCTAGCTCTGGGATTTGTTTTCATCACCAAGGTGCTGAAAGTCAAAATCTTATGTTTAGTTCTTTTGGTAAGAAAATCTATACATTAGAGGCTAAACAAGTGAGAAATGCTTCTAAAGATGACAATAAATGGAAAATAAACATCTCAGGGTAACCGGAGTGTTTGCAGGTTCACAAGTGAAATTTGCATTGTAATTGTCAGATTCTGAACTCAATATATTTAACATCCTTAGTGTCATCCCTATGTTGCTGTGCTTCGAGCACTCCTACTCCCTCTTCAAAATTAAATCACCTTCCTGGATATCAATTCCAGTTACAGACGTGAACAGGGTGCACAACAGCAGCTCATAACAATATTTGTGTAGCTGGGGAATGTTGCTTTCCTTCAGAACACCTACCATCCATATGCTTCTTTTCCTACCAAAGCCCAAGCATGCAAGAACTGTCTAAAGAATCAAGAAGGGACAAAAGGAAGTAGCTACCACACTTCTTGTCTACCCTTTGCACATGACTTGTACCAAAGACAGTGCCTTGAAGACAAAAATAGGAGCTTTTTGAGCTAAAATCAAAACTGATCAATGTGAGAGCCTTCACTAAATGAACTACAGGCAGTTTTAGCTGCCGTGATGTACCTGATTTAATTTGCATCACATGAAATGATCCAGATAATGACAGTGACCCCTGTGCCTGTTCATTTCATTTCCCCAAACTGCTGGGCCTATCATTAACCAAGGCAAGATAAGATAACAGATGGCTGTGAATTAATCCTATCTTCAAATATCAAATGCAAAAAAGTGTCTCAATTAAGACAAATTAATTTAGATTCAGCATTCTAGAAAGAAGTTGAAATAGATTTTGTGTCCACTTCAGGGTACAATAATGAGTTCATAAATGAACTCACACTTTCTTACTGATGGGGATGATGATAAAGCAAAAGCTGTAAAACTTCCCAAATGTGTTACTTCAACCATTGTGCTCAGATTTGAAAAAGCAGATGTGGGTGGACCTGTAGATTCATTTGAATGCTGACCCTGATTTTATGACATAAATATGTAAACAAACAAGACTTGACAGCGGAGTTGTCTGTCTGTCTTACACTGTTTTAGGGAAACAATGACCTCATTATGATCACTCTGAATTTTCTATCACTCAAGCAGACTTGTCAACTCAGCTCAATCTTGAGGATTCCTATTATAAATACGAAATATATATTTTTTTATAATAACTCTCTAGGGGACTTGTATAGCTGTGTAATACATACATACAGTTGTATAGATTGCTTTCTTGG
This sequence comes from Fringilla coelebs, assembly GCF_963513975.1. Lineage (NCBI taxonomy): Eukaryota > Metazoa > Chordata > Aves > Passeriformes > Fringillidae > Fringilla > Fringilla coelebs. The sequence goes on from NC_140036.1 coordinate 18,385,344, forward strand.
AATATATTCCAGACGAAGAGAGAGAAGCAGGGGCATTGAGAGCAACAATTGGAATTCAGGAAGAGTGAAATGGTGAGGAAGCCACCTGCTTTGACATGTCTGTGCCTGAGCCTGATTGTTTCACAGCTGAACTCTTACTGAAACTATGAATCTGAGTCCCTTGAGCTGTCTGTGGTAGACAATGCTTCATCGAGGAGCTAAGTGCCTGCAGGTCACCAGCGAAACACCAAACGCTGAAAAGCAGCAGTGAAGCACTTCAAAAAAGAACAGGTAGACACGTACACTCACAAAGCTCCTCTTGTGAAGATGCATCCTATGCCAGCAAACAAATGCTGCTTCTTTTCTTCTCTCTCAAGCTCAGAACACTCACAAAGTGTGAAATATTCTAAATGCTGCACATCCAAGATGCATGAATCCTACTTACATTCTTCTTGACGGGTAAAAGTGTCATAAGGAATCGTCAGCACTTCTGACTAAGTGGTCAAGTACCTTGTTTGATGAACAGCACTCCCGTTTCTCCTCCAAATATTCATAAGTGCCACCAATGCTGCAGACATCCTTGCTGCAAGGATTATAACTAAGAATCCACCCTTTCCTTCCAGAGAAATTCAGAAGATAGCAAGCTGCCATCACCAGTTGAATATAAGGATATCTAATTCTGCCAATGAATTACAAATTTCACAGTTTGAAAAATGTACCTTGTGATGCAGTGATGTAACACAGAAACCCTGTTGTCTTTCACTTTCTGGTTAAAGTGCTGCTGCCATCAGGCATCATCCCCCCAGACTTCTCTGAAATTCTGATTCTCCTGGATATGAGATACTTCTGCCAATTTGAAACAGGCATAAAAGGACCTCTCAAGGCTTTGCCCATGTCTCCATAATACATGGAAGCAGTAAAAGCAAGACAATTAGAAAACCATATGAAATTCTAGGATAAAGGCTGTGACAGAGAGGAATGCTCTTCTGCCCCAGTCAAACTACCAGATTTTGCCTGTGATTTTTATTCTTATTGCTTCCAACACAGCTGCTCTTCACTGAAGCCATTCTCATCTGTTGTTTCATTCTCTTTATCACTCCTGCTTCCCCTGCTGCAGTTTTATTGACTACTTTTGTCTTATCCTGGATTCCCTCTCTTGTTTAAGTCATTCACTCTGATTTTACAATTCACTCTTTCTCTTTTCCCAGGTGATTCAAGTCTTCACACTTTCATTACTGAATTCCTTTTGATGTTCCTCCAAGAATTCTGTAATCAGTTATGAGAAAACATTGATTTCAGCAGGACTCAATATCAGTGTTCTTATCAATATCTATCTTGTTTAGCACAGGATCAATTTTCCACCTCAAGGGAAAAACGGATCTAAATGTTCACCCAACCATGCAAATACTGTACTTATTTCATTAGAACTCTGTGGAAGACTCATCACACTATGGCAGTGGATGCCATGAACTTAAATTAAAAAAGCAGTTAGAAGAAAATAATTAATATTCAAAGATGATGTGAGTTAACAGTATAAGAACTACAAGCAGATGAGGATCCCCTCCTCTTTCCCATGTGATGCATGTTGGTGTTTTTCCAGATGGATATTATGTGAGAGCCCAGTGAGTGAGTTGTATTTGTTATCAGCAATTATCTGATCACAACTGACACACAAGATTTAGTCTTGAAACTGAAGAACCCACTACACAGCCACAGAAAGCAGTATTAAGTTGGTTAATCAGCTGATTTCTGCCTTCCCACATCAAAAAGAAATAAAAATGCCTCTTTACATATTCTCTGGTGAAAGTAAAGAAAACCCTCCAAACTTTTTCAAAACGAAGACATCTTCAAATCTTTAACACAATGGAGCAGCTGCTACTGAGTTTCCTTGATGGGTATATTCTGTCATTAGGGAAATCAGAGGCCCTGCTAAATACCTTTTTTGTTTGGTTGTTTGTCAGCTCAAATACTGATTAGGTTCTCTGACAACCACATTGTTTGCTTGCAAAAATACAGGGAGAAAAACCTTCACTTGCAACTTGCATTCTGTAGAAGCAGTGGATACACTCAGAAATATTTTGTTAAACTCATTTGCAGTAGGAGATTTTACCATTATTTGAAAAAACAATGTAGAAAACTCAACATAGATGATTCTTTCAGTATTGCTGTGCAAAAATGATATAAAATCTATTACAATACTAAATCTAAAGCAGATAGTAAACTTGCAAATTTTACTCAGGAAATACTAAGTTTGCAATTAAAGTGTATTCTGAGTAAAACAATACTGAGTTCTGAAACTAAGCACAGTATTGAAAAAAGATGAGTCAGAGTATGAGCTACTTGACAAAAGAAACTTCAACAAAGAGGAGTTTGTGACAGAAGGGTAAGGGACCTTTTTTATCTTACCATAGCCTTGGATATAAATCAGAGCTGACCAGAACAATAGTATTTACATGGCAAGCTGTGAAAGCCTAAAGAGAGATTTCTCTACCTTCATCTGGAAAAACCCACATCCAAACACACCATCTGCCATGGCCTGCCCAGAGCCACTGTGTCCTTGATGCTGTGGACATCCAGAGGCACAACCAGCCTGCAATTAACTTGTACCTTGCTCTGCTGATATTCACTCAGAGGAGAGGGGGATATGTGTGGAGACATATTGTGCATGCTTGCACACAGTCACTTTCCAAATTATTATTATTTTTAAACTGCAATCCCAAAAACCAACAGGCTTCAGATCATGGAATTCATAAATGTTACTGATAGTTATAACACTGATAGTTATGATAGAAAATATACAGAATTAACTGGGCAACATTGTTTAAATGATAAAATAAATAAGAATATATTCTATATAACTTCAAAAATACTAAATATGCTGGCAATGAAATGTTGAAATTTCTGACAGCAGAACTGTGACAGTGTCTACAGCTTGTTGAAACTTTTAATGATAACATTAAAATTTGTCTCTGGAAAGACAAGGAGAGAATATCAATTTACCACTGAAAAAAGGGCCCTCTTATTTACTTAATTTCTGTGTTATTCTGTACAGTCAGTGATCATAAATATGTGACTATACACTGTCCCCCAGCAGGGGAGACAGAACAACAGTATTGCCACTACAACTTCTTGTAAAAGAAATATGTGGTTTACAAACTTCATTACAGAACACATTGAAGCATGTTTCAAAAGAGGGACTCTGAAGGCGAAAGAAGGCAGGATATAATGTTAGCTAGAAATTTAATAGAACAGGGTTCTGCAGTCAGGAGTTTGTCATTTAACGTGCAACAGAGAAAATAGAGATAAAAATAAGGAAAAAAGCTGCAAGAAAAGCTCAGAACTTCAAACCCAAAAGATGTTGACGGCAGGGAAACACAAGACTGCAAACACCGGATTGGTTGGAGGTGGAGTGGACATCACTGATACAGAAGCAGTGAGAGGATGTGATGGCATCTTGGTTAGACTGAAAAAGGAAGAATCAGAAACAGGAAAAGCTGAGAAACCTTCAGGGTTGCTCAAATTTGCTGTGAAGTTCCAAACTAAGGATAGGAATGGTTTCCAGTGGATGTACTCTGATTGCACTGATCAGTTTAATTGCAGGGCTTCTTCCACCCCTCACACCAACCTCCTCTGCTCCTCTGGGAGGTGAGATCTGCACAATGATTTAATGTACCACACAGGCAACACTTATCCAGGTTTTGGCGCTAAAGAAAAAATGCTTGAACATTTTTATCACCCAGTTTCTCCTTCAAAATCTACAGTTGTGATCTTGGTTTTTAAGATTTGTTTTTTATTTTCAGTGTTTCTGAGAAGTACCAGAACTGCACAACCAAGAAAACTGCATCTTGAATTTACCTCTATCAGTAAAACGGGGATGGCAGCGATGCCAGCATTTCAGAAGCCTCAGTCTTGACCTAAGAGTAGGATATGGTGTTTATCAGGTCAATATTTGACCTGTTTGTGAATCTCAGCAGAAGCCCAAAGAAGTGGCCACTATGAGGGTGATTCCAGGTGCAAACATCTGCCTGGTTCACACTAACAGAGTGTATTTCATAGCGAGCATGGAATAATTTTTGGGTAGTCAGGACAATCAGGTATAGAGCAAGAAGAAAAAAAATTAAGATCTGTTCTTCCAATTGCATTTGGGAAACAATACATGTGTTCTGTGGACAGTCTGACCAAGTACAACCCAAATAATCCATCTCTACATTACCTCTGTTTGAAGAATTACATTCAGTAAAAGTGTTGAAAGGCAGCTAAAGATGTCAAAAACATTTACAGGCTAAACAGATCCCAGCTCAGATAACTCCATTTCGAGCAATCTAAATTCATCCCCATTATCACTTAAGTGAGAATTACGGCTGTTAGCAAACCCTACACAAATATTCAGAATTTTGTTTTTCCTGTCATGCTGAAGGTTATCTCCCCAGTTGCTCTGAAAAATCAGGTGACAACCATTTCCCATGATGCTTTAAGGGCTGTCAAACTGTCCATCAAGCTGTCACCTGACCAATCGTTCCCATGGTTCTTTTAGACTTCTCGTATGATAAATTGAAAGGCACTATTATCTGCCTGTTGTGAAGAGGAACTGCTTAGGCTTTGATAAGATATCACCAGTCCCAGGTGAGAGGAGGCTGACAGCACATCAAGACAAGAAAACACATGGAAACAGTGAACACAGGAGCAAAAGGTTTACAAACATCTGTTGTCATTATTTATTACCCCTTTCCTTGGTTTTAGCTCTATCCTTGTCCTGTGTCTGTTTAAAAAGAGAGTTTCCTTTCTTCCCAGCCAGCCTTAACTGCTGCTATTTTTAAACCAGTTCGTTGTAGAATGAGAAATATTTAAAATATGAAAGATGTCTTTAATAAAAGGTTGCACTAACTACCTTTTCTGATACATGTTGCTTTTACCATCATTATATTTGAAGTTTTATATGATTCTCATGGTGCAATTATGTCATAAGAAAATGAGAAACCCTGTAAGATAGGAAGATATTTTCAGCTCCACACTTATTTTTTTCATTGTTACCTTGAGACCATTTCACAGTTTCTTTGCTGATATATCAGATCTGTCCTTGTACAAGTATTCAAAGTTAGCTGAAGATCTCTCAGAGCCTAAACAATATGTTGTTATTTATTGTGGGCTGTCAATAACAAGATGCTGGTTGCTAACATCACCACCTTGTGTACAAATATTTGTTTGCATGCAATTTGAAATGATTTTAGGCAGCACCACAATTTCATTAGACAGCACTGCAAAACCTCCACTGAACAAAAGAACATTTAAATAATGTTATCAGTAAAAATATATTTGATTCCTTCAGTTTTGTTTGACTACAATCTTATGTTCATCTGAGTTAAGATTCACAGCAATCCTCTACACCTTGTGGACAAACCCTATTCACTGGAGTAAGCAGTCAAAAATCCAGCAAACAGAATTTCAGTGGTGGTAAATATACCTCCAAAACCACTAATAAAGGTAAGGTTCATAGTTAAAGTACATTCAGCTAATTTCTAAGGCCTCTTTTCTAATTAAAGACTCTATTGAGAAATAATGGATTATTATATTTTGAGGCACTTTCAGCTTCATCACATTTTAAATATACACCTGATTTTAAAAGTGAAAGCTCAGTTCATCCATGGCTACAAAGCACCCTGATCAATAAATATGACAAGATGCTCCCTTCATGAGCCAGGTGAAAAAGGTACAGACACAGTAACCACTGAACTCCATAATGCCAAGCTGATTTAGACAGGATGGTTTCCTTTATCCCTTTTCATGCAGAAAATCAGTTAGTGTCAAGTGTAGGAGCCAGAAAAGAAAAACAGGAATGAAATAAGAGGGCATTTTCCCACTCTCAAATGAAAAATTCTACCGAGCTAAAATATTCTCTCAGTTATTGCTGACCTGCTGGCTCACACAGCGGCGCTCTCTGGGCACTTTTCAATAAGAAAAGCACACGCTTCCTTTCTCCAGGTCATTATAATGGAGAGATGTGGGAATATTGAAAAGAAAGAGATGGTATACACTGAGTGGTTGAGGTGGTGGCTGACTATTTGGATAATCATGTTACATTAAACCCATATTCCTTCTGTTTTCTCTAATCTTCGGAGGAAGAAGCACCAGAGCAGAGGAGGAAGGGACTTTTCACATGGTGTCAGGAAAATAGTCTTGCAGGTAGAGACTGGGCAGAGAAACTGTGCTGTGCACAGGAGATGGTGATAACGGGGCTGTAGAGGGAAAGTTGGGTTTGATTGGGCAACAGCAGGTAAAAAGGGCAGGGCTCTGGCACACAGGGCTCTGCACATGGACAGAAGGCTTCAGAGTGCTATAGGACAAAGCTGTGGAGGGTTTCAAAGACAGGCACAACAGCTGGATGATCTCGAAAGTGGATTTGCACAGCCAGGTAAGACTTCAGGTTAAGTGCTGATGTGTCTAGGAAACTCTGCTGAGGAAGAAGCTGAAAATGAACATACTGCTCACTACAGTATTTTGGTCAAAAAATATTTGAGTATTTATTCTCAATCGTGCATTTAGCTTTGATCCTGTAGTGACAGAACTCTCTGACAGAAGGACAAAGTCTTCTGCAAACAGAACATTTTAAATTGCTTAGATAATGTAAAAGTCAGCCTTGAGCTGTGGCACCATAAAATACTCTGGCCACTGGGGTTCTAGATCTTTCTCCACTGGCCATTTGGGGTTTGAAGACAGAAAGCAAATATATGGAATACACAAGTCTAGAGCTTTATATTAATAAATTAATTATGTTTGCAGTGAGGAATTATTTAAGGGGATTAATTCTTTGTTAATAGTTTGGTTATACTTTGCTCACAGCTTGTTGCATTTACTTCTTAATGGGGAGTTCTCTCTGCCCAGGCCCTAAAAGAAGAACAGGAGTGTGAAAAAGCACCTGATCCTGAGCAGCTCCATACTTGCTGCCTCATCCACTCTGACAGAGTCCCAGTATTCCAGTCTTGCAGCTACTTAAATATGCAGCCCTTTGCAGTGCCCAACACATGCTTAACAAACCATGAAAAAACATTATCAACTATCTCTTCTGTATTTTATCCCCTCTTTAGATATTCTTTTAACAAATGTAGGAAGTGTTACCAATATGATTGAAAATGGAACTGATTTGCTCTTCTAATGACAATAACTGCATTTGCCAGCACTGTTGACATAGCACAGGTTACTGCCTGGGAGCTGCCATGGTAAAAAAAGGAAGTTAAAATAGGAGAGAAATGAGGACAGAGAGTAGAAGGGCAAGGACTGTAATGATTGAGGAGAGGTTGGCTCAGGTCATCTGGAGAGACAGGAACTGATTGTAGAAGTTGAGTGTTCAGTTATAAGAGAATTTCATGGAACACTTTCTTCAGAGTTCAACCTAAGGGATTTGGGTGCAGCCAGACAGAAATACTCAAAGAACTGAATTTCACCAGGAGTTTCCCTAATCTTTGGTCATTCAGCTTTGTTGAAGGAAGAGGCTGCTCAGCAGTGGAAATGCAGAGCTCTCATTGATTGCATATATTGTGGCCATCACATGTACCAAAATAGCAGCCCTGGACCACCCCTCAGTCTGGGGTCCTGTTTCAGTGCTGTGTGGTCTAAGACAGCAGAATTTCTCTTTAGAAGAGAGAGCTGTGCAGCTCCCTGCAGCCCAGAGTCCCTCCATGGACCACCCACCTGAGCCAGGAGGAGACCAACCCTCCCTGTCAGAGGTGATTCCTCGGTGGCTCCAGAGGACAAGGCAGGGGCTTTAACCAAGGGCACAGAACACTGTGGGTAACCTGGGGTATAACCTGACAGGATATTAGCTGGGCTTCAATCACTACTAACCCTTTCATTTTTCTTTTGCAGTAAATGCAAGGCAGATTGCTTTTGTCTCCTTGGACAGGAGACTACCTTGCCTGACCTCATATTCATCCTGGATAGTAAAGCCTGTGATGTGGTCAGACATCTCAAAACAGCTGGCACACCCTGATTTGGTATCTCCAGTGTTTTTCCCAATACCCCATCAGGTGAAAACATTTTTACTTTGACAGATCCCTCTGGGTTTACAAAACCTTCTGGACTTCTGCCAGACCCTGTGTACAGATGGGATGTGAAAACAGAGTACATAGAGTGTCAGCCTTATCATGCAGGTAGGCCAAAAATCTTGCAAGAGAGATGGTAACATCACTGCAAATATATGAGAATAGGAACTGCCATCCTAAGTAACCTAAACCCCTCAATGTTACTTCTTTTGAAAGGCTCTCTCCTTTTGGACCTTGGCCCTGCCTATGTGTACAAGTAAGTGAATGGAGGCAAATGTAATAGGACTACTCATGCATAAAGCTGGTCACATGCATTAAGGCTGGCAGGAACAAGGACTTTCTTTTCATACTTACACTAGAGGATGGTAAAAGAAATGCTGCTCAAAGAAATCCATCAACTAATTCAAACTCTAAGCTAGCTACTTCAGAACCTTGTACAATGGCCACACTCAATGGGTCCATTGAAGACCTGGAGACGAAGTAAAAACAGTTTTCTTTTTGAGGAACATTACGGGATCAATATAGTGCTGTGGATATTAGGAGAAGTCACTTTAATAAAAAGGAAATTGCACATAATGTAACAAAACAATTGCTATTTGGAAGCCCCTGAAGAAATGGAACAATGTAATATGATATTTCTTAACTTCATTTCCCATCCATTGCAGAAAGCATAACAATAAAGTTTTCTACATAAGCAACTTCATGAGCTGAAAGAAGAGAATGTATAATTCCTTTCCTTGGACTAAGCCAAAAGAAATGAAGAAAAAAATTGATTCTTCTCTGTTAGCCTCCTGTGTAAAATTTTTCTCCTTATCATCTCATCTAGTCATATCTTTCTGCAGTTTGAATTACCCTCTTTTCCTCAATCTGGTAAGGCAGTGAAAGGATGTTTGTTCTGCTAATTAACTTTATTACCCTGATAACTCCCTGCAGCCTTTGACGAAAACAATTACCGTTCCTCCTTTTTTTTTTTTTTTCCCCACTGGCAAAAAAAGAGAAGGAAAAAAAAAATGGAAAAAAAAAAAAAAAAGACGACTATTAATTAGAAACGAGGCCCTGGTCCCTGCCATGTTAGCCTGCCACGTTCTCAGACCCTCGAGCGGGATAGCATTACATTGTCAGTAGTAATTTAGCTCTCATCTGTCTCTGCTAATTATTGTCACATTCATCAAATTCATCAACAAAAGTGCTCTCAGAAGGATTGCATATTTGCAGTTAATACAGCATAAACTGGTATTACCCATCACCACATTTGTGATGATGAGAGGGACACAACTTATTCATCCCTAATTAGAGCAAGCTGGGTAATTAATTATACATTCCGCCTTATTACTTCTGAGTTCCCAGATATTGTTTGTCTAAAAAGGGGGAGAGAGAGGAAGAGAGAGAAGCCTGAAAATTAAAAAAAAAAAAAAAAAAAAAAAAGGGAAAAAAAAAGAAGGGGGGAGAGAGAGAGGAGAGAGAGAGAGAGAAATGTGTGATGTGTTTTGTCACATGTGCTATGCCATAATTCCCACCTGACAAACTAGCTGAATCAGTAGAAAATTGCAAGTTGTCAGCAGCAGAATAAACTGCTGTAATAGCTGATTAATGATCAACACCTGTGACAGGTGCTACACGGGACTGTAAACTTGGTGTGATTAACAGTCACCGGACGAATAAATATTAGTGACAGTCAGTGGAGAGCGAGTTTGTGTGTTTTAACAAATCTCACACATTACAGTTATTGATATTTCCAGTATAGGCACTTTCTTTTTGGTAATTATCTGACAACATTGGAAATGTGTTATAATCCAGTATGTTTATTTCTCTTCTCTTTATTTCAGAGTTCAAAATGATGTTTTGACAAGATGACCTTGCACAGTTCACAGCCATGGACAGATTTAGAATAGTCACAAAGACTTTGTTCCATGTCCAGCTCATGGCAACACTCCCAAATATTCTTTCAAGGAACTTCAATATACCAATATATAAGCCTACACACACAAAAAAAATATTGTATAAGTATATTAATTTTTGGAGCTACATTTTCAAAGCCTGTAATTCTAAGAGTCAACTCAGTTTTGTTTCTTATGTCAGTGGTTATGACATACATGATTGCTGCAGAAAATCAGTATTTCTTTTATTTTACCATCAAAGATGCATGAATTTCTTCTGAAGGACAATTTCATTCTCATTAATTTAGACTTAGAAAATTCCCTTTACAGTGGGGCATAAAAGTTATCCATTCATGTGATTGCTCAATGCTCAACACAGCAGTATTTAATCAATTCCTAGATACAACTAGAGCTATATCAGGATACTCTTCGGATAGCATAAACCACATTTTTCATCTTTGTGCATGGTTACAGATATACTGATTAGGTAATATATATATTCTTGTGCAAAAAGGCATGTATTAGAAAGTGAAAAGACATGAACACAGACTCAGAGAAACCAGTAACTGCAGATTTTGCCAGCAATCCAATGTCAATTCTCAAACTCTAAAAGTGATATAACAGCAGTGTCTTCCTCTACTGAGTCTTTACTGGGCCAGAAAAATAAAAAAATAAAAAAATCACAAGTCGTGATTTCAGAGTTTTGCCCATGCATGTGAAAGAAACTGATTGTTGGTCAGATATATCTAATGCATCACTCTGTCCATGTGGCAGCTCAGCTATGTTGTGTATTTGGTCTGTTAGAAAAATAAAGCTCAGATAAAGCTCAGCATTTTCCTCAGAACAACTTTTTGTTATAGCCAGAAGTAATTAAATAAATGTCATTAAAGATATCCTACCTGCCAAGATTTACCTGTATCATGTAGAACATTAGGAGACATGGAAAGGAGTAAAAGGCAAAGAAATTACTGAAATTATATTATTTCCTGAAGAAAAATAATAATACGTCCTTTCCTAGAACACAAAATATTCAGTCATTTGAATCTTTAATGGAAAACCCTGAACACATGGAGCTGGGCTGTTGCTTCTCCTCCCAGACTCACAGTTGTGCATCCATAACAACCAACTGGACTTTTTTCCCCTATTCCATGTGTTCTAACAACAGCAGAAAGGAAAGCTTTCATTCCAACTGATCACCAACCTGCTTTCAGGCATGAACTGTCACACAAACTCTTCTTTCAGATGCAGACAACTGTGGGGAAGGGCTTCATAAAAGGGTGGCATTTATGTCACCTGAGAGCCTCCCTGCATGACACAACTTCCCATGAGCTTCCCCACCATTCTTTTGCAGTTGAAGTAAGGACAGCAGAGGAACTTAGAGAGAAAAGAACGAGCGTTATTTCCACAAGCCCAAATAATTGAATAATAGTTTAAATACATCTAATATATGTCCTTTAAATAATGAAAAGAAGGTGGAAATAACATCCAGTCTGCTCTTAAGGAAAATATAATTTCTATTATTTTACCAATGTGTGTCCTTCAATTCCCCATTTCCATTTATTCCTGCACCAGAGATATAAAAATCCCAAGCAACCTGTTTACAAAAAAAATGCAGAGAGATGAAAATACATTTTGTGGATAATAGTTTGCTAGGTATAATACTTTTGTTTTCCGATTAATCTCCAGTGTAGCAACCTGAAACATAGAAGCAATAGCTTGAAAGCTTTATGCAAAACATATGTAAATTTGTTATGCTTTAGTAGAGATACATCTGAATAGGCAGCAGTGCTGTGAGCCAACAGCCTCGGAAGGAGGCCAAGCCCACATCCAGATGCCACTGATAGAGAGACGCTGTGTGGGCATCAATGCTCCCAGCTGCCAGCCTCACCAGGCTGGTTTACAGCATCTGAGTGCATGAGACCCAGCAAAGCTCTCTACTGATAAATCATAATAACACCCAGGAACAATTCCAGTGAGTATAAAAAAAAAATCTAGCAATAATAATAAAAAAAGAATCTTAAATATTTTTCTACAAGCAATTGCTATCAGGAAATACCACTATCACTTTATGGAACCAAAAAGAGCAAATGAGAGTCTCAAAATTAATGCTGAATTTAACAAGTTTTTAAGGTGATTTTTTATCTGTCAATACTATATTTTATGAAATTGAATCCATTACCTGTTCCATATACAGAGTATATGGCAAGTTTAGTCTTTAAAATTAAGGGTGGATATAAAACTCAATTTGCTCGAACTTGCTGTGCTTGGGAACAATTTGCAATTTGAAAAATATATTAAAAAAAAAGAAAAATGGAGACTATCAAAAGACAATGGCATAACAAATTAATCAGGCCTCAGGAGAAAAGAAATCACTCATTCCCCTGTAAATTACAAACCTTGATATTTCTCTTAATATGTTGCAAATCTTATTTAGCAAGTAATTCTCAGCTATTCTTTAAGATAGAACAAGTCAAAAAAAAAACCTAAGCAAGTTTTACCAGGAAAGCAGCCATTATGAACTATCTGACTGAATTTAAGTAAAATTAATTTGGGATTACAATTCAATGTCACTATGTCACTGTCACTCATACTGTTCAGGCTATGAATCAATCATAAATAGACTTCAAGACAGATATCCCTTCGTTTAGCAACAGTTCACCAAAATTTTTAGAATAGCAAATTTCATAAGAGAATTTTAGATTATTCACAGACCCATAGAACATACGTTATCAAATTTCATGTGCACAGGAATGTGCATCTGAAGCAAAAATACTGACTTCAAAAGCAAATCCTTTATCCTTTATACTCACACAAGAGTGACAAAGAATTACCCCTCAAATTTACAGGAGATTTTGACCCAGATCTACAGTATTTGCAAAGTTCTCCTTTCATTCATTCCCAAATGTGAAGAAAAGCATTTGCCAGAGAATGCTGGTGTCACAAATCCCAGAAATCAATCAGAAATAATACTTGTTTTCCATAGCTATTTCTAGCACAACAGAGCAAGGACAACCAGCATAAAATCAGAACAGTATGAGCCAGCATAGCTCTCACTCTCTTTTGTTCATGTCTTTACCACTTCAAAAATGAAATAAAAATTAATGATTGTTGAACTGTATTCTGGGACATCTTGGCTTTTTGTGCTTCATCCTACACTGTTAACTATGCAATTTCACCAGCATCTCAGCATCACATCCACACAAGACTTCCAAGATATTAACTTGATTTCTTTGTACAACTCCTTTTCAGAAGTCATTTGCAAAGCATCTGCATCCTCTAAAGGAAGAAAAAAAATACGCAATTCACCTGATGAAGATAGAAAATTGTAATTACAGACCATCCAACAATTTTGATAATTTCAGCAAGACAGCTTGCTGAAAACTATGTCTTTTAGTTTAGAAAATCACACAGAGCTGCTCTGTAGGGGTGTCTGTAGTGCAGAGCTGCACAGGGAAGAATTGGGAAGAAAATCCAGCATTTTTGGTACAGGATCCCCTGTTTGCAAGACTTTACTGATGCTCTTTATGGGATGAATCCTCTGCAGGTGGGATCCCAGGGGTCCCCTTCATTATTGGTGGCAACCTTTCAAGTCTATGTTCACACCTTTGTCTTTGCAGACAATCTGAATGAGTAGACACACTCACACTCCACAGCAAGTAAACATTTCAAGAGTACTTGATGCCACCATGGAAAGATAGCTGTGGGAATACATCTGGGGCAGAAACTAGGCCAAGAATCTCAATTTTGAGATGGCTGCCTACTTTTTCCACAGGACTTAAAATCATCTTAAACTTCTTGAACAACCTAATATTTTTCATCTTGAGAATAATATTCTTTCTGCTATAAATAAAAACCTAGGTAGCTATATAGCATTTTTTTCTATTTGTGATTTTTCTATATGAAAGTATGATTCCACATACATTAATGTTCAATTTAAGGACTCTTAACTGAGTTAAGATTTTGAATGTGTGGTCATTCCTAAGATGGAATCAGACTTTAGCATGTTTTAGTATTTTTCCTTGATTTTCCATTTGCACATATGTTCCCTATTACCCTTCAAAGCGGAACACTCAAAGATTTTTAACAGAAGGATCAGCATTTCCCCCAGATGTCCTTATTAAAGAGATGCAAATATATTTTCTTTAACAGCAGCATTAATTGCTCTACAAGCTTCAGTGTGTCATCATTGAAGCATCATTCAAAAAAAGACCTGCACACATGAAATGCTCATCGATGGAGTCAGCAGTGAAACACGTGAGGAGCAGCGCAGCAGACAGGGCTTTCCTGACATGGCACTGCTCAAATTCCTGGTGCCTCTTTGCAGGATTACTGAAATGGTAACTGCATGTCTCACGCTGGGGAGAATACAGGACACAGTAAGTGACCAAAATCTAATCTTAGCTACCCCAGCATGCGCTGGAATAAAGTCAGTGACCCCAGTGAAGTCATTCTGGACTTTCATCCATACACTTGGTGTTCTCCTGAGCAGCAAACAGCCTAAGAGACAAACATCAACCTTCATATGAGAAGTACTCTTCACATGATATTTCAGTTTTACTTTGAAATTTTTCACACAACAGTTTTTTTTCAATACCAGGATGAGGAAAACATTGTTTATAAAAAGGCTTTTTTCCAGATGTGACTCATGTTGAACACTGAAGGAAAAAGTCATCTGGGAGAATGATTAACAGCTTTGAAAAACTGACTTAACCATTACAAATATTGATCCTGCTGCCTTTTTTATGAAAAGCAGTACATGAATCGATGGAAGCTGAGATAGCCAAAACAAAGTAGTACTTATCTGACATACTGTTGGTGTCTATATTTAGGAGGTGACACATAAACACAAGACTAAAGCAAATTGCAAATTTAGAAAAGGTCCCCTAACAAACCAGTAAGATGAATCAGGCAAAAATACAACTTTTTGCTCTTTTCAAGCACGTTTCTCACCTATTCCTTGATCATAGCACCTTCTTCAAATGACAACATTTAAACATAAGAAAAATAATGAAAAAATTTCTGTGTTTGCCTACACATTTACATGCCTGCTCTCCCCTCTCCATGAATACTCTGCCACTAATTCTTTTTTTCTGCTTAATTAAACTATGAGCTGTGCAGAATAAATGTTCTATTCTTCTAATTACACATTTCTTGAGTAAGTGCACTTGGACTTCATTTTGAGTAAGGATTCCTCAAAACTTTGTTGTGTAATAATGTAAGAATATGGATGCATTATTTACATTGTTTACCTGATACAGGTTCAGTATCAGATTTTAACCCCATTTACAATCACACTATAAAAGGGATGCATGTCAAAACAACAAGCAAACCAATCTTGCTTGGATTAGAATTAAATTTAGCTGAAAACTTGGTTAAAAGTCATTAATATATACAAACCAGGAAGTTAGATTCTGATGCATGCTTTGATGGATACAAGGTTTTAGGATTAGGGTTTATGAAGCTTTGTAAGCATTGGAGCCAAATTGTACAGGAGCAGAAGGTGGCCAAGAGGACACACAAAGAAATGGACAGAGCAGGGAAGGTGGTCCCTGGGCCAGCCCTTGTCCTGCTCTGGGCAAACAGGAGATAGAAGGAAGTGTTCAAAAACTTCTGCCCAGAAATCATTGCTTCTCAAAGAGAAACCCATTTCTTCTGTCACTCGAGGCACTTAAGTCCTCCAAGTACTCCTTGGGTTTCAGAAACAGTGGATCAGAAACACATTTTGGACTGCATTTCACTGGGTGCTTAATGTGAAGGGTTTTCATTTTCATAGGAACTCTTTTTAGCTTGCCACAACCATTTTACAACATTTTAAACATACTACTAGAACAGGTTTACAGGAGTTAAAGGAAAGTTTGTGTCTATGCAGACTTTGCCTAGAAAAGTATTATCTTCAAAACTTCAGTAGAAAAAAACCACTCATTTTAAGTACTAGAATACAGCAATTACAATGTCACATAATTTAACAAATTATTAAATACTTGAAGAAATCCTGGAATGTTTAATGGAAAATATAGATCCAAAAATGAGAACCAAAACCATCATTAAAAAAAGAAATCTACATTTATTTTTGCATTTGCTGTTTTCTGGAATACCTTGGAGAGAATCATGCCATATTTTGTTAGACCACAGTTGAATAGATTTCAAAACTGAGCATTTGATTTGAAAGTAGACATCAATATGTTAATCAGGTTTAGCCAATATATGCTTTGTGAACATGACCTAAAGTTGTCTTTTCTCATGGTAATTCCATGTACTGGTTTTCAATTTCATTATTCATTGACTTATTAAAGACCTAAGGTGTGAATAAAAATATTCAGCTAAGGGATACATAAGAAGTCAGCCAAATCACCTGTACCAGTATTTTACTTTATCCAGACAAATTCCAGGTCTTCCCCATGAAAGAACACTGTCAGAGGAAGTTTATAAGGATGCTTAAAAGTGAACAAATGAGCAGGAGCAGCAGCTCCTCATGCTCCAGACCTCCTAGAAGGAAAGGGACACTGAACTGGGATGCTCCTGGGACACTGAACAGCCACAATCGTGGAGTGCCGTGGGAGCAGGAACAAACTCCAGGGAAATCCTTCTCCAGTCCCCCAGGCATCCCCAGCCTGGCCTTGGCCTTCATGGCAAACTCCATCCAGTTCTGCTTGCTGGCTTGATAAATCTCTGCATCCAGGAAGGGAATTTTATTTTAAAAATGTTATTCTAGTTCACTTTGCATCAATCTCACAGTTTTGTATAAGAACACATTTAATAGGTAGATGCTTCAGATTTGTTGAAATTTCCTGAGAATTCCTTACTTGTGATAGGAAAATTATAAAATGCTAAGAGATAACATTGCAGAGATCAGGCATTCCCATGATCAGGGAATAAAACTGAGAAAGAAATATTTTATTCTTTTATCTGGAGAGACAGAGAAGGGAGGAAAAGTTTGGATCTGCAGTTAGGCTTCCCAATGATTCATATATGAACAGATCTAAGGATAGCAATGATTGCCATGCAAATTTTATAGCTTAAAATTAAGATTTGGAAAATATGATATCATAATAAAGCAAAAAAGGTGATTACTTTGAGTCAGCTATACAACTTGCCCGCAATAATAGGGTACAGCTACACTTATATCTGAAATAGTTTTCTATGTGATTTAGAGAAATAAATAAAATGTAACTTTATAAGCTTTAGTTTTAGCTTTAATTGGATAAACATGCAATGAGTGCATGTGAATATTCCAGATTCATCTTTAAAACAGTGGGTTTGTTTCTCATTCTCCAGTGCTTAGACCAGCAATAGCTACACAGAAGCAAGTACAGACAATTGCACTTATTTTAAAAATTATTAGTCAGATTTTATTAATATTCATATTTCCCCCTATTATAGAAATTAAATTTAAATTATTTATTTATTAAGCTGAGCCACTGAGTATTTATTCACAGTCTAGCTCCGGGAATCAGTAAAAATGTTAAATATAAAACATATGTAATTTTAAGATGGTATTGTACTTCTGAAACATTTTGGTAAGAATGTTAGGAATATCTTTTCCAATGAAGACCTAACAGCGATGTTTTGAAGAGTGACAGTGTGATCAGTCAAAGAATCTGATTTTTGAATTCTTGTCCAAACAAGTCCAATCTACATATCATTATTGCCTTCTAAAAAGAGAATTCAATGGGAGCTATGTCTCTAAAAACTGAAGAACTAAGCAGTACAAGGTGCTATTCTAAAACTTTTAAATTTTAATGATATATATTATTTTTTTGAGGGAACAGAGTCCACAGTTTTATTATTTTCATTCTTAAACTAGCAAAAGAAAAGCTGATAGGGAGTGGGGCACATACATGAACACGATGTTGGTTTAAAAGGTTATTCTGAACTCAGGTTCAGCCCTTGAGCCCATGAGCAACTCCTGGAGGTGCTGAGAGCACTCCTCTTGCTTCAGGAAGCCAAAGGCAGAGGGAGGGACTTCAAGACCTTTGAAGGCAAAATTTACACTTAACCCAGTTAAAAGTAATATTTATTATATTAATTTTGGTTTGAAAGCCTGATTATTTAATTTTCCATAGGGCATAGTTCATAACTGCTGACAAAATGCCTGTATCTTCCCAGCTTCCCTAAGGAGAAAGAGCACAGTACCATCATGCAACATAATTTATTCAACCCCTAAGACAGGGGTGGGAGGTAAGGGCTGCCTGGGTCCAGCCATGGCAGCCTTTTTTATGAATATCAGCAGCTCATGAATATAAACAGTTACAGAAAAATAAAATTTATGAAACCTAGACCTGGGAACAAAAATCTCAGAGATCAACAACTCCAAAAGAATCTAGTGTCGCATTCCTAAGAATGTCAGATTAAACTAACATGTGCCAGTCAATATTGGTACACTGTGACCCTTGACGCCTCCCAAGCAAAACTATTAAGTCCAACATTTTCTCCTGTAAGCACTTATCTGTAAGGATGGCTAACATGTCCTCTAAAGCAGATATTGAAACTGATTGGACAATAGGTAGATACCAGACAGGGGCCTGGGGGCCGACCTCTAGAAATAGGGGGAGAAAATCTTAATCTGCAACACAATGCAGCTCTCTTGAAACCCTATCATTTTCACTTCCCATGTGTCTGCTGCCTGACTGTGAATGGATTTGAAAAGGAATGGTTAGTGCTGAAAATTGGATCAGAGCTAACATTCTCTCATTTTTATCAGCAGCTGCCAAAGGTCATCTGACATAATAGCTGATGAATTCAAGCCCAGTGGATTTCATTTGCAATTTTCAATTTACTGAGGCCTCCAAACCCCACAGTGATAAAAGCTTCCCCTATCGTGGCCTGTCACAAACATCAAGAAACTGCACAAACCCACAAGAAAGAAATAGGAGAAAGCTGTGCATCATCACAGTTACAGATAAGGAGAACAGGAAGAAACAGTATCATGTAGAAAGGTGTGGAGCGGCATGTGTGGTTGAGTTTCTAAATGCCAATTGTAATGAAAAGACTATGAAGAGCAATCAAATAACTTCTACAGAATAACATCATGGTTCCCCTCCCCCCCCCCCCCTTCAGTTTCAAAATTGCCTTCTAATCTCTTGCTTGACATCCCGAAGATAAAAGTGAAAGCGAAAAAACCCTGTTTATTTAGACATGGAAAGTATTGTACCGTTGATATATTTACTGTAGTTTTGATTTACAAATTCCTGCTATTAAGAGACCTATTATCAGAGAAACCATGTCAGCACCAAAGAAGGAATGCTTTTGTTTGCTGGCAGATGGACTGTAGATCTTTTGGTCCACAGGGAACACAAATGAGCCCCTGTCCATGAGTGCTGGAGGTTTCAGAGTCTGCTCATCCACACCCATACCTTCAGAGGCTTTTCCATATGTAACCACGTTCACCCTAGATCTTTGTCACATCAACATCGTAAGAAATTTGCATGGGATCCTATTCCAAGTGATCAGGGAAAATAACTAAATAAAACCCAAAGCCCTTCATACTAGAAGAGACACCTTTTGCTAAAAGGCCAAGTAGCTCACATTCTCCGCCTGTCCATGACTACATGATGAAAGAATATGTACAGAAAGGAAAACTACTGTTTCACTTGTAAATGCAGAAAAAAAAAGGAGAGTATTTCCAGACCCTAACCTCCAAATTCAAAGTACTAATTCAATCCCAAGAGCAGCAGCATTTGAAGCTGCCATGTTTATCACCTTACTTTCAATTCTACGACACACATGTCGCAGTGGTACAAACTCACGCTTCTCCTTTCAGTAATCTCAACTAAGTCAAATAAACAGGAAACACAAATACTGCCAGCTGGATTCTACTTGGACTCAAAGCCAAGGATGCAAATAACTCAAAGATGTTTCTACTGTGAAAAGCCCTTGGTTAGTGCAAAACATGAAATCAGAGGAACGCCAAGTACAGACATTATACAGTGAACAATGGCACATTATTCTGTGCTTGGAATAGTTCAGCTTGTCTTTCGAGAAGTTATAAAGACCCCAGAAAGAGAATTGCTTATGATGATTCTCAGTTGTTTAGATGTAGATAAATAAGTGTCACAGAATAAGCTGGATTGGAAGGGACCCAGCAGGATCATCGAGTCCAACTCGATGCTCTGCACAGGTTATGGTAGCAAGCAGCTCATCTGAGCATTGGCAGGTGAGTTAATGTAACTGTTAATGTCAAAAGAACATTTCCCAAGGTATTTTTCCTTATTGAGCCTGACAATGATAGTTTCTGTATTATTTCAGGAGGTGGTGACAAAGAAACCACGTGTAGATATAGACAGAACTTCCAGCGAGAGGGAGAGAATTGCCAAGGTACTCCACCACAGAGCTGCTTCCTTCAGGTGTGCACAGAGCAGCCACACATTGGAGCAGCACTGAAAAATTTTATAGCACTAGTTCTGGTATTTATTTTCAACACCTAAAAATATGATGCACTCCTTTTTGCAAATAAAAAGTAGCCCAAATATATTATACTGTAAATAGAATTATATCTTGGACAGAAAAAAAAAGTGGAAAAGGTGAAATAAGGGTTGTAAAGAAAATGCCATGGCTGTCTAGAAGTGAGGGCATGCATTTGAATATTTTTGTTTCCAATTCCTTCTTGCCTTTTTGCCTTCCTTCCTCCTTCCCTCTCAGAAGCCTCCAAACTCCAGTTTATGAGGCAAGCAGACAGTCCTGGCCCTCCCAGGAAAAAACAAAGCAAAGTGCATTTGAGCTGGGATTGGCTTTTCTTTACAAGACTTACTACACCTCATGCCAGCAGAAAAATTAATACCAGGAATTAATACTAATGCCTACAGCTTTGTTAGCATTTACAGTGCCAACAGGGAAAAAAATCTTGTTGTATAACTATTCTACTCAACATTGACTCAAAATGGTGCATATTACATTATAGTCTGCTAACTTTCCTAGAGGGCTGCAAGTCTTCCAAGTGTCTCTTCAGTCATTAGTCATTTTTTCTACTACTATAAAGGTCTATGTTCAAGAATCAGGAAGTCCTGGGATCTGACACTATCCCTGGCATGAGATATATACAGCCTTGGCTAAATCACTTCAGCTGAGAGCTTCAGTATGCTCTCTGCAAACTGTGAATAAAGTCATCAGTGCAGGAGCAGAATTAATGCTTGAACAACTGATGAAGTCATATAGGGGTTAAGTATCTCTGAGCATTCATTCATGAGTGATTTGTAATGATCACAAGCAGAGGTAGTTTCTGGTTTCTTCTCCTTGGAATCCCTCATGTCTCAAGTTCCAGAATGGCTTCACATCTCTTTTGAAAGCAGGGCACAGCTGGCACGAAGATAATTCTTTGGGAAAAAGAGCCCTGTATTGGTGGAGAGAAGTCTCACCTGCTGAGTCTTGGTTAGAGAGAAAAGACAATGAGGGAGAAGACTGAAAATATGCAACCTTATTCATCATCACCAAGTTCTCAGCTGTTAACTGACAAGTTCATACATGAAAGACTAAGCAAAAAACATTTGACAGTGGAAAATCAGATGCTTCTACCATGCAGAATTAGCAAAGATCTGTTTCAGGAAGGAAAGTTATTAGAAGCACTGTTATGTAGAGGATAAAAATGTGAACATTAAATGAGAAGTGCTAAGTTAAAATGTACTTTTCATCATCAGCCACTTTGTCATGACCACGAGCTACAGCTGAGCCGATTAGAACATTTACTGACATTAAAACAATGTAGATTTGTACATGGCTGAGGAGTTATTAGTCTGGCATAACTGAACGCATTACTCAACAATAAAACCAGAGTATATTTATAGCAATTCCATTTGTATTAGAAAGATCATGTTTAAAATGATGTGCTTTAATTCACTCTTACATCAACCTTTTCATTTTAACCAGCAAATTATTATTTCAAAGCATTATCATCCTTCTATTTTAAATAAATCTGTAAAAAAATTTGGGGTTATAATTTGCTTAAATTCTGCTACTTTATAAATAAATGGTAAACTTTATTTATGAATAATAATAACTGATACTACATAGTCTGCAGTGTCATTTCTGTTCATTTCTCATCATCTGAAGACGATCTGCAATATCTGCAGCAAACAATACTAGCTTTAATAGATTTGGAGGAAAATAACAGCTTTGATCATGGTTTAGAAATAATGAAGTACGATAAAACAGGTCCAATCCAGTGATCATCTGGTTTTTAATGAAGCAAATGACAACTGCAAAACTCTTGTAGGATCTGGCCTTGGGCACTTACAAACACGCTGTGGAAAGTCAGCCTGACTTCAGCAGAGTGAAATTGGAAAGAAAACAATTTTCTTGCACCACTGTCTTGTGAGATTCAATTATCAGTGTCTGATCCTGTGAGGCATCAAGCACCCTCCTGTGAGGTCCTCCAATCCCACGGAAAGCATCACAGGGAGCTGAGGGTACTCACGGCCGGGCAGGACTGGACCCAAAGAGAGCAGAGCCCCATGTGGGCAAGGGCTGGCCTGAGCCAACATCCCTGAACAGCGAGACCAGAGAGATCCAGGGCTCTGGGAATGTGTGGAAAATGCTCCAGGACTGGGGAACGTGTTACAGTAAAATTCAAGCTGTCTCTGTCACTGCTTATTTTGCTGTCATCGTGGCAATACAGTTCTAGTCTCATAACTCAGGGCTCTTCTCCTTCAACCCCCGAGTCTAAAATGGCATTGGAAAAATGAGTTTAGCTGCTTCAGCTTAGCCCTTCTATCAGAGAATGCAGCAGAAAAATGTGCACAAATCATCTCTTACAATTCACAGACACATTTTATCATCTGTTCCTCTTCCCCAGCAAACAGGAAGAACAACACCACAACACAGCCTCCACCACAGCCTTTAACTGGACCTTGATGCTGCTTGATATTTGATTACTTTGATATTTGATATTGAAGTTTCAGTAAAAACACACTATGCTAAAACTAAATATATGTTCTGCATTGTATCTTCAGTCTTGAAGAAAAAATGCTGCTGAAGGCATGACCAATATCATTACTCCAATTAATTTTTGGAATGAAATTAATGTGTGCTATTGTTCACAACACTGACATTAGAAATGACAAACCTCCAACTGAGAAACTTGAAAAAGTCCTAATGTCTCACCTAATTAATAATGTTTATCTAAAGTGAACCACACCAGTTTCTTTACATCCAATTAAAAAATTACTTAAGAGGCAAGATTGAATGTAGGCATATATAACTTAGTGTAGAAACCTGAAGGAGATTGTCCAGTTTTCTCTGTAATAATTTGAATAATATTTATTTTAACAGTACATATCTTCTAAGTTTAAGGCAATACAGTTGAGATCAGTTTTATGAAATACTTTGAGAGTTTGTGAGTATAAAGAGTTGTTATTTACCTGTGAGGTTTGGCGTGATAAAAATAGCATACCAAATTTTTACTAGAACTAAAAACTATATACTGTAATTTATCAAGGAAAACCCCTATCATTTTCATGTTTCTTCACTATCTCTTTTATCTTGTAATAATTTACTATATCCTGATAAATATTGTGTTAAACATCTAAAAGTAAATAAACAATAGTTTCTCAAAAAGCCTTCTTCACTCTATCAACATGCTTCTTTAAATGCTACCAAAACCAATAATTTCACATAATCTAGAGTCCCTTCTTGAGTCACATCCTGAAGACAAAATATCAATTAGAGTTGCCTAATTTCCATACAGGTTATATAAATATAAGAGTTGCAACTTCTCAAATACATGCAATTTATGATTTTAGTAAATAATAATATTTCTTAACACTTAACAGAAGTGGAGAATATAAAAAATGTACTGATGAGGAAACTGAGCCTTGAAGGAGTATAAAGTGTTCAGTATTAATCTGTAAATCCTTAACTGTGAAGTTGAAAAAGTAACAAGCGAGTACATAATTAACCTATCCCTCTTCCAAATTACAATTATAGCTGCAAATTTTAATGAGAAAAACCAATTATATTGTTTTTCCCACCCATATAATTTCCTTCTCTTACTAAAAATTTTGCTGGAATAAAAAACAGCTGGATTAAGACTATAGCAAATGATTCACCTCTCTAAAAGCTTAACAAAATTTAACCTTTTGTGAGAAATTCATATATCTTCATGGGGACAACATTAGTTTTTCACTTAAAGAAGATTTCCATAACTTATGGAAAAAATTAGACTGTAAGAGTTTATAAGAAGACAGAAATTTGGTGTTTTTTTCCACTAGAGGCCCTGCAGGTATTTGTTTGTGAAGAGAAAGCAAGATGTTCTTGGTGAACTCTAGTGGAGACCTCTAAATTTCCTTTTCCCCTTTTTTAATTTAAGGTTCAAATATTATGATTATTTAAAAATTTATAAGCCTTTAGTTTTTAGCTTACACTACCATAATGGTAAATGGTATTGTGTTAAAAAAATTGAAAACACTGCAAGTACCTTTGAAATTTTTTGTTCCAACTCTGAGATTTTGAAATCTTCAAAACATTGAAAGAATATACAAGATCTCACAGGGGTAATTAATACAAAATTTAAGTTCATTTAATTTCCTATTGTCAGCTATTATGTGAATCATAATGTGACAATAACTACTATAGATATGACAGACAGAAAACTTTTTTAACAGTCGATTCCCAAGAGTTCAAAATGTAGGGAAATGCCAATGTTATGGTTATCCAGTTAATCCAGTGAAACAATAAAGGACTATGACAATGTCTTCTACTAAATGTACCAAGGCATGTTGTAAAATGCTGACTATTAGCACCTGAAAGAAATACAACAAAAATTGTTTAGAAAAGCTGAAAAAAGCCACTGTATCCTGTAAGTGGCACATCTATTTTGTTTATCTGTACTCATATTGCTGACATGAAGCACATGTCATTGTACCTATACATAATTGCAGAAATCCTGAAAAACTACTACTAACCTTATAATCATGATATTTAAACATTACAGCTGCTTTCTCATTCCCACAGTATAATGACTAACTGCCACTAACAACTGATCATTATCATGAGGCTGGGGCAGCTACAGCCATGAATCCAATTCAATAGTGCCCAAAGAGGGTAAAGTCCAAATCTTATTGAAATTATTAGAAATAAATCAGGGAAATTAGTCTCAGTGGCAAGAACAGGGTTAAAAGTACTAAAGATGTAAAGGACGACTTCCTAAAAACCTACTGTGTGTCAAAAGATGGTGGCCCAGTGACAAAAGGGGGAAAGTTTCCTTCTCTTTGAAAAAATGAAGTTGCTCAGTGTAGTTCAGGATTCTTTTTACCCAAGCAGTACTAAACTACATTATGGATCAGATCCTCAGGAGATGGAGACAAAACTGGCCCCATTTTGATGGCTGTAGAGCTTAGGTTTTTCAGAAGAGCTATACCACAAGAAATAAATGATGAACAAAATCTGAAATGTAGTTAACTGGTTCATGGCTGGGTGTCCCTTCAAATACCAGTCTGAGGAGTCTGCCATCAATCACATTTTAGGATCACCTCTCTTTGCCAAAGTCTAAATTGTTGCCCAAAGTTTACCCACAACTGCTGAGCACAGATGTCAAATCAGTTTTAGAAGGACCCTCCCAAACGGTGGAAGCTCACAGGATGTCCTCTGGCAGAAATGTCCTTCTCCTCTTGCCTTGCTCCTTTATTTCTGCCTACACCTTGAGCACAGCAGGGCAAGCCCAGCAGGCCCCAGGCTGACCCAATATACCCTTAGGTACTTCTCTTCATGCATGAGGAGAATTTGTTTTTTCTGGCATATCATCTCAAAACAGCCCAGCAGAGGGATCTTTACCCTAGGAAGCTACTTTTGAATACTGATTTGTTCAACATGCTAAGACTCCATCTACTTCCTATTTGTGACCACTGACAAAGTACAATGCCTTGCTCAGGACAGTGGCAGGAGACCTGCCATCATTCTTGAGTTCTGATCTACGTCTACCCCCTTTGTCCCATGCAGTAGTGACCTATTGCAACAAGGATCTTGGAAATAAAAGCTTACTTATAAATCCATTTCTCTAAGAGCATGGAATTCCAAGAGCCTCAATTCTGCATTTCATTATTCAGCTTTACTTGTTCATTTCATGGAAAATATAGCCTATTTTGGTTGAACTTTTTCTCTGTCGTCTCCCTTTAAAGATGTGCTACATATAATGTTTTTCTTTGATCAGACTTATTCAGCAGATAGCAGCAGCTTTTGTTTTCAAAAAGTGACCAGAGAATTGGTTTTCTATCAAGTGTGTAGTTAAGACACCTCATACAGCTCTGTTTTTCTGTACTTCTCTCATTCTCTGCCAACTGGTACCTCAGTCTTATTGGTATCCAATAATAAGCCCGATTACAGCTAGCCCTGGGAGACATGACAAAAAGAGAGTCCTCATCTTGCATTAATTGCTCGTATTGAAACTATGCCACATCTCTCGAAGCTAGATGTTGCTTAGTATCCCTTTGATATGATAATGACATGCTTCTTAGCAGATGAATATGCAAATTAAAAGCAGTAATTTGGTGGCATGCACCTGCTGACACTGCACTACTATGCTTATGTGCTCCTCTGTAACACTGCAGCTACACAAAAGCATCACAGAGGTAAAATTAAATTCTAATGTCGTATATATTAAACAGATGCTTCCACTTTTCTTTGTATATCTACTTTTTACAGAATTTGCTATTGGAATCTCAGTTCTCCCTACATGCAATTAGTGGACATTTATGTGTCATACACAGAAATGTACTTGGAGCTATTTAAGGGCTCTGTTTTTAAAGAAATGGTTTACATGAACTGCACTCTAAAAGAGATTTTTTTTTTCCCCTTCATAGCAGAGAGGCAGAGGATTTTAATCTTGATGCACAAAAGACCTTCATTCATAAAAGAAATGCATACTTGAGCATGGCAGCTTGCAACAGAAAATTTCTGTGTTAAAGATACTGCAGAGTGTACACTTATCCAAACTTTCTGTTACTGACTGTGAAAATTTTCCAGTATGTTTTGTGAATTGGCTGTGTGTGTTAATTACACAGAGCCAGATCTGCCCTCAGGTGTGTCCTTGAAAGTCTTCTATATATAAGTGCTAATTGTGAAAGTAGAATTTGGTTCCACACTGCCTGGAATTCCTGTGAAGCTGATGGTGCCAACAGGCTTCGTCCAGGAGGGCACAGGTACCAATGCTGGACTGGCCCAGCTCCTGCTGAAAATGCTGATTATTCCCTGGAGATGGACTAAGTGACCCCTTGGAGCAGCCTGTAAGAGAACAAATCACCATTTCCAAATGTGATCAACTATGAATGCTCTGATGTTATCAGGCTCAGTGGAGTCTATTTACAAACAGGCAACAGAAGGAAGGGAACTGATATTTCATAGGATTGTAAGAGATTAGAGGAGATTAAGGAAAATTCTTTTATTTGTGAGTTTATATAACTCAGGAAATACATACTGTGCATTTTCCAAAAAAGAAGTCAAACACATAACTAAGTTTCATTAATTAGGAAGCTTTGGTTTTCAGAGGGTTTTTAGCTCTTAACTGGGTGCCTCCACAGGTGAAGGTCTGAATTTCTCTGCAGTTCTCTGTGTCAGAAGTGGGCTGTGAGTCTGTGCCTGTTTTCAGGCAAGGGGGCAGCCCATGTCTCATGGCTGTCCTTTACTCCATGCCATGGAGTGGCCATTTGGATGTGGAAAAGAACACTGTCCCTGCCTCTTTGAAAGAGAGCACTTTGAGCACAGAAGAGATTGTTTTTCCTCCTGGTTACATTTTATTGCCAAAAAAAAAAGGGATGAGTTAATGGCAAAGCATGTGAATAATTAAAAGTCAGTACAATTTTATTCCCTTCACTCAAGTTCAGACTTTATGGCAACCTATTCCCCTACTCACCTTACAATATGAGTTTTCAATGTAATATATATTATAATTAAAAAATAAATAACTTTACTTGATCTCACCTGTCAGTGAAGACAACTTCTCTTTCAAGCCATCCATTGTGCATATAATACATATATTAGTTTCTTTAGAATAGGACTATGAGAAAGATTCAAAATATGAAGAATTTAAACAGGAAGAATTTGAGTGCTTGAAAATCATTCACTAAATGACAAAGAATTACAAATTTGGTGGGTTTTATAATGGGAACAATGCTGGCCCTACTAGAGCTCTTATGTCAGTCCTGGGTTGATCCTTGGGTAATGGGTTCCTCTCTCTACACCACCAGAGGAGAGAACATATTGCAGATGGATATCTCTGATGAGCAATAGAATAAGACAAATTCACTTTGAGTAATGCAGTTCATGGAGGAATACGAGTGAAATATAAAGGACTTTATGTTAAAATAGATTTAAAATATAGATGAGTTAAAAATGTTTAAAAGGTACAGATGTGTTACTTCTTTATATTTTGGGGGGTTTTACGTGGTATAGCTTTACCTACACCAGGTGAAGAGGTTTTCTGCTGATGACCCCTCTGTGAGTACTGCACTATCCCATCAAACAGTCATTGCAGACCATTATGTTTCTTTGCTATTCACTCAATTTTCTCTGGTTTCATTTCCAAGGTTGTCTCTCACAATGAATATTCATTTATGAATCATCTTTCTTGCTATATTTAAACTAATACCTTTTTCAGCAAAATTCTATTCTTCTAGAGATTTATTTAGATCTACAGCATATTTATCTACTGCATTCTAATGGTTCATTCTACCTTGTCATGATAGTCTTAATTTTCTTTCACAATATTATTGAATTTTTACCTCATCTTCAAATAACACTGAAGTACTTCTTCAGGGTCTTAAAGCAAATTCCATCTTGTTCAAACAGTCTTTACTCCCTGTTTCCTTATGATAATGCTGACTAATAATCTGTGTCAAGCAATTTTCAAACTATATTAAATTTTATGGATTATTAAATTCTGAAGAGCAAATTCTACGATGAAAAATGCCATGCATAAAAACTTGTGTCACCCATCAAGTCTGTAACTACAACATTTTATTTCTGTTAAAGTAGAATATGTTTACCAAAGCTGAATGGGTTTTTGTCTCAAAGAAGGGAGAAAAAAAAAATACACACACACACACAGAGAAAAACAAAAACAAACCAAAACAAAATCAACCAAACAAATGAAACAAAAAAACCCCAAAATCACAAAAATAGAAAAGGACATTCAGACAAAGCAAATCAATTTAAAAAGAACAATACGAAAAGTCTCTGAATGTTCAGCAGTTTCACCTTTCACCATCTTTCCCAGTGGTGGTTGTTTATCTTTTTCTAAAATTTACTTATCCCACTCCTTCCCTTCTACCAGAAATGTGCAAAAAGTGGTTCATATATATACACACACACTCAGATGTTTATAAACATTCCCACAGTAGTTGTGTTGTAGTTATCCCTTACTATATTTTCAGTTTGTGTTTGGATTTATTTTGCCAAGAAGATGTTATTGCACTCTAATATAGCATCACTTCTTGCTTCCCAAATATCCACTTGTACTCTTAAAGCACTCCAATTTGTATCCTTTAACATATTTACAATTCCATTTATAGAGCACATGCCATTTCCTCAGCAGCAGGGGGCATTAGAATTAACAGAAACAATAACTAAACCAAATACATCATTATGCCAAGGAAAGGCTTCAATAAAAACACTGAATTTATATTAAACATTTCAGCATAATTAGAACACAGACATGAGGGCAGTATCCTCATCCCCAGAGCTTCAGAAATCATTAATGACAACATTCCTTATGGATATAGCACTTGAAGCAGAATCTCTGCTACACTGAGCTTTTAAAGATCCTCTGGGAGGTTTAACTTTGGATCCAGTGGCACCCAAGATGAAGTGAGTCTCAGAATCAAGAGTTTTCATACTGATATTTTGTCAGTAAAATAACTCTCATAGAGTATGTGAGGCAATCTGCTCCATGACAGACAAAGAGGAAAAACACAACCAAACCAGAACTGGGACATGGCCACAGAGTGAACCAAGTCTGCTGCTAAACAAAATCAATGCCAGGCTCAAGCAGCTTCTGCTGGAAACCTTTGGGGCAGTGTTGTAAAGTCTGTAAAATTCCCTGAGACCTCAGTTATTCCCTCCTGCCAGAGGCTCAGGTTCCAAGAGAAAATACAAAACACTGTAGCAGTGCAAAAGGCTCTTGCCACACTGGGGTATGAGGCTGGCAAGGATCATAAATTTTGGACACAAAAATGAAGAAGACAGTTTGCTTTCCCACAGTCACCCGACAGCCCAAGGTGAAGTAACAAAATCATTGATTATAAATCAGAACACTTTTTTAGGCACATTATTTTGAAGATATTCCTCAAAATATTTATAATTGCCCTGGGCTCATCTGCAGTGGGCAAAGGGCACAATTTCATGTGCTTTGAGACAGTTAAGCAGGATAACCATGGGCTCCTTTCAACCAGTGATGGAATTTCACATTAAGCAAGAGCAACTTCAAAATATTCACATGACTGCAGTAGAAACAGCTTATGTTACTCAAGAAATCAATCTTAAGAGACTAAGAGCCTTGCAATGTAATAACACTACTTGGTTTCAGCCCCTTCTCTGTGGATCTTTTTTGCAGTAAAATGAAAACAGTAAGAATGTCAGATTGCCATTATCTGTCAGGAATTTGAGCAGGAAAACAAAACAGGTTTAGTACAATGATGAACAGTTGTGACAAATCATCAGCATTTTCTCTAGATCCTCATCTCAAAGCAGTTTCATATTTCATCTTTAGACTCTGCATTCCCTCTTACAGGAAGCAAAAAAATCATCCAGTATTTCACACTATGTTACATTTACACAATTTAAATCCCACCTCTCCACAAGAAGAGAAAAAGTTTCAACTTTTTTTGTGCACCTGAATCTGACACCAGAGAGTTTGGTTCAAAGTAATTTATACTAGCAGTTATCAATGATTTATTTTACAGTAGTGCTTAAGGCTTAAGGCAGATCCTGCTGCCTTTGACCTGCAAGTACAACGACAAGACAGGAGAAGTGGTCTTTTGGACAGTGGTAAAGTCCAGCTGTCCAAAACATGAGCAGCAGAGGGGCAGCTTACAGTTTAATGGAAGAAAGAGAAAGGGTACAGCTTGAACTTTTCCTAGTAAGAAAACAGATTTAAATAAGTATTCCTTCCCCCCACCTCCCATATTTTTTTACTCTCCATTGACAAAAAATACTGCCTCAAGAGAAGCATTTGCCTGTGCTATTTTTTTTTTTTTAATAAATATCAGTCTGCTGGGATCTGTGGGATTCTGGCTGCACAGTGTTTTAGCCATGGGTCCACACTGCAGTGCAGTCAGTTACAAACAATTCCCTTAAAGGCAGAGAAGCCCATGGTCCTGCACTGAACACCAGTATCAGGCATCCCTTATTTCTCCCACTCCCTGGGCAGAAAGCTCATGGTCTAAACAACAAAGTTACCTTTCCACTCAGCCTGGGAGTTTCAGGAGCTAGGCTTCAGAGGAGGGTTCCATAGGGAATAGTCGGGATCTCTGGACCCTCTGCCTAAGAGCTTTGGGTAAAATATGACAAAAGTATGTTTTCATGTACTTATAGAGCAGAAGGAAGAATCTATAGTCTCCATTGACAAGGACAAGTACTGACATAACCAAGTGAATAATGCTGCTCAAGTAATTTCTGAACTTCCCTTCTCAGAAACAGCAGGGAAGACTCTTTTTCTTATGCTTATACTTCAGAAAACCCAATATTGTTCAAAATTTTTTCACAAGGAATTAGGTCACTTTTAGGTTTATATATATCTAACCAAGTTCTGGATGCAAAACATTCTAAAATATCACATTAAATTTTTCATCTAGCAAAACACAGAAAAATCTGCTACAGCTGAACTTTTAAATATTGCAACATACACAGGTCCCAGACCTGATTTCCCTCTTTCTATGTATATTCAAGTAATAAAAATGTCTATATCTATATCAATTAATACAAAAGAATCTTCTTTTACATAACTGAGAGAAGAATTCAGGCCTCATGTTTTTATTCTTGCAGCAGTTATACTGAACAGCATTTCCCCACATGACACAGACAGGACATGTATTTTCCATGTAAACATATGTAAAGCCATTGTGGGTGCAGACCCCCTGATTTAGAAATATTAGTATCTTGTTAAGTAACCATACTGATGAAGAGAAAGTTTATAATGGTAAAACATACTGCATTAACACCATTAAACATCAATTAATGTAAACAGCTTAGTCTCAGAGCTGTCACTGGATCACTGAATGCACAATGACACAGTGTTACTAATTCACTGTCAGTACAAAGCTGTGTACAAATAATCCTCCAGGCTATTTCTTACTGAAAAAAATGAGAGCAAAAAGTGTGTGACCACTCAGTTGACAGTAGAGTGTTTGTCCAACATTATGGCAGATTCTTATTCATCTTTCCTTTTTCTTTTTTTTTTTGGCATTCTCTACTCAAACTAATTGATGGTGGTTCCACTGAAATATCATAGCCTTGTGATTTCTCCTCAGATTTACCGACCTTTTTTTAGCTTTGGGTTTCACATTTTAAAGAGGAAAAATTAGACAAACATCCTTCACAGTTTAGCCCACCCACACATCCCTGGGCCAACAATTCTTCAAGTGTCTGGGGTTCACCACACACGAGCTCCACCTGACTGATTTTTACCTGGTGCGTGACCTTCAATTGAAAATTCCAACAGCACGCAACTTGTCTTTGGCAAATGAATTGTAAGTACGCCAGCTGCCAGATGTCTTCATTTTAAAACACCTTCAAAACTGCTTTCTGGCATTGATCCACAGGCAAAACAAGCTAAGCTGTCGCTGTAATTTCTATTCTGCGTGCAGAAAGGGGAGGAAACGTAAGATGTGTTGCTTTACATCTCTAAGAACGGTACAAGGCAGTGGGGAAAAAAACCAACAACAACTCATTACTGATGCGACACATTTTCGGGAAGAGTTTTTCCAGTACACAGAGCATATCCAAAATTTACATAAATATTCACCCTCATGAAATACTCGTTTGAAGTAACATAGTTCTGAACAAAAGGATTGCCTCTGTACCATGGAAATCAACGCCTGTGTCTCCAAATGTGAAGTAGCCAACATATTTTGCCTAAGGTTTACAAAAACTGTTTGGCAGAGGCACTGGAAGGTAAAGGTCTTAATTAAATCTGCGCACAAGACCTGGGATCACATGCTTTCAATTACTTTTGCTCTTTTCTGCTTTTCTGGCTGTTTGTTTCCTTTCAGAATCTGAAATTCATCCCAGGGACATGAGAAGTTTCTGTGTTTCGAACAAATCTGCACATACTTGTTTTCACTTGGCACTGTACCAAACACATTCTCCTGTCACAAAAAATGACAATTGCCATTCATTTTCCTTCAAATACCTAGATTCACCATATTCCATGTATTGGCTCACCCACACTATTCCAGAGCCTAAAATCAGAATCACTCCTTTTAGCAACAAATAAAAGACCTCTTCCTACATGCAACACCTCCACTTTCTGCCATCAGACTATTAACTACTAGCTCACTTATCAGCTGTCCAATCACAGCTATAACTCTGTACATTGCTACAAGCAGAAAAGCCAAGCCAAAAAGTGAAGACACCGTGGAAGACTCACACTTGGAAAGCGATGCTTTCTATGGTAATTAACAGCCTGACTGCCACATCTCCCAGTGCATTTTTTTAAGGACCCTGCTACATGACAGTGCTGGGTCTTGGCTGGCATTGTGTAGGAAACCGCTTTGATACGTACAACAAGGATCTGCCATCTACAGCTGACAAAAGAGGAGTGCACAGAAACACAATCAGAAGAGGCTCAGGAATCCCCTGTCCTGTGAAGCTGGAGAGAAGCTATTTACAGTAACTACCCTGAGATCCACAGTTCATATACATACTCTGTCATGTGCCTGAGCTCTGGGCAGAGGTCACTCTGCCTGGCAATATTAACACTGTCAGTACACAGATTTTCTACAATGGCATAGAAAAGATAGAATATATCTGTCATGCCTGAGTTTGCCTTTAGTCATAAAGCTACAGATATGACAAATTAAAAGAAAACCAAAGCAAACTAAAACTCCCAAACCAAAACTAAAAGGACAGGCTATGGAATTCTTTGTGCACTATGTCTTGAAACACTTCAGGTATTGCAGAATAAAAAACTTATTTTTTTTTAGTTTACTAAACACTTTACTGATCTATTGAGTGCACATATTATGTATGAGGACCCCAAAGCAACAATTAATCAAATTGATTATTTTTTTAATTGAGCATATTATTAAAACCAGAGCTTAGAGACAGTGTCTAATACCTCAGAATAAAAAACCAAAAATTCAGAATGACTGCCTGAAACCCATGGCACCTCTGGGAACCAAAACTACCTTAGGCACAAAGAATCCAAAATAAGATGTGACAAGTATTTCCCTGACTTTTCAAGGAATCAGAAAGTACAGACTGGCCAAGAAGTGGCTAAACAGGCATTTTCAGTCCATCTGTTAGCTGACATAAAAAATACACACAGAAAAAAATAAGAATAATTGTAAAAAAAATCCTCAGAATTTTATTTTCAGTTTGAGTTGCAGAAATTTTCCAGTCACTGGAATTTAAAAGGCCATTTTTTGATGGTCCCCCACTTACAGTGTCCTTAAATAACTCTCGAGCTCTTCTGAAGGATGAGGCCACAGGTACTCTGGAATGGAAACTGGTATCTGATATTCTGTATCAGATCTCCTAAGATTTGCTGCACCAAGGATTTATGGGATCTGCAAATCACCCTTTGGTTCCAGAATGTTGTCATGCTTTTCTATTTTTTTCTCTGAACACACGAGCATTAAGCTTCCCTATCAAGCAATGAGGGATCCTTCACGATTGTTGACAGGCACAGAAATAAAATAAAAGCAAAAGGTCATTTATAAATGTGTTTTTACACTGGTTTTCCCAAAATACACAGTTCTGCTATGAATATCTATAGGAACTGGTAGCAATTCTGAACTTCTATAACATCAGGTTGAACTTCTACAGCATCTGCCTTCTAAGAGGCAGAAAAAGACACTTTGAAGTCCAGGTGATATTTTGGTAATCTTTGCCATCTTGAATACCTTCCAGATGACCAAAGTGTACTTCATTAAATCCAGGCTTTGTGGCCATGCTCTGTTCTCTCCAGAATTTGGAAAAAGCCCCTCCTTCTTGACTGAAATGAAAACTACTCCATCCTCTCATCCAACACTCCGAAGTCTAGGCCCCTCCAGAGGGCCATCTTCCATTCCCTTGGAAAGTGTTGCAGGTGAAACAAGAACTCTGTGGCCACGGCTGCTGATGTGTCAGGGAGAGCAACACCAGCTGCTTCCAAGAGTGCCCTGCAAACTGGGCTGGCACTGTGAAAGGGAATTCCCACCACTTTAGGTGACACCTTGTCTGTGAGGGTGATGACTTCCCACAGAATTGATAACTGGTCATCCCAAACAATGAGCTTTTTGAACAACACAAGCTTTAAAGCTTTCTTCTTTTACCCTGTCAGGTTTGCTGATCTTTTATAGTTACTGCTAGAAAGACCAGGATCAGGCAGATGCCAGCGCTTTTGGTGCTTCTCAT
This sequence comes from Fringilla coelebs, assembly GCF_963513975.1. NCBI lineage: Eukaryota > Metazoa > Chordata > Aves > Passeriformes > Fringillidae > Fringilla > Fringilla coelebs. The sequence goes on from NC_140036.1 coordinate 18,420,769, forward strand.
CATCCCATTTGAGGTGAGGGCCAACTTCATTAGGCTAATTACAAGTCCTAAAAGTGTGTCCATAACTGTTTTCTCTCTGTCATATTTCCCTGGAAGCAGAATAGAGAAGGTCCCCTATGGCCCATGCAGAGAGGCAGCCCACAGAAGATCTCGAATATCTGGACATTATTATGGGTTATCTGAAGAAGTCATTGTCTTGTTCAAGGAGAGGATGGCTGCCAGAAATCTTAAATACTGGTCTGGCCTTCACCCTCCTACTGCTAACCTCAGGGCTCAGGACAAGAGCAGGATCATGTGTGAGTTGGTCCCTACTGACAGATGTCTGCCTAACAGGTGAAGCAGCTGGTAATGGTGACTTGATAATCTCTAGGTAAACTATTTCAGTGACTTTTTATCCTTACTGCTAGAAAGATCCTCTTTCTTTCCAGCCTTCCTCTGGTAAGAAACTTTCTTGCTGTAGTTTATGATGTCTTATTTTTATTTTTTTCAGTGACAAGCAGCACAGAACAATTATTTCACCACTTTCTGAATACAATCCTTCATACTGTTTTCCTCACAACAGCATGATATCATTCAGTCTGCAAGCCATCACACCCACCATCTCATTTGCTGAAAAACTTCTGCCTAACTTTAGGAAAAATAAATATTTAAAGCCCTGTTTTGTCAATGCCTATTTCACATCCTGGGTCCAGCCATGGTGCCCACAGAAGTGCTGAATACTAAGATGTGACATTAGAGGAAAATGCTCATTGGATGTGTTGACCCCACTTATTTTCTGAGACTGATAGGGAGATGGGGACAAATGAGAATAGCTTTTTCCAAAACCATGATTTTTTGTGCAGAAGAAGGATATCAAATGCAAAAGACAATATAGAATTGCTGTTATAGTCACTGAGAGCTGTTCAGGTTCTTCAGCTGTTCAGGATATGAACAGAAGTGCCACAAGCCAGCACAGTGCCACTAGCTCTGAACAGCTGAAAACAAAATGTAATTCTTTTTCTCTTGGTTTAACACAGAACCTTCAGTAATCAAAATCATATCAAGTAGTATAACAGCAAATAGTGAATGATAATTGAACTTCAGAAAAATACAATGATTTATATTAAAGCCAAATGTAACAGGCTAGAGGGGAAATTCACATATTTCTTCTGACCTGTTACTTACATTCAAGACATACAATTTATTTGGATACAAGCTATTTCAGTTTTAAAGTTCAGTACGGGACATGGTCCAGCCTGTTTCTCGTTAAGTCACTCTCATGGCTAATTAGTCCTTATGTTAAAAATTGGCATCTCATTTCCAGACTGAATTTGGCACGTCAGCATCCATCCACTGAATCCTGTTATGCCTTTTGTCTGCTGGATTAAAGGGCTGCTTACTATCAGAAATCTCTTCTTCAGAAAGCAACAATTAAATCCAGATGTGCTGAAGCACTGAGCTTTACTCAGGACCTGAACACTCAACTGCGTTTATGTAGCCACACCTACTGTCAAAGCTATCAGTATTTTATCTGTGTACGTGTTGAGTAGCAAGAGGAGTGAAACTACACTCAGAAGTCAGTTTTATTGTGCATGCTCCCAAAGAAGTGTAAAACAAGAGTGCCACATAAATGGTTTAGAAATTCCAAATGATGTTTTCCCATTCCTTCTCTAACCCTGTATCTGAATGGCCACATTATGTCTAAATCAGATTCAAACTTCTCAGCAGAAAAGTTGAAATGATAAATGCTATTTGCAGAGGGAAAACCACATTTGCTGACAATTTCTCACAGTATGTAGCAACTGTAGGGCTTTTGTTTGTGTAAAGTACAACACTAAGTGGAAATAAAAATTATAAATTGTAAACCCCATTGCATTATCTCCTCTATATGAATGGCAAACCTTCCCTATGGCAAAATTTAACAATCTATTCATATTTTATATCTTTTTGAATAGAATGGGGAGGATGCTAAGAAACTACACAAAAGAAATATATATTGAGATTTACAGGCATAAAATACTGTCCTGCTAGAAGCAAACAACATTTTATCTTAGTAATTATTGTATTTTCAGATGCACGTTTCTCTCACCTGTGCTTCTAGGCATTGGATCCTGGAAGTGCCTCAAAGACCCAGTACAAATACAAATCTTTTCCAATCAGTTTGTCAAACAGTGGGATTTTCTACACTTTTTTTCCCAGTCAAACTGACATTACAGCACATATCATAACAAAGGGGCACTAAATCTTAAGAAGAAGTAATAAAATTAGTGATCTTATTCACAATGGATGTAAATCAGTATGGTTTCACAGAAGCTAATGGAGGTAGTCCAGTCTACCCTCTCAAACAACTTAAATATCACTTTACAGTTTAAATGGACTGCAGTTTAAATGAACAAATGCTTTTGTAGGATACAGACAGTTGCTTCAGAAATTACATTTTGGCTTATATTCAAATTATATTTGACAAAATTAATGGATGTTACAAAGCCTAATTTGTATAACAAAACCCACAAGCCTGCTCTGTCATCAGCAGCAGCATCAGCTCCGACAGGAGCACTTCAGCAGATAAGCAAACTCACCTAGAAGTTCTGTGCACCATGGCACAGTCCAGACCCAATGCAAGTAAATGCAGCTCTAACAAGAACCAGGAACACCTAAATCAATGGTTAAAAATCCCTGAAAAAGATTTAATTGACTTGTTTTTCCTCTGCACTTTTTGTTTCACTGCCTGTCTCTGGCAGTTTGAGAGTGGCCAAGTGCTATATGTTGCTATATCAGGCAAATATTAACCTCATTATTCTTGACATATATTTTTTCGTGTAGCAAGTAAAACAATAGTTTTTGTAACTTTTACAGAAATACATTTTCAAACACTCCGCAGTTCTGTGGGTTTTTCTCCCGAACTCTCTCGGAAACAAAAAGCCCTCAAATTTTCCTTCTCTTGGCCAAATTTTGTCACATTCATTTCACATGGCACTTAAAATGTCATTCTTCAGTCCTTTCCCTTTTAACTGCCACTTCCACTCTAATGGGGTCTTGCATCCCTATATTTTTCCTGCAGCAAGTCTGCAATCAACACCTAATTTTTCAGTGTGTTTATCTGCCAGGTAAGTCACGTAAGTAATCCATTTTCCAACAGATGAATCACATTTCTCAGATACAAAGCCAGGTTGCACTTGAAGAAAATAGATCACTTAGCACACTAACTTCTCCAAGGTAACATCTACGTACTTCCTTAAGACTGTAAATAAAATGTTAGCCAGAAAAGAAGAGCTTGGGTCTATTATTTGGGGGTTTGTCCATTACTGCTCTCTCATAGCTTGCTGGTGAAGATGGTCACCCAAAGCAAAACTTCTGTCATGATCTATTAATAGAGAATAAGGATTAATGAAGGATTATGTCATAATGAGTCTGCCTGCAGAGTTGCTTCAGTTCTTGTCCTTTACTGCCAAAATACAGTTCTCATTTCCAACAAACAAAGTCTATCTGAGAGAAAGCACAGAGCCCCTTTAGAACTGGGAAGTCCTGTGCATAATAATGAATGACTAACTCTTCTTTTGCCAAAGAGCTTCAGCACTTGCCATGTCATAGGTCAAAGCAGTGATTCAGAGGGGCCTGATCCTTATCTAAGCTTCTGCTACAAAATTAGAATGTGCTGTATCCTTATTAAAGAAATGTTTGTTCCACCATCAATGAAATGAAAAGAAAGCACTTCAATGCAGTTTTGCAAACCCCAGCAATAACCCACTGGAGTTAACTGTTTTATTACAAATATTTAATTAGTCTGCATGTTAAAGATCCAGAATTTGCAAAGACAAAATTAGTAGTCATAACCTGTTTGGATTTGCATGTTTTTAAGAGAGTATTTTATCAAATGGATTGTCACTAGTAGCCTTTACGTTGAAAACATAAAAAAAAATCAATTCACACTTTCACATGAACTACTTTAGCTCCAGGAACATGAGCAATAAAAACAAAATCAGATTTTCTTGAAATAAATTATTTAAATATTTCTTCATATACGCACAAAAAGCTGCCTATCTGCTCTCAGTAGATCCTGCATGAAAAATTTGTATACATAAAAAAGTTGATCATACTATGCACAACTGTTACAATAATATACATGGTTATTGCAGTAATTATCTAGCGGATAAAAAAGCCATTTTTCTCTATTAGTTTTAGCTGCTAAGCCTAATGGTTGAATTTAACTAGGCTGAAAGAAATTTTTGAATGCAAGTTACTTTTTAAAACATTTAAAGCAATACTGAAGGCTGTCTTTTAATATAAAACAGTGATTTAAATAACCAATTAGAAGTCAGGTAATGCTAAGAAAAAAAATGAGTGAAAAATGAGACTATTACATCACATCACTGCAAAGAGAAAAACCAAATTAAAATTTAATTTGTGCTTGTTAGACAGTTAAACTACAGCAAAAAGTAAATGAAGCTATACCTGATCTAAGTTAAATTTCAAATAGAATGTAACCAGAGGGTATATTAGGATTGAAAAGCAGAATACTAATCCCTAAAATTAGAAAATTGATCAACTGGGATATGCATCAGAGATATTCATCAAAGCCTTGCACCAGCCTATCTCCATTTACTGTTTAGATACAGCTAATCTACATCATTAAATTGACCATTCAGCTACTGAAAATCTGCCATGTAGGTCCCGACTTTTCATAGAGGCTTTTAAATATGTATTCGGTAACTACAAAGTACTGAATATATTTTCAGTCTTTTTATACTAAGATTTACAACTAATGACCTTAAGCAATGTCATGCATGTAAAACAAAATTATGAGACCACCCTGGTTTGAGCAGCATTAAGGTATAGAATCATACTTCATTCTCATTCAAATTTAGTAGGATAGAACAAAAAAAATCCATAGTAATATAGCTAAACCTATTTCATAGTTTTACTTTGTAAAACATGCCTCTTCACTTGTATTTTGCTATTACAGGCTCAATATAAGTAGACAATTATCTAAGCTTAATGCCAAGAACGATAATGCATTGAGCACATGCAAAATCCTTGTGCAACATCAACTGCAGCCCGCAGGGATAAAACATTTATCAGTTGCTCCTTAGAGCACTGGTGGCTCGAAAATTTGGCTGCCCATGCCGACATTTAGTGAAATCATAGTTTGAGCTTCATTCAGAGCCCGGCACAGCAAAGCCCAGTAGCAGGATGACTCTGCTGGCAAGCTGCCTGCCGGACCCACAGGCACTGCGGGCTACTTTCTGTCCCACCACTTGCCATGAAAGAAGTCCTTTGACTGAGCTGCAGTAGCTGGCACCGTGCCCCTTTCATGGACCAGGCTAACCGTCATCTTGGATGTAACAAATTAGTACATTCTCAGAATAATAATAAGTGTGGACATGAAAACGCCATTGTTTTTACTTGGAAATGAAGTAACTACATTTTAGCTGGGTGACTTTCTCAGTTCAGCACCACAGGCAAAAATAAATCTTATAAAAAGAATGGACAATTACAGGAAAGACGAGACACGGGCTTTTGCTGTGGGTTCAGAAGTAAAAGAGCTGCTGCTCATAGTGCCTAAAGATAAAAGTACTGTAAAATAAAATTTTGAACCACAACTTGTTCCTTTGAAAAGGAATTGTTGCGGGGTTTTTCTACTTGATCTACAACTGATAGAGATTTTTTTTTTGCCTGCAAAATGCAGAACTGCTAAGTAAGCTCTGTTAATGTTACAATGAAATATTTTACAAAATGCACTGAAAAGACTAAATATAGAGCCATGCAAGTACTAGACTCAAGCTAAGCATGGAAGGATGATTGTGTAGTTTCCAATAGTAAAACACAAACTTAGGTAATGTGAAATTTATCTTTACCTGCAAATAAATATTCCTAAAGGATCGCACACTTACAATTTTATCTGGGCACTGCGATTATAATAAAAAAGGCATTTTCTCCTCAAGCTCTGCACATTTCATTGCACATCAGATCTTATAAGAGCAGTATCACAGAACACATTTTATAATGTAATTTTAAACTCCTGATAAAAGTAAATTCACATAATTGTTCTCAGCACAGACATCCTAGGCCAAGTTTTCTGAAAAGTACAGATAATTAAAACTTCCTGTATCATAGCCCAATAGAGTCACAGCTTTCTTGCCAAACTATGATATGAAACATTAATAGGGATTTGAATAACAAGTGCATCCCTTACTGTGTAACTCCTTAGCAGCAGATAAGACTAAATTAGTGTGAAGTGCTGACAAGTATGAAAGATTAAAACAAATATTTCTTGTAAATATGCTAAATATATTTCCATTTTTTGTCGTGTTCAGCCTGAGAAGCAAAAAATCCAATATATATCACATATTTAAAAAATACTGAGTTTGAGACAGTTTAAATAATTCAAGGTATTTTATGTAAAAAATGTAACAATTTTACTAAACTTTCTGGTTCAAATGAGTCCAAGAATATCTCATTATAAATGGAGACAGTCCTGAAAAAGCAATCAAGCATGACTAAAAAGATCACTCTTTTACACAAAAAAATAGCCTTCTTATTTTACCCTTTGTTGGAAAGACATTTGGCCAGCCACAGGGGAAATACATAATCTACTTTTATATTCAAATAATATATTTCAAAATTCTATGCATACAAGGACCTTAAAACAATTCTGGGTGGAATATATAAGACATGGGTTTATGTGATCCTAATAACTGAATTGCTGACATGGGCTGACAATTACTTGGGGGGCTTTATTTGTTTGTTTCTGGTACTCTAAAGCATGTGTATGAGTAATTTGTCTGTTAGTTATTTCTAATGTGACTCTGAAGGAAAATACCAATATATTAAAATAAAATATGTACTGAGATCCTGACTAGAAAAATAGAAGTATTACTTATAAGGAGTATGTATATTTTCATGGAGATGATTATTTTTACAGCTATCTTAATGGTGATGCTGTTCTGATCAGAGCAGCATTCCACCAAAAATGTCACATATGAAAAGTACATCTATTTATACAAAATATACCAACCTTATTCTTTTATACATCCTTTTATTTATTATGTTCATATGAGATATTCAAATAAAGATTATTGATGATGATTTGCTTTCAGAATCTGGAGAACTAATGTAACATCTTAATTTTTAAGGACACAAATGTGTCAGTGCTTCTGGAGGAAAATTGCTTTTCAAGGCAATACTGCCAGGGAAGAGTCGGGGAGGAGAGATGCAATTGATGTTTTTCACTTTAAACAAGACGACTGTTATTCAGTTTCTCAATACCCAGGATTATGAAGATCACAGTACTATACACCCCAGAAGAGGAAAAGCTTAGAGCAATTATGGTTCCCTTTTAAGTACTGTAGCACTCACTGTAGGTTTTCAACAAATAAGCAGCCTACACACATCTTTTTTGCTTCAGAACTGTGTGAGGTTCCTGCTCCTGAACCTCACAATTATAAAGCGAAACAGGAAATTTAATTAATATAAAATCACTGTTTCAGCCTTGAATTTTACCACTCATGAAGAGTTAAACTTTTCTCCTATTAGCTGGATGCGTTCCTCACTTTGCCTTTGCCGAGGAGCAGCGATGTTACAATATCAGGGCAAAGGACTGATGAGTGAAATGTCAGTGTGACTTGCACTTTCAAGCTTCCTCTGGACCCTTTCAGCTTGTACAGCAGAGGAGGATGAATATTTGTGCTAACTACACATTTCAGTACAAAGAGCCCAATTCAGGAGAAAAAAAAAATTCTCATCCCATTTATGGCAACTGTGCACTTTACAAAATACAATTCTAAATGGTTTATTCATTCATAGGGAAGAGCCTCTACAACTGTTGTGCAAATAACCTGGCCCTCTGCAGGGTTTGATGAGCCTGATCCAAAGCCCAGTGAGGGCAGGGAAGAAACTCATACTGACTTCATCTCTGGGCTCTGGTTTCCTTCACATTTAAAAACCAAGAACTGTGTGACCAAGCTGGTGATGCAGAGCTGTATACAGAAATCCACTACTGGGGTTCAAACACCTGAGCTGAAGCTGCAAATGGGAGCATTGTCTGGATTTACAGGTCAGCATGAAGCTAAATAAAAATGACTCTTGGACAATTTGCAATTAGGTAGCAGTTTTGAAATAACACCTACTGGCATATGAAGACAACTTTGTATGGATCACATCTAGAAAGTGCCCTATTTTTTGTTTATTCTTTTTCTACCCATGTATTTGACAAGCACAAAAAATTTCTCACAGAAGCTCATAAAAAAGCAAACTGGTGTAGCTGTTACCTCCATGGCAGTTAAAAGCACAAGCAGCTAATTAATGATGCACTTATTGTCAGGACCCAGGACATCCCTCTGGCTGTCCTGAGCAGCCAAGACCCACGCCAGGCGTCTCACAGACCCTGGCACAGAGCCCAGAATGCCTGTGGTTTTGTTTATGACCCATGGAGCAAGTTACCAACCTTAGATGAAGATCTGCAAGCCACAACAAATTAAGTAGAATCACAGTGAATTTATTACGGGGTGAAAAAGTAGATTTTGGGACTCTTAGAATGGGGGTTCAGGGGGCAAGATGGAGGGATCTGGGCATGTCCTGTCCTTCTTCTCCTTCTTCTTCTTGGCCTCCTCCATCTTCTGCTGTGTTGTTGGCACTTTTGGATTGGTTTAGAGTAGAAGCTCCCTGTCTAACACAGGCGATAGGTATTGGAAAGTAATTGTAAATATTGTATACGTAGTTTTTAGTATATAAAGATAACATCGACCGGGGGGCAAGCAGAGTGCCTGGAACTGTCCTGCTGAGCGGACCTGGGCAGGCCAGGAGAAATAATTTTATAGATAAGATACAATAAACAACCTTGAGACTGAGCAATGAAGAGCCCTGACTCCTTCTTTGAGCGCTGGGCTGGGAAAAGGGACATTCCAACTTTTCTTGGGGTCCCTCTGACAAGCTAGAGACCCCGACACTTGTAAGTGCAACCTGGTATCCATGGAAATTACACAAGCAGTTGAGCCCATACTTGCTGCACACAAATAATCAACTGCCCAATGTGCTAAAAGTCTTATTCAAAGTTAAAATATTGTCATGTCTAGTTATTGCTGTAAGCTTATAGACATTTATCTTCTGTGAATGGTGTGAATTCCTTCTGTGAACCAGAAGCCACATTTATGGCAACATAACTTCTACATTATTCCATATACACAATATTAATGAGACAAGTTTATATACAAATCTAGCAAAACTGATTTTATTGTAATTAAAGGGAGCTATTCTGACATATATACTTAAAACTGATTTTTATTATAATTAAAGAAGAGCTAGTTCAACCCATGTTATCCAAAGCACTTGAATTCAACCCAGGATGTTTGATCCAAATAATATAATTTGTAACTCTAATTTATTCCAAGATTTATCCTAGTTCTAAAGTCCTGATCTAAAGGTAGGGCAATCTTGCTAACATTGCTTTTAGCAATAAAGAATATTTGCAGACCTTCAGATTTGACATTAGATGTAATTGCTACAATATCTGAACACCTTGTCTGCAAGAATAGTACTAAAAGATGTTTAATTTTGAACCTTTCTGATGTCCAAAATTTGGCTTCCCATCATCCCAAGCACTAGAGAAACAAATACTAGCTCTCCACTAAGAGCAGGAAAGAAAAAAAACCAATATTTTCTCAGAAAAAGACATGCTGTCTCAATTCTAACTAGTCTAAAACATATCCAAAACTGTATTCTTATAAACAAAGTATCAAATAAAAATCCTTGCAAAAAAAAATTCTAAAGTTGTTTGATTGATGCATCCATTGCAAAAATATTATTTCTGTAATGTTATACTTGGCATGTTGAAGAATTTTATACTTGGCATATATACTATCTCCTAGGTCTTGATCATTCAAGGAACCAGACATAAAAAAGAACTGGATGTAGAACTCAGCTGGTCAAAATCCATGGAGTGACAAGAAAAGAGGCTGAAGAGGATACAGCTGCCTTACTTCAGGGTAAGGCATTTTAATTTTTATTAATAATGATTCTATTAATGTTTTATGGTAAACTGAAAAACTTCTCCTTCACCTAGTGACGTCATGTCTCAGTATCTTTCCCTATTTTTGTGGTAATTTAGACAAGAAACAGAAATGAACACACCCTTTGGACAGAAACTCTATCAGACCTGCTGAATCCCATGGACTGAACTGATTGATTTGTCCCTGCTTAACACAGCATTACAAATTGGGTTTTACATTTTGTCATGGGCTGGGGTAAGGATCATCTCCTGCTTCAGCATCCCAGGTACTGGAGTTGATCCCATTAACCACCAGTGGGGATCCCATTAACCACCAGTGGGGATCCCATTACCCACCAGGCTGCCATGGGGCTGCCTGGGCAGGGGGAAGCTCTGAGGGTGTCAGCAGAGACCCAGAAGAGACCTTTTCTCCAAGGAGCCATCCAGGAGTCCCTGGGTGCACCCACACAGCAGAGCTGAGCGTGGCAAGGAGAGCCCAAACCCAGAAGGCAGCGTTGCATGAGCAGCACGCAATTGGTGACACCCCTGCCAGACAGACAGACACCCAGAAGGGACCTGTCACAGGGTTCCATGTCACCTCTCACACACAGAGACAGAGAAATGTGGAGATCTTAGCTGCAAAATTGAAATCTGAGAACTTTAGTGTCTATCTTCTGTTGCCTGACGCAAATTTTAATCACAGAATAGAAACAGAGATAACTTATCCAAAAAAGCATTTAATGAAATTAAGTGATGAGGTTAAAGAGAATGAACTATAAGAAGAATGGAAAGGCATGCTTCACATATACAAACTTAGCACCACATTCTACTGATACTAAGTTATTTCTATGCTTATATAGCTTTATCTGGGCAATTCTTGACTAATCTGGTATCAGTCTTTTTATTTTCTTCCTATTATAATGTTTCTGTTAATACCAGTAGTGCTGGACAGAACTGAAATAAAGATGAGTCACATAAAGCCCTAATAAAGTGACTGCTTATGTCATTTCAGGCAACTTTTGTTACAACCACTAAATGAAAACCAAATTATTTCCTCTGCTCACTTCTGAGGCATAGAGAAAGATGAAAATTGTGAAAAACAACCAAACTAAACAAAAATACACAAATATTATTCTTTCTTCAATCTATCCACTGGGGACACAATTTCAAACCCTTCCCTCCCTGATACCCCATGGTTCAGAGCAGCCTCAGGGTGATTCATTATCCACAGTCCTAAAAAAATGCACCAAACACAACCCAAACTTTGCTATGTAATTCTGTACTTGAACAAATCTCACATTTGTAGCAGCAAAACACCAGAAGGAAAACCACAATCCTTTCCTCTAGTTACTTTTGTATATGAAACAATGCAAAGGGGCTCAATATTATCCCACTGACACCAACTTCATATCATGTTAATTCTCCCCTCAAATTTCAGAAAATCCCTCTCCAGTCCCAAGCATTGCATAGGGTTAGAGAAGGTATAACTTATTATCTTGCATGTCCCTTCAAGAAAAATGACTCTGCAACTGGATTTGCCTTTTGTATTTTATAGTAGGTTATTTGGACATTATCAGCATTCTGCCTAATTTATAAATGTAAAGCCAAAGTGCCCACAAAAATGTCTGCTTATATGTACTGACACAATGTCTGATGTGCTACCACTCCAGAGAAGAAAAGAATTGGTTTTCAAAAATGTTATTTGTACTGTTGAGTGGTCAGCAAGACTTCAGGCCAATGCAGACAGATTTGAAAAATGTATTTACAAGGGTAAGTGCTTTTGGTTATCACTGCTGTGAAGTTTTCATAAGAAAAATCAGTGGGCAGATACTCTGTAATGTAAATACACATTATTAGTTTTTGCTCAAGGACAGCACTGAAAAAAATATCATGTAGAGGTTAGTTTTTTATTTTATTTTTTTAGGGCAAGTAGTTATACATAGAGTAGCTTAACTGTCTGCTCCTCCACTAGGTGCACATGAGGCCACGTTTCTAATAAAGACTTAAGAAAAATGTTAGTAACACTATTCTGGGTTTTTAATTACAGGTAATATTGTGATAAACTGAATTGGAGTGTGAATACTTTTCTTTTTAAAAAACCAAACTCACATTGTGCTGCCTGTGCTGACTCATCCAGTTGACTTGGCATATTCTCCATATCAGTCTCACACCTTTTTAAAAATAAACAAAACAAAAATTAATGGGGGATCTTCTAGTTACTGACTGGTTACATACACTGCCTTCTAGCAATAACACCTTGTACATTTTTCCTGTCTTTCATAGAAGGATTTCAAAGCAACAGATTACAATTACACCTCATCCTTCCTAAGAAGCAGAGAAATTGGAGCAGCAGATGCTCTGCAACCTTGAGAAAAAAAATCTCTTTGCAGGTTACTTACAGAAAGCAGGGATAAAACATAAGGCTTGACCCTCTCTTTCCTTTTCTAAGAGTACAGCTGCAGAGCCTTCTGATGAAGGAAGAAGGAACATTTCTCACAAATTTAGGATTTCTTCAGATATTAGTGTTAGTTGGGAAAATCTTATTTCTTAACCCTTACATTATGGATAATTAATTCCTCTTTTCCTCCTCCCTAATTTTCCATCAGCACCACCCATTTAGTAACAGATAATTCTGTGCCTTTCTTCTTTTGACTACCATTGCTGCAGTGCTGAAGAGAATGAGTGAGGGGAGGAGTGAAGGAGAGAGTCAGGAATGAAAAGGGAGGGTTTGCATGGGGGGAGAAAGAGATGAAGAACAAGCAGAGGTCAAAGCATAGAAGAATGAAAACAGAAAAAAAAAAATAAAAAGAAAGCAAGAGAAACAGAGACTAGCCTTACAAACTTCTGGGAGACTTGGAAATGTCCTGAAGAGATGACTCAAATGTCCCTTAATCTTTCTGTTACACATCACACCACACACCTTTCACACCACCTACCCCCAGCAGGCTCAAGGAGCTTCAGCATGGGAGTATTTTACCTCTGGGATTGTAATAAAAAAAAAAAAAACCCTGGTCAGGACCTAGCAGAGCTGAGCTCCAGTCATAATTTCAGGTCTCTGCATACAGTAAAGTACAAATATACAATATTTATAATTCCCCTATAATTGCAAACATTTAATGGGAATATGAGCAGTCCAGCCTGAGTGCTCTGGGTGAAGGAGGACTAGTGATATTTTTAAGAGAGCAGTGGCCAACAGCTCTGCTCATATTCAACTCCTCTATGAAGTTTTCCAGTTCCAGATGCAGCCTGGACCACTCCTCTTGGACGGAAATTACAGGAGGCATGCTGCAAAGATTACAGTATTTTTGTTTGTTTCTTAGATCAAATGAGACAAAGGCCCAAGCATCCAAGGAAAAAACTGTCTTGCTGATATAAGCTTCCAAAAAATTAGAGGAAGAAAAAGGGTGGATTTGTGCTCAGAGAAAACACAAGGACCAAGCCTTTTTTGTTTTTCTACTATTTGGTTTGCCACTCTTTGACTGAAGCATTAAGGAAAATATTGCAAGAGTGTCAGGCCTAATTTTCAGCCTTATTTATGCAAATTGACAAAAATCCCATGCAGTCAACAGCCCTACATTTTATTCTAATTAAAAACCTAAATTTAATACCTGATTTTCTGGCCATCTTGTGAAGTTGAACACCTCTGAATATCGGGCAATGAATATCTCTTATCAGGCTTGCAAGATCAATGGACATTAAAAAAAAAATCCTTTCTTATTCCACTCTGATAAAAGTGGAGATGGTATGAATCAAGGATTGTATGTTCATGAAATAACAACATGTAGTACTGATGCCTTCATTCCTGACAGCTTGAGCTATGTGTGTCTTTGCTCTGATCCAGTGCAGCCATTCTTCTGCTTTATCCTTTGGAGATTTGTCTAAAACATATCCCTGTGGACAGAGATGATTTCTGTAATACTGGATTGATCATTCCCTTCTGGTTTTAAAGAGGCATAGACAAATAGGGGGTTTGGAACTCTTCCTCAAAGAGGTTCAGAAATGTGTGTTAGTGACACACATTTTGATTTTGTCCGTGCTCTGCACCAGGCCCATTGTATTAGACTGCCATGCATGTTCAGGCTATTCAGGCTGGAGCTTGGCATGTTAGAGATCAAAGCCCCAAGCCTCTGGAGAACAGAGCCAGGCTCGCAGGTGGAGATGCTCATAGATCACACCTTCAGTGGATCAGCATGGAAGCAGTGTGAAACTCAAACTGATCAGTAAGCCCTATAATTCTGTTTTAAAAAGAAAATTTAAAAGCCCTCACATTTTAGAAGGATCACATCCCTTCCAACCCTAACTATTCTGTGATTCTATTCAAAGGTCAGAATAGAATGTTTTGGGTAAGGTGTATGTTCAGCAGACATAGATTAAAATGTTTATGTAACTAAAGAGGTAAAATGATCCTACCATTCCTCTCTTCAATTTTCCAGAATGCTCCATCCAGCTTCGCAGTTCCAGCCTCATTGTGACTTATCAGAATCCTGTTTTACAGATGTTAAGTTTTGCATTGTTCAATGTAGAGTATTTCTTGTCAGCAAAAAAGCAGTCTATCCTTGAACTAGCAAGGAAACTGATACCCTGTGGCATGACCCTGAGCATTTTTTCTTTTGATCTCTGCTTTTGTTTCATCATCTTCATGAAACAGCTGTTTTCACTGCTCACTCTTTCCAGCTGATAGGGACCAACAGCAAGCAGACAATCTTCCTCCTGCCCCCCACCCCTGTTCTCAGGAGGAATAAATACAGGTTTTAAATTCCTGGTCACTCTGCCTTGCCTCAGCACGAGAGGTCCCATTACCCAGACAGCTCCACAAAAATCAACACACAGGTAATTATGTTTTTGCATATCAGACCTGACTAATGTCTCATTCAAAGTACACTGTAAAATAAATTGCAAACCACAAAATATATGTAATAAAGCTAAACAAATGCCTAACCAATTCTTTTTTGTTTCCAAAACTCTTCTGAATCCAAATCTATTCTTGAACAATCAAAAGACTTACTTTTAAAAGCAAGTCAACAAATAGCTTTTTTTTTTCACTCTTTCAGGTACAAAGTTATCTGTAAAAAAAAATAAAAATTGCAGCACTTAAAAAATAGAAGTCATACTTACAGGGTTTTTTTCCTTGGAAAGGGGAATTAAACTATTAAAGGACACCTTGTTAAGTAATTATATAGCAACATCACTGTGCAATTAAATAGCCATCAGTCCCTGCAGCTGAGAAATTTCAGGTAATTATTCAAAGATAATTTAATAGGAGAATTACTGTATTCAAGAAAGCATTAGCTAGTAATCTACCTCAATTAAAGCAGCCAATTAATTTCAGCACCTTGATAATAGTTGCCTTCTGCAAAACTATCCTCCCCTACACACACACACAAATCCTAAATTTCAAAATAATGATACAAAAAGTGAATTTGGCACATTTTAGCTTCCACAGATAACAATTCCCTCTTAGAGAATTTAGAATGCTTGCATACATCATGTTATCAGAGTGAATTACTTTTACTGATTCAGTTTTCAACTTCAGTTTCACTGGGACTACAGATTTACCCATGTGTTTGAGAGCTAGAATGGTGAGGGGTACCTGCACAAAAGCAAAAAATATTTGCATACTCCTACCAAAACAGAACATTAAAAAGCTGCATAATAACTGAAAATGCATTTCATTGTGATGAAATGTCTTCAGGGAATGATGGGCCTCTCACAGTGCATTGCCTGGTTGTGCTACTGTACATACAGTGCAGACAGAAGTCATTAATCACACAAAACCAGATTTTGTGCAGAAACAAAAACCTGTGTGTGCCACAAAGCACCTGGTTACACAGCAAAATATTTTTTCAGGGTCAATACACACTGACAGTTTTTTGATATGATGGTCAAAAACTTGTACATCCTTCAATTTCATGTTTAAGAGTTTGGATTCCTTGAACAGAGACAACAGAAATACTGGATACAGGAAAGACACAGAGATAATCTGCAGAAAGGCAAAAGGGGCATCCTGCACTTACATAGATTCAGTGGTTGCTGAGGTCCTAGATTCCTCACACTTCTTTAAAAATCAAAATGTGTAACAATCAAGGAATAATTCCTCTAAAAAATATCCCATCATGCAGATATTCAGTGGTTTAATTACCATTTTCTGTCTCAACAAGGGATGTATTGTGTTTTCCTTCACTTCCTATTTAATTTGTCTTTAAAGAGAAAATAAATTACAGTTGTAAATAAAAAAAATCTATTTGATTCAGATTTTCATATATTCCTTATATATCCTGGGGGTTCTCTTCCTTTCCCCTTAAGCCATGGTGTTGGTGGTAAACTGAATAAGTGTCCTTTTATCTACGAATTGATAATATGCACAGACAAACACAAATCCCAATCCTGGCAGGCCCAAATTTGGATTAATTTAGGAAAAATACAGAACGGTATAGATGTTCAGTGAATTCATTCACTCTCTTTAACAGGAGGAAAAAAAAAGTAAAACCCTCCAAACACCACATCTGGAATAATCTGAATGTCTCAGAGCTACTGATCACTAACAGAAACTTGTGACAAACATGCACAGGAAAGTTCTTGTTGAAATCAGTCCTTGTAGTCCTTAGAGCTGTTACCTGCAAGCCACATAAAATCTTTCAGACTGGGGACCCCAAGTTTTTGTTTTGATTCAGTGTTTATTCCAACAGGTTTTTAGTGTTTCCCTTACTGACTCATCAGTGGTAAGTTTCCATTTAGTTTCCATTTACTCAGCATTACCTGATCCATTATCACTGTCCCAGATTTTGGAGAGGTATTCAATAAGTCCTTGCCCATTGTGCAACTATTTTTAGCCCATCTTAAATCTTTATATTTTTCTATGATATAATCATTGCAAAAAATTAACTGAGCTGCTTCAAACGGCACCAAAATTTCCTCAAACTCATGACAGAATTGAATGTGTTTAGTATATCCCTAAATTTGACTTTTAATAATCAGATTTCAGCTTTTTGTTATCTCAAGTATCTTTTCTGCTTAAGGCAATAGAGAAAGGAAAAAACCCCAAAAAGCAACACACCATCTAAACCCAAACCACAGACAGATCTATTTCATATATCTCTATCTCAAAATCCACATATCATTCTCCACAGTGATTTCCAACAAGGTACTTCAGAACGTATCTGTCTTAAATCACATTGATTAAAATGGGATTAATCATATATCTAAAGCCAGACTCATCCTTAAGTATCTTGCCTTAGAGGAAAACAAAGATAGGTATTTCACTGACCACTGGTTTTCTCACCTCCTTGTCTAGTGACAGATACAAGAGGCTGTATTAGGCACCATTGGTGCAGGCTCTTAAGCCTTTGCAGGTGGTTGTGATCCCTGTGATGGAAAATCTAATTTTTCTTCACTGTTGTAAAGAGGGTTGAGAAAGGATATAGCACCACAGAGATTAGGCAGGAGCCCTAAAAGGCTCCAAGGGCAGTCTGTAGTAGTGATGAGCTGAACAGCAGGTAACTGGGGAGCCCTGCTCCCCTTTTTCTTTTTCTTGTACACCATACAATGTTATTTCATACCAAGCTGAACAAATAGACTCAAAAACTACCATATATTGATAGGATTAGAATCAGAATATATCAGGAAGCTGCATTGTAAATTATACCAGAATAAGTAATTGACAATATTTATCATTGGGAGCTACAATTCTCTTGGCATCCAGAGTCAAATTATATGTGTATTAATCCCCCAATCACAAATTGACTCTCTGAACAATATAATCCAAGTGATTAGAGAAAGTAGAGATTCATCCAAAATAACCACAAGATACCTAAAGGATTTAATTTGCTCCATCACTGTGCCACTTGCTGTTCTAATTATCATTTCATCTGGAGTTACCTGTAATTTTCTTTTAGTGCCAAAAAAATTGTACATTTTGTTTTCTTAACATTTAGTAGGAGTCTGCTATTAATCAGTCATTTTTCAACATTTAGAAAATCGTTCCAGGGATTTAGTACACATTTTATTAATGGACCATCCATGGCAGCATTATCTGCCTAAAAGAGTAGCAATTGATTAATAAAATATTAAATAATTTTAGTGTTAATAGGGCCCCCCTGAGAAGCTTCATTATCATCAGTCAACAGGCCAAATTCACAGATTCAATTAAGCACTCTGATAAATTGGAATCACTGAGACTCTTCTTTAGGACCATATATTATTTTACTACCTGTTTTGCATGAGGAAAGAGGGAAAAATAAGCTGAACCAGATATATGCTGAGGTTTATGACTGTTACTCAAATTTGGTTTAACCACAGGATTCAACACCTGGGATTTGTTTTCTGCAACTACTTCTAGAAGGCACAGAAAAGGACATGTTCACCTTAATAAGCAAAGGTAAGAATTTCAACCAAATAAAGAAGCTACCCACATTTTCAATACAAAACAATTCAGAGCTATAAGCTCAAAGGTTGAAACACATCCTCTGAAGATCCCTTTTGCCTAAAAGCTCCCACAGGAAGTTTCCTCCTTCGTTTGAGTGGCTTTTGGAGAGCTGGATGGAGGGGCAGCAGGCGGCTCACAGGAGGACAGCACACGCCCTCACTGTGCAGCGGCAGGTTCTGGTCCTTCTGCACAGGTGGGCTCAGCAAGGACTTCACACAAGAACCTTTCTAAGCCATGGTGTTCATCCACATGCAAACCAGCACCAGCACCTGCCACTGCTCACCCCCAGTGAGCAAACTGCACAGGATGGATTTCTACTGCAGTCGAGACTCAGGGCTTGGCACAAGTGAAGTGACCAAGATCAGCCTCAGGACAAAGAGCCTAGCAGATCAAGGTTAACATCCTTGAGGCAAAAAAGGAAGAAGCAAGGGCTTAAAAAATTCAGTGGCTTTATGAGAGGAAAAGACAAGTATTGGATCTGATCCACACTCTCTGCTGTGACTCAGGTAGAAGCTTGTCCAACTTTGTATTCTCTCTGAGGGTACCCAGGAAGCTCAGGTGCCCTATATAAAACCTGCAGTATTTCCACAAAAACCTTGCAGCAATTCTCCACTTGACATCTCTAACAGGAAGGAGCGTTCTCCATATCAATGGATATGAATATACAAACAGGCAGAGAGAATAAACACCAAAATTGCAAAAAAGATAAATTCTTCAAGGACTACAATGTACAGGACAGTGTGCAAGCACAGCAAACTGAAAATTAATTGCAGAAATCATTCCCAGAATTGTTCCTATAGATTTAAGAAACTCACAGACTGCTTACAATTAAAGCTACATAAGAAGGGTGATAATGAGTAAACCAGCCACTATAAAAAATATAGCTTTTATGGAAAAAGTTTAAAATAGCTCTCAAACATTTTCCAAACTGTAATTTGGGGAGCTAAGTATGTTTACAATTACAAAACAGACTTCTCTAATATGGAAATGAAAAGCACAACCAAAAGGATAATAGTCCATACAGAGAGGTATTGTCTTAAATTTTAGGTCATGGCAGCAGTCACCTGTATAGAATCATGAACCCTTCTGCCCCAAGCCACTTTGATCCTCCCCTTCAGGAAAAGACCATCATCTAAACTTCTTTTCCAGAAAATTCCGAGTTCAGATTTAAATTCCCCCTGGAAGCTGGTGATGCAGGGAGCCCAGCATCAGCAAGGCTGTGACTGATGGCTCCTACTCCCTCCACAGGAGACAGTGACACCTCCTGCAGCTCCCAAGACCTAAATCCTACACAGGGAAAGTACACATTTGAAAAGATCTTACCTGAATACTGATTCATCTCAGAATGATGGAGGGATTTTATTGCAGCAGTTGTGAATGTAAGAGCTACTGAAGACAAAACAAATATCTCTGCCTCCCTGCTGTCAGTCAGGCACACCAAAATGAGGAGCACAAACACCCCCATTATGGGAAACAAATTTTTGTATATTTATATTATTTTTGTGTGTTGATGTTATTACTGTTACTGTCACCTTGAAAAGTTAGTCATACAATAAGAAAATCAATTCCGTTACATTCAGTGGCCACAGAATTGTGAAATGAATAAAATTCAACTTAAAACAATAATTCTAGAAAAAAATTATTTTCTCTTGAGATTAGCTGACAGCCATCTGAATGTCTTATAAAGTAAATATGGTGAGAAAGAAATAGGACTCCATCCATTTTATAATCTACTGTCTCTGTGGATCTTGGGCTGCTCTTTTTAAGAAGCATCGAACAGAAACGAACAACAGAAAATGCTTTGCCAAGTTATCAAAACCACTTACATTAAAAAGCCCTATAAAATCTAACCCTGACATCAGTAGGTTACAACTTTGCATGTCCCCAGGGCACTAAAATAATACTCTTTAGAACAGCAGGTGGACTATTTTAGACTTCAGCTTTCTAGCTCTAACAAGGCTTTTTAATTTTTTTTTTCCTCTGGGAATTAAGGATGCTAATCACAGTCTCCAAATGTGCATTGCTGGGCTGTAAAAATATTAGACCACAAACTGACATGGCAGCAATGTATTATCCTGCTGTGAAGGCGTCCTAAATAGGAGAAAAACTCAAGATTCCAGGCTTGCCATCACAAAGGTCAACATAATTGGCCACATACAGCAAAATCAACCCCCATGTCTTCCCCTAGCCAAGGCAACTGCTGAGGAAGCCCTGTCTTCCTACTGGGATAAATGATGTCTGAAGCAGGAGGAGCTGGAGGTTTGGAAATTTTAAAAGTAAATTGTAAGGAACCCTAAAGATGACATTAAAATATATCCTTAAAGATATTTTACAAAGAGTTAATTGCATTTGGTGTTAATTTTTAAGTGTTAATTATTTCAAATGTTTGATGTTATTTTTTAGTATTGATGTTTCAAAATTGTAATGCATTAGTGAGTAAAATATTTAATAATATCACTATGGATTTCAGTAAATACTTATTTGCCTCTTTAAATATATACTTTCTCTTTGAATAATATAGAGGTCAAAGGTGTTTAAATAATCCTTATCCTCTTAGACATCAGCTCCATGTGTTGATTCCATGGAACTTCAGTAGGGTGCTGTGGTTAACTTCTTCCACATGTAAGAAACTTATCCCATCCAGGCCTCAGTTAAATTTATCCCTGTTAAATTTAAGATTCATTGTCATCCCATCCTTACTCAGGGTCTTCACAGGAGAAATCAGCTTTATTTTGATGATGAGAATTTCTGTGGCAAGGGCATTATGTTGTCACCTTAAATTCCAAGAAAATGTACCTCATGATCCTTACAATTCTCTACCACTTAAGTTCTTAATTATTCTTTCCAATGTTACTAGCTATACAAGTTAGTAAAAAAAGGTTTTAAACCACTCACCATTTGTAGATTTATGTGTATATAAATCAAAAGTAAATATAAAGCACCTGAGTAGCAAAAAGAAAAACAGTAAAAAATGCCTTTCCTGTCAGACTGATTGCAGGAAAATTAAAAATTTAATTAAATTCAAGGAAATACAAAGCATTAAATGCATCAAGAAGGAGAGAAAGTAAAATCTGAAAAATAAAAAAGGAGAAAAATGAATTATACTAAAGCGACTTAAATTTTTCTGAGCAATTTCATTAGGTGGCTCAAAATTGTTCAGATGAAAAATATACTCACATTACAGTAACCTTAAAAAAAAACACCAGAAAAAATGCCCAAACACCACACAGATAAAAATACGGAAACCTGCTATAAACACTTTGTTTGTAAAGCTAAAATTTACGAGCCAAATTACACAATTTTCCTAAAGTAGCATCTTAATTTCCAGAACCTGCAATAAGTGACTGTCCCTCAAATGTACAATGACTGAGGCTTCCATACAGGTAATATGGACTATCTGCCAGAGAGCAAATCATGCCACTCTGGCTTAAACTGTCCTCAAAGCAATCACTGAATCTATTGCTGATGAAATCACACACATATTCCATCAAAATATCAAGCAAATTATTGGAGAGTTATGACATGTTTATAAACTAGAAAGAATTTTCACAAAGATGCATATTTTCATCGTGCTGACAATTCCACCATTGCACAGGATCTGCAAGCATGGGGGAGCTCAAAGTACCACAGTAATGTCAACATTTTGGTGAACAGTTTCAATGGAGATAAGAAAGCAAGGAAAGCACTTCAGCCCTATGGAGGAGGCATTTGCTGATTGATTTCCGTGTTAAACTGAATTATAGAAAAATGGATTGGACAAATAGACTGTTTGCTAAAGCAAAATGGACCAGAATGTTAAAGGTTACATCTGTATATACACATCCTAATATAAACCACATTTTTAATTAATAAAGCAATTAGCCTTCTAAGAACTACTGTCAACCAACAGAGTCCACTGCTGCACAACTGTGTTGTACAACACCTCAGCCAGCTACTTTTGTAACTGAATGAAACAAATATCCTAAAAGTGTATAAACTAAATGACAGCTTATTTTCTAATACATAGTTGCACTAATACTGAGATGCATTTTGATTATAAATTAATACGCTCATGGTCATTTCAGACCTTCCTTGCTTTGTATCCTAAGCACTGGACACACACTGGAAGTTTGGTGGGATCATAGCATGATCCAGCAGGTCATCTCTAGTCCTTCAGGAATCCTTTCTGCAGAATTCCCCAGAAGTGTTTTGCTGCAGCTCTGGGACAAGTGTGGTCAACCACAAACTGTCTCCAGCTGCAGGCTGGCCAGGTTGGATAGGGAGCAAAGCACACACAGTCAAAACATAAATCTATATGGAATTAATCTGCTGGCCTGCACTTAAAGTATTTATTTCTCACCACACTTTAGATTTGCTGTACCACCAGTTAATTAAGGTAAGTATTTGGGTATAATGAGTTTGTGTTCTCTTGCTGTTGCAGTTTAACCCCACACAGTAGCTGAGCACCACACAACCACTCATTCCCCATTTCCTGGTGGGATGGAGGAGATAATTGGAAGTGAGAAAACTTGTGAGTTGAGATAAAAGCAGTTTAATAAGTTACAAAAACAGAAAAAAAATCATCATCATCATCCACCATAATATAGTTTTCTTAATAATAAAAATGAAAAGGGTGGAGAACAAAGAGAAAGAAAAATAAAACCCCAAAACCCCAAGTGATGAAAAGAGAAACAGTTGGTCACCACCACCTGATTGATGCCCAGCTTATCACTGAGCAGCAGCCATCCCCTCCAGCTTTACAGCTGAGCACGATGCCCCATGGGCTGGGGTATCCCTTGGATCAGTTGGGATCAGCTGTCCTGGCTGTGTTGCCTCCCAAACTCCTGTGCACCCCAAGCTTGCTCACTGGTGGGATGGGGAGAGGAGCAGGAAAAGCCTTGGCTCTGGGCATACCCTGCTCAGCCATAACTGAAACACTCCTGGATCACCAACACTGCTTCCAGCATGATCCAAGGATCAATGCCATACCAGCTGCCATGAGGAAAATTGAATCTATCCCAGCCAAAACCATCACACTTTCTTGGAGCAGTCTCCAAGTTAGAAATCACAGTTGCAAGTTTCAAGTGAAAACCTTGTAGGATCAAACGTTTGCTGATCCTCTGGAACTACATCTCGTGATTTTCCTGTGGATTCTTCAGGAGTCTACAGAGACTAATGAGGAAGGAGGGAAACGGGCAGTGACAAAACCCATAAAAAGCCTAAAACACCTTTCACAATGCAAACTGGTACAAAAGACTGAACAAAGACTAGAAAAGTTGACCCTCAAACACAGCCTTGCCAATGAAAAAGCACATTCCACAACTTCTTTAGAATAGAGGCTGGGTTATAACTTGCCCAAAAATGATGCATTTGAGGCAAACCAGCAAAGACTGGTTTACCTCAAATGCATAATTTTTTGGCAAGTCAGCAAAGACTAGTCTTGGGTTTTCTTCTGAGTTATCTTAGGTGGCATAAGCTGGTTTTATTCAACCTAGGCCAAGATTCTTGCCGGCTATAGCTTGTCTCAATGGCAAGAAGAGATCCAACTTTCCTGTGAACTGAATATTTGAGAAACAAATTTCTTCTTAACACTGCCATAGCTCAATAAATGAATCTTCCAACAAAGACAAAATTTGAGGCAAACTCAAAAAGAAAGTTTAATCCTACTCAACATACATGTTCAATTTGGAGATTAGTCTTTGGCAGGTATCAGAGACTTTATTTTAAAAATAAACTGAATTAAAAATTCAGTTGTACTGCAAATATTTTGACCTCACATTGGCCACCAGATCCCAGGTTCATCAAGACAACAGAACCTCTTGAAGTCTCTCCCATCCCATGCCTTTGACATCAAATGCTGATTCTCTGCTTTGAGTATGGTAAAACAGCAGTGGTGAAAATAACCACCCCAAGAGGGAAAATCCATGAATAATCTCTCCAGAAGATGAAGGGTGAAGGATCTTGTTGTGCTGCTGGATATGAAGTCAATAGTAACTGCTACTGTCAATAGTAACTACAACTATGAACATCAGCAGCAAAGCCCTCACCCGGCTCTGCCTTAGGCAGATACATGAGGAATGAGAAAACATCCTAAGGAGCTTATTTTCTCCCACAGCACATTCAAACAGCAGCACAGAAAAAGATCTCTGACAAATTAAGCCTTGCATTAATTACGTGTAAGATTGGTCACTTGATGTAAGAACACAGTGAATTCCCCAGCCTTGATGGGGCAATGCAGCTGCCAGTGGGTAAAAGCAGTGGGATATAAAATGTCATTTAAACAGGCAATGAGGGGCTTTTAGGATGCTGCTACAGGCTGGCTTTAACCACAGCACTCCTGTTGGCATAAAAGCCCTGGACCAGCCATGCAGATGACAAGTCCCTTTCTGAACACCTTTGGAGAGTTATCTGTTTGTAAAAGCCTCCTATGTCAAAGGGGTTGAAGGAAACACGTGGCCCAGAAAGCTTATGAAAAGTAGAGAGGGAGAGGAAACAAGGAAAGCAAAGGAATAAAACCAAGATCCCCACTCATCTTAAATGCTAAAGAAATAATGTCTTTTCTAAATTATGTGCAGACTTGTTTGAATTTTCATATTCTTTACTAGGGTTTTTTTTGGAAGCTACAGAAAATGAGCATAAGAGACAAAAAAGTACTTCGCCCTGCAGGAATACAGAAATTGTAAAAGCACAGGCAGCACTACAGAGGAGCAGTGCCATTCACTCACAAAGAATTTTGTGCATGTAGATGGCTGATTAATTGCTGGCCTGCCTAGACGAAGCTGCAACGAGCCAGATACTGTCAGCATGCCATCTGTTACCATGGAAATGCACAATGTTCCTGTTTCTGACAAACCCTTGAATACTGGATAGATTGTGCCATATGTAAATAAGGCAAATTAGTTTTCCTATATCTTCCAGACAAGGTTAGACTAAAAGAAAATATATCTGTTTATATACTGTAACCTCCAAGATATGAACTAGGCAAAGCTTCCTTCTTTTTTTTTTCCTAAAAATCTCATCCAATTTGTTGTTAGAACTGAAACAGTGTGGACTAGCACTAAGCAGCATAAAATTAATTCCCTACCAGCAATGTTTACAAAAGCAGTACTTAAAAATATGCATATTCTATATGCATACTACATTCACCATGACTGTTGGGATTTTATTTTCAATTTTTTTTCATTTCTTCCCAATTGAGATAATGTTATTGAAACAATACATAGAAATAAACAGGGAACTTTCTCATTCATACAGTGGTATTTGGCGTAGTTTTGAGGATTTAAGCAGATTTTTTTTTTAAGAGATTCTATAGATTTTAAACATGGAAAAAATTATTTACTCACTTGAATAATAGTAGCTCATTGATAGCTGAGGCACATCAGCATAGTTTCACTAAAGTCAAAGAACTCTAATAGTTTGCACATGTTCAAGGTCTAGTGATGAGAATTTTACAAACTAAAGCTTAACCAGCTACTCCAAAACTTTCATTACCATATCCTGAAAATTAAAAGATTTGGTACTTAAGTCCTTGATTAATATTTTACAACAGTACATTAAAGTAAAAACAAACATTTCAAAAGCAGCAAGGTGTTCAGCACACTCACTGGGAGCACAAGACACCATTTAGGGTGGCTGTGAGCATTAGGACATACTCTGTTCCCTGCACAGCTTGTCTTTGATCACGAGCACTCTGCAAAACACACCTGACTCCCTGCAGCTTTACACTGGGACACATCTATTCCCAGAAGTGTAAGGTTGGTATAACTATAATCTCCTGTAGTATAAGGCTTGTGGAATTAAATTAAATTAATACCAGACATTCTCTCTCTTGCCAGTTAGCTGTGTAAAGTGAGTTGATAAAAAGGAGCATGTCCACATCATTCCCCCAAGGATAGATATCCCTGGGATAAATTTGAGCCCTTCTGAACCATTAAATAAATGCAGGTCAAAATTGTTTTAAGGCATGGAGTGGTTGTAAGACTGGAATAGCACCACAGTGTGCCTTAAGGCACTTTCATTTTACGGACTTACATTGTTACTCAGATTTTCTCTTTTCACTATGCACCTTTATAGGCTAACGTGACATACTGATGTACTGCACATGGAGCTGTCTAAGTCAGGGTACAGAATGATGCAGGTCCCACAATTTTTTGCTGCACTGTAAATGCAGATTTTAGGGGTTCTTCACCCTCTTGCCAAATTCCTTGTGTGGCTTTTAACATGGAGACTGATAAATGGTATAACGATAGCTGAGCAAAATGAACAGGCAGCTGTATATCAATATTTCCCTGATGGGAGAATTAATCAGTAGCTCCAAGAACAATAAGGTTATCATGTTCATGTTAAATGAATTATGCATTCTAATATATTCTTTACACAGTCCTTTTGTTGCTGTGAAACTCTGCACTGCTAGGAAATAGTACTTTTAAAAACCAAGCAACTACCTATCAATCTCCAGTATAAATTTGCTCAGAACATAATAATCCAGTTTGAGCAAATACACTCTATTCCACACAGTGCCACAGAACCTGAGTCCCTAATAGTCCAGAACCAGACTAAAACTTGTTAAACCAAAGTATGGCCTAAAAGCAGCCAAAGTTTACTTAAAACATACTCTATTAACAAGTAACAAGCCCCATTTTTGCAGAATAAAATTAAGATTCATCACTCTGCACAATAGCAATTGTGGGATCCGTGCCAGTTGATTCTGTGACATTGGCTTCTTCTCACAGCAGCATCAAGGCCTTGGAATTCTGCCCTTCTCTTCCTCCCTGGGAGTTTTGAATGGAAGAACATATAGGGGACGTGATACTCATCAATTTAAATCATTCTGCCTGCCCAGGTACAAGAATGAAATTCAGAATTTGAAGAAAGGAAGATTGATAGGGAGTATGAACATGTAGAATCATTTTGGAAAAAAAATAGTTATAGTAAGTAATATTATTCCTTCTTTGAATGGCTTCTAAGCAGTCCTACTTATGAAACAGTGTGAAAGCATTCCATGATAGTTTCTCATCTAAGCAAACTGACAATGGCATGCTATTGAATCAGCAAGCAGACTTCTGGTTTGCCAAATTGAGCAGCTGAATGAGGAACTATGTGCTAGTGTTTTGTCAATGTGAGAGCAATGTTCAAATCTTGGAGAAAATTCAATAAGAATGAGTCTAGATCACACCATGTAAGTCCCCTCTGCCCTGTGATTTATGAAGTGATGCTGAAACAGAAATGTTAATTTACAATTTTTTACATAGTCCAACCAACTTCACTGTAATCTTGCTGTTTGCAAAACACTTAAGAAAACTGACTTTCAAATGATTTACTTAATTTTGTAAGATTTTTCAATACTTGTCCCATGAAAATGTACTTGGTTTAATATGAACTAAGTCTGGAAATCATAGTTGGAGCACTGATTTTATATGAAGTTTATTATAGACTTATACAATTATTTAGTATTTAGCTTTTGGGAATTCATCAAGCATATATCTCCAGAATTTATCCTGACATGTTCTATTTCTCCCGAATTAAAAAAATTCTGTTTGGTTTTATCAGATTAATTAAGTAAAGGGATTGATGAAGATCTGATATTTCTGCTAAGCCAGCGTTGGACAGTGAGGCTGGGAGAATTTAATCAGCATATCCTTGGTCAGCCAAGTCTCACTCATCCTCCCAACTATCAGCAGACCCTCTTTTACCAGTCCTTTCCAGAGCACACTTAAAAACCAAATTCAGGGAATGAACCTCATTTCCCATCAACATCCCTGGCTGCAGGAGGTTTGGATCTCACTCTGGCTGAAGAAGAGGTCCTAATAAGATGAGCACATTAAATTATCAAATCTCAGTGAGAGTAAATAAGGTCATGAAATATCAGAAGCCAATTTTCTCTCATGTGACCATAATATAAGGTATATATTAGGTAATAATGTCTGCTGGAATGAAGATATATTCTTGTCAATAGAGCTCCAGGATATTCCCTGCATGTGGAGCATCTGACTCACCTCCCTTATGTAGCACTTTCTCTCTGACATTTGGCAATTAATATCTAGGACAAACCACACTTTAACGTGCCAAGGGCAGATACAAAATCCAGTACCCCTCAAATTTTGCAAATTATTTTAAGCGCTAGATTGACAACCACATTAATAGAACTTTACAATCCAGATTCTTAAATGCATCTGTCTGCATCATTCCCCACTGAACTCTCACAAGACTCCATACAGAAGCTTCCCCAAGAACATATTCCAATTTACTTTTTATTTTGTGGTATTTGGTTAAAGTATTCAGGCTTTCAGGTAAGAAAAGTGTCTGACAGTACTTGCAAACACTGCTATTAACCAAACAGCTGTAAATATCCATAAATGCCACAAAAAAATAGCTGCTGCTGTTTCTATTTATTCCAGAAATTTTCATTTTGAGCCTCAGAAATAAATGTGTTCAATCACTACTAGGGGTCCAACAGAGAGGGGAAACAAAAGGCAAGAAAACTCCAAGGCACAGGTTACCCTTTGTGTCTTCCTGCCTGGAAGAATAAATAATATTACCTCCAGTAACAGACTGACTTGTAACTTTGTCTCAATTTACTTTAGGGTAAGATCCAAAACCACCTCTAGAATCTAATAAAGTTATTGTAATTAATCTGAAAATGACAAAGTTTAAGGGAGCTAAGCATCCATCTCCTTTAGAAGCACCTTTAGCTATAAAGCAGCAGCACTTTAGCATTGCCAGCATTATCTATCTGGTCTTCCTGATAATGATCAGAGGGAGCCCTGCCATGTCAACGTGTAGAGCTGATTAAATTTATTACATTCACCTGATCAGTCAAGAAAATGAATATTGATTACAGAATAAGCTTTGCATTGTGATTCCCAGCTTTCTCCCAACTCTGTCACTGACCTCCAGAGTGGTTTTGGCAAATCCCCTCCTCTGCTTTTTCTTATGTGAGTGCCCATTGACTGCATAAATTCTTTGAGGTGGGGACATTGGGGACCTCTCTGTTTATACCAGAGATAGCATTACTGGGCTCCAATCACAGTTTAGACATCAACATTTCTCTAATAAAAACAGCTTTCTGGACTCTAACCCTCCCATCTCCCCTCTGTAGTTTGCAGGTGTACCTGAAGGTCTGCTCTGATTTAGTTGCTTTTTACCTCTGCCCGCACCTCTTATCATCTTCCAACAGCTTTATTATTTTGCTGCTGCTGTCAAGACTGAACTCAAGTCCATAGGCAGGGAGATTTAAGGTTGGAAGTGAACCACTTACCCAAACTGATAAGCTGGGTTAACCACTGATAAACGCTGGGCTTTACCACCCAGTGGTAAAGGCAGAAACTCCAGGATGACTCACGGCTTGTTGCAGTGGATAGGAAGCACATAGACTTTCAAGTTAAACTCAGAACTTTTGAGATAAATACTTGGGGTGTATTTATTCCCTTCTACTTTACTTTTTGGTGCAATAACATGGGATTAAAAAAAAATACCAACTAAAACCTGAAATATATATTAAAGTTATAAGAGTTAAAACCAGTTCACTTTGAAAATTAAAAAAAAACCAAAAATGTTAACAGATAACCATTTTTATTATCAGCTTAATGCTGGAAAATTGACTTTGACATTTATTAGCCAGCTAAATCTTCAGCTCAGATGAATAATTGATTGCATGATCAATTATTGGATAGCAAAATCTGTGTTGGTTTGCTGGTTAGACAGCATGAAAATTAGTTCTATTACTGCCACATCTTATAGTCTGTAAAATGATATATAGAACACTTCAGTGGAAGATTTAGTATCATATGTGGCTTATTTATCCTACAAGTGTCTTACACAGAATTCAGAGACCTGGGTAAAGGCTGGATTCATTAGGAAAATATGTGCATAAAAGAATTATCCTTAAGGGTCTGACCTATCCTGCTGGCAAAAATCTAATCCTCAAAAAGCCTAAGTTCCCACAGAAAAGCAGATCTCCACCTGGGATCAAAGATCACATTTGGGTTCAAAAAAACTCTCAGGGAAACCATATGGAAAAAGAGGAGCATCTTTTAATAAAATACTGAAAGAGCTGAAAATCAGTTTCAGAAGAAAAAATTTCATTCTTCAGGTCTAGCAAAAAAGCCACAATAATGGGAAAATTCTTCCAGAGAGAAAAGCATTCACTACACCCAGCTACAAAATTCCTTGACTCCTGTGATGGAGTAGACTTGTCTGACCAGAATAAAACGCTCACGGACTATTGCTGGAGAATTCCCAGCACCATGAAGTACAAATGTTATGATTCATATAAGGAGCCTGCCAACTGCTGAAAGAGCAGAAATAAACCAATGAGCAGGGTGCAGAGTGACTGCACTTCTGACTAGAGCAAGATCTGACCCTTCCTTGGCCCCACACCAGCCAGGGCTCAATAAGCACCAACACTTTGGATACACACAACCATAAGAGGATCAATAATTACACTGGGATGAGAATCAATAAAACCAATTCATAGTTTTGCAAACTGCTCAAAAGACAAGGAATACATCTAACAAAAATCCTAGAGCCAGACCGCTCTCAGAGTAGAAAGACTGGAAGTTTTGGCTAATGCCCACAGAAAAGAAATTAATCCTGGTATCAAAAAGACAATTCAAAATCTTCTGCACTGTCTTCATCAGTCCTTGGGCTATTTGCTAACATATCATGGTTGGAAAATCAACTGTCATCAGAGAAACTGGTATAAGAATCAACAGTCCTGAAGATTGTTCCCAAAAGATCTTCCAACTGTTTTTCCTTTACTGCAGAGCATTTTGGGAACAGCCAGCTGTGAAGCCCTTCACCTGAGAGAAGAATGCCTGCAATGCATTCTGCATGGCTCACACTTCATGTGGACATGTCCAGCAGCCATCAGAGATCCTGCTTTCATAAGATGCATCTTCTCCTACAAACAGCATGATTGATTGATTGAAATCAAATAGCTGGCAAAATCCAAAAGGCTGAATGGATGCAGTAACACTGGACGTTATATTTAGGACCCAGTTCAAAAGGTGCTCTCATTCCAAGCTGATAAAAATAGAAATGACTTTCTCCAAAACAAACTGAAGTAGAGGAAAAAGTTTACTTCTGGGAACACCTTCAAAGAACTTGTCCCAAGAGTGAAAGGAATAAGCACAAAGGAGTGGCTCACAAGTAATGAATCTCAGTTCAGTCAGGTACCACAGAAGAGGAGGATGCACATTTATGTCCATGCACACATTAGTGGTTCCCACAGGAGCTGACTCAGGAGCTGTGAACTCCCCCTACAGCTACTGCTGAGATGAACAAAACCCCAGTATCTGTGACCAGACACACATACTCAGATTAGCTGGAATTACAAATTCTCAAAGTGCTGGATAGATGCTGAATTAAGCCTCAAATCATATCTGGCTTAGATAAGAGAAAAAAGCCCACAGCCAACTGCCTTTCCACCAAACACTGGCCAACAAAGCACTTGAAGTGCTTGTCTGATAAAGTAATTTGTTACTAAGCAAGCAAGTAATAATCACATGGTACTTGAGTTATGGCCAGCAACATGTAAAGATATTAACAGAGAAGTAATATCTGATTAAAATATGGATAAAATATGTGAGAGGTTGATTACAAGATGAGTTCAGCTGTGTCACCAGCTTATAGGTTCTTTTACTCAAAAGAGCACAGGAAAGAAGGAAATGAAAGAGGCAACAATAATACGGGAGGAAAAAAAAATCTAAGAGGTCAGGGAATTCTAGTGCATGACAAGATAAGGTAGATTAGTTATAATTTCTTCAAAAAGAAATTCACTAAATACTCAACCAGCAGCCCTCTAACTATAGAAAGAATGTGATTTTCTTAGAATCTAGGAGAGGATATTAATTACACATCCCCTTTTTTCAGCCAATAAACTTCCAGGATAAAGTGCTGTTTAGTATCCTAAATCAATAACCACATTAGCTATGCACATAAGCCTGAGCAGAAATGATGCAAGAGTTGATGCTCTCTCAGAAATTACTGTGGATTATTAGAGGAACTGTATTCACATACATTTGTTTACCCAAAACATTTACAAAATTCCCTCTCATCAGCTGTAGTGTGAAAGAATTTTAACTCATCCCAAGCATGCTAACTAGCCTCAGCTACAATATATTATTATTGCTTTTTTTATATTTATTAATCCATTAAATATTGTTCACTGGGTTCAGGACATATGGTCTCGTTGCAGGTAGCTCTTTCTGATTTCCAAAGCAGTTGGGACTGTGGGTCATAACTCAGCTGCTCCACTCCAGCCCAGCACTCCAAGGAGATGGGCAGGGCTTGTGGCCACAGGATGGACATTGTGGCCACAGGATGGACATTGTGGCCAAGGTCCACTAACAGACCCACGGCTGGGAAACACTTGCTGGAAATAGAAAGGATTCAGGAAAAGGCAAGCTGAACCATGCACTTCTCTACAGCCTCACTGACAAGTTGACCAGCTGCTGCAAGCAAATGGTTACATCTGGAGCAGTTAAACTCTCAAATTTCACTTACTTTTCCTCTCCTGAGTCAGAGGCCAAATATCCACAGCTGTGTCGCACACCTCACTCCTGCCCTCTGCTGAAGGAGAGCAGGGTGGTACCTCCAACATCACCTGGCTCTTCCTCTCCTCATACTCTGGAATTTCACCTACAGCAGGCAGAAAACTCTGCTTCTTGGGCAGCCTGCATTTTCTAGCTCCTAAAGACCATGTCATGGTCTCCTGCACTGAAATTGGATGTTGCTAAACAAAAGGAAATTTCATTCTGCCCCATCAGTTTGGATCACCATTTTCCTTTTCCGGTCAGGACTTTTTCCTGTTATTCCAGTGGAGTCAACTTTCCCCTTTTGTCTCAAACTACTTCAATTCAGATTCCAAATTAGCAACCAAGTACTCTCCACAATGACCTGCACCATTTGTGAGATAGATAAAGCAAAGTCCAAAATACAACAGCCTTTATGCTTCTGCAACCTGTGAAAACTTTTGACTCTGGGTAAAACAATAGCTTAAAAATTATTTATAAACTATAAACCAGTTAATGAAGCTACACATACTTTCCTTAATGTATTAATTAAAAAAATTATTTATCTACAGAAGTAGACTTGAGTTTGGACAAAAATACCTTCTGGCACTTATTTCACACGTGTAAATAGATGTTATTTAACTTCTATTTTACAACAGAAAAAAACTAAAATAAATTCATTCAAAAAAGATGTTTTCTTTAAGACCACATATCCCAGGTCTACATGGGATTTCTATTCATAAATTTGCCTCCTTAGGCCACAGATCAAAAATTAGTGATGGTCCACAATATGCAGAGCTCTAAAAAATGTCACATTCTTTCATTTTCAGCATAAGAAATGGGCAACTTGTTCAGGGCAAATACTTGTTTGAACTGAGGATTTTATTATTAATCTCTGAAGACTGCTGAATTTAGGGTCACAGTAAGGGTTGATTAGGTACAAGGTGCACAAAGCTCTCCTCTGTCAATGCTATTGAATGAAGCAAGTAATTTAGATTCAGAATTGGTCTTGGATTGAAGCTCACTCCATTACCGACCATTTTCAATTTCAGCTATACAATAAACATCAAGCTCAGCAAGGAAATTAGTACATTTGGTAATGTATTGGGAGAGATGGGTGGGTCTCTGACAAGATGACACTTATCACCAAAGCTTCAGTTAATGAAACCCTTGAGTGGTTTCTGCGTTTGACATATTTTGACATTTTTTGAAATCACATCCAGCAGGTTTTTTTTACCCCACAATGTTGTTCTTTATGACAAAAAAAAAAATCTATCTATCTTTAAAATGAGTACTGAGTACTGCAATATTATTGGAAAAAAATTAAAGAGCCTGCATTGAAGGCAGGGGGGAAGAGAATCTGAGTTTCTTGAAATGCAGAAAGTAGAGCAGAATGCACAGTATTTAAACTGAGGAGATGCCAACACTAACACATTTTCAGAAGAGAGCTTAGATTTCAACAGGCACATTTGCCACTAGTCTGTTTGCTCAGAAAATGCCATAAACTGTAACAGGAAGAGTGTGTTTAGTGTGACTGCAGAAAATGCTTAAACTTAATTTGCTCACTGCAAATTAAGTTTTTAATTTTTGCATCCACACAAAAATTACCATTACTATAGTAGATGTATCATTAATGGGATTAAAATGATAATTTCTAGTATAACCTGAACAAGCAAAAGAAGTTTTTCTGGGTTACTTTCACAACAGAATTGGTTTATTTTTCCTTATTGTTGTGTTCTTAATTTTTATTTATTTGAAATAATGAGAACAAAGAAGATAACTAATTATAAATCTTGAGCAAACTTACTGTACAAAAGACACCAAAACAAGTGAAAAAAATGAAAGCAAATTAGAAGACAGAAAGGGAGAATGAACAATTGCTGGCCTAAAAGTAGCTCTCTCGAGTTGATGACCCAAAAACACCACAATAGCTCTCAGATCACTTTAAATGCTGCTTTGTAGCAATGTGGCATCTACGATGTATGACTAGAATTAAAAAGGGTCAGAAGAGACAGAAGACTTAGAGATCACTAATTCTGAGCGGTTTGATATTTACTCTTTAGCTTTTCTTGAAAGCCGAGGGAAATTATTATGGATTCATATATTTCAATCTCACACAGCTCTATTATTGTTCATTTTTTCATTCAGAGCTGAGAGAACAATTAAAACAAAAAATACAAAGCAATTTAAACAGGGACATTCCTGAACTCTACTAGACCTACAAGGCAACACTTAGAGCTCCAGTTCCTATCCGGGTGGTCCCTCCCAAAGACTTTTTTCCAGCACAAGTGGGAGGTCACCTTGAAGATTTCAGGGACAGGGATTGTATTGTACAGGATACATACTCCTGAAGAGTTGCATTGTGTTGCAATGCAATTTTTATTTAAAACCTTGCCCTCCCCATGACTCTGCTCTAAGCATTTCCCTTGCCTCCCTCAGTCAAAGTTTAAGGTGGCAGAGCAAGTACCATGTGTATTTGTGCCCTCTTGAAAACCTAAGGCGGGGGAAAGAGAAGAAGATATCTTCTGAACCAAAGAAATCCTGTATCACAAAGGAGTTAATGATTATTTCTCTAGCTTTAGAGGATTTGTTTTGCTTTGTTTTGTTTAAACTGGAATCGTTTCCCACAATACTGCGACCAAAATCTGCCATATCCTACTGCGTCTTTGGATCCTTCTGACCTTGTTTCAGTTTACACCTCAAGAAGAGCTCAAGCTTCTCAGGCAAAATATCAGGATTGTTAATATTTGAGTCTCAGCAGCCCCCAGAGATGCACTGTTCCAAGCACAGTAGTATAATAGCCCAGATTATTCTGGGATTCCAGAAAGTTCACTTACACCTAGACCATGTGCTCTACCCAAAGTGTGTAATGTGTAAAATGCCAGGAAGAATCCCAGTGACAATTCAGGTAGTCCCAGATCTGCATTTCAGCTTTGGATATGTTTAGACATAGATTCTGTAATTTGACCTGCTATTTTCAGGCAACAGAGGTTTGAAAGAAAAAGTTAGACATAGATAAGACAAGGCAACCCAACCATGGGCTGCTTTGTCTTATCTGTGTTCAAATAATCAGAATAAGAAGAATTCACAATTTTACTGGGCACTTGGAAAAAATGGAACTGAGTAAATAGTTCACACATCATCCTGCAATCTCAAAGCAGGAGTGCTTCCTCCACACATTTTATTCCAGAAAGTTTTAAAAATTAGATTTCATCTTTCAAATCACTGGGAATGTGATCCCAGCAAACAGAAGAGTTTAACTACTGTACCACACAATGTGATGTGTAATTATTTTCTGACAGTATTTACCAGAAATCTGGGTAGTTTTCATACTTCCAACTCAGAGAAAACATTTAGCCTGTTCCAGTAATAAAGATACCTGTCAATATCTTACAGATAGGAACTCACATACTGAATAATCTTAACTTGTTCAGTCAAGCAAGTTTTCATAGCTGGAAAATTTTTTTTACAGCCTCAGTTACAAAATGCTTTCTGATCCTGGAAAGACTTAATACAAACTGCAGTGACGATATCAGAAATAAGATCAACCTAAGCAAGTTAATTCTCTGCTTTGTTGCATTTTTTCTGCTAGTACAGAGCCAAGTCACCAGATTTTATTTAGTAAATACTCAGTCTTAAGTCAAGATCTTTCATTATCATTGCCCAAGTAACAGATGGTTTGGTCACAAAACAAGATGGTATTCAGTGGAATCAAGTCAGCAACAGTCTGTCACACCACCTTCTATTCTCTGTGCACTTGCAGGCACTGGTCTGGCTGAGCCTCCTCTCCCTTTCTCCTGACTCACAAAATCAAAGCAGCCTGGAGCTGCCAGGTGCTGGGAATACCCCTCTTCATTCCACTGCAGAAGGGGGATAATATTTAAGGTGCTTTTCTGCATTTCCTTTTTCCTTTTACCTAAGGTTACTTCTTTGGCATATCTTCATCTGTGACGGATTTCTCACAGATTATCTTGAGACATGCAACCCATCTCTGTGCAAGGAGGACTTCTTTTGGACTCCCTCATACCACTGGTGGCCTCTCTGCTGGAGATCTTCTCCTGGCCTTTCACCTCACTCAGTAACTGATTATGCATCTGGCACAGGTTCCTCCCTAATTGTCCTTCACAGCATGAACTATTGTCCTATTCTGCCTCTCTCTGCTGCCCATCTTTTCCCACTATTAAAAAACATGCAAGTGTAGGCAGGACTACACAATTATTTTCCTCATGCTTCTGGGGAAAAAAAAAAAAGGAAAATTTAACTGAAAAACTGAAAGAAGAAAATAATTGACAGCTTTTAAACAATTTTTCTAGAAATTTGATATTTTCTGCAGAAATAAAGTTTACTAGAGTACCTAATGGGGTTTTTTAAGTTTAAAACAGGTAGCCTGCTGAAGTCCCAGGCTGAGCACCTCTTTGTTCCTTTTGACCAGTCACACTGAGATTAACAAATCTGTGACCCATAAAACAAGGTTGCTTGAACCTAGATAGGAGGAACCAATTGCAACCTCTTCTTTCAGTCCCCAGAGAAAACACTCTACGTGGAAGACAGCCAAAGGTCCACTGAGCAACAAAATGGTAAAAGAAAATGTATTACTAGGTTTTGATACTCCTTATCTTTCTTTTCTGTTAGAAGCAGGTAAAGAAGCCAACCCTCAGTTAAATACAGCTTTACAAAGGTATATATAAAAACAAGACTGTAAAAAGAATTTGGGCAAAATGTTTTGTTAGCTTAGGTTCTGATCACCAACAGGAGACCATAAATAAAATATTCTATTTTATTTTCAGGGATTTTTTTTCCCCCTATTATTTCCCTTGTCAGCCTTGTTCACTGTAAGAAACCAACAGCATAAGAGATCCAGGTGAAGTAAGGACTTGGAGCCAGCAAGAGAATATTGAGAGAATCAGGAAGAGCAGACAAAAGTTCAGGAGAGCCTCCTGGAGGTGCCTCCAACCTCCCACATGACAGACACAGATGTCAGAAGCATTGTCATTAAGCCACTGACAATTACCAAAACTGTGAGACAACTGACAATCTGACCATCTTTGATAACATGTGATAACTGACAGTATAACAGTTCCCTAAAGATTTATGAACTAGTACATTTCCTTTTAAGATTTACATGTTTTCTTGATGGATGGGAATTTCATAACTCAAAAAAGCAACTAGGCTCCTTCCAATCACCCACTGACAGAATCTCTCCATTTTCACCTGAACACCTCTTAAGTATCATGAACAGCACTGAAACAATGAAGCCCAGAGGGTTATAAACGATGCCCTACAAGCCTCTTCTATGAATCAATATAAAAACTAAAAATCCAGTTCAGGATTCCCTAGCATTTGCATGAGGTACCTATAGCATGTATCAAACTCCAAACAGAATATCCCAGCTAACTGAAAGCATAGAGATCTTCCATATATAAATACGTATTTTGTTGTTAGTGAAAAAACCAGAAAATTTTTATCTACTTTGAAACCTTGTTCTCCTCAAAAACAACTCTGCAAAGAATAATGAGCAGATGACTCCTTTGAAAGACAGTGTCCTTAGTTCAACTGCATAGACTTGGTGTCCACTGAATTTCACAGTACTCAAAGGTTTACTATAAAAGCTTTTCTCAGAAATAAGTTCAAGGTTGCCTTTTTCTCCCTACTTTAAACCATTCTTCTAACTCCAACTGGTATCTCTAATATCTCTTAATGCCTCCCCTTTGACACCTCCCCAAATGCATCATTTTTCTCAATCACTCTAATGAAAGACTTTTGACACCCTCATTCTCTCTCTGTTCATGATTCTACTTTGACTATAAGTTCTTCAGGTCAGGGTCTATCTTTTTATTCTCTATTTGTCCATTATAATAAAAAGGGTCTGGACTAATAGCTAGAGCTTCAGACACTGATATAATAAAAATACTAATAATTCTTGTAACGGGTTTCAGGTTCCTGATTACAAAGTTTTAGCTTTTAGTAGCCATTGTGAGCTTTCTGATCACCCTGACACTTCTCACCACTGTCCCAAAAACATCTATTTAGAGTGACTACAGACTAACAGAATGCGTTAGTGAAGCTGGGACCTGCATTTTTCTCGTGGGTTAGAAAGTGAAGATTACCTGGTTTGGTAAATTAGTGTCTATTTTATAGGTGTGTGTGATGATGAGACAATCAGGGTGGCAGGGTTAGAGAAAAGGAAGACAGAAATACAGGCAGTCATTCAGCTGTTTAGAGGAATCACTAACCTGGAATAACACATGTGGTTGGGGACTGGCACATTCTGCTATATGTTTGAACTAGAAACAAAATGGGATGGTGATGCTATTCACAGGTTTAGAAAGGTTAAAAAAAGTGAATTTCCATGACCTTCATGTAAAAAATAAAGGGGATATTGTGTAGAACAAAATACATATAAAGGCTCACTTAAATGGAAAATTGCTTTCACTAGTCAATCCCTGTTGCAAACTGAAAGTGGTCT
The DNA here is from genome assembly GCF_963513975.1 of Fringilla coelebs. Classification (NCBI taxonomy): domain Eukaryota; kingdom Metazoa; phylum Chordata; class Aves; order Passeriformes; family Fringillidae; genus Fringilla; species Fringilla coelebs. The sequence goes on from NC_140036.1 coordinate 18,460,110, forward strand.
AGAAGCAAGAAAGGAAATGTTTTTTAGATGTAAATATTCCGTTATTTTAATGATTTTCATAAGTCTTTCATGAGAAAAGTATCGTGGGAAATTCTTCACACAGAACCACAGCAAAGAGAGATACTCCTACACTTAAAACAACCCTGAACTGGCATTTCTCCATGCATCAATTTATGAACTGCTTTTCAGCAATCTGAAAAAAAAACAGGAGGAAGAAAAATCCATCCTAGACTGAACACCCAATAGAATAAATGATGCTGCTTAATGAGCAGAACTAAGTGGAGAGAAAGTACAGAACACGTTATGGAAGGGAAGGCCCTAAAAACAACCCAGCAATGTACACTTGGCATTTTAACCCTGGTGAGTGAGACTTGTGTTCAATTAAAACCTCATCTTCATCCAGTATTTATTTCATGCAGCCTCACACAAGTAACAAATGATCGATTAGCACCAAATCAAAGTCTCCTCACTATTCATGATCAAGTTTGCTTTGTGTTTTTATCTTGCCCTTACCATACAAAATTTTAAACTGCAAGTGTTTAAGACTCCCCTCCTATCCCCCTCAACTGTTGTTTGAAGTTATGCATCACTTCCAAGTTTTCCAAAATTTTTCTTCATATGTTAAGGAAAAAAAAATCCAATGTTTCAATATGCTTCAATGTTCAATCAATTTCTTTCCACTAAATTCTTTATACTCGCACATGTTATGGTGCACACATATACTCAGTTTTAACCAGTAAGTTGGGTTTTCTAAGGAAAGAACATATCATTCATTGCATCACTTGAGTATAAAAATAGGAAAATGATGGAGGAAAGTGCACAAAAAAAAAAGGCAAAACAATAAGAAATCAAACATTTTTTCCTATTTTCTAACTGAAGTGTTTAACAACACACCGAATCCAAAACTCTGTGTACATACATCACTGACTAACCTTGCTGTTGGAATCTCATCCTTCACAGTTTGTAGCTTTTTATTAAAGTTAACAATATAACCATTATACATGGGTTGTTTGCTTTTAGCAGGAAGAAAAACGTGCTTGTGTTTAATTAGGTTTGACTGTAAATGGCTGCAAGTAGACTGTGAAGTGCTCATTGTGGAGGAGGTGATGTAGGAACATGGCAGTCCCACTTCTGCTGCTGTTATTGTTTGTCTGGGGACACCTTTCCGCAAGACTAAATTCAACATGACAGGGTGTCTGTCTGCACTGTGACATCTGTATCACTGCCACAGGGGAAAACCCAGAAATTCTCTCTAAAATCAAAGCTAAAAACATGTAGAATAGCATGAACCAAGGAATACAGACATATTAAAAAAAAAAAATATCTCTTGCTTTTCCCCATGTTTCTGTAGAACGCTGTAATTGCATCCAAATTTGTTTTTCAGCAGATCAATAATTTTCTTCCTCTCTTCAGTACTCTTTTCATGAGCTGGACGAATAACTTCTTTTCCAGCTTTTTTTTCCACTATTTTTACATTATTATGAAAAGTGAAATGTTAATTTTTTGATTGAATGTCATACATTTTGCTTCAAATTTGAGATTCTTAAACTGTGTTCAGTAAAATTTAAGACATAATGCTGTAATTTCAAATAAAACAATAAATATTTTAATATGCATTCTTAAAATACATCAATCTTTTTAATGAGTAAATACCTCAGTGAAATAGATTTAAAATAATTATATAATAAATAATAAATTTATCAAAAATATCTAAGTTTCACTGAAACTGCTGCCCTTTTTTCAATTTTAATTCATCTCAGTTTGGTACTTGCCTTTCAGGGCAATACCTATATTTCTTAATTTAATGCTTTTGTGGCACAGCAAACAGCTAGAAGACATTCAAGGTATGGCAATGGAGACAGTAAATTTTCTTTACATCAGTAAAGGTCCTATTCCAGCCTCCATGTCCATCAAGTCTCTTGGTAGCCTTTGCCACTGGCACACATTCACTCTGGTCCTGGAACTCTCAGCTTGCTGTGGCACCCTGAGTGACAGATGTGTCAGGTGTGACTCAGAGTGCAGTCAGTTTAAGTATGGCTCATTAATCTGACATAAATAACTTTTCATAACCAGAGATTTTTAGAAAAAAAAAAATTAGTGATGAAACTGAAGGACACATGGATGAAAAATACGTGTCAAAATTAGAAAGGGGATAGTGCTTCACATGAGGAGAATTTTGTTTTAAATTTCAAAGTCCTTAATAAAGCTCTACAAAAATCTTAGAATACAAAACCCATTAATCTTTATGACTTAAGCAAGGAAAAAATTCATTTCCCCAAGTTCAGGCAAAGTGTCCATTCAAAGCTGATTGTGCTTCTGCTCCAGTCTCCTTTATAACTGAAACAAAATAAATTCTTGATATTGTATTTCCCTTCATACAGAAAAAAGTCAAAAACTATTTTGTGTTTATTTCCTTGCTCTACAAAATGTCCTGAAAGATTTTTTTATTTTTAATTTCAAATAAAACATAAAACATTTTAGCTGTGAGCAGAAACCAGTTGAGCAGTATTTCTTAAATAGCTGAAGTTTTGCAAGCTTGAAGGAGATGAAAGCAAGGTGCCACAAAACCAACTTGTAAACCCTGAATTCTTAACTATCATTTACAGGGTTCATTAGAGTTAAGAGTGAGTTTTATTCCATTGTTCTGCTAAACAATGGAATAACCTTCTGTAAAGGGGTATTTGAGATCAATAGCAGTGAAAGGATTTGAGATAGGAGTAGAAATTAGTGGTAAATTTCTTCAGCCAAGTCAGATAACTTCAATAAAATATGAAAAATATAGAATTTATTTAAGAATCAACAACTAGCCCCCACTTATCTGTGAATGTTGCTCTCCAACAACCTCAATGAGTTAGAATCAATACCAGTGAGAATAAACCTAAATATTTGAGATTTGCCCTCTTGCTTACATATATCACATTTCGTTTACCTGGTGTATTTTAGAAGGGGCATTATTGAGTGAAAAACTGTTGCTTCTCTGCTTTAGATGTACTTCAGGTCTCACTTTGAAATTAAATTAGGGCATATCAACAGGTAACTGACTTAAAGAACTACATTGTAATTGTAAATATTCACTCCTTACTGCCAATAAACCACCCATGACAGTCTTTAACCAGACTTCAAAACGTCTCCCACTGATGTAGAGATACAAGACTATAATAAGGTGGCCTAACTTAAGAACTAAGGAGTGTATTTTTGCATTTACATATGAATATTTTTTAAATTTAAAATTTAAATTTTTTAGACTTCTTCAATTTTCCTTAATAAGCAATATAGTAAATCAGGAACAAATTATTAGAATTTCTGATCCATTTATTATCAAAATGCAATTATTTACATTCTAAGCAAATAGTTGGTTAATGAATGATCCATATTTAAAATCTAATATGTTTAAAGTTTCCAGTTATTGTTTCTGTTTTTAAGGTAGACCATGCATAGCATCAAATAATTCCAAAACTCTATTCACTTGTTTTATGAGTAATATTTATGAAAGAGATGCTTGCTGATCTAGTAAATTAAATGGCTATAGCTCAAAAAAAGTGAAAAAAGTTACACTCATATCTGTTTTCACCATCTAAATTTTGAAAAGTAGTAAAGACATCTCATTGTAAAATACAGTATTTATTCTTTTAATAGCTTTCAGAGAATATACAAATTGGAATCTAACTTACAATTACTAATTGTAATCTAAATTAAAATTTCTTTGTAATTACAAATAATTTCATTTTTAGGTTAAAATACAGAAAAACAATGCCTTCAAAATCATAATTGCTAAACTTCTGCTTACGTTATGCAATGTCGAAATAAACAAACCAGTATTTTGAACAGGTGGACCTTTAAAAAAGATTCCTAATTTTCTTATACTGTTAAAATTATTTCAATTTTGCATCTCAGCAGATACACATTTGTACATCAGAAGCAGGTGTTCATCAAAGAGATGGTAAAGAGATTCTGCAGCCTAGGCTCGAAACCCCGCCTGCATGGTGCAGGGAGAGATAAATGAGAAAAATCCTGCAAAACATCTCTCTACACTTCAGAAGGAGATTACACCTTTTTAAAGAGGCAAAACATGCAGTTCAATTACTTATTGTCTTGGCATGTGGTTGTGATGAAAGAAAGAGTCTCAAACATCAATAGAGCTAAACTAACTTCCCAGATGGGCTTCAGAAGAGGAAACCCTTCTGTAAATCCACCTGCACAGAAAGCTACTTTCTTCTATTTGAAATAAAATCCATGTTTTCCAACCCCTCCGTTCAATTCCTCCCTTTGTCTTACATGGCTGTTTGATATGCACCTCCTTGTCTTTACACCTACCTAAAAGAAAGAGGAAAATCTTGTAGAAATAAAAACATATTGTCCATGGGAACACTTCAGTGAATACCCATCTATTTAGATTCTAAGCCTCAGTAGTATATTTATTGTAAATATATTTTTCATTTCACATAAAAGATAAAACACTTTAGGTTTATCACTGAAAATAAACAATAACAAATTCAAGAGGCAGAGTGATAAATTCATCAAACACCCATATACCCATGTTTTAATATTTGACCAGACTATGCTTCGTAATTATCTGCAACAGAATTTTTCCTGGAACCCTGAAAATCTGAATTGCAGCTCTAAATAAATCAAAATTATTTAGTAATGCTTTCAACAGGTGTAATCTGGGACATGGTGTGCACTGGTATATGTACCACAAGTGAAATGCATGCATGAAACCAGACAAATGACCAGAAGCTCTGAAAGATTTATAGACAGAAAATCATCACGAACCTTGGCAAGTGTTTTTTATAATTTATGATATAGATAATGATATGAGAGATGGGAAACAGAAATCCTCTTCCTGTTATCCTAGAGTCTGAATCTGCTACTCTAGCTGTTGTGATTTGAATGTGGAACACTTCTGTACACTGTTCAAAGCGTGGCTTTACAGCCCTCAGTAGAAAAATGTGGAACAGCAAGAAAACCTTCTCATGAAAAGAAGCAGGAAGAAAGTTACACTTCTGATTAAATTAACATTTCTTTGGGAACTTTCAGGTTCAATACAGAAGTTCTGGAGCAAAGTTCAATATGAGTACCAGTATCCTGCAACTGCAAGATGAGCTTGTATATTACTGTTACAGATGGCCAACAAGAAGGGAAAAAACAAACCTACTTGTATGCAATGTCTAAAATTAAAGCAAATTTTTTCTGTTAATTTGTAATTGGCTACTTTTTATATGATACTTTATGCCTTGTCAGAAGGAACCAGATCTTCACAATCTGAAGTAGGCTCTGTAAGTGAAGTGACAGACACAGGTTAGGTCAGATCCCCTCATTTTTGTATACAGAGACTATTACTGTTGTTGACACACTAAACAGAAAGAAACCAGTTGGAATTTTACATTTCAAACTAGCTTGTCCTGAAATCAGTGAACGAGAACACTACTGAGGGGTGAAACAAAGAGAAGCAGTGCTTTCCAGTGTATTCACAAGTATTATAATATAACTCAACCCCCTCCCCAAACTCTAATGCAGGTACCAGGAATGTTTTACCCTCCAATTCTGAGCTTATCTGCATGAGCTGCAGCTCTGTGTTAAAGAGGAGCTCGGCAATAATCAACGAGATTCAACCTTCAAGCTCTAGACAAGATGCCAACACAGCCCTCAGTTGGGCAAAATTTGGATGCCCTTGATTTAAGCTCCCTAAGCCTCTACAGCTCCAGTTCAGGAGATTAATGTAATTCCCATAGCTCATACTCCTCAGAAGATATTTTATGTTTCACCATTTGATTAATAGAACTGTACAAAACTCAGCTGTCTTGGTTCTCTCTGTTTCAGGGAATGAAATAAACTTTTATGCAATTCTCATTAAGCAGAACTGGAGAGACTCCAACAATTTACTCCTGCTGAACTTATTAGTGGTAGCATTTCACAGGTGCTACATCTGTGTTCACCTACACCCAGATAATGCAGCTTGCTTTCTGTGCCATCAGTGTAAATGGGAGTGTGAAGCTTCTCCCATATTCACCTGCTCCTGAGGATAGTCTGGCTGGTTTTCCTGCATTGCTGCAGACAGATATGTGCTACACTCCTGCTTGTCCAGCTCCTTTCTTCCATTCTAATACTGATAAAAATACTTTTCTAAGTACCTTTCCCATGATTTTTCAGTTTTTCACGCTGCTATCCAAAGCTGTTATGGGCAAATTTAGTTTTTAAATTCACTTGGTAACAACCCACATTGCCAGTCAGCAAACTGAACTTTAGACAATAGAGGGATCTTTTCCTTCTATTAAGGAAATATGATTGTTGGGCTTGCAGTCCACACTGCCTTTGCTTGGTGGCCATGTCTGTTTCTGACCATGAGTCCCAGTCTTCAAATAAGCTGGCCCTTCTACATCATCAAGTTAATATTTAAAAAAATAAAATAAAACAATGAAATTCCTGCTTTTAAAAAAGTTTGAGTAGCACTTTTAATCAGGAGAAATTATGGTAATTGTGTGGTAAACATCAAACAAGAGTAATACCACTTACATTACCTTGTCGTACTACTACTCATCTGGTACAGGAAAAAAACAAACCAAAAATGCCAGCAATTGTTGCACATTTTAAATGGTGTGTGTGACAGAATGGATGAATATCAACCCATTTTTAACTGTTTGCTAATCAGTGCATTTATCGTAATAGGAAGCTGCAAACAACCTTCCAACTATCAATCTGAAATAACCACTGTAGATTTTAAATAAAAAAAAAGCTTGATTAAAAAAAGCTTGGCCTTGTACTCTTCAGAAAATAACTAAGTCTTGTATTGATCAATTTGAATGTTAAACTATTCCCATCTCTGCTTATGGCTGACATGATTGAGAGTCAGCCACTTTAATAAACAAACAAACAAGGGCTAAGTTTACTGGTGGAGAGATGCAGTGGCTACAAATGCTGTTCCTCTGCATTATTCTTGCTCAGTGCACATGTAACTAAAACAAATAGCAGCCAGGTTTCTTTAAAAAATCCCGATAGAAGAATATATTCCACCTGCCCAGTTTCCTAGATCCTCACCATTTTCAGAAAAATTGCTTTATCTGTACTAAGGCTGCATAACACCATTTGAAATGAAAAATGCTATTCATGAATATTATTGGATGGTTTTGAAAGTACTTTCTTGATCCATACATAATGGAACCAAAAGCTGTGAACATCACAGAAAGTTGTGAGTAAATTTAACTGACATTTTGCTTCAGCACCTTTAGAACAATCCACTGGAAATCTTCATTACAAGTGTTCTGCTCTCAGTCACTTGTCACTTGTTTTAATCAAATGGCAGAAGCAGAATTTAAAAAAGAAAAAAAGAGCACTAACAAACTTATACCTGCTGATTTCACAGCTGTAGCAGTTAATAAGTGGCTTGAAAAACCCAGCCTACAAACAGATGCCTTGCATTCTTCAGATGTTTCTTTATTTGCCAAGTCTTTTACAGTCATTTCTGCCTTGGGCATTCTCTTAATTTTATTTCCCTTTCCTACACTGTTTTTTCTAGGTATACTTATAGCTATGCAGACTTCAGATTAAGAAATTCCTTCTCTTTGCGCAAAGAGAAACCTCAATTTTTTTCTGTGAACAATTTTCATTGTAACAGAGGAAAGCCTCTAGTCTGGTGTTTATGCCTATTTCTAGTTTTCTGTGGTTTAATGTTCTGGCAGTCTCTCAAGTGGCTTGTTCCAAGCTTCATGTATCTGATAAAACCTCCATGTTTCTTTGGATGATTGATAATCTCAAGAGCCTACTTCTGGGCTTTAAAAAGCAGCTTAATCGCCTGCTATTTTTAGGAGCCCAAAAGAGTAGTGCAAATGTTTCACACTGACAGGGACATTCCTGTTCCTCTGCCCATTGAGGAGTTGCTCAGAAGACTCTGCTGATCAGCAAAAAGAAGAAATGAGGCAACAGCCAACAGCAGAAACCACATGCCAAAAACTGAAGTGGAATGGGGCTTGGAAGCCTTCTGCAGCAAAGAGAAAGTAAGTATGGATCAACCTCCCCCCTTTTTAGAGTATCTGATGAAACAGATGGAGAAGAGACACTATTTTTCTGAGGAAATGCAATGTATTTTAAAAGATTTAAAAATCAAGGAAGGAGGGAAGGGGAAAATAATGGAACAATGTTTTAGCAAGGTTTTAGGTTAGTTAAAAGTGATAAATTTACAAATCCATGCATTTGCTAGGGTTCCATCTGTAGAGAGTTAATCACATCAACAGGTAAGGGAATCAATTTTGTTGTCTTTTGTTGATCTTTGGGACCACTTTTAATTCAGAAATCAATCTTCAAATTTAACAGATGCTTTCTGTGCACAGCAATTAGGCATTTTTATGTCCCTATTGGAAACAACTGTATTTTTCTCTCTTGCTATACCTTAATGCTCAAAGGTGCAAAAAAGTATTGCAAAATGAAACCATGTGGGAAATAGCTTTAATCTTGCTTGAGAAAAATCTCACTGTAAACTATCCTTCATTCTAAATCAATCTACTCTGTTATGATTCTCCACTTTCTTTCTGCTATTTGTTATAAACAATGTCAACTGTCTGAGGAGATGACTTTTCTTAAAGAAGCTACACACCAAAAGTTGCACTGAATTTTATTGCTCCATGAGGGATTGGAATGCCACGTTGCTGTTAAAAGAAACCCCACAAGAATCTAGAATCCTGTTTATGTACTGCTCCTTAGCCATTGGACTGCTTGAAAATGTTTTAATTTGTTTTGAAAAATAATGTGTGCATTTGGAAATATTTCTGTAATTTGGAAGGGCTTTTGCCTTGTGTGTTCATAGTATCGATGATAGCTTTGATGTAGCTTGTTACAAATTTGCTGCCGCTTTAAAGAATGTATTATTCAACAGAAACTTAATTACACACACTTTTAACCTTATAATGGCAAGGGTCAATTAATTTTACCCTACAGCTTATAGGATCCATGCTTGCTAAATAAATAAAATGAAAAAAATCACCGAGTTGATTTGAAAAGGGAAATGGCAATATAGCCTCATAGGGCCAATAAAATTACAGCTAATCCTTCTGGGAATCCAAATGGCAATAAAGTGAAAGTGAGTACAGATTAACACATTGTAAATCCACTTACTACCCAGAAATGTTTACACAGGGATTTGCCATTGCCTGTTACCATTTGATCAAAATTCAATTGCACAGTTTGCCAAGATTTTACTGGAGAGGCTACTTCTATTTCCCACAAATATAATTCAACTCCTTGAAGACCCCAAACATGTTTTAGTCAGGGGTGAGAATATGTACTGACACCCTATGGATGACAGAAAATGGGTGGGATTCTAGGGTTTCATACTGATGACTTGGAATGTGAACAAATACTGAAATATCTAAGGAAATGCTCACAATGCTTCTGTGTGGTAATATTCCTGAATTTGAAAGGTAGGAAAGTGCACTTTTAAAAAGATATTTGAGTCCAAACCAGCTCTTTCCTTACTGCTCACTTATAATACACACTGCACTCACATGGAGGCCAACAGCCAGCAAAAACATATTTCCATTTTAACGCCTTTAGATGATCAAAGCATCAGCTTAATATAATCAGCTCAAATCCATTTACCAGTGAGCCTACCACTGTGCCCAGGGACTGTTTTCCTTTCCAGCCCTATCTATTCTGGAACAGGTGCTATAATAGTAAATTAATTAGTCTGTGGAGATGCACCTTGTTCTCCATCTCCACAGGCCTCTTGTGGGTCAGGGCCTTGAGGAAAATGCCATCTGGGCAGAGTTTCCCCCAGAGAAACAATCAAAGCCTACAGATTCCAGACTACAGAGGAGGGTTCATATGACAATTAACCTTATTAGTCTTTTTTTAAAAATGGTTGATAGTGTGTCGACGTGTTGGCTCTGTAAATAATCTGCTTCTCAAAATCATCATTGCAACCAATTCAAAGAAATCACACCTATCTAAAAATCCCCCCAAGAAAATACAGGTCTCCTTGCACTGAAAACATAAATAAGTCTTAAAAAATAACTTGCAAATAGGAAGCCATAGCACAATAGATCAAGAGTACTTAAAACTTTAACATACTTTCAAAGAGTGACAATTTTTGCTGTGACCAATTTTATACAAACCCGAGGGACTTGTGCTATTAATCATTTTGGTTCTCTGTTCCCACCATGGTTTTGCCTAATATCCCATTATCAACAGAATCAGAACTAAATTCAGCTATTTCACAAGGGACATCAACATTTATCTTGGTTAATCTAGTGGATATTTAAAGTTTAACCTAAGGCCCTAAAATCTAGGGGGGAATTTTAGATTTGTGGAATTCTTTTCAAAAACAGCATTCTAAAACAAACGAGAATTTAGAGATATCAAATGGAATGGGATATGAAAGCAGGATCTTTATATAGTAAAATTATTTGCATATTTTCACTACAAGTTTGACAAACTACAGGAATTAAAGCAAAAAGGACCTCAATTTTAACATTTCACATCATTAAAATACAAAGTGCATGTAAATTTATAAGGTAACTAAGACAGTATTTTTAATGCACAACTTCAGTGAGTAACTTCTTCAAACATACTTGAGTCAGATTAAAACCACTACATTTGTATCATAATAAAAAACAAAGCCAAGTGATGAATTCCTTTAATGTTTTGATGTCTTCTTACTCTGCTAGAACACAATTTTCATAGAGAAACTTTTATTCTGTTTTCTATGTCTGAAATTTGAAAAATATGTGATTTTGATGGTCAGTTTGTCTTTGGTCCCTCCACAAAGACGTTTTCAGTGTGAACATCTAGACATCTAATTTTTAAAAAAATTTAAATTCCATATTTTTTCAAGGAATTGGGCAAAAATTTATTTGTTAACATGAAAAGCATAGAAATAAAGTCAAAGCAGATATTAATTGAAAAGCAATTCAAGTACTCACTAATATGTAATCAGAACTGTTAACTGGTATGCATTTTACTATACCAGACAGTGTTTAGTATAGCAAAACAAAACAGCAAAAGATGATTACTTAAATTTCAGAACACCATTTACTACCAGAATTCTTTCAAGTACTGTCTCAACTGTCTGCATCTGTTATAGTAGTTACTCGACATGCTGTGCATGTAATTGCTCCTTTCATTATATGTATTTCCATAAAAAATTTTTTGAAAAGATAGCAAAATCTAAAAAGATAGCCTCCAGTCCAAGTATTTCTAATTTTAAGTTTTAATTTTCTCACAGAGGTGAGGAGAGACTGAAATTTAAGTTGAATGAGTAAGGTGCTCAACTGGACAGTAGAAAAACACCTACATTTACCTTTAATATAAAAGCAAAGTCAAATAATAATTAACAAGTGCAAAAATTAAATATTTCACTGAAGAAATGTCATTCATAGCTGTGAGGATCCCTTCCTCTGTACATTGGTGAGCTGAAGGGGTGGGCAGAGCAGGATGGAAAACGAACACAAGAGGCACACTGAGGGAACTCAGTGAAGCAGTCACAGGAGATGAAATACAATGTGTGTGCTCATTGAAGCAGCTGAAAAAATGAGCTCCAAGGGCAGGAGATGAGATGCACTAAAGGGACAAGCAAAAGCCCTCAAGCACTTCCCTCACTAAAACACACAAAAATCTCCCTCCATTTTAATGTCTTCTCCCAAATAAAAAACCCCAACAAAATAAATGACATTGAATTTCCTGCTTGTCACTATTGGCTTTTTTTTTTTTTTTTCAGATCAGGAGAAAAAAACATGTTCAAAGATAATAACAAGTCTTATTCTGACATACTTGATCGCAACATGCTGGAATGACAATTTGCACGCCACAAGAGATGTTTAGCACATCAGTATCACTGAATTCAGATAGTACAACCCACAAGTTCACCTATTTTTTTTTCTAGGCGTCAGCACCTCTCCTATCCTTGTCTCTAAGAAGATGAAAGACCTGCTACATACACCCCACGTCCTCCAGTAATGATAGAATGTTTTAGATTAACCATTCTCACAAGAATAGGAAAAAAAGAACACCAATATTTTCTTAGATCTATAGCAGGTCATGATAACAAATGGAACTGACAAGTCTCAGAGATTTATACCCCAAAGGAACCCAAATTTACCTACAGTAGGGCCAAGGAGAAAATTTTAGTTATTTACTAATTTTGCATATTGCTCTCTCTTTTTTGTGTATGGTACTCTTAAATATCCCACAGTGCTCAGAGTTGCTAAGATAGCTTTCAAGATGCCAAATAACTATAAAGGCATTGTGGCACCCAGTGAGCACTTGAAACAAATTGTGAATCTTCTCCCTCACATCATCACTACATGAATTTGGACATTTACTGGTACTTGGGCTGTTCACCTTCAAACCTGAAATTCTGCAGCTGCCATAGAGCTATAACTTAGGGTAAAATCTTAGAAAATTAAAGAAACTGAAGCTAAAATAGTTTTTAAATTCTCCAAAATAATTTCAGAACTTAAACCAGTATCCATTTCAAATTTCTAATTTTATCACTGCTGGAGAAACCTATGAATGAAACTGTTCCATTCTCAGAAAAACGAACAAAAATGAGAACACTGTTTTCCAGTAGTCAGAGCCTATAAAAATGAGAAACTACTGCCTCTGGAAGACATGTCTGTTAAGCCAATATCAACCTCATCATTAGCTGCTTTCCTGCTTAAATTCAGAAACAGTATTGGAAGAAGGAATTTTTGAAGAAACTGCTAAAGGGATTTGTAGCAAGTTTCTAGAATGACAGAGTTCAACCAAGAGCTCCAAAGAAACTGAAACATGAAATTACTGAATTGTACTCTGGGTTTCAATTCAGAGCTCACCTACCAGTGAAAAGGCAAATAATATTAGTATTCACTAGCAAATGAACATTAAAGAATATAATTCTGCTACCACGTGAAGCTAATATGTACCCACGTCTTGACACCCTTCACAGGGTGGAGAACAGCAGCACAGATGAACCAACATATGAAGCAGCTTCTGGCTGGAACATCTTGGCCTCACTGAGATCAGTATGGTCACAAATCCTGGGGAGGAGGGTTCTATTAGTCACTGTTTCTCACAACACAAAAAAGCAAATGAGCTTTTCATGAAAATATCAAGCAGCAGCTTGTGAACACATAAAGAATGTGTGTTAATCTAATCATACAACTGATCTCCTCAAATAAGATCTGATTTTCAAAAGGGAAAAGTGCCTTGATGCAATCCTGAGAGGTGTTTGCTGTTATATACAACGGTCTGGATACGGCACCTGAACCCCTTGTCACTCAAAGGGGAATATCATGGAAAAGGCCACATATATCTCACCTATGTCATTCATTCTCTATCTGTATGTGCTGGGGTGGGGCAGGACCATATTCTGACCCAGTATGTTCAGGAATATGTTACATACCTGGGTAATCTCAGCTGTCTGTGCTCCTCCCCTCTCAGCTCTTGGGCAGTTTGTTACCTGTTCTTACGTGTGTTTGCACAGAGGCACTCTCAGTATCCCACATAGATGCTGACCTGCCATGAGTCCATTTTGAAGTGCAAGATTTGCTCCCCAGCTGGAGCTGGGGGCAGCTCCTGACCTGGGCTGCCCCCAGAGGCTGCACCCCCTCCCCATGCTTGCCATGCAAACCAAACACAGTCTGTGCCTCCCAATACTACAAAGATCACAGGAATCCTTCAAGAGATGTCAGGGCGATGACTCACATGCAGAAGAGGAGGAAGGTATTCACAAAGGCTGATCTCCTACACACACTTGCTGTGGGCAAAGGAAGAAGTTGTGCTCTTCTAGAGATGTCCTGGAGGAACCTCTCAGCCCCTCCTCACTGGCAACACAAGAAGTCAAGGCACGCTAGTATCACTAGTCTAACCCTAATCCTTGGGAGTAACCCTGTGTGCAAGATCCCTTCTCTATAATGATTAAAATACTTTGCATATCTCCTGAAACCTTGCACTGTTTAATTTCTTTCATTTTCAAGGAAATGTTCTGTGCCCTTAACACTGAGGGCAAAATATCAGCTCTTCCTTAACTTGCTGTTAAAACTATTAGCATATTCTGTGTAAAGCTGTTAACCAGCTCAGCATTTGCTAAAAATGAGACTGTTTTCCCAAATCCAGCAACTTCTTCTCAGCTCAGAGATGCAACAGGGTTACTAAAAGGCCTGCGTATATATTTCAGTCACTTTATCAGGAGAAGTAAAATACAGTGTTCTCTTTGTCTCTGCAATGAATGATGATCAATTTTTTTTCAAAATTACGTTTGCACGATGAAGAAAACATCCATATTTTAACTAAAAAACCAGCAACAGAAAGTAGGAAAGAAGTGTTTTATTCCTCCATTCCGTGATTCTGCTTCTCTAATTTCACACATATTTAGCATCTTGTCTAGGGGGCATTAGTGTATTTGGTGATGAGATGAAGGCAGCCTAATGCAGGCCTGGCAAGAACTCCCTGTCACCAATCCTCCTGGGTCCGGAGATCAGCGTTCTTAAAACACGAGGATTTGATAGAGTTAACGCCATCCCCTCGAGCAGATGGTTGGGAACATTCTGTCAACGCTGCCACCGATTACTGCAAACAGATCCTCGTTACACTGATAGCCCCTCTGGGAGCCCGGCAAGCTCTGCCTGACCTCGGCTCCCAGGTGCCAACCGCGCCGTTCCGGGGCGAGGGAGCACCAGCCTCCCCCAAACACAGCCCCTGGTTCCTCTGTGCTGCAGCTCCACACCCACGGCTGCTCCCAAGGGCAGGGACAAGCTTCAGTTTGTTACATTTTCCACTGCTTGTGGTGGACTGCTAAATGTATTCCTTTTTTATAGAGTTGAAGCTGTCACACCTCCGGCTTGGGGAGTGCTGCTGTCCCTGGGGTAGCTTCAGCCATCCTGTCTACTTCCACGGCAGCAAAACACTCTGTGCACTCACAGACTATTTTGAATATATGAAATATGACCTTATGTATTCCATATTCATTAGTAACGTTTTCTGCGCTTCCTGAATAGGTATGAGTCAGAATGGAGTCACAGCTAGCACCACAGCAAAAAGCTTTTATAAACTTGCTCGAGTTTCTCTTTAAAGTAATGCCTTATACATGAGCTTTGTATTACCCAAAATATTAACTTAGCTCAACACCAATAGCCAACACACAGCTTTTATGGATTCACTACTGCAGTGGTTTTTTCAGCACTGTAAGTTTCATTCAAATTTTTAAGTCTCTACTTTTCTTCCAGAAGAACCCTGGAGCATCAGGGTTGCCAAAGCTGCTCTTTTGTCCTGAATTTGGTACATTACATCACAATATATACTGGTAACACAGGAAGAAAAAACAAAGTACAATTTATCTCTTCAGCTGGAGGTCATTCTCCAAAGCAATTAACTTCTTTAAGTAGGATATGAAATTAAAGTTGAAGAATTGATCTGAGAAAGAGAAAAGAGAAAAGCTGACAAAATTTCAGTTCTCTCCCTCACCTAGTGCTTGCATGGAACAGTTGGACAACTCATCAAATGGAACACCAAGAGGCTTCCTCACTCCTGTCCAGCTGGGTTTGTATCAGGGACAGCACATTCCCATCAGCTGCTGGCATCTCAGCTTCCATCCTGGAGGTCACAGCATCACCTTCATCACCTTCCTTGGGCCAGGTACAAGCTCAGTCCTGTGACAGCCCTGTGACAGCTCTGTGACACAGCTCAGAGCTTCCTTCATGTGAGACCCTGAGGAGACTCCAGCTGCTTCCAAGATCTTTCAGAAGCACACCAAGTACCAGACCAAGTCTCAAGAGTCAGTAGGACTCAGATATCCATTAGGATCAAGGGGTACCAGCACCATAGTCCAGGGAAAACACTGAAGGTGACAGGAAAACCCTTGGCTCTCTTGAAAAGCACCAGATCCGGGAAACACCTGCAGGCTCTGACTCCACCTCCTACACAAAGGAGGAAAAGGTTCCTCTTTGCCTCTAACTACAGATAATAACTATATATTTTCCCCGTGTCTGCACCAACACGAGTGCAAGACATTTTAGTAAGTCAAAGCCAAACATTACCAAAACAGATACTGGCAGAAAACCCCTATGCAGAGTCACAGAAACAGTATAGTTTGTTTGGTTTATTTTTAACTACTAACTGACCAAACACTTAACCTAAAAACCAAGAAATTGCAGTGATAGCTCAACAACCTAAATTGATGTTCTCATTCTCAGTCTAGTGGACAAATATCCACCAAAAATGACCAGTGAACACAAGTGAATCCCTTTTTGGCAGTCCAGGCAGTAAGGCTGAACAAGCTGTGCTGTTTGGACAGATGGTCCCACTGACACAAAGCTTAGGTAGATCCCACAGGTTACACAGCTGTTTGCACAGCAATTGTGCAATTGAAGATATTTTCAAAGAGAATTCTTTGATTCCATCAATTTCATCCCAGTACTTCTAAGAAAAGGTGTGTCTGTTTTACTTGGTGCAAGATTGCATTAACTGCAAGCATTTGGACTGGAGATCCTCGTTCCCTACCCAGAAATAGATAGCCTGATAGAAAGGGCATCAAATCAGTAGAGAGACAAGAATCTCTGAACGTTGCTGTAATACATATAAAACCAATTTTCAGTAGAAATATCATTAAAACTGTCCAACATTATTTCAACAATTCTTTATTTTTTCCCCTCCAGCAAAACCATGTTCAATTTTAGCCTGAATAAAGATATTGCTGTTCTGTGGATAAATTAAAAATTAAAGTTCGAACAAGCCTACAATTTTTCTCCAACACATGGTGCATCTATAGTTTATATTTGCGGACTTTTTTAGAAGAATAGTCCAGGAGGTTACAGGACAGCTGGTATCCTAGCTTGGGAGAATGAGCTTTCACCATCTGAGCAGGGTGGGTGACAAGTTACACAGCAACACCTGCTGGCAAATCCACACAGGAGAAACATCCGAGTCCCTTGCAGGAGCTGCACTTCTCTGGAGAAGCAATAGGATCATAATCACCAGGGACCCGATCCCACAAAGCCTCACCCCAGTGCCTGCCTCCTCACTGGGTAATCTCGATAATGTGCTTGGATTGTGCAAGAAGATTAAAATGAGAAAGAGAAACAAAGAGGAAAAAGGGGTTTGAAAGAGGAAAGATATGCAGAAGGAAGCAGGAATATAAGCAGGGCCACAGTGGCAACACTCCTGAAAAATTTGCTAATAAATGATTGTAGGATTTGGCCTTGTGATTTTAATTTGTAATAAAAAAAGGCAACATTTTTCAGTCCTGTTAGTGTGGGCAAAGGCTTTCATTAAAAAGCGTTACTGCCTCTTCCCCATTACATCCTTCTATGGCGCTCAGAACACCTGTGCTATTAAGCTTTTTTCCTTGGATTTTTTTGAAAATAAGAAAAAATTAACAAAGTAAAATTTGTTGACAGTCCCCCCAGCCAGCGCAGTGGGTATTCTACCTCTGGGCTGTCACATTTCCCATGTTCATTTCTGCAGGTGCTAAATGCATGCTGACAACAACATATGTTACCAGTCTTAAATGTGTGGGATTTTTTTTTAACCTTGTAATTAAAGAGTGCTCACAGCTTGGGGAAGAAAAAATAAAACAAAACAGGTGAAAGCTGATTCTGCCCAATGTATTTAACATTCACTTACAACCTCATTTTGTCTCGTGATTTGGGTATTTCCCTAATGATGCATAGAAAGAAAAGCATGGGGGTGGAAGGGGGAGAGAAAGGATTCTATCTTCCAAATAGTAGTTATTTAAATATGATACCAAAAAATTTTTGAAGATATCAGCATGCAGAATAAGCATTGATTCTCTCTGCAATCACCCTTTTCCCCTGGGTCTCCTCGCTTGTATTTCTGAGCTCTCTTTTTGTTTATTTCTCTCTCTTATTTTAATCTCCTTAGTCCTGCCAAGCACGTTACACTTGGTCTCCAAAGGAGTGGTTCCTATACATTCTGTCATACAATAGGACTCACTATTTATCTGAATAAAAGTAGGACTTGCCCTATTAATTATAGTATCATTATTTTTGGCTGTTTAAGGCATCACGCCATTATTCATTGAAACCTATACACTGTTCCTCTGGGCAGCACACTAACAAACTACACATATATTTTCAAGGGAAAAAAGGTGTGTTTCAGTAAAATTTATCATGTAATTTTTTTAATATAAATGTCCAGTACAATATGCCAGAATTACTTTGGTCAGCTGAAATACAGTTATATCATAAAATCAATTAGAAATCTCTCTAAAAAGTCAGTGTGATTAACTGCATATCCAAAAAGATGTGATGGAGTATATTAAAAGCAAGTAATACTATTTATGAGTGATCAAAGTACTACACACATATATTATAAAAAAATCAGTGCTATAGAAAAACGTAATTTCTCAGCCTGCATTACAAATATGATGCAGGAGGTATTTGCCACACTACTTTAGTTCTAACCAAGTTTGAAACGTTGAGATGTAAAAAGTATTTCCTTGCTTTCTCTGCAAAATTTCAACCTTATGATAATATTAGACTTCCTTATTTGGGGATACCAAAAAAAAAAAAAATCTGAAGGGAAGGCCAATGAGTTTGCAGCATTGAAGCCAAGCCAAACCACTGTGAACTTCCTCTCCCCGTGGCTCTGCTGGAGTGTGGAACAGCACAGGCAGGAGCCTGCCTGCTCCAGCAAGGGAAGGCACAAATGCCCCCAGCCCTGGTAAGGAGAAGATGTGGCAGGAATCATTTTGGCACAGCACTGCTGCAATATTGCTGCAGTTGGGCTGAGCTTTCAGAAGTGCTGGGAAAATATTGCGCTGCTCAGTTCTAGGCATTCCTATTTTAGCCAGTTAAAAAACAAACGTGAGCAAATATGCCAAATATTTGCCTTCATCGAGAAGTAAGCCAAAGGAAACCAACATGATAAAACTGCCCATCTGTGAATTGGCTCTGCAACTCAGAGCAACAGTTCTGGGGCTGCTTTATCAGTATTTTTCCTCAGACTCAGAATGGCAATACTTAGTATCTGGATCCAGAATTAGAACTCCAACTCAAGTCCAAACTAGAATACAATTTAAACAAAATTTTTTAAAGCATTAATAAAAAAATTCTTGTTAAGAGTGACTGTCAGACAGTAAAGTCTTCTTGCTCACACAATACACTTTCCATAGCACTGTAATGTTGAAAATTTTTACTTCATGCCTGGTTTCCTTCTACACCAGGACACTGTTCCTCCAGCTTAAAATGATCCAAACCTACATACTGCATATATGAAGTCTGACACTCTATTAGGCAAAACGATACCTGGAAAAAAAAAATTTTAAAATCAAAAATAAAAAAGCTTAAAGGAATAGCCTGTGTCAGCCAGGCACCAAACACACATACTCACCTTATTAAGCTCTGAGAGTTTTCTTAAGTGTTAGCTCCTAGTCCAGCCCTCATAAAGGGTTAAAATACAGATGCTGTGAATGGAATGTATAATCCTTAAGGCCCTGGAGCATTAAGACATATCTGCTCCTTAGGGTCCATCTCTGTCCATAATCAATTTCTTCCCTTGGAGAACATTAATTGTCTCTAATGATAGCTTTCCATCAATACATCCTTGATCTTAAAAGGCCTGTACAGCTTCTTCCTTTATTCAATCAAATCATCTCTACAATTGCCCTCCTTTAGTAAGATAATACCTTTTAAGCCTTGTATTTTAATATAAAAAAATAAGAGGTAGCAGCAAATTCTAATGGAAGTGCTAACATTTGAGAACCAGGATGATGGCTTCCATTATCCTAAATAATGTTTGAAGATTACGGAAAGCACTGTGTTTCAAAA
This sequence comes from Fringilla coelebs, assembly GCF_963513975.1. NCBI lineage: Eukaryota > Metazoa > Chordata > Aves > Passeriformes > Fringillidae > Fringilla > Fringilla coelebs. Next base: position 18,479,861 of record NC_140036.1, read on the forward strand.
GGTGGAAACTAATCCCCCACTCTCAAATTATTCCTTGTACAAAAATCTGTTCTGACATTAGGAATTTTTGTGCCCCAACTGCACAGTATATTTAAATATTTGAATATGAAAGATAATTTTCAGCTCTGGAGGGAAAAAGCAAATAATTACTATTTATAAGCAGTAAATGCTGAATAATTTAAGAAATTGACAACCTTAAACAGAGAAGCCCTTTATTTTTTCATTCTCTGGTACAAGGGTGGCTTAACTGTTCACTCGAATGACTGTAACTCCAATCAGAAGTTCCTGAAATTAAATAATTTCATGATGGCTCAAAAACTCAATCTCCTGGTGACCCACTAATGTGTCTTGCTTTCCCCACCCCCTTCTCTTCCTTGTACATGCTTTTCAAAAGGCATGGAAATTCAATTTTTTGCCATTCAACTGATTTGTTTCCATTCAAATAGAGGATTTTTCTTGCACTTCCTTATCTAGATTGCCAAGCACCAATCTGTGTTTCTACCCATATTCCAACACAGTTCTGTGTGAAATGGCACCACTCCTCATAATGGCTCAAGGACCTCAAAATGAAACATTGATGGCACAAAAGACCTCGAACCTTTAGAAATCTTTGCTTTTTTTTTTTTTTTTTTTTTTTTTTTTTTTTTATGTCCAGTATGAGAGTGACAGAATTTTGGTGATGCCTATTTAGAATTATTTTTATCTAAGATGGGTCATGGAGAAGCTTTTCCCACAATTAACTATCATCCACCACTGACTGCAACATTAGAGCCCTCCTCTTACTCAAAAGTCATCACACATGCACAAATAAATAAACAACAGCAGGAGATTTACATCAGGAACATCATGAAAACTCTAAAAAATATGTATTATGCAGATTTTCTTTTCATTCTCACACTAGCACACATACCCATGACGTGCACTTTACTATTTGCTATTTTACAAAATATTGATGGCAAAATCAGTAGGAGAAAAAATAATTCCAGGAATTAAAAAAAAAGAAAAAAAAAGAAATATAGGCAGGTAGATACAATCAATCTAGCAGCTATCAAACCTAAACAAAACAAAACAGGGAGTTAAAAAAAAAAAGGAGACCAGTTAACAACCTAGATAAGAGATGAAAATTGCCAGTGAGGCAGATCAAGTTTATTCAATGTCCTGATAAGCACCTATTTGCTCTTCCCCATAATGCTCTCTCAGTATTTATAAATTATCATTTAATTATGCTGGCAAGTGGTAATTGTCAAATAAAGCTCAGATAGGCATAAGCCCTCAGGCTGCACATGACAGAAAAATATCTGTTAAAGCTGGGCTGATTCACACGCTTAGGAAATCATTTCCTTTCTTCTTTTTATCCTTGCCAACAAATTATATGAACTGGCACTTTGTGCTTTGTAGGCATTTTGAAGTCTATGCAGATTACAGGAAAGAAAAATTAGTTGTTTCAGTATCTACCATTCCTAAATTATTCTGCTGATTTAAGACACCATGTTCTGTTTCAACAAAAGAGTGCCAAAGATCAAGGAATCAGAGCCTTCCTCTGCTTAGAATTTATGCCCAGGGTCACTTTCAATTGGGTAAATCAAGATTTGGGGAATTATTGAATACTGTGCATAATAGATTTGATACGGAGCAATAGTTAAAATATGACATTTATCCCATTAGTATAGAAACACTAGGCAATATTTTTAAAAAGTCTCTTACTACTTAGAATCAATTATAGACCCATTAAACATTCTCTGATATACACACACTGATACAGATGCAGGCACCCATAGATTTGAAGGATTTTTTAATTTACAGAATACATACCCAACTATTTAATTATGTAGAAAAAATAGATGTGAAAGAAGCTTAATGCCAAATAACAGTGAAATCAGGCTCTTGAGAACTTTGACCTGGAACACGAGTCTGAACACCAGAAATGCTGGATTTACAGCACGTTGCAGGAACATTCACTATCAATGCCATTGCAAGATCATTACTGCCATAAAAGGTACCAGTATTCTCTTTTTTGTCTGTACAGCTACTGTCAGACAAACTTAGGGTGGCAGACAGCTGGCATGAGTGCATTAAGTCTCTTCCCCAGCTTTCCCATGTACCTTTGTGCATGGTGGGTCCTTTTTCTGTGAAAGGCTTTTAGGATCCTTCGGGTTACTGGAGGAAGCCCCAAGCAAGTCTCAGTCTCTCCCTTTCTTTTTACCTCAGCATATCTGTATTTTTTCCTCTCCCTCATCAGCAGAGTGCAATAGAATTTCTATGTCATTTTTACCCATGCTCTAAGCACAATTAATTTTTATTCAGATCTGAGCTGTTATTAGTTAGTTGATATCATTTATGAGGCTTCTACCTGTGATATTGGTATATCCTGCATTATCTCAAACCCTTCTGAAGAAGCCACCAAGCCTCATGAATCTTTCAAAAGCAGCTTTCTGATAAAATAGGTTAGAATTTTTCAAAAAGATTCTGTTCTCCTTTCAGGCTATCAGTAACCCCCACCAATTACCATAGGCAGCATACAGTTACCATGCACTCAGTGTACAGTTAAGAGCAATAACAGTATTTAGTAGAACAAGAAACATATTGTAGCTTCAATGGCATAACTGCCAATTCTTTGCTTCCAATTTAAGTTTTCATGGCTTCAGTCAATATGCATGGACTGCTTCACACAGATAGCTCCTGTTGCTTCAGAGCAGCTGGAAAAGCACTGCTCACTGACCTGCCTTTTCTCATTACTGCAGTGATCTACTGCCACTGCCCCTGGTCTCATGAAATACATCATCTTCCTCAGGAGAAACTCGGGAATTAGTGCCCCAGGGGTTAGATAATACAGAGCTTGGCCAAGCACTGTAATTCACAGGTTAGACCAGATGTTCAAGCAGCAGACAGCCAGAAAGCGTTTACTGGTGCTGCTGCCGCCAGAACAAGCTGGTGTCATACCCAGCATAAGCAGCAAAGCAGATAATGTTTCTCATAGGAATAGCTTTTAGCCTCATTGATCTCCCATAAAAGCTACTGTACAACACCGTGGCCCTAAACACACACACTGTGGTTTAGCCCTAACAATTCCCAGAAACAGATGCAGGATTGTCCTTCTATCAACAACATGCTTCGCACAGTGAAGCAGGAAAAACCCCAAAAACCAAAGAGGAACATTTCTTCATACACAGATCTTGCATTCAGACATTCCAGAGATTAATTCCTGCAACAGAGCATTGCATCCTAGTACCAGGGCCATAGGTATGGAGAATCAATGCCAAATCAGAAACTTCTGCTCCAGGAGAGGACAACCTGCAGAACCTTTGCCTTGACAAATTTGCTCCTGATCTTTAGGATCCAGCTAATACATTGGCTGCAAAGTGATGAAGACTGAACACCACTGAAACTATCAGCATAAAGTCCGTAGGATCTTGGATGTGAATGTGGTTCTGTTTCTGTTCCTACAAGACTATAAAACATATAAATCTGTTTAGCTGCCTTTATTTCAAATAGCAATTTATCAAAATAAATTCTATTTTCACTAATTTGTGAACTGAACTTGATATCAATTAAAGAGAAAAGAACTGCTTTTACAACACCCCTCAACTAACTGTAAGTGACTATTACACAGATGACAGAGAAAAATGCAGAAGATTTTGGAGTGCTCTAATACTTATTCTGAAATAGGTTTTGTGCTGACAGCTGGCCAGAAAGTTGTTTTTATTTTTTTTTTCCTGGAAATAATTCCATACTAAGAATAACCTTCATGAAGGAGTTATTTTACCAGAGGCTTTTCCAACCTAAATGATTTTATGCCTGTAAGACCTTAAAGAACTACATGCCAAACTGGGGGGTGAGGAGGACCTTCTCCACAAATCAGCATTATTTCCATTCTCCTTTAGCTAATTTGGGTTTTGCAGGTCTGTCCAGATATATTTTAGAATCAGTAGACATTCCATAATCAAGAAAATAGGAATCAACTCACCTTTTAAAAATAACCTGTTTCTCTACACATACTTTTTGATGTCTTTAATCACAAAGTTGACTGGAAAATGCATCATACTGCATAATAACAACCCAGGGAACTCAGAATGCTTCTGCTCTAGGGGAAATCTGCAAACCCACAATCTTTTCTATTAGCAATGAGTATAATGCTGTTACTGTCACAGTTCTTATGCTTATGAGCCTTTGCTTGTACAGTAATATTTTGTTGCATTTACACAACGTGTGACATTATCTAAAGTTACTACTGTAACTTTATATGAGGAACAAATCTGTGAGGAGCACAGAAATCACTGCTGAGATTGTTCAAGCACAGGAATTGGGTATTATGTAACAGACTTCCAACCTGGAGCAAAAAATACCTGCCAGAACATTCTGCTGGCCTAACCCAGCTTCCACTGAAACCATCTTTTCTCTGGTCACAGAAAATAAAGTACCTATAGCTGCTGGGAGGTCTCACTTCTGAAGTACTCATAGTTACCATTAAGAATGAGAAAATTAGGCATGAACTAATAAAATATAGTTTTATATTAAAATCTATATGGATTATTAAAAAGAGTCTGCTGTTTCTTTTTCTCATTTTGCACAACAAATCTCTTGCTATATCATGGCATTACTGACTTCCTGTACTTCAATTTGAAAAGAACAGGTCACATAAAAATCTTGTCATGATTACAGATTGACTTAAAATGATCCTGTATCTATAAAGTATGATAAGCCTTGAATGTTTGCCTATAATTAGACTTTTTTTCAAAATTAATTACTTTTTACTTTTCTATCAAGTTCAGTAGGGCTTTTCCATATGTGATACCACAAGTAATTACCAGAATTCAAGCTGCTTGATTTTGCAGCCTCAAGTTTTCTTCATCTTTAGTCCTGTCCTTTGCACTCTATGCAAGCTTTAAATTTTTAGTTTTAAATATGTTTTTCAATATATTGGTTCAGTTTTCATTAAAATTTTCCAGACAAATTAAATAATGTTAAAGGCATCTAAAAGACAGCCTCACATGTTCCCAAAATTTATTTATATAACTCATGAGAAGATAATGAAAGGTCTTCCTTAAAAATCATGATGGACTGGGACATACGGATTGACCAGTTCTAAATGTTATTTCTCAATAACAGCCATAATTCCCTTCCAATGAATTTTCTTTTTGAAAAGATTTCATCACATACATAACCAGGGATTTTTAGCTTAATTCCTCTCATCAAACCACTACAATACCAGGAAGTTGAGATCATACTAAATGTACATACCCTGAGAACACATCCAGTTTCAAGAAAAGTCAGACCCATATACTTCTGAAAATCCACATGTAAACTTTACAGCTTGAACCCATCTGATTACTGCAACAGCATTGACAAGATACTTCTCTTTACTTTCCATATATTTTCTGCTGACTTCCCAAGTCAACATAATAAAGCCTTCATGGTCTCTATCATGACAGCAAGAGCAGGAATATGGGGTTTCTTTTTCTTCCATCGCTAATTTTATGAAAAATCTGATTTAAAAATGTGAAGCAACATGAAGACATAGCATGAAACTGCAGAAATGAAAGCATCATTTTTCTTTAAAAATTGTTACTCTGAAAACATTCTGAAGAAAACTGTTTCCTATTCAAAAGATAGTATCTTACTCTTTAGGGGCACTTCAGGGAGAAAGATTTTACTACAATAATAAGTCTCTTCCTTTTTAATCCCTGTTGAAAATTGGATTATTGAAAACTGGATTTTAACTAGAAATTTTTTATTTTTAATTTACATTGATTAAAACTTAAGCATCTAAAGAGGTGGCGTTGTCAATTACACTGGAAGTACATAGTAGAATATCAGCTTTCCTGGAAAGAGCAGGTATTTTGTTGTATTCAGCACCACATCAGCATGTACACTGCAATTTATGTAGTTTCCTTGCACATGGAGCAACTTATTCTTTTTCCTTACAATTTCATTTTTTATTTTGGTTATAGATGGCTTCCATTATGGCAGTCCAAGCTCCCTCAGACTCTTGAAGGGCATTCCCAGGAGGCAGGAAAGAGCATGTGCCACGACTACAGCGACAAAGCAGAGCATGTCCACTGCCTGGCCACTTACTGCCCAAAAGGCTGTGAAAGCTGGCAATCTGCCCAGATTTTTAATCAGTTTGAACTTATTTGCTCTGCCACCAATTTTTACAAAACTTCCAGGAATACATGTATTTTATACTGCTACGCTGCTTTCAAATCTCACTGAGTTTAGCCAACAAGTGTCAAAGGACATGGAGGTGTGGAGAGGGAGCATCACAACACAACAGTAAATCAAGCTACAGTTTCCTAAGAGGTTCACATCAAGACATCTGGAATCAGCTTCTTACTTTGTTATTTATAATGCGAAGATTATTCATTTGAATTTACAAAGTCTGGAGAGACCCTGAGAAAGAAGATGCTGTGAAAGTAATAAGCATGTTTATCAGTCTGTTCTTATTCAAAACAGAGCATACATAAACAAGCCAGGCAGTGAAGGCACCCTTTATGAGCCTGAAGCTGGGATTTCCAGCCCCTGTGCAGAGCTGTATCCTACACTTACATCCAGGTGAGGTGACCTGGACAGTGACCTTTTCCCAGCATGGGGACAGGTCCATTCAGGCCAGACAGCAGGCTGGGGGCTGAGGACACACAGGATATTCAGGGAGTGTATTGCATGTTTCTTACTGTTTCAAAAGATTTAAAAGTGCCAGTAGAAAAACCACCTGTTCTCCTAAGAAGCAGCCATTGTCTAGTCCCAATTTCTCTGAAGGGCCTTGACTTCATATGTGTTAATAAGGATAAGCTTTGATTTAATTTTAGACCTTAGAAAGTTGCATTGGTTTGTGTGAGGTGTGGCCACGTGGAATTTAGGCAAGACTTCAGATGCTGCTGGCATAGCCCAGCACAGCCAGCTGGAATAAACCATGAGGGAAAAGGATCTTGGGCAAAGGTGCAAGACATCTCCAGAGAAAGCTCACGAGGTGTGTGAGTGAGCCATTGGGACTGAAGCTCCCTGGTCAGGTTGAGGTTTGTTGTTATCTCCTCAGAGAAGCTGCACACCATGAGGACAAGCTGGCTTCTCCCTGTGAGCGTTACTGGAGCTTCATGAACAACAGGAAAAACCCACAGAGTTCTGAGTTTTGCAATGTGAAAATATGTAAATTTAAAGACTATTGTTTGAACTTTACAAATTTTTTTCTCTTGCCGTGTTTCTTCCCTTCATCCCTCTCTATATTTTTCACATAATCTAACATTTTAATATTTTTCTATTATTCAGAAAGATGTTTGTGAGTACCCTCTAGTCACCACAAACCCAAATTATGAGAAAGCATAATAAATATTTAGTTAGGAAACAGTTACAGTTTTCAAGTATCCTTGGAAGAGAACTACTACAAATTGGAAAGTACTGGAAGGATAATATAAAACAACTTCACAGTGAACCCGAAATTTAACAGCTACTTTCAGTCTTCTCTAACTTATAGCTGATAATTTTTCATGTTATAATTGAAAAAGATTTTTTCCTCCACATTTATACACTAACAGCTACATGGAAAACAAAGTTTTAAGTTATAATTAATTTTGAAACTATTTGGTTTATGCAGGTTTTTTGAAACTATGATAGAAAAATTATAGCAGTCATTATGTGCATATTGCTTTTAATATTCCACCAGAAACCTTTACTTTGTTGCCAGTAGAGCAGCACTGAAGAAACTGTCGAATTTCTAACACTGCTTTTTTAGTTTAAGAAATACAGAACTGTGATATTTTCTCTATCATCTAATTCCATTATTACTATATAACAGATATTTTATTAGTGTTCTTCAAATGCATTCTGGCCTGAATTCTGACTTCAATTAAATATTCAAAGACATTGTTAAGATCACCAAGCAGATTTCTTCTATAGTCTGGGCCATATAATTTCGGTTGTTCCTGTCCTGAGCCAAATAATCTGTGTTTGTGGCTGCCTCAGCTCCTCTTTCTGGAGAGAGTGTATTTTCCTTTCTTTTCCAACAATATCCTGATTAATACATCTTCTTCTCTCAAGTTTGGATTTCATTATGACATATCATTTTGCTTCAGTAAGTAAATATATAAACTGTGTATCCAAAGTCAGGTTTGAAAGCCATGTAACAACTGACCTATTACAAACAATGGGTCTTCTACAGTGGGTAGCTTTGCCAGGATTAGTGTGTTTCGATGAGATAATCAACTATGCATTTTGTGACCAGCTCACTCACATCCTGGCAAAATGATCTTGCTGGGAGGCAGACTGCATGCTTCACTACCAGGAAATGGACAATGACAGATAGTCTGCATTTCCATTTACACGTATCCTTAATTGTTGTCACTGAAAAAGACGTGCCAGATCCTGACACAACAGATCATTCAAAATAAGTTATGTATTCATGTTAAGCGTTATTTATCCAGACTGCAAAGGAAAACAAATATTGCTCTTTCTCCCCCCCTTCCTAATTAGCCAATTGTTTCAAATGCTTTTTGTTAGGAATTCAGCAATTTATGTTCTCTAAGCTTGCCATAAAGATAACGCTTATTATGAACTATGCTAAGAATACAGCCCTAATTCAGCTTCCTTTCTTTTCTGGCTACACCATAATGAAGATGTTTGCAGGATTCATTTATTTGATTCTGTCCAGGGAGCCTCATGAAATGTATTTAAAAATAAACACAATGAAAAACCCACGCTCAAAACATCACTGGCATTTTTTTTTTTGTGTGTGACATCCTAATAACAGTGCTATGGAGTCCTGTTAAAATTTGGTAAAAGAAAAAAAAAGCTGCATTAACAGATAGGAAATTGGAAAAGAATAGTCTAGCTAACACTATTTAAGAAAAGCTGAAAATTATGCTATAAAACAACCTCATTAAGGCAGCTTTTTAAAAATAAACAAAAGAAACCCCCAAATCCCTAAAGATTAGAGACAAAAAAAGTAACTTACAAATAATTTCATAATGAAACACAGCCCTTTCTAACACTGGAGACCTCCTGAATAAAAATAATTTAGAATATAGTTGCTGTCATTATTTTTAGAATTATTATTGATAATAAAAAGAATGTTGGTCTTTAATTTCCTGAGAGAAGACCACTCATCTTGGCCACATCATGAAGTGCACAAGGGCTTCTTCAGGGAAGGAAAAAGGAGCTTCCCTGGGTCCCCACACACCAATTCTCAGCCTCTGTTCTGCCCTCTTCCAATTTCTCAGTGATCTCATCTTCATAAAAGGCAAAAATTAAACAGATTTTACTGAAGATCCTAAATTAGAGAAATCTCACCAGACTGAAGACAGGTTTAAACTGTCAGTATATAATGCATAGAACATAACAGGAACATGATGTACAGAAAAGACCTGCTCTGAATTAATCAAAGCCAGTAAAAGAAATAAATCTCACCGCTTTTATAAATATTATCTAGTTTCAATACATATTTTCCACAGTTCTGATTTTATACTGTATTTCTTGGGAAAATCACTTTTCATGACAATCAGTGGAACAGCCTATTTCCACAATTCCTTACAGCCCAGCAGGCAGGCCTACCTCTACAGCCTTGTTAATTATGAATCCTTTCTGCAATGCTAATAGATTATTCCACTTTGAATGAGCATCCAAAATTATTTAGTAACACCTTGTTTAATATGACAGTTTTGTGATTTTACATATGAAATAATTAATTTGCTTTAAAAAGTGTAAAAAATACAAAAGAGCCTTCACTTGTGCTATCATCTCTTTTACCAGCATAAGCAACACCAGGGGCAAGTAATGAATTTCTTTGTGGGGTTGTTGAGGTTTTTAAAATATTTTTTTCTAAATTTTGACAATTCAGCCAACATCAGCTTAACTAAATCTCCACCAGGTCAGCACACACAGGTACTATGGATGTGACAACAGATGGCCCAACAAATGAATATATATGCAATATATAAACACAGTCAGTGTCAGTCTACAACAGGTTCTATGCCTGAATAAGTAAATTGCTTTTCATCTTTAGAATGTGAAAACAGAATGCAGCTTAGTTTGGATTTGGTTTTATTCCCACCATTTTTAGTTTTGACTGCAAAATCCTTATTCTTTCACCACAGTATACGCTCAGAAAATGCTTAGAATCTACTCATTCGTCGACCTTTCGCTAGGAAAGATTCAGACATTTAACTCCATGCACATTCTTATTGAGGCACCAGCCAACTCCAAAAACAACAGCTTCCATAATGGACTGCTGCACTGGCTAATCCAGTCTCCTTCATTGGCATGAAGCTGATTGTGGCCCATTCCACACTACCTGGAAAGCTGCAAATCCTTTACAAGGATTTATGCTGCATTACATGATAGAATGAAAGGTTTGTAAGTAAAATTCTTAGAGAAATGAATTATGGCACTAATGTAAAAGCACAAGACTCAGACTAGAGACTGCTGTATTCTCATACCCATACAGCTACATTTTGCACTTCTGTCACTGAGCAATCCCATTTCAAAGATGCAGGAATTAAACCCTTTGAAAACCAAGCCATTAGCCCTTGCCTCAGTTTACCCACCGTCTTATGGTAAAATATAGATGTATGTTCCCACAAGAGTGCATTGAAGAATTCCTTCTTTTTTATTGTTCTCTTCTAGTATTATGGAAAAAGCTTTTGTAGAGTACTCAAACATACTCCAGGAACAGATAAAGGACTTCCTAAATTGGTCTAGACAAACTTATTGCTTCCAGCTTATTCACTCCTCAAGTGGCTTCAATTTCCTGTGCCATTTCAGGAGTAACCTCAGGAAGGAAGGAGGAATTGGTTGAGCCATATCCCTGGCACACCCATGGCACTCAGCACTCCATACCAGGTGGTCTCTGAGCTGTTCAGACAAATTATCTGTAGACTACTATGGATAGGCCAACTTATATTTACTCATTTATGCAGCCAGGTACTTCCTGATGTCACAAACACTTTTAAAGAGGCTAAAGATAATAAAACCCCACAGGAATTGCCTTTTATCCATTTACTGGTCTGTGCAAAGAACGTGCTAGCAAAGGATGAAGGTCAGTGGACAGATTTGCATTTTCCCACCTTTCTAGAACCATTACATCACAAATTTGCTGCCCATAGACAACTTCACTGTAGAAGAGGAAAAATTTTTCACTTCTATTGCACCCAAAACAGGAATGAACCAGTAGCACTTTGACGTGAGAGTGTTTCTTTCTGCCACAGCCCCTCTTGATCCCCTGAGCTAAAGCAGATTGCAGGACACAATCATCACACGCCCCTTTTTGTCACAGGTTGTCACGAAGGCCAATTAATGGCACGTTATTGCAGGCCTGATATTCCATTTAGCATCCAGCTGCATGCTGATTACAATATAGTTATGACATTAATATAATTACACATTCTATATATAATAGGCATTGTAGAACATATAATAACATAATATTGCAACAAAAGACAGTCTGGAGTACAAGTCCTGAAAGTATGCACAGCTATTTCTTAATTTATTTTCCAATCCTGATTTTTTCTCATTTTAGCTACCTCCATTACACTGAGGGAAAAAGCAACACTCACCCAGATGAGGTCACAAGAGTCCTGTGTAAGCAAACAGAGCACCCCAGCCTGGATCACACCTGGGATAAAATCCTCCAGCAGAACCACACAACTCTTCCCCCGGCTCGAGGGCAGACAGCCCCAGGAAGGTGCAAGCCTCCAGACTCCTCAAACCTGAGCCTGCTATCTCTGCAACACTCTCGGGCTGACTACATTAGAAACAAGAGAACAACTCCACGAAACAAACTCTCGTGTAATTCCTCACATCATTACTGATGGACTAACCAAGCCACCTCAGAGAATTCCCCCGTTCATTTAGCTTGGCGTAAAACATCCAGCCCTTATGGTGCAAGAACAATGCAAATGGATAATCAGGGGTATTGATTTCATAATGATTAATGGATATTGTACAGTATCTTTTTGCACTCTGCTTTCCTTGCACAGCCAAGGCTCCCAGTAACGTCACGGGGAGTTTCTCGAGTGAAGAATGCTGGACTAGGTAACTGGTTTTGCACTTCAGGGCATCCTGCTCCGTTTGTTTTGTGCATAATAAAAGCTCATACTTGTACAGTAATTTAGCATTTCTGAATAAACAGAAATTGTGATTCATAATTCTCTATCTTGTCCTCATTTCTTAAAAAAAAATGAGTCACTGTTGTTTAATCCGATAATTATGCAAACACTAAATCTTACACTGGAGGAGAAAATGTTAACACATATTGAAAAACCAAAATGCGTAGAACTATAATCTGTATGATAAAATGCATTACTCTGTTTAAAAGGATTGTTTTACAGAAGCAATTAACAATCAGCAATCATAGAGTTCAGCCCGGTGTTTTGATGCCATCTGTTGGAGTAAGGCTTCACATTCCCTCGAATGAAGCTATAATTTTCCGTTTATGATTTCATTAGTTGCATAGAGTGTAACAGCTACAAAAAGAACGCGGATTTCACCAAACACTTTCATTTTAGAAAGAGCTGCTCTAAACATTTCTGTTTCACACAAATCTTCTCCCAAGAGGACAGGAAGTTGGCAAATTGCAGTCATTTCCAGAATTCAGTAACACATTCTAGTGCTTCAAAAAATGTATCAGAAGCTTTATTTTCTACCAATAAAGTTCAGAAAAATTTATTTTATAAACATGACATATTTAATTTCACTCAAAAAAATGCTCTAAAAATTTCTCAGAAAAAAAAGATTTTTTTTGTTAATATCCAAAAACTGTAGTGATGTTTTTCCAATGGAGCAAGTTTGTTCTTTATATGTCTTACAAAAATACATTTTCCAGTTTTATTAATTCATTAAATACTTGATTGAATCTTTGGGGGATTTTTCACTACACTAGGGGGAGCCAGATCACTACATTGTACACACAATTAGCTCTAAGTTTAACGCTCTAAAAAGATTCTTTTAAAAATAGCCTTATAAACATCTCCATCTGACAAACAAAACATATTTTTATATGATAGCACTAACACAGAAGACCCACAATATACCACGGAATATTAAGTAAATAATAAAATCCATAGAAATAAACTCGAATTACTCTTACTTTTTAGTATTTCATTGTTATTATTAAATAGTCTGCTTCAATGTATGCAGGGGAAAAAAACCCCCAAACATCAAAACCCCAAATCAATCACATGAAAACCAACCTAAAATAATTCTGGTTTTTTATCCTAGTACCACACATCATGTAGATTCGCCCCTATAATGTTGGCCATTATATTATTAATTCAACAACAACATAAATAAGGGATGCTACAACACTGAATGAATAACTGTTACATTTTTCTTTTGTACTGATACTCACCAATTATACAGAATTTTTTCCTAAGAGTAGAAGGAATATGTTCTGGTTTTACTTTTCATGTGCCTATAAGTTTTAAGTCTTCTGAAACTGACCCATTAGTAAATCTTTCATTTTTAAAGACTCTAATCAGTTTAATCTGATAGCAGAAAAATCTCATTCCAAAAAATAAAAAAAAACCCCAAAACAACTTGATCTGGTAAAGGATGACTTTAATTACTGATTCCTTTCAAACATTATAGTGAAAATTGCCCACTCAGTCACATCTTTCAAAATCAAGAATGGAGAAATGTACATGGCTGCAAAATGGTGCCCAACTGTAGGGACTTCAAAACCTAACTACCCCACCCATGCCAACTCCACAGATGTCAAAGAGCCTCCTAGAACAGGGCAAATCTACTTATGGATTGCTAAAGGACCCACAAAGGCAGATGCCAGACACTGAATTGCAGATGCTGAAAAAGAATGAGCACAGTGACGTGATATTTTGTGAATCTGCTATATCTGGAAACAATGAGTTCGGTTAAAAATAGGTTCCAAGAAATACCAAGGCCCTCTTGTTCAAACAGAGATCTGTTTATTCACTCCAAGAAGTCAAATATCATGCAAACCTTTTATGTGACTGCAGTTAAATTAATTATATGAAGGAGAAATTTAGGAATTAAATATATGATTGCAAGTAGAGCAAGTAAGAAAGAACCCTAGGATCCTGAAGAATTGTATTCTATTCGTTTGGCCTCTTTCATTAGTATACTCAATTATCTTTGGGGTTTTTGCTATATGTTTTTCTTATAGTATTAAGTGTCCATACTACCAGGTTTTTCTAGAATACATTTTCCAGACCTGGGTATTTGACAAAAGTGCATTCTTTTAAAGCAAGGAATTCTAGCACTAAAAAAAAAATCTGATAAAGGTAAGCATCAATATTTATCTTAACAAAACCAATTTCATCCTACTATTTCACTTCTTCTTCTTTTGCCTCCCCTACTCTCCACTCATGATCTATTTTTTCCCTTACTCCATCCCCCAGCAGGGGATGAGCTGCCCTGTACATCATTTATCATCTGTATTTCCAGTTAAGCCTCCAGTACAAACTCCTGGACGTGGCTTTCAAAGATTGTTATTCAAATAATAAAAGGAAGGGGAAGGGTGAGAAGGCCCCAGACTGAGGTCCATGAAGCGTGGTCTGGCTTGGCCATCCCAGAATAGTGGTGACAGAAACATCAATGGGAACAGGAGTATAAATGGTTGTGCAGCAGGTGCTGCCTCTGGCTTGGAAGGAACATTTTACAATCTGTGCTGCCCAGAAACAAATCTGACATGACAGAGTGAGATGCTGGGAATATTCAAGAAATAATACAGCATTTCATTCATGAATATGAATCTATGGCTATGAGAGAAGGAAACTGGATCTCTTAAGGGTTTCCTTGGATAACACGTTTCCATGGCCCCTATAGTGTGTTTCCATTAGAAAGTACTTTGGATTCTTTTGAAAACTTCTTAAACCATATAATGCTACTATCAGTACTTCTCCCAAGCTGCAAATACCCTTCATACAGGCATAACAGACAGCACAGACACATTTTACACTCATCGCTGTCCTGTCCTCATTCTTCTGCACTAGAAGAAACTTTTCTCATCTTCCACAGGATGCACATTTTCATTATATTAAATTAAGAAAAAGCTGGAAATTTTGACAGAAAATCATATCCTGATGGCAAGGGTGCAAAGAGGCAAATGTCATTTGAGTGAAGTGAACTATATTTTTTCCTGTTCTTACTCTTGTGCAAAAGGAGGTGTTTCTAATTTTGAGAGATCTAGTGACTGATTGAATCTGTCACCTGTTTTCACTAGAAGAAGATCAAAGTAATTTTCATTTCTTATTTCACCAGCAAAAGTCAGTAGTTATTGAGTATAGGAAGCCACAGAGAGCAGGCAGTAGGGACCACCACTTCTCATCTTTTATTAGGACAAAATGCAGAACCTGTGAAAACTGGTCCTACAGTGAAATCATGCTTCTTCCCAGGCATTCATAATTCTGTGAATTACTGAATGAACTAATCACACAAGTGCTACTGGTGCAAGATTTTATTGATTGTACACCTAATCTACCTAGAAATAGCTCAGGCATGTTCTACCTCTGTGGAAGAGCAAACCTTGCAGGGAGGTGATTACTGTCTATTGTGACCATGTTTTACTGCCCAGCTACTCAGAAGAGTTTTGCAACTCAAGCAGTTCAAGTTCTTGGATGAAACAAAGTGAAGTTTTCAATTTGCAGTTCCAGAACTAGGAACTTCTTACAGATCCAGAATGATAAGCAGCATGCTCTTACAAAAGCTATTTTGGGGTAAGGCTTGAAATTATGGGTGTCAAAATCACTATTGAAAGCATATTTTGATTATAGCCTGAATTTCAGCTGAGTTAGAACAATAGCCTGTGTTTGTTATCAACAGTAACTCTTGTTTGTCAGCAACCTTCTCCCATGCACCTTACTACATCCTAAGAAACAGCCTGACTTTTGGACATAGGAGAAAGATAAATTAAAATATGAGACTTTAAAAAAAATATTTTGAGCCAAGTTAAAAAACAAAAAATAAAAAATCTACAAAACTCACCCAAAAACTCCACAAATACAACTGGATAAAGCATTTCAGTAAAATTCTTTCTAAGATCATGAAATAAATGCATTAATAATTCTTTAATGCCAGCACTGCTTGCCTGCTGATATATCCAAAGGTTATTCTTGATATGTTTGCCTCAGCATTACACTAGGAGATCATGTTTTGCTGCTTATTTAATATTAATTTCAAGTACTTTTGGGAAGAAAATGCTTCTAGGGATACAGCCCTACAACTTAATTTCTGGCCCAGAGAAATCACTATTTTGAGCTAGCAGTGGTGTACTATCTCACAATGACTCCCTGCACAAGGGGAAAATTTTGGTCCCAGTTTACAAACTTCTGCTGCAAATGCTTTAATTTGCAGATAGTTCTCTGGATTTCTGGGTTAACAACGAATTACTTTTGCCTACCAGAGGAGGAAGAACAAGTGCATAAACTACTGCCAGAACAGGCACATTATCTTCAAAGGCAATGCTTGATGAACAAAGGAGCAGAGGTTCATTTGAATTATCCCCAAAGAAAGTTACAGGTGTGGCACAAGAACCTGGCACTTTCTCCTCTCCCTGTTCCTCTCACCCTGGACAGCTCCTTAACAAGGACAATGGTTTACTCTAGCAAAAGAGGTTTCCAAACAAATTCACTTGTTAGATTAAGATTATGACAATTTTTACTAATTGAAGAAAAAGTTACAAGAGAAAGAGAAACATTTAATATTCCATTAAAAGAAAAAAATACAGAAATAAACTACTCAGGAGGTTTCACAAGTTTTATCATCAAATCACACTACAGCCTCCTGATGCTCCAACACAAGCAGTCATTTTATCTTTTTCTAAAACTATAACTCATTACTTGCCAGCACTTGGTTGGGCTCAACAGCTATTAAAGGACAGTCTTTTCCTCCAGCTAAAGCACGTGCAGTATCAGCTGGAGCTAGCAAGTGAGCTCTTCCCACAACCTAGGTCCTAAATATCTCCAGGGACACCAATATGACACAAGTGATATACAAGGGTCTCTTATTTTAGTTGAGAGCAAAAAAGTCAAAATTCCACATCCAAAAGGTTTAGCATTTACTTTGCACAGTTTGCATTATTCTGTCCCATGGCCTCCTTTGCCAAACTCTCAAAGCTTGTTATAATTGAGCTGAGAGGTTTTATTCCTTACATGAACTTAGTGCAGCATTATTACAGCCTATTAACCACCCACCCCAGAGTTCCTTGTCAGCTATCACTATGAACATGGTGTATAAATATGTGTCCAAGTCTTGTACCTGGCTTTAATTTATCTAAGGAATCTCTTATTCATAGCATGTGAACAACATTCAAAGCATGGCTAGGGTGGTTTTGTTCTTCAGAAATTGTTAAAAAAAAGGCTCTGAGAGTTAGAAGACTAAATTCTATTGATTGGAATATTGGTGTAATTCCATCACTAAGTAGCTCCTACCGTTGGTATCCTCTACCATTAATCATCTTAAATATCATCTAACATCTACATCAGCTGAAAATAAAATTAATTCAGATGCCTCAATCTAGTCCCTGGCAGGTACTCATTAGCATAAGAAAACTGTTCCATGGCTGCACACAAATGATATTCTATGTTCACAAATGACTTAAAAATCAAAAAGATACAAATCATGGTGCAATTTTAAGACGTCAGCTTTTCTACTGTTTTTTCCCTGGGTTTGTTTATATGTTTTCTTAAGACAAACCCTCTCAAGTATATTACAGCCTTACATGGGCAAATCTGGACAAGAAATTATAACTCATACACTCAGTTTTAGTAGACTCAATATCTGTCTTTATCACTGCAGAATTAATCTACAATTATTATAAAAGACAAATGTATTTATTATCTACTGAAAAGATAATAAATAAATTTCAATCATGACTGCTCTACACAAAAAAGAGCCTTGAAATCAAACTACTAAATTTCAAGAACTGATAAGACTGTAACTTCTCACATGTACACTCTCTAAAACACCAAGTGAATATACACAGTGAAAAACCTATGAAAATATCAACAGAAATGACATTTTAACCAAAGGAGTATGGAAAAGCTTTTATCTGCTGCATTTTTGCTGGAATACCTCAGAAATATATGTGACCGATTATCCCAGAGAGAGAAAAAAACAACAGGTTAGGTACTTGTTGAACCAAGAAACATAATCTGCCCTGTGAGTTCTTAGTTTATTAATAAACAAGCCAACAAACACAGTCTTAGAATACCTACACTTCACCATCAGGAAATGTCTGTACCAAGCAGTGTCAGTTTAAATGCTGCTTGCGGACCAGGTGACTCACCTCTACAAAGAACAGAAAAAACCACTGTGTACCTTCACTTTCTTTCTACTGGCAGAAACAATATCAGATCTGATTTAATTTCCATAGTCACTGAAAGCAGTCAATCTTTCCCTTGAAAACTTCAGGGATAACTCAGTCTCACTTAGCAGCTAAAACAAAAGAATTCATCAATAAACACATAATCTTCTGTAGTCTGACATGAACTCAGGCAGACAAGATGCAAGCATTGCAATAAAAAAATCTTAGGCAATTCAGTGTTCAGGCTACAGTGGTCAGAGTCTTCTCTCAGTTACACAAAGCATTTGCTTACAACAGCATTTATTTAAGGGAACAAGACTCATGATGATCACTGGCCGAAGTAATGCCAGAATGTGGCACTGAAATTACATCTTTGCTTTTGGAACACAAGCAAGGCTTAATATACTTTTCAGCTGAACTTGCAGCTCAAACATGTTTTAGCTCCCTCTCACAAGGTTTCCAGGAAAAAATGCAGACCAAATAGAACTCTTATAAAATACATCATATGCATTCATTAATAGGCTCAACTAAGGCATTTCTCAATCTTTTAATTTTGATAAGAATATTATTAAGTTTAAAATACAGTTCCCTTATTTGCCTAGCATTCAGGAGACTAAAAACTGAATTGATATCATCCCTCAAACACACAGAGAATTCCTGCTGCAAGAGAATATGACTACTACAGTATATCAACATTTTATTCACTCTTTAAAACATGAATATTTAAACAGAAGACATTTTTCCCCATGCAGAAGCCTAAATAGAAGCTCTTATCTTCAATAGTAAAAGCTGTTATTTTTTTTTTCAAGAGGTTTTAGACTGTATAGAGATAGTTACATACACAGGCATCTCAAATGAGAGGGCACCATACATACATGTAATTGGTTGCCTTTTCTTTTTCCTCGGCAGTCTGTACAAAACGTGAAAATGTGCCTGCTTCTGACTAGCCATTAAAAGGCAGTGGTTGCACCATACTGTGATTTGGGGAGCTGAAGAAAATAGCCAGAACTGACTGATATCTGATAAACAGTAACAGGAGTCAGTTTATTGCACCAATCGTTAAATAATGGTGCTGATTATAAGGCTGCTAACTGCAGATGCTGTAATTGTCTGTCATAAATCTTAGTCATTTGTGACAGGAGCACAATGAAAGAGAGCATCTGCTTGAGGGCAAATGACTTCTGATAAATATCAGCTCTGCTAAAATGTACTTGGATGTGTCTCAATATTTTGGAGAGCCATTCATGTTGCTTCCACAAATGTGAAGTTATTATTGGTTTGTATTGATTTTGCCACCTTGGGTTTGGGTTTTTTTTTCCTTTTTAAAGAGACAGAGTCAGAGAGTGACTCAAGGTTGAGTTGAATTGAATCTCTGCTCTTTATCTGATCTACTCATTCCTCTCAAATGCATGCTTGAGTGGAAAAAAAAATAATTGCACTTTTTCAGAAGATTGCTGTGCAGAAACACAGTCTGGAAAATTCAATATGTAGTTCAGGTTTTTATTTTTTTTCTTAAAGCAACTCCTTACTGAAGGAGAAGGAGCACTTTAAAGCATTGGTTTTGAACACAACACTTTAAAAGGATTTAAAGTAGTGAAGTAAGAGTCAATTAAGCTAGTTCTGGAGAATAATAACATGCAAATTAAAAAAGCTATCTGAAAGTAATTTTTTTTGTTTTCAGAATAATTAACAACACTTTAATTTCCTGTCCAACTTATATGAATATAATAAAGCCAGCTAAGTTCTTCCACCCTGTCCCTTACTGCTTTAGTTCTTAATGTTATAAATGCTTATCATTCAGTGGGAGATTACAGTATAATTTCACTATCACTGAGAGTGCTGCATTCACATATTCCCATTTAAATATGCATTCCTTTGTGATACTCTTTACACATCATCAGGCTTACACCAAAAACATTTTCACAAGTAAAGGTAGTAAACCTGAAATTCAAGATTGAAAATTTTACTGGTAACCAACCATTAAAATACATAATGGCTTTCCCTTCCAGCAATTCCTTGTTTAATTCAATGATCAGTGCTTAACCTTTGCAACAGATTAATTTAGATTCTACTGGCAGCTGCTTCCTTCACTGCCCAATTGCACATGCTGCCAAAATAGGTGCAGCTCACGCGCTGCCTGTGCAGAACTTGTTGGAGTGAATCGATTGCAGCCACCTGATGGCAGCCTGACCCCCACAGCTCCAGGGCAGCCCACAGGCCTCACAACAAGGTTGCACACAAAGAAAAAGAAAAGTTGATGCTAATAGTTTAACAAAAACTTGTTTAATTGGCTTATTATATTTTGTCCCCAAGGATTATTTTTATTTTCTGTATCATCTTTGGTTTTTAAATGTAGACACAAATTGACTTCAGAAAAGTTTATTCTTCCTTGAGCTGCATTTTTTCCCCATCACTATTCCCACTCTCTGCAGTACACTGCCTGAGCTTCCACCTCCAGTTCCCAGACAGCAATTTGGAGGTGAAGGCTGTGATGAATTCTGGATAGGCAACAGGAGAATACATTCACTCAAGTCTAATAGAAAACATGACCTTTCCTTTCTCTCAGTAAAACAAACCCCCAAACAGTCAACAAAAAAACACAGAGAACAGAACACAGGCACCCCACTGATTTTCAAGTTCAAATGTGCAGTGATTAGTCCATATTTAACACATAAGTACTTAAAATTATTTATAAATGCGATAGTTATTAGACCTGTTGGAAAGTTTGTCTTGTCTTTGCTCATGGTTCAACATCTCTCTTGCAACATGCTAGCAACAGGCTGTGAAACCTCAAAAGTAGGAGATTGTTTTAAAAGCTAAGTTGGCTTTCTTTGCCACTTCCTCAGAAACTAATACTATAGTGATTCTATTTCAAGCATAATAATTAGAATGCTTGTTTTGATCTTTTAACGTTCCCTTTTTTCCTCTGCAACCAACAAAGCTGAGATTCAGGCATAACAGGTGCCAGGTAGGTAGTCTGTTTCCTCCCACATGAAATTAAAGACAAAAGGACATACTTCAGCTTTCTTTATATTCAGCAGCTTTCAATCCCTGTCAATGGGGTTGATATGCAAGCTGCCAGAATATGAGAGGATGGAGTCTTAGCGTTTGTCTGCAACTTAGGACATCAAACTATGCCAAAAGGAACTAGGTTCAAAGCAAGAAATGCTTGTGTCTCCTTTTGAAGTCCGCATTTCAACTAAATTCCTGCCCCTGTAGGTAAGAATTAGCCATGCTTTTACTATTATTGACAGATATCAATATTACTTATCAACATCCTCAGATTTCTTTAGCTTACAGTTTGCCATCTCAGTTTTCTGTGCATTTTTAAGCTGATGCTACCCTGGACCTGCTGCCTGGGCAGAGCAGCAAGGCTGGGTGAGTAAAGCCCTGTGGCAGAGGTGAATTACAACAGCAGAGCAGCTCCTGGATTCAGCTGGTTCCTAGAAAGCCATCAGCAGAGGAACCTTTTCCCTGAGGCAAGTCCAGCAGCAGTCACGGCCTCAGACTGCAACCCAGACTCAGCAGCAAAACTTGGCAGCACAAGTCTTGTTCCAATGTACTCAAGAAAAGCACTGCTGGTAGAGAGGACTGGAGTAAATGACACTGCCCAGTTAGCCTCGGGGCCGAAGCAGTAGCTCAAAGTGTAAGTTTATTTCAGTTGGAAAATAAACCCTCTAAATCAGCGCCAATGAAAGTCTTCCATTGAAAATTACTGTCAAGGAGCAAGGGAAAGCAGTATTGAGACTTGAAACTGTTTGTAAAGAATGCCCTGAAAACTTTCCCAAAACCCACAATTAGATCATTGAAATTACTTTTTTGTGACTGTTGAACCAGATGCTTTTATTCCCCATCTCTCCCAATATTTAATTATTGGTTTACCAGACATCTACAGTAACTTTTCTTCAGGTTTTACCCACCGTACATGACTTGTTAAAGGTACACCAAAAAATTTTCAGACCTGTGGACAACAGGATTTCTTAGAGATTCTTTAAAGACAAAGATGAGTGCAAATATTTTGTTTTAAGTTGAAGACAAAATTTGGATTTGGGAGGACATAGTTTTCTTGTTGTTTTAGAAGCAGGCCAAAAGAGTTATTACCCACGTAAACAGAAACTCCCCTGTGTGCTGGATGTAAAATAACACCTCAATTTTTATTAGAAGATAATGGTATCATATTAATGGATTTTTTCCCAGAAAAATCTGTATGCAAACTAAAGCTCTGAAAGAGCTTAATTTCAATTAATTATTGCTTAATTTTGCAATTTTGCAAAATTAAAATGTAAAAAAATTCTTGCTTAGTTTTAAGCAATTTTTAAAAATTGCTTAATTTCAAATTTGAACTTAAAATAAATAAATTTGTGAGTTTGAATTACAACTCTTCTTCTCAGATTTATTTATTTTCTCATCAGGTCCAAAAAAAAGTTGTAGCCTCAAAGTTTCTTTGGAATGAGAATCGACCCATTGGAACTCTGCCTGTCCAGCAGCCACTTGCAGCCCCTCCCTCCATCCCTGCTGAGGAATGCCAGGGGATCAGCAGGATGCCAGGCTGTGCCCAGGAGGCCACAGGGGCATTCCTGCAGGAGAGCAGGAGCCTTTCCCAGGGCACTCAAGGGGTTAAACCTGCTGCAATATGCATTAAGCACATGTTTCAAGCCAGCAGGGTGCCAGTCTAAGATGTCCTCAAAGCCTAATTTGATAGATATTATGCCATATGCTGCTGCAAGTAGTTAGTAATAAAGAAAGTAAAATTTTTATGGATGAGCAAAACAGGAGCTCTTATGGATGGAGTGGTTTTAAATCAGGTGTATAATTTACGTACCGTCAGACCACATGTAGAGTGCATTACTCAATTGAACTTACGAGCAGATAGGAAGGCAGTTTCTTTTAATAAGCACTTCTTCAACTTATTGGCTCTACAATTACTTGCACCAATTACCAGCAGCTGCTGCCTGTTTGGTGTTTTATCTTAGACAAGGAGTTACATTAGTTTCTAATCAACAAACCATTCAAGGACTCTTTAAAAATATTTAAACTTAATTTCCCCATTTATTTTGAATTAACTGAAATACTGGATATTTTCATTGTAGTACTTTGGTTCTTCTTAGGTTCTTCTCCAAACATAGATTTACTGTTGTAACATTTAAATTTAAATTTTTATAAAGCCAAGAATATACATTATAACATATTTGATTCAGGCATTTATATGCAGAATCAACACTGGCCTTATTGACAATATATGGGAGTTAATATACAGGTGATTTCTTGCCATAGAATTCATCATACTCCAAAACCTTTCCGACATATTCAAGTCTTTCAACATTCTTTATTGTTTACCTGTCTGACTCACAATTAAAAGAGCACTGGCTAATGTAGCAACAGAGGAATTACTAGAGAAAGCAATAAAAAAAAAAAAAATGAAGACACTGTCATAAGAAGGAAGGATTTTTTTTCTTTTATCTCTAGATTTTCAAAATTATAGTTTTAGAAATGTCCAAGCAACTTAATGACACTTGAAAAGCACCTTCCTCTAACAGAATAACTGGTATTACTTTATTAGTTTTTCTTCACAAATATCCAAGGGAGAAAGAAAGGAAAATAAATTATTTAAAACTGTAAGTATCAGAAAAAAAGAATTTTCAGTTAACTGAAAACTAAGATGTACTGCAATATCAGTCTCAGAGAGTTTTTCAGAGAAGTAATATCTGGTGGTAACTTGAGAGGCTGCAGGGAACAGCTGCTGTGCAGGCACAAGAGCCTTCCTGACAGAAAAATCCTGAGAGACAACTACCTTTCTGTCTGTTATAAAGAAAACAGTCAGGTAAGAATAAATAAATGAACAAACAAATAAATAAATAAAACCCCTACAATGAGACCAACCAAACTACACCACCACTTTTGGCATTTTTGCATTTACATATTATTGATTCCCAATCATCCTTTCTGAGTTTATTTTCGTAGGTATGGGGACATCCTTCACACTCTCCATGAGCCCTGTGCTGGGAACTCAACATCTGGCCAGATGTCGTTGGGACAGGCACCATTAGTGCTCAATCCACTTCTCTTTATTCTTTGTTTTCTGAAGTCACACATCAGCACATGCAAATCCTGTAATTTCTTAAAATAATAAAACTAAACAGAGAGCCAACAGTAATCACAGAATAAATTTGGTTGCAGTAAACCTTGGGAAGTTATCTGACCCAACCCAAAGCAAGGTCATCTTCAAACTAGGTCTTTAATTGAATTGCACTGAAAATGCCAACAGAAAATGGGGAAAATTATTCTGCAAATAAAAAAAATATTTAGAAAATTCATTGCAAGTGTCAGTTGAAAATAAGTAAAGAATCAACTTTCATGCCTCAGAAGGTACTACATCTATACCCTTCCTTCTTGATCTTCTGCAAAACATGACAAAAAAAGCTCAGAAAGGAAGGGGTCATTTTCTGGGATTTTACATAACAGAGTGAAATAGTCAAACCTTCCTCGCTCTTCCAAAAAAAAAATCAGTATTTTACACAAAAGAGGAAGGTCCTGCCCTCTGTCCATCATAGACTTACAATTTAGTTTCTCCATCACACTACCAGTGTGTTAAAGCCACCCAAGATGATAAAACGTTTTGCTATTGAAGTTTAGAAGCATTCATGTTTTTATTGCAAATTCCTTTAACTCCTGCAGTTAAATTACAAATTATCCATCTTTTAATGTCATCTCTCACAGCTGGGAAAAATCTAACCCTCTCAGGACTCAATCAGATATTCACATCAATTTGTGTAATTAACACTAAGCTTAATATCTCTGTTAATTATGACTGCAAACAGTTTCTTAAAATAAATCAAACTCACTAACTTACAGAAACAAAACAAAGAAACTGAACACCACTTAAAAATTACTCACATGAAGCTTTGAGAAGATTAATTCAAAACCTCTTAGGCATTTAGAAGAAAAAAAAAAGAGAGAGAAAAAAAAAAAGAAGATCCAGAAAACCTGAGGTTCAAATACCAGAAGAGTCTGCTCATGTTGTTTGCTTTACTCCTTCAAGGTGCAAGCACTACACCAGTTCACCACATGCCCCTAATTTATATGAGATCTTATTCCCTAATTCCTATAGGTATTTCCTACTCCCACCCCAATGCACATGAGGGATTGGATAATATTCTTGGAAAAACACACAAGGTTCTCACATGTTTCCTGAAAGGAAGGTGGTCCATCCCACCAGCAGAACTGGAGTCTCCACATACATATTTGGCTACTCATAATTTACATTCCAACTGGTCTTCTGATAATATCCTGAGGATTGACACTTTTTAAGCACAAACACAGAGCATCCTGCAAAACACACGCCAGGAATGTGGCTGCTGGTGTTTCTGGATGATACATTAGGGTGCTCAGAAAGTTGTACAAGCACCTTACCCCCTTCCCTGGATCAAACCTATAAAATGCCAAGCACTCATTATGCACAGTCCTCTAAGCACATCAGCCATCCTTGGGAATATACATTAGGAACATAATGAACTTCAGCCACAGCTATAATTGCACAAATCATTGTTGGTTTGGAGTCATGCTTGCAGAGAAGGTGGACATGGACATTCCTGTAAACAAAAGGAAATAAAAATATCCCTGATCCCTCAGAGCCCCAGAGCAGTACCTGAGTGCTGGCATCACCTCATTGCACAGCAGCCCTCTGGTTATTCAGTTGTGCACAGCACAGACACACAAAGGCAGAGAATGAACTGTGGGGCACTGCAGAAGGTGCTGCCAGCTGAAGGGACCCATGGCCAGAGCAAAGCTGTTCAGTTTAAAGCAGCTGCATCCTGCATCCTTAGACCTTGCTCTTGAGCAGGGACACTGAAGCCTTCAGCTTATTAAAATTAGGGACCTTGTTCTGTGAGCTCTTTGCCTGCCATACATCCAGTGACCAGGAACACCTGAAACTATAGCAATACAAACTATTTTCTAGATTAAAGTCTTTCCCTGTGGAATATCAAAGGCATAGAGATTTTTTTTTCAAAATTAAAATAAATTATGGTTACTTCAATCCAGAAACAAAATACAGAAATGACAGAAGCGCCACACTAGACATCTGGAGTGGGCTCCCTCTTGTTGTGATCCTTCCTCTTATCCATTTAAACCCCAAAAAGAAGCAGTACTTGTTCAATCTGCTGCTTATTTTTCACATAGTAAACTTGCTTTCATGAGATAACAGTTATTTAGGTGTTCCTTAAAATGGCACTTCATTTTTTTCTCTCAATCATCTTAATCTGCATAGAGGCAAAGAAGCTGTATCTTTTAGCAATTCCCAAGTGCCAGATAATATATGGAAAATAAAATGTAAAATCCTTTGTTGTTTTGGTATTACTTTGCCATGTTAAAAAAGATGGGAAAAACAACACTAGTCACTCCTTCCATTATCCTAAAATTGGACTATTCACCATGACAAAAATGAAGCCTCACTTTCAATTATTCACACAAAATTATTTGATCTCTTTCTAGACTATGATATTATCTTCACTGGTCATCCAATAAGACAAATTTGACACCTTCTAAAACAGTGGAGTATCCCATTCAATTCTCAGCCATGAAACTTAAGACTCAGGTTCCCAGAACTACCAGAGCTCCTCAGACAACTCCTAAATTACCAGGAGACCACCAAAAACTAGCCCCAAAAAAGTCCTCCAATTTAGTACAGATGATAGTGTTGAGGCCACGAGAGAAGAGATTAAGAATTCTTTTTGTGTTTCTCTACAGATTTGACTTAGGACTAAGATCAAGCCTACTGGATCTCATCAAGCAACTGTGCTCTGAAAGGAAGCAAAGAATAAAATATCCCTCTTTTATTAATAGAAAGGGATATCCAGCTTTAAAGAAGTCTCTGTTCATTTCTGTCTCACTCCTACAAGCTATCTTAAGACACACATCTCAAACTCCCCAAGGAAAGGAAAAACCCAAACAACCCCCTCACAGCTCTTCAGGACAGAAAATATTTGTGCATTAATTTTTTTTTTTTTTTTTTAAACAGCAGAAATGGAATGGTCGTTTCTTCAACAACAAACGTGGTTGTTCCCTTACCAACTGGCACTCTGCAGTTCATGGAACCACACCCAGCAGGGCTTCAGCTGCCCAAGGTGGGCACCTCAGTGTTCACTGCCATGAGCAAAGCTGCTCTCAGTGTCTGCACTAACCCAAATGTGGTAGCTACTTTGTTCTTAATATTCACAATTTAAGGATTTCAGGACTTGGCTAAGTTCAAGGTGATTCTTCTCACCACTGCCTTTTTTTAAAGCACACATCTGTGATTCTTCTCATTGCCAGAATTAGTGAGCACTGCCTATAATGTGCTGTAAAGCAAGCACCACCTCCTACTCAGAGCCATTTTATATACAATCTCAATATTTGGGTACCTCTGCTAATTAACAAACTACTATTGCTGGAAAGATGGGATTTGCACATTATTTCAAGTGGATTTTAACTGTCTTTGAACAATGAATACTAAATTTGCTAGCGGTTTGGACTATTTTAAGAAGAAAAATATTACATGATTTTTAAAAAGTCTAGAAGCTAGGAAGATCTAGAATTTAATTAAAAGCTGCATTTATATAAAGTTGGTTTTAGTTGTTTTTTTTTTTTTGCCTGTTTTCAAAATAAATATTTGGCCATCTCCATTGACTGTTTGCAATAATTGATTCTGGGTTAGAGCACCAGCATTTCTGACACTTCCTCTCCCCACCATCCAGCTGAAATGCTGCAAGATGCTGCAGTCAGACATCCTGCTTCCCATTCCACCTAACACATCCCATTTACATCACCTGCTCAGAAAAACAAGCACAGGAAAGTTTTCTTGTGAGGACACCCAGAAATAGAAATTCATTTTTAATGAGACTATACCAAGTGTGATGTATTTATATCAGGGGTATGAGCCCGGGTCTTTGTTGTCATTGGATTCAGGCTCCCCAGTAAGGTTTTAAGAAAAGTTGTGAGATATTATTCAGTATAAAACTAAAAAAAAAAAAGTAAAAAAAAGTAATCTTGCTTTATGTCATAATAGCTGTTATCATTCTAAATACTTGGTCCACCACCTAGAGTTCCTCTAGGAACTCCATAATCAGGATGGATAAATTCATATTCTGTGCTGCACAGGAGAGGAAAGACAGAAGTCAATGCACACAGAAGCATCAACTCCTTGAAAAACTGGACAAATTCCCACTACCCTCCATAAATATAGAGAAATTCTGCATCTAAAAACATGGTTCTGATACAAAACATAAACCAAAACCACTTTGGTTCTGTCCAACAAATAAAAGGGAGTTTTGGAGAGGTTTATTATACCCAGTTATGCTTGCTAAAGCTTATTTAAAGCTATGTTCCTAGCGCATCTCTTAATTCTTCAGTATGCACTGGCTAGTGTCATAAGGATGGCAAGATCAATATTTTTAGCATAAACAAGAAAGGAAAACAGATTCAACAATTTCATATCAATATCAAATGAGTTCATCATTTGATAAACTCATCCTGAACACAAAAAAGCAGATATGCTTAATATTAAAATACATTCAACTCTGCTATTTCTCCTTGGAGGCCCCCTGAGTATGAGAGAAGTCTCAATGGAAGAGTTAATACCAATTCCTGAGGTGAGGTACTACACGAGACATACATTAGCTTTTCCTCTTGCAGGCAGATGAAACCTTGCCAAGTCACACATACCCAAAACTCCCTCCTCAAACTGCTCCCTGAATCCAGGCTCCTCTTCCCATTGAAAAGAATGACCATTCTACCTTTAGTCTGCATCAGCTAAATAAGTTACTCTCTCCTTCACCCACTTCAAAACCACAGCAATATCAGAAGTCTCAAATTGTTTCTGCTCGTGCTCAGTTTTTAAAAACAACACAAAGACCAAAGCAGCTCATTAACATCGCAGATATTCCCAAGCCACGCTATCACTTTGTTGCAACATCTCCAGGTCCCCTGTAGTGCCCAGGGCGAGCAGCAGGCAGGGACAGTTTAACAAAGCAAACACCGGGGTGCTGCCGGCAGGAGAAGGAAAAAGCGAAGTTTCGGCTTTTCCCCCAAACCCGGCCCCGCTGCCGTTCCATTTGCCAACAGCGCCACCTGGTGGCGCCGCGCGGCCGCGGGCTGGACGCTCCCGCCGTGCCCGGGGAATCCCTGGGAGCGAACGGCGCGCACCGGGAATTCTGCGCTCTGCTCCGAGCCAACACGATGTCGCCTGAGAGTATTTATCAGATCTGTCCAAAGGCTTTGCGAACTGCAACGCTCTCTTGGTTGCAATGCTCTCTTGGTTCTTGCTTGCGCTCCGAATTGTCCAAAATGAAACGTTTTGCGCAGGAAGTTGGGACATCGGCCCCGTGCAAAATTTCTGCAACTGCACGTAATTATTTTCCTCAACTGAACTCGTGTAAAAAGCAGCCATCCACAGTAATAAAAATGCAATTATTATGATTTCTAGTAATTGGAGATAATAGTGTAAATATTGTTGCAATTAAAAAAAAAAATACATACTATCAAGAATACTCTTTTCCCACTAGTATTTATCCACTAAAGTAGTTAAGGTGTATTATCTTCTTTTCATACTGTTTTTAACACAGAGAGTTCCATGCTATGTATGGATCTTATGCAAATGCTCTTTGATTTCAAATGAGACTTTGCATACTAAGGAGTCTATTTTCCCATCAATGCAGAAGAGATTTACGCACATAAGTCCCATTACCATTAATGGGACTCACCCACATAAATCCCCTGCACATTGATAGACCCTTAGGATTTACATTGAAATGGGTCCTTTAGAGCCATTACAATGTCAACCTTTTGCCAGGATTTTGAGTATTAACAATACTAAGCAATACGTGGCAATCTTAATGTGTAAAATCCCAGCAAAAGGCACAACACAGAATGATATGAACAGAGCAAAAAATTCTCACTCTTATGCTATTTAAAGATGATCTCTAATTATTCTTTACCTGTCCATATTCCTATTGGTTGTTTTCCATCATTACTTTCCTTTTTAAAAATCCTGCCTTCCATTTTCCATGACTGTCCTCTTTCCCAAACAAGCACTGCTCAAAATCTGCTCTAAAGCATCAGGGAAACAAAATGTTTCTATTTTTCAGCTGAACAATTTTCCTCCCATTAACTTTCCTTTTAGCTTGTTACAATATCTTGGCTTCCTTTGGGTTTTGTTTTTGTTTTTTTTTTTTCTTTTTCTTTTTTTAACTGGTAAGCCTATATTATAAATGCAGTAGTATAAACCCAATGGCTTAAGTGCAGCAAGTAAGATAAGACCAAAACAGCATAGTAGCAGTACTGTATTTGTTTGCATGCAGGAAAGAATAATTCTCCAAACACAACACAGTATCAGTCTGTTCCTCAAGGCTATAGCAAGAAAATCAAGGTCACCTACATTCCCACAGGTTGTTAAAAAAAACACATATCACCAAACTAAACTCAGATGCCACCAAAAAAAGCAACATTCATCGCCTACACTCTCAGAAATATTTGAAACATCTCCATTTTCCATACACATAAAGGCAGCTCAATTCTTAATTTGGTGCCTAACTTTCCACAGATTCACATGAGTGCTGTGGTGCTTAAAGAGAAATTAGAAACTTTATCTACCAGTAACTTGATTTCTGAGAAATCCACTTTACATAATGACAAGCTCACATGGCTGTTTGCCCTCCCCTTATTGCCACCGTGACATGATCAAGAAGCAAGAGGGTATACTTGATGCACAAGAATATTATTTACTTGAAAAAAAAAATCTTAGGTATGATTCTTTAATATTTTGTCTTAAAATTATATATAAAAATATATTTGTGGAGTTGGACTGCACTGATAATATTTAGCATTCAGCAGGCACTAAAGCACTGAATTCCTAAGGGACACCAGGACAGCTACATTACAAATGGGACCACCAAGTGACTCCAGTCCTGAAAGTCTTTCCCCTCAGTACTAAACAGAAACTCCTTATATAAGTTATGCAAAACTTAACATCCAGGTAACAGGTAATAGGCTGCCACTGTTTTTGGAAATGTACAATCCCATAAAAAGATGGAAATGGTGATGCAAACAATAACTATTTGCAAACAATAACTATTTTATATTAATAAAGCAGTCAATTCTCATTTTACAGGCAGGGATGTTGAGGTCAAGAGCCATTCTCTGGGTGACCAGCAGCAGCTTCAGCACCTGGCTGCTTCCTGACTCTTATGGGCACACCACTGCTGCAAAGCAATGAACATTCAAAAGGCTCCTGCCACTATTTCATAAAGAAAATTGTTTTATACTGTAGGTTTAGGATCTGTCTTCCACATAACACAAAAAATGTAAGTAAATAAATAAATAAATAGAGAGAGAGAACGAGCACAAGAGAGCGCACAGAAAATAGCGGATAAGTAACCATGGTGATTCCTGATCTCACACACAGGACAGAGAACCTACATTGTGTGTGACCTTATTCTGCTCCACACATGAAGTAAGTCTCCACTGGCTCCAGCATCAGGACCAGGATGTGTCATGATTCCTACAGGATCAGGCTCTTAGGACCAGATCTCCAAAGTTAATTGTGTTTTTAGGAACATGATGGTTAAGCAGGCATATATCTTTGTGAATTTGAGTCTCAGTGAAGAAAACCTAACAACAATAATAAAACCCCAAAGAAAACCACACCAGAAGCTGGTACTATGGTCCAGATGCACAAAAGAACCAAACCTCTGAGAGTGTTTTTATGTAAATTAAAAGCCATACAACTAAAACCTGCTAAAGAATTGCCAGCATGTTTTCCCCAATTTTGGCAAATCATCCCTTATTTCTCACAAACCAAATCAAGGCAGAACTTTCCTTATTCCTCAGCAGATCTAATTAGGCTCCTGCCTAAATAACTCTGTGGTTAAATCTCCCTGCTTGTCAGTGGCATGTTCAGAGTGACTAACACACCTACAGCTCAGTCTCTGTACCTTGTGATGGAGCTCAAGACACCCTCTTCCCCTTTCATTTTAAGAGAAAACACAAGATGGTGCTAGAGGTGGCAATGCTCCTTTTAATGCTGAATTTCCCCCAACAGAGCCCTGTCCAGATTTTGTAAAAGTAGTAATCATTTATTGGAGGAGTTTCCCACTTTCCTATCCCAGATGAAGGATCTATAATCACCTGGTAATGTGCTAGCTGGCAGTACCACCCATTTAAATTTAAATTGCTCCATTTTGCAAATTTTTCATGATGCAGCAAAGGAAAAATGTTCTCATGGAAGGGGAAAGGCCTGGTATGGAAGGGGCAGATCAGGTCCTGAAACATCAAATGAGAGTTTACTCGCTGGCTGAATGCAACAGGAACAGGACAGCTCAGAACTGGCTCCCAGGACTGGACTCAGTTGTTCTATATCATAGCTCAACAAGCCCACAAATTTAAAAAAAAATAACAAAACAACTCAATTAAAACAAAAATGCAGCTTATAATGGTTTATTCTTGCTTCTGCCAAGCAGCTCTGCTTGTGTAAGAAAATCACATCATTGACACTATCCAATTGTCCTAATTCAACAGAGCTTTGCACAAGCTCCTAGCAGACCTTTACTTGCAGACTGCTTGGGACTTGGAGTTCAGAAACCCATTGTAAATTTTATATTCATTAATGTCTGTTCATCTTCCCAGCCCAGAAACAGGTCAGCTTTCCCCTTTCCCAGTTACCCACCTTCACCCAGCCCTTGGAACAACATAATTTTTCCCTTAGTTGGTCAGGATGAAGACTGCAGTTTCAATCCTTGAGCCCTTTCCTGCTCTTGATGCTGAAGAGGAGAGAGGGTGAGAGGGAAGACAGAAAGGGCAGGGACCAGCTCAGAGCCAAAGAACAGGCAGCCATCCTGAGCTATCAGGTTTCTTCTCTTCTCTCCCTGCTTTGCAAATGGGTTCAGTTCCTGCTTCCTTAGGGGAAGCACAGGAGTTTTGCCTACAGGCCTGAAGAGATGCTGCACACAAGGAAAAAGCAGCCAAAAGTGCTCCTTTGGCCCATTAAAGGGTGCATTGCTCCCCCAGTCTGAAATCTCCAAGTCCTGTTCAAAGCAGATCAACGAGAAGAATTTGGGAGTTAAAGGAGCAGGTGCCAGTGGCTGAAATGCCCAGGTTCAATTGTTATCACTCATGACAGGATCTCCTGTAATCAGCTGCTTCTATGGCAAATTTCATCTGTCTCTAATGACTGTGCAACAGCAGTAATGGACATCTCTGCTGGTTTGTTTTTTGTGTTTTTGCCACAAAGCAACCTTGCTGTGATGACACTGACTATATTTAGTTCCTGCTCTGTACTAAAGTATAATGCTCAGCTAAAAGTTTTTATCCTCTCTGTCATTGTGTAATCTATATATAAAACTTAAAATACAGTTTCTTGCCAAAAGGCAGGAGGTGGTGATATTTCTGTAGCTATAGATAGTAGTTACCATGTACTCAGAATTACACTTGCATTTAAAAAAATGACACACATTACTGTTGCACAGTGAACTTCTATGATTTACATGTCATCTTCTTAATTTTACTAGTCAAAATACATTTTTTGCTTTTGTTCCTCAACAAAAAAAATGTATATTACTGATGTTAAGGTTGTGATGTGAAGTGACAGAAGCCAGGAAAATTCAAAGTTACATCTGACACTGTATCCTTTACTCACAGGGCTGGGTTAAGACAAGACAATGGCTGTCTAGGCTTCCAAGTTCCCAGGCTTTGTTAAATATGTATCATAACCTCCACATTAATTTAGAAAGTGTCTCTCTTCTTCTTTACTTAAAAAAGGGATTTTGAAAGTGGTTTTGTTCCTTGATACAATTTGTAAAACATTGAAGAAATGGAAGAACAAGCAATAAATATTGCTCTAAAATTCAGATATTTTATATATAATTTTAGATGCATATTGCACCACCTTAATGATATACCAGGTGCAATTTTGCACTGCAGAAAATCCAGGATTCATCTTTCTTCCCAGTTCTTTATGTTTTTGTGACATACAACAATGGGACAGCAGCAAAGGCTTTGCAACACCTCACAGGGAGCTTGAGATGGGCTCTCCATGGAGGAGAGAAGAAGAATACTGGATCCGAATTTAGTGCTGGGAGACTGAGTTGAACTCACCCCTCTCCTCGGATGTTTTGTGATACATTAAGGAAAGTCCCTTATTTCCACATCCAAGGACCCCACAATAAAATGGGAATGTGGGGCACAGCAAGCACAGGCACAGACAGTGAGGTGCCTAATGAGACAGGGTGGGGAACCAGGTAGGAAGAAACATTTCCAGAATAAAGTGCCTGGCTGTGGAAATGTACTGTTCAGTTTTATATTCTGCTGCAGCTAAAATCTTGATCATTTATACAACACTATTATCCTTAGGTTTTAAATATTTGTGAAACTATTTATTTATCATCAAAATACTACCAGTATGAGACATGGTATCAGTGGACAACAGATAAAAAGCGAGTTGCCCATGGCCACTAAAATTTCTGAGGTAGAACAAAAGAAATTGAAACAATTTCTGCCTCTTTTGGCCTTCTCACATGAGGACTACAGCTGCTAAGAATGTAAAAACTGAAAGAATACAGGACTTTTATGAAGTTCTCTGATTATATTACAAATTTGATCAAAAACATACAGGAATAACCTCATGAAATTGCAAGAGCACACACAGGGAGCTGATGGAATCAAAGTTTCCTAACACTCTGTAATCCTTCCTTTCACAAGCAATGCAGCACCCACAGCAAGTGTTTGCTATCTACAGTGACTGTGTCAGTAAAATACACATAACAGACTGTAAGTTTGGAATCCATCAATGTATTTTACTGCATTAATATCTCCCAACTTTTACACAATATCCCTTTAAAATTACTATGTCTAGCTCTTTATTTTAATGGTATGATGTGACAGATCTTAAGGAATCTGTTCCAACCCAGTAACTCCTACTTTCACTCCCACCCAAACATTCAATCTGTGCATTACAGCTACTTTTAATTTTAAAACTCCTCTCTTTCATTTATCTGTAATAGGCTGAATTTACACGGCAAATTCCTGAAAGCAAGCAAAAAAAGATGTTGTGCATTCTGTTTTAAATCAGATTCATTTTAACTTGGCTCTCTGCTGCAAATCCATTCAGGGTTTACACTGACTCAACAATTTCCTATATCTGCTTTTGTATGCTACCAATCCCCCCATACATTCTCTTGCATATGGAGGCTATGCTTTTTCCATAAACAGAGACAAATATACTTGACTGGAAAAAAAACCACTCAAAAGAACTTTTATGTTGCAACATTTTTAAGCTGAAATTCTTCAAGAAATTTATACAAAACCAAAATGACACCTTAGCCCCTCGCCATGTGCATTTAACAGGGGAAAAAAATCCAGATTACAGTTTCTGTCACTTATTTTAATTTTTTCCTGCTTCAAACACCACAACGCTTCCCAGGCATTATTTCATCAGTTATCTGCATACCTGTTCTAAAAAACAGCTTCCAAATTTCCCTTTAGTCCATGTTTTCTGCCCTCACCTTCACTGCTTCTGAATTGCACTGAAAGCAGCAAGCATCAGAAAATTCGCACCTACCTGGCCTGAGGGACACCAGAGAGGCTGCACTGCAAAGCTGCCATGAGAAAAGCCTCAGAGATGCTCAAGCAGAGGAAACAGGAGGCATTAGAGCACAAGAGGTGGTAGAACAGGCAGAGCTCTCGCAAGGATTTGCTTCCTTGAACTGTAACTGGGCATTTTTGCACAAGGACAGGGTTTGTGCTTTCTGAATGCATAAATCGATGAGATTCACCCACCTCCAGGTTTCTGACTCAGGAGGCACCATCACACAGTGTCAGGTCTATCAACAGGGCAATCATGATGGCACTTAGGCTAATGTTCTTAGTCCATGGCTTTTTACTTTTGAAACAAAGAATGATGAGAATTCTCATCACACGTGAACCACAGAATGGACAACAACAATCACTTCACCCAGCAAACAAACATCCCAGAAGTGGACAAATACAATCCTAGAAGTGGACAAATATTTCCCAAGCTCTTCACACAGCTGTACCACCTCCCCTTAGACCCAGAAGTATTTTACTGGCAATACAGGATAAAGTTCACAGATCTGCAAGGTTAAGTTAGGAAAATAGTGCCGTGTTAATAATTAGCACACTTCCACAACACTCAAGACTTGCACTGGCCTGATAAAAAGTCTTTAAGTTTTTATTGTCCATGAATCTACCCTGCCTTAATCTCCTAAAGTGAAATAGAACCTTTGATTGTAAGGTTGCCAGTCAGACATTATTATCCTGGTACAATTATTTCTATGCACATACACAAGACTAGTATAAAAATACTGTTCTGCTTTCACAGATAAAAGGCACAAAAGCACCTAGAATCTCCAGTCAAGAACTGGGTCTGTTACTGAGTATATAAACAGACACCAAAGCCATCAATCAGTGGCCTAGAAAGCTCTCAGAATCACACAGCAGTAAAGAAAGACAAGACAGTATAGAAAAGGGATATAAAAAAAGGAAAAAGTTAAAAAAACCTAAAAGACATATTCTTGGTACATCATAACATTCTTCAGTTTGAAGTAAAAGGAACAGGAAACATCCCTATAAACCCCTGGTCTAGAATTTTGATGATTTCAATCAAATTATACATCCTAATATATAAAAAAAGAATATTGCAAACAGGAATCTAAGATGCAGTTATATATATAAAATAGATAATGTGCATAAAATGCAAAATTAGCATGACATGTTATGACCTCAAAATTAGTTGTGGGGGGTGTGACACAGAGACAGGGAAAGGACTTTACACCACCAGTTTGTGCTAAAAAATGGGGTTTTTTCTCTGACTAGCAGAAACTGATCGTAGAATTAGTGAAATTCAGCCATAGCTGTCCCACCCCATGCATTAAGGCAGCAATTCAGCACCAGGTGCTCTCTGTTTCAAACCTTGGGGCTCCACTATCTTATGCACAGCTAAGGAGGTGGATGAAGAGGCTCCTGGAGCTCCAGGAGGATGCTGCCACTGCAGCAGGACTTCCCCTGCTGCCTCTCAGGGAAAGGCCCCTGGCTCCTGTTACACAGTGGCAAGGAACAACAGCTACAAGTAATTTACACCACAAAAACTCCTGCCATTTTTACCAGAAACAGATATTGCAATCTGCTACAGACTGTCCTTGTGACATGGATGTGAGAAAGTAACAGCATTTGGGATCTTTCTGCATGTAATTCACTACCAACCAAAATTAACCACAGCTCAACTCAGGATAATTGATTTAAACTACTTTCTTTCCAAACAGGAAGAGCAAGCATGTGAAAATATTGTTTCAGGTTGAGTGGGACTGCTCAGAAGATGGGATGGGCAGAGGTACTACTGTGGCTTTTCTGCACATCATGGCACAGGGAATGACTGTCTGGAGCCTCAGGTGTCCCTGTGAGCAGGATGCTCACAGCAAGAATGGATGATATCCAACAAACCATGTATTCTAAATATCCCACCTTTTACAGACTGGCTGTAACAAAACTATTTTGCACAGAGTTATGTTTCTAAGTCAGGTGGAAGGGATGCTTTCCAGCTAGAATCAGAAATTCCGTCTTCAGGGCTACAAGCACTTGATACTGAAATGGCCACACTTCAGCATTACCAAATGAGTGCATATCCCTGAATCAGTTAGAAGGGATCACCGTGGAGATCTGAGGTAAAAAGCAGTTTAGCAGTGTGAAAGCCTTGCAGCAAATAGAACTTTTACACCTGAACCCTTTTTCAGATCAAGCTTTTTCAGGGGATGGTTACAAGACACCTTTCTCCTATAGTTCTGCTCTTCCAGCTTTCTAAGTCTGAGGACAAACTGTATGTAGAGAACAGTCTCATGTTGCTGCTGGTATGCCCTTAAAAACAGAGTCCCTGAAGAAATTGAAGGCACAAATACTCATGTACTACAACCCCTAGTCCCATTGTGCAACAGATTTTATGACCTTTGAATAAAAATGACAGCTAAATAGCAAATGGTCAGTTTAAAAGTGTCTTCCCTATGCAACAAAACTACAAGAATAGCATTGGAACCTTTTTTCCCCCCATTTGGCAGGAAGGGAAGACAAAATATTAAACCGGGCACTGCTGTTGGGGGCAATGGCCACATTACTGCATTTACTCCCTACAACAAATTCCAGTGATCTGCCCTCAGTGATTTTGCTCCACTCAAACCAAAGGATAAAACTAGCAGAGAGTATTTTAAAGCAGTTATCCAAATCTCACTACTCTACAGGATGGCAATGTATCCTATAAGAAATTTGCAAATAAAAAGATAGTTTTCAAGACTAGTCCAATGAAAACTTTTTATCTCTAGTCTTGTACATTCTTCGTCCCTGGGTGGATTACAATGGGTTGCATAAAGTAATTTGTTGGACTATTTTGTAGAGACAAATACTCCCCAAGAGCACCTCTTTATGTATCACTCTTCATAAAGCATGAAATGTTTGCTACCCACAATCAGATCTGCTTAAAGGGAATGTCCTTCTAAGTGCTCAAAATAACATCAAGAATTTTCTGAGGTATTTTGCAGGTCTTCTATAAAACCACAAGGAATAAGCTGTTTAAAAACCCCCACAAAAAATTACACAAACCCCTCCTAAAACACACTTTATCACACATTCATGCTGAACAGCAAATCTTGTATTTGTTACAGACCAGACTACACCAAACTCCCAATGTGTTGGAAATGCCATTAGTACAACAGTGCTAAGTGACCACATTAGCATCTATACTTGAACTTTAATGCAGTGATCCTGCTGTCCCACCCCTAAATTACCATCAGAATTTTGGAAGCATCCTGAGATATTTAGGGATGGACTTCATGGACTAAAAGGGAACACTGTGCATGTTACTTTACTTTTCAGAGATCAGCACAGCCACAATCCCCCAGCTGGGTCACTGAGCATTGCCAGCAGAAAAACAGAGCCAGGATTGCCCAGCAGCACTGCAGGCAGACCCTGGTTTGCTCACCAGTGCCTGAGGGGAAATCTCACTGCAGTCTTTCAGAGGAGAAGCTTGTGTTCCTTTTAGGTTCACCACACTGTGTGGTAACAACGGTGAGAAAAATCAACTTTAAAAAAATTGCCCTTTTTAGGATAATGGGAACACAGACATCAATTTCTACTGAATGCAGCACTCAGCCCTAGGACAGTCAATCTAAAAGGTGGTCAGGACCCTGAGGAGAAGACCTGGGCACAGGGATATGGAAGGGTTAATGCCCTTTCCTTACCTCAACAACATCCACCACTCTTAGAATTTCTCTTATCTCTTCTTTAACACTCTATATTCATTCCAATCCCCACATATTTCTGTAACCTTTTTTTCCTTTATCTCTCCTTCAAGGGACTCCCTCCAGATGTGACACTGCCTAAATCTGCACTTTCTTACAATCTTTATGAGAATACAGTTTTCATAAGCTGCTATGTATATCCACTAAGGCTGAGTTCACTTTTAATGTTCAGTGACAAAAATGTATCTGGAAAGAAAAGTGCTTCTTGCAGGCAATGCGGAACCTTAGTGGGCACATGAGACCCAGGAACTATTGTCCTTTGTTCCCACCTCTCACTGTTTAATATGATAAAAAAAAATGCCACTGAAAAGTTCATTGAAAATCTTTTCCAGTTCCCATCCAACACAGTCTGATTAAACACCTTAGGCATGGGCAGCAGAGTTATTGATTGTTTTCAACAGTCATTTCTACAGACACAGCAGCTCACCCATGGTGCTGCTAACCTGTCACAGTGTACATTTCCTTGTTCAGTTTATGCTGCACTGGATAATGTTGTCTAACAGAGGAAGTACTAGTTAACTCATTAAATAACTTCAGTCCCTCGGTTTATTGTGTCATTACTGTAAACTCCCCTCAAGGATTCAAATCAAAGAGTATAAAAATTACACATATCAATTGAGAATACATTTATATACATTCTCAAAAAAGTAACATTTGTTTGTTGCTGTGAGTCTTTCCTGCAATAAAGCCTTCCTAATAGATGAGTAACATGATGAAGACATTTATTAAAAAAAATTACTGCAAGTAATTTATTATGCTAATTCCTCATACTCTAATGCAAAACGTGCTTGAGCTTGAAAAGTTCAAACATAAAACTTGGCAGCTCAAAATCAGGCACAGCTGAAGATTCTCCTGTAAAATCCAACCCATGTGCAAGAGCCTTACAGTGGTTTACAAACATTCAGCCACAAATGCAGTGCTGTCACTGAGTGCAACTCCATTTAGGGAAAAGTTTAGAGAGTATCCACAAATACACATAAATAACAGGGGGCAAAGTCAGAGCTCTATTCAGCCCTCTCATTCCAATTCAAGCCATTTGTACTACTTACAAAGCTCATGAGAGGGAAAAGATTACATCAAGAAAAACCTAGATTCTCCATGTCCCATATAATTCTGAACACTTATATTTTGGTAAGTCACAAAATCTCTTGAGCAGGCTGGTGCTGCTCTGTGGTAAGAACGCAGTAAGAAGACAAGTCTTGATACACAGATAAGACCATGAGAGACCTTATCTTGCTTTGTTATTGCTTCATTTGTTAAATAATCAATTAAACCCCAATAGGTTTGACAAAGTCTTTGCTGAAGACCATGTCTTAGAGTTTAAGAGGGCATAAAGGAGAAAGAACAGAAAACTAAACAAAGATAATTATGATTTTTAAACGTGGTGGGGGGGGGGTGTTGGGGGAAGGAGACAATTATTTGAGCAAGAGAAGTGCCCTATGATAATGGAATGCCAGCCTGGGAAAGCAGAGATTCTTAAATTATCTAAATGTCATGATCTAAACAAAACAAAAACAACCACTTGTGTCTTTGTTTCCCCACTCAGCCCTAGGAAAGTTTCCTGTTAAGGCATTTATTTATCCTGCATTTCTCAGGGTGGAGAGTTTGATGTTCTGCTAAAAATATCCCAGAGCAGAATCATTAAAAATTCACAAATTTCTTCATCAATAATAAATACATGAAAAAATGGTAGATGATTACAAAATATACAGCAGTGACAGCTCCAGAAAAAGTTTTTTGGAAATTTTCCATGTTTGCTGTTTTATAAGTCAGTCATTAGGAGGCAGCAAATGGCTCCAAACCATGTGAGAAAACAAATCCTGAAGGAAATTGAAAGTGAATAGGACAGTAAGAACTAGAAGTGGGAAATTCATTCAGCCACAAAAATAGTTTTTTGACATTTTCCACTTCAATCAGATGTCAGGGT
The DNA here is from genome assembly GCF_963513975.1 of Fringilla coelebs. Taxonomy (NCBI): domain Eukaryota; kingdom Metazoa; phylum Chordata; class Aves; order Passeriformes; family Fringillidae; genus Fringilla; species Fringilla coelebs. The sequence continues at coordinate 18,521,376 of NC_140036.1, forward strand.
ATGTAGAAGCAAATACTTTCTAAGCTATTTGTTAAATAATTTGGCATCTAATTAATGGAAACCATACTCAAACTTTAAAATGTTGACTTGGGATTTTTTGGTAATGTTAAAAAGCAAAAGACTTATCCCAGCCTGCTTTCCTATATTCTGCTTTTTAAGTGTATATCACAACATTGTCCACACATATGCATAAGAAACACAAAATAAATCATGTCTCATCTCATTTCATTTAAAACAAAGAGCTTATAACAGAAATGTCAGAGTTCTACATTATTTACAAGCTTTGCCTTTCAAAGAAAAATCGAAAAGCCTCTGTGGTTTTACCAGTGCTTCATTAGCAAATAATCAGATTTAAATCAGTAACATGCATACCTCTCTCTTCCTATCATAATACAGCACAAGACAAGGTAAAAGTGACATGAGAAGATTTCTTAAAAATAAAAATTAACCCCAGAGTTTCTACTGTGAGTGCCAACATTTCTGTAAATTGCCGGTCATATTTTATATTGTGCAGCCATGAAGCTGTTTTTAAATGCAGTAATATCCTGAATCAAAACAGAATTGGAAAGGGAGAAACATTTTGCATTCTAAGCAAGCCTGTAAATAAGAAAAGATTAAAATATGGGCTAGGCTTGCTCACATCATTGCATACAACATGTAAATTAATGGTTATTTCTCAAGCTATTTTATCTCCAGCACAGGACAATGCACTTATCTCTATCTCACTAAACACTTATAGTAAGTAACAGAGATGATAAGCATTAAACCACATCAGTATTTCTCATTAATAGATTTATACAGCAGTATAGCATTCTTAAAATACTGAATTTGCAATTAATCATTCTCAGCGTTTTCATATTAATCATAAAATACAAATAATAAAAAAAGGCATAAACTTACTATTTGTTAGGTGCTCACACTGTCCTGCGGTCTGAGTCAGTGGGAAATAATTACCCCTAGGAGATCTGGCAAGCAGAAATACAATAAAAATAAACATTAGCATGCCAAAAAGAATAAATTCAGCTTTCCTGCAAGTATTTTTCCTCATAATACTTCACAGGCAAGGTTAAAAAAAAAGGAAAAAGAACCAAAAAAAGGAAAGTTGAAAAAATATATATACACATTTAAAACATAGTCCAGCAGTGTTCAAGGATCCTTGCCTCTCAAACTTTAAAGCAGCACAGACAAATGTTGAGATGCCTATAATAGAACAAAAATCCAAGTTCTCAATCACTAGTTACGCAGTATGTGTCAGTAAGGAAGACAATTTCCAAAATAATGATTAATGTATTATCCAGATTTTTTCCTCTCTCTCTCTTTTCCCCTTCCCATTCAGGTTTTTCTTCTTATAAAATGCACATAGGTTTTTTCTTCCCTGTACCCTGACTCAGGCCTGGCTTTGAAATGCATTTCAATCTCTCAACACAGACTGCTTTCACTGCATTTAGAGTCCCACCAAGGCCCAGCTTTAAAAGCTACTGATTCTTTTTTTCTTTAGCCTTCCTCACAAAGGAAGGGTATTTTGTAAATTACCAGCTCGTTCAGATCAACAAAAGGTACTTTCATAGAAAGCCCCATTTGATTTTGCTCAAATTTGATTACAAGGATGGAGAAAAGGAAAGGAAGTCAAAAAGAAAAACCCCAGATGGCTTTTTCATTCATCTCAGTGAATGAGCTTTATCTGTGCCTTTTGAAACTGTAGCAGTGGAAAAGCATTTCTGTTGGCTTAAAAAACTTGACAAAAATTATTGGTTTGCCATTTCTCATGTAACTGCCATTGGGAACTGGATGAAAAGACTTTTTCATGGGATCGCCTGCTTGGATCAAAATAATGGAGATTAGGTATTTCATTATAAATTACAGTGGGAGATAGAGCAGGCTGTCATATTAATAGCAACCTGCTCATGGCCTTCAATGGTAGCTATTCTCCTAGACAAAGGACCAAGGGGGTTGTCTATTGAACTTGTACTTCAGGCCTGATCAATTTTCTATCATCAAGGCAAAAGGTGAGGTGACTAACAAAAGAATTCACACATGACTGACCTCATAAGCCTATAGATAAAACAGCTTAAAGAAACAAAACACATCCTGAAATTATGGGTGATAAACTGTATAAAGGAAAAAGAAGAAGAGAAATGATAGAAAAGGGGAGAGAAAGAGCACGTGGTCTGTAATTCTCCCTCCCTTCTTAGGTGAATGGACATATTAAAAGCTACTTGTTTTCAGCTGCAGATAATTGCAGCCTTTGCTTTTGCCATGTTCTGCCTTAAATCCTTCCATGTACCATTTCGTCCGAGACTCTTCCAGTGATTTCATTCACAAGTAACCACAGCACTGAGTTTAATATAGAACTTCCCAGAGCTGTAGCTGCACACAGGATTACACACAACATCACAGGCAGAAAGGTGTTACACAGGCATTACACTTCTAATCAAATTACAGGAATAGCTAGGAACCTTTGGGTTGCTATCCTTTTATACAAAACCTTGCTAATTATGGGAAGCTTGGACATCTGAGCTATATAGGAATAACACCTCACAGACTTTGAAAGTCTTGACATATTTCTCTTTCACTAAGATGCCACACAATTTTATACAGAGTGCAAACCAGCATTTAAAATGCTCATAATATATTTAGGTACCCTTATAAGTCAATTATTTGAATTTTTTGCCCTGCTCACTAGGAGATGGAGACCCTTCAGCATCAGCATTGGGCTTTGCTGATCAGCAAGAGATACAGAGGGTGAAAACCTTCACTCCCCTGAAGACACATATATGGCAGCAAAATATTCTCTGATCTCTGTCAGGATCAACATTCCCTCCAGTTTGTTGCACCGGTAGAAACTCAACAACCCAGAAAACTTTAATGCATGGAACTATGTCTCTAGATACATCCTGACTCTATAGGAATTTCCCATAAACTGTTAAAATTAAATTTGCTAAATAGGGCAAAACTGCAGAAGCACACAAATACTTGTATTTGAGAGCCAAAACATGAGCACAAGCAGCTGAGAGCCCTCCTTCCAGCCTGCTAACAGCAGCTCAGGTGTAAATGGCACCCACCCTCTACCTGCAGCACTCAGGGGAGAGCACAGTGGTCTAGAACTTGGTTTCAAGCTCCAGCTACATGAGCCCCAAGAAGCTGGTGTGTGCCAAGTTTTCAGAGATATTTAGGAATTTCTCCTTTTAGCTCTACCACTGCAGTGATACTGCAGTTTCACAAATAAAGCTAGTCACTGACTCATGGCCCTTTGCCACAGATCCACCTATCAGCACAGCAGTATTTATGCAAAGACACTTAAATAATTCAGGCTAAAAAGGAGCACATTTTAGTGAGCTAAGATTCAGAAACAGCCAGACAGAACACATGGGAGCCTACAAACTGGGTGTCGGGGAGGAACTTCTGAGCCACAACTTTGCTGCAGAAGCCAATGGATTGTTGAATTACAGAGTCCTACTGAAAACAAACAAACATTCATTAGTACACAGAAATATGAAATAATTAGTTGTAAACACTCTCTGGAAGCAGAGACAAGATGAAGACAAGCAAAACAGCAGCAGTGTGTGTTAAGTTTTGGCTGCCAGCACCAAAAACAGAATCAGTGACAGAGCACACACACCCCCAGGCAGCTCAGATACATGAGATCATTGATGAAGCCCTAGTGGTAATGATATCTTTCCATTATTCCAGAGATCTACTGATGATTACTAAATGATTAGCAATTAATCCCAACTTTATATCCTCTGTGAGGGGCTGTACTGAGTAGTTACAGAGGAAAGAGCTCTTGTAATCATTGTAGATAACACTCTGAAAGTATTGCCTCTGTGCTCAGTGGCACCAAGAAAGACCAACTGAATATTGAGAGCTATTTGAAAAAAAAATACAGACCAGGCAGAAAATACATTTTGTGATAGCATCAATGTAATTTGAGTACTCCAGATTAAAAGGCAGGAGCAAGGCAACATATCAAAAAAACCCACATAGATATGTGTCATTTTCAAAGGAAATCATTAGGCAAGCACTGACTGCCACTAAGACACAGACAGACTTGAGCCACAGAACATTTGCTCTTTATGTTAAAAGGCTATTGCTATGTTACAAGTTTAGATACTGCTGTACACCTATTTCTGGCTAGAAGATCCAGTAACTGGCATAAGGAGACAGTAGCAGTAATTTTTTTTTTTTTTTGAGACTGCAAAGCATGGTTGATACAAAGGATGGCTTAATATTTGATAATTGTCAAATAGCAAGCCCCTGTAAAAACCAGAATTGATGTATCTTAAAGCAGGTTTCACAGTGCCAGGACAGAATAGGGAAGCTATTACAAAAATATGTAAGTCAGACAATTCAAAGTTAGTTATGCCATATTACACATATTACATTTGCCCAAACTCTTCGAAAAGTGGATGAATATCAGAGCTGTAACTGCTTCAAAGTTGTTATCAGAATTATTTCAGAAAGGACATGATGGCTGGAGATGAGTACAAAAGCCCTCACAAGAGCAAAAATTATGCTAGCTGTAGAAGGGGGAGGTAACAAGATAGCTTAGTTATTTTAATTTTCTTTACTTTTTCAGTTTGTAAGTCACTTAAAAGGAAACCAGGAAATGAGTAAGTAACATGGATTCATCAAGAACAAGGAACAACAAGGTAACAAGCCTTGAGAAATAATTGATGCTACATTTCATGATTTTAAAAATACATTTGGCATCTTTGCACAGGACTTCATCCTGATAAAACCAAGAAATATCATGTAAACAGTGATACTACAGGATAAATAGCATAGAAAAAAGTTGTGCTATAGCTCTCAGTGTCTTCAAGAAAAAAAGGCAGCTAATGGAGTTCTTGGTCAGCACTGAATCCAGCACCATTCTATATTTTCATCTTTGCTTCTGGTGGCAGAAGAGGGACTGCTCCATAACCCTCCATGGAATCACAGAATGACTGAGTTGGAAGGGACCCACAAGGATCATGGAGTCCCATTTGTGGCACTGCCCAGGACAATCCCAGAAATCCCACCACATGCCTGGCAGCATTTGAAGATGAGTCTAAGCTGGGAACATCTTCAGGCACACTGGGAGACGCAATTAGAGTCCAAAAAATCTCAATAGAAGTGGTTTGTAAAAGATGAAGTTTCACTCAAGGGTAGCTGCATTATTCTTACTCTCAGAAATAATGCACTGCAGAAATGTAAGCTGGAAGCAGCACAACAGTTCTGCTCTAAAGGATCTGGATCAGAAGCTAAACCTGAATCCACAAAGCTATTGCCAATAAAAGCAGGTATCATACTGGAAGCCTCATAGCCAGAATAAAGTAGGCACTGAATGCCATCTGAAATGATCTTTTTGCTTCACTCGTTTTTGATGGATTACTGTTTAGTTGTGGACAATGCCTGCAGATTTAAAGATGCAGTTAATTAGAAAGAGCAGCAGTCTAGAAAGCAATCTGCAAGACTGAAATATTAGACCTTATTCTAAAAAAGACTTCAGAAAAACATTATATAACACAAAACTTAAGACAATTTCTTGAATTTTTTCCCAGACTCTTTTCCACTTTTTATTTTATCTTATGGTAATCATAAACCACAAAAGTAGCTGAAAGTATAATTTCATCAAATCCTGTGAAGCCTATTAAATATGTCAAGATTTAAACAAACTTTTTCTCAAAACTTTATAAAGCCAGAACACTGTCTAAACCAGACTCAGTTATGTCCCTGACCCATTTTTACTCCAAGGTGTAGCAGCACTTGTTTAGCTCTCTTCCTCTTTCCTTTCTGAGCTTTCAACTGCATCAACCAATCATGAAACTTTATTGCATGTGCCTTTGAACTCATGGAATGAGAATTAACCTCCTCATAAAGGATTACAGCATCAGGTCAAAAATCCCCATACATCATAAAAATCTGCACCAATAGCCTGAAGGAGTTACTCCAACACATGAAGATACAATGTGGAGCAATCCTAATTCTTGAGAAATATTAGATACCACTTAAGCAAATGAAATAAAGATCCCTGTCTGAATAACCTCTGTCCCTGTCAAATTTAAACCAATAGTATGATCTCATGGTTATCTTTAATTGGAATTCTCTGTTCCAGCCTAACACAAGTGATTTCCACATCCTGACAACTGCAGGTTCAATTACCATGACAACATGAACACATAATTATACACATGCCTTGAAAGCCAATGTGGAGAAGCAGAAAGCATCCAGAGAACTTTGTGTGTGTTACCTGCATGCTAAACAAACACACACCCTGACTGGAGTGCAGGTCTTTTAAATGTATTTTTACAGGGATTCACAACAGTCAGCAAAATAGTGGATTAAATTTATTTGAATTCAACAAAACATAAATTCGACAACGAGGTTACCTCAAACTTAATTTTATCCTATTCCATGAGAAAAACCTCAAGAAGTTAACAAATAAACTTTTCTATGCAGTTCAGATTTTGATTAGAGATTTCATATAATTAAAAATACTTCTAGGTTGCTAAAGAATGATATGTGTGAATGGTTTCTTCCAGGAATTTGATATCAAAAGAAATATGTTGATTAAAATACTTATGCAGTGACAATTACAAGTAGTTAAAATCTCCTGTGTTTGTAATATAGCTTTCCTGTATAGGCTTAATAAGCTTAAAGAACTGTGCCTTCTAGTTAAAGATTTATTTTTAGGACACTCTTTTTAAAAGAAATCCCCATTCTTTCATTTATTATCATAGCTTATTCATCTCTGTTCCCTGTAAGATATTTCAAAACAGTTGTGAATAATTCTAATTTCAGTCTGTGTTAGTGCTAATTTTTTATCCCTATGGTGCTATCAACAAATATTGCAGTTATCAGCTATTATCAGCCTTGGTGACTTCTGATGTAATAAAAGATACCTTTGGAGGGCTGAGGTCACCAAACTCATTAAACAGGACACTGAAGTTGGCAGCTAAGCCGGGCATTAATTTCAGCTCTTGAGCAGGGAGCAGAGTTTATTACTGCACTTCTGAGAAATCAGCCCAATTCATCACCTTATATCAGTGCAGTGCTCCTCACTGACACAGTGTTTTGCAATGCAGGAAAAAACCAATTTTTGCTGTGAAATGTCAAAATGAAATGGAGTTATGACTTCAGAAGTATAGGACTGGGCACTGACTGTTTTCCATAGAACAAGAACCCACCTTTCCCCAGGGCATGGAGCCTTTCACCTTTACAAGCTCTGGTTTGTCAGCACATGGAATTTTGCCACTGCTCCCAAAATCAGACCAGAAGCTCCTTGTTGGTGACATTGAAAGCTCACCAGTGCATAGCAGCAGCTTTGACATTCCTGCTTTCCCAAACTGTTGTCCTAAAGGAGCTGGAGGAGGTAACAAACCTGAACCAGAAATAGGAAATAGCACTCTCCTTGCTGATTTCAAAGAGCAGCACTTACTTTATTAAATGGATAAGAGTATTCATATGCCTTACTTGTTCAGATGAATAGAACGAAGGTGTTTGAATGCCCTTCAGAAAATGATACAGAAAAGAAAATCTCACACAGGTATGAAAACATTAAACACACACTTCCACTGGGGGAGAAAAGAAGACAGGACATCCTGAGCTCATTTAAATGAATGACAATACTCTCCTGGACCTTTAATGGGAGCAAGATTTTATCAGAGATAAGAACCAAAGAGACAGAGAGAGCTAGGGTAAGAAAGAGGGAAGTTATTTCTGAGAGTAATGACTTAAAATAGACTTCATCCAGTCTTGCTGAGACTAAACAAGTGTCTTTCATGATACAAGAGAGAGCAGAGAGACAGGGAATTCACTGAGAGTGCCTCTGGGACAGTGCATGTCATCACAGACAGTTTAACCCACTCTAAGCCCACACAATTCCCAACAAACCCAGCAGGAGATTCTGTGGAAGTTCTTCAAGGTGATCCCTTCAAGCCTCCCAAACACTGAAACCAATCCCTTCACCACCAAGGCAGGGCGCCTCTCGACACCTTGGAGCTTGGAGCACAAGCATCATGCTTCCCAAGAAATACACTCCTTGAACTCTGTCAGGCATGGGGCTGGGACCACTTCCCAGGATACTGTTCCAAAGCCCAGCCACTCTTTGGGTGAAGAACATTACATGAACCTTTTCCTTGTGTCCAACCTAAACCTCCTCTGACTCCACTCCATGCCATTTCCTTAAGTCATGTCACTGGTCACCAGAGAGAAGAGAAGGTACCTGCACTTCCACTTCCCCTTGTGAAGAAGCTGCAGAGCCTGATGAGATCTGAGCTCAGTCTCTTCTCCAGGCTGAACAGATCAAGTGGCCTCTGCCACTCCTCCTGCAGCTTCAGTTCTTTCAAAGACATTGGGATTTTTTTCCTCTGGACTCCTTTCAATATCATCATGATGGTACCTCCTGCCATCATCAGCTATAATGAAAATTCCCAGGCCACCCCTCCTTCCTCTGTATCCCAGCTTTCAAAATAAGCATTAGATTAGAGAAACAATTCCTTTTCATCTTAGGGAAGGAAAGAGCAGCACCACCTGTACAGAGTTTGGGTGATGAGGGTAGTGGGGTCTGCCCGGACCCTGCTGGTTCCTGCCAGCCACAACCAGTCCCAAAAATGCATTGAAGAATGGGCAGAACACTGCCTGGAGAGGTTTTCCCCCCAGCACTGAGGGAAAAAAGGTAGAGAAACAGCTCTGCCAGTGGACATGTCTGTGATAACTGAGGAGCAAGCAGTGCTGTGGGACTCCTTTGCCACCCCTGGGGACACAGGGTTGTCCCCTTGCAGACCACCCACATACACACTTGGTACCTAAACAGCATTCCCAGGCAGGGTCAGGCTGTACCTTTGGACAATTTAAATGGGATAATGAATTCAAAGGTTTTTGCCATTTTCTGTGCAGTGACAAAATCAGCAGATTGCTTGATGTCATAACAGATAATTTAGCCAGCTCCCAATCAATCATTTGTAAAAGTTGATATTCATTGGGAATTATAATGTGCTTGTCAGACACCTCTGGTAATTTTACTATGCTGTCAAGAAGGTGTCTTGGACGGGAAACTGCTCAGGTAAAATTGCATTTGGCAAATGTATTAAATCAGGGCTGCCAAGAAAACTTGGCACCATCGGATTCCTGGTGGGGAAGGGGGGCTGTGGTCCCTTCCTGACAGCTCCATGCTGCTGCTCCTTCCCTCCCCACAGTTCCCCCCTGCCCCAGCCTGGGTCCTTCCCCAGACTGCAGCCTCCCCAGGACAGCTCTTCATGGGGGCTGCAGTTCTCCAGGATAAACTTGGTCCAGAACACAACGTCCATGGGCCACACAGCTCACTCAGAATGCCAGACTGCTGGATATTGCCAGGATGTACCTCACAAGCCTTGAACAGAAAAATTTAAAACCTATCTTTAGCTGCTGCTAAAAAGCAAGGTCCATTATTTTCTGCCATCCTTCTCCACTACTCTGAGACAAGATTTTACAACATAGAGAGCTACTAGATTCTGGTCTGAAGTAAATCCCACAAAAGAACAGTGTGGAAGAGTACAAAGACAGCTTGCCAGGGCATTTATCTCTTCTGCTTAAGCTTAGAAACACAGAATAAATATATATATATATATACATAGACTCCCAAAAGGCTGAAAATAGCAATAGGCAATCCCAGAGGCTTGAGATGCTGCCTGCAGAGAGTGTGCTCCTGTTTTGAAATCACAGAGGGAAGGGAAAGGTCCTTTTGCTTACTGTGTTGGGATTCACTTGAGATTCTTTAAAAAGGAACACTGCAACAGAACCTGGCAGTCTCACGTGCACTAGGTACAAGAATTGATGGATGAAGCCACAGTACATAGCATTGCCTTAAAAAACCAGATCTCAGAATGGTTCAGCACAGCAAGTGAGGACAGGTCAGGAAAAATAACAGGACCATTGTTAACAAATGGGAAGAAATCAGAAAAATGTATGTTCCCACTCTAGCATGGCTCTCTTTAATGTGTAGATATAGTTGGGGCAATTAGTATTTGAACAAAAATATGTTATGAATGGCATTACAGACCTTGCATAATAAATGATCATAGAAAATACGGTTTTTTATCTATGCAAAAACACAACCTCAAGAATATGCACTTCATTATCTAGCTAGAAGTTTAGGCACTGTAGTTTGGAGATATACTAAGAACAAATTGGATTTAATAGGCAAAAATATTCATAAGTTATGTTTGTTGAGCACATGGGAAGCCTCAATAAATCATATGAATTGCTTTTAAATATAAAATTTAAGAAGATGCTGGTACAGTTAATCAGCAAGATCCACCGAATACACAGAATTCCTTGGCCTGGGCTCTATCCTCATGCCTCTCCATAAATCACTTCTTGCCTCAAACAAGGTAAATATAGATCCACAAAATTATTTTAGGTACACAACCCCTTGGTTATCATATCTGGGGTTTGAAATGAGATTGTGGATCACAAGTTTCTGAAGTATAGAGAAATAGAGGTACTAGTCTTTTATCTAAATATATTTCTAAAAAAAGTTACCTATTTGTTACCAATATAAACATGGCCTGCGTCTTATTTTCTAGTTCAGCATATCACTAAAAATAAAGGGCCAAAAGTTCTGTCTTCTGAATTTGGAAACAGTTTGTTGTATGTGATTTATACCAGCCCCCTCATTAGAGAAAACCTTTTCACCATGTGATTGTGTGTATAAGAACAATTATGGAAATTCTGAATTCTCGGTGTTTTCGTTAGATGAGCTGATGGGCTGTGAAAGGTGCTGGAGTGACAGCTCTTCTGAAAGAATAGCAATGGAATTTTTGTTTGCACCTTCCCAGATATGTAATTTATCCCTGATCCTGAGTGCCCATTTCATCCCTGGGAAGAGTTCCTGTGTGGGGCTGACCCTCCCCTGTCCCCCAGCACTGTCAGCAAGGCAATTGCTACAGCTGCAGACTCATATTTTCTCTTATTGGACAGAAATCAACAACTTCTAAAAGTTAAGGAAATTAAAGAACTTGCAGCAAGAAATTCTTGATCATGCTTTCACACTGTCTGCAAAGAGGCAATGAGTTATGTTCTTCACAGAAAAATTTTTTTTTTCTTGTTATTTTTAAGGTATGGGACATTTGGATTTGTTTTTCCTTTTAGAAATAATATAAGGTACCATTCTGGTGTTTGATACAATATTTGGAGGAAAAAAATCTCTACCCCAAGCCACCTCTGTTTTGCTGCCCAATTAATATAGTATTAATTATGGAAGGAGAAAAAAAGGCTGGAATGGATACAAACAAATTACATATAAATTTGTTGAAAAGATTACTCTATTGTTCAACAACAATGCACAGTTCTTACCTTAGAAAAACAATTCCAGTATTAGGAACAGAACCTATAATTACCATAAGGGAGGTTTATCAAGATAAAACAATTGGGATCCAGTCTTAAAATTCTCATCTGATGGTAACTGTGACACAAGAAATAAGCATGAAATATTTCTGCATCTCTGCAATCTTCTAATTCACGAGAGATAAGGGTGAAGAAGGCAAATAATTTCACACATAAGTGATAAAAATTAGAAGATGAAAGGGAAACAAGAAGCAAGAGAAAAGGAGGCAGAAAAGTTAGATTTTTTAAAACCCTAAGTTAAATTTAAATGTTATGTATAATCTGGGAGACACGAACACTGTGATTCTAAATTTATCACGTGAAGTGTCTACACACCCTTTAAAAACCTGTACTTAGAGGCTTTTGAAGTGACATTTTTTAATATAGATGGGCATGGTCAAAACCCAAGTAAAGGTTTTCTGGGTGCCATTTCTTAACCATAGGTGAAATTCACATTCTGTGACTGCAAAACAAAGAGCAGGCAAAGCTGGGTCTAGGCAATCTCAATGGGAATTTTAGTCAGTTCTGTTGTGGAAAATGTACTGAATAATGGTATTTGATATTCAGTGTCTCCTGCAAACTGACAGTGTTGGAATTTCCCTTCCTTGAAGCACGTATTTGATATCTGGCCTTCTTTTTGTCCTTCTGCTCATTTATATGTGTGTGGTTTTCCTTTTAACCCCCCACCCTTTCTTAATTTAAATAAAACTCTGGGGGAAAAAGAAGCAACAGAAGATCACAGGATGTGAAGATGCCATTCTGGGAACTAGCAAGCAGCCTCAACAGTGAAAGAAGCCAAGTGATCTTTCAAGTGGGCTATTACTGTAGTTGTGGAAGCAGAATAATGAAACTGAACAGAATAATTGGCCTAAATATCTGGTTAGAGGGCTGGTACAGAGAAAAGAGCATGAAAGGCTCCACTAAAACCACAGAAAGGTGGGTGTTCCTGCAATCAGCACAGGAAAAAAGCATTGAAGAAGTCTGTAAACTAAAGAAGAGGGGGAGGGGAACCACTGGAAAGAAATCCAAGCAGAGGAGGGGGAAGGGGGGAAAAAAGCCCACTAAATCTGAAAGTCTAGAGGAAAAGAAAGCAGTTGATTGTATGTGCTGACATTCCAAGGATGGCAGTTGGGAAACAGCAATCAGAGCAGCAGTATCAGGAGGTACACACTGTAAGAGCAATATAGGTGACTCCTGAGAGGTACATGGGAACAATTTTATGCATCTTTTTAAACAAAGACACAACTTGTAAACACACACACACATATATATATACACACATATATACATATACACATATACATACACACATGTAAATATATATATATATATATATATAAAAGAAGAACTTCAACCATCACTGCAAAGAGAAAAGAGACAAGCATCCTCTCTTAACTAGTCATTTTCATCAGCTGAAGATTTATCATATGACTTCTGAATAGTCAGTAAACTCAGATGTTGTGATCATCCACATCAACACTCACATCAGAAAAATCTGAGGATGTAAGATCCAGTTTAACCATACTCCATATCTGCATATCAGAGATTCTTGCAGTAATTGAGGTGAAAAATTAGGGTTCCAGCATTTTCCACACTCTTCCTCTGAGCATCTGACAGTCACTCTGTAAGTGACCATTAACAGTCCAACCCCAAATGTATCCTATCTTCTGATTACAGAAACACAGAATGCAGCTGATGTTCCTGTTAATGAACGATTATTAAAATGACAGCATCAATAGATGAGAATTAGAATTACATCTCATTTTCAAAGCTCTCCACTTACTTTTTTCCACTCACGTAATCAGTTGATCCCAAATTATCCCTCCCACTTTTACAGAATCTTTAAGAAGTCTTCTATGACTCAGATGCCTTCTTTGCACCTTCTTCTTTTTCAAACTACTTGCTTGTACCTCTGCTTCACTGGCTCCATAATTACAAATCTGATCTGAAAATATTTCTTCTCCTTCCTAATATTTTTCTCAGCTTTTCTAGAGAGAAGATTATTTTGCTGACCATTCTGCACAACTCTCTTTCCTGTTGTACTTAAACCAACTCTCTTTCCTGTTGTACTTAAACCTATGTTTGGAAATCCAGTATGTTAAAGAGAGCTGTGAAGACCAATGTATGCTGTGTATGCACAAATGGGATGTGTAAATGATGGGGATTGCTGACAAGAGAGCAAGATTACAGGGGAATCACTGGGAGCTGTAGGGAAGCATTAAGGTACTTAAGACCACAAGTCTCCACTAGACCTCAACAGGGTTTGTATTCCTAAAACTCTTTGGTGGGATTTTGTTTTGTTTTAAATACTACAGCTAGTAATAAACAAACAGCACTTCATCATACTATAGCCTTACTCAAAATTCATCATTAAGGTTCAACAACTTGGAGTAAAATGGGGTTACAAGAAAATATTCACAACAGAATCGTGGGTAATTTACACTAAAAAATAAACAGAAAGAACTGAAACTTCTGAATATATTGATATTCATAATTAATTAAAGACAAAACCAAAGATTCTCTCTGACCATATAGCAACACTGTTATCCTATTTTCCCTTTTATCTTCCTTTCGTAACATAGTTGTGGTGTTGCTTTTACATAACGACAATTTTGGTTTGTAGCTTTCTTTTGTTTTGCTTTTAAAACTGCTCTAAGCAGTTTGAAGACATGAACTAAACATGAGTGATACTCTAGATTTAAAAAAAATCATAAAGCAGAATTGCATAACTCCCTATAATCACAGTGAACACTCTCACGAACTACAAAGATATATACAGTAATATATTCAATAATATTATCTCTTCTAAATACACAAGATCATCAGGAAATCTACAGGAGTTTCCTAGTAAACAATTTAAGTATTTTTTACTGTATTTTTCGCTGTTCATGTTACTCTAAAAATTTCAGTAACTTCTATTCATTTTCAGCTAAGACTCCAGTGCAATGCTTTCACATAACACAAATTTTTTCTTTTCAAAGCCTCTATGGGAAACCTTAACCCCGACTGCACCTATGTTTCCATCTGGAGTGTGCCAAGTTCCAGGGATTTGGCAGACTTGCATACACAAGAGTTGACTAGCTCTGTAATTAATTTTATGTGCATGAAAGCATAAATGCATATTGGCTACACATTTCATCTTCTGGTTCTTTCCTTTAAGGAAGACAGTGATTCCATAAGATGGAAAGGAAGGAAGGAAGGAAGGAAGGAAGGAAGGAAGGAAGGAAGGAAGGAAGGAAGGAAGGAAGGAAGGAAGGAAGGAAGGAAGGAAGGAAGGAAGGAAGGAAGGAAGGAAGGAAGGAAGGAAGGAAGGAAGGAAGGAAGGAAGGAAGGAAGGAAGGAAGGAAGGAAGGAAGGAAGGAAGGAAGGAAGGAAGGAAGGAAGGAAGGAAGGAAGGAAGGAAGGAAGGAAGGAAGGAAGGAAGGAAGGAAGGAAGGAAGGAAGGAAGGAAGGAAGGAAGGAAGGAAGGAAGGAAGGAAGGAAGGAAGGAAGGAAGGAAGGAAGGAAGGAAGGAAGGAAGGAAGGAAGGAAGGAAGGAAGGAAGGAAGGAAGGAAGGAAGGAAGGAAGGAAGGAAGGAAGGAAGGAAGGAAGGAAGGAAGGAAGGAAGGAAGGAAGGAAGGAAGGAAGGAAGGAAGGAAGGAAGGAAGGAAGGAAGGAAGGAAGGAAGGAAGGAAGGAAGGAAGGAAGGAAGGAAGGAAGGAAGGAAGGAAGGAAGGGAGGAAGAAGGAAATTCCTTTTCTGCTGACTTCCTGTAATGGTAGTAGAGACTCAGACCAGTGGTTGAAGAGGTACTGAAGAAAAATTAGCTGCTTGTCTCTATTTTGTAGAGTACTAAATATGGCATCAACATGCACTCAACACTCAAAATTTCATCTCTGAAATAAAGAGGTACAAATGCTCATAACCTCTGCTGCTTCTGATGCTTTCCCACTATGAGAAGACAGATAGTGAGCTTATCTGGTGTTTAAACTCTGTAGTAAAGTGAATAAGCACCAGCATCTCGTACCATGAAGCACATCATAGGGAAATCCTTTTCAAGAGAAGTGGGGAACTGCCACTATTTTAAAGGAAAATCATCATCACCATCATCACCATCATCACAGTTCCTGACTGCAGATGAATAACCAAGGAGGAAAACATACAACATTTCACAAGTTCTGGATGTATTCTACTTTCACTGTTCAGATATTGATTCCACTTGCCACATATTGCTTGATTAAGGGCTGAGGTTTTCTGATAGTCTCTTTCACTATCTTTTTCAGAATGACAGGGATTTATTCAATCAAAATTGTTTTGCATTTCCAGCAACAAGGACCATGCAAATAATAGTGCAAGTTGCAACTTCATCTAGTAACAAATGCAGCCAGCAACAAAATGAGACACTAAACTGGAGACTGACAAATTCCTCTATTTTTTCAGTTCCGAGTCATGTTCCAAAGCAGACTGGAGCTGCTGCACCCTTGCTTCTTCTAGTTCAAGATCTTTGAAGTATTTTTTAAATTTGTCAATACCATGCATTATTGCCATGTACTAATTTTGCAGGTCCATGCTTAAAATTGTCATGTTCCTGTGAGTTCATTTCAAGCACAGTCACTTGTTTTATTTTATACTGCATCCAGTTATACCCCGACAAGGTTTTTCAGTCTATGGCAGCTAATGATGCTACCTCTTCTCTGAGCTTCAAATATACTGGGGAGTTGCATTCTAAGTCATTACAAGATTAGCAAACACACTGAAGATAAAAATGCATTTATATTTCCCAAATCAATTGCATCTGAAAATAATAAGAATTTGGCAATGAATACAATTGCTTCAGTGATCTAATCTAGAAATTTCAACACCTGCTAGTCCTGAACAAAATTTTGCAAAGCACTTTTTGTTCATTTGCCCATCTCCCATTTTGCACTCTGGTATTCAGTCAGATTGTTGAGACATCTGTAAAAATTATCTGCAGTGCCTCTATTGCCATAATGCAGACAATCCAGCAGGTTTCCTCATGAACTGCAGAAGCAAAAGCAAGCACCTCTCTATGCTGCACACCAGTGTGCATTTTTGCATGCTTGATAAGGCTTTCAGCAGAGTTGCAGTGAGAGGTATTTCTAGCTGCCATTTGATGGACAGTCTGATCCTGGTTGGTTACTGTAAAACATAATCTGAAATAGAACCATGGCGTATTTTTAACTTCCCGACATACACAGCACAGTCTGCTGCTGAGGAATTTTCCTCTCCCCAAAGTGATGAGCACACAAGGCACCACTGATGCTGCTCTTGCTTTGCTCAGTGGGAGGTAATGCAAAAGCAGCTCAACAACAAATATTATATTAACAGTGTGCT